>NC_088642.1:13058513-14258513 GCF_036013475.1 Columba livia | reverse complement strand
GGTAAGCAGAAGCAGCTCTGAACATCGCTGAGCCTCTGGTCACCTCAGTTAGAGACCTGAGAAGAAGCATTTTGCAACTTTGTCTGGACCTGCTGATGGACAAACAGCAGCCCAAGGGAGCTATTAACTGTAGGTGATTTTTTGCTGTCTCTTTCCAGCCTGTTTCCCACAGTGCTAGCAGCTGACTTTGTCCAAATCATTCACTTCAGCTCTGAAGCTGTGTGAATTGATCAGTCTCAGTGAGGCAGAATGTCATTTGTACAATGACAAATCTGCTGAAAATCCACATCCCCTTCTCCTTCTGGCTCCAGGTATTTCTAATATAATCACTGTGAGCGTCTAGAAAAAAAACCTCTGCCCAGTGATTTCTATGACTTTATTAATATTTTTAGAGTGATCAGCTATGCATAACCAACAAAAATGTCCAGTAAAGATAGTATTTTTATTAGAGAAGTTGACATTTTTGGCACACAATCCCTTCACCAGACAGTAATTTAAGAGATGTATGACTTCAGATGGCCAAACTGGCCTTTTTACTTAGGTAGTTATCATACTGGAGAAACAAATCCTGCAAAGGAAGGCTGAGTGGCAGAAAAGTGAAACTGCATGTCCAAGAAAGCTAATGTGGCTGGCAGCATACATGTTATGTCCTTAACACTGTGTGAAACTATGGCTGATATCAGGAGTGGCAGAGCAACTCCATAATCATTACCCCAACATATGTTAATATATATGTATATATCAAACCATATACACACACAATATGAACCATTCAGAAAAAAAAAAAAAAAGAAAAAAATTTAAATAAGCCTTTGCTACTTCGCAGTTGTAGGCTCAGCTCAAATCAAATTT
Source organism: Columba livia (assembly GCF_036013475.1). NCBI lineage: Eukaryota > Metazoa > Chordata > Aves > Columbiformes > Columbidae > Columba > Columba livia. The sequence continues at coordinate 14,257,661 of NC_088642.1, read as the reverse complement.
GTTTCAGATAGGAATGTTTCAAACAGCTTCAATTTTTCTGTTTGTAGATACAGACTGCATAAAAACAGATTTAGCAGTAATTAATGTGAGAGCTTACAAATCCTGTTATATTGATGGAGCCTTCGCTGGTTAGAAGTTTTCCTTAAAACCTAGATTACTTTTCCTTTGCAAATGTAACCTCTGTGGTGATTTCCACAATGGGGCTTGCTTCTCTGTTCTCAGCTCACTTTACATTCAAGAACCAGAAATCTTGCTTTTCTGACCACACCTGTTTTCCTGAAAACTTTAATGGAATGCTGAAAAGGAGAAGGGCAAAAAATGCCCTCAAATTTCTCCTCTGTGGTTCTTTAAGAAAACATGCCCTATGAGAGGACAGGATACTCTCACCTCCTTCCAAGGAAGAAGATTGCCTATCAGTCACCCTTTTAATCATCACCTGATTCAGCACATGGACTAACTGATACAGACATTGAAATGGCAACCAGGAAAGTAAGTTCTTCAACTGAAAAATCTGGTAATTCCCCACTTCTGTTACAGCCATGAAATCAGTGAGATTTTTGATTGAGACACCAGTATTTGGCTTTGCCTCTTTAACTTTACATAACATTGAACTGATACATACGTTCCAACTGCAATATAGAAATCAACAAACCAGTGCTGGTGGTTGAAAAGCTGTAAATGTCATTTATATTTGTGACACATTTCTTCACATGTTGATTGCATGGTCCTACCTAAGAATAGCATGACTTTCTCAGCAAAACCACAGAAGTACTTACAGCATAATCTGAAGTTTTTCATTGTAATCAACACATCTAATTATTTACAGAGTTTTATGCTGAAGCAAACCCTGAAAGACTCAGAAATCTGTTGAAAAGACTGAAAATGATTAGAGCACAGAGAGTATTTCCAACAAGCAATGTGAACTATATTTAGCTGGACTAGGTTGCCTGACTTGCTGTATTTGCTTTGCACTACCCTGAAAATAGAGGGAAGCCTGATGGTCTGAGGACAAAGGAATCACAGAGCTGTTTGTAGCTCTCATTCCACCTCCAGGCTAGCCCTGAGGATCTGGTCCCTGATGCTGAGGAACAGGAGAGTCCCTTTTCCACTGAATGGTGAACATCAATCTGCAAAATTATACTGTGTAATATTTTCAGTGTCATCTTAACCCGAGTCTTGCTGAGGCACATTATGTGTGACTGATAGAATGAAGATGCCTCCAGCTGAGCAGAGATGAAGACTACGTTAAGTTCATGGCAGCTTAGCTAAGTTTCACTAGGTAGTAACTTTTTCTGATTAAATCAAAGTGTCTATTTTTTAATTATTACTTGAATCTTACAGCATGTCATTAATTTTCTCAAGCGTCTCAGTGCTAGACCTGCCCAAGCAAAGCCCAATGAAAGTAACCCTAACTAGGAAACACATCCAGCATTTTGGCAGCTGTTGCTGAGAAACCAACAAGAGAGCAGTCCAAGATTTAAAGCCTTGGAAAAGGTGTGTCTCCTAATTTCTGTAGGGTGTTTTTTTGGTTGGTTGGTTGGTATTCCCCACAAATAATTTCAACTTTCAATTGTTTCACAGAGTAAAATCAATCCTGTTGAGAGATTCTTTAGCTAAGTCTATGCTCCTTACTTTTCTGCGGCTTCTCAGAAATCCAACTGAAGCTTACAGAATGCACTTGTGAAAATGACAGGCATCACTGCTGCCAACACTTGCTTGTTGGCCAGCCCTATCAGTCATATTGCTGAACTGCAAAGACCTGAGCACTGTGAACATCGTTATGCCATACAGTTCAGCTTAGACATTCATTTGAAGAATCAACATTGTGATGGTATCAACCTTTTGCACAAATGCTACTGTTGGGACCTGCCGTGTAAAACTACCGTTGGCTTCACTGATGACTCCATGTATTGGCTAGCTAGAGCAGTAGTCCTCTGACTATTAGTGAAAGCCTTTCTAAAATTACTTGTAAAGCTGTCATCATACATGCCACTTAGACAACAGTGTTGCAGGAGTCAGGATAGATTCTCTCATATTTGAATGAAATGTTCTGTCAAAAAAACACAAGTAGTCCCCACACAGAGAAAAATGCTGATACAGTACTTTGTTAAAATCACTTTAAGACTTATCAATCCAGATTTTTTAAAGGAAATGTAACCATCTAAAGCCAAAAAAGGGCTTGTTCTGAAATTATCTTTATAAACATGACTCTTGATGCATATAGTTATTCAGTGAGACCTTCTAGCTTGGTGAGGCTGTCATTCATCCAAAAGTGTTTCCTGAAGCATAGGGAGTATCAGGAGAAAATGATCCTTGGTAAAGGAATAAATATTTAGTCTTCTATTCTGTGAGATCAGTACAGAGACGTACTCCTTGGGAAAGTTTGTGCTTACTTCTTGCTCTGTCTCTTCTGTTACTCCTTGGCTTGTGTCAACACAGCCTTGCTTTGAAAATTTCCTGTGGCTTCTTGGAGGATTTTGCTATGACTTGCAAATTGTTTAGAGGACTGCTGACAATGTTGTTGTTTAAGAGTGCAAACAAACCATATCAGGAACAAAAAGCATTAGAATGTAGTAGTATCATAGCTACAGAGGCATCATATTGTCTCTGTAGTGATTATCTTTGAATTTGGATGATTTTTATTAGTGTATGATATATGCAAAGAAAAATAATGATGTCAACAGCTTTCGAGCAACTTGCATCCTTTTAAAATTACTGATCATTAAAATATTCTATGAATGCCTTGGCCCTAAGAAGTATTTTGGACAGTCAACACAAATGAGGATTATTTGTACAAGTAATTGTGAAATAAGTTGTATTAACTCCAGAGACCAAAGTCTAACACATGCCCCTCAAAATATTCAGGCTCTAACTCTATGCCCACAAAATACTGTTTTTACATAGATTAATCGACACTGGCCTTTTCAAAGCTCATGGTGTATCCGATCATACATACGAAGCTGAGGTTTGCAAACCTGGTAGACTTATAAGTCCTTAATGCCTTTGGAACAAGGTATCTGTATACCAAAAGGGATGGGATTCACATCAAAAGCTGCTCTGTATTAAATGGACAGGCAAACAAAACAGCAAAACCAAGCTTCTCTTTAGTTGAGCACGTAGATAGAAATGTAGCTGTGTAACTTGCCATCCATATTTGAGACAATCTTGGCCTAAACCTTCTCTTCAAGGTCTCCAAGGCAGTGTTAGAGCAAAATTCCAGCACAAGGATCCCTGTTCTACATTCCTGAACTGATACTATTGTATCCTCTCACACTTATAAAAAATTAGAAGAGTAGAGTATGATAAAACTGTACAATTTTTAAGTACAGCAACTGGAATGAGTGTATGGTAGTGTGTATGCCAGTCATTAATACTTTCTCAAATAACAATCCAAATGTACACTAATTTGTAGAATGTGTAATATTCTTTATTAAGCACACGAAGCCAACTTTGCTTTACAACATGTTTTTCATTGAGGTTTGTATCTTCAGTTAGCCTGATTTTTTGGCACTCATATAACAATAATATAAGATTTCAGAAGCAGTTTCACTGCTCTAGCGATGATCATAATACAATAGACATAATATCTGGGAAGAAAAAACCAACAAACTAGTCTAAATCAAAGGGAAAATCATCATTCAGCCTTGTAAAATTAATAAGAAAATATTTCAATTTGAAGCACTAACATAGTTAAAGTAAGAAAGAAAGTTTAAGTCTCTTAATTGCCATGGCATAGTGGGAGATAAGCTCTGATACTGTTATATAGGTTGCATCACTCTTGATTTCATAGGCTGTCCTGTGATTTAACCAGAGTTCATAATGCAATTAAAGGATCAGTATCCTAGTAATCATTTCACAGAAAAGTACTAAGAACATCTCTGGAAAAAGAAAATATATATACTACTGTTTTCAGAAACTCCCCTTCTGCAGTGCAGACACACACATGCTTCTGGTGAGCATCTTGATACAAACAATGGCACTTGCTAGAGAGAGAAGCAACCACACAGGTGGTTTCAGTTAGCAAGTACACTCTTGTAGATGGCTATGTGGAAGTGAAAGGAGCCTGAAATCTCATTTGAAAATAGACTTTCGAAGTATTTACTAGCCAACTCCACAAGAATCAATGGCTTATTCCACCAAGGATCTCTGTCTAATTACACATAGATTAAACTCCAGTAAATAATAGTTTTCACTTTTAGATTGCAATTCCATACAAGAACAGACTCCTATGAAGGATTTGTAGTGCTTTATGCTGTCATTGTTGAACTCTAACAAACATCATGGACAAAGTGGATACTCTGTGCTGCCATTTCAATGGCTTGAAGAATAGATGAGCTAAAACATTATTGCATTTGAAAATATACATGTCAAGAAAGCATTTATGTGTTCCAAACAGTATGTGTGTGGTGTAGTATTCACCAGGCTACAGAGAACTAAAATCTTAGGGAGCTACTGCTCTGACATCACCAAAAGCTTCTTATTTTTGCAGATTTCTGCTAATGTCAGCTTAGTTCCCCTGTCAACCTGACCTTGACTTTCAGCCCAGGGTGATTAAAGGATCGGGGTGGTGTGTTGGTTACAGAGAGCATAGCATGATTCAAACATAATGTATGGTAGAGGGAACCTGGCAGCTGGAGCTTATGTTCCACTTGTGATACTCAGGCCGTCCTTATATGCAGCAGGAGGGCTTTGCCCACCCAGTTTCTCTGTGACTCCAATACGTCTCTATCCATCGCCCCTGGGGCACAACACACTTGTAGTCATCCATTTTTATTCATTGGAAAATTAATGCAAAACACTTCATGATTTAAATGTTCGAATACTCCATTAAGTCCACTATGTCATTTATTGTTGTTGTTACTGCTATGGTTGGTGTTGTGGTAGTGCTGAAGAGCAGCACAGGGCGATGATGGACTAACTGAACCAAGCATTTTAATTACAGTAAAGGGAAAGGAAAGTTGTGATTTGAAAAAGGTCAGGGGTTCCTAGTTTCTACAGAAACCTAGCAATCCTTCACTATGGTTGGACACCCAAATTTACTGACTTACATGCAACACTTAACTAGAAGTCCTTTAGGGCAGTATGCTGCTGAACTAATGGATCTGGGATGTAATTCTGGGATTGCTACAATTTCAGACATCAAAGGGAAAAATATGTCTCTCAGTATTTGAAAACATTGTATATTCCTCCCTGCTAAATGTACCTCATCTGCAATACTTGCTCCCCTCTCTTGTGTTCCCCTGGGTTGTTTATGCTCTGCAGCTGAGCCATTGATTAGAGCAGCTTCGCTGATATTTCCTCTGTATTTGCACAGAAAGAAAGGACTAAACATTAGCTAAACAATGGGGTTCAACACCCAGGAAGGTAAAAGCATAGAAGTGAGGGACAGGTGAAAGAAGAAGCAGAAGGTAAGCTATAAAATAACTTCTCTTTTCCCAAAATCAATCAAGTGTTTGAGTGTGTGGCAAAATGTGGCAGAAACAGGCAAAAAAGAAAGTGGTTTAGAGTGGCTTAAGTCTTGTCATAGAGCAGCATAAGCATGGCTCTATTTAATTACATATTTTCTCACTTCTGGCTGTTTGAAAAGTGTTCCAGCTATTTTTGTCTTGGTGTGCCTGTGGCTTTTCAATCATTGAGGGTTTTCTGACTTTTTAAATTATTATTTATTTATTTTTAATCTGTAAGGCATTTTGTGGGAGCAATATAGGTTTGTGGTTTTGGTTTTTTTTTTCCTTTTATTTTTTTTCTGGTGGTTTCCCTGTAAGGCAGCTCTGAAGGGCCTCTTTGGTTTGGCAGATTAACATGGACTTTGTGGCCCTTAAATGACTGCTTGTTTGCTTAGTTCTGACTTCTCCACTTCTTTGGACTTCTTGTATTTTTCTCCTGCTAACACACAGTTCTTTTTTTCTCTTTCCTTGGTACAGGCAGTATCCCTGTCACTGCAGAAGTCGCGTGAGCCAGGCTGACCTCACCTGCCAGTACACAGTTTCACATGCACGCCTGGGTAGGAGGACCTGACGCTGCTGTGGGAACAAGTGATGACCCAACTGGGATGCCTCATCCTGCAGGCAGCAGGCACTGGCTGATGTGCTGGCAGGAAGCAGACCCTGACCCCAGCTGAGCCACAGAGCCCACTGGCCAAGGCCAAAACGATGTCTGGGTGAGAGACTCCCTCTGGACACACAAGCTGCCTTCAGGCGGCTTTCATTTTTGCAAACTGATTCTCTGTTTCTGGCTTGTTCACTTCATTTAAGTGGCTTGTCCAGTGTAATAGAGGAATTTTGTGACACAGAGATGACAGGCATTGTTACAAGGTTTTTCAACTACCTTAACCTTGAGACTACCTCTTTATAACTGTTCTGCCTTATTATTTGAATGTTTTACGAATTCTGCAATAAATGAGGCAAGGGATGTCCAGACAGCAGGTTTCTTCAGTAAACAAGCCCATTTTATCCCCAAGTGTCGCATCTCGTGCTCTGACTGATGCAATACTCCTGTAGGAAAACAACATGTAAACATGCAATTGAACTACTTCATCATGTCAGCACGATGGGGGTGAATTAAGGTGTAAAAGCTTCTTACTTTCCTAGATTTTGAGTTCTTGGCTCAACAATCTTTATGTTTTATCAAACATGTAATTTCCTTTGTCTTTGAAATTAAGCTGACTCCTTCCAACTTGAAAGATTAATGGGACCAGACTTTTCAAACCGTCAGTGCAGACCTAACACAGCAAGAGTAACATCAGACTGTCATCATTTCATATGGCCTCTGCTATTACAAGAACAAGATACACATTTTCCAAGATCTTCACAGTCATTCTGCTGGGTGTGGAAGATTTGGTGAATCAAATGGATTTGGTGAATCAAATGCGAGTTCTCGAGCAGAAGCTTTTTCCAGTGCTTATAACTCATCTGCTCCTCTCATTCCTTTTCTGATCTATTCATTTGTCCAATTTATCACATGCCAGTTTTCCCACTACTGTCTTCCTTTACATGAGTGGAATGACTTAGACTGATTTAAAAGTGAGCTCTGTTCCATGCATGACCTGACTTTCAACAATCTTGATTCTTTTAAACCAGCAGGAAAAAGAGGAGAAAAAAGGAGAGGGAGAGGGAGAGGGAGAGGGAGAGGGAGAGGGAGAGGGAGAGGGAGAGGGAGAGGGAGAGGGAGAGGGAGAGGGAGAGGGAGAGGGAGAGGGAGAGGGAGAGGGAGAGATCTCTTTGAGATTTGCTGTTCGGGACCAGGGATGGGACTGGCTGCTCAGTTGTGGACAGATTTTGTGAGGAATTGCATTGAGTATCTTCTATTTTATATTCTATTTCTATTTTTAATATATATTTACTAGTAGTTTATTAGTATTTTGTTATTTTATTAAACTGTGTTTATCTCAATCCAAGTTTCTCCCTTCCCTTTCAATTCTCCCCCCTATTGGAGGGAAGAAGGGCGGAGGGTGAGTGAGCAGCTATCGTGGTTGTATTACTAGCTTGGGTTAAACCATGACAACCCACTACAGGTTCCTGGTCACTGTCAGGTGCCTTCTCTGTTGTCATTATTCTAGTGCTCTGGATTTGGTGGTAGGGTCTATTTCTTAAAGCAATTTTGTGTAGAGCAACCCAGAGTCACTGGTGAAATCAGTGTCCAGTGTCAGGGAAGAGTCCAGGGTGTGTGCCAATAGGCAGAGCTGCCCTGAATGAACACCTCTGTGGTACGTAGGTTCTTGTAAGCTCTCCACAAAAATGAAGCCAGTTGCTTTAGCTGGTAGTACAGCAATTAATATAATATTTAATGTAGCTGGATTTTTCCGTACCGTCAGCAGCTAGCAGAGAAGCTACAATCAGCACTGCTCAAGTGGTATGTCCTACAATTCACCAGTAAGTTGTCTGTGGGACACCTGTGGCCATGGCCAATTTTGCCAAAATCTGTGCTCTGCCCTGCACATGGGGTGGGAGGACTCATGCACCATACGCGCTGCCGGCTCCTCAGATGAGTGAGCGCTGAAGAAAGTCTGTCCCTGCAGACTCACAGACCTGGCAGAGGATCAGCTTGACGCAGAACCTCTGGGCTATTACTCTTGAGGATGTGGGCCTTGATCACTGCCAGCTTTCCCTGTTTACTTCTTGATACAGACTGCCTCTCTTACAGCAATAGGATGTCGTTTAACAGCCTGTCTTCCTGCTTGAAACTGTTAGCGTTCATCACACTTCCCTGCTTCTCCTCTGCTTTCCCTTCCACTCTTATAGGCACCTACAAACCTTTCACTTCCCAATACATTTTCTAGGTGGATTCATCTTGATCTTACGTCTTTCCCTGGTATACAGCCACACTGTCTCCATCCAAGGCTCCTTTATGTACTCTTCTTGTTTGGAGTTTTACTTGAATGATTTTACATAACATTCCAAATGACATTTTTATTGCAGTATTTGCACGGCCCAGCATAATTTGCCAAGGGAGGTGTTTTACAAATAATATTATTACTTTGAAGACTTAGTCCTGTGGAATCACAGAACATGTGGTTATGTTTAAATACATTTGTTTTCACTGTGTGTCCTCTATTATGATTTTGCCCTGCTGTGTGATATTGGTGCAATAAGTGCTATTTATCTGTAAGATACCAACAACATGATCTGCTTCAAGTACAACGTGTTGGCTTGTCTCCCTCTGAGAGATGGAGATGATACTTCAACATAACCTTGTCTGACCTTGTGCAGGGTCTTCTATCAATCCAAGACAGAGCGTACTGACTCAGGACAGCAGCTTGAGGAGGCCCTCATTATGTTTTCAGAATGAGCACTGACCAGGTCAGTTGGACCAGATCCCACTTAGGGTCCTGGTTTCTGAAGCTTCAGAAAGTCAGCTCATGTGTAACTGAACCAGATTGTTCTCTTTGAGCACCATGTGTCCACAGGTATTTTCTGTGTGCAGTAAATTAGCAAGTCACAGCAAAGTGAGCAAGGGTACTGGTACATCTCTGCTCAAGTGCTCTCTGCAAGCTGAGTCTCTAGGTCAACAGGTCTGGGGTTGTCAACGTGAAGGAAACTATAATGCTGTAATCACATAGCAAAGATTTGTAACTTCTGTCTTTGTCGGACTGATTTTAACTGTACCACATCAAAGAACCATTACAGAGATAATTAGAATTAAATAACACACAAAAGATGGTGTTGGCAATGGCTAACTGCAGTTGAGAGCCCAGGCCATCCAGCAGCAGGGAGCAGGATATAGAAACAGTCTGATGGAGGCTCAGATGGGAAATAGCAGGAAGCTTGCCTTCATAATATGCAATGTCTCAGATAAGAAAAGACAATGCCTCTGAGATGGTTTCAAATATGTAAGATCCTCTCTTAAATGGAAGGTATATTCCTCTAGAACCAAAGGCTCCTGTAAAGACGAATCTAAAAGGGATGACCTACCATGATCTCTACTGCTCAGCCAAATGTGTTTGGTGCACGCATCCTGAACTTTGGTAAGAGGCTTGAACCGACCAATTAATTTTCTTTATGAGCTTGTGGTCTATAGACCTATAGGTTTCTGGACTGTTTTAAAGCATTGGAAGATGCCTAGGAAAAGCAGTTGTGTGGGATGCAAGACATGTAGCGTTTGGTTATCATCGACTCCAGTAGAAATTCATTTATGGCACCACAGACTGGAAAATGTCAAAAGCTATAAGAGCATGTGAAATGTAATAAAAACTATTTGCTGGCTTATGTGCATGTCCTCCTGAGGATATTTTGGTGACCTAAGCAAGAGGAATGTTTCAGCAAGAGCCCCATGCTCTCTGTGCAACATACCTGTGCCTCCATGTATTTGAAACTTCCTAGCACACAAGCTATTTTAGATTTGTTCAGTGTTGTTGGAAATTATCACACTTCACAGATCTAGACTTTGAGCCACACAGAGCTCTACATCCACTGAGTCGCTTTGAGGGAAAAAAAATGATGCCTGGATATAATTTACAGCTCCCTTCTAAGAGACCTCTAGGCCTCACAGAAAGTATTTCTCTGGTGGATAGCTACTTTGACACTGTTTGGGCAGAATTGCATCTTATGAATAGTGGAACGCTTCTTATTTAAATATCTTATGCTCAGAGAAAATTATGTATTCTCTACTACGGTGAAATATCCAAGATTGCTTTCCTTGTCATTGAAGTGTGTCTGAAGGCAAAGAAATAAATAAGCATGTGTCTGGACTTCAAGGAAGGTATGGCTTCAATCAAAGGACAATCAGTTTCCTTTCTCAATCTTTCTATTTACAAAATCCTAAGCAGAAAACTGTCTGCTTGCAGAATAGAAATGAACAATTCCTAAGGTTCATCTGCAAGTGATGCTCACTGCTTCAAATTGCACCACTTTAACAAAAACTCCAGAAAACCCTCCATGTGCATATTTTCACACCAAGAATAAAATGGTTCTTGCAGTTTATCTCAAAACCCTTCCTACATACTGTTAAGATTAAAATAAATGTATCAGAATACAAATATTAAGGCTTAATACAGATATAACAGTATTCCCAGCCCTAGCTGACTTCTGGATAATTTCCTTTCAGACAAGTTCTCACTCTCAGGAGTTGCCTATTTTTAAATTTTTTTTTAATACCGAAGACCTTCAGAATGGACAGAATTTTCTTTCATAGCAGATTGGTAATGAAAAGGAACAAACTGTCTTCTCTGGAGGGTTTTATTTCCAGATACTCTGGATACACTGATGAAGTCACAGATTCTCTCCCCTGTGCTTTGTAAAACCTGGCAAGCAGTTTTTCATGAACTAATGGATATCTAGGACTAACAAGAGGAAACTTTGAAATGCGCTGTCTTTGGGAAAGATAAAAAATTTCAGTTCCCTTCCATTTATTTTGTCTCATTGATTCTTTTACATCAATCAACAGCCTTGAAGCAGAAGGTTGGTTTGGTTTGTTTGTTTGTTTGTTTTATAGGGTTGTTTTGGTTTGGTTTGGTTTCTTTTTTAACTGGAATACTAACAGTAGCAGGAATAGTTACTGCATTTAGTTATGCTGCTCTTTCTTCTAGCTGAGCATCTTGCACTCTCTTTGTGACTATACTGCACACCAGTCATATGCCAGTGCTACACTACCACTACTTAAACTGCTCTCTCTCCTTCATTTCTGTGACTTTGCTAGTCCATTGGTAAATTGCAGAGCCCATAAATGGTCTCAGATGGTTTTGTGAATTGCAAGAGGTGCAGTCTGCTTTTGACCACTTTTGTTTTACGAGCTGGGACACCTGAAATGTCTACCCAGGTTCACTTCTCTGTGACTCTGCCAGGGTTTATGTGAAAATTATCCTTGCACCAACAGTGACTGGAACCCTTCCTTTGCTTGCCAGAGGGTGATCATGGGCGTTTTGTCTTAGGTCCTTACTGAGCTCCTGTTCCACCACCTGTGTATCATGAATGCAAGGCAGAGCTGCATTACCATCAGTGTGTGGGAGATGGTGTCTTCTCTCAGATCTGAACATCTTTTTTCCCTATATCTGTCAGAGAAAGAGCCTTGAGCATTCTCGGGCTGACACTCAGTCCAGGCAAAACAGAGGAGCCTTTAGAGATGGCAGATTCACCAACTGTTTCTATCAGGTTTTTACTAGATGCTTATGGTTCTTGCTGAAACAGCAAGTCGAATAAAAAAATGTGGAAGGACATCTTATCTCAAAGCAACTAATTTCACTGTAAACTGAACAACTCCTATTAAATCTAAATGAACCTGATACAGACCTACGCTGAAGCAAACCAAGAATACCCAGCCCGGGAAGTTGTGTTTAATTATATCACAACCTTAGATTTTCCCGGTATAGTTGTCATCATAGTTTCCTTTGCTTTTCAAACTACCAGTGAGATTTTTGCAACACACTGTATTTAGGGAAAGTCTATTTAAATCATTTTTCCATGTCTTTCCATCCATCGGTCCAAGTGTACACACAGTTTTTACTAAATATGAAGCAAACAAACTGCAGCATCAGTCCAAGGTTATTTTGCAGCCTAACCAAAGTCTGTGCAGGGCTCTGAGCTCCTTGGATTAAATAAGCTATTAAAGTATGAATTGTTATACTATCATTGTTATTGAGATGTTCCAAAACAATCTGGTTTATACAGAAAGTAAAATGTGCCAGAATGGGAGGAAAAAAAGCATGAGAACCAAGCAAGCTGGAAGTGATACTACCCTGTAATCTCCTCACCTCCTACAACCTATGCTTTAGGAACTGACTGCACCAACAAACCCCATGATCTGTCCTGTCATGACCTAAGCATGAATTTACCTCTTTTTTTTTTTTTAAATTTGATTACACTTCTGTCCTCTGAGGGCTCCTGAGGTGAGAAGTTCTACATATGCACACTTGAAAACACACTTGTTGTGGGTGCTTCAAGTCCTCTTATCACTTCCTTTGTTACCCTTTAGTTCCTGAAAGTTTCCCTGCTTTCCTTGCCTTGCTGCCTCTGGCTTACAGGTGTCAGTGATTGACTCTCTAGGCTCAAAACTATTTGTTCTCTTTCTGGCAGGTCCCCCATATGTCACTTTGTACTTCTTCAGCTCTCCCACATGAAATGAGATCAGGGCTTCCGGCAATACCCTCCAGCTGGGGTTACACCATGATGAGCACAAAAAGCAGATGGGTTTCTGACCAAAACACTCCATGTCACACTTGCCCTTTGGCCAGTGCAGGGCACTGACTAGACAACTTTGGAGCCATCTCCCTCCGCCACAAACCTGCCCCCATCTTCTCTCCCCCTCTTTGTAACCAGTTTCTCTCTTATCTTTTAATACCTTCTTGTAAGATTTTTGATGAGGCCTGTTTTATACACCCACACGCACTCGTCAGAGCCTCATTGCTGCCATCTGGTACTTGGTCCTCCAGGGACTTGTGTCAACTTGTGAGGCATCATGATCTCCCTCATACATTTAACAGAGTGCATCCTTCTGCATTAATTACCATGACATCTGGAAGAAAAATAAATGTTTTCATATGAAAAAAATTATATTCCTGAGAATCCATGACCACACAACACCTGGGGAAATTACTCTCTCTGGGACAGTCTCTTGGGTATGCAGTTAGCATCTGCATCTTTATGTAAGCTGCCATGCTGAAGGTGAAACAGGCATTTCGGGTGGGTCTGTGGGGAACTGTGGGGAACCAGCTGCTCTGCCCAGGTCCCGAGCAATCTGACGAGGCTTCTGTACATGTTTTGGCTTTCCAGGATGCTAGCAGGCAGTCTCCAGCCTTTGTGTTTTCCTGACCAGCCATGTGGCAGCATGTTGGAATCGCAGCTCCCAGAAAGAGTGACCCTGCACTTCAGGATCAAAGTAAAAGGCTGCTAGACTGGGGAGGCCAGAGACTCTCTGAATTGAATTATAGAGCTCCCTAGCCCCTAGGTGCCAATCTGCTTTGTTCCCTGTGGGCAGGGGCCAAGTCAGATTGCACTAAGCAAAGTGCCTATGCTCACTGCCCCACAAGCCAGCTGTTCACACAACCTGTCTGGGCTTGCAGGGATCTCCTCTGAGCAGTGGATTTGCGAAAAGCAAACCCAAGCAGAGATGATCTCCAGGTTTCAGGAGGGGTAAAGACGGACCTACAGGTCCTGTTCAGCACAATGCCATGTGTAGTCCAAGCCCTTCCTACGATGTAGTAAACCCATGCTGTTCTCTTTCCTCACCACTTCCCAGGAGACCAGATGTCCTGATGGGGAGGAAACATAGTGCAGATCCAAACACCAGGCATGGCCCTGATGGGAGCTACACAGATGACAAACATCAAGAGCAGGTCACTGTCAGCGTGCCAAGGGCCGAGCCTGAGCTTTCCAGAGATCCACACTGACCCCTGACACTGGAAACAAGTGGGAAAGTGCCATCCCCTGATGCAGCTTAGACCTGCCTGTGCAAGCACAGTCATTTTTGCTGGGTTAGTTTGGTCTGAATTTCATGCTGGTCTGGAGGTCCATCCTCAGGGCTTTGCCCTCCCAGCTGTGCAGGCACAGCTCATCCCCTCAGGGCTCCTTGTGCTCTTGATGGGGTCTCCATGGCTAGTTCCTCTCTCATGCATGGCCAGGGCCTGGCTGGGTTCGGGGAGGGAAGGCGGAGGAAGGCTGGCAGAGCTGGGTCTGTGCCTGGGGAGGATAAGAGGCAACATGCAACCAGTTCAAGTGCCAAGGTGATGGCAGCTGAGCGGAGGCCAAGGAGGGGTCATTAGGGCTGTGCTCCACTTTGGTCTAGTGCTTTAAAAGACCCCCAAACCCAAACCAAACACACTCCATCCCACAAACCAACAACTTGAAAAAAAGCCTAGAAAGTGAAACAAGACTTCCTCTCTACGTCTCTCCAGAGGAAAGCAGAGCGGGGCACCGCAGCCTGCAGCAGATCAGGTCCGGGCAGGGGCTGCAGGTCCCTCCCCAGGCCCATGGGTCTGGGGCTGGGCCGACTCCTTGGGACTCCGTGCACAGCCCGCGGATGCAAGCTTAAATCCCCTTGGACAGTTCCCGTGGGCTCGGCAGAGAGCCCGCAGAGGCGCTCCTGGCGGGGCGATGAGGGGGGCGGAGGATCCCCCCGCTCCGCCGCCAGCGTGTGCAGTGCCCTCCGGGGCAGAGGGGAGGGCGACTAATTCCCCTTTTAAAAACAGATTTGTCCCTGCCTGCCTCTTTTGTGCGGCGGAAGATGGATGGGGCAGCGGCGGCCTCCTCCCAGGTGACTGCTGGCTCAGCACCGCGGGCGCGGAGCGGCGCGGAGGGGCCGCGGTCCCGCTAGGCAAAGTCAGCCGCGGGGTTTGCCGTGAAAACTCGTGAAACCAACTCTGGGTTTATTTCCTACAGGACAGGGAACATCGCCGGCTGTAGGAGAAGGCATATTTTCTTGCCCCGGACGAAACGCAAATAAATGCGATAGCCCGAATTTGTCAAGCAGACCCCGTGTGACCGAGCATTTCTCATCGTATGTTCGGTTTGTTTTTCCAGAATCTAAGCAATTTTTAATGTACTATATACTTCCCGCTTAATCCCCCTCGTCTATTATATAATTACGGTTTCAAAGTGATTATGTAATTAAAATCATGTTTCACTGCAGCGTACTTCAAAAGGAAGGCAACCTTCCCCAGCATTATTTGCCGGTGATGTCATAATTTCCCTGTGATATTTAAAATAAACACATTAGTCCAAGAATTCTAAACATGTCTGAAAGTATATAATGGAATTGATTGGCATAAAGCAACGGTGAAACCTATCACTAGTTTAATATATTTCTATGCTCCCATGCAGTGTAAATTATAGGATAATGGGGTGCAGGCGATGGTAAGCTCTGTTTATATAATCCATTTCTTCACACAAGTTCCCATTGCTTTTCCTTCCCTTTGCTGTATGTGGTGGTTCTCTGATCCTACTGACCTCAGCCATGTGTTTTCACTTTTTCTTCTGATCTCAATTCCATGACCAGCGGGGAATAAAATACAAATTGAATAGTAACCATTCACAGGCCACTCTTTTCAAACTGTTGTTAAGCCTTCTTTGTCTTGTCTAGCAATTGATAGATAAATGTGTCGTATTTTAACGGAGTCTTTCTTCTCTCCTTGTAAAGCTTTGTTACCCCAAGTTCCTTAGTCCATCTTTCTCTTCTCCTCTTTCTTTTTAAAGAAAATCGTTTCATCAGGGCTTGTCACCGACGGGGACCGTTCCCTTCCTTGGCACTACAAGGGGTGATGGTTAAGCAGCGAAATTAGACAAAAATATCAGAAGGGGGAATAAAGGAATTCCCCCAACATTTGGTCCGATCTATTCCCAGCACGACTCAAGGTTAATTTTAAATTTGACTTGTTTCTTCTGTACACGGTAAACAAAGTGCTCCCTGGGCTGCACGCAGCTTTTCCACCCCCCCCCCCTTTTTTTTTTTTTTTTTAAGAGGGAAGTTAAGTACTTGAAAAGAGAAGAAAAATACTTCTCTTTTCCCCCTGCATGCCTCTTTCATTGCAAACCTGCTTTCTGTGCTGTCAGGCGGGGCCGACGCTGTTTATTCAGCTTTTCTTGAAAATGAAAAGCAACTAAGAGAAGTTTAAACAATCTCTTGTTATTTTTGGGTTTGTTTTTCCAGCGCTCTCCTCCCCGACTGCTTCTTTGGGGATATAATGCAAAAGAAAATAATTTTGGAAACCCATTATTCCGTAGAGAAAAACATGTCACCAATCCCATGCCCTTTATTTGATCAAAAAACAGTTGTCGTGAAGGTTTCTTTCGTGGTGATCTAAACCGGCGAACAGCAATGGTTATAATTATTACCAAACTGTCAAAGTGCTGAAGGCAGTCGAGATAATTTAACATAGATATTTTAAACAACTTATTTTAAATGTTCCTCCCCTTCCCCCCGCCTTTTTTTTTTAATATATATTTACTCTATCGCGATAGCAAATCGGTTTTCAGCCATTAGTAACTAGTTAAAAAGCCGTGGTTGAAAAGAGAGGTCTTTTGTTGTGCCTCTCTTGGAAGAACTCGCACATAAGCAAACATTTTGAAGAGCACATAGGTCTCTAATCAAAATAATCCAGATTCTTGTGTGAAAGGTAAATATTTTTCAACCACATTACTGGAGCTGAAATAACTAAACAAGTCAGACACCGAAATTAGCAGCTTGGTGAAGTGCGGACGGTGACAGGGAGCTGCGGCACGGTAGAGAAGCTCCCCTCGTAACCTGCCAAAAGCTGCCGAAGGTTTCTTCAGCAGAAATCACTGCCATGAGGTTTCGAAGGAAAGATAGTTTAGCAGAAAAATGATTTTTCAAATTGTGCTGGGGACAACGACCGTCCGAGGCGAAGGCACGTACCTGTAAAACGAGCCCTGGCGTATCACATGCTTCATATTAAACTTTCATGCAGTTTTCCTTCGCTGTTTTTTTCCAGCTAAAGAGTTCTTATAAACTTTCCTTCGTTTATTTAAGCCTGGTTTTCATTGCTGCAGTTTTGCATGGTTTGCCTTTGTTTAGTTTATTAACCCACAGGGTTACTTTAACTAAATATTTGGGCTGAATACTTTGGGGTTGGATTTCAACGTTTTCTAACAAAATTACTGAGTTTTTTGAAGTCACACAGAGAACTCTGTGTTGACTTTATTAGTCAATTTAACAGGCTATAAGGAAAATAAAAATAAGAAACATATTAGTGTACCCCCTCCAGTGAGAAATGGGGCTGAGACTGGTCTCTTACGTAGTATTTTAGATGCCATCGAGGTTGCGTTAGGTTTATTAATGTTTTAATACAAATGGCAAACTCACAGTGCCTGTTTCGCCGAAGACTGCCACGTCCGTGCCGGGTGCCCGACGACGGCCGCGGCGTTATTTTGAAGACACCCGTTGGGGGGGGAGAGGGAGGGGAAGGAAAAACAAAACCTACCCCGCACCCCCCCCCTCCAAAAAAAAAAGTTCCTCTCCCTGTGCTTGCTGCCCACGTCTCGGGCGGGGGGCTGGGGCCGGCCTGTCCTGGGGGGCAGGGAGCGTCCCCGGCCCCAGCGGGAGCCCGCGGGGGCACCGCGCCGCTCCGCGCCCACGGGGGATCGACGCAGCCCCACTGGAGCACTCCACGGGGGCCGGGAGCTCGGAACTGGGGCTGAGACCCGCCGTGTGTGCCGCCCGGGGAACCTTTCCCACCTCTCATCATGGCATCCTGCAGCCTCCTGATGGGGTTGGCATTTTTTTTAAGGTGCTTTTTTTGTTGTTGTTGTTTGCTGCTGTCTGGCTGGGACAGAGAGTAAAATGTTAGTCCAAGTGACAGGCATGCTTGGAGAGAGAGTGAGCTGTGGGCAGTGATGGGTATTGGGAAGCAGGAGCTCAGCTGCAGAAAAAAACCCAAATCCTCTCCTCCATGGTGCCACTTGCCCAGGTTGCAGGACCACCGTGGCATTGCCCCATTGAGCAAAGGCACAGTGGCAGTGAGCTGGTGAGCTGCTTAGTGCAATACACTGTCAGAAAGAAAACAAGTTGTTACTGGGTTATCAGTCACTGATGCCTGCAGGAACCCTCCCATGGCTGTGGATCTTTATTTGGGCTCACACCTCTCCCAGCAACTATCTCAGGGCTACACTAGGCACATCATGGGCTGCTCTACAGACTGGTCTGTCATGGGGTAGTTGAGCTGGAGATGACTCAGTGATTGAATGGTGTGCTTTTGCTCTTTAAAGGCTAGTAACATCTCCTAGACCTCCAGTGTGCAGATAGCATGAAGTCCTTTGCTGCTGACAGCTCCCATTTCAAATGGTGATCTGCAGAGGCAGATCATTTCAAACTCCAAGAAAGAGAGAGGAAGAGTAGCAGGATGCGGAGAAGCTCTGATGTTAATCAGACATGATGACCAGGCTGCTGGTGTCTGCTGCCTTAGAGGAAGAGAAGCCAACAGAGAGAAGAGAGAGAGGACATGGTCAAAGTGGAAAGGACCTTTGCAGAGTCCATATGAAGGAATAGATAGGGACAAAAGTTGCATTTGTCACCACAGGAAAAGGTCTTGTATCTTTCAAAACATGAAACACCACAAACCTGGATGAGAGCTGTGCCTGTGTGGATGAATGAGAAAACATGTGTGGCAAAACTGTGTAGACATAACCAGGGAATTAAAACTTATAGAAAATCCCAGTCAGAGCTACAGCCAGGTTACAGACCTGGGAGACACCCAGCAGGTTTGGGGACAAGTATCAGAGATATAGCCTGAAATTTTAACAAAGAGCACAAAGCTGTGGTGTTAATTCTCACTAACTGCTCCGATAACTTTCCAAATCTCAGGCCTATATATTGCCGGGATGTGAATGTCAAGACAGAGGTATATGTGCATCTAGCTGGGAGATACACCTTCACTTGCTTTAGACTGTTCTTGACAAGACCTTAGAACAAAAATGCAGCTCTCTTGCAATCCCTCTCAATCATAAATCAGTCTATCAGCAACAAGCAACAATAACCCAGCAGCAAAAGTATGTCATGTCTGTCAACAGGATTAATTCAGTGTGAAAATGAAGTAGCCATTTGTGATAGGGCAGTTTACTGCCAATACACAATAGTGAGATAGTCTGCTGCTGTCCTGATAATAAAATGTAAATATGTAAAAACCTAAAGCATAGCCCATCCCGTCCCATTAACATGACATTGATATGCTTTTTCTGATGCCAGCATGAGAGCATACAAGAGCGAGTTCTATCTTCAAATATTATTTCATATTTTTATTTTACTTACTTGGCATTACAACTTGCAAAATATTTTGTGGTCTTTTAAACATAAAAGGGCAGTGCAGAAAGTCTGTGTCAGGCTTTGTTTTCAGAAGAAATAAATAAAAGTTTGGAGCTTAGCTAACAGTGGAGAAATAAGATAACACTACAATAAATGGCTAGTAAATGTTTACTCTGGTAAGTCTTGCAGTACTATTATGCCCCAAAAATGTGATTACTGTATTGTAACCAGATTTTTCAGAGCTCATTCAGAATATCCAGCAGCAGTTTTTTTATTTCATTAAGTAATAAGAACACACAAACAGTTACTTTGGTGTGAGATGTTCCTTTACACCAAAAAAACCCAAATCTGAGTAACATAAATGAATGATAGTACCTCAGTCTGAGGTCTGGTGAAGCATGGAAACAGTAACAGGTGAGAAGAGCAAATAAGCTGAAGAAACGTTGATGCATTATGGAAAAGGGAAAGAATCAGAAGAGGAAGAGAAGATGGAACAGAGGAAAAAAGTTGTGATGAGGAAGACACCAAAGACAGGAGTTTTCTGCAGTAGCTGTGCAGCTTGATAAACTCTTCCATCACTACTTTATTTCATCTTGGACATGGAATTGAGAAAAAACACTACTAAATCTCCACCTCAGATCTGATGTTGTAAAAATCTTGAGGTTTTAATTTCCTTCTTAAGGATGGGATATTGCAAGGAGCTCAATCCTGGCTCTCAGCCCCAGCTCCCTGCTTTGCAGAGTTCCAGACCCATGTATTTCAGCTCTGGCTCCGTTCAATGTGTTAACTCCAATTATAGCCAACATTAATTAACAAAGGAAGAGAGGCTAAAGCAGTTATCAGTTGAATGACCTCACTGATAGCCATGCTTGAAACCACCCTAAACAGCTCCAAACAGGAATGAAACAAAAAACAGCATAACACTTATTTTCTGTAGGACTGAAGATTTGTCTTCATGATATTGTGCATTAATTATTCCTTTTGATTTCAAGGATGGCTACTCACATCCCTTGGCACTGTAATTGGTATTTAAAAGAAAAATCCTAACAAGAAGAACCACCCCGCAGCAGAACAAAACCCACACACAATAATAATAAATTGCATAATCATCCAGTAATTTGAAGCAGCATATATCGCCCACAAAATAAAAATCATTCCCATACCCACAGTCTTATGTCTGTATGGGTTAGATGAGTGTGTGGAGGGGTGACAGATAGGCCCCTATGTATACCCAGCATGACGGAGCATTTAGACACAGAATAGAGTAAGATATCAGACTTCAGTTCTGTGAGACTTTTCTGACAGAAAATTTTGGTTTTGGAGATGAGAATTCAGGCCTAGACTAATTAAACACATGGAACCGTATAGAGTTTCATCAGTGCATTATTTCTAGTGAATGTCTTAGAGTGTTTAATATCTGCAATATTAATGCTTAAATATTTGTTGAGCAAGCTTTTTGTTTGGAAAACAGTTAAACATATAGAAAATACAGTACCAACGGTGGTGTGATGCAATGTGAAATGTAGGTGAGGCTGACTGTCAGATATGCCTATGGTGACTCATGTGATGGCTATTTGAGAACAGGGCAGGCATTTTGTGCATGTGCCACATCGATATTACTACTTACATACCATTTGTGCGAGTGGCCTTGAACTTGTTTAGAAGTTTCTTTTGTTGTGGGCACTTGAAGATGTGGAGTAAGAGATAATCTCTGCAATTTAAATAGAGAAATCAGATGGTAAGACAGGACGGCAGGACACGGAGAGGTGAGCAGAGCTCCCCAAGAGCAGAGAGCAGCACAGTGCTGCCTTCCACCATGGATACTGCTTTATTTACCCTCACAATAAATCCCTGGGTTTTGTGTTTGTAAGCCATAATGTACTGTTGAAGTGGCGCAACATGAGAGGAAGCAATGCACAATTTCTGCAGCTGGATTAATGGATGCAGGAGTAGAGGTAGTTCACTGGCTGCAAATGCCATCTACTGTGAGGGTATGCCAGTGCCTCGAACACTGTGTTTCAGATATTTACACTAGTGTAACCATCTTTAAGCAAAATGTATATGCACACTGACATTGTGGTTTCTTGTACAGTATTTTGTCAAATGGACACTTTATCAATTCCTGTAACCACATATACTTTCATAAATACACAGTGTATTGCCATCTACAGGGAAAGTGTGTACTACTGTAGCTCCCTCAAACTTTTCTGGGTTGTAACACGCAGATGTTGCAGGATGGTAGAATTAAAGGATAAAGAGCTGTTCTGGATACATTCAATTAACTGGGTAGGAAATGAATGGCTTGAGGGAAAGAGGATGATACCTCTGTGTTTGGAGTTATTAGCGTTATCTATGAGAGACTATTTCGTTTTCCTATGTTGCAGACAGATAAAATCATTACTGTATAAAAAATATTCTGGATACATTTTTTTGCTTCCTTTTTTGTGTATGTGTGAGAGGGGTATATTCACTATCTTGTACGTAATCAGAGAGGGCTCTGTGCTCCTGTAGTACTGCATTGGTACCCGATCAGTTAAAAAAACCAAACCCTTGAACTTTCAGAAAAGCACTGTCAGTACAGATGTGGATTGATGTCGTTCAGAAGTTTGGCCAAGTAGTATCAACTACTGGTTACAGGTTTTGATCTGTTTTATAGTAGCAATTTTACAAATTTTGTGCTGATTTGAACCAGTATTTTGTGGTATATATCACTGGTATTTTCCTCTTGGTACTACAAGAGTTCTGTGGAAGTCCTCCTCTATAGGAAAGGTCTTCATTTAGAAGGAAAAAAACTAACTATTTTCAGAAGAGACAGTGAAAGTTATCTTTATCTGTGTCAGCTCATGACCATTTGGGAGGTGCTATCCAGCCTCCCCTGGTTTCTAAGTTAACTTTACGAGCACAGGCGACATTAGGTACCATCAATGTTTTCGGAGCCCAGATGGTAACAAAAGGCAACATTATACTCTCCTCCTTTCAGGACCTGGTGCTGAAAACTATCATCATCCCAAGTGACAGAACAATTAGTGTTGTCAATAGAGAAAATAGTCAGTGAAGAGACTGAAGGCCAATGTGTTTATTTTCCCACTCAGAGACATAGTCTTCCCAGGTGGAGACTCTGAAAACATTTCTACTAAAGCTGACATGGGTTTTACTTCAGTGAGGGATCGGTCTATTCTGAGCAGGAAATTAATCCAAATGTTTAAGAGAAAACCATGCAGGCTGCACTGACCACATGGGGATACACAGCTATATCATTGCACACAGAGGCAATTCTCTATTTTTGAGACCTTTCACTTTTTCTGGTTGTTTATTTTCTGAACTGAACACATGTAAATGATAAACCCAGGTGGTGGCTGTAAGGTTGGAAAAGCTGCGTAAGGCAGCATGCTGTAATAGTCTATCAGAGAAGACACACAAATGGCATCACACAAACCTTTAATTAAGTTACAAAATGAACTCAGAGTTATCACACTATCTAAACATCCTCTCTTGCTTTTCTTCAGTTTCAAATACAGCTTCTAGATAAACTGCATACTACGAGTGACAGCACTGACCCTCTTTTCTGTTCATGAAATGTATCTTTTCTATTGAAAACTAAAGTACAAATCCCATGAAAATCAGTTCAGCTAACAAAGCCAGTTCTCCTTCTGCCACTGGACACACTATTTCTGATGCTTATTCTGTTGGGTGGTATCACTAGATGTGATCAGAGAAACAGCATGGGGCACTGCAAACAGTCTCAACCTGATTTTTTATGTCTTTCACTAGGACACTGCAGCAGAAGTGAATGCTCTGTGGTATAGTGGCTTTATTTTCAGAAGTGTGATCAAATGCTAGAAGGTCCTTCTGTTGTTATCTGCATCAGTGAGAATGAAGTCTTTTTCCCTAGGGGAATCTGTAAAGAAACATTAGCTAGAAAGAGCTAGGAAGGCATCCATGTATGAAAATGTAACCTGTTAAACCTTGAAAACAGTGCCATTTCACAATAGCTTGCATTTATCGTTTGTCAAAAACAGGCCCATACAGCAATGGGAAGGAAGATCTACAGAAAAGACAAGGATTTCTGCAAGCACAACTCCATTCCAGAGTCTGTTTTTTTGGGAAATCCTGGATACATACCAGAGCTCACAGGTAGCCAGCCAGCATCTGTGGGCACATGAAGATATACCCCATCTTAACTGGGGAATTTTACCCCTGCCACAGTAAAGCACCAGTGTTCCAGCAGAAAATGAAAGGGCAGTTGAAGATGTCATCAGAAGCCACTGGTGGCCCTGTGCTACAAAACCCCCACCCTTCTCTATCAACTTTGGTTGAAAATCCTTCTTCTTTTGGTGGAAAAACCTGCTCTATGGGCAGGCGTCTTGCAATCAGAAAGGCCTTCTGGAATGCATTGCTGAGGGTGGATTCGAAATATTTTTTTTTCCTTCTTTCTTGTGATGGGTATGACAGATATTTTGTGTCAGAGTTGTGTTTTGAGACTCCAAAATACTGACAAAAAATAATGTTATACATGGGGTGATGCTCATTTTTAAGATTGATGTGGGATGATTAGAGAGGATTAGGAGAACACTGATAAGGAAAGCAAAATAAGCAGTTTTGATTGTCTTTTGGCTGCTTGAAAACAGGGCAGCAGTCCCTCACCCTTATCCAGGTCTGTTCCTTACCAGATTCCAGCATGCCAGCTCCCCTCAGCACAGCGCTGTGGAGAGTCGGGGTCAGGGAGGACTGGGTACCTGGGGAGAAGAAGACACTCAGCATGGGACACTGAATGTTCATGTGGCTTTTTCACTTGACTAGGAGAGCAAATCCAGAAAGGGTGTGTTGGCAAACTCTGCAGAAGTCATCAGTGCTTGTGGTGTTACCCCATTGTGTGTTTGGCTTTGCAAGCAATAAAACATAGTTGTTGGCATCTCTTGATTTCAAATGTTGCCTTCCACAGCTTGCCCACACCCTCAGCCCATAGTCTCAGCAGCACTGGCCACTCTCCCCTGCAGTCTATATCCTCAGGCCTTCACTCTCCTGGAGATGCTAATGAAAACTAGTCAGATGAATGAAGGAAAAACGCATTTACCAAAAACAACAAAAAAAGTGAAAAAACCCACCCCAAACAAAACCCTTCTTGTTTACAGAGAACCCATATGTAAACCTATTAACAAATGAGTGCCTAGGGTTAGAGGCTGAGATCAGAGTGAATACTAGCAGGACCTTTATGCCATGCCGTAAAGTGATTCATGCACTCAACCACTGGTATGCCAGAGGGATTTGCGAAGGTCAGAAGGAATGTACAGTGAGCTCTTTTGTAAGATGGAGGAAAAGAACATACGTACTTGTTTCAAAAAGTTGTTAGTGTGACTAGATGCACAAATTTCAAGAATGTGGCCACTGATTACAAGTACAGTTCATCCATGCTTCTTCTCTTCCCCTAGATGTAAGATTGCAGCAGTACCACGGACATTCATTGAGCTTGCTTGCTTTCCTCAGCCTATGACTGTAAGCATTTATAGTCTCCCCTCTGTTGTTGCTGCCTCTGCTTCCCACCCTCTTGTATTTGCCAGCAGATGTTCAATTTCTGGGCTTCAGAGTGTAGCTGCATCCTTGGGTGGTCCAGCTTCACCCAGGGAAACCAAAACTCCTTCAACAGGAAAATGGGAGCTGCAGGAAGGCAGATAAAGCATTTTGCCCTCCCCCCTACTTAAAGTATGCTGTCATCAGAATATTTTCCCTGTTTTAAACAATCTGAGGCTGAGGTTTGTTCTGTCTGCTCCAATAACTGAGCCTCTCTCCCTGATGCTGGTCTGGGTATTCATGCCTGAAAAGCACAGGCCAGCAATTTGTCAGGAGCAGTGAGCAAAGCAACAGGAAGGGAGTCTGTGTGCTGCTGATAGTATTTCATGTCTACATGTTCCTGGGTACTGCAGGCATTTAAATGAGGGAAGGGGGACACTAAGTGCAGGTCAATAGGAGAAGAACCCACAGCCAGTGAGAAGACAGAGCTGGGCTTCGGGTGTTCCATTCTGTTGGGGACCACTCCAATGATGAGCAGGTAACAGTCACATTGGATGACATGACGGTGAGTTGTGCCACTTGACCGAAAAATCTGTTGTCTTCATCCAAGCCTAGGGAAACCCAGTGAAGTACACTTAGATGAGTTCTTAACTCCAGAACAGGAACAATGATCTGCACAGTACCTTCTAGAGTACCTTCTATTTCAGGAACTGAACATGCTGTCCTGGGAATTGGAGGATGCTGCCTCACTCTTCCAGCTAAAATTCAGTTTGGTAACGCTTCATGCATTAGCTGAAGCTTAACACATGACTGATGATTACACACAGGGCAGGGACACAAGTCCTTGCTGTACTGATGGCATTCTTCCTGGGGAATGAAACACCTGGGTCAATGGCTGTGCCTGCTTTTGCTTTCTCAGGACTGCTGCTCCGTAGTGTGAGAGTGGCAAGCTCAGAGACCAGGCACAGGAGGATGGAAGGGAACGTCATGCCAGGGCTGTGGCAGTAGTGGAGCTGGGGCGTTTCTCCACCTCAGTTCCATGCTGAGCTGCAGAGTGTGGTAAAGTGCCCAGGACCTGGTGCCATGTCCAGAACAAAAAACCAAAACGTAAATTGCAAAGCAGCAAGGGGCCTAAGGAACACCTGGGGTAGGGACTGGGTCAAGATTGCAGAATGTCCTCTCCTGTGCCTTCCAGTGGCCTTCATTGCTACAGTGCCCTGCCCATCCTCCTCCTGCCTAAATGTAGCCAGTGATTTTAAAATCTCCAGTAGCTGGAAATCCATAATCCCCAGAGGGTCTAAGCTGTATGGTTAACATTCACGTCCTGTTTGAAATGCAGTTAAGTTTCCCGCAGGAGGTTTCTGTCACGCCGGTGCCTTGTGACTATCTATTGTTGTCTGCTGCAGCTTCACTTCAGATGCTCAGTTTTAGTACAGTGCCATTCTTGGCCTCTGCTCTGTCTGTGGCAATATCACACCATGGGTTGCCCTGCCTGTAGTCCCCAGGGACAGCTGCCAGCATGAGGCAGTCATCCAAGGAGGCCCCCAGGTCTCTGCTGTGCATCCCAGCCGTCAGTGCTTGGACCACGATGGCCGAGAGCATGGTCTGTCTTGTGGCTCATTTGTGTGTGGGGCAAGCAAGGTTCCCAGGGATGGTAGTTTGATGCCGTCTTTAGTTGCTGGATGTTGATGTGACAACAGGTCATGTGAAGTGCTTTGCTGCAGGTAAGGAGAAGTCCAGATCTGGTGAGCATTAAAGAAAAGGAAAAAGTAAGTTAGCTTAAGCCACTTTACAACAGGGAGCAGAGGCTTCTGGTGTGCATTCAGGAATCACGACTTCCAAGTACTATGGCAGACCAAGAGTGAAAGCATCAGATGTAGAGAGCCAAAGACCACTTGGGGAAGGTGAAGTAGCGGGGAGGACACAGAACACACAGAAATTCTGCCAAAGTATTTTTGATTCAAAATGTTCTGAGCAATACTGATGGGTAAAACTCACTGAAGCAAGTGGAAGCAAGACCTTCACAAGACATCTGTGTCTTTTTGAATCTCTAGTGTTAAGGTTCCCATTCTCCTCACACTCTCCCACAGCTAAGATTGTCTTTCTCATGTTAGTGTGGACCAGTCCTTCTGTCTTCCTCTCTGTCTCCCACACCAGCTGTGGCTGCCATCCAGCTGTGCCCACCCAGCTGTGCCTGGCAGTGCAGTTCCAGGGCAGGTGGAAGCTGTAGCACTGTGCCACTACCGTGGATAAGCCACGGAGCAAGGTACTGCCATCCACAACACTGCTGTGAAGAGCATCCATGAGCTGCAGAGTGTGCCAGGACCTCTTCTCCACAGTTTATCATGATGTGTCAGATAGAGCTCCAGGCTACAGCATCATCTCATGCTCTTGGAGGGAAGGTAGCATTGAAGAGGCATGCTTTGGGGACTTTGGATGTAGTGTTTCCTAATAATTAGCTCTGCAGAGATAAAGTGTAATGTATTGTCACTAAAGAGGAGATAATTCCTCTGTGGCAGGTTTTTGCAGATCAGCATGCAAAACACCTGCTCTGTGCCTGAGATATGAATGTGTTGTAAGCATAACCTGGGGCTATGTTTCTGTGCAATTTGCTGTGGTATCCACCTCTCATACAAGAAATGTGCTCAGAGTCTAGAGTTTTATTTCTATGTCTAACACACATTTTTAGCTATGATATGTATGAAAACAAATTATTAAAAGCAGTAAACAAGTGTAAATCTTCATTGTGCTGAGTTTGCAGGCAGCCTGGAAAAGAACTCTGAAGTGGGTGAACTGTCTCATACATCTCAACAGGTTATTAACTTTGAAGCTTTCAGCAGTTCTCATATTCAGACTTCAACACTTTGGTCTTCAGGTTTAGACTGCTACAGGAATTGAATGTTAGTTCATTTGCAGGGATGCTGCTGTTTATGTTCCTGATATAATTAATCCCTCTCCACTCCTCTTGTTTTGAGCAAAAAAGCTGCCATGGCATTTCTGATCTGTCTGCTTTCAGTGCCACAAACAGCTGGGTCTCTGCAGCGACACTTTAACACCTTCTTCAGCAACAAGGAGAGTGGTCAGTGAAGGACTGCAGAGCAGTAAGGCACAGAGAGAGACTGTACTCTGGATGGGTGCTAAGAGGAAAATGGAGATTATTAAACAACAAGATAGAACATCTCGAGGAGTGGCAGAGGGAAAGTGGAAGAGCCAGAAGAGCACACATAGTCTGGATTTGCTTGATACATTACTTCCCATTTAAGTCACAGGTATAATTAAAAGTGCAGTTTTGCCCTGGCTTCTTTCTGCTCATTTTATTTTTCTAGACCTCTTACACAAGTTACACATGCAAAGCATTTGAAATAACAAGGCAAGAGAACATCAAAGAGGCTGATGCATGCAAGGAGTTGTACAGGCTTTCAGCTGAGACGTTCTCCGACGCTGGGAAGCCCTGCATTAAGGACTGGCCTGTGCTGTGTGTGAGGCCCTGAGCAAAGAGCGGCTTTTGCAGACAGCTGGGGACTGGAATCAAGCTGTGATCGGCCTCCCCCTGTGCTTGCGCTGCTGGAGACAGGAACAGCCTGCGAGGAGCAGAGTTTTCACAGGATGCAAGACCCCAAGGAGCTGCTGCATTTTAGGGACTGTCTGTCTGTAGTTTATGTTGTGGGATTAGACCACGGTGAATAATCATCACACACAAGAAAAATAGTCATGCCATGACTTATCAAACACACATGCAAGAACAGGCGTGAAGCACTCCAGGCTTGGCAGCAGAGAGGATGGTGTTTGAAATGTAGGTACCTGGTTAAGCGAGCAGACGAGCACAAAAGAGAAATACAGTTTGGTGTCTAATTCCAGTGCAAGATCCACATGCAGACAGGGGACAAGGCAACGGAGCTGCTTGAGGTAGAGGCAATCACCAGCTTCCCTTGCTTCTGAATCCACAGAGGCTACATATATCATCCAAGCAACAGTGACGGAGACCACAGGAAAGCTATGGAAGTTCTTGCAGCATGAGAAGCTGGTTATAATGGCATGAGTGAAACTAAGAATGGCAACCTCAGAGTTCCTGTAAGGCTGACTGTGCTTCCTACAGTGCTCCCAACCAACAGTGAAAATGTTGACTAAAAGTCCTGAAAAGCGGTAGGTGAGAAAATGACGTGACCTGTTGCCAAAGTCTGAATGAATCACAACTTCCTATTTTTCTTCACCATCTGGCAATGATATGATTTCTCACCAAAGGAACAAAGTGTTTTGTTCCCATCAGCTGAGCTTAGAGCTGGTCAAATGATTGGCTCATCAGAGGCATACACTTCTCTGCTTTTTGAGCAGTTACAGATCGCATTAAGGTAGGCTTTCACTGTATCCCAACATCTGGAAATTTTAGAGCAAACAGTTTTTTGATTATTAATTAAAAAAAAAAAAGACTGTATCAGGCTTTACCATGTTGGGTCTTCCTTTTCTTTTTTTTAAATGTGTTTTATTAAAAGGATTGTTGATGATGAGAGTAAAATTAAGATCTTCTTGATATCAGAAACAGCTTTACCAAGGGTTGCATTTTATAGTGTGGTCAGCAGCAGTTTCACATATTTGGCTATTAACAGACACTGTACCACATGGTCCTATGCTGAGCAGCAGGCTGGGGAGTATCTCATGGGCAGCTCAGGCTAGGACAAGGCTGTTCAAGAGAAAGCAGAATCCAGTCAAAAGAAACAAATCTTGTGTAAAAGCCAATGTGTTCTCGCTTCCTTGCTTGGTCCCCCTTCCTTCAGCTTTCATGTCGTTGACTCAGTTAATTAAAATTGCAGTAATAGGGAGACTGGATGGTTTAGCAGATTGGTAATGGGATACACAGCCTTTCACCTCTAGGTCAATGGTTCGTTTGTGGCCCAAGTTGGTTGTGACCAAAAGTTATTAGCATCGAATGGCTGCTCGTTGACCTCTGTGGGATGCGTGGGTGATTTCAGTGCTTTCCCTCCCAGGCAGGTGTCCACACTGCAGGAACCACTTGCACGACTGGCACTAATTGGCACCCTTGTTGGCGGTCCCAGCAGCTGCTGGGGATGGTCTGGGCACAGAAGTGGCAGAAGCCCTCTTCCAGGTGGTCCTCTGCCTTGGGCTTCCACAGAGCTGCTCACCCTGCTTGTGCCTTGCTCTGTAGCTAGAGGTGGTGCTGCTACCCAGGCTGCCTGGGGGCTACCTGTGGCCAGTGGCAGAGCAAGGGTGCGCTGAACCAACGTGATGTTGGAGTTAAGCGGATTTATTGGCATTTGGGAATTATTGGCATTTGCTACTTAATTATTACAAAGGGCAAGCAATTTGTGGTGGTACACTTACTTTCTTACACAACAGAAAAGGCAGTTGTGTTAGCAAAAGGCAGAAGATATGACAGCCCAGATGACAGGAATGGCAGGTGAAAAAGCGTCAGCTGCAAGGCAGCAGAACCTGCTCGCATCCATCTTGATGCATTGTTTGTTTTGGGGAGGAGTTGGGCACAAGGCTCTGCAAAGGCAGGAGAAAGGGCTAGCCTGAGCAGCCTGTACTGAAGAAGAGTAGACACAAAGATTTACTAGCTGTTGCCGTTCAGAGCTCCACAGCCCCCGGGGAGGAATGGAGAGCAGAGCTAGAGGAGGTCACCCATGCCAAATTCAGCTCTCTTAGTTTTCTGACAAAATTGCTATTATCTAATTAATGCCTCATTTAAAATATTGGTATGCTCAAGTCATCAGTGGGTGTGAGTCAGCAGAGATGCTTCAGGCCAGTTTACACCAGCTGGCAATTTTCCTCTCAGTATTGGTGACTTTTGCAATAGCCAGGAAAAATGCCATCCATGTTTCTCTTTGTCATAGTTGCGGCATGACAGTTGAGAGAGGGAGTAGAACAGCAGTGTTTTCTCCACTTCCTTCAGCACTGTATTTGAATTCCTCACTCTCTCGCACATTTTGATCCCCACAACTCACTTGCAAAAGTCTCCTTTAACAGACACAACATGCAAGATCACATGGGAAACATGGGATGGGATGAGTCTCTCGAGTCCCTTCTTGCTCCTCAGTTCTCCAAGAAAGGCCTTTCCAGTGATATCAGGAGTCCCAGTGAAACAGTTTTTTCAAGATAGCAACCACAAACTTTTAGTCATTTAGTAGTAGTTTAGTTGTACTAGTGCCAGCAGAAGCATTTCTGGTCCTGGATACGTGCCCAGAGGTGACCTTACACAGCAGCATCTGCTAAGCAGTTTACTGAGAAGGCAGAACTTTCAGCTTTCTCTGTCCAGGAGAATCTGCCAAAGCCCTGGCAAGGCAGCAAATTTGCTTAGGAATTTGGCTCCTGCTCTCTCAACACACATGTTGTTACTTGTGAGCAAGTGGAAATGTCTCCTTTTAATGTTCTTGCTCAGCTTCTTGAGGTCAATGCAGAGTCTGAGTCTGCCCCCTTTCTTCCCTACAGTTTTTAAGGCCTCGGCTCAGGCTGCTGGTTCTTTGATTCTACAGATAATGCCATCTGCTGTCACATTTTATAGTTCTGCCACTGGCCTGTTTTCCCCTCAAAAGGTGAGCCAACACTTATGACAGATGCTGCATCTTCCCACCGACTCACTGGTGAGTCTGTGCCCCAAAGTAATCCGCTGCCATGAGCACGCCAGTCAACTGATGGCCGGGTGGCCACCAGCATGGTTACTCTGTCTGACTGAGAACTGGCATGTTACTGCAAGCTCTTGTTCCAGCTGGTGATTTTCCCTGGTTCATGCTTCCGTAGGGCTGGGACTTGCTTCTTGACAGGTACACATGCTGTCACCTTCAGCCTTTCAGTTCAGCGTCTCATTGGCATGTTTCCATTGCAGAAATTCAGTTGTTAACTTCACTTGCATCCCTGAGTATCATTTACACACCTTGTGTAGACAAGCTCTCAGTATTTTTTGTATCTGTCTTTGTTTTGCATTTGTAGCTTTCTCCTTTTCTTTGGTGCTCTTATGAGAAACTTTCCTCCATCGTTTAAGTCCCTGAACTCTGACTGTAACCTATGTTTTTCCTTTGCTGGCATATTTCAGCGGAGGATTTGAAAATCAACAGACCTTTTCCATTCCTATGCCAGCTGCCACATCAGTGGCATTGTTCGTAGTTTGGTGTCAGCTTTCTTTTCCCTTTTCATTTTCTGTAAACAGCTTTCTTCCTTGTTTGTCTGTGGGGTTGATGCTTATATGCTGCATTTCAGCTTTTTCATTGGCATGAAATCATTGTCTTTTTAAACTTTGGGTCAATGTCTCTGAAACATCCTTCAAGACCTCTCTATTGCCAAACTCCAAAATTATATGCTCTTTCACAAAGGGCCACCTCATATTCCAGATTCACAAGAGGAGCCTTTTGATTTGAGGCCAAGGAAACACTGAGTCTATTTGTTTTCCTTTTTGAGACTTCGTCTGGAGAACGTATATTTCACAGACAACAGTCCCAATCCCTTCTTTTCAGGTCTTTTCCCCTTGGCCTAGCTGGTTTTCAATGCAGTCCCAGAGCTCTTTAAAAGTTTTCTTTCTTAGCTATGAGATCTCAGACTTGACTTGCAGTGATTACAGGGCTGAAGAATCTTAAAACACTTAAAATGCATAGACTTATATATACACACATAATAGTGAAGGAGGAAAACATTGTATGTTTAGAGATGCCTCAAATTTGAAGAGCTATACATCTGTATAGAAAAGTCCAGAGCTTCAGCTTCCAACCTGGACTGCCTGGAGGAACACAGAGCACAGAGCTGAATACAATTTTCTCTGTAGTCAGCATGTTAGTGATGTAGTTACTGCACAGCCAAGATTGTAAAGCTGATAACCCCCTTTTTTTTTCTTCAGAGATCTAAGCCCCAATTTTATTATTAGTGCTTCAGCCTACATATGATGTACATTGCTTAAGAACTATGGAGTGAATTGCCAAAATGAGGCAAAGTCCACAAATTAGTTGAGTAAGAAATTATTTTTTATTAAAAACTTTCAAAAATTAAAACAAAGTGTTCCAAAAGGTGGTTGTAGTAATCATTGGTATTAGCGGGCTGAAACAATACCAAGCAATGGAAAAGCATGAAGGTTTCTAAACTTTTTAGGCCAACAGTCTGTTATAACTCTTCAATAAGGAAACACTCTCCATACTTGTCATCAAACTTTTACTTGAATATTTTTTGCTCCAGAACATTGCAGAATATTGTATTTCCATAGACATTCTGCCATGTCCTCAGAGTTCCCTGGTGATCCACAAATCTCAGTGTGGGAATCACTGCTGCAAACACAAAGTTAGACCAAAAGCCACAAAGCTGCAGGAAACTACAAGAATCCCCCTGTGTCCTCCCTAAAATTCTGGCAAATAGAGATGCAGCCTAGATGTAATTAGCCACTCTCCCCTCATGTTGTTTAAATATATCTTACTTTCTGCTTACTTTGTCTAGCCTCCAGGTTCTATTACAAGCTCTTAGGTCAAGCGCTTTTCTGGCACTGTACAACACTGAGCACAATGTGACTTTGATTGATGAGCACACTGGTAACAGAGAATGCTGGCAAACTTCTGCTTTCTGTGTCAGAGCTCTACAAGGCTGTTACATTTACGTCAAACAAGGATTTGTGTTTGATTGAACCCAATGTTTTTACATCCGTACCTGACGTTCCTCAGAACTGGATTCCCTACTGAAAGCTGCAGCAGGTACCTCCTTGACATGGCCAGGCCAGTGGCATTTAACTGGTTCTTCTAAGGACCCCTGAAGAGGTTAAGGTAGGGCTTCCATTTTCACAAGGGGAGGGGAGGAGAGAGAGGAGAGGAGAGGAGAGGAGAGGAGAGGAGAGGAGAGGAGAGGAGAGGAGAGGAGAGGAGAGGAGAGGAGAGGAGAGGAGAGGAGAGGAGAGGAGAGGAGAGGAGAGGAGAGGAGAGGAGAGGAGAGGAGAGGAGAGGAGAGGAGAGGAGAGGAGAGGAGAGGAGAGGAGAGGAGAGGAGAGGAGAGGAGAGGAGAGGAGAGAAGAGATTTTGTTTCATTATAACTAAGAACATTATCCCACTAAGCCATAATCTAGGTAATTCCACTTGTCCAGTCTTATTTAGAGACTACAAACATTTTTAACAGACTCCTTCAAAAATAGGAAAATTAAAGGATTTTGTACTTTTTTAATCTGCAAAAGAACTGAAAAACACCCACCTAATGCAAACATGATTTTTAGCATCCATTTTGAAGAAAGTTTGTCCTGTTAACAGTTCATACAGAGCAGCAAACTCTGTGTAAATAACTAAGAAGTTACATAATGGAGATAGGGAGCATCAAACTTGATACTGTAAAGGTAACAAATACTCAGAAATGATATTTCAAAGAGCCTTCTTAGGAATTTTTTGATGCATCATAAAGAAACAGAAGATCGTGCCATTTTTAAATGCATATTTTCAAATTGCCTTCAAATAAAAGCTTTCAGAATTTGGAAGTAGCCTAACCCAAATTAATTTTAATCCAGAGGTATGAGACTTCTAGGTCCTGGTTCTGTCTTGCTGTGACATGCTTGAAACTGGTTTATTCTCCCTCTGTATGGCATCATTAAATGAATGGCAGGCAAAATGTCTACTTTCGCAAAGATGGAAGAAAATAAAAATAAAATATTTTCTAAATCTGAAGTTATTTCAAGTCATTTGCACAAGTGGAGATCCTGGTAACACCACTAATACTCAAAAGGAAAAGTCTCAGCTAACATCAAATATAGGCAGTATACAATTAAGCTAGTGTTTCTGCAAAGAAAAACATTATTTTAAGGGTGTTG
Source organism: Columba livia (assembly GCF_036013475.1). Lineage (NCBI taxonomy): Eukaryota > Metazoa > Chordata > Aves > Columbiformes > Columbidae > Columba > Columba livia. The sequence continues at coordinate 14,223,199 of NC_088642.1, read as the reverse complement.
TCTGCCAACTGGTGGTCACACACAACAGGGTTGGTCACTTAGCTGAGTCTCCTGTCCTGCCTGAGCTGCCCCTTTGTGTCTCTGACCCACTTACTCTTTCAACCAAGGCTTGAAATAAAAATTAGCTGCAAAGAATTTCTGCCTGTAAGAGACATCCACCAAAACCTTTTGTTATTCCCCACAGGCTTGCTCTTTGTGTCCCTGTCAGAAAACTGGAAAAATCGTCTTGCAGTCGCAGTTGTGTTGATGTTAACCTGGAGATAATCTGTGGCACAGTTGGAGCCCCTCAGGTAGCTCAGTGCCTGCTCCCTGTCACAGCTCCCCTTCTCAGTGGCATTGATGCAGCTCTGCTAATCAGTGAAAACATGCCATCCTTTGTTCACTGCACAGAGACTCTTGGTGCCAAAACATACTCTCATATATCCTAGACTTCCAGTAACTCCACTGCCATAACGAAATTGCACTGCAGAAAAAGAGAGGAGAGCCTGGCCCCTCGCTGAGATCTTGTTCTGGGATGAAGGACAGCTGTGGGGTTTGGAGCATCAGGTTACTCAGAGGCCAAGCTGAAAGCTGAGACAGACAAAGTACTGATTGCGATTTTTAAGTTTTAGTTTTTCATAATAAACATGGACACCTGCAACACAACACCTAGTCTATACATAATACTAATAACCTCTCAGCAAGTTACATGACTAAGATTTTAGACATGTCTTGAGAGGAAAGATGGAATAATAATCATGATCTTATGCAGGAAACAGAGCATATAACAGGATGGATACATTACTCCCCAAAAGAGGTGTCATTCATCTTTTTCCGCTCATTTTTTCCAAAATCTGATGCAAACTGGATAGCAAACCCCCTTAGATCAAACAACAGAATTTCTACCCCAAAATTAAAGAAGTTTCTGTGTAGATTACTCCTCAAGTTGCCGAACTGAATTTGTGATACTTTGGAGAAAGAAAGAATGCTGAGTTCACGGCAGGGTTTGAATCTGGCTGCCTGATATAAGGCAACGACTATGAACATTTGATATTTTTCCTTTATTTCTTTAAATATTTACTTAAGCACGCTAACCTCAAATACTAAGCCATCATTTACGAAGAAATATTTGGGAGTGTAAAATCACCACTGCTAATAAAAAATAAATACTGTAATATAAGTATTGGAAACATTTGCAGCTTACTTTTTCAAAACATTAATTTAACAAGCAACTGTTAAAAACGGAAAGAGAAAGAAAAGTTGGTCCTTTCTGGGAAGAGGACATTGCAAGACATAGCTCTTTTTCATGAAGTCAGCCTGTTTTGCAGCTTATATTACTTAGGATTCCCTGAAAGTAAATAAATTATACATTGTAAGAATGTTGTGTTAGATGAATTGCATCTGGATCACCTGGATTTCCAGCATGTTAAAGTCCACAGCAGATGCAGATGTAATTCTTATAGTCCAGTCGTGCCTGCATTCACAGATTAGCAAATCCCAGGCTTTGTACTAACATCTATTGCCACATGGTAGGCCTGACAGGCACCTCTAATTTTAAAGTACAGCTGTAGCACACTCAAATCATATTCTCAAAACCCTTTTCCACATCAGTAATGTGTATCTCCTAAATTGTTTTTTTGGGTCCAAGTGACTGCAAAATCAAGTTTTTTGTGCTGTCACTTAGTAACAGCACAGTTAAGATTTCAGGTAAAAGCACCTGTCCTGACCTGCTTGAGTCTACTTGGTTTTTGTTGGTTTTGTTTGTTTTGTTGGTTTTGTTGGTTTTGTTTGTTTTGTTTGTTTTGTTGGTTTTGTTTGTTTTGTTGGTTTTGTTGGGTTTGTTGGGTTTGTTGGGTTTGTTTGTTTTTAAATTATCCTTTAGTTTGCATATAATTTTATACAAGACCCTTTATGGAAGGTCAGCTATCATAATTGGTTTCGTGTTTTCAAAATATGAGCAGGCTGTCTCACAAACATGTTAATCTTCTTTTATTATGGGTGTTCCTGAGCCTGGTGGGAGTCCTACGGAAAGAAAGAGTGAGTACCTAAGTTCTCTCTTTTATCTCCCTGGTCCAACCAACTACTCTACAGTAGTCAGATAGGGAGGTTGGAGACAGGCTGAAGAACCAGACAAAGCTCATCCTAAGCACAGATGAGGGCTGGTAATGCTGTTTTAGTCAAAATGAAATCAAAGGCCCAAACATACTGTTGTTCAGTCTTTATAACATAAAAATAACTGTAAAGACCTTGCATAACTTTACTTCCAAGTGTTTTTAATAATACCTGACATTTGGGATAAACGAGCTTGTACCAAAGTGGGCTGGGGGTGGGTATTTTTTTGGAAAAGTTTGCTTTACAGAAGTATTTCTGTAAGTTCGTATGTCATTTCTGGCTGGGTTGGTTTAGCAGGGTCACGAGAAAAGGCAAAAGCTGTTAGAAACAATCCCAATCTCTGATCATTTTAGTAGCAGAATGTTAGTATAAGGCAACCAAGAAGCCCTCATGAGACCACTGCAGCACATCAGTGTAGTTTTAGTCTAAGTTTTAATTCCTTTTTACACTTGTTCAAATTGAGCACTCAAAGAAAATATTGCCAGATCATGATAGATCCACCTCCAACTGGATATCTGGTTTGACTTAAAGACTTAAAATAATGACCTTCTGCCATATGTTGAATATAACTTGAGGTTTTTAGCAAAATATGTCTTAGATTAAGTGTACAGTATATGCCACAGCACTGCCGAATTGTCTCTCTGAAGAGAAACAGTATTACTTCTGCTCTGCAATTGGGAGGACTTTCCCTTCAGGCTAAATAAGATGACAAATTAGGGGTGGGCCCTTCAGTGTGGTCCTTCCCAAATGGAAGGTGCTGTGCTGTCTAACCAGGAAGGTTTCTGAGTAGAAAGGTGTAATAAGGTTGGACAAAAAACAGTTGCAAATACTGAATTCAGTTGTATTGATGCAGCTGCAGACATGCTCCACTCCGGTGTGAAAGGGGAGATCTGGGCACAACCTGATATGTGCATTTCAAAAAAAACGAAAGGCTAACATTTATTCACGTGAGTACACTTGTAAAATACATATGGCACGTGAAATAGCCATGAAAATAATATTTCTGTAATAATTATGCTATTAATACTAATGAGCACTACTTGGGATTTGAAATTTTTATAGATACTGAACAATTGTTTAAAATATTTGTAATCCCCCGCCCCAAATTATGATAGTTTCTTAATGAACTATCATATAAAAGTATACTTAGGTGATTTTGGAAAAGCATGTGAATTTTTGTAGTGCTTATAGTGGCTTCAAGTGAAATATACTTATTGTTTGATGTTATTTTCTGAATTTTCAAAAGCTGACAACACTGATTACTCCAAATGGCATACTGTGTATTTTTTATACACTTCAGAGGCTCATCTTTCCAGTTGTTGCTTTTGCTTATTTCTAACATTGTGCCAAGGCACAATTACCTAAAAAACTTGAAAAACTTGTACACCTTTTTTTTTAACTAATTCAAATATATCTTCTGGGTATATATTTGAATATATCTTCTATATCTAGTTGATTAGCTCTCTCTAGTAATTGCAAGTGACTGCAGTGAAACCCACTGGCAAGAGCAAGCCAGATCAAGTGCAAGTTTACTGCCTCTGTTGTCCAAAAAAGGCTCCTCTGGTGACTTGAGTTTGTTTTAATGAGAAGTTTATGGATTCTTCAACCTTTCTGCATGCAAACACAGACATCGCTGCAGTCTGGAACCATACCACTATACCAGCAGCAAGTTGCTACTGTAATGAAGGAAGCTTTGACTGAGCAGTGGAGTGATGGGTCTAGAAAATTATGGGCTAGATGCATTAGTGCATCTAGTCTAATGACCCAGGCAACATTAGAGGTCACTGAGAGGGCACTAAAACAGACTGATGGCACCCTGAGCAGTACAGCCTTACCCTCAAAATAGCTGTGACAGCACAGATGTATGAAATGTATGTCAGTGTCAACTAAAAAATAGACATGTGTGTGTGTTATACGTGGTGGTGGTGAAGGGTAAGGCTGTTCTCTCATATATACACATTACTGTAACAATGAGTAACTCCAAAATGCCTCTATACACTCTTCATTTCATGTTGCAAACATGCATGTGCAACAGACTTCTACAGATGTAAATTTTTATGGCAAAGTCGTCGCATACACAAAGGATAAGCAAAAAGCATTTTAAAAGAATACATCAGGCTTCTGCTGAATTTGTCCATTTAAAAATCTACTCAGTAACCAGAATAAAAATGTTTCAAACCATTTTGTGGCTATTAGAGGAATCCTAACACATTAGATACAAAACACTATCTGCAATCTGTTTCTAAGAGCATCACATTACTGCAAGTTATCTGAGGATAACAAACATCTCCTCATATGATGCTAAAGTGATAAAAGATGGCCTCATCACACTGAACAAAAAGCATAAAGAAGCCAGGTTTTGTTGTTTGTTTGTTTGTTTTTAAAGTGACTGTAAGAATGATAGGTTCCAACGATGACTCAGAACAACTCATACCCTTGTATGAACCCTTCCTCCTCTTTTCCCTACTGTCCAGCTCCTAACTGTTTCACCACCACAATGAACACAAACAGGTAGTCTGTTTCAGGCAGCATAACTATCTGGTACAGAGAAGACTGGAATGAATTTTCACAATTTAAAGCTACAATATGTAGAAAACAGAAGGCAAAAGATGAGCTGTTAATCTAAAGTCATGGGAAGGTATTCCTTTATGAAAATAGGTTAAAATTACTTGTGATAATGATATTAATCATCATCACACCAACATCACTATTACTAAGACATAATAATGCATCACATTTGCTGTGCATCACAACTGTGCATTCTACTTTACAGGCAAATCAAAGACAGCATCCCTATCTTGGAGAGTTTACAATCCTCTGGGGGGTAGAGAAGGTCCTGCAAACAATTATTTCCAGATGAAGTGCTTACAGAGTCATGTATCAGGCGAGCTACCTAGATCCTAGGAGATACTTGGATGTGAAAGGATAATAAATAAAAAAATCATTTGTTTGTTTTGTTAGACCCTTAGAATCTTCTAGAGCTTTTTTTCTTTTTTCTTTTTCCTTTTTTCTTTTTAAATTTTCTGCAGTTGAAGAGGAGAGCAAAGAATTGTTTATTGGTTTGGTTGATGAACTGCATGTTTACAGGGAGGTTTAGCAGAAGCTCTGGTTTGAAAGAGCAGATGGAAGACGTGGACTGATGGGGAACCTGACCAGGAGAGAGACAAGAAAGAGGACAGTAGGGTAGGTGGAGTGGAGAGAAACCGATTGGCACGGGAAGATGAAAACTGACAAGGAGAAAAGCAGGCAGAAGCAATGCAGTGCAGGCCACAAATGAGACATGAAACTAAAATTTGATGTAAAAAGCTAAAGAAAGGTACTGACAGGAGATGAAAAGGGCCGGCCAGAGACAGAGCATGTGGTTCCCAGTGATTCAGATGGAAAGACTGGAGGGTGATAAAGTAAAATGCCTGGTAACTGTAGGCTGTCAAAGTTAAGGAATGAAGTAATAAGGCTTTGGGTCTACAGGAATAAAAATCATACTGACTACAGAAAGGGGTCAGCAGGTCCCAGAGGACATGTGGAAAGAGAAGACAGCAAGGCCAGTGCAACCGCCCATGGCTATGAAGAAGAGGAGATTCAGCCTCCTGTGCACTCAGTTCTCATGCTGCTACCATAGGCATTGGGCCAAAACCAAAACATGAAGGGAGAGAAGGGCTAGGAATGGGTCACTGAGTACAAGGAAAAAGAACTGAAAAAGACCAGCATGGGCCTCAAGTCTGTTGGAAATGCGATCTGGAATGAAGGTTGCAGACAGCAAGAGGACAGGGGTTGTGTGCCAGCTGCAGCAAGCCATAGCCCCGGGTGGTCACGCAGGCTGCTCAAGGGATGAAGGTAATACTATAGAATGTAGATGTGAGATTCACAGAAGATAAGAAACCTAGTAAGAGACCCTCTAAACAGGTCCACATGAGGGGATGGGTGTAATTCGGAGCTGGACATTTCTTGCCACTCATACTTGATTTTAGGGAGAAGATGTTAAATATCATCAGTCCTTTAGGAGCTGGCAGGTGAAAGGGAATCACAGAATCACAGAATCACAGAATGCGACAACTGCTCCCGTCTGGCTGTACCCACAGCGTAGCAGCCAGAGGCCTCTGGAATAAGAATGAGGGAGACAGAGAGAGGGAGTTCCACATAATTTCCTATATTGTTCTGTGAAATGGGTTGATGAAAGATATCAGCAGAGACAAAACATGTCACTGGGGATGGAGGTAGAAACATTTTAGTACTAACATCCTGAAGGAATACACCTGTGAGTATTTAACACAACCACACTAACTGAGGTCTTCTTTGATTTTTAGTTACCTGCTGTTGGAGGAAGCCATATGATAAAAATTAAAAGTTCAGAAAGGAGTTCTGCCATATTCTATCAAAACCAAGGCCACCTGAGAATATCAACGCTGGTGAAAGCCAGAACAGAAAGTTGCCCTCAGCTTACTGACATAATTTTCAAGTGCTTAGAATACACACACTGAATCAACATGTGGAATTAGCAGTTGAAAGGAACAAATAGTGTGTTGAGCAGCTCCTTCACTTGTGCTTACCTGAGGCATTATGGTACTGACTTCTTTTGTAAACTACTGTGAGGTTATTTTCTACAGAGGAAAGCAGATATGTAAGTGCCATGTATTATTGTTATACTGATGAGAATGAGAAATGGAGCACTGCGTTTTGTTTGCTAGAGCGGAGAACCTTTACTCAAGAGGACGGTATTTTTTTTTTCCTTAAGAATTTGCAAATGTTGAGTTAGTCATTTTAATTTATCATTTGTCCCTATGGAAGGTGAATGTGGGTACCTTTCAACAATGGAAATAATCAGACACAAATCAAATTTATGAACTGGACTCCTTTACAGTTCGTAAGCCCCTGGCTTGCTCCCCACTTTATTCAGAGGGTCAAGCATTCATATCCTATGACAAAAATCTAGGCCACAAGAGGGAGCAGCTTTCAGAGGTGCGAACAGCCAGGGAAAGAGAAAAAACCCTCCAATTAGCAAAAATAATCACATGGGAGATCCTCAGTCTCAGAAAGGAACTAAGAAAGAGTGACACTCTCCTAGACAGCTGGTGAGTGGTATTTCAAATTTTGTAGCACGTAACCAGCAGGTAGACACTTTTTCTTCACAAATTACTCAATTCAACAGATATTCCTGTGATAATTTCAAAACCTTTTCCTAGGTTAATCTTAACACTTTCTCCTACTAGAGGGCAGAAGTCATAGCCTTAACACCTCAAGCCAGGTAAGTTGTAGGGTCACTTCTCTGAATATGAAGGACTCCTTTAGAGAACAATGGCAGGTCAAGCAAATGCTATATAAAAAAAAAAATCAACAGAGGAATATTCAGACCATATTTTGAAGCGTTGTCCTTTAATTCAGCACCTTCTACAATACCTGTAATTCGAGGTTATTTTTTCTCCTTAGATAACAAACAAGCAAACAAACAAAACAAACAAATGCAACACCCCTCCCTGGCTTTCTCTAATCTTGGTGAAGAAGTCTATTGGCCTAAGAAAATTGCTGTGAGTTGAAGGCTATTTCAGTGGATTTTAGCTCTTGCAGGAGTCATTAGCACAGAAAGCTGGATTTTCTGCGTCAGGTGAATCTGCGTGTCCAGACAAAACACTGGACCCCCTCATTCTGATACACAATCACATACTGAAGTAATATTTCTGGGTCAGACAGGTAAAGGTACTGTGCTGTGCAGTTATTTTGAAAGCCACATATTCATCTGGCAGAAACACAAATTGGTATGCCCTCATATTTTTTCTGGAGCAGGCACTTCTAATGAAATGGAGTTACAACTTTTTTTTTTTTTTTTTGATTACTGCTTAATTCTCATTCAAATAAAAAAGTGGATTTGGTGGCAATTTCCCCTCTTTCTGGAGAGAAAATGGCTGCTTTATTTAGAAAAGGTCAGAATATTGTCAGAAACTTCTTTCTTTTCCTTGAATATTCAAAAAGCACAGTGAAGACTGTGGAGGACATTTGTCTGTTAAAATGTCACGTCAGTGCATCTGTGAATGGCATGACCATGTGTTGGACTGGTGTCCTGCTGCAAGGTTGTAAGCCTGATCTTGCACTGTAGACCAGGCTCCAAACTTCCCATGTGAAAGCACGTATCAGTGTGCAGAGGGGCACTACTTTTGTCTATGCTCCCTGACTCCCTTTGAAAAAGGCACACAAGCAGCAGAAGTACCCAGTCTACACTGTCATCCCACCCCTACACACAGGGTAGACCTCACTGCAACACCTGAAAGAAACCTGAAAACCTGGGCAGTGTGGATACAGCCAAAGTGCACCAATTCAGCTGAGAATTCAAGTTCACATCAGGTGTTATACCTAATCATATTGTCTAAAGACTTGAGTCATAATCTCCTGGAGTGCCTGTAGTCAGTTTATGGAGTAAGGGGAACAAAGGGAGAGACGACAAAGATGTAACACTGACGCTTACAGTCCATTTTGGATCCTCATTCCCAAAGCAGCAATCCTCAAGTCCTCCATGCACCACAGGAAGGGTTTGGAGTCTGAGACAGACACTATCACCCTGGTGTGAAGTGCTAGCAACAGCAACACCTAAGGTGTACAGGTGTATAACTCCCAGCTATGTCCAGCTGGTGTTCTCAGCTACAGCCCCTGTTTTGGAATCACGCAGCTTGGCTTCATTGCTACAGTATTTTGAGAAGAAAGGTCTTTCACTGTACCCTGTTGCATGCACAATCAGATTTAACTTAGTAGTCCCGAGCTTATCTGAACACAGAGACCAGTTTTCGAATAATCCATTGGCTTGACTCAGAGCAAGGACTTGGATTCAGGCCTCCCATTCCCCAGACTATCCCAAAATGAGCCTTTCTTCTCTTTAAGCTATGTAAATCCCTTTGTATAAATAATTAAGTGTTCATTGGGCCAGACAGGGGAGGCGGAAACGTAAGCAAGTGATTCTCCAGCCTGCTGGTTAGCATGCTCATCTGGGATGTGGGCAGGTCATGTCCAAACCACTGCTGCAATGACTAGTTAATTATTCATAAAAACCAGAACAGCTTCTACAGGAGAGAGGGAGTGCAATTAACCAACAGATTGGCAGTGGAAATACTCTCATGGGATGTGGGAGAGCTGAGTTCAATCCCCACTCCAAATCAGGATGAAGGAAGTTTTGAGAATGGTCTGTTGCTTTGTGGGTTAATGCTAACAATTTGACTATTGGGTGAAATGCATATACGCAGATAATTCCGGTAAACTCCAAATTCTCCTCCCTTTGATATGGCTTCTCTCCTGCCAAGAAAACTCATGTACCAAGCGTGAGACTTCTTTGTTGTATAAAAATAGGCTGTACATCAAGCAAATAATCTATATTTTCTTTACAGTAGTAGGAAAAAACGATCAAGGACATGTTCTGAATGCAATTCATCTCACTACTAAAAAATCAGTGAGATAATTTCTTCTCTAGAAGTTTTAGTTGACTGTAAGGGAGCCTAGATGTTGAGTTTGGATGCAGACCTAGGAGTCTGGGAGCAGTTTGGGAGGTATCCAAAGTCAGCTGAGAGAAGCCCCACTCAGGTTTCCATGATGTACCTTCCATCGTGGTGCAGCCAGTCATGCAGCAATGGGAATGCCCTGATGTACAGCACTAAGCATCATCACAGCCTCCCCTTGGGCTGCCCCAGGCCCCACTAAGTGCCACATGCTCCCCTCACAGTGCTTTCTCCATTAGTCATCTAAAATTGCTCCTTCCTCTTTGCTCACTTATTTCAGCCTTTTGGCTTTTTAATCATGCTTGAAATACAAATCACAATAGCTGCTGTTTTTTCCAGGGCTTACACCTAAAACTAGAAAATATTGACAGCCTGTAAAGAAATGGGATAAGTGAGCAGCACATGGTTTGGTTTTGATTTTAATCAGTTCATAAATTCCAAACACTGGGAGATCCTAATTTGTATGGCAATATAAGTTAGTGGAAGGACGTAGTCCCTCCTTGGTGCTTGTACTAAAAATGCCAGTAGGATCAATGAGCGATAGTGTACACATCCCACTGACATTGACAGGGATCTGATCCACCCAATATGCTTGTGGCAGCTCTCTCAGTGAGACTAGCTCAATGCCGTCCAGATGGGGAAGCCACAAGTGAGTAGAATTAAATTTTTTCTAGGTTGTTTTCAAATTAAACAAGTAATAAAGTTGCATGACTCTGTAGCCTGCATCATGTCTTTAAATGTGGTATTAGGATGTCATTGTCATCTCACAGCAGATGGGGCAAGGGTTTCTTCTCACAATAAGGTTTCCTAGGGAAGCACACTAGGGAGACTATTTTGGCAGGAAAGCTCCTGTACAATAATGTCATCCAAATGTAGAGGTATTGAATGGTAGGAAGCAGGGGAAATGCTTGAGTCTCACTAGCGGCAATACAGGCATGGGACCTGGGTCAGAAAGCACATTGGGTTTTACGTTGTTCCCTTGTCATACCTCCAAGACACAATGCAGATGTAGCTGGAGGGGCTAATGGGAAGGATTGGAGAGGCTACTTAGACATGCAAAATGACCCTTAGGAAGTACTCAAATCCAAGAAAACAGTTCAGGAAACCCATACACCAGTAAGTGCAAATCCTGTCTGAGTTTTGAGTACATGAATACCAACTTATCAGTCCTAAAATCATAGAATCATATAATAGTTTGGGTTGGAAGGTACCTCAAAGACTAGTTCAAATGCCCCTGGGCAGGGGCACCTTCCACTAGACCAAGTTGCTCAAAGCCCCATCCAACTTGGCCCTGAACGTTTCCAGAGATGGGGTATCCAAAACTTCTCTGGGCAGCCTGTTCCAGTGCCTCACTACCCTCATAGCAGAGAATTTCTTCCTTATGTCTAGTCTCAATCTACCCTCTTCCAGTCTATAGCCATTAGCCCTTGTCCTATCACTACATGCCCTTGTAAAAAGATCCCCTTCAATTTTCTTATAGATACTGGAAGGCCTCTGTAAGGTCTCCCTGAAGCCTTCTCTAGGCTGAACAACTGCAAGTCTCTCAGCCTGTCTTCATAGAAGTGCTCCAGCCCTATGAACATCTTTGTGGCCCTCTTCTCGAGAAACTCCAATAGGTCCATGTCCTTCTTATGCTGAATGCCCCAGAGCCTAACACAGTACTCCCAGTGTGGTCTCACCAGAGCGGAGTAGAGGGGGAGAAATGCCTCCCTTGACCTGCTAGCTATGCTTCTTTTGATGCAGACCAGGCTATGGTTGGCTTTCCGTGCTGTGAGCACACATTGCTAGGTCCTTCTCCTCAGGAATGCTCTCAATCCATTCTCCATCCAGCCTGTATTTGTGCTTGGGATTGCCCCAGCCAATGTGCAGGAACTTGCACTTAGCCTCGTTGAACTTCAGGAGGTTTGCACAGGCCCATCTCTCCAGCCTGTCAAGGTCCCTCTGGATGCCATCCTTTCCCTCCAGCATATCAGCTGCATCACACAGCTCGGTGTGCTCGGCGAACTTGGTGAGGTTGCACTTGATCCCACTGTCCATGTCGCCAAAAAATGTTGGTCCGTATACAGACTTCTGAAGAAGGTCAGTTGTCACTGGTCTCCACTTGGACAATTGAGCTGTTGACCACAACTCTTTGCATGTGACCATCCAGCCATTTCTTTATCCACTGACTGGTCCATCTGTCAAATCCTTGTCTCTCCAATTTAGAGACAAGGATGTAGTGAAGTACAGTGTCAAATGCTTTGCACAAGTCCAGGCAGATGACACCCATGTCTAGTTATCCAGTTGCCAGCATGCACTGGATCTCATAGTCTGGCTGTACAGTGGTTATGCAAGCTGTGTATTTCTGCACTGGAGGTTAGAGCTCCTTTCTGACACTTCTCTGTACCAGAGTCTAAGAGATGGGCCTCTGTCTTCACAGGATGCACATGAGTATCTCATTCTTTGCTCCAACGAACAAACTTGAAGGCTACCAAAAGACAGCAGACAGTAGCTTTAGTGGCTGTGTTTTAAAGAGAAGGAACCCAGCTCAGTTTGGCACCCAAAGACTTTGAATCCCAAATACTGTGCTCCAGAGAGGATGAGCATCTTAGACACAGCTTTGCTCCACACTTGATGCTGGTAATCTCTCCCTGAGGACCTCCTCAGTGTTTGTGTGTCATTGTGGACCAGCTTCCTGTGATGCCTCATTCTTTCCAGACTAGGATTTCATTGTGGGTCTCTGATTCATCCTGCTGGGGCAACAGGCTTCACTTTCAGGAACCGTGAAAGAACTGCCTTGCCTTGCCTTCCCATACTGTGATTTCTCCTCAGCCATCCCATGAGAAAAAGCATGGAGGGGATCAGTGTTTCTGATCCTTGATGCTTGTGCTTGGAGGGCAACATCCATTACCTCCATCACTAACATAGAAAGGGATGCTATGACAACTTTCTCTCCTTTTGTACTTTTTTCTCCTTCAAAAAGCGTACAAGCAGTGGAAAGGCACAATACATACTTTGTTTGCTTTGGAGCTGGCTAACGTAAGCTGCACAGCAGATGTATTCAGAAACAGTTTGCAACATTGCTTAACGTACAATTTTATGAACGCTGCTACACAATTTTTTGTGCCAATAAATAGTTAACGTGAAAATGAACTACACAAATGCAAGAGTACTTGATTTATAGAACTAGTATACATGTCTTTTCCTGTGTGAGGCTGAACACATTCAATTATCAGTGTAATTACAGGGCAGTTCTCTCTCTTCCACATCATGTGATTTTATTTTAGATTTGAACAATACACATGTATGGTTTGTCTGGTTTTTAATAGCTAACATATTGCTCATCCATTCTGTTAGTTGTATAACTTTATTTAACATTCCCCATCTCCACATGGTTCTCAATTTGTTTTTTAAGTTTCTTCTTGAAGGAAATTGCCACCCATTGATAAAAATCATATTGGTTTCAACTCAGAGCTGATTTCTGAGTGCTGTTCTTCAAGTAAGCATGCATTGCCTGTAAAAGCACCCCTATGTAAGTGCAGTATCTCTTGTTACATGGAATGCACTAAGCTGGAATCCTACACGGCATTACATTATTATTATGTTACATTGTTCAAAGTTTTTCACACCATTCACTCCATTCCCTGCCTCCAAAAAGCAGGGAAGGGGCTCTGTGCTTCCCAGCTGTGCTCTGAATGTGTTCTCTGTGAGACCTCGTTTTGGCTGGATCTGTCAGTGTCATTCCAAAACACACGTCCTCAAGTACCATTGTGCCCAGAGCATCTTGACAGTTTGCAAGGAAGATTTCTCTTGCAAACTCATCCTGCCATTACTCTTAAAATGTGCTGCACTGCAATCTGAGCCACTTGCCTTGGTCACGGCTGAAATTATGCACGTGTACAATATTCAATTTTTGCTTTGCAGGGACTCACCTTGCAGGTGTTAGTGAAGACAAACCCATCAAAGCAGAAGTTACTCTCACCATCCACTTGCTCTAAAATATAGCTCTAGCATATCATGTGATTTATTTTCTCAAAGCAAGATCATGATGACTGTTAAATGCTTTCTCATAGCACCTACATCGCTTATCCTTCTGTCTACAAAATCTACTTTGTTTGTTTCAGTTTGTATTTATGTCTTGATCTTTTGTGAATCTTCTGTTGTTTCAGCTGTTTTTGTCCTAGGCTTTTTTCCTGCTTGCTGATCAATACCATAGCCCAGTTCCGATGCCATGACAATATAAGTTTGGTAGCTTATCGTTGCTGATTCTTAGCACTTTCTAGATGTAGGAAGTTCAACTGTGCATCTGTCAAACCTTGACAGAAACAAGGTTCTTTGCTCTGATTTCGATTTTATTACTAGTGGATGTAATAAGAAGCATTACATTTTTTATTACATTACATTACAAAAATTCTCTTGGGTACCTATTACTTTTCCAAATTATTTGAGGTTTTGTTCCATCTTTCTTTAGTTTAGCTCTAAAAAGAATGTCAAAAAAACATCCTTTGCCGTATGTTCTTCATGCGGTCGGGCACCCTGATTGCTAATCTTCCTTTATGTATTTTGCTTTGGTTTCCATTCTTCTCTGGAAAAAGTCCGTTTCCCACAAATAACCCATGTATACACATTGCACCAGAGAACGAAGTCTTGCTCACAGCCATGCCTGAATCCATTCAATCAGCCACAGCAAAGATGTTAAGCAGTGAAATTTATTTTGCTTCTGGCACCATGATAAGAGATGCACTTAAAGAGTCACTTCCAAGAAATAACAGCAGGTTTTTGAATCTACTAAGTTATAAGTGATTCTGCATATGGTATTAGATAGTGCCATTTATGATAATAAATAATTGTGGACACACAGAGCCTACACCCTTATTGCTTCTTTCTTGCTTATGAGCTAGAGGCTTCTGACTGCTTGCTCAAATAACTAAAAACAGATAAACATCAAACAACAAAAAAGTGCAACCAGGAAAAAAAATCACTGCACCTCCTCTGAAGGCAGTAGATTAGTGCAGAAGTTTAAATTTTATCAGCACCATTGTGATTTTTAAGCAAATATTTAATTTGAGGTGATAACATCTACTTTGCAATGCCAAGTGACTTTGAAACCAAGTTCACCGTCCAACTGCACTGCTCACCTGCTGGAGCTTTTGGTCCAGTTTGGAGCTGTTCAACTAGTTTGCTCAGGGAAAACCCCATGTGTGGACTTAGTATTAAAAGATACTCTGGGACACGTTCTCCTGCACTGTGGGTGAGCCCCAGAAGTGTCTGTCTGTCCAGCCACCCCTGTGTGTCCCACCTGCCTGTGTGACATCACTGTGACCCTTGGGAGCAGAAAGCCACTTGCCACATGGGCCACAGTGTTTGGTAGGAAGCTGCACTCAGGTTGTGCTCATGCTGTCTGCCAGGACATTGTGAAGACACAGAGCAGGATTTGGGAACGCTTCATGTTTTTTCCAGGTTCAGATAAAACCAGGCATAGCCAACAAGACTCAAGGCTAAGAAGACAAACATCACTTTTGCTTTCTGGACCTACCTCTTCTCCATCTTCACTAACAAAAACCTTCTGGCTTTATTCTGTGTTACTATAACTAAAATAATATTCCCTGCTGTATGCACAGTTTTCAAACAAATGACTGTTTCCTAGGGTAAGGAATATTAGCAACAAGCCAAGATGGAGTTCTCTGGTGTGTTCCCAGAGCTCTGCTGATTTTGTGTGTCCACTCACACACACGTGCCCTCCCTAGAGGCCACCCAAATTCAGTTTGGTGGTAAACAATAACAGGAGGTCCACCTGCTTCGCAGGCATGATAGTATCTTTCAATGCAAAACACATTAGCAGTGATTCAGTCTCCAGACACACAAATCATGTGGTAACGTGTGGTTGAGTCATTGGAAACAGCACAGAGTGCTGTGACTGGTGAAACACCACAAGACATCTCCAAAGTCATTGTATTATTTTCTTAGTGTTTAAATTATGCGTAAAGTACTTCAGGCTAAAAATTCAAACATTAAAAAATCTCAAAATTTAGCATTACTCTGTTTACCTGTTATGATCCAGCCATTAACTCCATGACTGACACCTTTTTGCAGTCAACCCTGATCCTGAGGAAGATTTTGATGAAGGTAGCAGATGCTCTGACCACAGTGTCCAATATCTACATCTCAGAAAGGTAACCAAAAAAAAAAAAAATTCATCTGTCTTTAGAATGTTATTCTGATGTTACAGCATTACTCACCCAATATTAGCCTATTATTAAAGATGCTGAAGCCAGGTGTCAAGGTTTCTCAGGAGGCAATGGAAACCTGGAATTAGTTTGCTTAATATTTTCTATCATCTTCATTCAAAATGAGGAAACCTGAATTTGTTTTTTACTGAAATTTTATCCTCAGAAATTTCTTCAGGTGTTGCAATAACACACTGATATTTTGTGCAGAGAATTTAGCAGGCCTTTAATGCACAGGGAAGCGAAAAGTTTCATGTATTCTATGCAGCCAGTTATCACAACTGACAATGTTTCTGATTGACTAGAAATAACTCTGTGATGACATAGAAAATAAGGGCTGCACTGTCAACCCTGGTTGGGTATATGGACAGCTAGGCTTTCAGCCTTGGTCCAGCACCAATTCAGAAAAACACCAAAAGGATGAAAGAAGAGGGGGAGTGATCTGAAGTACTAATGCTAGGCATTACAAATTGGCTTAATTCAAGATTTCTCTAAAATGGCTACTCACAAAGAAAAAATATTGGGAGATGGGCAAAATTCTCATTTACTTCGGCAACTGCCTCTTAATATAAAACATTTCCACACATGGACCTCTGTCTCTACATCTGTGTTTTTAATACCTTGCCATTCGCACTCATGTTCCTTAAGGCAAAACTCTGTTTTTGGTTACACAAGTGGAAATGTAGTAGCTTTTCTCTGTATTAACATTAGCATAGTGAAGAGCAAAATTTGACCTAAAACTCTGAAACAGTTTTTATATGTATTTTCACTGTTGTGTCAGGTAAGTGATATTTTCAAAATTCCCATGGAAAAAAAAAACCAAGAATACAGACTCTGCTCTGTAAGAGATTGTTTCCAGCACTGTAACCAATTTCATGGCTGATAACATACACATCTACCAACAGATAATCCAAGAAAATATTATTGTGTGGGTAATTACATCTCTGATATGTTGCATGGTGCATGAGTTGCACTTTTCCCTTCTCTTAACTGTAGAGCTACTTAGCAATGCTGTTCCCATTGGATTCAACACATTTCTATTATCTGCTTGTGAATGGGTTTTGTATGCAACTGAAGATTTCAGATCTCAGGATGTCAGAAAAAATATCTGAAGATCCAATAGGAGACTACACAAGCATTTCAAACAAAGCATAATTTTCTTCTGTTCTTAATCTGGAGTCATTCCTAAGTGAAGTGGGGCCAAAATAAGCAAAGTTTTGTCCACCTAGCTCACAATAAGTGACTTCCAACACCAGAAAGTTCCTGATGCTTATACACAATAGATAAATTGCTTCAGCAACTTCTGATACTGTGCAGAAGTAATGCTTTTAAATGTTCCCCAGGATCTTCTTTAGTTTTCTCTTGAAGAATTTCAAGAACATCACATATAATATTTAACTTCTAATACCAGTATACTCTATATAAAGTTATACAAAACTTTCTTCCTAAAGAAAACTGTCTTTCATCCTGTTCTGTTAATTTGTATAAAACTCCATCAGATAATCAAAACAAAACCATCAATAAAACTATGGATGTGACAACAAAAAGGAAGTCAACAGCTTTTTGAATCCAATCTAAGAATATCTTGCAGAGAAAGGGAGGGGTTTTATCTGACCATACTATTCTGGTTTAAGCCCTTTTCCCACGACAACGACTTCAGAGAATTTCTGGTTTCCTACCATCTCTAAATGAGCATTTTCCATAAGGCTGAAATTGTTCCTACTGGAAAGGAGCCCAAAGAACAAAAGATAAGAAAAAACATGCAACACCCCACCACTTACATTCCTTTGGCCACGGGTAGTGGCAAATTATATGAAAAGAGCTCAATGTATTTCTCAGAAATACAATAATTGTCTAAAATTTAGACACTGGACTTAGTATGGGCAGCTTCAACTGAGGAAAATATACTACATTTGTACAAATTCCTGTGAGACTAAACTATGTTTAGGATTTGTCGTCTTTTTTAACATGTCGTTTTGGAAAGTATGCAAGCAATACTCTGGTAACTGAGGCTAATTATTCCTAATGTAGAGTCATCTATGGCAGCCAACTAGTTTCTTGCTAATAAAGCCTCTTTTGGTCATTAAGGTTAAAATGTATAATAACACTAGAAGTGCCTATTAGTGGTTTAAGTTGCATCCAAGAGCTCGTTATCAGTGACACAGCTTTACCACTACTCTTGTTTGCTCACCTGTGGCCACTATAATCCCCCAACAGCTTTTCCCCAGCACACACTTCCTACCACCAAGTTATTGGTGATGACCCACTCTGGGGAAATTAATGCATTTCTGGAACACTTCATTCATGTGGAGCAGTGTGTTCCCTGTTGCTGCTGTCTACTGGAGCAATACACTGCTAAACAAGATGAAAAATTAGGAAATAGTTCTGTATTGACAGTCTGATATAATACATTTCAATATTCATCTCATAAGCAACATTCATAATGGTTCATATGCAAGAAGTACTACAGATAACTGATTTTATGATTGTGCAAGACTTGGGAGGGGTTAGGAGAAAGTCCTGAGAAGTCCTAGATATTGCTGAATTTAGGCCAAAGTCACATGTTCTGACCATGATGATCAATGCAACATATGTGAAAATAGCTTGTCTTTTTTGAGTTATCTACCAAGAAAAAATAATAGGACATTGACTATATGAAATTACTTAGATCAACACCCAGGATGCTATTGGGTGCAACAAAGTGAGTTACAGCAGTTTAGAAAAGTTTGGGGCAGAAAGACTGTGTGTACTGTAACCAATTTGAGGAGACCAGAGAGGCAGAATAGGTCATGTGCATGAAGTCACCGTTTTATCACTGTGCTTTAGCCAGAGATAACATAAGCCCATCTTCTGCAAGATTTTTAGACCACTTGCTTTTGGTGGGACAATGGTATCCAGGTACCTTTTGTACCAGATGGCCTTCCAGTACAATTCAGAAGTATTAGTTTACTTTTGATACCAAGAAAAGAATGCTGCTTGCTGAATCTCTGATTATCAGCTTAGTGCAATCCAGTAACTCTTCGATGCAATTTCTTCCCAGACGGATGCTGCTCCACACTAAATCCATTTCAAGTCAAGACTAAGACCACATTCCGGAGAAGTATTTGCCTGTTGCAATACACAGTGTGATCAGTATCTTTCTGTGCTATCTCAAGAAACACGGCAATATGTATTAAAAGACCAAAAACTGTTCACACTGCACTTGATATGTTCAGATAACCTACCAATGGTGAGGTATAAAAATGAAAGATAAGTACAATTTTACCAAGAAGGTGAGATTTATTGTAAGGCACACTTAGAGGGACTTTTATCTGTAGTAGATTGCTCTCCCTACTCTAAATAGTTTCATGAAGTGAAAAAAGAAAAGGTGGAAAGACTATTATCTCTGTCTTAATGGTGAAGTAAAGTTTACTGTCTGTGATTCCTACAAATATTTCCAGTTAATGCAATCAATGATACAGAGGCTGAGAGATATATTTGATTCTGGGAATGAAAGAGTGAAATATATAATTAGCTGCCTCAGATAACAGTTTCAGCAGATGGGTGGGA
The DNA here is from genome assembly GCF_036013475.1 of Columba livia. NCBI lineage: Eukaryota > Metazoa > Chordata > Aves > Columbiformes > Columbidae > Columba > Columba livia. The sequence goes on along the minus strand of NC_088642.1, from coordinate 14,203,881 downwards.
GAGCAATGCTTCTAATGGGCCTTTTTTGACCCAGGGGAGGTTTGCAATCACTTTTGCTGACTGGATGCAGTATTGAGGACACCTGGGAGATGAGTCTCTCATAAATGGGTTTATGCAATTTGTCAAACAAGCACATTTGTGAACAGCACTTTTGTGATCATTCTCAGAAAAGAACCACAAAGATGACTAACTGTTGTGAGCCACCTCTCATGTTCTGCCAAAGACATACAGGTGTGTGAAATCTTCCTTTAATTCTCAAATAAATGCTGTGCACCATCTCCTGCATATAGAGGTTTAGCTATAGCCTTCCTCTTCCCTGTTTTCCATGCCTTTTCCCCTCCTCTCTTTGTTCCAGTTACACTTCCATGTTTCAGAGATGCATTTTGAAATTTCCTTACTTTTCCTATATCTTATGTCTCACTTTTTGGTAATCATCTTAAACCCTTCACAGGGTACAAGTAACATGTAAAGCCAGCTACCACTTAGAATTTTCATGTTACAGATTGTAGTGAAAGTTCTATTTTTGTTTCCACAGAGTTAGAAAAAAACCCCCCACATTTTACATTCCCTAAGAATCAGAAATGCAAACCCACCTAATTTAAAATTGTTTGTAAAAATGCATTTGCTATTTAATTTCAAAATAATTGGTTTGTTGGGGATTATTTTGTGACTGTTCTATCACTTGCTTTATTTTCCTTCATGCTTGTCATATTTTTTGAGAATAATGATAAAAATAATATTTTAAATTTTGTTTTAAAATATATTAAGAGCAGCTGCTGCATAATATTGACTGAACCATCTACATTTTAGATCAAGTGTCTCCAGTTCATACAGTAATGGTAAATTTTGACACTGATATTTTTATATACAGACCAAAAAGATAAGCATTCAGTGTACTAACAGGAGAAACAGCTGTTTTCAATATCTTTGAATACTTTTCTCCAGGATACCAAAAATTAACACAGCAACATCTGTAAACTGAGCATGCCTGTAATTATCTGCTTTCTAGGTTCTAATCTACAGCTCATCATCACTTCAGCTGATCATAAATGACTTCAAGTTCAACAATCATTTCAGAAGACATGCTCCAACTGCATTTAAAATGCCAACATCTGCTAAAGTAATTCCAATAGGATTGAGTTAAAAGGGCAGATTCATCACATGAACTGTTTTTTGAGATTATTCATGCAGTTAGCTATATATAAGGGTTCATTTGTCATGCTTCTACAAAAACATTTGTTGGAAATGGAAGCCAAAGACTGAAAAACTTTAATAGAAGCAATGCAACTGTGTGAATTACTTCATATTCTTTACAAAGATAAATTTTGCTTTCCCAGTCCTGTATGTCAATTTGCACTGCTTTTGCAGTCTTGAAGCTGTTGTTATCCATGCACTTGGGAAATTCTTCCTGAATGATTGACTATTAGAAACAGGGAAAGTATTATTTGATGACAGATATGCACCTTACTTAAAATGCAAGTACACAAGTATCTGTTTTTCTTTTTAACTATGCCCTTGTTCTTGAGTTATATCTTCACTATTTCAAATGAAATATCTCAAATATACAATTCATTGAAAAGATTTTCCCAAACTCAACTGAAGAAGAATGGGTTGTGTTATGGGTTCAGCTAGGAGCCTGCAAAGGACAAACGAGATATTTTGCCCCTAGCAGACTCTACGGCATAGATATTCTATTTGGGAGGGTTGTTTCTTACTTTTGTCTCCAACACTGGTCACAGGTAGAGGCTGGAGTAAAGTCTGGGCTGGTGTGCTTAAGCAGCTCAGACAATGTTTTCCCTTAGAGCTGCTTGCTATCAGATTTTGGTTGTATGTCACCATTTCACATCTAGAGGAAACTATCTTCAAGTTAATTTAAGAGGCATATTAAGACTATCCCTTGTTTTTCTACAGGGAATACAGATTGCCAGGTCTATGTAAGTCAAAGCTCACATTATGGCTTGTGACAGACCTCCCAAGCCTGTGCTCCAAAATTTAGGCAAGGGGTGAACAACATCTCATATGACAAACTGTATGCCAGGATCTTCATGGGCTGAGAGATCAGAGACATCTATCACACACTTCTGAAAAGAAGCAACAGAGAGCACTAGAGATACTGCAAAGGCTAGCTGAGGTCCTGCTACTCCATTCAGAAACACACTAGGATACATTGCAAGGTGACCTGGTGTTTTCAGGCTCTTCAGCACCTGTTGTCTTGCAATTCATGGGGCATTTAGGACAGCCACATCCAGCCACGGATCATGAGTCACAGGAGCTGCACTATGCTTATAAAATGCATAGGTCACTCTGCTGGAAAGTCATTGTTTTCCAAGAACTCTCTCAGCAGTTTTTCAGACGGTGTTATAATCAGAGCAAGTTTGATGTCTATGATCTCGTGTGTCCAGGGAAATTTGCACAGATAAGTTTTGAGGATGTGGGGTGAGAGGAGAGCAAAGCATACTATCAAAACAGAAAGTAAAGTGGGAAATGAAATGTCAGAATTCAGACAAACAGTTAAATAAATATTACACTTATTTAAAAAAAAAAAAAAAAAAGTCTGTTACAGTCCTGGTGATTTTAAACTGAAAGTGCTTGTCATACTCCCAGCTTTTTAAAAAGAAAAGGCTGCTTAGCACTGTTAATTCCTGAATAGGCTAAAAGGAATCTCTAAGAAAGCTAAGGTCCCCGCGAGCACAAACTATTCAAGACTTCAGCCAATGAGTAAGGTTCCATTAAATAAACCCTTTGACCATGTGTACTTATTCGTGTCTATGTCCATCTGTGTATGGCCAGTAGAGACAGTATGTTTGCAGCTGCAGGGAATGCTGTGAGTTGATAAGAGTTTTGCAGTTTAATGTATGGGAGTGTCTGGGGTTCCATATAGGCAAGCTATGGTGTTGCATTTGGGGTAAAAGGCAAGCTTTGGGGAACGTTTGCAGCTTTGTACCAGGAAATGAGCATGTTCTTTAGAGTGTGCAAGAGGATTTTAAGAACTATGTATTTAGAGGTACCTTAAAGCCAGTGTTATTTTACACAGAGCAACAGTGGAATAATAAAAGAATAAATTGGTTAAAATTTATACATATATAAGGAGTATAATGGATTTAACTAAGCTATATGTAAGATACTCTAAAAAAACCCACAAAAAACTCTGTACTAAGATTACTTTCTGAAATGGCTATAGAAAGCAGAACAGTAAAAGTGAATTAATGCAGACTTCTGTCTCTATGCAGAATGCCTAATTCTTTATGTGTTACTCTGCATACCCCTGCACAGTGTGCCAGGATGAATGACGTACCCAATATCATGTCAGCGAAGAGTCTTTTATCCACCAAGTGACATCTGAGCAAATTGTTGTGCATCTTTACTTGCCTTTGCCTCTATATTTTAATGCCGTTAAACTCTACTGCTAGCATTTAGTTCCTTTGCAGTGTTTGCATGTAATTACTTTTCGTGACTTCTTCTCTGAGGCTTGTGGGACCTGCTACAGGATGGAACATTTTCTGTTTTGCCTCTCATATGCCATAAAAAATGGTCTGTTAAAAATGTCCTTGCTTAAGTGTTCGCAGATTTCCTTGAGCTGATTTGTTTTTGTTGTTGTTTCAAATCCTACTAAAGTATATCAAGATACACAGAAACATAATCATCTTCCTTAGGAAATCTTTTGTTAAACAAGTAATAACACTCCAAATATTTGCCTTTTGCTTTAAAAAAAAGCCCATCTTGTTATTACAAAATAAATGTGAATTGAAAACCAGAATTCACCATAGCTAAAAAACATTTAAAGCTTGGAAACTAGGCTCCAGATATGAACATCTCTCTCTCTGCAACATCATATACTAAATACTTGACACAGCGTGTATGGTAGCTATTCCCACTATTTTTCATCCTTTGATGGTAATAAATGTTGAAAACCATTACAGGGACAAACAGAAATATTCACTAGTAAGTAGCGTGTATAAAAATAAGGACTGTGGGATTTGGCCCATACAGTACTTTCACATAAGAGCTCCCCTTTGTTCCTGCTGAGCAACAACTGAAGTCTAATTCTACATGGTCTAGTTATTGCTTTGAAGAACGAAGCATTTGTTGACCTATGGCAAAGAATAATGCAGTGGAGGGGACTGGACTATATAGTTATTTGTATGTGATTATATGGCAAATCTGTATGAGTAGAGAAAATAGTCATAGTAATGTTGATTTCTGCTACTTAAGTGTTGGACAGGAACACATCAGAACTCTTTCTGGGTCAGTTAGTTGGTCTGTGTCACTAACAGTGATCTTGTGATGTGTGAAGTTTACTAGGAAATATCTGAATGGGAAATATTAATATGGCCTTCTTGCTCTAGGGAAAAAGGACTCTTTTGCTGAGTCTGAAGAGTGAGACCTAAGACACTGGAAGTCTTGCTATGAGTGGGGTGGAGATGTATAAATGAGAAAGTTATTTATTTTTATGTCATGAATTGTGGCCAGCAGCTGCTAGAGTCAAAACTCTTCCACAGCCAAGACCATGGAAGCTACTGAGCCGTAATACATTCCCAGTTCTCAGAAGCTCCGTCATATTAGTTACTGTAGGTCTCTCTCCATTGGTGAAAGAGAGAACATCTGCCTGGCGTGTCAGTCCGTGACCATGGCTGAGAGGTGGTGTGCTACAGCTGCCACTGGGACTGATAAAGGTGTTACTATTATGCCACAATTCCACCATCTGTCTGTTGCATCCAAGTGCTGCTTCTTGTAGACTACATAAATTTTAAGGTCTTTGGGGCTGAAACCAGCCCTTCCAATTTTATAAACTGGATGCATACCAGTTTATGTGGCAAACTACCTAACCGTTTGGGACTTGCAGGCATTTTTGAAGTAGCCATGAAACAGCTTTGGCTCCAGATGTGTCTCAGGGTTGCCAAATATATATGAAGCCACCCTATATACTCTAACTATTGCAAGTTTCTTTCATCTTATGTAAACTGTAAAATCCACATTGCAGCTGTTTGCGTCTATACAGAGAGTAAACTCTGTGAATATGTTCTTCCTGACAAACTTTGCAACAGTTTAGTCATGATCCAGGCAATTCACCAAAGAAAAGGAGATCCTGCATAATGTATAAATTCTACTAAGACCTTGCACAGCCTGTGAACTTTCTAGGATCCCTTATAGAACACTCAACAATCAAAACAGTCAAAACAAGTAAAGCTGTTATTATTCTTCCTGGAATATCCACAGTACTCACAGGCCCAGTTAGCACTAAGAAGTGAATAATCTGAAATATGTGCTTTGTAATTCTAGTTTTTGTTGAGATATTGCTTGACAAAAGAAAAAACAAACAAAACAAAAATAAACAAAGCCCCCGACAAACTACCAATTTTCAACTCAAACCCCCCCATATTCTCCGGTAACTATCAAGCCTCCCAATAAATGGTCTACTGGCAAGAAAAAATAATTATATGAGCTGAAAGGATCCCAAACAACCTCGACTTTTGTGGCAATTAAATGTCACTGAAAAAGTAAAGGTTACTGCTCTGGAACTTGTACTGTCTGTGCAATTGCACAGGCAATTGCAGTTTGATCATAATATTTTAATAACTATAGCTCATGCTTCTAAATGAAAAAAACAAAACAAAACAAAACATGTTTTGTTTTGGCAAACACAGACATTCAAATGGACTGAGTTAAAGGTCGCAGAGGTTTCAGTAAGTTACACCAGCTCAAGCTTGAGTCAGGAGCTGAGAACCTAAGGCATACCAGTAACCAGCAGAGCACTCTAAAATAAACAATATTCCCTCACACTTAAAGATTTCAAGCAAAGGACTTAAAATATGTGCGAATATTATTGGAGAGAAAAAGCAAATATGATAAAATATCTATTTTAAATACCAGCAGCCTGAATAGTAAGACCATCAGCACACAGCACACACTTCCAATAGCCCTGAACCCAGGCCTCCTCCTGCAGCCAGGGTGTCGGTTGAGGCAGGTGGGTGTGATACCCTCATAGGTCATTGCCTACGTTTATGGCAATCCAGCTCCTGGCCAACCCGATCTCTTCCCTCTAAGGCAGTTTCCAGTTGTTTTACCATCAAGCCATTTTCCTAACACCATATTGCAGCTACTTCAACTGCCTCCTCATTACCACTGCAGGCTACTGTGTTTGAGAGATTAATATTCTACTGTTGGCAACTCTTATAAAATTTTGGATATCAATGTTTTATTTCTCCCAACATCCAACTGGCATGTAATTTCAATAACAATGTCCCAAAGTCCTATGTAATAACCATATAAATAAGGTTGGGCCCACCCAAACATCTCTCTGTGCCTGTCAGCAGATACCAATGTGGGACTAATGTTTTTTCTTTTTCCAGCTCAATAGCTTTCAAGCTTAATAGGTGCTACCATCTTGACAGCCTTTCTCTTGAAATGGATTGTCTGTCTGGTAGAAAACATTTACCTCCCCCTCTACTTCCTGGAAGATTTTCTTCTGTTAGGACTTAGCCTTTCACAATCAAAATCAGAACCACATCCATTGTGCCTGAAATGTCTCTGAGCAAACACACATTCATTTATAAAATCCAGGGTGGATCAGCACACAAAGATTTCCTAAGTTATACGAGCAGTGGGAGCAAACAAATTTCACTTTTGCACACAGGCTTTTTCAAAGTCCCCATTATGAGACAGTGGAAGAGAAAGCAGTCAACCAAATGTGACCCAAATTTTGTAATTACAGTGACTCTTTATCAAGATATGTAATTCTGGAATCCAGGACACACTCTTTGGACACCTGGAGAATCAGCAAACTCCAAGAGTAAGCATGTCCTGTTTAAAGAGATCTCATCAAAGTTTCTACTGGTCTAAAATACTACCTAGCTTTTTTTACACATACACATACACATACTAATGGTTGAAAGATCCATACAGCCTCTAGCTTTTCTGTGAATTTCCTCTCCCTTAATTCTTCATATATATATATATATATATATATACATATAAGACGGTGAACTATTGAGGAAATAACATTGAAGCTTGAGTCCTTGAGTCATTATTGCAACCCCACGAAAGCAAGAAGTAGACATACAAAAGAAGACCACAACAGAACAGGATTTATCTTGCACTGGCCTGCATGGACATCCTCTGTGGGATGAAGAAAAATTTCCTCTGGCTTCCCTGTTCTCTGGCCGATGTTGTTCATCATCCTTGTGTGTATAGGTGTGCACCTTCGAGAGGATTTTCTGTTTTCCTTCTCCCACCTCTGCCAGTAATTACCAACACACAGTACCGGGGAACGAAGAAGGAGGGAAAGCTCCAAAGGGGCCTACCACCAATTCAATAGGGCTTTGATTTAACAGCTCCGAGTCCTTTGAAAACATTTTGCCAAGAAAAGCTTGCCATCAACACGTATAATCTCTTATCAGGGGCCATTGAAAGCCTGGGCTCCGAGGTTAATTCTCCCATCGCAACGAGTTTCAATCAGTTCAAAACTCACATCGAGATGAAAGCTACGAAGCCTTCTCGCCCGGTTTGTCCCGCAAAACCTACTGAGATCAACCGACTGGGGAGGATTAGGGCATGCTCATCTGCTGGCTCTCCAGCAGGACGGGCAGGCTCAAAAGAAAAACAATAATTAGGGATAATTGCTTGTGTCCAAACACAGGCATTAAAGCTCCTTTCCCCTTTGGTACTTTGTGAGCTGGAATGAAAAAGACACCCCCTGTTTTGACAGCTGGGCAGGCGAGCAGAGCTGGTGACAGATGAAGCGAGACGTCCCCGGGCATCCGCGGCGCAGCGGGGCGGGCCCGGACGGGCCGAAGCCGGCATCGGCCGGGGCGCCCGCCGCTCAGACCCGCCCCTCGGCGGGAGGAGCTGCCGCACCGCCCCGGGATGGCCGCACCGCCCCGGGGTGATGGCCGCGCCCTCAGGCCGGCTCCGCCCGGAGGCGCTGCCGTTGCCCCCAACGGCCGTAACGGCCGCGGGGCTCGGCGGCGCCAGCACCCCGGCAGCCGGGCAGTCCCCGGGAGACACGCGGTGCCCGCGGCGGGGGGTGGCGGCCCTCTGGAGTACGAGGATAGGGACGAAGAGGCCGTCTAAGCGTTGCCCGCCGCAGCACCGCCGCGCTGCCAGCCCGCCGGGACCCCCGCACCGCGGGCGGGCAGGAGCGATGGGCTCCGCGCCGAAGGGTGCCAGCCCTGGGACCGCGCAGCCGCGGGGAACGACGCCGGGCGGCCGGAGCCTGCCCCAGGCAGGACTACCTTTCGTCGCACCTTTCCGTCGAGGGGTGGGCTCTAGGGGCGGCGGGGGTACGCTCAGCCGGGGTCTGCGGGGGGCGGGCGGGTGCTCGGTGCCTTGGGGAGCCGGGTACCGGGACTCCTATCTACAAGTGTTACGTTTCTTGTATGCTTAATCGACAAATACAAATCAGATGGGGACAGTAACGGGCTTCAAAACAACTGACTAAAATTACACTCTTGAGCTGTAATGTATACAACGGCATGAGTGATTAATTAGGGAAACCCACATCCGACAAGAAAGATTTTTGAAAGGAATCTTGGAAAACACTGCAGATACAGCTGGGATCCAGATTAATACATTTATCTAATAAAGCTCTTCCCAGTCGCCTTGTGTCTCTCTCCTGATCCTGTCTCCTTCTCATGCTTCCCATTAGTGTCGGCTCAGCCAGAGCTTCGCTGCCTAATCGGACAAGCTAAACTTTTAAAGAAGATATTATATTTGTGTGTTAATGATCAATATGATAATGGTAAGGCGCTGGACATTAAGATACCGGGAATAGGCGGATGCTTTGCTTTTCCATTTGGGAGGTAAAGCAAGGTTCTCATCCCTCCTCTGAAAGCGCTGGTGAAAATGGGGCTATATTGCTCCAGAAGAATGAGACACAACGAGCGTGTTTCGTAAAAGAGGTCTTTAGCAGCAGCATCACTGCTGTGGCAGCGGCGCTTGAGAACATTAAACAAGATGCATTTTTGGAACTGACGGAGGTTAGGTAGGGCGGTACTAATGAGGGCGAAACTTTAATACGGATTATCATACAAAATTGGTCTGAACGGTGACAGATAAAACGAGGCACGGAAACGGTAACACATCTAATTCCAGCAGAGCAGACTCTACTGCTGGAGCTCATCCCCGTTAAAAAATTCTCGAACATCCAGAAGCTGGGTGACTTCAGAATACACTGTGGAATAAAATGGATGAGAGGGTTTAAATCTCCCAATCCTATTTTACAGTATTATGACGACCTTGCAAAGGATAGCAGTTTTCTTCCAGTTTATCCTGGATTTTAAGCATTTTTAGTAGCTAATCTAGATGTATCTGCGTAGACAGTCTGTCTATACTTTACACAGAAAAAAGTATTAAACATATATTAAAATGTTAAGGATATTAAAAAATATAGTCTGTTTTCATAGCTCCAAAACAAGAGCAAGTGAGTTGCCCACATCCGTTCCCTGGTTTCCCCCGAGCCGAGGCAGGAGCAGCACCGGGCTGGGCAGGCTGCCCCTGCCTGCGCCGGCAACGCTGTAACTTCACGCAAAAATCAAGATTATAGATCGCAAATGCTGCAAAGAAACGCGGTGTGTCACACACGGACAACGCCATGCAGGGCATTCTCGGAGTTATTTGTTATTGTTGCTCTTCACCTCAAGTATACAAAAATAATGGGCGGAAGTTTGAATGGAGAAACATTAAAATAAGTGCATTGAAGCACAAAATGCAAACTCGGTCCCACGGGGAGGGAAAGATCACGTCTCTGTAAGTTCTCAAGACGATTGCGGATATTCTAAGACTAAATCTCCTGCTACCGGACGGGAAAATCAAGCAGTGATTAAACTGAGCAATAATCAGTTTTAAAGTGTCTCTAAATTGGTCCTAACTCAAGACACACCTCTTCGAGAATCCCGGGGGTCCCCAGTATATAACAGGTTGTCATTTAAATGCGGTGTGTGTAGGTATGTGGCGTGTGGTTTCTTTTTTTCTTTCCCCCAAGGGTAAAATCTTGACAGCTGTTTCTCACGAGAATCTTTAGGGTGATTTTTGCGGAGAAAAACGTACCGGCGGTATTTCTTAGCGCAAATGCCCGCCGCAGCCTCACCAGCACACTGACACGAGCGAATCCAGTTCGACTCGATCCCTAACCCGTCTCCCGGCTGCAAAGTTACACAGCGAAATTCCAATCCTTTCCATCCCCACTTTAATTTCTTTTGATTAGACAAGTTTTGACAAGCTGCGGAGCCCTGATAGAGACCCTACCCTGTTTCCCGGGACTCGGAGGAGTCTATCCAAATATTTTATTGTGTTGCCGTACTGCTGTGCTGCTGGATCTATATATTTTATTGGTGGTCGTCACAATATTTGTGGTTATAATAATTATGATAATAATCGTCGGTGACTTGCTAAACGCTGTAGTTCGTTCTGAAAATCTCCTAGAAATCATTAGGTTTGAAAAACATAAGGGCAAATAATGTGCTAAACCAGCTTTCTCTAAATACTTCTGGGGAAACTTCCAACCTAATGTAGGATCAAACCAGAAACAAGAAATGTTTCGCTTCGGCGAAGATGGTACCCCCAAGTCTGAATGAGAGGCGTAAGAGTCATCCAAGTCTACTGCAAAATAGCATTTTAGCACGAATGAGAGGACACCACCCGTTCGTTCCTTCAGTTCATCTTTTCCTAAACAGCTCCTAAATAAATCAGTAAGAAATTGAAAACAAGAAGGAAATACCAAGTGTTCTGAGATGGTATTTATCTTGTGCGGGCATAATTCTCTTCCGACCTTGTTGTACAAATTGCAAATATAGAGAGCGGGGAAAATAATCCTTTAAAACGAAATTTTAACGGGCACTTTTATATTTCCTTTTAAAATGAGGTCACTTATTCTTTGACTACAACTGCGTGCCAGCCTGCCGCCTGCACACATCTGATTAGAAATGTGAGATTCGGAACTGCCGGCTGGATGCGGCATCAGCGCCTGGGGGTTTTATTTTTAAATGTTACACTTCGAGGTTTACGTTTCTGTTTGTCTAATACAATTTATGCCAGACGATTCTCTTTCAAATTAAGCAAGAGACGCTGATCGCTGTAAGAATTAGCTTGTGTCAAGTTTTAGGTGGAAAAGAGAATTTGACAGTGCCGCAGTTGAACATTTCAACAGCCATTTAACACTAAAAAGCGCGGCTTCCAGAGTTATATACCTTGTACTACAGTTCATAAACTTGATTTACGATGAAATAGAATTGCTGGGTTTTACTGCTCTGGCCCTCCCATCTGCTAAGAATTTGACTGCAGCATGTGGGATTTACAGTGAGTGGCAGAGTATTATATCGAAAGCTTTGCCTGTATACGTGACCCACGTCGACAGGTAATGGAAAACTCTGTCTTGCAAAAACACGCAGGTATTCAAAAACAGATTTTCTCGGTCAAACGGAGCAGAGGAGTTCTGCGTGCTCCTCCGCTCCCGAATCTGCCCGGTGCCGCACGTACAGCACAAGTGCCCCGACGGTGCTTTTCGGGGATGGGAGGGAGCCTGCACGGAGGACCTGGGGGGCTGCCACCGGCGATGTGGATGGCGGCAGCAGCAATGCGAGGGGGCGGCGGGGAGCAGACACGGCAGTTTTGCACTCCCCGCTCCCGGGTCTGCGCAGGCAGCCGGCAGCGGCCGAGGGGAAAGTGTGGACTCTGAATTTTCAGCAATATCTTTTCCCCAGCATCCGTGGTTGACCCGGTACTATTGCGGGGATGCAGGTCCGGAAAGGGGGTGGAATTTGTGCCGGTGTGGCATGCTAACATTTTTACTTGAAATAAGATGTCGATGTAGCCACGTAACTTGGTGTGTTTTAATACAACACGGTGGACAATATGCACTATTCGGTGTAAATCCCCATCTCCCGGCTCGATCCCGTCGTAAAACCATAGACTGGCGCAGTGATTCTCGGGAAGGACGAGCGTGCTGTAATCAAAACGTTATTAACGAAACGTCTGAGAAATCAAAACACCGCCGCATGGGATTACCTCCGCAACCCCCCACCCTCCGGTGAGGCTCATGGAGCAGACTTTGTGGTCGCTCCTCCCGCGGAGCCGCTCGCACCCTCAACTCCGCCACTACCGGCGGCTTCGTCACCCCCTGAGGAGAGGAAGGGGACCCCCGAGACCGGCGCTCCCCTCCCTCGCCCTCTAGAGAGCATCCTGGTTTTCCCCCGGATCGACCCGGGCTCTGCGGTGGTGGATGCACCAGGGGACATCGCCATTGTGGGGCTTCGTCTGTGCCCGCTCTGGGGACAGCAGGCGTGCGAGGCGACCTGCAGGGCTCTCCGTGGGCACAGCACAGCTTTCTGTCCTCCTTCGACCCTCTCCCTTCTCCCCACGTACGGCTCTGCATCACTGTCCTGAAATGTGCAGCGTCTTACCGAGGCTCTCGGCAGAGGGCTGACTCTCCCCCCTCACAGGGAAAAAGACAAAACAAACCCCAAAAACGCGGTTTTCGAGCTTCTGTGGAGGACATTGGGTGGCCCAGGGGAGCGGCTTTCGCTTCCTGTACCCCGGAGGGTCTGCGGCCGTTCAGCAGGAGCCTCTGGTACAGCCCCGCTCCCCCGCCGGCTCCGAGCACCGTGAAGCGACACCCAGGGACATTTTTGTGGGTGATTTGTTCAAACCCATGGAAAGCTCAAGAGAAGGAGGGAGGGAAGTGGAGGACATTTGAGAGAGTGAAAGCCCGTGCTGGAGAGGGAAAGCTTGGCTTTGGAAGTACGAGGCAGTATCTTGCCAAGGTGATAATTGGAAAAAAAAATCCAAAATCCCTGCAAGCCAGCGTTTCTGTAGGTTTGTTTGTTTTTTTTTTTTGTTTGTTTTGTTTTGTTTTGTTTTGTTTGTGTGTTTTGTTGTTGTTGTTGTTGTCTGTTTTTGTTTGTTGTTTTTTTTTTTCTTTCCCCCTGGTGCAGCACAAGTTCACGTAAGCTTTCGGCAGCTAAAGTCGTCAGAGTTTCTGCCCCTCATCCAGAAAGCCACTTATCTGAATTGCTTTTGCAGTGGCTATTTACAGGCAATTGTAGCATAGGCATATGTTACAGAAAAGTAGGAATGAATGTGGTCTTTCGTCCTTTTTCGTATTTTTAGTTAAACTGTTCTCTCCGTTCGTGTACACTTAAACACTTTTTTTTTTTTTTACTTGCCTCCGAAGCCCCTTGCTTAAAAAATACTGCCACACCATAGGTTTTAAAGATTTTTTTTTTTTCTGCGATCCTCCCTGGGCTGAAAGAAGGGTGATGGTTTCGTTTTAGACCGTTCATAAGCTGGCAGGAAGAGATAAATAATGATTAACGAGTGCATTTCACTGCAGGGGGTCCGAGGGAAGGGGAGTTTTCGCTGCCGGCCGCAGGCTCGGCTCCCTCCACACCCCGGCCCTCTGGGTGGGGGCCCACTGACAGTGGGAGCGTCACAGGGACAGAAGGTGCTGTGGAAACAAAAGGTGGCTATATTATTACTATTACTATTATTATTATTATTATTATTATTATTATTATTATTATTATTATTATTATTATTATTATTATTATTATTATTATTATTAAACTTACTGAGAAGCAATAATGTCGATAAGCACTCCGAGGTGGAAGTGGGGAACTTCTGGTTTTGATGGTTTTGCGGGATACATGGCTTCTCATATGGTCTTGGCATTTTAATGGTTGCTCCTCTCGCTGTACGATGCGGTCTTGACACAGCTGAGTTGTTAAGTCAAGAAGCCAGTGAGAGACAATCACAGGCAGGGTTGTCTCCTTCGCTGAGAAATAACAACCGAACACATTGTAAACACAATTTTATAATCTCAGCAGAAGTTTAACTCCTGCTCACCGGTGCTCTCAGTATAGAAACACTATTAGTAAAAATTTATCCATAGTAAAATGATACGTTTTCGTTTGAGGTCTCTATGCATGTAATTTCTGCTTTTATGTGGTGTACATTCTCTATTTGGAGTTTATAAAATTAACAAAACTGGATTTAAATCTTCAGAATAGTCTCTTGCTGAGAACAAGTGTTCTCGAATTAATACCTGCTGCTAAAAAATATTGTTCTTCTTTCCCTCTGATGAACGGTTCAGGGAACAGGATATCAGGCAACTACTCTTTGTTTACAGCGACGTCGAGGAGAGGAGAATCCCCCTTGATAACACTACTGCGAGTGTCCAAGACATTAAAAATCTTGACGCTGCAATTGTGGGGGGTTTGTTTGGTTGGTTGGTTGGTTGGTTGGTTGGTTTGGTTTGGTTTTGTGTGTGTGTGTGTGTGGTTTTTTTTAATCTGAATCTCAGTGACTATCTCCTTCCACCCCATTTCTCTACACCTCAATTTTCAATCTTTTTCTCAGCCCAGCCTAACTTTCACTTCTCTAGATCCAAAAGTTCCTTTTTCCTTAAGCTCTTCAAACTACCTCCTTCTTTTCCCTACACACCTTTAGGACCTTCTTCATCATTCCTGAAAGATGCTCATTATTAGGAGACATCCCTCCAGGGTGGTACATTCAGCCTTGACCGCAGCCTGTGTGTCTCCAGTCTGACATACTGGGAACTCAAAAGGCACACTAGATGAAGGTCTAGATCAAAAGGAGACAATCCACACGACGCTGAAGTTTGAGCTGTATCGTTTCCCCATTCTTTCTGACATATTTATTGAAGGCAACAGTTCATTAATTGGAGTAAGATAGGACAGCTCTATTTATGTCAGTGGTGTACCACAATTTATAGCAATTACAGATCCATATCACACTCAAATGTCAACCTAGCAGGAGACACTTCAGCAAAGAAAAAAGCCTGTAATGGGGTTGGAGAGGAAAGGACAAGAACTAGAACTGGGACTTTTTTTTTTTGAAATCTAAAAAAGGAGGCAGATTTTATTCCATTTGAGGTTTGTGTCATTTCTTATTTTGTCCTTGTGGTTCACCGATTCCTTGCTAAACAATAATAGACATTCCCACATAATTTGATATTTAGCTATTAAAATGATTCAACATGCTCTATACATAATTTAATCCCACCTTTAATCAAGCACTTGTATATTTCAAGCCTAAATCCAGTGTGGGACAATCGCTCTGCTGCTTTGAACCCCCGGAGCAGTGTGTGCCCACGCAACGTGGGCAGCTCCTGGGCTGTTTGCAGCCAGTCTCTGCAGGTCCGGGCCTTTCCCTTTGTTAGACATTTGCCATGTGATCCGTGTGGAGGACTGGAAAGGGCAGCCTTGTAACAACATTATTTCAGGAGGATAATAAGTAGCCATCATAAATTCCTTTTTTAATAGTTTATTGCCGGTTGTAGTCTATTGACAGTGCCTGTTTTATAGCATGGAGGAAAACAGTTCCTTGTTGGCACTAGTCACTAAAACTGTTTGATAGCTCTGGCCCTTTTTAGTGCCTTCAGAGAAAACCTAGTGTCTCATGAAATGAATCATAAATAGCTGAGTAGAAGTTGAACAAAAGACGGAAAGAGGGAGGAAAAAAGCAGTCTTGCACTTACTGAAATATATTTACTTTGGACAATAATCTATTAACTAGTTTAACAAAGATACTTTAAGGCTCAATCCTGCTGTGTTAGCTGGAAGAAAAAATAAATTCCATGAGGATTGTGTCTTGGGCCTTTATAAGGAAACTGTTTAGCAAAGATTGTCTTTCTTCTAGCTCACAGAGTACTACATACAGAACTCTAAGGTACTAGATTTCCCTTTTTTGAAAGCAGAAGCAATGCAATCTAATGCTTAGAGCTGTCTTGTCATCATTATTCTGCTGGGTAGCTTTGGACAATTTATGTAATCTCTTGGGGTAGGATACAATGAAATATGCAGGAATATAGAGAAGGCTGAGAAAAAAACTGGATGCCCACTGGGTGCCACAAAATCCCAAACAGGCTGCTGTGTAACTCTCCAGAAGTTTACATTTACAGTCTCTACTCTGAATAATTTCAATCTGAACCCTAAGACCATCTCTCTAAAGTCTGTTCAAAATCCAGAAACCTGGGTATCTCAGCCAACACTGCTTTTTGCTGGCCATGTAGGAAGACTTGCAGCCTTTACAGGCACCATCGTACAATTTTCCTAAAGGTTACTACCCAGTCTTTCTCCTTCCCCTTTCCCAAGGGCTGATGAGGGCAATATGGATCCCAAGGTTCCAGTTTGAGCCTGAAATATTAATATAAATTTTTGCCAGTTTTCTCCCTAATCAGCCCTTCCCTATGTGACCTGTCTGAGAAGGTGACTTTTAAGCCAATCTAGGAGATGCCAGGAAGACTTGACTTTGGACTTCATTTATTTCAGATGAAATATGCTGCAAGGTGTCAGCTTGAAAGACAGGACCAAGTGATGAAGCCCGTTGGATATATAACCCGGAGACAGAAGGGAGAAACTTGAGTTCAATGTCCTCAGCCTCAGAGACTGAAAAATCTTAGATGAAATCTATGTTTCCCATTTGTTATATGACAGCATCAAAGCCAAAGACCTTCTTAAGATGAGCTGCACTGCAGAAATTAATCCAAAACTCAGTGCTATGGAGCATAGCTTTGGATCCTTGGTTTTCAGGCATTCAGTTATGCTTCTGGTACCTGCTTCCTGGTCTGCTAATACTTTTAGTCTACTGCTTTTATTTTTATTTCCTCAGAAGAGGACTCAAAGTGCCGGAACTTCCATGCCATCCAAGTGATGCTGCTTATGAGGCTGAAGCCATGCTCCTTCACTGTGTTAGTCTAAATTCTTCTCTCCATACAGCTACAAGAGGAATGAGGAACATCTATGTTTTTATGGATTGGAGAGATGCAAGTTTGAGCCACCAGCTACTACTGGGGTAAAAGAGGAAATTAAACCATCCTTCCCACTTCCAGAGAAAATGTTGTGATTTTTTTTTTTTCTTTCAATATAGCAAATGGCAACATTTCCTTCACCTAAGATTAATCACATGCTCTGTGTGGACCATATGATCCAAAGTGGGTGCTGGGCTATATTACTCATGTAGGTAAAGACGGCTTCCTACAGAGATAGTGTTCTAGTGTTCTTCGTTACCCCATTCTGTACAGCTCTGTGCTTCGTCTTATAACTGCCTGGGCCCTGTTATAGCTGTGTATGCACTGTACGGGGAACATGGGCACTTTAGGCTGAATTCTGGATTTCAGTCCAGACTGACTGGTGTCACCCCTAGTTCCTTTAGTTCCTTATGATTTTGTGGGGTGAGAATCTGTGATTTTTTTTCAGGTAGGCTCACATTGCTATAGTTATCCCTGTCTTGCTCACTTCAGGGATATATTTCTCTGAAAAACTTCTTTTTTGGACACTCCTCCTGAACACCACCTATTTGAACCTGCTTCTCCATCAGACAACATTGAGCCTATGATTTATGATTGGTAGGTGTTCTCAGTTTTGTCCTAGGGCCAACACAAAGCACTGGCTTTATCTGATGATACAACATCTTGTCCCAGTAAGTGCCTCTCTCATGTCATCTCCTGAGTGATGGCATTGGTGGAGGAAGAAGACTTAACATCTCTGGTTTTGGTGCAGGCAGACAGAAGTGTTCTTCTTTACAAACTTTTAGTGAAGAGCCATGATGGTGGAAGTTGCATACCCCTTTTGGTACGAGCTGGGGCAGACTTCTCTGAGGAGTGTACAGTGTTTGATCTATTATGGAAAGTGCTGGAAACCTCAGGAGGTGATAAGAAGTCCAAGCAGAAGTTAATAATAGATATCAGATCACTTCTTCATTTATGGCACTTATTTGTTTTTATTCACTATATGCTTTGAGTAAGACCTAAGAGTACTAATATATGAAATAATTTTTGCAGTAATCCTGTCCATTATCTGTCAGCCATCTGAAACTGGAGATGAATGACATGATTGGTGCCAAAATGAATATGCAATGCATATCTTGCCTATTTTTGCTATACCAAGGACAAGGCTCACAATAATGGATCCTTGCAGCCACACACAGTCCCTAGTGAAACCAATTGTGCAGCTGCTTGCATGCAACACACTACAGGGTTAGGGCCAGAAATCCTGATTTGCACGCAGTTACACAGAGGTAACTTTGCACTGATTAATTATTTCCTTTATTTTTATTGCCTCTGAAGAAGATATAATTGTCTTCTTTATTTCATGTATCTTGTAAATTCAAAGTTGCTTGTTGTTTTTCAGTGCTTGCAGGATCCTGGCTCACAGCAATAAAATAAACAAATTATTCTGAGTCACTCTTTCTTTTTAAGGATTCCAGTCACATGTGAGCATCTGGTGCAACAGTGCATGTTTTATTGGTGTGATCTACCTTTCTTTCGCTCAGGTTTCAAAGTCCGCTTGCTAGACAGAGTCAGCAAATCCCTTTTTTTCCACTCTCATAGGACATTTACCATTTTCAGAAGTCTGCAGAAAGGTCTGTTCCTGAAGAATGTGTACAGTTTTTGTTTCCTGTGAGATACTCCTCTTTACATATTTTGCCATAAAATTTTGTCTTTCCAGGTGGTTCATTGACTGTTTTATTGGATATAAAATCTTAATTCTTTTTCCTCCAGCTTTTCCTCTTGTTGTTGGGACACAGTAAAGTGTGGAAATGCTGTGCAATACTGACACCTGCCAATATTTGTCTGGAGAGCACTAAACTTACCAGTGTTTCCTCATGACCTGACTCTCCTGCAGGGAGGAAAATCCTCTTGGAGAAGACAGGCAAAATGCTGGGACATCCACTCTTTTCTCTCAAAAATATTTTTTTGCTTCAATTGGGGAAAATAAGGGTAGAGAAGTCTTCCAAACCAAAGAGAAATTCAGAATCATTGAAGCAAAATACATATGCACCAAATCATTTTAGTGATATATTACTTTGCCTAATCATTAACTTTAAATGTCATATGAGAATCTGTAATCCTCAGTAAATCATTTGGTAAGAATGATTTAAATGTACTGATGACTAATGTAAAACAGCCTAGTTTCCACACTCAGCTGGCTGCCAAACGCTGTTTAAGAAAAAGGGGTGTGTGTGATCCAAGTTGACATAAGTTATAGCAGAAATAATGCTCCAATATAGCGGTGGTTTGCAGATTATTTGATCTTAGAGATAGGAAGAAGATGACATACTAAGTACCATGAGGATGGCCAGGCCTATTTTGTGCCTTGATTGGGGTACTTTGCAACTCTGCATTTAATTCTCAAAGCCTATTTGGAAATGCCTTTATGACCATCCTATCTGCAATGATACTGGAGAAGTGAAGTGCTGGTTAATTCAATAATGCAACAGCAAAATAAAGGGGCTACTGCTATGGTAGAGGCACAAGGTTGCTCTTTCAAGTGCAATGACAGAGGAGTTAGTGTTTAAAAACAACTAAATCAAGCATAGTCTGTGCCAAAATGCAGAAGGAGGCAGGGAGCAGTGATAGGAGACACACCAAGTGGATGCCATGTTGAGGAAGGGAGACTGGTAATAGCCTTGGGCTTAAAGAACAGAGATGATGTGAAATGCGGTAAGCAGTAATAAACAGTGAGTGTGAGGGAGAGATCCTCTCTGTCCCAAAAAATGAATCTAGATTTTTCTTTGGAGGAAAGGAGAAAGCAAGGCTATGTAAATACTGATGTTAGTGCAGACAACAGTTGTTTCAGTGAAGTGCTTCCTATTTGCTATCTTGTAACAGTCATATTATTTCTGCTGTCAAAAACAAAATCTTCTAGAAAATGAGCCACTTCTGGATTTGCCAGCATGATATATCTTTTATCTTTCATCTTTCCTTAGACTAAGATTGTATCAGCACCACAGTGGTGCAAGGAGTGGGGAGGAGGTCTGCTCCGCAGCCACTGGAACATGATGTAGCACAGCTGAAAATCAACTTTGACACCCTTAGTAGTCCAGCTGTAGCATTGTGGGTGAACTGTTTGAATATTTACTCGGCTTTTCAAATGTTTTTTTCAGCTCTCCGTGCTGTCCCTGCTATGCTATTGCCAGTACCTGAGGCAAATAACTGCAGCCTCGCTGGCTCTTGTGCCTCTTGTATTGCAGCCACGGCAGTGCTGTACATCACAGCAACGTGGGCAGGGTGCCTATGATCTCAGATCCATACGGTGCATTGGAAAACATCTACCCCATGTTGCCTGCCTGCACATAGTGCAGTCACAGCTTTGTTTTTGTGTGAGGTATGAGAGCACATTCCCAGCAGAGGAATCATAGGGAAATCAGCTCACTCTGCACAGTCACTATGCAGTTCTGGCAGACCTACTTTCCACGCCACCCTCTCCAATGCTCCTTTTAAAAATATATCAAATGGATCTCTTCTAGACACTGTGCAGAGAACAGCATTTGCAAACTCAAGTGTTAATACAGCAGGAAGAATCAATGGGTTTACAGAAAAGCAGAGATTAATTCATTAAGGGGAGCACTGTGCACAGGAGTATGGAAAGCAAGGCTATTCCCTAGGAAGTTAAAAAAATCAATTTTATAGCCTAAATGGCCACAGGTGACTAATAACATCTGAATTAATAATTTTTTTAATACCTTGCTGAAACACCTTAAAGGTATTTGGTTTTCCGTGTGTTATTAAGTATTTTCAGACAATCTGGTTGCTTTTAAGCAAAGGTGTTTGAAAAGCAGAGTCATCTAAAACTAGCGTTAGAGGGCAGACAGCAAAGGGGAGGAGTCTTTTTGGAAAATGTTTGAGAGTAAGTGATGTTGAAGGGAGAGGGAAGGTTTTGTGCAGCAGGAAACAAGCCAGTCAGGCAATTACAATGAAACTAAGATAAACATTTTAAAGAGAACTATTTGAGCTGCTTGGACGTACTTTCTCCTGCCATTATTACCAACCAGCATTTGTACACCCATAGGTAACTTACTTCCCAAAGGGTGCAGCATCTAGTTCTGTGGAGCTTTAGCCCTCGTGCTTACAAGGCAGAAGCCCCAGCAAGACTTGCTTAATGTAAGGTTTGTTGTGGCCACGGCTGGAGTAGCAACGCAGAGCCCTGAAGAAGCAGATGCAAACACCACTCAACCTTCAATACCAAGAGCTGTACTTGGGCACAGGGATGAAGTACTAGGGCACATCCAAAGGAGAAGACAGCAGAAGAAGGGTTGAGTTCAGGGTCTGCCTTTGTGGCATTTATGCATTGGGTCAGACCCACTGGTGGATGTGAGCACCACTGTCATTGAGTGGGGGACCTCATCACCTTTTCCTCTACTTTGGGCACTGCACAGCCACCTGGTCAGGATCTGGGATAAATATCCCCTGCAAAGCTCCTGACTCCATACGTGTTAAAGTGTGAATTTGTCAGCAGAGTTTTGGCACCACTGCCTCTCTTCTACCTTCCATAGGTGATGATGCAGCAGAGCTCTCATCTTGGCTAGGCTAAAACTGAGCAATGGCATTTGATAGGACCTTGAAGGTCAGGCATTGAGCATCATCTCAGTATGCTATCCTTGACTGTAGACAGATGACATCCGGTGGGCATGCCAGCTTTCCTTGAAGCACAAGAGCAGAGACCCTGCCTTCCACTCTGTAAATCCAGCTTCCTCCATGTGTCTTGAGTTCAGGGTCTGCAGCCACCTCCCGTACCATCCCCAGTCCCTTTAAATTTTTTTTTTCAACACTTCCATAGCTCTTGGCTCAAAAGGAAGCCATCCATGTAAGACAGCTTTAGGGCTCCTCTGCTTGAAATTCTTGCCCATCCTTTTCTGCCATTTCTTTTAATCCTGTGGTTCAACCTGCCATAATCTCCAGCAGCAGAGGTTTGCCTTTTGAGATTCTCCTTCCACCCCACTGCATCCAGCACTTGTGATGCTCCTAAGCACTTGGCCTGTCCCAGTGGTCTGTACTTCCACTGGTGAGGGAGGAAACCATGCAAAAATGGCACTCCAGGCCACAGCTTTTCTTTGGCTGCATCAGAAACTCTTGTCTGCTCAGTGGATAGCCTTGTTAGCTGTGACAAAATTAATGCATAAAATAGTCATGTCTGCATGCATGTGCACATCGCTATTTTGTCTAAACAGCGACATCTCCTGACACCCGAGCTGCAGCTGTGTTAGTGGGTTATTACTCCAATAAAGTTGTTGTTGTTGTTATACACAGTAAATGGCCTCCCGAGGGCCAACCTTAACAAGAACCATATCTGCTCCTGCGTTTCATTCAGTGCCAAGCACGCTGTCAGCACTTAACAGCTATTAATAATAACAGAAGGAATTACAAAGCTTCATGGGATGGAATGAAGCCTGCTTAAAGACAGTTCTTTGAGGGCCGTCCTACTTTGCTTGTATTCATAAATCCAAACTGGATCTATTTAAGATGATAAAATTACCAGTGTAATGTAATTCCAAGTTTGAAGCTTTGCCAGGCATTAACTGCTAAGGCTATTTCCATAAACAAAGTGCACTTTCTCAAGGAACATTGACTTCAGCTTTTAACTGTGATTTCCTGGGAAAAACCGTTGTGTTGGTGAAAATTCAAATATGCAGTTTATTCAGGCATTAATTAAAATTGTTTATAAAAGCAGTAAAGATTTCTGTTTTGGGCATTTTCTGACATCTATTTGATTTAACTGGTTTAAAGAGTTCATCACACTGTTCAGCTCCTATAGCTGGTTAGCAAATGGCAGCAAATACCTGATATGAAGATAAGTATTTTTTCAGATTTATTGGGCCAATTTGGCATAACTGGGGGCAAGTGACATTTTTAAAAAATTGTTGCACCTAGGGAATCATGGCTGAATTTATTCCAATATTGCAGGTAATGAGTATCTTAGAAGTTTTCACACAGGGTTGAAAAACATAATTATGTATGAAACATGAAAGGCAGTGTGTAATTTTCCACTTGGTGAGGGGCAAGAGAGCTGAGTAACATAAAATTCTGCTCTTGAGGGGCATCAAATTAGGATTAGATGTCTCTTCAATAAATGGAAGATGGAAAATTTATCTGTGAGATACAAATTCTGAAATATTTTTATTATTATACAATGTATTGTAGCTCTTACAAAACTGAACCATTAAAATAATCTATGCTTTAATAAACAATGATTAATAACATCAACTTCTGAAAAATAACAATGGATGCTTTTTTCATAATATTTCCATTCTTGGTTTTCAGTCTTCAATGACTTAATACAGACGTGTTAGCAGGTTAAATCAAGACGTATGTATTTTAGGCATGCATATGCATATCAACTATGTACACTCATGCACCACAAGATGCTCTAAATGAACACGTGACTTGACTCTGCAATTACACACTGTTTTCTGTCCTCATTGCTTGTAGTGTGTGTGTAACTTGACTAAAATATGTGTCCCAGTGCAGCAGAGAAGCACACAAGCAAAGATCCTGTTTTACATTCAGGATCTTGCTACCATCTTTAAGACTTCTACAGTGAGTTTTTCAGACTAGACTATTTCTCTTTTATTTCTGCATTGATTTTCATACACTGTTGAAACAATAGCAAAAAATAATAGCCAAAAGAAAATTGTTGCTAGTCAGTTCTGTTAGCTGGGTGTATAAAAAATCTGGCAACCATAACTTTTTTTTTTTTTTCAGTTATTTTATGGCATCTAAGAAAAATCTCTGATTTATGTTGCACTGTGGCAGTTTAGTGGTGTTGCTTGTTAGGAAAAATTGAAGGACCTAATACTCCCAACATCAATGTAAGCAACTAAACGCCAGATAAAGTGAGCCTGAATTAATTAAGTTACGCCTGCACCAACAATATTTAAGCTGATACTCATTCCGAGCTGATGATATTGCAAGTGAATTATTATCCAGCTGTATCACAAGCCCGGCTTTGATTACAAAGGCATGTTGATCTACATTAAGGTTTCATTATTTATTTGGAGTCAGGGGCATAGTTTTGCAGCTCTTCTGGATTTTTTTTTACTAAACAGATGGAGGAGAGCTTGTTTTTTGTGAAAATAACAGAAAGGTAACACAACATGTCATGTAAATCTTAAACATCTTAGTAATGCTACCCTATGGGTCACCACCTCCTGGTCTGTATGGCTAAGTAAACATTAAAGATTGACACATTTGTTGCTTTATTTTGATTTACCATCAATATTAAGTACAGCATATAGAGCATGAGTTGAGAAGGCAGAAGCATGTGAAACAGGTAGCATAATCTGTAAAAAGAGCAATTTTTTTTCCCGTAGCCTTTACCTGGCTCTTTCTTTTCTGCCATGTTGGGTCTTACTCTCTCTTCTTGACTTTTTCCTACCTTCCATTAAAAGCAAGGCCAAATCCTAAATAATTTTAACATGGAATTTGAAGAATTTATGAAAGGGCTTTTTCAGTTGCCTACCACAGCAGGAGCCGTGCAAATGTTTTCAACTTTGATGCTCCCAGTGCTGCATACTCTCATCAGTTGCTGCATTAGTCCAGTTCCCACTAACACAGCCCTACAGTAGGTGATTTTAAGCAAGGTATTCTACTCTTTGAGCATGCATACTGAGGTTCATGTGTACCTAAATCTGTGTATTCTTGTTCTTTGCATACCCATCTAACTGCTTCTTCTAATACAGTAGAATTCATTCAGAAATGCAGTTCTAGGAGGGCATCTCCAACGTGTTTGCATCAAAGAGTTAAGAAATTATTTTTAACTGAAACATTGTTTGGGGACATATTCACTTGCACCATTTGGTAGCGTGAAGAGCTTCTCATTTTTTTCTCCTCTCCATTTTTCCTGCCTTTCCTTCTCATTATAGAAGTAGACAAATAGAAGCCAGCCTCTGCTGCCATTCCCACAATTCCCCATTTTTTAATCTGCCCACATTTTTGGACATTTATGCTTTTACCTTGTGGCTTTCTTGAAGATGTGTGGAATTTGATGTCACTACAGTTAAGGGAAAGATTTGCAGATGCAATTTGTACCACAGCTGCTTCTCTGTTTCCTTTCTGTTCTTTCCAAGCTTATCCAGGTTTCAACAGGTTGAAAAAGAAACGCAAAAACACAAGAAGCATAAGACATTTTGTACAACTGCCTTTATGCATACTATCAAGCATTCTGTGCCTCTCAAGACTTCTTATATACAAATGAAGGCCACATTCAAGGATCCTGAAATACAAGAACGAAGTCCCTATCAGATGTGATTGATTTGTAAAGATGAAACGCATGCATATTCACATTGATTTTACAGATGCAACTGTGCCCATTCTGTCTGTGCAAAAAGGCACATGGTCAAAAAACAACCCTGATGAGAAGGTGCTCTGTGCCTCTGTGGCAGCACAGTGCTGTCTATGGGTGCCCTGCTCAGTCCATGTCCAGACAGCTTGGAGGGCAGGAGAAGCAAGTACTTGTGTGTCTGCAAAAGACCAAAAAGACATGGAAGGCTCTGTAATAATACAGAATGTTGGCACAGCACAAAAAACCGAAGTACCTCTGATTTTGAGGGCAAAATCTGGGAAAGTGGAATATATAAGCCTTATTTGAGCAAATATGGTAATTTTTTTTTTGTCCCTTTTGTCCCTTAATGTTTTATCTGGATTAGCAAAACCACAGAGGTAATGGATTACACATGTACAAACATGGAGATATGTGACTTCACTATCTGCAATAATTTGTTTGTCTTTTTCTGTCCCTTTCAATCAAAGATTTTGCACGGAACTGTTGTTTTATGGCAAAAATCCTATTGCACCTCTGCAGTTCTGTGCAGATGAATTTCTGCTGAAGTCTTACTAGTTTATTTTCCTCTTTCCCTTAAGATGGCATAAGCAGAGTGAGGCCAACTGATTATCCAAATAACGTGTTTTTTAAAAAAGATAGTGAAACAGCTGACATGATGCATGTGCTGTGGTGATGGCTGTCCTGTCCTACTTCATGCAGAAAGTGGCACGTTGAATGGTGAAAAGGAAAGGAAAACAACAACAACACAGTAAAGAGGTGCAAGCCACAGCCTTCTTGAGCTTCCAGATTTTGTCAGGCCACTGTGTGAACTGACCACAGCGATGTGTGACAGGTGCCTGGGGACTTGAGACTGTGATAAGCCAATGCTGGCTTGAATTCTGGCATAGCCTGTTGCTGGTTGGGTTTTGGTTGCAGAGTGGCAGAAAAACAAGAAGGACACTCCAGGTAGTGCCCATTATCATGGAAGCCACCACCAGTTTCATGGTTAGAAGTTTAAATGCACACCTATTTCTGTTTTGGCAGTCACCTACTCTGACTGCATTATTGCTCAATATTTCCTGAGGTTTGTCTTCAGGTTAACAAAGCCTGAATCTTTATCTTAAATCTAAGTTCTTGATAGTACCCACTGAACCATCAATAAAGAGGAAGATGCAGCTATGCAAAACATGAAAACATCAGGCCATCTACCCGGGGCTGTTAAACAGCATGCCCTGTTCCCCAAGTAGCAAACACAGCATCTTACATACAGACTGAAGATCCATCTGAAAAAAAAATAATTATCCACTATATTTTTACAAAATCTGACACAATATAACCCAAACAGCAGAGCAATAATCTCATCCTAGCATTTTATAAAGGATGTATAACAGCTACTCTGCTACAGCATGTCCCATGTTGTTTGGTAGATAGTGTATGTAGCTGCAATCAATTGCTCATTAGCGTTGCCACACGTGGCACAGATACAAGCAAACATGTCATTGCTGATTTCCCCTTGACCCTGCGCTGTTATCACATGTGGGGTGAGGTTCAAGAGGGCATTTTCTGACAGGTCACATGAGCTAGGGAGCCTTTTTTACCTGTTCCCTATGGAAAAACTTCTCCATCACTTTGCACATGTTCTTCAGGAAGACACAAGACTGCTAAATCTCAAAATCAGACTCCATGTAACTTTGGAGGTGTTGACACTGTGCCCTGAAACCTCTCAAAGTAACCTCCATAAGCACTGAGAGAGGGTCTCCCATGAGCTCAGTGGTGTCAGAAAACTGATGCAAGCCTCTCATGTAGGTCCACATGGATCTGTTCCACCACATGTAACTGCTGCAGCTGCTGCAGGTCACCCCATGCCTGTAGGGCAGTGAGTGTTTCTAAATCAGGCACTTTTGGAGAGACCCTCCCTACGGCCCCCACTTGCCCTATGAGGTTTTGCATCATATCACAGATGTGAGCTGAATAATGTCTGTTGGATGAAGATGAGCCAGAAAATACACCCAGGAGAACCGCTTGTGTATTTCAACTGCTAATCAGCATTCAGTCCACAGGACTAAGGCTGATATAAACCCACATACAGTGAATATGGACACTAGGCTCTGTGCACCTGCTGTTTCACTTTGCAGACCCACTCCTGCTGAGCAGCACTGCTCAGCTAATGCAGGCACAGCCCATGAGATCCCACCTGGCTGTGCTGTGTGCTTCTCTGCCAGACACACTGCTGCACACTTGGGGATGGAGCGGCAAGAGCGACATGCAGCATGTCCTGCTGATGTCTATTCACTCTGACAGCTAAAGTGAAGCCAATAATGATATTTGCAGCAGGCATAGATTATTTTACGTGCTGTATACAATCAGCACGCCCTAGTTCTCCACAAATGACCCTCGGACTCCCCTTGGTCCTTCATGCAGAGAGAAGTCTGACCCATTAGGTCACGGAGGTGAGTAGGAGGAGGGTGCATGTAAGCGCATTATGTAGCATCTCTCCCCAAGCTGAAGTCCTTCCAGATGTCCACTCCTGCTATGAGAGAGAGGATGCTCAGTTCTTGGGTGATTTCACCAGATCTTTTGCAACAGGTATTTTTTTTTCCTTAAACAAGCCAACTTTCAGTTGTGTAGAAGCTCAGGATACTTTTTAATGGCATCTTTAGTGTTCGCAGTAAGGGAGAAAAGCTTCAGCTCTCCTGGCTCAAAAGCCAGGTGACCCACAAGGCAGCAGGTTAAAGACGTACCAACTCCGCATCCTTGCCAGCTGCCGGGATAGGGGGGACACGCGATCGCGTCAACGCCGCGAAATTTCAGCTTGGGCGGGTGAGCAGAAGCGGCGCCCCGGCCCCGCCCGCCAGCTGCCGCGCCGCGATGCGGAGACAGCCGGCGGCACAGCAGCTCCGCAGGCCAGGGCTGCACCGAAGCAGCCCCGGCCCTGGCCCCCGCCCCGATTCCGATTCCGATCCCGATCCCCATCTCCATCCCCATCCCCATCCCCATCCCCATCCCCATCCCCATCCCGATCCCGGTCCTGCCAGTCGCTCCAGAGCACTGCGGCGCCCCCTGGCGGCGGTGGAACGGCGGACATGGGCACCGGCCTGGGCCCAGGGGTGCATCCTGGCAGAGCCCTCCGGCGGCTTTCGGGGTGAAACTGCTCGGCCGTGGCCCAGCTGGGGCAGGGGAAAGCGGCGCGGCCCCGTGGGGACGGGGGCTACGGGCTCCGAGCAGAATGGAGAGGGCGGCGCAGCATCCCTGAGTGTCCCGCGGGGACCTGGCGCAGGAGGCCTGTGCGTAACTGGGGCTCTCTGGAAAGGAACGAGCCCTACTTACAGGTTTATTTTTTTTCCCTGACACCCCAATTTCCTAAACCTCGACCCAGTTTAAAAAATAACTCTTCGAAGTATTTTGGTGCTGCTACTTTTGAACACCTGGTTGTATGTGCTTTATGCTTGGGTACACATATTCAGGCACATGCATGCGAGCAACGGTGGTAGAAACAGGTACTTCTGGTGAAATTGGGCTTTTTAAAGAAAGTTCTACAAAACCAGAGCAAAGCAAACTTTGACTCATACATTCCTGTACTTCTTCACAGATATGGCAGCAGACTTCAGATTTAAATGTTATCTGAGAAGAAATTAACATCCTGCAGCTGCATTTGGCACATGGCAATTGAAACAGCTCCTAGATCTTAGAGCAGGTCTGTGCAGAATTTTTACTGCAATGAACAGATTGTGCTCAGCTTCATATCAATAGATATGTCTCTACCCATTTCATATGTTAACTACCTCATGGTCAAAATCTTATAAATTGAGGCATATTAGGAAAATCCCAGTAAGTCATTCAGTGTTACACAGCTGAATACTCACAACTTTCACAGTATCACAGTATCACAGTATGTTTGGGATTGGAAGGGACCTCAAAAGATCATCTAGTCCAATCCCCCTGCTGGAGCAGGAATGCCTAAGTGAGGTCGCACAGGAACATGTCCAGGCGGGTTTTGAATGTCTCCAGAGAAGGAGACTCCACAACCTCCCTGGGCAGCCTGTTCCAGTGTCTGTCACCCTCACTGAGAAGAAGTTTTTTCTCAAATTTAAGCGGAACCTCTTGTGTTCCAGCTTGATCCCATTACCCCTTGTCCTATCATTTTTTGCCACCGAGAAGAGCCTGGCTCCATCCTCATGGCACTCACCCTTTATACATTTATAAACATTAATGAGGTCCCCCCTTAGTCTCCTCTTCTCCAAAACTAAAGAGACCCAGCTCCCTCAGCCTTTCTTCATAAGGGAGGTGCTCCACCCCTTTAATCATCTTCGTTGCCCTACGCTGGACTCTCTCCAGCAGTTCCCCGTCCTTCTGGAACTGAGGGGCCCAGAACTGGACACAACATTCCAGACGTGGTCTCACCAGGGCGGAGTAGAGGGGAAGGAGGACCTCTCTCGATCTACTAACCACCCTCCTTGTAATACACCCCAGGATGCCATTGGCCTTCCTGGCCACAAGGGCACAGTGCTGGCTTATGGTCATCCTGTTGTCCACCAGGACCCCCAGGTCCCTTTCCCCTACACTGCTCTCTAATATGTAATTCCCCAACCTATACTGGAACCTGGGGTTGTTCCTGCCCAGATGCAGGACTCTACACATTCCCTTGTTAAATTTCATTAGGTTACTCCCCGCCCAACTCTCCAGCCTGTCCAGGTCCCGCTGGATGGCAGCACAGCCTTCTGGCGTGTCAGCCACTCCTCCCAGCTTAGTGTCATCAGCAAACTTGCTGATAGTACACCCTATTCCCTCGTCTAAATCGTTAATGAATATATTGAATAATATTGGCCCCAGTACTGACCCCTGAGGCACTCCACTAGATACTGGTCTCCAACTAGACTCCGCACCATTGACTACCACTCTCTGGCTTCTCTCCTTAAGCCAGTTTGCAACCCACCTCACTACTCTATTGTCTAGACCACACCTCCTCAACTTAGCTGTGAGGATGCTGTGGGAGACTGTGTCAAAGGCTTTACTGAAGTCAAGGTAGACCACATCCACCGCTCTGCCATCATCCATCCACCTTGTTACATTCTCATAAAAGGCTATGAGTCTGGTCAAGCATGACTTACCCTTGGTAAAGCCATGCTGACTGCCCCTAATAACCCTCTTATCCTTGATATGCCTTGAGATGGCACCAAGGAGAAGCTGTTCCATTACTTTCCCAGGGACAGAGGTGAGGCTGACCGGTCTGTAATTACCTGGGTCCTCCTTCTTGCCCTTTTTGAAGACTGGAGTGACATTTGCTTTCCTCCAATCCTCGGGCACCTCCCCCGTTTCCCAAGACTTGGCAAAGATGATGGAGAGCAGTCCAGCAATGACTTCAGCCAGCTCCCTCAGCACCCGTGGGTGCATCCCATCTGGACCCATGGATTTATGGATGTCCAGACTATTTAATTGCTCCCTAACCCAGTCCTCATCGACTAAAGCAAACTCCTCCATTGACCTGGCTTCATCCAGGGTCTCAGGGGTACAGGGCTCCCCAGGACAGCCTCTGGCAGAGTAGACAGAGACAAAGAAGGCATTCAGTAATTCTGCCTTCTCTGTATCTTCTGCCACCAGGGCACCCACCCCATTCATCAATGGGCCTACATTGCCTCTGCTATTAGTTTTATCTGCTATGTATTTGAAAAAGTTCTTTTTGCTGTTCTTGACCCCTCTCGCTAGCTGTAGTTCTAAGGAGGCCTTGGCTATCCTAGCTGCCTTCCTACATCCTCTAACAGCAGCCTTATATTCTTCCCAAGTGGCCAGCCCCTGCTTCTATGACCTGTAAACTCTCCTCTTCTGCTTGAGCATACCAAACAGATCCCTATTCAACCACGCAGGCCTCCTGGCTCCCTTCCTTGACTTCCTACGTGTGGGGATGCTCTGATCCTGACCGTGGAAGAAGCAATCTCTGAATGTAATCTTTCTGTCACTATAGCTAGAATTTGAGATGCATCTAACTATAACAAAACATTCTGCAGGTCTGCAGTAGCATTGCAGGCAATGTGGGAGAAGGCAATTTTGCTTGATGAGCACAAGTTTGAATGAAAAGTGGATTGAGCAAAATCTCAAATACAGTCTTCTAGGTGCTTTGAGGAGTTAAATCACTATAATCTAGCAGAGCTGTGTCAGTTCACCTTGGTTGAAGGTCTGGCCAAATAGGTTTGTTCTTTCACTCATCATAGTGAATTCATGTGATGGTTAAATGACTAAGGATACAGTAGCAAAAAACAAACAAACAAACTAAAGACAAAACCAAAAAGTTAAAATAGAAAAAATGATGAAAGTAGAAGATGGAAGGAAGAGGAGGAATAAAAGCCTTCCTAGAATATTGCTCTATTTTTAAAAACAATAATCAGCAATCTGTACAGCAAGGAAATATCATCAGACCAGAGCTTCTCAAGTATCTGTGCAGCATGAAAAGATTACAGAATTCAGACAAAATTCATCTGATGGGTGAAGATAATTTTAATACATAGTCATTTAAATTTATTTATTCAACCTTCTTTCCAAAAAGAAATCCAGGTCTCTTTCAGCGAACTCAGTGTATACAGAAGTAAACTCTAAACCTGATATGGAGTCCACAGGGCAACCTTCTGGATTTCTCATATTTACTCCAACAGTACGATTTGGCATCATAAAAATAAAGCCAGAATTACCCCACGAAACATGCTTATGCCACATATTTGGAAAAAAAAAAAAATAAGAGCAACAGTAGAAGTCTGTAGTTTCTGACTGAAGGCATTTTCTTGTGAGGCAAGGTGATCAGGTAGAAATTTTGAGCCTGATCCTGCAATTGGATCTGTCAAGCCTGACCTCTGTGCTCCTGCACTGCCTGCTGGAGTCAGCAGAACTACACGCTAAATGCAGGGATCTGTCCGTGTGGAACCAACTGGGGATTTGCAACCTTCCAGTTTCCCACTGTGAAGGGAGGGTGAGTTCATTTCCCTGTAGATTCTGGAAGAGGAGCAAGAGATTTCTATAAGAGAAACTTGCATTTATTTTTAGACCTTATGTTCTCTCACTCAGTCCTATAGAGATCATGATAAACACAGAATGCCTGCCTTTCTACAACTGTACATACCTGCCTGCTAACACTAGGCTGTCACTGCTGAAAACCAGTGTGCCCCATATTTCTCTTGTGAGAAAAAGCACTCACATATTTGTAGTCACTACTAGAAGCTGTTGCTGCAGTTGCTAATCCAGCTTTTATTCGGTTTACATGTTGTGTCCCAAATATGACCTGTCATTGTCACACCCATCACTGTGGAGCACAGTGGTTGTCTTGTTCCTCTCCAAAAATGCTTTATTTCTTGGCATCGTCTAAGTATACAGGACAGGGAGGTGAATGCACACCTGGAACTCCATGCAACTGGACAATGTTCAGAATGCACCTCTCCATCTGCAGTTAGATGTCCTGCTTGCTAGTGAGGCTGCATGGACACTCAGTGACTTCCAGCTGCCAGGTACATCCCATACTGCCTACCCCTGCTCAATATTAGGCTTCTCTAGCCCTCAGGAATGAGATCCATCATAGATCAATGACAAATGGCAAGAGCTGTGTTTGCAAGTAAGGTGAGGTTCATGCGTTCTATAGTGGACACCCACTTTTCACCATAACATTTCAAGCCAGGAGACTGACCTGCTGGCATACCAGCAGCACACTGCTTGGTCAGTTTGGACATGACCATGGACCTCTAGATCATTTTGCATGGTGCCTGCATGGGCTGAGAACAGATTTTGGTTTGAGTCATTTGAGGGAGATATGCAAAACTGATGGGATCCTGCACAGGGAGATCCTGACTTGTCCAGCTGTGTCAGGGCATTTCTAGGAACAGTCAAAAGCAGAACTTGAAGAATATGTGGAAATACAAAACAAAAATGAAAGGACTCGTGGCATTCTCATTGCCCTGGGGTTTAGATAGCTCTAGAGCAAAGCTCTTTGAGACCTTTAGCCTGGATTGCAAGATTTTGGAGTTTCTGCACCTCATCCTTTGTTAGACACAGCTGTGATTTGTAGATACAATGTCTGGAACCATGTTGATCCTGAAAGCTGAACTTGAATTCACTGCAGCCCATAATTACCTGGATGCTCTGAGGAAATCTAAAGGCCGCATTGTGCGCTTAAGACCCACATTCAGACAAGAAGGGACCTCAGGAAGAGTTGCACTAGAATGAGGGCACAGCAGGGAGAAACTGTGATCATTAAAGCCTTTAAAACTGGTAGGACCACACAGCTCTGACAAGGCTTCAGAAAGGTGCCATTTTATTTAGGGACACTAACATAGTAGTTACGAGGACTCTTGGTGAGAGGTAGTGCTTTGCATCCCATCAGGTGTGGAAGAGAACTGAATTTGATGCACACAGGATCTCTTAGAGGTCTGGGTAAAAATGGGCAGAGGTCACCATTTGTATTTTGTCTGTTCTGGGGTGCTTTGATTTGAGCAGGATGCTCCAAAAATGCCTACATGACATATGAACCAAGCAGAGAAAGTCTAATCTGTAGACTGGACTTATTAAGGAGTGATGTAGTCCGAGGAATCAGACAGAATTAAGACATTATAGGCACTTTCACGATCAGACACTTGGGCACTTTTAAAGACTCCCAAGCAACCAAATGGGAAAATATATAGTGAACAAAGCAAATGTTTTATAATGATGCTGAATGTCCAGGATCAATCCTGACAAACATCTTGTGCATTCACAGTTCACACTGGTTTCAGCAAGTCTGAAAACTGGACTTCTTGTTGGGAACCCTAATATGGATATAGATCCTTGAATTTACTATTAATAGTTTTGCTATTAAATAATTAATACCTCTACTATTAAACTGAGTAGGAAAGAGCTAATGAATTTTTGAGGGAGAAAAAAAAAGATTGGTTAAAGATTTTCAGTTATACTGAACTGTGTATCAGTATAAAGGGCTTGCTCACACCTGCTTATCATGCAAGTGTTTAAAGAAAACATTCTTGGGGATTAAATAACTGGTGTCTCTTAGAAGTGTCATATGTCATCCATGGTTATTTTATGAAGACAGTGGGTATATTTCCTCATAACGAGGAGGTGACAAGTCATCACAGGCGTAGTCTTCCAGCAGCTCTTCTGGCTCATCAGAACTGTCCTCTGACCTGAAAATAGGAAGAGGAGCAGGCACAAGAAGAATTTATCAAACAAAAAGCATGCAGGTAACCTCAGTGTTTGCAGCCTGTCAGCCTTATCTGGGCAAAGCACTTCCTGACTTATTGAGAAAATGCTGTGAGGTGAAGTTTAACTATGATTAAGCCATGTGCTCTGTTTGTGAACCGTAAAAGTGTCAGGAGGTGACCTTTGTTTTCATGCTGCTTATGCCTTTCACAGGTTGCTGAGGATGATGGGTCAGTCAGCAGTTTTTCAAACATGCTTTGATAAATGGCCTAAAGGTGGTTTTAGTTCTAGGAAGGATATAATTCTGAGTAATCCAGATAATTAGAATATTTTCCCTTAGAGCAAAGAACTATATAAAATTATTTTGTGTCTGCTAAAGCAGTTTCATATTGCTTTGTAATATCAGTGATCTTGTTTATGCTTCAAAACTAGGAAAAGAATTAAAGCTGGAAGGTTGCTATGCTGGAAGAGGCGCATGGTGTGACCAGGCCTAATCAGGAGGGAGAGCATCTGGTAGCAAACTGATTCTTTCATTGTCATAAAAAATGCTGTTTGTGCGCTGACTCGTGTGTTGTGATTGTGAGTGGAATCCTCTGGCTGTACATGTAATAACCTTCTGGTGAATGGTCATCTAAAGCTAGTAGATAAGCATAAAAAACATATAAGCATAAAAAACATGTACAGAAGCATATATACGAATATCTTCAAAAATAACAAGAGATTTAGTAGAGTGTAAATTGAAAGGGAGTCAGAAGTTAATTTAATTTGGATAAAAATGTTTTACAGAACAAGTATGTCTCCACAGTCTTTACTCAATAAACACTTCTAACAAAGAAAAAAAAAGAAAAGTCTGAAGAAGGACAGCACCCTGGACTAGTTTTTGTTTCTTTTCTGTACTTAGCCCTTAAGATACTTAGAAGC
The DNA here is from genome assembly GCF_036013475.1 of Columba livia. Lineage (NCBI taxonomy): Eukaryota > Metazoa > Chordata > Aves > Columbiformes > Columbidae > Columba > Columba livia. Next base: position 14,168,743 of record NC_088642.1, on the reverse strand, counting down.
CTGTGTCCAAGCACAATAAACCATTTCAGAAGATGTACCTCTGACTCCTGGTACGCTCTGCGGGATAAGAAGCGTAGTTCTCGTCTCCGGTGAAAGCCAGGTTATCCAGGGGGTAGGCAGGGCAGAAGTGAGGAGAGCCCGGGGAGGGAATTGGTGAGGTGCTGGACGAAACGGCACCGCAGCAGCTGAACACCGGGTGAAGGTAACCAGAACCCACAGCAATGCCTTCCTGGGCTGGGTATGGTGGAGGGATGTACTGTACCACTGTGGCACCGTGAAAAGTTATAGGCTGGTTAATGCCGGTGAAGACAAAGGACTGTCCACTTGCAGTCTGGTCGAGGTCTGACACATTTTCATCTCCTTCTTTACAGGTCTTGCATGTAAGCATGTTAAATTTACAAACAGCAATCAGAATAAAAGTCACCCCAACAGAGAGCAGAATAGGTCCTAACAACTGAGTCCACTCCAGGTGAGTAATGCCATCATATTTTATCCATCCCATAACGGTGAAAGTGATCCCCACCAGTCCCAAAAACACACCTGAAAATAGCAAAGTGGCGCCGGCTTTATCCCCATCTGATACCAGGATATCAGATCTATTTGGCTGATAAGGAGTGACAGAAAAGACATTCAAGGAAAAATCTTCTACATTGTTGTTGTTCTGCTCCATTACCGCATGTAACGTGTCTTCTGCCTCAAGAGAAAGGGGGCTTGTAAGGGACTTGGCAGCGCATTTAAAGTTGAAGGTTCAGGTTAGTTATACAAGAACTTTGTGCCTGTATGGTTAACAGAGTCCATCATGTGAAAGAATAAACTTTGCTTAGAAGAATAAAGGTCTGGGAAGTGAAGCCTGAAGTGATCACTAAAGACTTCTTGAATTACCACCATCGCTTCCGAAACGGCTTCACCCTTGCATGGCTGCTTATCTCTTTGTTTATCCTCTTCCTTAATTTGAAAACCAATGATACTTCCTCGCTGTGCCCATGCCAGATGGGAAAGAAAGGAAACTGCAGCCACCGCAGCTTTTCCTAGGCTCCCTGCCAGCTGCTGCATTCAACATATGGACAGCATACGCTTTAGCAGACAGCAATGTGGTGACTCTTGCTCTCCTTGGGCCACGGTTCCACCAACCCAGATCTGCAGGGAAATGCGTGGACATCACTGGGAGTGCTTCACAGTGCTCTGAAGTGTGACATTTATAGCTAAGACCTGACCTCTGTTGCAGCTCATGCTGCAGGCCAGAGCTTCTGTGGTTTAAAAAATACCAAAGTAAACTTTCTGATATTTTGCCAAGGGGGAGTAGTGGGTGGGTGGATGGTAAGTGCCAAGAGGGTGGTGAGTGCTGAACAGCCTGGGAGAGCTGCTGGTTATGGGAGAAAAATTATTTCAAGCCAGCTAAAGCTTTCCAGCTGTTTGAAGGTAGCATAATTACTCAGTAATTTTCCTTTAATTGTGGACATTTTTTGTTGTGGCATCTACACCCCTTGCTCAGAGTTTATAATGAATAAAGCCCACACACCCTCAATAGTGCACCACAGCAGGAATGAGAAAGCATGTCTTGTAATGTTAAACATGGTAAAATGAGGGATCTCATCCTGTATCCAGAAGTACTTAAAATAGTTTTTTACATCATAAAGAACATATGTCCCATATATTAAGCAGAAAGATTGACTGAATGTTGAAATTTTCTGTTTTCTTACAGTATCAGACTAAAGTAATTGTTGTCAGAAAGTTCTGGTAGAATATCTTGGTATAAAAGGAAAAATCCTGAACTACTCAATCTGGTTTGACTAGCACGGCAAAGAAGTACACACACTACAGCCATTACTCCTCAGGTGGTAGAATGTATAATGCTATTTCCTGCTAACAGCAGCTCTGGGGAAGCAAGCTTATCCTGAGATTTATAGACAAAAATAGCTCTAGAACTAGAAAACTCACCATCGTTCACAATGCTTTTTCAAAATCAGTAAAGGTGGCTCAATCTACTGTGCATTCATATCACAGTGTGACAACAGCTCATTTCTGAAAGGGGCTGCTCACTGAATTTGGTGCCTTCAGAACTGATGCTAAACGCAATTGCAGATGTGTCTTTCTCATTTTTTAGCAGATAGACCTTAAGGAATATCAGTGCTTGATTCCTTTAAAAAACTTGTCTGGGAAGTTTCCAAAGTCAGTATTACGGCTCATCTATTACCCAGGGTGCCAAAAAATTTTCTGACAAATACACTCAAGATCAGCCCTTCCCCCAGCACCAAGTCTAGTCAGGACACTCTGCACCACTTAAACAAAGTGTTAGGGCTTGCAATGCAGTGTTTTTGTATGACAACAACTGATTAGAAAGTGCTTAAATACTAGATAAGCTGTCCTTGTATTGGTAATTACAGCCAAAACTTAAGTCATCTGTAGCCTTGTATTTGGTAAACTTAATGGGATGAACTTCTGCCAGTGCTCTCTGCAAGTCAGGTTTTTCCATCCCATGAATCATTCTTGTTGCTGTTCTCTGAATCTTTCAGGCTTTCCAACATCCTTTTAAAAGCAGCATTATGTCATAGTGCTAGTGCTAGTGAGGACCTTCAGCCGGTGGCCCTGAAACATGTTGGCCACACTGGAGCACAGCTGAAGACTTATGGAGATGAGCTAGAGGATCATGAGGTGGTAGAAGCCAACAGGAAAACACCAGTGAAATACTTCAAAGGAATCAAAGGATGTTCCTCCAAGAATGTGGTGTGGCTGACAGCCCAGTGCCTTTACAGCAATGCACACAGCATGAACAACAAACAGGAGGAACTGGAAGCCACTGTGTGGCTAGCAAGCTATGACCTAGTGGACATTACTGAAACTTGGTGGGATGGATCCCATGACTGGAGTGTGGCTATCAATGGCTACAGGCTGTTCAAATTGGAGAGGTGAGGAAGAAAGGGTGGAGAGGTTGCTCTCTACGTCAAGAAATGGATAGAGCATTAAGAGCTGTCTCTGAAGAATAGCCACGAGCAGGTTGAAAGCTTATGGACAACAGTCAGAGACCAAGGCAACAAGGAAACCTCGTGGCTGGTGTTTACTGCAGGCCACCTCATTGAGGGACCCTATTGACAAAGACTTCTTAATGTAGCTACAGGAGGCATTGTGCTCACAGGCCCTTGTCCTGGGGGACTTCAACAACCCTGGCTTCTGCTGGAAAAGCAGCATGGTGGGCTGTAGGAAATTCAGGAGACTCCTGGAATGCATTGAGGATAACTTCCTAAATCAGGTAATAGACAGCCCTTCTGGGGGGGATGCAATACTGGACATGATGGTCACCACTGCAAGTGAGCTTATAGGTGATGTTGAGATTAGAGGCAGCCTGGGCTGCAGTGATTATGCACCTATGGAGTATGCAGTCCTGAGGGATGTGGGACAGGCAAAGAGTAAAGTCAGGACTCTGAACTTTAGGAAAGCAAATTTCCTGATCTTCAAGGAGTTAGTCAACAGGACCCCCTGCCAAACTGCCCTTGGGGACAAGGGAGCAGAACAGAGCTGGCAGATCTTTAAGGATGCTTTCCAGAGAGTGCAAGAGCTCATGATGCCCAGGTGTAAGAAATCAGGTAAGGAAGGCAAGAATCCAGCAAGGCTGAGTCATGACCGGCTGGTCAAACTGAAGGGCAAGAAGGAAATGCACAGGCAGTGGAAGCAGGGACAGGTATCCTGGGAAGAGAGTATATGGACATTGCCTAGTTGTATAGGGTTGAGGTCAGGAAGACTAAGGCGTAGTGGGAGCTGATCTTGGCAAGAGATGCAAAGAGTAGCAACAAAGGCTTCTACAGGTATGTCAACCAGAAAAGGAGGTTCAAAGAAAGCGTATTCCCTCCCCACCCTGACGAGCAAAATTGGAAAACTTCTAACAATGGGTGAGAAGGCTGAGTTACCTAACGACATTTTTGCCTCAGTCTTCACTGGCAGCCTCTCTTCCCACACTTCTCGAGTGGATGAATTGCAAGATGGGGACTGAGGAAGAAAAGTCCCTCCCATTGTAAGTGAAGATCAGGTTCACGAACACTTGAGGAACCTGAACATACATGAATCTATGAAACTTGACAAGATGCATCCCAGAATCAATTATATAGAATCACAGAATGTCCTGAGTTGGAATGGACCCACAAGGATCATCAAGTCCAACTCCTGTCCCTGCACCAGACAACCCCACAGTTCACACCATGTGTCTGAGGGCATTGTCCAGTCTCTGCTTGAACACTGTCAGGCTTGGGGCTGTGACACCTCCCTGGGGAGCCTGTTCCAGTGCTCCAGCACCCTCTGGGTGAAGAACCTTTTCCTAATGTCCAACCTAAACTGGCCCTGGCACATCTTCCTGCCATTCCCTCACGTTCTGTCATTGGTCACTTAGGAGAAGGGTCTGGCACCTGCTCTTCCTCCTCCCACTGTGAGGAAGCTGTAGCCACGATGAGGTCTCCTCCCAGTCTCCTCTTCTCCAGGCTGAACAAACCAAGTGACTTTAGCTGCTCCTTGTACAGCTTCCTCTTCAAACCTGTCACTAACTTTGGTGCCCAGACCTGCACACAGTGCTCCAGGTGAGGCCGCACCAGTGCAGAGCAGAGCGGGACAATCACCTCCCTGCCCGGCTGGCAATGCTGTGCTGGATGTACCCAGGACACGGTTGCCCTCTCGGCTGCCAGGGACACTGTTGGTTCATGTTCAACTCGCCATCAACCAGAACCCCCAGATCCTTCTCCACAGAGCTGCTTTCCAGCATCTCATCCCCCAGTCTGTATGTACAGCCAGGGTTGCCATGTCCCGGGTGCAAAATTCAGCACTTGCCCTTGTTGAACTTCATGCAGTTGGTGGTTGCCCAGTTCTCCAGTATGTCCAGATCCCTCTGCAGGGCCTCTCTGCCCTCGAGAGTGTTGACAACTCCTCCCAATTTTGTGTCATCAGCAAACTTGTGAAGTAATTCCTCAAGTCCTGAGTCTAAGTAATTTATAGAGACATTGAAGAATGCCGGCCTTAAGATGGATCCCTGTGGAACCCACTAGTGACTGGTGGCCAGCCTAACATAACCCGCTTTACTAGAACCCTTTGAGCCCGGCTTGTCAGCCGATTGCTCACCCACTGCACTGTGTGTTTATCCAGCTGTTTGCTGGACATCTTGCCCAGGAGAATACTGTGAGAGACAGTATCAAAGGCTTTACTGAAATCCAAAAAGATCACATCGACAGGCTTCCCTTGGCCAACTAGTCCTGAGGGAACTGGCTGATGTAGTTGCCAAGGCACTCTCCAAGGTATATGAGAAATCATGGCAGTCAGGTGAAGTCTCTGGTGACTGGAAAAAGGGAAACATCACACTTATTTTTTTAAAATAGCAGAAAGGAGGACCCTGGGAACTACTGACCTGTCAGCCTCACCTCTGTGCCTGGGAAGATCATGGAACAGATCCTCCTAGGAGCTGTTCCAAGGGACATGGAGGACTGTGAGGTGATTTGAGACAGGCAGCATGGCTTCACCAAGGGCAAGTCCTGCCTGATCCACCTAGTGGCCTTCTGCAATGGAGTAGCTACATCAACGGACAAAGGAAGGGCAACAGGTGTTGTCTGTATGGATTTCTGTAAGGCCTTTGACATGATCCCCCACAACATCCTTTTCTCTAAACTGGAGAGGTATGAATTTGATGGATGGACTGTTTGGTGGATGAGGAATTGGCTGGATGGTCACATCCAGAGAGTAGTGGTCAACAGCTCAATATCTGGATGGACACTGGTGACACAGGGTGTCCCTCAGGAGTTCATATTGGGACCAGTACTATTTATTATTATATCTTCATCAATGACATAGACAGTGAGATTGAGTGCACTCTTAGGAAGATTGTGGATGACACCAAGTTGAGTGGTATCAGTGGTATCAGTGGACATGCTTGAGGGACGGGATGCCATCCAGACAGACCCGGACCAGCTCAAGAAGTGTGCCTATGCAAATGTCATTAAGTTCAACAAGGCCAAGTGCAAGGTCCTGGGTCGGGGCAACCTCCAGTATCAATACAGGCTGGGGAATGAAGGGATTGAGAGCAGCCCTGTGGAGAAGGTCTTGATGGTACTGGTGGATGAAAGATGGGACCAGAGACAGTAAAGTGGGCAAATCATATCTCTTGGGCTGCATCAAAAGGAACATGGCCAGCAGGTCAAGGGAGGTGATTCTGCCCTACTACTTGACTCTGATGGGACTCCACTGGAGTACTGCATCCAGCTCTAGAGCCCTCAGTACAAGAATGCCATGGATCTGTTGGAGAGGGGCCAGAGGAGCCACAGAAATGATCAGAGGGCTGGAACAGTTCTGCTGTGAGGACAGGCTGAGCGAGATGTGGTCATTCAGCCTGGAGAAAAGAAGGCTAGAGGGAGACATTTTTGTGGTCTTTCAATATGTAAAAGAAGCCTATAAGAAAGGTGGGGATAGTTTTTTTAGCAGGGCCTGCTGTGATAGGACAAGGAGTAATGGTTTTAAACTAAAGGAGGGGAGATTCAGGCTAGACGTGAGGAAGAAAATTTTTACAGTGAGAGTGGTGAAACACTGGAACAAGTTGCCCAGAGAGGTAGTAGATGCCCCATTCCTGGAAATATTCAAGGCCAGGCTGGATGGGGCTCTGAGCAGCCTGATCTAGCTGAAGATGTCCCTGCTCATGGCAGGAGGGTTGGACTAGATAACCTTTGAAGGTCCCTTCCAGCCCAAACTGTTCTATCATTCTATAATGGCTGTCTAACTAAAATATATATAAAGAGGTAGTGTCACCTTTCTACTATCACTTATTTAAGAACTCTGTAGTCACTATTTGCAACAGGTTTGTGCTGGAGCATTTCATCAGTCCTGTGCAATGGTCCTTCAATGCATCCTGAATTCAGAGTTTTCCAAATTGGGTGTTGCATTGTCCCGTGGCAGATGCTCTTTGCCTCTGGCGTACGACATGACTTACAGGTTGTTGAGCAAGTGCATGGTAGAGCTGAAGAATACAGGCAGTGTCTTCCAAGGCTGCTTGTCACTTGGAACTCCGAAAATGGGATGGAAAACACTTTCTGTTTGGTGCAGTAGGATCTAGATTAAAATTACCCTTTCCCTTGTACACTGCCCCCTCTTTGTCTATAAGATATGATGTGTTCTAAGCCTTTCCACATTTCTCCTGTTATTTCCCCAGACAGTGGCAATGCTGCATTCAGGCAGCTGCGAAGGTCTTAACAGATTACCTGATCACATTGATTTTTTAAGGCCAGTATTTTCCTTTGCCAAGTAAATGTATGTTCTGGGAACTCACTTAAAGATGCTGATTTACTAAATGCATCCTCTTTTAGCTAGAATAACTGCTAAACAAATGAAAACAGATGTATGAAACCTAAGAAATTGGTCAGAGTGAAGTTCTCAAGGTGGGTGCTGCTTTCAGGTCTCAGTACAGTTTTGTTCACTTCAGGGACCTTAGTAGTTTTCCTTTCTGTTGCTCCATGTAATTTTCTATCACCAATGCAGACCTCCCCTGCAGTGCTTGCTGCTGGAAGTGGGTTTTCCATTGTGCTCTGCATCTCCTCAGTTCTCTAATCTGTTTCAAGAATTATCCCAATAAACACTGACAGGCCTTCACTTAATCTTTTTCTTCTCTCCTTCTGCTATTCATTTTTATATGGTTGTTCACATTACCAGCCTGTCACAGTGAGGTTTTATTTTCTTACATGCCTGTAATATAGTCATGAACTTAGTCACAGAATATTCAAAAAACATCATATAGAATAAAATTAAATTAAATTATACAATTGTATTTCACACTGATTGGCTTTAAAAAGAGTAGCTAAAAATATCACTTCATAACAAAGTATACAATTGTAGAAAGATTAAGGAGCCAACGATTTGACAAAGACTTTTTCCTAGAGAAGGTGACTGTATGTGGCATCTTTAATGAAAAACACAAGAGGGTGGTGTAAGAGCAGTACCTAAAGAACAACCACGAGTGGGACTTGCACCCTGGGACCCTGTACTACTGCACTGCCAGCCTCAAAGCATAAATAAGCTGAGAGGAGCAGGTTCAGTCAGCTGCTCACAACTGCATCTATCTGCAAGGTGGCTTTGTATGCTCCCAGAGAATGCTGTCTTGTCAGCTGCCACACCAAATTAAAGGTACTTCCATACCTAATTATCCAGATACATGTATGTGTGATAGAGGGAGGAGCACAGATATAGATGAAGGTTGACACGTTGGCTGCAGAAACGTGGAGGTATTAGCAGAAGCATCTGCCTGGACACAGAAATGCCCTGTGCACCATGACTCCGAAGAAATGGGATGGAAAAGGGATACATGGTTACAGTGTTACCAACTGCGAGGGGCAAGGATGCAGCGAGTGCCATCCAGCAAGTGCAGCTCCCCTAAAACCACAATATCATTGCGGAGATGTGTGCAATCTGTTTTTTTTTTTTTTCAGATGAGTTAGCCTTCTATTTTTTTTCAGATGTTGGTAATGCAGGAAGAAAGACTTCTCCTAGAGAACAGTCATCAGCTATATTTCTGCAAATCCTTCTCATATCCAAAGGACTGTAGCATTGCAGCTAGAAGCAGGGCAATGTCAGTGCAGACAGCAGGGAAGAGACCTTAACTTTGCTTACAGAGCACAAGCAGTCCTCACCTCCCACTTGGCCTGTTTAAGTAAGTGTGAATCAGTAACCAACTTGATTTGCTCCCTAGCATTTGTATGCCAGCACTTAAGCTAACCTTAGGGCTGAAAGTGGGTTATAGCACCATTAGTGTGACACTAAAGTATCTCGCTTCCTCAATAAAAATGCTATTCTGTATTATTATAACCTACTTTTATAGTTTTACAAGGTGTTGCTTCCTTTCTAATACAGACATTTCACCCCTACTGCCCACATCAAAAATTCCTCCCACTAATGCTGTTCATTCAGTGGTAGCCTTCGGTTTCTGACCTTGCTGAAAGAGATTTTGAGAACACGGTAAGCAAATACTGTTGCCCTGGCTATGTTGACTCTCTTGGTGCTGAGCGGGTTATGGAGATGCACTCAGCACACCTACCGAGTTTTCAAGAAATGATTGTTCAAGTCAAAAATAGAAGATGCTAACACAGCTGTACATTGAACTATTTCCTAGGCATCTTGTGGGATGGAATAGGAAAATTCAGTCTCTAAATGGTTGGCTCCAAGACTGGTGCTACAGGCAGGGCTTTGGATTTTTTGATAATGGTTGGTTTTATAAGACACCAGTCCGGACAGCGTCACGTGGGAAAGGTTTATCTCACAGGGGCAAAAGGATGCTGGGGCAGGAATTAGCTGGGCTCATTTGGAGAGCTTTAAACTAGGCTTGAAGGGGCATGGGGTTGTAGCTGGGCTTGTCCCAGCGGGGCAGCATTCTAAAACTGATGAGGACTGGGTGGCCTCCTATGCCCCTAGGGAGAAATTGGTGTGCTCTGCTCGCTCCCTGAAATGCCTGTACACCAATGCGCGCAGCATGGGGAATAAGCAGGAGGAGTTAGAATCCTGCGTTCAGTTGGGAGATTATGATCTGGTGGCAATTACAGAAACATGGTGGGACAGTTCACATGGCTGGAATGTGGTCATGGGTGGCTATGCCCTTTTCAGGAAAGACAGGCCAGCCAGGCGTGGTGGTGGAGTTGCTCTCTATGTGAGACAGCAACTACAATGTACTAAATTCTGCCCAGGAGTGGATGACGAGCAAGTTGAGAGTGTATGGGTCAGGATCAAGGGGCAGGCTGGCAGGGGTGACACTGTTGTGGGCGTCGGTTACAGGCCACCAGATCAGGCTGAGGAAGTCGATGAGGCCTTCTATGGGCAGTTGAGAGTGGTCCCACAGTCACAGGCCCTGGTTGTTGTGGGGGATTTTAACTTCCCTGATGTTTGCTGGAAGGACCATTCAGCCAGCCAGCCACAGTCCAGGAGGTTCCTCCAGTGCATTGATGATAACTTCCTCATGCAGATGGTGGAGGAGCCGACTAGGAGAGGTGCACTGCTGGATCTCATCCTCACTAACAAGGAGGGTCTGGTCGAAGCAGTAAAGGTTGAGGGCTGCCTGGCTTGCAGTGACCACGAGATGGTGGAGTTCAGCATCTTGTGTGGCAGGAACAGAATAGCAAGTAGAATTGCAACCCTGGACTTTAGCAGGGCTAACTTTGGCCTTTTCAAGCAATTGCTGGGGGAAATCCCATGGGCAAGACTGCTTGAAGGAAAAGGGGCCCAAGATAGCTGGATTGCATTCAGAGATTGCTTCTTCCACGCTCAGGATCAGAGCATCCCCACACGAAGGAAGTCAAGGAAGGGAGCCAGGAGGCCTGTGTGGTTGAATAGGGATCTGTTGGGTATGCTCAAGCAGAAAAGGAGAGTTTACAGGTCGTGGAAGCAGGGGCTGGCCACTTGGGAAGAATATAAGGCTGCTGTTAGAGGATGTAGGAAGGCAGCTAGGATAGCCAAGGCCTCCTTAGAACTACAGCTAGTGAGAGGGGTCAAGGACAGCAAAAAGAACTTTTTCAAATACATAGCAGATAAAACTAATAGCAGAGGCAATGTAGGCCCATTGATGAATGGGGTGGGTGCCCTGGTGGCAGAAGATACAGAGAAGGCAGAATTACTGAATGCCTTCTTTGTCTCTGTCTACACTGCTGGAGGCTGTCCTGGGGAGCCCTGTACCCCTGAGACCCCGGATGAAGCCAGGTCAATGGAGGAGTTTGCTTTAGTCGATGAGGACTGGGTTAGGGAGCAATTAAATAGTCTGGACATCCATAAATCCATGGGTCCAGATGGGATGCACCCACGGGTGCTGAGGGAGCTGGCTGAAGTCATTGCTGGACCGCTCTCCATCATCTTTGCCAAGTCTTGGGAAACGGGAGAGGTGCCCGAGGATTGGAGGAAAGCAAATGTCACTCCAGTCTTCAAAAAGGGCAAGAAGGAGGACCCGGGTAATTACAGACCGGTCAGCCTCACCTCTGTCCCTGGGAACGTAATGGAACAGCTTCTCCTTGGTGCCATCTCAAGGCATATCAAGGATAAGAGGGTTATTAGGGGCAGTCAGCATGGCTTTACCAAGGGTAAGTCATGCTTGACCAACCTCATAGCCTTTTATGAGAATGTAACAAGGTGGATGGATGATGGCAGAGCGGTGGATGTGGTCTACCTTGACTTCAGTAAAGCCTTTGACACAGTCTCCCACAGCATCCTCACAGCTAAGTTGAGGAGGTGTGGTCTAGACAATAGAGTAGTGAGGTGGGTTGCAAAACTGGCTTAAGGAGAGAAGCCAGAGAGTGGTAGTCAATGGTGCGGAGTCTAGTTGGAGGCCAGTATCTAGTGGAGTGCCTCAGGGGTCAGTGCTGGGGCCAATATTATTCAATATATTCATTAACGATTTGGATGAGGGAATTGAGTGTACTATCAGCAAATTTGCTGATGACACTAAGCTGGGAGGAGTGGCTGACACGCCAGAATGCTGTGCTGCCATCCAGCGGGACCTGGACAGTCTGGAGAGTTGGGCGGGGAATAACCTAATGAAATTTAACAAGGGAAAGTGTAGAGTCCTGCATCTGGGCAGGAACAACCCCAGGTTCCAGTATAGGTTGGGAAATTACATATTAGAGAGCAGTGTAGGGGAAAGGGACCTGGGGGTCCTGGTGGACAGCAGGATGACCATGAGCCAGCACTGTGCCCTTGTGGCCAGGAAGGCCAATGGCATCCTGGGGTGTATTACAACGGGGTGGTTAGTAGATCGAGAGAGGTCCTCCTGCCCCTCTACTCCGCCCTGGTGAGACCACATCTGGAATATTGTGTCCAGTTCTGGGCCCCTCAGTTCCAGAAGGACAGGGAACTGCTGGAGAGGGTCCAGCGTAGGGCAACGAAGATGATTAAAGGAGTGGAGCACCTCTCTTACGAAGAAAGGCTGAGGGAGCTGGGTCTCTTTAGTTTTGGAGAAGAGGAGACTAAGGGGGGACCTCATTAATGCTTATAAATATATAAAGGGTAAGTGCCATGAGGATGGAGCCAGGCTCTTCTCGGTGGCAAAAAATGATAGGACAAGGGGTAATGGGATCAAGCTGGAACACAAGAGGTTCCGCTTAAATTTGAGAAAAAACTTCTTTTCAGTGAGGGTGACAGACACTGGACCAGGCTGCCCAGGGAGGTTGTGGAGTCTCCTTCTCTGGAGACATTCAAAACCCGCCTGGACATGTTCCTGTGCGACCTCACCTAGGCGTTCCTGCTCCAGCAGGGGGATTGGACTAGATGATCTTTTGAGGTCCCTTCCAATCCCAAACATACTGTGATAATGTGATCTTCTCAAAATTATACAGAGAAAAATCCTGTTTTCAGTCCTCGTTTCCAGAGGCAGCACCTACTCTTCCAACGAAATTCAGGTGCTGATGCTGAAGAGCTGGGTCAGCAGCTTTCTAAAGCCTGCTGTTAATGAAGACTGCTTTTTTAAATAAAGTGATCCACACTGAAGACTCTGCAGCAGAAGATCAAAACACAGTAAACCTTGAAGAAAAGCAAGATCATGTTTGTGTTCCAGAGGACTGAGCCCAGAGTCAACATATTCCACTTGATTTGTCTGGTCTCTTGGGTAAATCTTAGGACAACTGATAGAGCAAATTGCAGGCATCGCAAAAGGTTGATACGTTTAGTTAGCAAACTGACATAACTCTCCCTATATATATATTTTAAGGAAACAGATGGTGACATATTTAAAGATCTATTTGTTTAGATTAAATGCTTTTTGATGTTTAACCTTTTCGGCAAATGAGTGTTCATTTGTAATTCATACTACAGAGCAAAGCCAATGTGGGTCTGGCTTTGCATGGGATCTTTTAGGTAAAATACCACAGCTTCTGTACTTGCTATATAATAGCATGACAAATCCAGAGAGAGACAAGCTCCTTTGACATGTGCAAGGCTTTGTATGCATGAGTCATGTAGGGCAGTGGGCACCACTGTTAAAAATCATGTTAGAAACAAGAGCTTTAAAAGAAAAAAATCAAAAAGATGGTAAACTAAAGCTTGGATTACAGAAGGCATTCAAGGAACAGCATCCTTGTAAAACTCACTAGTTAAAAACCACGTGAGGGAAAAGAGGACAAAATGCCTGCTGGCTTCTGTGGATCCCCTTTCTTCATCTAGACATTTCCCATGGCAGAGTCATGCCAGTCTAATCAGCTCCCACATGCTAAATCCCTCTCTGTGTTGTGTTTGCTCATTACTGTGCATGCATAAGCCCCTCAGCTCTATTGCTGGCTAAATACACTGCTGTCACTGGATGGTTTGTTTTCATGTGGCTGCACAAAGAGCTGCCCTAGCATGACTGAGGGAACAACACAGAGCTGGAAATAAATGGGCAAATGCAGGAGCTCTTGAACGTCTCTCTAAAGAATTCTGCAGGCAACAGGAATTTTCATAGAAAGGTGAGACAAGGCAATTGCCTTTCCCTAGGCACAGGAGGGAACCTAAGTGCTTAACTCAAAGTTTCACATTCTGTCACAGTCACACTCTCTCAAATTTGGCATGGCAGAAGGCAAGCTGACATGTAGCTGAGGTCCCAGGGCATGCAGGTGTTCAGAGATTCAGATGAACAAGACAGAGAGCACTCTTGCCAGGTATTTTATTGCTGGCAAATTCACCATGCTTAACCATGCCCAAGCAGTAGCTCTGCCACCCTCTGTTTCTGAGCACCAAATCAGATCTGTTTTTCTCAAACTGGGAGATTGCAACAAGGGTCACAGCTCCTGCTAACTATCTACTATGAGCAAATCCCGCAGTTTGGGAAGGGGCACAAACATTCACAAAATAGAACTAGAACCTGTTGCCACTCCATCCTGGAGGCTGGCTGCTACTGCTAGCTCAGGGGCTGGACAGGGAGCTGAGATGGTTGCATTTCTGAAGGAAGGGTCTGGCAGGCGCTGTGTCAGTTGAAAACATCTGTTGTATGCACTTCTCTTGCATTTACTGATAAGTAACGTTTACTCCTCGGAGACACCATTGTCGAGTGGTGCTCACTCCCACAAAACAAGCACTCCTTGTATAAACCATGAATGATGATATGTAACAGTGGTGTATACTCCCCCTGAAATCAGTCGCTACCACAGTTAAACTGTTAGCCTATTAACTATCCTCAACGTTGCCTTACGGCTCTTAACTGGTGGCTAAAACTGATTTTCATGGGGATTACACTTACATAAGGGCCAGAGAGGGTCTGAATTAAGCTGCAGAGTGGCTGTCACCAGGCAGACCAAAAAGTAACCATTTAAGTTCTCCATGGCAGACTTGTTCCCAGTGTTAAAGTCCCCTAGTCACGATGCTCTCAGAGTACATATGAAGTCAACAACTTTACAAACAAGTATTTTCCACAAAAGTAACACAAAAATAGAAATAAAACCACTCCCTAGTTATTTCTTTTTTGAAGCTCCAAACAGATTTAATTAAAATAAGCATAAAAAGTTGGTCTCTACTTAGTGCCTCCATTATATGAAGAACAACTAAAAATAGAAACTGAAGCTAGAACAGAACAAGATGAGCATTTAATATCCTTGCAGTGAACCGAATCCCTTCAGACTACTTGCTTGGAACCCCAGCATTATCTAACATTTATTGAAACCCAAATTCGTCATTTATGGTTTTGGATGAAAAATGAGACACAGCCAACATTACTGCTTTTATTACAAAATGTAAATAAATTCCAAAATCATACATCTGAGTGTACAATTTAATTTAAAAATGAAGTCTAACTGACAGTCCTCTATGAACTGCTGTCAGATGTGGCTAAGGAAATGGATGAAGAAGATGAAGAAGAAGATGAAGAATATTCGTTATTTGTTATTGATGCTTTTTCTTCATATTTTGGAGGCGATTCCGAGGAGACGTATAGAATTGGTGAAACATCTGAAGGTGAACCGCTTCCAGAAATTGTATATATGGTTTCATAGTCTCTAACAGCAACTGCTCTTTCATCATCTGCAAGCTGTGCTCTATAAAACACAAAACTGCATATTAGCATAATTCATTTCTCTACAGTGAGTGAAATTCCACTTGACTTACATAAACATACATGCGTGCACACATTCCCTAAAATGCCTGAAGCAAAGAACTTGCATAAGCATTAGGAATTCATACTATGGGCTACGTTACAACTTATATGAAAATTCTATTACTTCAGAGGGGAAGGGCAAACAAGTCCCCTTCTAACCCTTAACATCACCAGTCACAGCCTGGCTTACAGGCATTAGCTACTTCTAGCAGGGCTATCTCACAATCTTATTAAATCTTCCGATACTTAGCTCCTAATGTATCTTCCCTTTTGTAGTCTATCACATCTACATTGTTCCCTTCTCTTATGAAAGACAATTACTAGACTTAGAATTACATAAAAAAAATCACAGTCCTTAGCCATTTGAGATCTTACATGAAAGGCAACTTGAATCTTTCATTAGGCTTTCTAGCAACCCATGACAGACATAAGGAGTAGCATTCCAGCACAGAGCTAGAGGAACAGAAGCAACTGGCCATGACCAGACTGCCAAGTTCCCAGTGACAGTCCAGGACAGCAGTGCCCTCCTCTGACAATCACAACTGGATCCCAATTGGTTGCACCCATCTGGTCCTGGAATCTTGTTCATCTCACCCAGGAGCTGACCCTCAGCATATTGCTCCAGCTGCTTCTCAAGAGAAGAGAACAACTCCTCATTCCTCCTGACTTGCTCTCAGAGCTGACTCCTGCCTTTGTGCATACATCTGCACTCCCACATCTTCAACTAGATCAGGTTGTTCAGAGGCCTGTCCAGCCTGGCCTGGGATGTTTCCAGGGATGGGACATCTACCACCTCTCTGGACAACTTGTGCCAGTGTTTCACCATCTTCATTGTAAAAAATGTCTGCCTCATGTCTAGCCTGAATCTCCTCTCTTTTAGTTTGAAACCATTACCATTTGTCCTATCACAACAGGTTCTTCTAAAAAGTCTGTCCCTATCCTTCTTATAGGCCCCTTTTGAATACTGAAAGGCTGCAATAAGGTCTCCCTGGAGCCTTCTTCAGGCTGAACAACCCCAACTCTCTTGATCTACTAGGCATAAGCAGGGCTGGTTTCCTACCAGCTCACTTCAGCATCACTTATCTCCAGCTGAGCTCGTCTACACACAAAGCTTTAATTTGTTGCTTTGGAAAGGGAAACATTCGAGATGAGAATCAATACTTGGTTCCTCACAGATATTTATCTCATCTGCTAAAGAATTAAAAATCTTTAGTGCTGTCACTGGCGTATAAGGATGTGTGTTTAAAGGAGAGAGAACATACTACAATACAAATGCTGAAGTGCTATATATCAGACTACAGGAAAAAAACAACCACTTCTGGGATCAGACCATGACTCAGCTTCCTACAAGCTCTCTCATCCAGCACAGCCTCCACCGCAGCACTTGCTGACACTATGTGGAGCAATGGACTGAAAAGACAAATTACATTTGCCTAGTAACCACCCACATGTGAAATGGGTATTCCCTTCCAGCTTTGAGATCTTCAGCCATGGCACTATGTCAGGAGGAACAAGGCCACAGCTCAGCCTCCATGAAAAGGGCTTGTGAACCCATTTTCACAAGTCAAGACGTTGTGCCTGCTACCAAGTGCTAAGCCATGGGAGAACATGACTGAGTGAAATAACCAGAGATGGTATGAACTCACAGGGTCTCTGTGAGGGCCCTGGGGAGCATGGAAAGGCAATAGCTAGAGCACACCCAGCCACAGAACACCAAAGCAGGAGGTCCAGGGTTTCCGAATCCAAGGTTGAGGTGTTTTGTCCACTCCACCACAAACTGGGCTACAGACTGCATCTTTGAGTACATATGCTCACAAGACAGAGAAGTCCAGACAAGGCAATCAACAATGGCTGAGTTAATGGGATCATACATGAAGCTCAGAGCATCAAAACTGGACATTTGTGGGTTGAGACAGTTGATCCAGCTGCAGGGGATTTTGTAGGAGAATGGGTGAAGGAAAGGGGGGTCAAGTTGGCATGTGCACCAGCAGGGAGAGCCCAAAAGAAGTCTGAGGAACTAGCTTTTTTGTCATTCCCCCACTGCCCTTTGTTCTTCCTTTTTCAGAGCAGCATGTGCTGCTTGCATACTTGCACAGCCTTTCATAACGCACACATCTTACCAAGCAAGTGGGCAGGCAGGTCACGTTTGAACTCAGGGTGTGAAATTTTAGGGCGGAGAGGACTTGTAGCCCTCAGTTTTGTGCATTGTACTTTTACAGACAAGAGGTGCAAGAGTCACTCTGCCTCTCAGCTGCTTGTAAGACTACAGCAGAACACAGCTTTCATGTATGATACAATATTTCTCCTAGTTACTCACTCAAGCCTGGTCTTCTAAATGTATTTAAAGTGAAACATATTGAGGGTTCCCTTGGACTGTATTTGGCTATCTCAGGGCTATCAGAGGTCCAGGTTCACAGCTGGGGCAAGTCATTTCTCCAAAGACTTCCATTTGTGTTATATGTACATTTTGGAGGTACATGCCAGAAAGGAACAGAGTGCGTGCCGTAGCTCAGTGTGGAGCCTAACTCCAGAACCACCAACAGCTGGTAAAAAAAAAAAACAACCCCACCAGCTGTGAATGCCTTCACCCAGCCCCATAAGAACACAGAGACTTCATGTAAATTCCTTCTTTCAGTGACAGGAGTTTATTTTCTCTCCAGGTTGCTCTGGGTATCCTTCAATTCCAGTAGGATAGCTCTGAGAGTTGATTTATTTCACTCGCAGTTAGAGAACAGGCAAAGGCTTCTATAGTTAACAAGATAAAATGTTTCTTCATACAGCCATTTGTGCCTGGTCATGAGAACCACAGCTCTCTGGAAAGCATTTTGGCTTGATCAACCCTGACATCCTCTCTTTCCCACATCTACATATCATCCTGAATTAGCAGGTGTTTAAGGCACTGACTAATCAACAGATTCTCATCAGCTTTGTCCAAGAAGTACACCCTCTCAAACAATATAAGTGGAAAAACAGCAGACTGAATGAAATATGTGCGTTGTTAGGTTTTATTAGGCATTGTATCGCTCAGGACAAGTCATCAGCCTCAAGCTGGACCTCAGTCAGTGGGACCCAAGCACTGTCTTCCTTTCCTAGGTGGTATGTACATTATTTTTTTGTTTGGGGGCCAGTCCCACCATAGAGCATGTAACAGCACACTAGGAGAGTGTTGCAGTAGTAGAAAGAGTGAGTAAGGTTTTTGATAGCGAGATGTTTATTCTATTAAAAAAAAAAAAAAAAAAAAAGGTGCTTTTGAGTAAAGGCAGAAGGACAGTCTGGCTTGTGTTGACAGCAACAGAAAGAAGCATCTGCTGTCTCCAGCAAAGATGGGGAGGAAATGTTTAGAGGAGGGCACTAGGAAACAGAAGACAGTATGACATGTTGTTGGTAGTCATGGACTAGGGAACAGAGCATCTTGCACAGTGGGGCTGAGCCACAAGACTCCACCAGGTGTACTTCAAAGGATTACTAATTAAACCACAGACATAGCTGCACACAGCGTGGTAACAAGAATAAGGGCCATTGCTAACATCCTTCTCCTGTGGCACTTAAGTCTTTGGGGCAGGAAGAGGGTTCATGCTTGCTTGCTTCAAAGGGAAGATTAGCACAAGAGTTTTGAAAAAGTACTAACATCAGGCACACAGCTGGTACAGCTGGTCATGGAATGCACTGCCACATGTGAGTGGAGAAGTCTGGAGTATGGTGGAAGGCTATGAAAGCAATGGCCCAAAAACTACTGTGACTGGACACAGCCAGGCAGGCTGGGGATCTTGCTGCAGCAACGGTTCTTAGGACGCTGCAGGCATGGTCTTGTAAACTAAAATAATCCAATGAATAAGTCCCCCACTACCTACTGACCCACAGACCAAAAGAAACCTGACTTGGGACTTTCCAAAAGGTAAACCCAAGTCAATTCTGGATCATTAAGGGCCTGAAAATAAGTTGGGGGCTTTAGGCATGTGCCATCTAGCTTTCCTGGCCAGATCTAGTTCTGGCTCCTAGTATTTGGCCCTTGCAGCAACCTCTTTCACACTCAAGTTAGCAGTAACCCACAGAGGATAAATAACCCTGCAAGTTCTTGTGGTACACACAGCTCTTCAGCCAGTCACCACCATGAGCTTAGTGGTGGCAACATCTAGCAAATCAGCTGTACTCAGTGTATGGAAGAGTGGCTGCATGGCTGAGGTGCAACATCTTGAGATGAAGTTGGCATTGCAACCTCCCTTTTAAGCTATCTGAAGACTCCTGCTCTTCTGTAATATCAAGGTTATCTTTTTTAACTCACACTGCCACAGCAGGAACAAGGCAGACCAGCACTGCAGGTCTCACTTCCTCAAGGCAGTGAGATAAGCGTCAGAGGGAGAACCAGCCACACCGAAGCGGTGCTCCCACAGTCACAGGGCCTGTGGATGGCTGTCACGAATAGTTTGCTGCACTGGTTCTGCAGAGGCTTCCTAAAATCTGGCAGTGTGATGTCTATCATGTGATTGGAGCACTGCTGTCAGGGGCACTTTCTCTTGGACAATCCGGAAGAAATTTCATCTAAATATATTCAAATAAAGGCCACTGATTTAAGGCTTTGTTTTCAGTTGTAATAGACTGGTAAGAATTTAACCCTCAGGAAGGAGGGTGATGTGATTTGTGATTCCTCTTTTACACTAGATTTTAATGCCATTTCAAGGAAGGTATCTAAAGTAAGTTGAATGAGGTTCTAGAAAACCTTGTAGAGCCTAGCAGAGAGTTAATTCAGAGTTATTATTTAAGAACATGGTCTTGGATACCTTGAGAAGCATCTCATTTCCACAGACAGACAAGAAAACAGTCTTACCCATCACTGAAGATAGAGTGGTATGGTGGAGGATTATCGCTTGTAGGCAAACCACCTGACATAAGACAACGTGTCACAGTTGGTGAGAGAGGGTCGGCAAAATAAGGAGGTGGTGGAGGTGGGAATACCATTACAGCATCACCTAGGAAAAAAATTACCAATTACCACCTCTGAAAAACAGAGCACCACTGTTCATTCTAACTGTATCCTAGAACATTTCCTGTCTTTAGAGTTACAGTATTTGTATTTGTCTGTCTTTTAAAGTAAAGTTCAATGATCCCACATACAGATCTGTTACATTCTGGGCTGTTAAAGTACAATGGAAGTGTTCAAAACCAAAATTACCCCAAAAGAAAGATGCAGCATAGTCATAAATGGAAGATTTCATTTAGAAATTACAGCTAGGGGAGGAGTAGTGTTCCATCTAGCCAGGACACCGAAACGTTTCACTGTCGTCTGTCTTCAAAAACTGAAGTGCAAAGCACACAGTTACTGTGGGGAGACTTTAGGGGTAGGCAAGTATTTTGTTTTCCTAAAATAGGGAGATTTAAGTTTCTGTGGACCTACTGCAGTGTTATAACAAAACTATTAAAGTCATAAATGGTTCTGTGACTGATTTTGTGTGCCACAACAATTTCCACAATACTGTTGATAGATAATTCACTATTAAGTGTACTGTGCACCATAGCTTCTGTAATTGAGGTTGTGGGGGTTTTTTTTAAACAGAAAGTTTGTATCAGTAACTGAGCTCGCATAATTTATGTAAACACTCAGCTGCCTGGCAGCTTTTTTCTTTTGTGATTTGTATGAAGGGACAGGTCAAGAAGCATTAGAAATGTTGAGTGAAGTAGGGAGTGTTTTCTAGCTGTGTAACCACTGTTCCAGAATGTCACTATGGCAATGAGGCCTCAGCCTTCAGCTTTACAGTTTTACTTTTCCTGATGGAAGTATAAAAGGAAGCCATTAATTTTGCTTAATTTTGCTTTCTCACCTTGAAAGACAATCTGAATTCCCTTCTATCACCCTTTGATTTATCCTGTGGTTGGAAAACTGACATTAAACTGTCACCTTTTCTGAAGATTGCCAGGTTACAGGTCTGTACATTGGTTTGACAGGCAAAAGAAAAATTTGCATCATGAACTTCAGTCAGTCAGATGACAGTCAAGAAATACTATGGTTGAGTCACTAATCCTTTCCAAGAGCTAGAAAATTATCAGAATAATCTATGCACAGAATGTGTTCATGGGGTATTAAAAGCAGTGCTATATGCAGGGGAGTATTCCCTGCTAACATACCACATTTACTCAAATACTGTGCAATTAACAGAGGCATCTTGCAATTACATCTCTTACTGACAGAAGATATGGCCATGATTAAAAAAAGATACAATACACTGCTTACGAATCAGGTTCTCCTGTTTAAGGGGTCAGAACTCAAGGCTAAACAAAAATCTTATAGATAGTCATAGAAGTCATTATACCTATGATTTTCAATGTCAGCTACACCCTTTGGGAAAGGCATATTGGACTGACTTGCATTATGTGGGTTTTTTTGCCAAACAGTCAGACCTTTCTTTTGATGCTGTAGGTTTTCTCTTTGAGAGAAAGCTAACTGAAACGACCATACCAAAACCATATGAGACAAAGCAACATTATTCTGTTTTGGCTGGTCTGATATGCCAGAACCAACAAGCCTGGAGCTCAAATGAGTAATATTTAGAGGTACATCATTAGAAGAAAAAAAACTCTAAGTCTCAGATGTGCAGTTCAAGTGTTATTTACCCACCTACTGTAACCTGAAAAGATTCAGGGCTCTGAGGATGTTCTTCGCTTTCGCAAGATTCTTGGTTGAGATTTAAGTTTTGTTTCTTTTTAACATGAGCTATCACGAAGAAACACAACCCAGTGAGCACAATCAAAGGTCCCATGATTTGAAGTGACAAGAATCCACAGCCCTGGATGTCCACATCAGAACTGCTGGTGTAGTTGAGCTGTATGCTGTGCCAGCTGGGGCTGCAGCCAGGAACCCAAATGCCCAGGATGCTGATTAGCATTCCACTAGTTAAAAACAGGAACCCAAATATGAGAAACTGGGCAAACTGACAGCTCCCGCGACAAAAAACAAGGCTGTACACCTGCTCATTTTGCAATTGTCTTTGTCTTATATACAGCCTGGCCCTTGATCGTGCCAGTAAAACACAAACGAGCCCAGTCACAGCCAGCACTGGCCCAGCAGCCTTAAGGACCCCATTACAGTCACTGAAGGTTCCGGATGGACAAGACTGGAGAATAAAGACTGAAAGCAGGAATCCAGCACAGAGCAACACAGCTCCAAAAACAAAAAGGAAAAAAATAACTTTCCCATGTTGTCCATTATTTCCTTCACCTCCTGGGGCAGGAACAGCCACTGGATACATGACAACAGAACCTCCTCCAGCAGGTTAAGTTTGTATGGTTATTTTTCCCCTGTTAAGAGGCAGAACACTACAGTAGATCTGTGAACATAAAAATACACAAATCAAAAGAAGAAGAAAAAAAACAAACAGTGGGACTAGCTACATTGTAATATCTCTCCTGCATTCGCTTCTCAGCCTATTAGAATTGTATACCCTTGGTAGTACCTCCATTATGGAGTAAAGGGCCTAATCAAGTTTGCTGCCATTAAATGCCAATGAAAAGACAGAACTACAGTTAGACTGAAAACAACTGTAATTGCTGTTGCACAGCTATATTGTTTCTTCATATGTACGGTCTTATGATTAAGGGGACATTATCTTCAAAGGCTGAATCTCGGGAACAAGGACATGCTAGCTTTCTCCTTGAAAACAGAAAGCTGGGGGAAATTTCTGTAGCAAATGGCAGGAAGTGACAGCTCTTGAGAGAATGAACAGTAATGCAAATGAGTATTGATGACTACAGGACTTTTTATAATGTAAATCTTCTAATACATACCTTTTCAAAGCACATAAATCTTGCTTCTCCTTCCCCAGGCAATAAAGACTTTTCTGTTTCTCTCCTTGAATTGGCTTCCCGTCCTATATAACTGCAAGAGCAGATAAACCAAAGACTTTTGGTTCCATTCTGAGGGAAAAAAAAGAAAAAAATTAAAAAGCCATACTAAAGACTGTGTACTTCAAGTCTCGCTGACTCCCACACTTCCTTTCAACTTTCCCTACTCCTGAATCCTTTTTCTGTGCTCCAAGAAAGCTTTAAAAAGAAATATAGCAAAGGTAGCTCACAGAAGGCTTCAGGGTCCACAGGAGTCTAGATTCAGAAGTAAAAAATAAGAAAACAGACAGTAATGCTGTGGCCAAAACCAGTCCATATGGCCATATGGATGACAAATCTGCTGGATGTGAACAAACTGGGCCAGGGAAAGCCTGACAAAGTTATGGCAGAGTGCCATTCAGTGAGCTCTAGGAAAAAAAAAAAAAAGAAAAAAATTACATATATATATATTCCTGTCGTTACCCACATGGAAGTTTGTCCTGCACCAACATTCCAGCTTACAGGGCTCAGATGGACACCTGTACTCCATAGCATAGTGACTAGCAACCACAGAGATCTCAGTCCAAGTGGCTACCATCCATCAAAAGCCAATCTGAAACCAACTGGAATTTCATACTATGGAAAGAAAACAAGGCTGGATGAACCATGACAAAGCTGTTGCCTACCAAGTGTAGGAGGTACTTAAGCATGGCCATATTTCTGTGTTTTAACACTGCCCACTTCCCCTCAGCAGCTGTCTGCCACGACAGACAACTTCATCAATGACTTGGATATATCAGAAAAGATATAGAGGGACTGGAAAAGTCTGTCACAGATGGAAGTAGCATGGTAACTGCTGTTTGTTATTTAACCTTCAGTCTCTACCAGCTTCCACTCCCTTACTACTAATTCAGATGACTGTAAGCTAAAAGTCAAGTTAGCTTGACTCCTCCTCACACATGCCTGACAACAGTTACTCCACAAGAAAAACAAAGTATTCTGTGATTTCTGGAAGCAAACTGTTGAACATGTGTCAGCCACAACAAGCTCCGTGTCACTCCTCAGTGACTGCAGTGCCCCACTGAGATGAAAACAAAACACAACCATAAAACCCACTAGTCACTCAGATACATAATTATCTGTCTGCAACGCAAGGCAATCTATTGAGTCACTTAGCCACTTGCAAGAGTAGAACCCAATTAAAAAATTGGCTGAGCAGATACACAAATGATGAAGTTATTGGATGTTTTACTGTTGAACATCAGAACAGACCCCCAGGAGCGTGGGAGGAGGCAGACAGCAGCTTGCAGGTAAATGGCGCAATAAGCACGAGACTCGACAGGCAAGGACATGCACTGCACCACACAGCAGTGCAGCCACCGCGGGAAGCAGCAAAGTCTCCCAGCTGGCTAGCCCGAACAGAGAAACTGTGGGACCTGCCTTAATGTACCAGATTACTGTGGTCAGTTAATTTGTAAACTGTCACAGAATCGTTTGGAAGGGACCTTAAAGATCATCTCGTTCCAACCCCACTGCCATGGGCAGGGACATCTTCCACTACACCACGTTGCTCAAAGCCCCATCTCATGTCTGCTAAGCATTTCTTCACTGTTCTGAATGCAGTCTATCCCTCTACCCAAACTAGTTTGAAAAACTGCTAACCAAGGCTCCCGTAGTAGAATAGTCACAGCTTCACCCTGGAAAAAACATGGTTATAAAGAACACGATAGTATCTTACAAAAAAGAAATTAAATGAATTCTGACAGACTGCAAACTGAAGACCTTTAGCCAAGCACACTTAACACTGCAACAGTTTCAGTCAGTTTGAAGGCTCTATTTCTAATAAAAGAAATTTCTATTTCTGAGAAAAATCCATTTTGGATTAGGTTGGACACTCCTTTTATTTCATTGGTCTTTCCTAACTTTTTTTTTCTTTTTCTCATAAATGCATATGCTCCTTCATGTCTAGAAATTTTCCCCATTTTCATAATTGATCTGAGGTGACTCAGATTATCTAACCTACCAACAAATGCATGAAACTGAGTAACGGGCCTCTGAAATACAAAAAGCCACAGCAAAACCCAGTTTCAGACACAACTGTCTTGAGATATTTTTCTGCTGAGGCACATTAACCATTATAACAGCAATACACTATAATTAGAGAGAACTCCGAATCCTTTCTTTGCAGTTCCCTCTTGGGAAGAAAACATGGAAGTAAGTACATTAGGACAAAAGGGAACAATGTGAAGGGAAAAAAACAGAACAAAAACACACCAACAAATTCAAACCTTTAGCCCTTAAAAAGAAAAATCTAGAGATTTGTTTTTATTGCTCCAACACAGTGCCTGTTTCTCTTCCACCAATCTTCTTGTTATGAGATTAAGTTAAAACACACATTAAAAATTAAGCATGTGCATATTTTCTTAATTCTTTCAGGCCACAAAAGAAGGAACATTCAGAACAGTCTGTTGTGGCTTTGAAGAAGAAAACCACAGATTTCATGCTGTAAAATCCAAGAAAGGACTAGTTTTCATTTATGCTAGCATCAAATTTTAACAGAAGACCCAACACAATATTAAGCTTTATTCCTTGTTTTTCAAAAAGTAGTATTTTAAGAAAACAGCAAGCCTTATATTGACTACATGCTGGAAATACTCCCATTAGATCTGGTATCTCCACAGACATATTGACATAAGGGAATTTTTCCTTCACATTGACCCCAAGTCTAAAAGCAGACATGGAAATATCAGGTCAGAAACTGCTAGAACAAAAATCCAGAAGTGTGGAGGCAGTTAAGTATGAGGGAAGAGGGAATTGGAAACAGAGCTTGTAAAGGAAGTCTGGTTATGAGCTTAACTTAAATGACAAAGTGCTTCATCCTTTTTTAAGTCCAGCCCATGTCAGCTATACAGAATAGGAAAAAACATCAAAATTTCTTGTCATCTTTCTGTGTCACACTTGTATTACAGCTTTCACATTATGGACAATTCCAAGTATTTTAAAACACAAGTTTTAATTATGAAACTGGGACTTTTCGCTTTCTATTTGAACCTTCAGAGTTCATATTTTCCAAGAGTTCCACTGCAAACACCAGGGCTGTAAATTTACTTCCCCTTACTCATATGAAATTTGATATCATCATGCAGTCATACAAATTCAGGAACTGAGGATTATGAGAAAAAAAAAAAAGCACTGGAAGAATTAAAACACTGCTGTCCGTCTGTTTTATGTTTCCCAGAGTAGGCCTCATTCCTGCTCTTGTGCTTGCAAAAGCACTCAAATCATCTCATGCAGAATGATCAGGTCTAGTCTGTGTAGTTATTTCAAGAACTATAATATCCGGTCAGCTGTAGTCCCCAATGGAAACCCCATTACAGTCACAAGCACTTTTAAAAAGAGTTTTCCATTTAAATGTTTTCACTCATACTTCCAATTTTCTAACTGCTACTGGGAAGTTGCCACTGCCATTCTGTGATTGTTTTTTGTTTTTTTTTTCCAAAGTTTCAAATTAAAACACGACTCCTGATAGGACAAGTGACCTGGAAGGAAAAGTCCTCTTCATTCAATTTAGTCTCCATGTCAAAACATGAATGGCGCTCCACCTCCTCTTACCTAATTTCCTCGTCCACTCACATCTGCCTCTGTACACATGCCACTGTCTGTTCTTTCTTGTATCACAGCTTTCCCTCCATACTCTTAGTTGACATTCAGCAGAAGCATCCATCCATGATTACAGCTGGCTAAACTGAAGTAATCTGGAGTTTGCTACCTTCATCCCTACTCTCTTTCCTCCCCATGGTGTTTTTAATCACTTACGTGAAGAACTTGGGGGAAATGCCCAACCAAATGTACTTCCAGTTTTCTGATTTCAAACAACATTAAGATTGCAAGCACTAAGAAGTCTAACATCCAATTTGTCCTCTTGGCAATGCAGTCTCTAATTAGTGTCTGACAGCTCTCATCTCAAAAAGCATATAACCCTGGTATCTCAGAAGGAGAATTTCCAAGATTTAGATACTCTGTGAAAAGATCCTTAAACAGGGAGTGGATGCCACGGAAAGAAACTCTGGCCATATGGATTGACAAAACGATTGTGTCAGCTCACAGCGTTAGCAGTGTAATGCTATGCTCTTATTTATGACCATTGCAGGTGGGACAGGAGTTCGTGTCTGGAGAAGTGCTGGAAAGCAGCTGCAGTAGGTCCAGAAAATAGGACAAATCCTGCCAGCCACCAGAACAGGTGTGCTTCAGGAACCCTTCCCACCACAAATGAGCATAAACACAGATTCTGACCTGTGCCAGACAGAGCTACACTCCATGAAGAAGCTGCCAACTACTATTCCTGTGGGCTATAAGACAAAAACAGCTACAGTAAGAGCTGGTCCACAAATGTTGCCCACTCACTTTGTCAGGAAAGAGAGTCCTAATGTCACAGTTGGATGTGAGGACTCCAAAAGGGTGTCTGGAAACAGAGAGGAGTTTGCAAAGCAGAGTTTGGTAACCCATTGGCTGGGTGCCATGCAGACAGCTAAAAGAGCACCCAGATTTGGCAACGGGCTCTGAAGGGTCCCATGTGGGTGGGATGTCTTTTTACACAACACACTGGTGATACACAAGAGCTAGAAGTACTACTTTCTGGAGCACCTGAAGGGAGATTGGGTAGAAGATACATGAACACAGTTAAAGGCAGAGCTGACTTTCTTCAAACAGGTAACAAGACAGAGCAAATTCTGGTAAGTTCTGTGGGGCTGATGTACCTCAAAGCAGCAAAAGGCACAGGCAAAGAGACTTAGAGATCTTTGAGATGCTAAGACGGTGATCATCAGGAAGTTGTAGGGCTGTAAAAACTGCCCAAAGCCTTCCTGACCCAGTTTCTTGAGGTTGGCGTGCAGCATTAAACCACAATCTACTCACAGACAAGCAATTAAGCTCCACTCCATCTGGGAAGAGTAGATCCCAAGGCACCCCCCTCCCTATGCACCAGCCTGTCAGGCAGGCTCTCTTCCAAGCCACTGCATCTTTCAGGTCACACTAAGGTCTTCAACAGGTTGGACTATGCCCCAAAAGCACGGCTCCCAGGCATTGCACCGGAGCGAGGTGCAGGGCAGGAGAGCCCATCCCCCACCTCTCTGCGAGGGAGCAGAAACTAGGACGCATGAGGCCAGACCATCACCCAGCAAGAGCCTTCTCTTGCAACCAAAATGATTCTATGACTTCCCAGTCATGTGTCCCAGCAGCAACCAAAGCATTTTATGCCAGTGGAATAATTCGTAGAGGCCTCTTCTGAGACATCCCATCCTCTCACAGGGATTGCATAAAGGTCATTGCAGGAAAGCAGTGTGGGGAAAGCTGGGCTCTCCAGGGATGAGGAAAAAAAGAGGCTTTTTGTGCCCCCCCCGGATAGGTGACAGGCAAGTACACTGCCCCACCCTTTGCCCACTGCTTGAGGGGAGTGAAAAACACGGCAGTGACAGCGGCCGAGCCGGCGGCGGCCGCTGGGAGACACGGCACAGCCCACCCGTCCGCCGCGGCACCTCACGGGGGGCAGCCGGGGGACAAGCCGCCCTCCCGCAACCCTGCCGGTCACCAGCCAGCCCGCGGTGCCCGACTCTCCGCGCCTTGCCTTGCCTCCCCCCGCCCCGAGCAGCGCCCCGGGGCCGCCCGCCATTTTAGCGGCCCCCCGCTCGCTTTCCTCAACCGGCGGCGAGTGCTGTGCCGGCGCCGGCAGCCAGGGGAAGCGCCTCGCCATGGCGGGTGGCGGCGGCGGCACGCAGCGGGGCGGCCTCCTAACACCACGGGGCGGCCTCGGGGTCCGGGCTGGCCGGCGGCCGCCGCCGGGGGTGGGCAGAGCGGAGCAGGTGTGGAAGAAGGTCGGCAGCGAAGGCCTCCCAGCGCCCGCCCTTACCTGGCCGCAGTGCGGAAGACTGCCGCAGCGCAGCCGGCGCCGCTATTTAAGCACCTGCGCCAGGCAGCGCGTACCTGGGCGGCAGCTGCCGCGGCACCGCCTCCCCCGCTGCCGAGCGCCCCGCCCGGCGGCGGCCTGGGCCGGGTGGTGTCGTCCGCCAGCCGCCCCGCCCCGCCGCAGTCAGGGCGCTTCCCGCCCTCCCACGGCTCTCAGGGAGGCGGCGGCCGCTGCGGGGGCAGCTGGGTGGCCTCTCGCCCACACGCCCGACCGGCCTCAGGGGGCTGTGGCGGCGACCGGCTCCGCGCTGGGGCCCTACCCGCTGCCCTGGCGGGTGGGGCGGAGCAGGTGGGGGGCGCCGCCGTGTTAGTTACCGCCTCGGGGCGCTGAGGTAACGCGGCGGCTGTGGGCGCTGGAGGCCGGGCTGGGGAGATCCTCCCGGTTGGTGCGGCCGTGTTTGCCGCCCGGCTGGGAGATTTCCAAGCCAGTGGGCTGGAGCAGGGACGCAGCTCGCCGGGCAGGGCTGCCGCAGGCGTCTCTGGAGGCGTGTGTGCGTGGCCGAGGTCTAGTGTGCCCCTGAACTACCGGCGGCTTCGGGGAGGCGAGTGAGCGTCCTCCCGGGGAGGCTGCGCCCGATTTCCCATCGCAGGAGCCCTGCTTGTTCTTGTCACTGCAGCCTTACTAGGGTTAACCTTCCTTTTGCGAACGGGGAGCTTGCTAGACATTAAAGACAGGCCAAGCGCAGATGTGACTGATTTCCTTCAGTGGTGGGCCAGTTCGGCCGCTGGGATTGAGGAGACAGTTTCTCTCCTGCTTGCTAGGTGCAGGCAGTGTGGAGGAGGAAGCCGGCTGTGGTAGTGGAGACATGAGAGCTGTGAAGTGCAAGAAGCAGCCGTGTGAGAGGACGAGGACCCAGGGGAGGAAGGTCTCGATGTGCCACTGGTAGGTGGGTGTAGCAGTGGTGGGACCTGAATGACAGCGGGACTAAAGCTGGGACTAAACCTCTGCCTCAGTGGTTCGGCACAGCCTGGAGCCGGATGAGGTGCGAGGGAAACCTACTTGGGTTGATGTGAGGCAAAATGAGCGGAGCGAGCATAGGGCTTAAGGTGGGGTGATACCCAGAAAATAGATGGAAGGAGGAAAAGGGCGTGGAATAAAGTCTTCCTTGACAGGGAGATCGTTTGGTTACACGAGATTGGGGGAAAATGAGATCTGTAGGCTTTTGGAGAGGATGTGGATTTGGGTAGAGAACCAGGGAGAACTTGGAATTGAGTGAAAAACTAGAGTGGGGACTTACAAAGTATGAAAACATATGTGGGCTGTAGGAGGGAGGTTGTGATAGAGCACAAGACTTCAAGCTTTCTGGAGCTGTAGGTTCCTATATGTTATTGACCTTTTGCTGTCTTGACTGTTTTATGCCCCAACTTGGCTACCACTGACTGGAAGGTGGGCTGCAGTTCTGAAGCACTCGGACACTACTGTGAAGATTCCTGTATTCCGTGAAGAGTGAAGCACCTCAGTGAAGATGAAGTAGGGAATTAAAAAAAGCCTGAAGAGAACAAAAGAAGATGAGCACTGTTTGTTGTGAACATAAGCTGAAGTCTTGAAGAGAGTGAAAAAGCGACAAAGTTCAGACTTTTTATGATGTGTGACACAAGGAGATTTAATTGTGTTTATATGGCAGTTTTCTAGTATCTGACCCTGGTTCTGTTGTGGTTCTTCCAACATAGAGCTTTAACAATTAGAAGAATCCAATTTCTGTGGCGCTCATTTCTTTATGAAATACTTTGTCAGGCTTAACTTTCTTCAGTGGTCTGATACTGTTAAATGATCGGACCGCTGTTGTGATATATGTTCTCTTTTCCTGTTATGTGAATGCTTTTTTCATTTTATGTAAATAATTCTTGTACCAAACATAACATGTCTTAAGCATTTCACTTTTTAAAAATAGTAAAAAAAAGCCAGTCTTGGCAAAAGTTAATAAGCTTCTTGACTAGCATCTACATGCAAATGTTTTCTCTCTCCATAGCTTGTAATGAGCTTTTTCCCTCCATCCACCACTTGGGTTTCTTGTAGTGTTGGGTTTCAGGATTTGACACAAATGATGAAAGAAGGGATTTCAGGAATATCATTCTTCAGTTTGTGAGATTCTGATTCAGCCTGGTGTGAGTTTTCAGTGGATCAAGTGGATGTTAATTCCTGTCATACGACTACAGTCATAAAACTCTAATCTTGAGCCATATCTTGTGATTTAATATAAGAATTATTTTTTAACTTTTTTTTTTTTTTTTTTAGAAAAAAAACCTTTTAACAGAGTAACTGTTTCACTATGAGTAATGCATATTTCAATTCCGGGCCGTAAGTGGTAATATTTGGTAAAAAATTGAGCTAAAATGTTTTTGTCTGTACAAGAAACTACTGAGAGAGTTTTTTGTGTTAAGTCTGGACATAGCTGTATGGCATTATTTTTTGGATGTAGATGCTAATAAAGTATTTCAGATGTTGATACTAACAGAGAAAACACAGTATTTAGAACCAGTGTAGAAAGCAATCCTAGAGCTGTGGAGAGCTACAGTGCATTCAGACCTGGGGTATGTCAGAGAACCCAGAACTACCAGAAAGCCATTAATTTCTGGGGCCGCATACTTGTGAAGTCAATAACAAGAATTGATAAATATTTGTGACATGAGCAGAGAAATATAGTTGTTAACTTATTGGTTGGCAATTAATCAAGACTGTTTTGGTGGAAGCCTCTAGTTATAGCAATAATCTGATGAAATAGAAATGAAAATTACTAACTTTGCTTGCCTTTTTTTTTTTTTTTTTTAAATTAGCAAATATGTTTATAAACAGCAAAGCCATTTAAGTGGTTTGGATTCTTTGCCTAATGATGATGGTGTCTAGAAATGAGGGCATACATGCAGTAAGTGAGACAAAATGTTGGTCACTTCCAGAATAAAATTCCACTGTGCAGAAGAAATGCTAATCCATTTTGAGCAATATAAGATTGGTAAATAAAAATCACAGCTGTTCGTTGTTCTATTTTGAAATAAGACGTGAAATACTTGATGTACTGAGGTTGTGCCTTAGTTCAAAACACTGAATATTATCTGCAGAACTTGTTTAGATGTTTGAAAACACAGTGAGAGAATCTAGGCTGTCCCCACCTGTCCTGATGAGAATGTAAACACTGGAGAAATACCCAGTGCTTGTAATTCACAGAACATTTGGAAGCTTTTATGTTCTGTTCTTCTGAAATCGTAAAAGATCCTTGGGTCAAGGATCTGGTGCTGCTTTCTTTGTTTCAGTTGGAGCTGACCTTTCATTGGTATACTTTGAAGCAAGAGCTGCTGCATAAGGCATGGAGTAAGAGGTAGTACATGTTACTTTTAGAAGTGCAACTTGCTTGCTGTGATGGTGTGGACCAAATGAGATGTGAGATGATGGCACAGAAGTCAAGAGTGACCCAGTTCTCCAGTTCTTGTTAAATTCTGTACAGCCAGTTCACAGCAAGCACTCAGTGTGCATACAAACTGCAAAGCTCAGTTGAATAGCTGAGAACTGTGTGTTTTGGTTTAAGTTCTGGTAGACTCAAAAGAGCTATACTTATAAATAGGACCATATAAAAATATTTGTTTTATTAGAATTGTCTGTTCATAGGCTCAGAAATGACAAAATCATTGCTGCCAACATTCAGTAAGCTTTTGAACCAAACTTAATTAACCCTGAAATGGTTCTTCTTTGCAGTTTGGAAGATAGCTACAAAAGAACCACATGAAAGAGTGTCTTGCTGGCTATACTGGAAGGGAGGGTGAACCAGACATTGACAGCCTCACCCCAAAACAGCAGCCAGCTGGGTCTGTGGCACTGTGCTCCTGCAGGGTGCCCTAGTGACCCATGAAGATCGCTCCCCCAGGGAGGAACTAAGACTCAATAACAAAACCAAGATGACTGTTCTCTTCAGGTCCTGGGCATGCCAGGGGTGTTCAGGACTTGGCTGGCTGTCACTGCCTCTTCTTCATAGATCTTCCCACCCTTCCCCCGCTCATCCCTCTAAAATGTGTGTGAATGCAGCAGTCCAGTTTAATATTTCTGTTAGCAAATCACAGAATACTCTGGGTTGGAAGGGACCTTTAAAGGCCATCTACTCCAATCCCCCTGCAGTGAGCAGGGACATCTTCAACTAGATCAGGTTGCTCAGAGCCCCATCCAGCCTGGCCTTGAATGTCTCCAGAGCTGGGGCATCTACCACCTCTCTGGGCAACCTGGGCCAGTGTTTCACCACCCTCATAACAAAAAAAAAAACCCTCTTCTTTATATCTAGTCTGAATCTCCCCTCTTTTAGTTTTAAACCATTGCCCCTTGTCCTATTGCAACAGGCCCTGCTAGAAGTCTGTCCCCATCTTTCCTATAAGTCCACTCTAAGTATTGAAAGGAAATTGACATATTTAGAGACAAGTGATTAAAAATTAATAAAATTAAAAGAGGTTATGCATTAACCCTAACAAAAATGCAATAGCTTTGTTTTGGCCAGGAGATGCAGACCCATATCTTACACCTGCATCTTAATTTGTTGGGTTTGCTTACCATGCTTACATTTGATTTTTAGGAGGAAGGCGTGACAGATACTTCAGCTGGTGGTGCTGGTAACCCTTGATCTGTTGCACTGATCTGTGGTGGCATGGGGATCAGAAAATTAGGGTGGGCTCTGTGACTGCTCCTCAGTGCTGCACCTGCTGGTGTGGAGTCTGGAGCAGACACCCTGTCCCTGGCTGAAGGCTGTGCTGCCTCTATCAGGAACTGAAGCCTGGAGACAGGCAGCTTGGTCAGGCTGTGAAAAGATGTGAAGCGGGATGCAGAACTCTTCCATTTCTTCTCATCCTGTGCGCACAGAGACCCAGTCTGGACTTGAGGAATCCTTTCCCTATGTAAGCTGCACACTTCCAAAGCAGTCTTAAAAGACCTGTAGTTTTCTGTTTAGGAGTTCACCATCAGTGCCCTTATTTAAAAGGAACACAAGGCCAGTAGGTTGGGTGTATGCTTAACCAGGAGAAAAATGCATGTTGGTGGTGTGTCATTAACTGAGTTCAATTAACTTTTAAATGTAAATGATTAAGTGGCCCCAGTCCAGGAGAAAGGACTCCAAGGGCTGAGCATTCATTTCCAGGGTACAAGGTCAGACCACTTACTTTCTGTGACCTGGGAGTCTTGTATTTTGGTTTGCCAGAGACCACAATCCATGCATTTTTGTCCTCCCATCCTATTGTATTTTCCAGAGCTGTAGGCCCAAATTACAGCAGAGTTTGAGTCAATGAGAAACCTTGAACTCCTCAAACTGAGGGCAGGTCCTAGCTGGGAGGTTATTTACAGGTGAGGACCTGTTTGGAAGTATTCAATGAGAACTGTTGTTTTGAGGTTAGCACTGCTGAAAGAGCTTGAGTTGAGTGGTCAAAACGTGGTGGTTTACATTTATCTTTGTGAAGAATCAATATTTATTCAAGAGAGATGGCGACATATCATCAGTGTGTGATATCAGAACTAAGGATGCTATACTTAGCCCTTTTGGATTGCTGTATTGAATGGGAAATAATATCTGTTCTAAGGTTATAGAGGAAAACATTACCAGGTTGTGTGCCAGATGTTACTGGCTTGATAAATTTTTTTAGCACTCCTTTAATTAATCTTCCTTGGAAAGTATTAACCAAGATTACCTTCTGAATTCATTTTTGGGAAGTACTTACTGCATTCAAATGTTCAAGTGGCAAAGCTGGTCGTATTGTACTTTGTTTCTTCTTCTGTAGGTGCATTCCAATTATTATTAACCTTTTGGGTAGATAAATTTGTCATTGTAACATGTAGCTTGAGAGCTTTTTGGCTGGAAAACCACTTGCAAACATAAAATTTTGTGTTGTAGTATGGAAAGTGCAGGACTTACTGTTTATAATGTATTGAAGGCTTTCTGCTCATCTGATGTATTTCTTAGCCTAAAACTAAGTAATCTATCAGACAGAAAAAAATTAGAGAATTTAATTTCATGTTGTGGTACTGCAACTTGTAGAAGGACAAACTTCCTGGAATATGAATTTTTTTCCTGGGGGAGGGGAATAACAGGGAATAACAAGTCTTCATGAAATGTGGATAGTTCTCCATCTGTCTAATCAGTTATTTTACTTTCTAAGCAACTTTTATGTT
Source organism: Columba livia (assembly GCF_036013475.1). Classification (NCBI taxonomy): domain Eukaryota; kingdom Metazoa; phylum Chordata; class Aves; order Columbiformes; family Columbidae; genus Columba; species Columba livia. The sequence continues at coordinate 14,133,797 of NC_088642.1, read as the reverse complement.
ATGGGCATCCTAGGTGATATTTAGATTTGTTTTGATAGTTTTCACTTACACAGATAAAAATCCCCTTTGAATGTGGTTTTACTTCTCTCGAAGACCAGGGCTTGGATGTATTTCAAAATATAAACCAGACTAACAGTGAACTGTGGCTGGGTGAGGTAATCGGGCTGTTGTTGCTGCTGAAGTTGTGTCCCCCTGCCCTCTCCACATAGCTGAAGTGGGAGCTGTTTAGGCACCTACTGATCATAACATCCAAGTAATTAAAATAAAACTTTTACACACTCCAGTCACATAGCATGTGAGTGAGACTTGAAGGAGTGACCCGTGAACAGATTTTTCTCCCGTTCTTTACTGGACTACTCCTCTTTTAATCTAACCCTGAGAAATCACAGAGACACCTTTAAGTAGAGCTACAGAGTATGTTGGAGGCACTTCAGTGAAGGTTATGATTGCAAAGGTCTTCTTGCTTCCAGCTGTTTGTCGTATGATGAGCGCACGAGCTTTTGTGTGGAATACAGTGCTTCGTGAACTAGCCAAACAGTTAAAGCAAGTGATGTTTCTAGGAGGGTTGCTCTCAAACACAGACATTTCTTTTTAACAAGCCTACTTGGTAGTTAGAGAGGAGGGCGTTCGTAGTGAAATTGAGATTTCACTGTGTTTCACTGAGCAAAATTAACTGATTTTTGTGGATAAATAAAATGAGCTATGTAAAGTTCAGTTTGTCATCGGACCACACATCAAATGACATCTTCATCACATGGGGCATGCTTTTGTGTAAAGCATAGCTCTGAGAAGATTTAATTATGTCTTTAATTAGATTTACAGAGAGCTGAAGGAAAAGTAAGAATTCTGTAAGTAAAGTACTGTTTACTGTCCCTTAGTAATGCAATTTTGACATTCTATGTTCTTGTCAACTTTTTTTCTTGATTAATTTTATCCAAAGCAGACACGTGCATAAGCATGCACGAGCGTAAGATGTGTCTGTTGTGTAGGTGATTGACCCAAACCAAGCTTAGGATGGTGCTTGCTAGTATGGTTTATATCAGCTTACAAGTTCTCTTTTTGAGCTCGTATATAAAGGATATACATCTTCAGTTTCAAAATAAGGATGAACTGATGGATCCACAAGTTTTTGTTTTGTTTTTTAAAACCAAACAACAGCAACAACCACCTGCAGGTATTATTTTTCTGGTCCTTCCACAAAGAGGTTATAGACCTGGAAGGACTTTTTGTTGGAAGAGCATTTAAGGTGGCCCTCAAGAATTATTGCTCAAACTTACAGCTTATAAAGCACTACAGTTTTATAATACAGCCTGTAAAGTGCAGGCCATACAACATTTCTGTATCACTTCCCCTGTAAATTAGAGTACATCATCTTAAAAATTTACACAGTCTTTGTTTTAAAATCTGGTAGCTAAAGAATCTAGTATAACTGCTGTTAATCTTTCCCTTACAGTGCTGTTGCCATACTTGGCATGCTGCTTTTCTACCTGTGTTCATATCAGCTGTGACTTTAATAGTATAAAATGGACTCAAAGTGTTGGTGTCCCGTTCCACTCATTTTGCAAGTTCCATGGCCTTTTTTTCCCCCCAAAACTCTTCATATTGGCTTTAAAGTAAGTCAAATGGAATAATATTAAGATTTAAGATTATTTTAATGTCTCTACCTCTGCATTTTACATTTTAGTGCATCTACATTATTTTATTTAAAAATAAAAAACAAGAAACAAGGAGTGTTGTCTTAATCATGGCCAGTAGTTCCACATATGATTATAAATGCAGAGGGACCTTACCTAAGCTGATTTTTTGGTGATGTTTTGCTTGCTTTCTCTAATTATTTTCCTATTAGAGTTGATGAAAAATTCATTTCTGTGCAATCTCAAAGTTTGTTCTCCTGTATTGTGGAATTCACCATCACAGAAGAAAGGCAGGTTACTGATTCTTCTGAGTGTTGTGAGCGCATGCCTGTGTGTGGATGCATCCACGGACTGGAGCTGAAAGCCTTTAACTAATGGTACCTATGGGATGCTACTGCCGCACACCTAAGCTACTTGTCTCCCAGTGTGATCTGACATGGACCCTAGGAAAAGATGGGTGGATACTGTGGGAAGTTATTTGGTGAAAGCAATAACAGAAGTTTATTCTGTCCAAATTAAAATATCTAAGCATGTCGGGTAGAGACTGTTACTTCTGTGTGGATGAACAAGATTTAGGACATGATGTAGGGTTAGTTTGGACCAGGTGAAGCTTAGAAATTACCATTCGGTAGGAATTTTAAGTCTGTTTGAAGCAAACCTTGCCTCCAAAACTCTTTTGTATAGGCAGATCTGTCGCACTGGCCTATGCCTTTTCCAGTTATTGTAGCTAAAGTAAAAGATGCCAGATACCAAGTTTTACTAAGGTGGAAAAGAGTAAATGAAACCAAAGGCATACATCACTATTCTATTGAGGTCAAGAGAGTAAAATTAAACTTTCTCCAGGGAACTTATTTCTTCATTTGAAGAAAAACTCAAAGGAATATGCTGGGAGTGGAGCTTCAGTCAATATAATAATAAAAGAAGGAAAATAATAAAGTAATAGTTAAATAGATGTTTACTGAACTAATGGAAGGTTCAGAAAGCCAATACAGCCTGGAGAAGGTTGTACTGGTAAATGGGGGAATGACTGGTTCCACAGAGATAACTATTTTTTGGACCTTTTTGTTGTTAAACACCATGTTTTAAACTCTGAAGAGTTCACTAGCTTCATGAGACTTCAGGTGTTTGCCACTGCTTTCAGCAGGGGAAATGGTTACATGATCTCCAGAGTTCACTTCCAGCCTCACCTCTTCTGTGATCTCATGAAGATCTGCAGCTTTGTTGTCAGCAGTTCTGGCCCTGTGTGTCTTTTAAGAATAGTTCAGTAAAGTCCTTAATTATCCCAAAGTGATAGGTTATTTTGTCCTTATTTATTTAATCCTGCCTCTTCCTGCCTATTTTGTGTGACAATTAAGTGGCAAAAACTGTTTATACATGAGATCTAGCTTATTTTTTTTTCTCTACTAGTCTTTTGTCATCTGCAAAACTTCAGGTTTTTTAACCTCAGGTAAGTGGAAAAGATATTAAATAATATGAAGTCTGCAGGAACCCACCAGAAATGTGCTTAAAGCTGATTCCCGGTTTAGCTATGTCTTAAGACTAATTTTTTTAAAGTATCATGTTCTTGCATTGCTCTAGTTATAAAGCAAAATATTGTGTACTGCTAAATCAGGTATCTTACATAATTTTTTTTTCTTTTGACCCTATTACTCTTATGATCCAGATTTTCAACCTAATCCTAAATTACCTTAAGATGTCTATTTAGTACATCCATGACTTATAGTAATTATCTGAACTGTATTTTAATTTTCTTACCAAGTTCTCTATTACAATTATTTGGATTGTCAGGTTTGGGTTTGTTTTAATGGTCCAATGTTAGCTTTCTTCTACTCTTCTAATACTTTCCAGCATTTTAAGACTCAATGAAATAAAAATTAATGGCCCATAGTATGTGTTATTTAACTTCCTAAATTATTGAATGTTGTTTATCTGATCTGCTGGTTTAAAAATATTTAGCTTTAGTAGATCATGTGTTAACATCTCTCTTTAGATACCATTGGATTGCAAAGTATTTTTACCATGTGATTACATAATGTACATATCCTTTAAGAAATATGACAAAATATTTATCAAACATTTTTATTTCTCCCTGTTTTGTGTTCTTACTTATTCTGGCATTTCTATGTAGCAAGGGTCCAGTCGCACAGTGGGAGTTAAATTTTATTTTGTTGGGTTTTTTTTGGAATAAACTCCTTTCTATCATTCTCAGTTAAACAATCTACATGGACTTTCCTACCCCCTGTGCTTATTTGCTTTTCTTATCGACCTCTTACAGTTTATGACTTCAGGGTTTATAGCCACTGTTAGGAGAAGTCTTCCATTATGTCACTGGAGCCAGCTGCTTTTAGTTCCTCACTCTGGCTATGGTTTAGTGAACAGCTGAGCGGAGGTTGCTATCAAGAGGTGGAAATCTCATTCCCTACCCCTTCTCTCTGCATGGTGTCTGCCGGACCCTGCCACAAGCTGGTTCAGTTGGTTTAACTTAGCATAAATATTTATTCTTTTATTTTTTGTGTGTGTGTGTGTTGAATATATGTCTGGTTGCTGAGTTGACTCATAGACGGATATGATGCATGCCAGAGCTGTTACAAGGTGTGGTGGGTGAAGGTGGAGAGCATGGTCTATGTCTTTTGGCAATATTGAACTGTTTACTTGGCTCATCAAGAACCTGTAGCCTAAGCCAGTTTGGTTGGTTTTAATTAGTGTAGGTATCTCAATCATGGGATTATTGCTTTATGAGCATCTAAAAAATCTGGAAGTCAGCCTTTTGAAGTGCCACTTGCCCATACTATTTGAACCTGATTATAAACAGCAAATGCAATCAGGTAATGGTGACTTGATTGTCACTAATATTTGGTTGTGCAATCCACACAAGCAGCTTAAGATGAGTTATATTTTATGATTCTTTGTTTGATGGAAACTGCATCCAAGAGTGTCTCATATAAATTTTATTTTTTTCAACAACCCCTATGCTCCAACCTCCAGTTTTGAGATCAGTTTGGGGCACTATAAAACAGTTGCCAATATTTGCTTGCACCCAGCAATTGTTGGGGCTTTTGCAGAATTTTGGACCCTCCTAGAAGAAAGCAGATGCTGTACAGAATTATCATAGCACAGAATTTCTTAACTCAGGAAAGTGACAGACCAAAGGGAATCTCCAAGATTAGATATGGCTGACAGCAGATCACTTCAACATTAACAGTATCTTTGTAAGTCAAGGTGTGAGCAGACTGTAGGTAGTTCCAATATGGTCCTTACCAGCAGCCCTCTGTGTTTCTGATTCTAATGTGCATCTTGACTACAGCAAGTTCTCTTGAATTTTAGCACAGCATGCTTTATTCTGGAAGGATGGCATCAGTCTATTCACTACAGAAATACTCCCACATAATTTTTAACATATTCCTTGCCTTGGCTTACAGAGATGACAGTGGAGTGCGTACAAGATGCTGAGAGTATTCTCTGTAGAGCCAGTGGAGTCTGGGGAGAACACTTGTACCTGATGTGGTCTAACCTTCATTTGAATCATTACCTGCAAACCTCTGGTTAGATCTGGTTGCATATCTCTTGTAAACATACAATTAACTTGTGTGTTTAAATATAGCTAATGGTAGCAATAACAATAAAAAAGTAGCCTTGCTGGGAGAGAGGTGAAGAAGGCTTTGCTAAACATTCATGGTGGAGAGACACAGAGGCAAGTACAGAATGCTTTAAAACGTCTAAGAGAATAGAAGACCCTTTAACTAAAGGAAAATATTCAGAAGAGGCTTAAGAAATTTAGTACAGTTGGTTAATCCATTTTGGACAGGACAGATGAGAGATGGCAGATATTGTTATTCACTATGAACACTAGCAAAGTTCTTAAAAATATTCTACTGTTTTTTTTTAATTCCAGAAAAAAAGCAAATAACAACAACAAAATCCAACAAAACAAAACAATAGAATAGATCACAGGGGTTCAAATATAGTAGCGTGAGGTTCCAGATGCTACCAGTTAATTTTTACAGGGTTGATGTAGAAATCTGTTTTGCGTCCAAACTGTAATATGTTGTATATGGCACAGTATGCTGTGAATACTTTACAGCTTCTGTGAAAAGGACATAGCAGGCTGCAGGTGCTGCTGGACATAGAAGCAAGGTTTTAAGATTCGCTTCACATACTAAAAATAATGGCTTGTAGACTGTTGTGAGGAGTTGAAATAGTGAGCATGTCTTCTGGATACTACTGTTCCTGCTGTGTGCCGGTGCAAACACTTTACTGATAACCTGAATAGAAGGTAGAGCTGAGTCTATGTTCCTCTGGACTGGGAATGACCCTTTAGGGGTAAAACTCAGGACAATTTTTGCTTAAAAACGGTGTGAAGTAACAGTAACCAGTTTAAGAAAGATGCAACATTCTTTGAAAGCTTCTTTTCAACTTGTGACCACTGTTGGGCTTTTCTAAGGGTAGCATAAAACCCAGGAGATTGCACTGTTGCTGCCTACACAGGCGATGAATTGCTTCCTGAAACACAGATTATGGAATTATTGTTTTACTCGTTTTGACCAAAACCAGGTTATTGTGGGACTGTTTTAAGCTGGATGATCCACTGGTGGAAAGGCTAGAAGGAGCTATTTGCCAAAAAACTCTGAATTTTGATTCTGCCTCTAGGAAACTTACTATTGCCTGAAAGCGGAGGAGGATGCTCAGGTGAGCTGGCTCCCCGTGCTCAGTTGGCACTGAGTGCAGTAATGCCAAGTCCTGGCTCGTAGCTACATGGACAGAGCAGCACTTCTTGCAAGGGAAGATATCCTGTGTGTTCTCCCACAGTATTATCAAAGATTGAGCTTCAGTTTTGAGTGGGTTGATGGCTGCCTCAAATATTTTGCAAAATGCAAGAGAACAGTTGTAATGGCCCATCACCTCGACTTTTTAGTATTCAACTCCTTTATGGGAAAGTTCTGTCCAATACATATTCACCCCCTTAATCTAAAGGGAACACTGGAGCTCACATTTGTTTTTCCAGGTAATTTCCTTATTCTGTCTCCTGTGAGTGTAGTGTTTGCTCTGCATTATTGCTCAGTGTGTTCATCTGAGGCAAAGTTTCTTGTCCTACATGTACAAGATGCAATTCTTAAACCAAGCAATCTTCTGTTAAACAAAACTGAATTCATTCTGACATTTCAGTCATCAAACTCCACTTTCTCACTAGAAGTGGACATCAAGCTTATTGTTTGTTATAAAGTGACTCAGAACATGGAAATCTGATTTCAGCAGGAGAAAAGCTGCAGCAGCATTTGGCCCATACATGCAAATAGACTGGTGAGACTTCGGGGAGATGTCATCTGCAGAGATGGCAGATCACAGATGGTGACAGTCCTCCTGTGCTCACATACTCAAGTAGTTAGTGTGTGTTGTCAGTCTGGGAATTGCTCAGAGGCCAGAAGGGAGGTGTACACAGAGGCTGAGGGATTCTGACATGTGGAGGAGAAACCTGTGTTCAAGAATGAGATCAAATGCTTAGTCGGGGCCTGAAAGTTGTGTCTGTTTGGACCCTGGTTCTCTGTTAAATCCACAGTCCTGTAAGGCTCCAGAGAAAGAGAGTATAAGAGAAGCGGAAGGTAAATAACAGTTTTGAAGCTTGGGTTTATCTTTTTTTTTTTTTTTTCCGTCCCAAATTGTATTGGTGCATCGTGCCTGGATGCAATGTCTTACCAGTACTAACACTGGGGCAGCTTTAATATTTCTATATTAATGAATTGGAAGGAAAGGCTGTGGCTATTATACCAGGAGTTTATCTAATTACAAATAAGTAGGAGGCATCTGGAGGGGAGAATCAGCAATTGTTATAAAAACTGGCTGCTTCATTTAACCACAATGAAGACGGAATTGAGTCATTGCTGAACACATAACCACTGCTAACTTTCTGGAGAAGAAAACATTACTTACGAAATGAGAACTTCAAGAAGGTAGATTGGGTGATGCTAAGAGGAAAAATTGAATCATAATCAGCAAGGTAAAGTTGGCATGATTTATGGCTTGTAATTATTAAGCAATGTTTTATAAAACAAACAGCTGGGTTTTAATAATGAAAAAAAAAAAAAGCTAAGTTACAGAACAAAGCTTTTTATATAAAGAAAACAGCCATCCCAGATTTAAAATCAGAAATAATGGATTCCAAAGGAAGTGAAAGCAGCCACAGAAAACGCAGAATTTGAGTATTAAATGTTTAATAAGTAATCCAGAAAGGCCTCCTGTGTTTTTAAGATTATTTTAAAGACTGTATGCTTTCTACCCATTATTGAATGAACTAAGGGAGAACTTAAAAATCAACATGACAGTAAACATGGGGGTAAAACTGAGTTGAGAAGGAATACTCAGTAGCATAATAACATGCAGAGTTGAAGATAAATATCAAGTTTTCAATTAAGAGGCCTGGCAATCAGCCCAATCAATGGCACCGCACAGTAAATATTTTATCTACTGCTTTACTACCTTGAACTGTTTTTAGCTTACTCTACATCCTTGAAGGAATTCCTGATTTTTTTCTTGTATACTCTAAAGTAAAATTGCTCTTTCATGACAACTGAAATGGAAACAAATTATCTAGCAATTCCAAAGAAACAAAAGGTACACAGATATTAAGATGCCTATCTTAAGCTTCTAAAACACACAAAACTTGAAATTATGCAAGACCTTCCTTTCTAGTTAGGTAGCAAACCCCACCACACTTGTAACTCCCACGCTGTTCCAGCTGATAATCAAATATTTTAGCTCCTTCAAACACCCTACATAAATATTATTTGGCAGTGGTAAAGGGAGTCAGTTATCCCTGAAAAACAACCTGATCATGTACTTAGATAATCACAAACCTGCTTGAGCAGTATAAATCCAGTTTATAGTAGTTATGAGTAGTACATGGGCACTACATTACAAAAACAGAAGTAAAATGTTAACGAAGTGCCAGAGCAGTGATCTCTGACACTTTAATGTCAATGAATAATGTAAGAACTGAGGAGCCTTGTACCCTTTTACATCCCTAACCAATAACTGAGGATGGTGGGGACTAGAAAGGAAATGGCTTGTGAGCTCCCCATGCCGTATTCTGTTCTTTGGTTGAAGACAGACTACTGTTTGACCACCGAGCGTTTCTGTTCTTCGCTCCTGCCTTCCAGCAGAAGATAAGAATCAAGCCCTTGGACAATTCCTTTCCAGCATGACAAGAATGGTACTTACTGCAATGATATCCAGCCAGCTGAGAAAGTCAATTTAATAAGCCAGTACTTACTAACCTTAAACAGGCTGTGGGACTAGCAGGAAAGAAACATTCAAAAGCACTTGCTCAGTTTCAGCTTCTGATGGTGTGCCCACAGCTTAGGACTATTCTCAGACTGTTGAAGTACTACTTAAATCATCTGTTTTTTCGGACTGGTGGAACGTAAGAAATCAGAAAGAATTACTTTAATTCAGCCACTGGTTTTTTTCTGTGCGTTCAACAAAACATAGCTTTATTAAGGAAGTTAGGGAATGTACAGCATTTGATAGCACTATTTACACAGAGCAGCTCATGTCTACAAAGTCAAGATTTTTCTCATAAACATATCCCCAGTTTTGCTTAATCTAAGTTATTAGTTAAGCATATAACTTTAGTAAAGGCATAAGCCATTGTAGACATCTCAAGCATTCCAGTTTAGTAAAGAAGCAACTCTTTGCAGAAGTCATCTTTCCACCCAACTTTGTATATTATCGCTTCCCCTTATCACTTACAAATCAATTAAAACTTCAAAAATGTTCAATACAGACATAGTTTTGTTCTATCATCTTACTGCTTAGAACATCTGTGAGACTAACTGCAAAAGTATAGGCAATATAAATCAGTATTTAAATTATATATTACATGTTTATTATGGGTGCAATTTTTTTAAAAAATTACATTTTATGAAAAATCAGAAATATTTACAATTTTTGTAAGATAAACTTGTATGCTCTAATTTACAGTCTGACGTAGTAACAATTAATAAAAATTCAGATTGTTTAGAGTCGTGTTTACAAATTAATTTTCTTAGGAGGCAACTACAAGAGATATTGCTGTGTACATAAGCAAGAACCAGCTTGCTAGATGTTGGGTTTTTTTTTACCAGATAGCTACATGTACTTTTTACATTGTTTTTGAATTTCTTTACAAAAAATCTATATAAACTTGTATGGCTTCAAAATTGTAACCTGCACCCAATTCAAATGTATGTATAATCACCTGAATGAAGGCTAGTTAAAAAGTGCTGAAACATAACTACTTCACTTAACTCATAAATGAAAGTAATACTTGATTAAAAACAGCAATGCAGTTTTGGGTTTTCATTAACAAAATATTGTCATGTTAAACACAGTCTGATTGCAAAACAGGTTACAATTAAGATTCCAGTAAAAAGACTGTACCATTTTATGAGTTAGAAATTTACCATTCACTAAGACTAGCAAATTAAGAGCCAAATATACTCTTCCCATCAAATCTACAGTACAGTATGTGTTTAGTGCTAATAGTGGAACTGTCATCTGCAAAAGTGTGGAGTATACATTACAATTTACATAGCCTCTACAAGTTCAATTTTTTTAAAGCTTCAGCAGTCCAATTCATTACTGGTTTTGCGTGAACTAGTTGAAGTACATTTTATTGTTTTAATAGAGAATTTGAAATAGATACTGGTATTCAAAATCATCATGTAAAAATTCTCACATGCAGGTTACTGAATTATTTTGCTCCAATACATATGATTTCAGCACTAAAAAAGACTTGGTAATATAAATACATAGAAGATTTTCTAAATCAGTGACTTGCTTTAAAAAATGTTACTAATGTGTCACGTCCCTGTGCTTAGGCTGTGGCAAGCAGATTAGATGACAATACAATATTAAAATTGGTGATGATAGAAAAAACTAAACTAATAGAAATGGCAGTACCTCTCATCCTGCTGCCATAAAATACCCTTCTAAAATGCTATTTCTCTCGAAGTACTGCATTTACATTCACATCACACAATCCCAACAGTACTCAAAGTCCAAAGAATTGCAGTCAAAGTGAAATACTCTTTGCTTTTAAAGTTTGCTTTTACCATTCTCAGTGATTTTTCAGGATTCTCATCTTTGGTGACATTAATGTTACTATCTCAAAGTTCCAAAGTCCTGTGTGATGCACCTCTCTTTACTACAACCGCGTTTATTGCAATTACCCCATGAGGAAGTAATTCGGTATTTAAAACCTCTTTTAAAACAATCCCCAGTTTTTGCATATCTGCCTTCTAAATAAATCCCAGTCAAAGGATTTTTTTATAAAGTTGTGTGTATTATACAAACACCATGCTTTCTTGATGAAGAGCCAAACTTTGAAAAAGGAAGTGAGGCATGTGAATAACAAATTGGATAGGCACAGGCTTTTTTTAAAGGCACAAATGTTATGCAATTCATATAAAAATAAATTAAATCTACAGCATTAATTCAAATAATCACAGCGCCCATAAAATTTACTAAATGCAGAAATAAATCTCTGCTGTCTTTTGCAATTTTGTAACACATTGCACTTAGGAAAAAACCCCTATGTAAAACAAGTTACATGTTAATAATATATGATACACGGGCATCAAGTCACATTTCTTTTATGTATCCATAACTCAGCTGGTTTTGTGGTATGAGTGGATAGAAGAACTACAGGAGACTTTGCCTCTGTTTTCTTTAAAAACTGGCAATTAAAGAATCTGAAAATGAATATTACTTATGGAAAGCTCAAATATGTCTTACTTGCTCTCCTACATTTTTAGGTTTAATGTTTACAGTATAATGTATAATTTCATACTTTCATTACAACTATGGATTACTACTTTGAATTCATCTACATAAATTTACTAAAATTTCAACAAATTTTCCCCAATATTGCAGTTGATAATTTACAGTGTTGAAGTTAACTTCAGTGCTATTATAAAGTAATAAAAAGTTTGCAAAATGACTTTCAAAAGTGCATTTTCTGCTCTGTAGTTCAGCCTCAAAGTAGGTCAACATATAAAAAAAAATTAATGCATGTTAAAATAGTGTTTGAAAAGTAGAGAGGGCAGAATGAGCTTCTTGCACTCCTTTGATCCAATGACTTTCACGGGTATATCAGCAGTCTGCCATATATCGTCCTGAAAAATAAAGATAGGTTTTTTGCAGTCAGTAGATAAAACAGATTTTGTCAGTATTTTCCTGGAAGCAGTTTGAGTAACCATGGAAAACCAAATAACCTGTGAAACAGTTTTTCAGCCATGTTTTAATGAAAAGTAGTTATTTACGCATAACTTATTTAAGAGTTTCATATTTTATAATTTAACACTACAGAATATATAATACTAACTGAATGTATAAGCACGTCAGTGCCTTACCAGTGGCAAATCTCTTCTTAAGGAGGGAAAGCCGATAGCCAGTGCCTACAAGCTCTACATCTGCTCCTGAAAGAGTGCTTCCTTCACTAATGAACTGCACTGCAAGTGTTGCTGGTTTACTGGGTCCTTCTGAAAGTTCAAATTTTGCCCTGAGGGATCCAGAACCTACAAAAATAAGAAAACTGAAAAGCTGGTTGTTTTGCAAGAACAAGACAATCTCCCAAAATTTTTAGCAGTAAGAAGTGAACCAACATGGTGAGCTTTTGGATCTATCCCTAGCAGCAGTCCTACATAAATTTTCAGAAGACGTGAGAGTCCAAGTCTGTTTTTTCCAGCACTCTGTTTAAGACAATGAGTAGTGAATGATTAAAGAAGGAGGATACATATTTCTGCAAGGTTATACAGAATATGTGTATCAGACAGCCTGTTAATCTCTTATTCTTGAAATATCTGATTGATTCCTATAATCACAATTTATGCTTACTGGTTTGTAAGTACTTAAATCACCTATCTTGTATGTAGTACTTTTCATTAGCAGATTTGAAACTACACCAGAATATTAAGATGTTGTAGTGATCTGTCTGGATGAACGTACATGAACAAAACCATTGGAAGAAATGCAGCTATACAGAAATGTACCTAGAGGAAATAAATTATTATTTTTCTAACAAAGACAAGGTCTAATTACTTTTCCCCACAAATTTCAATTGCTTTTTCCAAAGAGAGTGGTGAAGTGTCATCTGTTCAATGATATTATAAAGTAATAACAGCTTAAAATTACTTCAAGTACATTTCTGTAGTCAGAGCAAGGCACTTAAAAAACCCCACAACATTGTTACTAGTGTATTTTTCTAGTACTGAAGCAAGTCTTTTTCAGATTCTTGCAAAATATGCTGTGGAAAATGAGATTTAAATAATTAATAATGGAATAATATAAGTCAATTATTTTTACTTCTTTAAAACAACTTACTCTTGCTAGTCAATAGGAACTGCTAAATGACAAAAGAAGTTAGTAACCAAAATGTTCCTGGGATAAAAATGGGAATTAATGGATGAAATTGTTCTATGCAATGGCTTGTTCTTGATAAATTTGGCTTAAGATGCTTTTTATTTCTTCAGTAAGTCTGTCTTCCACTGTAAGTATGGAAACTTGTATATTCAAGTGCTTTGAAAGTTTGTTCTGTGTTTTGTCTCTGTCTGCAATTGACAGCTTACATAACGTATTGGACCATAAAAACCAGCAAAAGGTGCTACCACCCTGTACACCAGAATAAATAAGACTTCAAGTTATTTGTCCTAATATCAACAGTGTTTATGCAACTTCTTTATCCCTTTCTTTCTATGAGACCAGCATAGTATTACTTTCCCTTAAACACTAAATTGTGAGTACTATGTGTTTATACTCAAAGAAAAGGGGAATAAAGATGGTGAGAAGAGATGGAAATACAGAAGAAGCACTGGCATATATGCAAGTCTTCTGAACATACACAAGATGCAATCTGTAGCACTGGCAAGCTATTTTTTGCTGCTCTGCAGGTGCACGATAGCTCTTCATGTGGCTGTGTTTGTGGTTTAGTATTATTTCTTCTTTTAAAAGAAGCTCCACAGTTTGGGGAAATTATAAAAAAAAAAAAAGAAAGAAAGAAAGAAAAAAAAGAGGGCTATCTCTACATAATCATAATGGAAGACAGATGGCAAAGACCTGTGAGGTCAGTGAATGACAAAGTACACCAGACAACAGCAACAACCTCTGTCAGATAAAATTCTCCCTGATTTTGTTTGAATGACGACCACAACTTTGCAGCCTTTGCAGGAACAGAAGAGGTCTTCCCTTTCCAGGCTTGTGGTTTCTGTGTGAAACCAGTCATTCTTACAAGCAAATCTGTGCTTTCACAATGCCCTTCACTGAATTCTTACCAGGGCTAGAGACCTTTCCTTTACACCATGAGTTCTTTCCTTCACAGGTTTTAAGGATGAGATAAATGACTCCCTGTATTTTTCTGCTTTGGAAGAACGTTGCCCCTGCAGAGGCTGCAAGAGCTGTGATATCATCTGGGCCTCAGAGAAAGGCAGCTGGGCGGAGGACAACTACTGGTACTTTACAAAATGCTATATAAATTACTACTCTGAGCGGATGTACATAGATTCATTTTTTTCCCTGGAGTTGTACATGGTCAAAACAAAGACCCTTAAAATGTTGGTCTAGAATTATCTACTGTTGAGCCTACCTCAGCACAGGACTTTTTCTTTTTTTTCTTCCATGAGGTTCTTCTACTTGCCTCTTTCTACTTTATGTCAATTGTCAGTGTGTAAATATACAGATATTAGACATATTTTCCTTTGAATAACTGCTTATCTCCAAACAGTATTAATGTAATAATTTCTTAACTAGCCTAAACTTTATTTTAGAGTCACTAACTGATTTCAGGGGCTTCACTATTTTTACTTTTACAGTTAAACAATAACAATATTTTGATATTGCACTGTTAACGGAATCTCTCAGAGGAAATCCTTTGAGAAGGTGGTGAACTAGTAAACAGGTAGAGTATGAGAAGATGCGTAAACAGTCATTAGGTCGTAAAGGCTAAAATTACTACCTTTTTACTATAACATTTTTTCTGTGCAAGAAAACAATTAAAAAAAAAAAAAAGAGTTCAACTTGCCTCCATTTTCAGACTTTTCCGAAATGCTAGATATTTTCCAATATGCTTTCATCTGGTCTGCATTCCTGTAAGAGAGGAGCAGGTTAATTATAAGGACCAAATTTTAGAATATTATTTCCCTAGATTTATGGCAGTATGGTACAGGTATCTCTAAACAGAGATTTATAAAAATACTTGATCATTCTAAGGTAAGTTTGTGGAAAACTATGCAAAGCAAACAGGAAAAGAGAAGGGTGTGTCAGCATTGCCCCAGAGCAGCAGAGCTCAGACATACACACCACTTTTTAATGCAGTTGACACTGTCCTATGCCCCGGCTACGACTCCGCAATTCAAACCCCTCTAAGTCTGAAAGGGCAATGACAGTCCAGATGTCCTGGAAGGAGTTTGAAAGCTTTGTCTTTATGCTTCGTGATGACGGTATGAGGAAGAATTGCTCTCCCCTATGTGAGACTCCTAACAGCATGAATTTTATTCCATTTCTATTCTAATAAATCTATTTAATCTTAAATCTGTTTAAGTAACACAGGGTTTAAGCTAACTTCTGATGCTCTGAAGAGGCAGAAAAGGGCAACAAGCATCAGAGGCTCCAAGCTGTCAGGGCATTTTAACTCCTGAAGCACTTTGCAGCAGTTCTATCCAAAAAAAGTCAACAACATAAAGCTGTGAGTGGCATGAAGTGCTGATAGGTTTGAAATTGCTTTTAGCAGTACTGTTGCAGGAGTAAAATGCTCACACTAGTAGCACAGGTGGTAGTGGTTGCTTGCAGGAGGGCCAAGTTATAAAACATATTTGAAAAAACCAAACCAAAACCAAACAAAACCCCACTACACAATGCAGTAGACCAAACAGGTAGCACAACACAAATACTAGAGCTGTAGCTCAAGTTCCTTAATCTGATGAATCTGTCAGGAAACTGTTGCTAAGATTTGACTGTTCCAAGCTAACACTAAGTGCTCTGGGCAGGCATTCCTGCTCTCACTGAGGTTTCCTTACAGATGGGTTTGTGTAAGGAGCCTGGGCAAGTAGTCCGGGTTCACCAGATGTTCTGGTCATGTTGTGCAGGCAGGATACTGAACCTGCCCTTGCTCAGATTAAGCTGAAGGTGATTTCATTAAAAGTATTGCTCCCTTGATGTATCAAGTCAAGAACTACTCAGTCTTGCCCGGATTTTTTCCACTTAAAATTATACTGTATTTCTACTTTGTCCAATTAACGCATTTAAATGTATTGCCTCCAGAAACATCAGAATCTATCTGACAAATGCATCAGGTTTATTTATGTTCTGAACCTTGCTTTATAAGATAAAGTGATCTATAAATAACAATGTTAACAAAGCCTGACTTCCTTCAACCTGGTATTCTTCACTCTATTTGCATTAAAAAGACCCTCTTGGAAATACACAGTCCAGGAATTATGTTACAGCTGGGCAAGTACCGGCGGGCTGCCAAACCACAAGTGTGGTGGTTGAATTCTGCTCATCTTTTGCTCCAGGGATGAGCTGTTCTGCCCGGTCCCACTACCATCTGCTTGTTTTCACAAACTTGTAGAAACATAATTACGTGAGATCTGTGTCTCACTTTCAAGTGTTACTGTAAATGTAGGCTTAGAAGGTGGTGGCAGGTAGTTGCTAGTAAGATAATAATCTGCATGATGGTTGAGTGAGAGACAATGCTACTTGGTTTATGAAGAGCTCCCTCAGTAAGGATTGTTTTAAAACCATTTCGATTAGAAGCTAATATTTAAGCTTGAACAATCAAGAAATCTTTTTAAGAACTGCATTTCTTCTACTCTATATAATCTGTATATATGGATATATTTATACACACACACACAAAATGTTTTTTAACCATTAAGAGATTTTGTTTTCAAATTACTGTATTAAAAACATTTATCCTGTCTATTGGCCAAAATAAAGCAAACTTGGAAAATTCATAATGTATGATTACACAGTTGGAATGGGTGCATATTGTCTAATTGTAGTTTATGTGAATTGGCTGCATATGTTCTGGTTTGGACCATAAAACATCCTAAACATCTGATACTATGCTGTGCTGGTTTGACTGAAAATAGGTTAATTTTCTTCATGCAGTTAGAAACCTTTCTTTTCCATAGCTAGCATACTCATTATTTTGACTTAGTTTGAGAACAAGAGATAACACCCCAGCACAGAGTTAACATTTTTAATTGCTCTGGTCTGAGAGCCAAGGACATTCTAAGTGCCTTGCTTACAGGTGCGAGACAGCGAGGCAGAGATGGGGTCTGTCTTGACTGACATCCAGATTGATCAATGAGAGTATTCCACCCCATTAGCATCATGCTAATTATTTAAGGAGAGTTGCTCTTCCGGGTAGCCCCCCCTTTTTTTGCTGCTGCTTCTGATCTCTCTGTTTTTTCTCTCTCTCTGGGGGCAGCCAGGAAATTTGGTTGGGACATTTAGCCCAGCCTTTTGCCATTTTGCAGCGGCCTCTGGGCTTTTCTGCCTTTTTCTTCTCTTTTCTCACTTAGGCATCAGCTGCTGGGACTGGGCTGTTTCCTAGGACTGGCTGCTTGTCCGGAATTGCCTCGAGTATCTTTTATTTCTATTATATATATATATATATATATATTTACTAGATATATATATTTACTAGTAGTGTATTAGTATTTTATTATTTTATTAAACTGTGTTTATCTCAATCCAAGTTTCTCCCTCCCCTTTTGATTCTCTCTCCTGTTGGGGGTGGGGGAAGGGGTGAGTGAGCGGCTATCGTGGTTGTATTGCTAGCTTGGATTTAACCACAACATATGCATTTTATCAAGACAAAAAATTAACTATTTCTTTCAGTGAAATTTTTCAGACTGTCTTATGACACCAAGGAATACACTGAAATTAATCTGAAATAATAAAAAGAAAACTATAAATATTACCATTTTGCAGGTGGAAGTGATTGCATGTTTGTTACTCCTCCATCTACTGGTACCACAACCTGGACATTAGACAGTGTACTAGGCACATTCATAGACTCTGGGTTGTACTTATAATCCACTCTCACATCAGTAGTGCTAGCATTACATTTCCAGTAAGTTGCAAGATTCAAGGGAGTGGACTGGATGCCATTTGAAGATACCTGTAAAAGAATAAATAATTGAAAGCAGCTTAACTAAAATGTCAGGCTAGGAAAGCTAGAGCCCTGATAGAATTCAGTCTGGCCAAATGTGGACCCTCTCCAGAAAGAAACAGGAAACCTAGTTATCCAAAACATGGGGAAGACTGAGGTACACAACAACTTCTTTGCCTCAGTCGTCACCAGCAAGTGCTCTGGACACACCACGCAGGTTGCAGAAGTCAAAGGCAGGGACTGGGAGAATGAAGGACCACCTGCTGTAGGAGAAGATCAGGTTTGAGACCTTCTAAGGAACCTGAGGGTGCACAAATCCATGGGACCTGATGAGACGCATTTGTGAGTCATAAGGGTGATGGCAGATGACTTGCTAAGCAACCATTCGTCATATTTAAGAAGTCGTGGCAGTCCAGTGAAGTTCCCACTCACTGGAAAATGGAAAGCATAACCCTTATTTTTAAAAAAGGGAAAAAGAAAGACCCAGGAAACTACAGGCCAGTCAGTCTAACAGCTATGCCTGGCAAGATCATGGAGCAGATCCTCCTGAAAACTATGCTAAGGCACATGGAAAATAAGGAGGTGACTGGTGACATCCACTGTGGCTTTGCTAAGGGCAAATCATGCCTGACAAATGTCGTGGCCTTCTATGACTGCACTACAACCTTGGTAAATAAGGGAATAGCAATTGAAATCATCTACCTGAAAATATGCAAAGCATTTAACACTGTCCTTCATGACATCCTTGTCTCTAAGTTGGAGAGACATGGATTTGAACGATGGACCGCTTGTTGGATAAGGAATTGGCTGGATGGTCACATGCAAAGAGTTGTGGTTAACAGCTCAATTTATAAGTGGAGACCAGTGATGAGTGCCATTCTGCAGGGGTTGGTATTGGGACCAGTATTATTTAACGTCTTTGTTAGTGAAATGGACAGTGGAATTGAGTGCACCTCAGCAAGTCTGTCTACGACACTGAGCTGTGTGCTCACATCAACATGCTGGAGAGAAGGGATGCCATCTAGAAAGACCTTGACAGGCTGGAGAGGTGGGTCCCTGCAGACCTCATGAAATTCAACAAGGCCAAGTGCAAGGTCCTGAATGTGGGTCAGGGCAATTCTAAGCACAAATACAGGCTGGACAGAGAATGTATTGATAACAGCCCTGAGGAGAAGGACTTGAGAGTGTTGGTTGATGAGAAGCTTAATGTGAGCCAGCAATGTGTGCTCACAGCCCAGAAAGCCAGTTGTATCCTGGCCTGCATCAAAAGCAGTGTGTCCTGCAGGTCAAGGGAGGTGATTCTGCCCCTCTGCTCTGCTTTGGTGAGACCCCACCTGGAGTCCTGTATCCAGCTCTGAAGCCCTCAGGAAAGACAAGAAAGTTGGAGAGGGGCCAGAGCAGGCCACAAAAATGATCAGTGGGCTGGAAACACCTTTCTTTATGAGGACAGGCTGAGAGACTTGGGGTTGTTCAGCCTGGAGAAGGCTCCTGGGAGACCTTATAGCAGCCTTTCAGTACCTAAAGGGGATCTACAAGAAAGCTGGAGAGCCAAAATTGCTTTGTTTTAGTCTTGATTTCTGCTTCACAAGAGACACATGCTTGTGGCAAAATGACTTCATTCTTAGTAGTTGTGTGCCATACCAGTTCAGTTGCCCAAGCAGCCAGCAGCAGAGGGTAATAACTGTCATTGTGGGACAGGCAGGCAGCTACACAGTTCTTACCTGTTCAAAGCATTATCTTCCTGCTGTGGGAGGGCTGGATGCTGCCACTTCTGTAGTTGAGCTTGTACTACTGCCTTGCTGCATCTCTACCACCTTCCTAGCCTACTTGAGGAACCTTCTATATCCATGTACCCCCTCTCACCTTTCCTTGGTAGCTGAGAACCTTTTCTATCTGCCAGGGTTTCTGTATGCCAATGCCTCATTTTTCCCTGGCAGTAAAGATCTTAAATAGATATTATTCTTCCACAGTACTATTTTTGCAATCCAAATAAATGTGTTGTTCCTTCCATCTTTCTCAAGAACTTTGTGTACATAACATGGTTTTTTATAGATTCAGTATTCCAAGATTTTAAACTATATTGGGAGGATGTGGAAACTACAATGATATTAATAGCTGGACTGAGAGGTTCGTTTGTTTTTTTGATGTACACTGTTGTCTCAGATGTTAAACCACCTCAATGCAGGCCTAGTAAATCCCTGTTCTTTCTTTGAGCTGAGTCTACCTTGAATTTTCATAAAGGTTTTTTATTGACAGCCAGAATACCTTCTCACAGATTCACACAATAGTTGCAGCAGGAAGGGAGCTCTGGAGATCATCTGTTCCAAGTCCCCTGGGGCCACTTTGAGTCAGCTGCCCAGGACCATGTCAAGATGGCTTTTGAATATCTTCAAGAATAGAGACTCCACAACATCTTTGGGCAGCCCGTTCCACTGTTCCATCACTGTTGCAGGAAAAAGGTGTTTCCTCATGCTCAGAGGGAACCCTCTGCATTTTAGTTTGTGCCAAATACCTCTGGTCCTGACACTGGCTGCCACTGGAAAGAGCCTGGCCGTGTCTTCTATGTACCCTCCCTTCAAGTATTTGTATTTTTCAATAAGATCCTCCCGAAGCCTTCCCTTCTCCAGGCTGAACTGTCCCAGCTCTCTCAGCCTTTCCTCATGGCAGAAATGGACCCAGTACTTCAGGTATGGCCTCACCAGTGCTGAGTAGAGACGAAGGATCACCTCTCTTGACCTACTAGCAATACTTTGCCTAACGCAGCCCAAGATATCACTTGCTGCCTTTGCGGCAAGGGCACATTGTTGGCTCGTGGTCAAAATCTGTGTCTCCCAGGACACTCACACCCTTTCCAGATGGGTGGCCCCCAGCAAATATCAGAATGACCCTCTGGTGTATCCGCAGAGTGTTCCCAGTTTGGTGTCATCAGCAAACTTGCTGAGGGTACATTCTGCTCCACCATCCAGATCATTAATGAAGATGTTAAACAGGACTATAAACTCAGTATTGAGGCCTGGGGTACACTGCTAGTTACTGGCCTCCAACTAGACTTCGTGCCACTGATCACCAGCCTCTGGGCCTGGTCATTCAGCCAGTTTTCAATCCACCTCAGTGCCTGCTCATGCATCCTACACTTCACCAGTGTTTCTATGAGGATGCTATGAAGGAGAGTATCAAAAGCCTTCCTGAAGTCTAAGTAGACAATAGCCACTGCTCCCTCCTCTTCCACCAGGGCAGTCATTTCATCACAGAATTTTATCAAGTTGGTCAAACATGACTTTCCCTTGGTAAATCCATGCTCCCTACTCCCGACGACCTTCTTGTCCTTTGTGTACTTGTACATGGTTTCCAGGATGACATGTTCCATTATATTGTGAGAAGCGAGAACATCATAGATTCTCACATATTACAATTTATCAACTACAGCAATGCAAAACTTATGCAATTACAAAATCAAAGACAGTATAACTACCAACTCAAACAAACCCTCACCAAAACCTCTAAATTCAAGGAAAATTTGGTTTTGCTAGCAAATACCTAAAGAAGCAGTGTTTGAAGCTTGCACACATGACTTGAAGTGTGAGCAGGCTGTAACAGCTCATGAATCCAAGGAAATGACCTGAAGCATAGCAGGAATGTAGTAAGCCTGGGCAGAGCCTCTGTGTTGTAAACACTGACACACCCAGAATTCATCTAGATGAGGGATGGCAGTTCATCTGCATGCTACCAGCCAAAGAACAACCAATTTTAATTTCTGTGTAGATACCAAATCTCCAGACTTCCTTAACAAGTTCCAAAGGGAAAAAAGAGTTTACCTGATACTTTAAAACATCCACGTTGTAATAGGATGCAGATGGATTCTGCTCGGATAATTTCTTGAGGTAGACGGTTATAGCTTGCATGTTCATCCAAAAATCCTTACTACTGGAATCACTCTGTGACTGGTCACTATAAAGAAAAAGCAAGATAGGAGTCAGAAGGCAATACTTAGTTTTATTATTTTGGAAGTCTGAAAATTGCAACTCGACCTTTCCCCTTCTTCACTACTTCAAGAAAGAATTTGTTCTAATGCTTTATAAGACATGACTGTGTCTTCCTAAATGTTAAGACAAATTAACTGCTTTTTGTATCTGGTAAAAATTCTCCTTCCATGTTGTGGAGCAGTGAGTTTCTCCACTGATGATTTAAATCACAAGATTGAGTTAATGCTGAATTTTACACTTTACAGTCAATATAACAGAATTTTAATATGATTAGGTGCTGTGACAATGTATGAGAGGTGGGGATGAAAGTGGTATTTGAGAAGGAATGTTATCCAGATTGGAATAAATCCTAAAATCACAACTAGGTTTGGTTATGACATAGCTTCACTAATGCACTGAATTAAGATTTTGGCTATATGTGTTACTATACTTTCATATATTTGTGGAGAGAGTGAACTTCCAAAATTTTTTCAATTAAAAGTAATTTTCAAATTCTTTTAAAGAATTGTTTCTCAGATACATATAGTTGCATTCAATCTTAGTAACAATTTATTATATCACTTCTATATGCAGGTAAGAGCACACAAGACTGCTGAACCGAAATCCTGTTTGGGAGCTACTGGAACATGGTGCTCTGCAGATCAAGAATATTTCAGCTTTGTTTGTATCAGGTTTACTTTGAATAAGGCTGAAGAAGAAAACTGATTCAAAAGTGAAATTCAAATAATTTAAGAATCAAACACCTCCTCTGAATGTCTGTGGATACAGTGAAGAAATTCAGATGTCACCACAAATATGACTCTCATTAAAAACTTTAATCTCTATAAATACCGAGCAAATTATACCTTTCACAGTATATGATGAAAAGTCAAATTATTAACATACGGGTTTAACTTCGTAAATATCTATTGCATGCATTCTTTCTAATTAAAAGTGAAGTATCATGGCACTCAGACAAGAATACTTGACATTTTCATCACTTTTTTGCAAAATAGACTTTTTCAGTGTAATTCACTCTGTCGGATACAGCCTTGCTAACATTTAAGTTATAAACTGTCATTTCAAAAAGTTATTAAATTTGATTTTGCATGAATCATTCATTAAATATGAATGATCAAAATGAAATTAAATACAAAAGAATGGATGCATGTAGTTTGATTCTTTATTTCAGTAACTGAAAAAACACAGAATCTAAAAGCATTAACTAGTTTTCAAATATTTTCTCCAATAAAATAAATAGAAACGGCTCAGTTGAAACAGACCTCTGCTAATTATGCTTTTATCTATCTATCTAAGATCTCCAAATGCTGTGATTTCAACAATTATCCTACTCAACCAGCAGCCTTTTTTTCTCAATAATTATCCCAAGCACGCTGCTACACATCTGAGAGATACAGTTATATAGCGGATCTCATCTACTGCAGAAATGATACAGCTTAAAAACACACTACTGAGTGACAAATGAGAATGGATGCTGCTCCTACTACTTGTTTTCCATTTAAGGCTACTGTCTCATCATGTAATCTTACCACTGTTACTACTGTACAAAGAAATAATTTATCAAATGTGTGTAAAAACACAGCTATGTTTACAAACTATTTTTTATGGCTCCCATTATATTCAGCACAAGTTTCAAGCCCAGGAGTTACTGAGATTTTTTAAAGGTGAGAGCGGAGAGATCTGAGCGGAACAAGATTAATTACGGAAATTAAGTTATCTATAGGCAAATCAGCAAGACTGTAGAGAATTCTGATTTACATACACAACCCACATTTTACAAATCACATAGTTTACTATGATATGAAAAAAAAAATACAAAACCTGTATACAAGTTGTGCATTTGGAAGAATCTGCTCTAGTTTGCTTGTGTTTTTTACCCTGAAGCAGAGCACAGCTGGAGATGGGTTGCTGGTGAAGACTTTAATAATCCCACTGGGGAATGATACTGTCATATCACCAGTAATCTTCACGATACATCTAGAAGAAAATGAAAACATTCGTTTAATTGCAACTCATTCACTGCCTAGTTTTAATACTAAAACTAAAGACACAAAATCAATTTCAAATAAGGGTAATATGGCACTGTGACAATGTACAATCACTTTCAACTCAGAAGCCAGATGAAATAAGTAAAGAAAATGTTTAGCTGATTAAGCATACAGTAGTCTTGGTGGATAATTTTCAGACTCTGAAAAGATGACACAGCTGTGCTTAGGCAAGGCCTAAGTAGCATAGCAAGGGATGTGACAGATAAAATGAGGTGCTTTAGCTGCCCAAATTTACATGTAGCACCTACCTGGCTGACAAAAATCCTTCTCAAGTATTCTCACTGAAGGCATTTTTGTAAAGCAGGGATATATGAACTCTTAGCAGGATGCAAGCCAATACAGAGCAATAAGCCACTGTTGTTACTGAGATCAGGGAAAAAGTACCCTTTGAATCCCCCTTCTAATGCATCCACATTTTCCCCCCAGATATTAAAAGTAAAACCAGTGTGTTTTCTTACTGTAACTTATTACATTCAAAACAATTCACTATTTAACTAACTTTGTGGGATCTGCTCCTTTAAAGTAGGCGTTAACGGATTCAGTAAGGGCTACTGCAACAGGCAAGGTGTCCTGGTTTCCAAGGCTGACAGGGCTGGGGCCACGTGAAACACCTAGAATACATACAGTGTATAGGTTTAATTTTCAAAAAGCTTAGCAACAGATTTCAGAAGAGGTTACCACCATCAAGTTCACAGTAGAGCCTGAAACATTACTTGAAAAGTGTGTAGAAAAATATGAACATAGTACAGTACAATCGGACCATCAAAACACTGCTTAGAAGCCTAAGAAAACAGGACTATCAGTATGACATCATGTAAATGGACAGACACAAGGAAATACACATGAGAGAGGAACACTGCATTAAAATGGCTACAGATGGAAGTCAACAGATCCAAAGGAAATTAGACATTGACTAGAATACTTAGAAAAAAAAATTCCTACTGTATGCTTATTATATGGAAAAATGTATGATAAAATGGTCACAGAAATGCAAAGAATTCACTTACAGTATGCATGAACTTAAATGCAAACATATTGATATTGCCCCATACAAATAAACTGTTGAACATTCTTTTAGTTATTTCAGCCAACGAAGATTACAATTCCCAAGCAGAAATGCTTGTAGATGCCTTCACAGATGCCTGTGCCAACACAACACAGTTCCAATGTATAACTAAAAAAATCAAATCAGACATTATGCTACAGCTTTTGAAATGTGTGTGTACAGTTGACGAAACCAATTGTCATGCGATCTTATTTTTCACCAATTTTCTATTTGTGTGCTAAATATAAAAGCCAATACTGGAAGTTCCACCCTTTTATTAGTGCAGCAGCACAGTGGAGAGCATCTTACTAAGTTTTTGTACCACTGATGAAATGGCCTGTATCACACAGTATTCTCTGTCACAATGGAGACACGATCTTTCTTGTTTCATCAACAATTTTTCTTTCACACCATAAAGCAGAAACAAAATGTTTCCCTGTAATATTGCTCATGGAAAACTAATCCTATTTACTCTAGAACAGTGGCTGTGCCTTCTGAGTTTTTTCAGAAGGAAAAAGATAGTTGGGACCAGCTCTACACAGATCTAATACAAGATATTAGACCTCAACTTCAGAGATAAGTGAAAGAAGTAGTAACAACAAGAGAATAAAAGACAGGAGTTGGTATAATTATTCTACCTCATGCCTCACTCTCCATCATGATTTCTTGCCTAAGGTGGTAAAATGTACAGAATACTTCCCAGCACCATGAAAAAAATCCTAGGGCAACATTTAGGCCTCTACTCCTAACTTTGTGGGATCTACTCCTAACTTGTGATACTCCAGCCACAAGTGTTCAAAACCAAAAAATCTTAGATGAACAAAATATTATTATGCTACTTAAAAAACACCGCTTAATTTAATTTTTCAAGATTAACAGTAGTTTGTGGTGGTTTGTTTTGTTTTTTGTTGTTTTGTTTGTTGCTTGTTTGTTTTTAATTCTTTCAGACAACACATGCGTCACATTTGCAAAGTTTTATTTCTCTCCCTGAAAACTACCGATAAAAGCTGTGATTCTCAATACTCTCAGGAATCGAGAAATCATTATTTCAAGAAGCAGATGTGCAATAAAGAGTGAACAACAACAAGAAATTCTGTTTGCTGAAATACAGCATTCCAGTATTCCAGCCTTCTCCACCAAAGCAAAATATGCACTACTTCTCTCTGTTGAGGCCCTGCCTGGAGTACGGTCCTCAGCACAAGACATGGGCCTGCTGGAGGGGGTCCATAAGAGGCCCCCAAAATGATCAGAGGGCTGGAACAGGTCTGCTGTAAGGACAGGCTGAGAGAGTTGGGGTTGTTCAGCCTGGAGAAGAGAAGGCTCCAGGGAAACCTTGTTGTGGCCTTTCAGTACTTAAAGGGGGCTTATAGGAAAGATGGGGACAGAATTTTTAGCAAGGCCTGTTGCAATAAGACAAGGGGTAATGATTTTGAACTAGAAGAGGGGAGATTCAGACTAGACATGAGGAAGAAAATTTTTATAATGAGGGTGGTGAAACACTGGCACAAGTTGCCCAGAGAGGTGGTAGATGCGCCATCCCTGGAAACATCCCAGGCCAGGCTGGATGGGGCTCTGAGCAACCTGATCTAGTTGAATATGTCCCTGCTCATTGCAGGGGGGTTGGACTAGACGACCTTTGAAGGTCCCTTCCAACCCAAACCATTCAATGGTTCTATGAATGGATGTGGCACTACAGTTGTTGGTGTGTTTTCTGTCTTATTTCACAATCTACTAAGGAACAACAAATAACTGCAGAGCAGAGGGAAGGCGATTCCCCTGTATTAATTATGGCAAGTTGTTTACAGATTATTCTAAAATCTTTTACTTAGAATGGCCTTGTATATTTTTATGCTGATATTCCAAAATCATGCAGAGTAAAGCAAGTAAATAAATGACAGTCCTACCGGTAAAAGACAAACATTGATTTCTTGACTAAAGGGTGAAATTAATTAGAATAATAACATTATGTTTACTTTTTGGGGGGAACACCAATGTGAATATGTTTATGTACCTACATTCCTCTGAGATGTATTTGAGAGACTACAAATGAGATAGCTTGTGTCTTATTTGCTCTGCCCTCACTGTTCACTGCTCTTTGATTCACAAAAATCTATGCATTCTCCTAAAAACCAGTAAGTTGAAACAAACATAACTGCTTAACCTAACTCCAGAAGTCATTGTTTTGTTGCCTGGCTGCTGAAAATACAATGCAATGCGCCCTCAGCAAAGGCGCCTTTGATGCCCTGGCACCTGCCTCAGCCTGACCACCATTAACAGCCCCTGAGGAGTGCTGACACAAAAGCTAGTGACACAACTGTGCCAACAGTTGCACTGACACACTCAAGGCGGTTGCCAAGCTGCAGAATAAAATACTGCATCACTGGTCACAAAAAGGGCAACCAAATAAGCCTGATCAAATGGTTTTGTTAGTTCAGTTTAGGAACAAAGATTCAGACAATTTTAATATTGGCTAAATGGCTGTCATGAAAATAAAATTTATTTCTAAAAAAGATTACTTTTATTATGTGTGTCTTCAAATATCAGTATTGTATGTAAATATAGGATATTTTTACCTACTTGTCTTGTAAGAATAAGGATTGTCAAAGTAGAAATACATTCATTTCACTTGAAAGAAAGTAGTAATGACAAATCAAAGAAGCAAGACCAAGTTTCAGCTTGTTTGGGGGTAGGAGGGGTAGACAGAAGATTACATTATATAAAAGTAACTACATCAAGTGTTGGTGATTTCAACAACATATAACTTGTTAAGTAGTTGAGCTTTGAAGCCTCTTGTAGCTGCCAGATACTAGAAATAGCTGGCGAATCTTGTTTCAAAAGAAATTAAATTTTATTAGGTGTAGTGTATTAGGATGATTAGTGAACATGTAAATCTGCTTTGAGTACAATACCTGGTGGTGTCTCACAAAGCTTTTCAATTGTAGGAAGATTTCCAATCAAAAGATCATCCTCTATTACATTTAAGTGAAACAAAACATTGCAAGAAAACAAAATATTTCAAACAAAAATAGATGTTAAAAAAATATATATATATATCTATAAAAATAATTTGCAAATTAAAATAAGTCTAAAGCATAAAAGAAACTTTCAATTATGCACACCATAAAGTTCACTTGGAAGAAGATAGAGTCAACTATCCATTACTCAAAACAAATGGGATAAGGGAAACACTGGATTGTGCAAAAGTCAAGAGAATACAGGCAGCAGTGCAGAGTATATCCTCATGCCCAGAAGTCATTCAGCTGTCTGCACTGCCCTTTCAAGCTCTTCAGGACTATTTAATTCATACAGTCAGTGCAGATGGAACTGGCCCCCTTTATTTTTGGTAGGCTAGGTTAATAACCATCTCAAACCTGTGTCAGCACACGCCTCCTTACCTCCTCCCTCACCTCACAATTTCACTCTGTCGCTGTCTCCAACAACACACACACTCAGAGCAGGGGATATTGATGCCGCTGCCACCAACTTTTGGTTCTTTGGCACCACTGCTGAGGCCCAAGGAAGTGAGCCTGGATGGACTTTCGCAAGCAAAATATCAGTTATCTTCCTGTGACGCTTTTCAGTATTTGGGAAACTGCTGGACAGTGAACTGTGGCAGCTAAGGCTGGACAGACCTTATTAGCTTTGGTCCTGCACAGGGACCAAACAGCTGCACTGCTTTCAGTGCAGAACTCCACTGGAAACTGTGCAGATGCTCCCCCAAGTTGCTAAGCCTGGGCGAGGAATCCTTGGCGTCAGTAACATTCACAGATAACTGACTGTTAACTCAAGAATCTGATTTAACTTGGGACTAAAGTGGTAAAAGTGTTCAGAAATAAAATGCTTCAATTCTGCTAACGAAACAAGTTAAAATGTCTTAAAAACCTTCCAAACCAACCAACCAAAACCTTGAAATAAGTGTCCTTTTAATTTGTTATAACCAAATATCAAAACTGAAGGACAAGGACTTTCCTTTAAAAACCATGACAAGATCTGAAATTTGTGGCAACACATCAAGACTGCTTTTCATCTTCGTTTATTTTGCTTTTAGTAAAAACCTCTGTTTATCTTATATACTTCACTAGCTTGAAAAAAAGCACTAGTTTTTTTTTTTTTTTGAAACTGCAATTATAGGATAACAAACAAAATAAAAAGAACATAAAAGAATCCAATTTTGTGAACATTTATATTCATTCAAATTTATCAGTATCCAGAAATATTTCTGCACATACACAACAACATCTTCTGAACAAAAACCTGATAACTCATTGTGTTGATGAATGTATATACAAGCAAATAAAATATGAATTCATGGAATAATAATTTTGAAAAATATTTCCCTAAAGACCATATGGTAATTTGATCTATGGTCTAATCTAATTAAATCCACTGTCCTGTCTCTCGGTGTCATTTAGAAGCAGGTATTGCAAAGGATGTTTGAAGTACCTAGACTAGACTTACTATAGAACAACTAACTCCAATGACTGATTTTCCTAGCAGGTGGAACCTAGTGGCAGAATTAGGCTATTTCTAAAATATGTTAAAATAGTTAATTTAACTTACCAACTGTAGGTGTGTTTGCTGCACTGAGGGAAGCAGAAGAAGATATTGAGGAAATGCTCTCTGCACGTGCCAAGGGAGCTGCAGGTGGTGGACTCGAGTTAGAGGTCAATGGAGGGCTGAATGGCCTAGGCTGAACAAAAGAGATTACAAGAGCATTACACAAAGTGGTTTTAAGAAGATGAAAAAAATGTAAATAGAAGAGTTCTTAATTTCATGCCCAAATAAATTTTAGAGTGTTTCTCAACATAGTTCCTTTAATGCTACCCTATTTTTAGTGTAAAACACAGAATCCACATTTCCCATTGAAATCACTTACACTACTTCATAGTGCATCATTATTAATTTTTTTGCCTGGGTAGTTAAGTCTAATGTATTTGATTATGGGGCAGCCTGTCAATAATTGTGCTATAACACAGTAGCAGAACCTACGTTTACAGCCCTGTGTATGTGTGCAGCAAACGTGGATTACAAAGCCAAAGCAGAGCTACTAAGAAACTGGAAGTGGAGTCTAGCAGCGTGCAACTAAAACAGTTGGCACTGGAGGATGAGAGTGCGAAAGAGAGAGAGCGCAAGAGAGAGCGCGAAAGAGAGAGAGACTGGCAGAAGAACCTGCGTCTTGGGTCTGCTCAGCCTGAAGGACAGAAGCCTAAGGAGGGATTGACTAGCAGTCTTTCACTAGCTAAAAGGAGGTACAAAGAAGGAAGAGTCAGGATTTTCTCAGAGACGTAAGATCCCTCTCTGCCAGGCAGCTTTCCAGCCACTCTTCCCTGAGCCTGTAGCACTGCCTGGGATTGTTATGACCCAAGTGCAGGACTCGGCACTTGGCCTTATTAAACCTCATACAACTGGCCTCAACCCAACGATCCAGCTGGTCCAGATCCCTCTGTATGGCCTTCCTACCCTCCAGTAGATCAACACTCCCACCCAACTTAGTGTCATCTGCAAACTTACTGAGGGTGCACTCAATCCCCTCGTCCAGATCATTGACGAAGAGATTAAACAGAACTGGCCCCAAGAGGAACACCACTCACGACCGGTCACCAACTGGATTTGGCTCCCTTCACCACAACCTTTTTGGGCCCAGCCAACCAGCCAGTTCTTCAACCAGAAAACAGTACACCCACCCAGGCCATGAGCTGCCAGCTTCTCCAGGAGAATGCTGTGGGATACAGTGTCAAAAGACAGACTATGGGAACTGTAAAAGGAGTTGATATGTAACAAAGCCAACTGGCAATCTTCCACTTGTATCCAGATAATAGCCAATTTCTAAAACAACAGTTTAAAATGAATGTAGCTTTGTGCAGAAGCATACATCACAGCAGAACAGTACCAGCTAAGTTCTCTCTTTAAGTATAATAACATGAAGGATAGATTCCCTGGTCTAAGAGCAATTACTACAAGTTTATATTTGAATGAGAAAAGAATCTAGAAAGGAACCACTTTCTGACCTTACAGAAATGCAGTACAGTTTAAAAATGTTCCAGATTTGTCAAAGCATAGGACCAGAATTCTGTCTATAACAACAATATGGTGGAAATATCTTGCTACTTTGAAGAGAATCTCACCACAATAACATTTTTCCGAGTCAGTAAGTCAAATGAAACCCGAAGAATCCTAACATTCACAGAGGAGATTAAGCATGGCTGGGTCTGATATGCTGTCTGGGTATTTGCATTCTTTGCCACATTCCTTATTGGCAGGCAGACCTGTACTGCAGGCAGCGAGCAGAGGTGCAGGCAGCATGCAGCCTCTCATTAACCCAAAGGGCAGCTGCTGCAATCTGCCACCTCCCTGCTCCACCAACCAGCACCAAGGGCAGGGAGAAGTCACAGCAGGGCTACTTGTGTCGACACGTGACTGATAAAGATCTACTTAATACCATTCATACTCCAAAGCCTTGGTGATATCCCTAAATCAATGGAGCTTTGTTAATAACTTCACTACTCTTTCATATTGTAAAAAGTTCAATCTCATGAACATGCTATCCTTTCCTTATCAAATTATGGGTTTGTTCAATTAAAAACCTTCAGCTGACATAAAAAATACGATTTGGGCCTTTGTAGTTCTGTTAAGAATTAGTTTGTTATAGTAATACAGTTGTGATGAACAACTTCCATGCATATCTGGCAATGGTGAAAGTCTGCTTATGTGATTTCTTGAACATTGGCTGGAAAGTAACTCTGCTGTAACAGTGTAAATTAACAGTATATCTGAAAGCCAGTTACAATGAAGAATTTTTAAAAACAATCAATACATACTATTTCATTAATCCCACTAAGTTTCCCAGTAGACAGCTTTGGTCTTGAAGCAGGTCTTGGAGGGGGTACAATGGTGCCTACAGAAAGAGGAGTTGTGGGCCTTGCTGAAAGAAAGCAAATGTAAGGAAATAAATATTAGAAAGGTCACATTGAACATAAATACATACACACTTGAATAGATAACTGGAAGTTATGTTTCTATCAAAAATTCCTGTTTTACAAGCTCCATTTTGTAAGATTTACCACTAATCATAAATGCTTTTAAAATAGGGCCATGTGATACTCTGAAAAGTGACTCTAAAAGTGGCATCATGGGTTTTCTCATTGCTCACAAATGATTTTATACCATCTATCCTTGGAGGTTTGTATGTAAAAAGATTATTTTACCTGAATTTCCTTTTGTGTATAATTTATATGGATCCAGAATTTAGGTCAGTCTTTCATGTCGCACCACAAATTCAGTGGAAATGCATATTTAGTCCTGGCTTACACTGACATAACCCTACTTACACCAAATTTTGCCTGCTGAAATCCCATTGACTTCAATAGGTATACACCAGTGCAGCAGATAAATTACTCTATTGATTGTAAGAACACACTAACTCCTTACTGTCACTTAGCCAAGCTATTGGCAGTAAAGAGCAACTGAAAAAATACTGGCCCCATGTCTTCCTAAACCTACCAGAAACAAGTAACACATGATGGTGGCAGTACAAAGATGCCACTTTTATGAAGTCACTTTTCTAAATAAATGAATAAAACCGTCTTTCAAAATAAATGTTAGATGCCATTCATTGAGCATGTCAGACCTAAAATAAACTTTAAAAACCCCTGAAATTCTAGTATATTACTACGTTGTTGCAGCACATCCTATTACTTCTCTCAAATTATTCTGGATGGTTCTTTTTCTCTAACTAAATCACTTAACTTTATTAAAAATGCAGCTTTTAAGTATGGAGTTTTCTCAGGCATTCAACATAACTCTGCTGTCATCCAAGTACAGGAGTTTCATCACTGACTTGAAAGAAAGAAATTAGGCTAATACTGACCACATCCACAATAAGGGTTGCAAAGTCAAATGTGCCTAGAAAAATTCACTTCTAAAATATCAGTCATTCCTTTAAAATTCTTATTATGCTCCAAGAAGACAGTTCCTGCGAAACACTGAGTAGTCTGCTACAGTACCACAGGTATTCAGTGAGTCATGGCACACTTGCCCAAATGCACTTTTCCTTTGCCCTCATTGTATGTAGCACTACCATGATATCATCCATGCTTCAAAGGACTGGGTGTTAAAAAGGAACAGTTATAAATCCAGTTTATTTAATTTTATTTAATTTGAAAATATCTATTCAAAGCTGTTTAGGAATGGAATTGTTTTTGCAAATTCAATCACTTAATCTTTGAGATCTTACTGCTGTCTGACATCCTACAAAAATACACTCCTATTTATAAAAGAGCAAAGCTCTCCATAGTTAAGAGAAAGCAATGCTTTTAATTTGAAATTTCCTTCTTATTTCAAGCTGAATATTTACTTCATTGTCCTAACTTTCAAGGAAGCAATTTAGTACATTCTAAGTAAGGTGAATTAATTTTAGTGTCACGTGAGCGGTAATAACAAAAAGAAAAATGAGTCAAAAGCTTGCTTTTAGGAGACAGTTATTAGCAAAGAGCAGTACATAATGCATGCTTGCCATACCCTTATTTGTATGAGCACAAGAAGACACTAAGCTATAATCCAGTAGTGCTGAAGATGATGTGGAAGAAATTTCAGCAGCAGTGACAGTTTCTTCAATGAATAATTGTTCATGGCATATAGTATTATTGAAAAGGTCACTTTGATCCTCAGAAGCACAGCTGTTGGAAGAATTCCCAAGCAAAGCAGAAGAGGCAAGGCAGGCATTTTCAGTTTTAAAATGCAATCTTGGGGGCTCCTTCTTGTCTGTGCTTGTATGTCTAATCGTAAGAAGTTCATCAGCAAAGGAAATCCACTGACTCTGAGACCGTGAAACACAGGATAAAGTACTGGTGCTCCCTGATGGTGCTGCTGTAACAGCAGATTTGCACAAAGTGCTAAGAGTAAATTCTGGTGAGGATGGGCTTGTAGACCCAGAATCAGCCTGGTGTCCAAGCAAAGAGTGAGATATTCTACACCTCGGCATATCAATGGTAGATGAGGAGGAGCTCCTATTGTGCTCTTTTAGTACAGCTGGAGGAAAAGGGAAGAATTGAAACTGGACCAACACTGAAAAGATAAAAAGTTCAATATCCCCAAAAGTATTCAATATCTACTACACGAGGATTACCAACCAGCATGAAAAGTAACTGCTCTACAAGGTTAAAAAACCCACCACTTACAAATAAAAATGCCAACCGCATATCACATGTACTTCATTCACACTGTCACTTTCCATTTTTTAAGCCAAAAAGTAATGTTCTGTCTTTCTCTCCACTACTTGTCATGACTTCCCTTATTCCTTTAACTTCCTCTCTGTTGTGGTTTAACTTCCTCTAATCTTTGTCTTTCCCTTCTTGTGTCCTACTGGAATTTTGTTTCCTCTCTACAGCTTTCTGCTTTTAATTTATTTCAAAGCTATTTAATCAAACCTATCCTATCCTATCCTGTTTCTTCCAAACATTTTTATACTCTTATCCTTAACATTTGCTATGAGAAGGCCCAACATAAATGGCTGTTCATGGAATGAATAAAGACAATGCAGTCACATGATCCTGTCTGACATTATTCTGTCTGTATCAACCCATATCTAGTAACTGTATGTATGAGGTGTCACCCATCCCAGTTTATTTTCTCTCATCCTATAGTCTTCAAGGTGCTAGAAAACAGGAGTTTTCCAAAAGTATTCACTGCACTTGGCTGTAGCCTGTTGCAGCAGATGACAACAGAAGCAGAAAATGCAACATTAGTCAATTCTTGACATCTTGCAGATTGGCAAAGCTAGGAGCAACAGCAGACAAACAGAAAAGAGAGAGCAACATGCTTAAAAGTTCAGATCAAAAGCACAGGTGTCCAGTCTACAGTGGTCTTCCAGTCATGAACAAGTACATTCTCTAAGCCCACATAAACAGAGTTTTGACACAGCTTTCCATTTCTCAGATATTTTAAGTATCATTCAAAGGATATGAAATAAATCCTATTCAAAAGCAATGCGGAAATGTTCAAAACTATTTAAAAAATACACATGGATGAAAACGAGGAAGATAAATAAAAAGAAGCAATTTTACAATATCAATAGCTAAAAAATGTCTGTTGTGTTTGTTTAAGATAACAAAGTTAGATTAAACTTCTAATAAAGCAGGATTATTCATGGATGACTGAAGTTTACTTCTGTGCTGCATAAACCACTGTCTGCTCAAATACCGTGGTAGTTTAAGCGTTCAATCATTAACACAGAATTACAAAACAATATCTGAAGAAATGTTTTAGTAGTAAAAAAGTAATCTCTGAAACACGCTACATCATGATATGCAGATAAAAAACCAACTAAGTTATGTAATTTAAGTTTTGTATTCAGACTTTCAAAAGCTTTAATCATCAGCCTTCCTATATTAAGCTTGAAGTTGAAGATAAAACATTGATTTTAAGGAAAATACAACCACATCAAAGCCGTGTATTTTTTAAAGTCTTTAGAACTAAGCTGCAGGTTAGTCAGTATCAGAACTTGATTTAAACAATATCACAGAATCACAGAATGGTTGGGGTTGGTAGGGACCTCTGGAGATCATCCAGTCCAACCCACCTGCTAAAGCAGGTTCACCAGAGCAGATAGCACAGGAATGTGTCCAGGTGGGTTTTGAATGTCTCCAGAGAGAAGGAGACTCCACAAGCTCCCTGGGCAGCCTGTTCCAGTGCTCTGGCACCATCAAAGTAGTTTCTCCTTGTATTCAGGTAGAACCTCTTATGTTTTAGTATGTGGCTGTTTCCCCTCATCCTACATTAATCCAATACATTTTTTCCCCCAAAAAATGTATTAGTAATTTGTTATAGTTTAGACCACTCACTTTTCTACTTAACTCCAGGGATCATTACAGAAATGTAAATATCTCAGTTAATGCCTAGAACAACAATCCTTTAAGCAATTATGTAGCAGATACAGTTTGCCAAGGCAGAGATGTCTTATATCAAAAATTGACTTATGCCCACAGGATACTATATTCCACTGATTTCAACTAAATCTAGGGCTCTGTCAGGTATGAGGGCTCAGGCAGGTGATTCCCCTCCAGACATGGCTACAGAGGATGTTATGGATCCCAATTACCTGTCACTTACTCATCAGCCAAGGAATACTTTCTGCACAGTTCTGCTGCAAGGAGGGACTGTATGAATATTTCCTGACCTGCTCTAACTTCCATCCACACAAAGCAATGAACAACTAGATACAGTAACAACCAGAAGCACAACAAATTAATATCTTCTGCCATCCTCTACAGACTCCGACACCAGACCAAAGCTAGCAAAAGAAAGCGTTTTGAGAAAGCATCACTCCTTTTCAGCATATTCCACTTATATACATACAATTTATTCTTAAATATGCTACAAAGTTGGATCCACTAGCCAATATTCTTTACTGGTTATCTAAGTGAGAAAGGGACGATCCAATGATTTCTGTAAACTAGATTTTTTTAAAACCCATAAATTTTAAGGAACAGAAATTTGTAGTGAAAGAAGAAGTTTTTCTTAAAACCCGAAGGGTTACATAGCAATGCTGGTTGCTGCTAAAAGGACATTACCAAGGCCAAGAAGAACAGGATTTCCCTATTGATACATGTATTTTTTTTCTCACCATTTGTCAATCTGTATGATTAAGTACAGAGGAAAACAGCTAGAAAGTAATGACTATGAACTAAGAAGTGAAGTCTACCATATTTTTTTTTTAAATATTAAAATCTAGCTAAAAGTAATAGTGGACGCTTCTTAGGCATTTGGGAGAAGAGTCTCTACATTAAGAATGCAGGAAAATAGATCCACAGTAGACAGATTTAAAAGTACTACGGAAACAGCATATCTGCTGCTGCTAGTAAATAGCAGATTCTGCTTTAAATCCCCTAAGATAATCAACACAAATAATAAATAATGTAAAGAAATACTTTTAGTGAGTAGGTCCTAACATATCCATAATTTCTGTTTTTGTTTCCATCTTTCCTTCCTCTTTCTGAGCTAATTTCTCAACATGTCCTGCTTTCAGCCTCTTCAAGACACATACCCACTCACACGCTATTTTGCCTTTCTCTCTTTCAGTGCCTTCTGAATATATCAATCAATGATTTATTTTTCCCCTTTTTCCCCAAACACCAGGTTTCAGGAAAGCCTCCCAGTATGCCACCCACACTAATATCCTCAAAAATCCTGCACCCCCAAATTTCCACACAATATCTGCCCTTCCCCCTCTACATCCCATACTCCTGAACCCTCTTTTCTTCCCAACACCCTTGCTCTCAGGTGGTGCCAGGAACTCCCCCTTAATTCTAGTCTCAGACCTGCCGTGTTTATCCCATTCCCCTTGGATTACGCCTTGTATATCTCCTAACAGAATCACAGTTTCCTCACAGCAAAGTTCTGTGGTGCCTTTGTACTACAGAGCTCAACAGGCGTTCCTGGAAAGAAGAAATCCATCCTATTCACTGTGCAAGCTCATCTTGGCTCACAGTTCCTGCAACAATCTCCATTTAATCTACCAACCCTACCAGTTGATAAATCAGAACTATATTCTAGATGGTGATTTTTTTTTTTTGGAAAGTGAAAGAAGGTGATTTAAAAAAACAGGTAGAAATAAGACAGAATTTTCCTAAGGCTTCTAGTGTTCCCTCTTGCCCCTTTGTTCCTTAGTATGAAAGCCTGATATAGTGCACCATCATTTGTGTATTACCTATAACACAGCATAATGCTTTACAAAATTCTTTCAATAGTCAAAGTGTGCCCCCTTGCAATAACTAAAAAAGCAACAACAGAACACCCTGAAGTATATAGAGAAAAAATTTTCTACTACCAAATATTTTACCTGAGGAGGATGAGGATGCCAAGGAAGCTGAAGAGGAAGATTCAAGAGAACTGCTGAAGAGTGGATCCCATGCCAGGAAGTCACTGTTCCCCTTTCTATATTAAGAGTTACAATTGGAATACAAATGAAAGATGTATAAACTCATAAAAATCGAACTACAACTTTGGTAATAATTTGATAATAAATGTAAAAATATAATAAATACATTTGATAAATGCTTCTTTATTAGTCTTCGCACCTAAAAATAAAAGTACTTACAAATTGCAGGTCAAGAAACTGATTTATTCATAATGAGAATATCTGAACGGATACCTTGGTGCAAGTTTGTGTGTGGACAAACTTAATAATGTCAGTTAAATGATTGTCATTTTCAAGGATACATACATCTTCAAATCAATTTATTTCAGTATGTACATCTGTAAGCAATACAGACCTGTCCAAATTTAGGGCTTGTAATCTTAAATGCTTTACTACTGAACACTATATAATAGAAAGTAAACCTGAGATTTTATTAAAAAACAGTATTTTATAACCATGTAATTATAAACATCAACTGAGAAAGATCACATTGAAGCCAACGCATTAGAAGGGGAAAGCAAATGAACAGAAATCACTATTTTGACATAATTAATACTTGATTCTTATGATGCAATCAATTCCCAGTTTAAAATAGCAGACAGCTGACATTTTCACTGAGTTTCTGAGTAGCAGATCAAAATAAGACTAAATTCCCACAAAACTGTACTTGATAGAATTTGAAATTTGAACTTACTCATTAGTTGGAGCAGAAAGCTTTGATTTTGTTAACTCTTCACCTAAGCAAAAGACACAGTATTATCACTAAACCTGTGGCACTCAAGAATTTAATCTTCATTTAAAAAGAAAAAAAAAAAAAGTAAATATTAATGGTTGAAGTTTGAAACTAATTAGGGATTATTAAAATGTAAAAGAGAAAATGCATTATTTCTAATTATAAATTCATATACTTCTGAAATAACTTCTAATAGGAGAGGACTAGATAGACCAATACATTAGGGGAGGAATTGTTGTTGTTCATTTGAAATTTCTTCCTTAAATTGTACTGTTTACATGAATATAATTCTTCTGCCAATCTGGCTTGGTTTCCCATTGAAAAAAAACCCTACAGGATAGGGAATAATGCTCTGTCCTCTGTCTCCACAGCCACTTTTTTTGTTTGTTTTTATTATAAAAGAGAGAGAGT
The DNA here is from genome assembly GCF_036013475.1 of Columba livia. Lineage (NCBI taxonomy): Eukaryota > Metazoa > Chordata > Aves > Columbiformes > Columbidae > Columba > Columba livia. Next base: position 14,094,883 of record NC_088642.1, on the reverse strand, counting down.
GTGCCTTGCTGGCTTGTGGATCACCCTAAACATAGCAGGTGGAAAGGTTCTAAGAACCACAGGAGCCTTTACCATGGGGTCTCCACTCTGGCTCTTGGATGTTTTTCTTCACTGTCACAGACAACCTCATCTGCTTCCCAGAACAGGAACAGCCAAGTGTATATATATATATGTATATGTACATACATACATACATATACACACACACACACACATATATATGTGTCTATATACGTATATACACACACACACACATATATGTGTCTATATACGTATATACACACACACACACATATATGTGTCTATATACGTATACATACACACACACATATATATGTGTCTATATACGTATATACACACACACACACATATATGTGTCTATATACGTATACATACACACACACACATATATATGCGTCTATATACGTATACACACACACACACACATATATATGCGTCTATATACGTATACACACACACACACATATATATGCGTCTATATACGTATACACACACACACACATATATATGCGTCTATATACGTATACACACACACACACATATAAATGCGTCTATATACGTATACACACACACACATGTGTCTATATACGTATACACACACACACACACATGTGTCTATATACGTATACACACACACACGTGTCTATATACGTATACACACACACACACACACGTGTCTATATACGTATACACACACACACACACACACGTGTCTATATACGTATACACACACACACACACACACGTGTCTATATACGTATACACACACACACACACACACGTGTCTATATACGTATACACACACACACACACGTGTCTATATACGTATACACACACACACACACGTGTCTATATACGTATACACACACACACACACGTGTCTATATACGTATACACACACACACCCACGTGTCTATATACGTATACACACACACACCCACGTGTCTATATACGTATACACACACACGTGTCTATATACGTATACACACACACACACACGTGTCTATATACGTACACACACACACACACACGTGTCTATATACGTACACACACACACACACACGTGTCTCTATACGTACACACACACACACACACGTGTCTCTATACGTACACACACACACACACACACGTGTCTCTATACGTACACACACACACACACACGTGTCTCTATACGTATACACACACACACACGTGTCTCTATACGTATACACACACACACACACACACGTGTCTCTATACGTATACACACACACACACACACGTGTCTCTATACGTATACACACACACACACACACACGTGTCTCTATACGTATACACACACACACACCCACGTGTCTCTATACGTATACACACACACACACCCACGTGTCTCTATACGTATACACACACACACACCCACGTGTCTCTATACGTATACACACACACACACCCACGTGTCTATATACGTATACACACACACACCCACGTGTCTATATACGTATACACACACACACCCACGTGTCTATATACGTATACACACACACACCCACGTGTCTATATACGTATACACACACACACGTGTCTATATACGTATACACACACACACGTGTCTATATACGTATACACACACACCCACGTGTCTATATACGTATACACACACACCCACGTGTCTATATACGTATACACACACACGTGTCTATATACGTATACACACACACACACACGTGTCTCTATACGTATACACACACACCCACCCACGTGTCTCTATACGTATACACACACACACACCCACGTGTCTATATACGTATACACACACACACCCACGTGTCTATATACGTATACACACACACACCCACGTGTCTATATACGTATACACACACACACACACGTGTCTCTATACGTATACACACACACACACACGTGTCTATATACGTATACACACACACACGTGTCTATATACGTATACACACACACCCACGTGTCTATATACGTATACACACCCACGTGTCTATATACGTATACACACACACGTGTCTATATACGTATACACACACACACACACGTGTCTCTATACGTATACACACACACACACACACGTGTCTCTATACGTATACACACACACACACCCACGTGTCTATATACGTATACACACACACACCCACGTGTCTATATACGTATACACACACACGTGTCTATATACGTATACACACACACACACACGTGTCTATATACGTACACACACACACGTGTCTATATACGTACACACACACACACACGTGTCTATATACGTACACACACACACACACGTGTCTATATACGTACACACACACACACACACGTGTCTCTATACGTACACACACACACACCCACGTGTCTCTATACGTATACACACACACACACCCACGTGTCTCTATACGTATACACACACACACACCCACGTGTCTCTATACGTATACACACACACACACCCACGTGTCTCTATACGTATACACACACACACACCCACGTGTCTCTATACGTATACACACACACACACCCACGTGTCTCTATACGTATACACACACACACACCCACGTGTCTCTATACGTATACACACACACACACCCACGTGTCTCTATACGTATACACACACACACACCCACGTGTCTCTATACGTATACACACACACACACCCACGTGTCTCTATACGTATACACACACACACACCCACGTGTCTCTATACGTATACACACACACACACCCACGTGTCTCTATACGTATACACACACACACACCCACGTGTCTCTATACGTATACACACACACACCCACGTGTCTCTATACGTATACACACACACACCCACGTGTCTCTATACGTATACACACACACACCCACGTGTCTCTATACGTATACACACACCCACGTGTCTATATACGTATACACACACCCACGTGTCTATATACGTATACACACACACACCCACGTGTCTATATACGTATACACACACACACACACACGTGTCTCTATACGTATACACACACACACACCCACGTGTCTCTATACGTATACACACACACACACCCACGTGTCTCTATACGTATACACACACACACACCCACGTGTCTCTATACGTATACACACACACACACCCACGTGTCTCTATACGTATACACACACACACACCCACGTGTCTCTATACGTATACACACACACACACCCACGTGTCTCTATACGTATACACACACACACACCCACGTGTCTCTATACGTATACACACACACACACCCACGTGTCTCTATACGTATACACACACACACCCACGTGTCTCTATACGTATACACACACACACCCACGTGTCTATATACGTATACACACACCCACGTGTCTATATACGTATACACACACCCACGTGTCTATATACGTATACACACACACGTGTCTATATACGTATACACACACACACACACGTGTCTATATACGTATACACACACACACACGTGTCTATATACGTATACACACACACACACGTGTCTATATACGTATACACACACACACACGTGTCTATATACGTATACACACACACACACGTGTCTATATACGTATACACACACACACACGTGTCTATATACGTATACACACACACACACGTGTCTATATACGTATACACACACACACACGTGTCTATATACGTATACACACACACACACATATATGTGCGTATATATACACACACACACACACACATATGTGCGTATATACACACACACACACATATGTGCGTATATACACACACACACACACACATATGTGCGTATATACACACACACACACACACACATATGTGCGTATATACACACACACACACACACACATATGTGCGTATATACACACACACACACATATGTGCGTATATACACACACACACACACATATGTGCGTATATACACACACACACACACACACATATGTGCGTATATACACACACACACACATGTGCGTATATACACACACACACACATGTGCGTATATACACACACACACACACATATGTGCGTATATACACACACACACACACACACATATGTGCGTATATACACACACACACACACACATATGTGCGTATATACACACACACACACACATATGTGCGTATATACACACACACACACACATATGTGCGTATATACACACACACACACACACATATGTGCGTATATACACACACACACACACACATATGTGCGTATATATACACACACACACACACACATATGTGCGTATATACATACACACACACACATATGTGCGTATATACATACACACACACACACATATGTGCGTATATACATACACACACACACACATATGTGCGTATATACATACACACACACACACATATGTGCGTATATACATACACACACACACACATATGTGCGTATATACATACACACACACACACATATGTGCGTATATACATACACACACACACACATATGTGCGTATATACATACACACACACACACATATGTGCGTATATACATACACACACACACACATATGTGCGTATATACATACACACACACACATATGTGCGTATATACATACACACACACACATATGTGCGTATATACATACACACACACACATATGTGCGTATATACATACACACACACACACATATGTGCGTATATACATACACACACACATATGTGCGTATATACATACACACACACACATATGTGCGTATATACATACACACACACACATATGTGCGTATATACATACACACACACACACATATGTGCGTATATACATACACACACACATATGTGCGTATATACATACACACACACACACATATGTGCGTATATACATACACACACACACATATGTGCGTATATACATACACACACACACATATGTGCGTATATACATACACACACACACACATATGTGCGTATATACATATACACACACACACACACGTGCGTATATACATATACACACACACACACACGTGCATATATACATATACACACACACACACACGTGCGTATATACATATACACACACACACATGTGCGTATATACATATACACACACACACATGTGCGTATATACATATACACACACACACACACATGTGCGTATATACACACACACACATGTGCGTATATACATATACACACACACACACACATGTGCGTATATACATATACACACACACACACATGTGCGTATATACATATACACACACACACACATGTGCGTATATACATATACACACACACACATATGTGCGTATATACATATACACACACACATATATGTGTATATATATTTCATATATATTAAAAAAAAAAAAAGAAAGAAAAAAAGGAACAGAGGTATTTGGGTGCTCCTACTTGCTATGTTGAAATGTTGACTAAAAAATTTGTATCCTTTGATTTTACTGTGAGTAGGTCAAATGCAAATATCATAGTGGTATCTAGAATTGAGAATAAATATTTTTTCTGTTTAAGATACAGATACTTAAGAAGTTTATTTCTTCAACAGTTTTTTAAAAAGTATTTTCATGGTATATCAAAAACATAACAGAAATAGACTAAAAGATTGACACTTACTGGATGAATTCCGATTCATTTGTGCCTGAAACAGAACAAAAAGAAAGGAATAAGTTATTTTACCAACTGCCAAATAAAATGCTTAATAGCCTCATGATTCTTGTTTCCACTCAACTTCCTATGAGATACTTTGCTTTCAACACAAGGCAAAACATTATGAGGTTGCAGAAGTCGAGAACATGAGGCAGGACAGAGCAACCAGTGCACACCCATCACACTAGTAAGAAAAGTCTGGAATGAACACTGTAGAACTGACAAAGGGAGCACTATTACTATAATAAATCCCTTCACAAGCTGGGGCAGTAAAATTAAACAGCTTATATATCACATGGCTTTCCCAGTAACTCCCTCACATACTACACTCGCTTGGTTTTAATCTAAAAGTGTGAATAAAAAGCCATTCTGTACTTACAGGACTGTGTCTCTGCTTTCAAAATGTGGGGGAAAATAAGAGAAAAATCATCATTATTATTTTAATATGTTATGCACAATATTCTCCTTAAAATCAGAGGCATTCTTATTGCAATCTGAATATTGTACTAGCACACTTTAATACTATTTATCTGTAATATCACCACATGGTATAAAGGATCTTTCTGTGGATTGCAGAATGCATACAATGAAGCTGCATGGTAAGTTACATGTATCCACATTTTATGATCTTTTAAAGGTTTGTATATTATTGAAGAGTAAACTACGTTAAACTATGTTAAAAGCTATGTTCATCTAACTCCACAATGTATTCATATGCCTTGTGGCAGCAACAGCAGAAAGGCAAAGATGGAGCACTCCCAAGACTCAAAGGAAAGTTAAAATCTGAGAGGAGAAGCTACTTGATGTTTTACTGCAATAAAGCATACCAAAGATGACCTAGTGCACAAAAAAAAACCCCAAAACAATACCCAAACAAAACCAAAAGAAAACCAACCAAACGAACAAAAAAAACCCCCAATAACTGTACTTAAACCTAGAATAAATTCTGAACAATAAAATCTATGTTTACACTAAGAATTCTTTACCACTTTCTTGTCTATGCATTAAAAATACAGGGAACAAAATAACTTACAGATATTGCTGGAGAAAGAGCGATGTTTCCTATAGATACTTTTAATTCATCCAACGAAGGCATGGTATACTGAGAGCTATTATTTGGCTGGACAGGTTTTATTTCTACATGGAACCTCCTGGGTTCGTCATCTTCAGAGTCAGAATCACTGGATGAATAGAAATGATTCTCTTTGGTATGTTTTTCTCAGTTAAGGTGGAAATACTTCAAATTCATCTGCTTAATCCATTTTGTAATTACTCTCTACAATATACTCATATTAAGTGAACACCACAGATTAACAACGCTGCCTAAGCTCTTTATGTGTTTATTCAGACACTCAAATATATCCACTGATGAAAATTCACAACTCGGAAGTAAAATTCAGATTTTATATTCCTTTCATCTCCATACTGACATTCTGTTCTAAAAGGTGCTATGTCAGGTAACTGAACAACTGCATATTTGAAGGCATCAGGATAACTGAAAGATTCTACAGTAGCAACACTTCTGCATGTTAAATTTATGACTTGTAATGAAAAATGTATAAATCCTTTTAAACCAAGTGAAGGAATGCCCAGCCTTTTTAATTAGCAGTGAAACACCCATGCTACCCGTACCAAGCATTAACAGTAGAGGAAGAAGCGGCAGCAGCAGCCAACATTGCTTGCAAAACTTTCAGTGCCACCCTGCAAAAGGGGCAAGAAAGGATGCCCATCACACAGAAGGCTGCACAGTAAACTGAACACCATCAACTGCTTAAAGGCATCACAACAACAACTCAGTCCTCAAAATAAGCAAAACATACAGACAAATTTTAAATGGACTGCATCTGCACTGAACAAATGCTCTGAAAGGCCTGTGCTAAGCCTTAAAAGGTGGATTTGTTCTGGCAAATAAGAATTTGAAAACTGTCCTGTGCTTAAACATTTCTTACCACCTAGGGGAAGCATACATATTCTATATCTCACTTCTGTTGTTTTCATTTGGAAATATGCCAGCCATTTGAATGAAATCTCTTCAAACCATTTCCTGACAAAGACTAAAGCCCTGAACCCTAAAGACAATCCAAATCCATTTCAACTGAAAGAATCCCTGAGTTGTGATGAGGAAAAAGTCAAATGTCTTCATCTTACAGGCTGTCGCCCAAAGTGGATTATATCTGGAAAAGAAAATGTTAAAGTCATTTTTCATTTCATCAAAAGATCTCTTGCCTTCAAAGTTATCACTGAGTTTCAAGATACATTTCCTATGAATCAGGCAGCTCTTGTAAAGCGCTTTTCCAACTTAAAACTGGACTTATTGAGACTGACTGACATTATGGTAAAAGAATGTCCTACAACAACAGTATTTACATTTATACAGTAACGTAGGAGTAGGACATTTACACAAGCCTAAAATTACATTTGGTCCTTTGAAGGCAACAGCGAGGCTGATGTGGCCCCCGGTGAAAATGAGTTTGACACCCCTATCCTACAACAAATAGTGTCAAGAGTTCCCATCAACAGAATAAATATCCACTCTTGGATGCTAAGGGAGGAAAGGAGAAAGGAACTGATGCCTTCCTGAATGTGGTTAAGATTTTCAGAAGTTCAAGGCTGACAGGTATTACAAATCACTGAGCTTTTTCACTGGATGAATGGTCTTTTCTATTGTTTCATGACAAAAAGGATAAGGGAAGAAAAGGATGCACAGGTGAATCATTTACAAAACATGAATGTTATTCACTCCTCTTTCCATTTCATGAATATATGCAAAATCTAAAAAAATCCCCCCCCACAACCCTGAACTGGACAAACGTATTTCACTTTTATACCAATTTTGTAAATAGGAAACATGAAGTGCTTTTATCAGTGCAGTAATCTTCACTGGGGGCAACAAAGGCATAATATGCAAAGATGATGAAAACAGAGAAGCTATGATGATGGACTGGCTCACTTTAAGGTGCTGTTAGCTGCTCAAAGTTTTCACCATTTAAGGAAATTGCAAAGTGTAAGTTTACTTTTACGGTAAGTTTACCTTTTATCTGCAGTACTCAGAACCATCAGTGAATACATTTCCAAAAATGAACTATCTTGCAAACATATTAAGCTTGCTTAGACCTAGAGCAATTATTTCCAGCACTTAAGTACAGCTTCCCTCTGTTTCTGACGGGAGGAAAAAAGAGGATAAGAATCTTTTTCTTCAAAGGAAGAACAGAGAAAATCACAAGCCTCCATAAAAAAGTGCCCATAACAAAAATCTGTTCTGCATATCAAAGTTATTATTTAAAAGACAATAAAAGCTAGAAGCACCAGTTAGAAACAGCATGTGGCATAATGACTTCATTAAGTAACAGAACTTCTATTTCTAGACTGTGGGAGCTCCCAGTCTTTTCAATGGTGTTATAAAAAGTGGAAGGGTGCAGGTATGGAAGAGATAACCACTCTGTATGCTTAAAAAAGTTTACAAACTCTCTTTTCAAGGAGAAAGATCTGTGTGATCACCTTAAAGCTTCTGTTCTGGATTTTTTTTTTTCTTTTTGCATACACACAAAACCTAAGACAAATATTGTATATTTTGCAAAAATCTATAAATATAAGAATACAATGGTGTTTAACACTTCATCAGTACTTCTTCTCTACATAGAACTGTAAAAACATCAAATAACTTGGCACATTAATAGTGAAAAGGATATCCTGTGTTGCTTCTGGTTTAATGCTGTATCCTTCATCATCTACATCAGGAATGTTCTAAAAACAAACAAACAAACAAACAATGATATTGACAAATAACTAATAATTAAAGGTGAATAGCAATGACTTTCATAAGCTGTCATAATCAAATTTTCATTTTTTACTGATAAAAACTCAGTCTAATAACAACATTTTTTTAGTTATCTCAAATTATGCTCTGTAGTTCAGAAGCAGTGATAGACAAGATACCTCCAGAACAGAAAACAACAGAACAACCTCCACATTTCCTATGAAAACTGGCAAGTTTGAATGCATGTGCCTTTACTGGTACTCTATCGAAAAGGTCAGGAACTCACAGAAGAATTCTAGCTTTACTACTGAGTAGTACTGATAAGCCTGCAATTCTCTCAGCCTCAAATACTTTTCCAATTCCCCCTTCTAATTCTCTCAGCTAAGGCACTGGAGGCTCTGATGGTGCAGGATCAAAATCTTTCCTAAGTATTAGTCAATACTTCAATAAACAAGTAAAAGCATTACAGGTTACACAGGTAGCAACTTTCACCCCCCTTGAAAAGGCAGCAAGCCTGTATTGTTACTTTATCACAGAATATCCACATTATTTAAAAGGCATAGATGAAACTTAAACACAAGTGCTCAAACCCAGGTTCCAAAGTTTTCATTTACACATCTCCAGCACCTTCCTGGATTTTCAGCACTAATAAGTACCTGGGAGCTTCACACTAGTTCAACTTTTCAGTTCTTGCAGGCAATCGAATATAAATTGAAAAGAATTATGTTAAAATAATTCAGAAGGCTTAGCTAAGCACTTAGTTTCATAAAAATGTTTTGGGGTAGGGAAAAACAAGTTTCTAATATAACAATCTAGATTTTTTAAATGTGTAAAAAAGTACATATGAGCATGTTCATAAAGGGATAAAGTGGGATACACAGATACACTTTGTCCATTCAAAACAGAAAAGCCCACTCATGATTTTGTGTGCATAGTTAGTCTACGTGAACTGCTGAGATGCTGCAGTAAGTTTATTACAAAAAACACAAACGGAATGCCTTCAAAATGTAGTGATTTCAGATGTTACAAATTTATTATAAAATGACAAGATTCATATTAAAAAGTGATTTATTCTGAAGTACCAATCAGGTACTGGGAAGCAGCTTGACTGATATAGAGATATATCAGCAAGATATATTTCACCCTACTGTATATAAGTCATAAGACAGAACAAAATGAAGACTTAAAGTGGACTAGCAAGAAACCACTTGACTTCACCTAAAATTTGAAACCAAATTTAAGGATATATTCACCTTGAAAAGTTTTTGAATTACAGAGGAAGATAAACATTAAGAAGTAGTTGCCCCTCTATTCCTTTTATAGATAGCCCATATGGGATGTCTGATATTTTACTAAGACTGTCCTCTGTACAGCTCTTTAAATCTAGCAGTTCTGAACTAAAATGATTTTAAATATAGATCAAATTTCTGCTAAAAAAGAGTAAGAAATACAATCCCATATAGGAGATTTAATACTGTAGCCAATTAAATAGTGCATCAAAGTAAGGACAAAAAAAAGCTTTAAGCCTGAACCTGAATTTTAAAATATGGAACATTTAGATGAAATTTCTTGAAAAACTTTTAAGACATGGACTTCATCACTATTTGACTAAAAAAACAAAGGGGAAGTGGGGGTGGGAAGAAAAAAAAGAAATGGGGGGGCGGGTGGAAAAGGTAATAAAAGCAGGATCACACGGTCCAGTACCTTAGATCTACTTGCTCGAATCAGAGTTCTTAGCTACGCTTGACCTCAGGCTGACCTTGTTTATATACCAAAAAACACTAATGGAACTTGACATCAAAATAAACAGAACAAAAACATATAGCTAGAGGGTAGGAACATTTTCCTACAATACTACAATTTCTGAATTCTGAAATTATTTTATTTGTCATATTAAGCAATTTTCAATAGATCAAGATCATTCATGGTTAAGATGAACTGAAAACCAACAAAAATCTTTAAATATACAACATTTAGTTTTTCTTCCAGCTGGGTCATATATGTAAAGGATATTATTATTAAGCACACACATCATGAACAACATAGCTGGCAAATCTGTGGTATAGAACTGTGAAAGAACTTAGTTTGCAGAAATTATTTTCATTGGATTATTTTTAATTTACTGAATAATCTCTAGGACAAACTAAATCCATAGAAAGCACTAAAATCTTCAAGTTCTTTAAGTATTGAATGTCTTTCTTAATATTTTTATGTTAATTATTTCCGATCTTGCAAAGATATTTGAATCACCTATTCCTCAGCAATGGCACTTTAGCAAGTAGCCTGTATTCACTACTTCAGAAAAAAGTTGAAGTTAATATGTAGGTAACCAAGACAGAAGCTTTACAACTTAGATTCTGAACACAGAAACTGAAAAATTCCTTGCTTCTTTTTCAGCAGGCCAAGATCACTACTTTCTTTTAGCTGTTTGCAGAGAACTTAATTTGTACTTTTTCCCCTATTCCTAAAATTTAAATATATATAATTTAAAACTTCCGACTGTACATAATGTATACAGAGTGAGAAATCATCTGCTTTGTAAATGATTCAGATTAATCTTGTACCCATTTATGATCATTCTTAACACACATCCTGCTTTAATTAATGAGATGCTGATTTTACATTTTTGTGTAAACCAATAGAAGGGTGGAAGAAATACTTAATGTACCTTTGGATTGATGAAGACAGATTGTTTCGTGTACAAGCAAATGGTACCTCAAAATCTTTCTTACAAGTCAAGAAGTAATTTTAAAAAATTATTTTCAACGCTTTGAACAGCTGAACTGGTGAACAGTTCTGCTTTGTGCAACATCAGAATTTTATTAATTAATCTACATTTTGTAACAACAGTAGAGGACACAGCACTTTGGGAGAGAGACTTATTCGTGAATTTGATGTTAATAAATGCACTTACATTTACCTGACTAATTCTCACTCCCTTCTCAACACTCCTGTGACAGAACTGTATGTTCCGTGGTGGATCACAGTGCGACTTTTAAGTAGCAGTCACAATACAGACAAGACCTGATTTGCTCATCATACTGATTGCAAGAAAAAACCACTGCCTTCATGTATACTTGCATCACTTTTGAATTTCAACGCAGAGGAAGAAAATCTTTGCAAACTTCAGGTTTCTGTAAGAAGTAGCTATTAGTACAATTGGGGATGAAGGTCTGGTCGAGCCCCCTGTGCAAACACATTTTTTTGTAGTCTCTGCAGTAAAGAAAAGCTCAATATGCACGTAACTTGAACTCTGTGGAAGTTACTGGAAAGGTGGACTTCCTCGGAAGAAGGTTTCACCTTCTCAAAGGTTCTGTTAAGCAATTAAACAAATAGCTAGAAAAAGCACAGAGTTTTCCCCATGTTTGCAGATGTAATACAATATATTACTAATTAAGATACTATATAGTTCTAAATATTCATTAAAAATTTAGGGTTTACAACTCTCTGCATTAGTATGTTCCATGAACTTTCTGGGATGAATAATTAAAGAAATAAAACACAAGGGCATAACAAATAACAAAGTAAAACTGGCTATATAAAAAAACATGAAGACTGAGCATTCTATTGCCAAAATTTATTTTCAGAGTTTTGGTGAACAATTTGACTTGGCTTCCTTGCTCTGTCCCATCTATCATCCAAAAGGAATGGAAGAAGCCACACTATTACCATGTCACTAGTTCTTCTGGGCTACATAAAAAGGACAGGAGAAGAACATCAGGAACATGTTGCAGTACAGCTGCTTCATTTGGCCTTTCCTCAGCAGCATTAGCACAGCATACAGGTTGGCCATCAGTCAAGAAGCAAAGAACCTTCACTTCAGCTTGATTTCTGTCTATTTTCTCTTCTCCTGGGATATTTACAGTGGTTATGAGAGCTTTTTATCAACTTTTTCTTGGGTTATGCTTCTAGATACAGCACAGCTGAACAGCTCACTGTTGCTTTTTCTGAGAGATGAGCTTTCTATCATTTTACTGAACTGGACTGACTTCCTGTAACCCAGAGGAGAATCAAAGTGAACTCAAAGTAAGCAGTTGAAGCTTATAGCCTGGAACAAGAGAAAAAAAGAGCCTCTCCACTTTTGACATATTTGAGATGTAATTGTGACATCCTTAGGTTAAGACAGAGCTATTGCATAATATCAACCTCCCCTCCTTAGGGTGCCTATTAACCCAAAAGACATGTAAGAACAGAGCATCCCATTCCTTCCGTTGCCAGAGATGCAGAAAGTAAGAAAAACAGGTATTCAAAGTGCTCCTGTCTTGTGCTGCGACAACAAAGCCTTGCACCCAGTCTCAACAGCAGCTATTCAAAATATGCCAGAACTGAACATTACAAAATGCAAAAAAAGAAAAACATTTGAATTTCCTTGAATATGAGGTTACACTTAGGTTCCACTAATTAGAGTTTGATGGTTCCAAATTCAATCAGTCCCAAGCAATAAAAATACAACCATACAACCATAATCATGCTACAGTCATACATAAAGAGGTTAATTAAAAGTTTTGGATGCCCTGATATATTTGTTTGCATCCCAGTTGCCTAGAAAAAAAGGTTCAGCATTATGTTCTGTGCATCTGTGGGTCCCTTCTTAATTACTTTTGAACTTACTGGACAATTTCAAATGGATTTGACAGACAGAACAGAGGACTCAAAGATAATTACATTACTCCAGTCTTCATGAAAATAGGCAGTCAAGTAGAAGAAAGAGATTTGCAAGTATCCCAACCAAGGGAAGGGCTGCAATTCAAATTCAGATCTTACTGGACACAAATGGAACTTTGTAATTGTTTATGCAAAAGAAAAGTTTCTACTAGAGCTTGTATCTTCCTACAGACAATTCCTAGAGACATGGTAAACACATGGGAAACAAAACAATTAGTTCTGCCTTCAGAAAAACCTTCTAGGTAATAAAGAGCCAGACTTCAGTTGCCATCTCTTTTCAGTGTACACACAGTTAAGTTTCTACTTTTCTTAATTACCAAGGCTTAGCTTAATGGAAGTTACATGTGTAGGCTGACATATAACAACACAGGAATTTTAAATCTCATGACATACTGTAATCTTTATTTAAACAGAGACTGCTTATTCAAATAGTCAATCTTTTTAACAAATACCAGCTCTCAGTTGCCTTACTACTCATGAGCACAGAAAACCTCCTACAGCAGTTAGAAAAAATTCTTCATAGGAATTAACAATTTTATTTGAAAATTCAATTTTTTTAAATACGTGTAAACTGGCAGCTACAGACCCCATGAGCATAAGTGGTTGTCTTGCCACAGATAAATTTGACAACTTCTGTTTTGTTAAAAAAGACATTTTTTAGGACCATCTCACTGTTTCATTTTCTGTAAACAGAGAAAACAAGTTCAAACACACTGCATTATCCATTTTGGATTAGTGAGAAGGCCCTAATGGTATTGACTACACAATGGATGTTCAAAAATTCATAATATCACACAGAACTGGTAGATAAAGTATTGAATATAGTTCTTACTGGATCCTTAACTTCTAAAATTTCAACATATTTAACCCAGTACTTAGAGTTATTTATAACTGTAGAGTGCTTATCTCTTACATTCCTTTCACACAATCAACATCCTTGACAAATAAACAAAAGCCAACTTTTAACAAAGACTATGTTAATAATATAAAAGCCAGACAGATTTTCTGTGAGCGATCAAAGCTGGCTAAAATAATAACTGGAGCACATCAAATAAGTTGAATTTTCTGAGGGCTGGTCCTCAGCATTTTCTAGCAATTAAATACAAATTATATTTGCCCCCCCCTATTTTTTTTTTTTGCAATAATACTTTTCCATTTTAAATTTCCTGAAATGTGTATCTTATTGCAAAGATCAATACAAAACAAATGCTCATAGAGATAATACTATAGATAGCTGTACCTATTTAGACCAAGTTTGAAATATGAAATAGAAAGGAAACCTTAAAAGAAAAGACAAAAATGAAAGAGTTTGAAATGGGATCTTCCAGAAGAAGATAACAACCTTAAGATGTAAGAGCACTCTGGGGTGCTTGTTTGTAAGGGGTGAAATTAATCTCATCATTGGTATGCTGCATCACTTTTAATGAGAATTATAATAATGGTTTCTGCTGTTAAAACATTCTACCATTCAGAATAAAACTGTTGCCTGTAGAAAGCAAGAAGAAATGATTGACCAATTTACAGTTCCAAATGCATTCATAAAATATTGGGCATAAAGAAAAAAAAAAGGAATACAATGAAAGTATCATTTTTGTTGCTAGACAAAGTTAGGAAGTCTTAATTTTTAACCAAATACAAGTAATATCTAGACAGAAAATTAACTTAGACAGAACAATTAAATTAGATGATCACATGGTGTGCCTCATGTAGCCAGAAAGAATGTCAAACACATTTACACCTAATTTTTTGAATTAATTATATTTTTAAAATGTAGAGACCAAAATAGGCAAAGAAGACAATAAATATTGCAAGCCAAAACCCAGTTGTAGTTCACTCAAGTGATGCAATCTGAACTGTCAAAAGATACTATTTCCATGAAAAGCTGGACAAATACATGGATAATTTTAAAGGTACTTTCCTTTAAATGTACCCAAGGAAATATATTTGCTCTATATCAAGGTTACCTAGCACAGGATAAAATGACTGTCTCGATGATGCTTACAAGGTTGCTCTTACAAATATAGTTTTATTATGTGGCAAAATTTCTTTATTTAGAAGAATGGTTCTACTAGGCTTTTTTTAAACCAAGTTTCTCAAAAAAAGTTTTAATATTAGGTACTAAATCTTCCAGATACTAGACACAAAGAAGAAAATCCACAAAAGAGATGAACTTGGAAATTTAAATTATTTAACATAACTGGCACCTAAATAAATAAACTGAAAACCAAATCAGACTACAGAAAAATTACTTAAATTATTCCATAAATTATTCCCTAATATAGCTATAAGGAGATGCAATCTCTGTTACACATAATTCGAGAACACATATATATTTAAATAAAAAGGCCCAATTAAGGAAATAAAAAAGCATTAACATACCAATTTATTTTGCAACTGTCACTTATTCGGATTTAATAAATAAAATTGTAAGATGTATCACAGATGAAAATGTCAGTAGTTAAAAACAGGCCATTAAAAAGGTGCATTTCAACACCCTATCACCAGTGGTAAGTCAGAATCCCATTGATAATAGAAGGGTTCTCAAAGGAAACATTAGTAAGCAGTGGAATATGATGATGCAAAGTTGGATTCACAATAAAATAAACCGAACTTTTTCTTACTTAGCATCTATTAACCAAAGAATTTGAACTATCAACTTGGAAAAAAAAAGTAGTAAATGCTTGCAGCAAGAACACCTTGTTTAAAAACTAAAATTGTTAGGAAATAAAAATGTATTACTGACGCATATTTGCATATACTGCTAAATATTTAATACTGAGCAAAAATAACACTTTGTCTATGTTATTAAAATACTAAATCCTCTATCAGATAAATAATGCATTGCAGAGATGGTATATAAGTTGAGTTTCTCAGACTATAGTGCTTGACAATATTGGCATATGCATTTGTTTTGGAATTAAGTCTACTTACAACTGAGTCTGCATCTGGACACTCCCTATTAAAAACAAACAAACAACAAACACACAATTATAAAACGCACAAATTATTTTATTCATGCAGTTATTGTACTTCCTTTAATATTTTTCAATTAATTTGAAACATTACATTTGTCCCTTTTGTGTCTCAAACTCTGTTAAAATTTTCACCATAAATAATCCACGTTCAATTTACTGAGATTTAAACAAAAGCTGAAAGTTTATGCTCAAAACACAGAAGAAAAAATCAAAATAAATGCTGAATAAAACAAACTTACATCATAATGAAAAATAAAAATTAAGGGAAGCCAGAAGTACCACACTATGTTCTGGATAAATATACTTTAAGAGTCAAGTTTCTGTGGTTGATGTGCCCAATAAGTAGAAGTCATCAATGCTAATGAAATAGTCCACATGCAATTGCAAACCATTTTGGACAATAAACAGTATCCAAAGTAATTATACTATTCTTAGAGGAGTTCAGAGCTTTACTCTTTTGGAATCTCATTCTTAGTTCATATTTGTCAAGCGCAGTTGCAGTCAAGCACTAGGAGATGCTGGAACAAAAAAAATTATGAAGTACTCTCCTAATAATATTTTTTTTTTTTTTTTAAAGAACAAAAGGACTTTTTTAAAGGAAAAAAAAAGGCATGAGCAGAAATGTAGTGATCACAAGCACCTTAACCATAAGCATAATATTTTTCCACAATAACTTAGACTTAAGAAGTGATATTTTAAAAGAATGAATGACACTGATTGATGTCTGCAAAAGGCAGAAGCAATAACATTTACAGAATGTGGGAATACTTGAGCAGCATATAGGTTGTCTCTAATTTGCATCCTGGCAAATAAAGCCGCAAGTGGCAGTACAACCGAACAATACTGTTTTTATATAATCAAACTGAACTACCTAAACATGCACTTATCAAAAAGAGAGGGGAAAAAAATTACAATCTAAATAATCTTCTCTGAAAGGCTAAATGAGTTAAATGTAAAAACTATAGTGCCCTTGAAAATGGGTATGAGAACTTGCTAACATGGAAACATTAATATGAAATTCTGCACAGCCTGCTCAGGAACAAATACTGAGATTAAGGATCCCTCCTCCTCTGAAAGGCCGCACATAAAAAAACCCCATAAGTGACTAAGTTCCTAATTGACTTATGTCTTACCTCCCTCTGCTGGCTAAACTGAATTCATAGCGATAAGAAGAGCTCTTTTAAAAGCTATTTTACACCTCAAAAAGACAAAGTATTAGACTTCTCTCGAAAGATAACACAGACTTTCTGACATCTGGTTTTAAAAAGTGGTTGTACTCAAACGAGACAGCCTGAAGTCCATAAAAGTTAAGCAACGTGAAAGATGTGAGGCAAACAACAATGAAGGTAATTCAGCCTATAATGAAGATTTTCAAATTAGTGAGCTAAAAGATCACAAAAAGTAATGGCAGATCTAGTATCATTCAGAAGAGCACCAACAGTACTTTCCATGATCCCGTCAAGATACAAAGGAAAACTCAATAATTTGCAAATGTTGGTGAAATGGAAAATGAGGACATCAGGTTTTAGACAGATGTGCTTTTACATCACTAGATTATGATCTTTCTTTTAATTCAAAGAACTAGGTCATGTGTCTAGTATAAAGTAACATACCTCAGCAAATAGGGAATTTAAGGATTGTAGAGAGAAACCAAAACAACCAAATCATGCAAAGCAGTTATTAAAAAAAGAAGCTAAATCCTTGACTAACCTGTATAGCAATATGTGTATGGAATTTCCCTGTGCAAAATCATTACTAGACACAACATGTGGTTTATGTGCCAACACTTTAAAAACTGTATTGATGAACTGAAAAGCCAACAAACCATTAATATTTTTCAGATCTGGTAAGCCTGTCCTACACAAACTAAACAAACTTACAGTTTAATTTCGCAAGACCTCAAGAAAGGACTTGACCTCTATGTGCAGCAAACTTTCTGATGATAGAGTTTTATCATGTACAGCCTATAACGGAATCATCAGCTAAGATGAAATTAGACAAATTTAGACTAGCAATAACATTTTTTAAAAAAACCATAAATGACTATTATACTATTTTACTTAAACACATAATGATTCCTCTATTATTTATGATGTTCTAGTTAATTTACAAATTACAGATTAATGTAAGAATCTCTGTAAAAGTCTATGGCATGTGTTACATAGGAGGTCAATATCATGCAGTCACACTTTTGTCTGACCGCAGAATCTATTCATTTTTGTATTGTGTGTAAATATAGAAACAAATAATATGAATCACATTTCAGTCCAACTGTTGAAAGCAAGGAAATTTTTTTTTGCATTTCAGATTAGCTGAGCTGGTTTATATTTTCTGATGACATCGTTATGCCATGAAAACCAAAATTTCTTCTAGAAAGAAACACTCATTTTATCTTTGTTAAAAAAATACCTCCAGGTTAAAAAAAATACCTCCAGGAAAAAGTAGCTTTTAGAAAAGTATTCAGATACTAGAATGAATAAGCATATAAAGACAGAAAGGGATTAACATACCCTGTTTCCCTGAAAATAAGACAGGATCTTATATTAATTTTTGCTGCAAAACTAATTACTTTTTTACATGTATAGCTGCCTGGACACTATTTAAACTGACTTTTAAAATGAACTGTAACTAGGGCTTATTTTTTGAGTAGGGCTTCTATTTTGAGAATCCTCAAAAATCCTGAAAAAAAAAAATCACACTAGGGCTTATTTTTGGGGTAGGTCTTATTTTGGGGGAAATAAGGTAGTGCAGAAGCCAGTTTTCAGCCCTCAGTGTCTAAGAAAATTTTGTGTTACAGATCAAAGAAAAACAATGTCTGAGTAAGAATACATAAAGTCATACACCTGGGAAGAGTTAATCTGGTGCTTTTGGGCCTTTTATGGCTCCAGAAAACTACTATTAAGAGCCTAAAACTTTTGCTGGGGCCAGATTACATTTCATCGCCTGACAAAGAATGGATGGAAGGTTTGCAAGGAGGCTTTTAACACATGGGACATGAGATTAACTTGAGTAACAATTGACGTGGTGGCAAAACAACTTTTTTGTTGGACAAGATAAGAGGTACAGAATTCAATCATACAACAGTACTTGGTACTATCAAAATATTCGCAATTATTTTGCAATTAAGTAAATGCAAGATGCAAAAGGCAAATGACCAAACATACTTTTTTGCTGCTATTTGATACTGCAAAAGTTTTGCATCACAAAAAAAAGTGTCGTAAACAACTTTCCAGAGAGAATGGATTACTTTTAAAGGGAGCACTAGAACTGTTTAGAACACTGATATCATCAAATATTTACAACACTTAATTATTTTAAACTAAATGCTCATCAGAAAAAAATGTTTGTAACAAAACAGCATTCTCAAGATTACTGCTGACCAAAATCACACTATATACGCAACACTTCTCTCACCATTTACTTTAGCTTAATAAAGTACAGAAATAAGGTAGGAGAAAGAGTAAATCACAGAAGGAAATTCACAGGAACGACTTAAAAAAGCCCAGCACCTTGGAGCTCTAAAACCATCATGACAGAGAGCAGAAAAAACATGGTTCAAAACCGTATCATTGAAATCAAACATCAAAATAAAAAGCTCTAAGGCACTTTGTGTGTGCATATTATGAGCACCTGCAGTTTTTAGGTCATTAATTTTTCAGCATTATATTAAAAACTAAGGCTGATATACATTTTTTAAAAGTAATTTGAAAAATATGTATGCCGATGTTAGCAATATATAAGTATTCTCAGAGGCAAGTTTGTCAAATATGAAAGCTATTTGATGTTAAATCAAATATTTCTACTGAGAAAACACATAAAGAAATTATGAAAAAAATACATTGGAATATAGTGACCATATCTACTAATATGTAGACTGCTACCAATCCATCTAAGAACTTTCATTCAAAGTCACTTTCTGGAGAGTTTTAACTCCTGGGAGACAGAGCACATGCAATGAATATGGCAAAGTGTATACCAGGGGCAGCAGTCATGAGACAGAGTTATAGTCTTTCAGAAATGAGAGTGCATGTGGTGTAGTGAAGAAACAAAGATTTTTCTGTCTGATACTGTACACAAAAGTTTTTCTAATAAAAGGATAACTGAAGCTTCAGTTCTGCAAACACAGGCATTCAGTACCTTTTTCCATGTAAAGAGCTATTATTTTGTTAGGATCACACAAGAGAATCATATTATCTACAAGGTTCTAATGTAGAACAAGGGAGAACAACTTACATATGTACAGGAAAGAATGAGACATGACTAGACTATTAAGAATACAGTTATGCTATTTCCTTAAAATCCTTAATTACAAATCTCTTAAATAGCTGTGATGTTTTCATATTCACAGCATTCCTCTAAGCTTCTGCTATAAATATTATTTTTAACTTTATCTTTTTTTAAAAAGATCAGCTAATGCTTATTTCCATACTTTTACTAGTTTTCACACAAGATGAGGCTTCAAGATGGAAATATACTTACATAGATTCAGTATCTTTTTCTTTTTTCATTATTCCTGATAAACCAAAAGGCTTCCTCTTCCGTGGTTTTATCCCTATGGAACAAACATTTCATTTAAATACCAAAGAGATAGGTATCTATTTAGCAATGTAAACCACTGGTGCACATGAATGCCAATACATCTTAAATGCTGTCGTGAGTGATACAAAAATAGGGTGGAGACAGGTATGGAGCCAAACTAAGGGAACATTATTCTTATTTGTTGTTAAGCAACATACCAATCAAAAAATTAAATTATGATATGGTTCAACACCAGTATCATAAGTCTTTTAAAACTGATTCATGTTGTACATCCAACTCTCCATGATGAGTATGCAGACTGCTACTATTTCTTTTTTTTTTTAATATAAAATAAGTGTATTATCAATTTTGAGGAAAGGGACCCTGCTCAGTGGAACTCAACAAGAGCTATTGCTCTGGCTGATCCTGAACAGCCAGTGCACTTTGATGAGAAACAGAACCCTGTCCCTCCCAGCTATTGCAGTTTGACACCCTGTTCTTATTTCCCTCCATGTTCCCAGTATCTGCAAGCCCTGGTCTTGCCTGAGAAGCAGGATACGTAAAAAAAAAGATAACATCTCTTGGCTTTCCAGCTAATGCCAAGTTCATGCTTTCACAGTGCTGCAGCCAGGTCTAGGGACTGGCTCTCACTGAGTCTGGAACCATGCCTCCCTCTGTCATTTCTTCCCTGTTTTTAACACTGGATATCTATAGCTAAAAATACAGGAAAAAAAATTGCTGTCATACCTGTTTAAAGTAATAAAATTAAAACACATCTAAATATTCAATCAGACTTGCTGTCACATCTGCTTCTCTCCCCAGTTTTTGGTGAAAAAAGTAGACTACCAAACAAAATGGCTAAGTGCAAGAATATGACCCAACTAGTCTACAATTCTGTTTTGATGTAAGATACTACTGACAGCATGCTTTTGAGCAAAATGGTGGAAATCATTTGGTTTCCAAAATTTAACTACTGACATTTCAAGCACATCATTTAAAAAGTTATTATATTCCCCTTTACAGAAATACATTACACAGCACATGAGGAATCCCTCCACTGTTACAAATTTTCAGGCTTAAATAACTCAAACCTTCTCAAATCAGGTAGCTGTAAACTCAGCCATGTCTTGTATTTTCATAGAGACAGAAATTACTCCAAAACAATTTTTAAGTGCTACTCCGGGCCCTCCTCCTCCCCCCTCCCCCTTGCTTCTCTGCCTTACGTAGCCCAAAACAATGACAAATGGGATATGAGTAGTTTCTGAACATGGATTCTCTCTGCTTCAGTTAAAAAAAGATTAAGTCTCAGCTGCAATCTTGGCAATTAAAAGTTGTTGGCTGCTACAGCTATACTGTCAACTCCTCTGTCCCAAAAGTAAATACATAGCTTATGCAAATAAAGCAGTTCTTAGCCACTTAAAACAATCCTCTAAGCAAAACAAGCTATGCCAACAAAGAAAGGCTTTGCGACCATAACACTACATTAGACTTGGAATAACTAACATGGCAACAATGGAAAAAGCCTGGGCCATGTTTTCACATGTGTAAATTAAGTTACAATACAGTCATAAGTGAACTAAATCCAACCCCCTGCAAAGACAGGGTGATAGCCAAAGTATATTTATAAGAAACATTAACATTCTCTGACCTTTTTGCATTAGGCTTATAAAGTATTGTAGGTCTCATTTTCATTGAAGTTTGTTTCTCAGAAGCAAAACTGCTTTTTAGTCTACTGCAGTATTTTAAAGTTACACAGATTCACACACTGAATACCCTTCAGGTCCTTATCCACAGTATTCTTATATAAATATGCTACAACTCACCTTCAACTGCACTGGTTGTGTTACATTCTTCAAATTCAATAGGGCCTTAAATAAATGAAAAAGAAGATAAACAATAGGTCAAATTAAAGATAATAAACGACTATTATAATTTCCTGAAAATACTAGCTAATCTAATTATAAATTTAGGTTGTAAGAGAAAAGCACAATTACCCTGCCGATGATCAAACAGATTGCAAAATCATACATGTACGGCAAATAATTAAATATTTTCACTCTTTTATACTGAAAACCTGAAATAATAGGGCACACTGTCTAGGTACAATTCAATTTCCTATGTTATTACAACCACAGGAAACATCTCTAACCAGTTGCCTCTTCTCATGCAAAACTACATCTATAATATAGTACCAGTGTAAAGTTATCATTTTTTAATGATCAAGAGTTATATAAAGAAAAATCAAAAAGGAAGAAAGCACAGCTCCAGCCTAATTTTGAGATTCATACTCTTGCTAACTCTGTATCATTAGTTCTTCTTGTTTCTTCTTCATAGCCATTTACCTAGACAATTAAAGTGGCATGCAGAATCTTAAACATAGCAGTAGAGTAGGTTAAAAAAAAACCTTTAAAAAAAATCATTAAGACTGAACAGGACCAAAAAAAGCAAAGAACACTGGTTAAGCACTGTATCTAAAGAAATGCATTATTATGGCCTTCCATTACATTTGTCACAAGGTACCAGGCAATTGTCATTGCAAAGTGCAGCCCTAACCGTTATTCTCTCAGTCTGGTCGGGTCTAGAATTTATTTAACCCTATTATGAGTCATTTTGGGGAGAAAACATGCAGAAAAAAACACTGATTTTCCGTAAGACCTTACTCAGGGAAAGGCACAGTCACAACAGCACTTGTGCAAGTGCGAATTAAACAGAGAGAGCTCATGCAGGCAGGCACCATGATTTTCAGCCTATACCATGAATAAGCCCTTCAGCCCCTGTTTGAAACAGCAGCTTTCAACTGTATTCACAAAAGAAAATACAAAATTTAGCATGCTAGCATTGTGACAAAGGGGTTATTACTACTTCTGTATTTTTTTTTAAGGAGTGCACACAAGTTTATATATAGGAATATTGCAGATAAGATAGAAGGGATGGGGAGGAATCTCAAAACAAGATTCCCAATTCTATATCCAAAGGCAGCAGAACGTCCCTCCCTCCATGCCCCCTAAACTTAAACAGCTACTTCAAATGAGAGATCAAAATATTGAAAATTTCAGTTAAAATCAACCAGAAAGAAAGTAATTGTAGAAGCCTCAAATACAGAATCTACTTACACCCCTGCCCCATAACACACGTGCTGGTAAGTGCTCTGATTTATCTTTGTTATGATGGTATGATTATTTGAGAGCATCCACCATAAAACCAAGAGCTGTGCAATTATCAAGGTTTTTTTACATAAAAGGTGTACTTGAAAATATTTTCCAGGATTTTAACTTGTACTCTTTTCAAAATGAACATGTCATACCCTTAGTCTTAAAATAACAGATCTCAAAATAAAGAAACATGGATACTACAAGCTTCAATTTGATTTTAAATAGTACACCATAGCAAATCATTGTGCTGCAATTAGAGATGCCACAATGAAAGTAAAACATAATTTAGTTGTGCATTAGCATTGTGAATTAAACAACTGGAATTAATTTGTATTCGATTCATGCAGTTAAGTAAATCAAATGGTTCTATTTGTAATGTAACCTCCAGTATGCACAATTAACTCTTGCAGTTCAAAATTGTGTTCGACTCAGTATAAATGCTACATTTTGAAAGCACTTCTCAAAACTGCAAATAAGAAAAAATTATCCTTATGTCAAACAAATACAAAGACAATTGAGAAGCTGACAATGTAACTCAATACTCCCTGATGTTAAGCAAATGGAATCATTTTAGACACATTAGATAAAAATCTACCACATAACTTTCTTTGAAATTTTAGAGACTTCTAATGTTTTTTTTAAAGGTGTTGCCAAAGTAATGACCTGCATTTATTGTAATTAAGACTGAATCTGCAGAATTTTTGCTGCCAGTTAAGAGATCTGAGTGCTTGTAAAACTAGTAGCAGGATGAGAATCTGGGACTAGAACCCATCAGTATCCTGTTTATGATAATGTAATTGTTTGGCCTCCAAATGAAGCTCTTGAAAGCAGAATATCAAACGGCAGTATTAACTGCCCTTTAAATTTCAATTACTAAATAATTTCAATGCAAGTCTAATAATTCAATATAACAAGATGAAATTCAAATTCCTAACAGCACTCTCTACTCAATATTGTAAATACATGGGCATTTTAAGTTGGTCTTCCAATCCTTTCTCCTTTGCACTCCACCACATTCACAGTAAAACAAAGTCAGCCTGCTCCACAAACCAGGAAATGTGTATTTGATGAAACAAAACCCAACAAAAAAAATCCAGAGAAGTGGATTTAGAGAACTGTAGATGTCTACATTCCCACACTGATTTCATCAACATTTTATTTTAGGAATTTAAACTCCATTGTTCAAAATATATTGAGCAACAAATTGAAAAAATACTATAAAACATAGAAGCTGAAGAACAAATCCATTACTTCTCCAGCACTACACTTCAGACAATATGTTTTCATCACTCTGCTAAGGATTCAACTACTTCTGTTTCTTGCCTCTATGCATACTCCCATTTGGCCAGAGGAAAAAAAAAGCGCCAAACCAACCACAAACACTCATCCCCAAAACAAAAACAGAACAAAAAGACTGTAAACAACAGAGACTTAAACATATTCTTAGAGAAAACCAGTACTCAAGTTTTTCAGAATACCATCTTTTTCTTTACCCTTTCCAGTTACTAAGACTGATTCCCAGACTTTTAATGCTTTTACACGAATGATTAAAATAATTATTCAAGGCTTAGGTAAAACTCATCCTTATTTCAGATCAGTATCTATAACTTTTACTTCTAACATAAGAAGAAACAAAGTATTTTCTTTAACAACACATCCAAATTCCTGTATTTTCTCCATTTCACTTGCCTAACATTAGTCTTTGAAAGCTTTCTTTTTTTTCAGATTGATAAACATTTTATCTGAAGAGAGAAACATTCATGTTTAATACAGAAACGCAAAAATATGAAGATCAGATTAGCATTTTCAGTTAGGGAAGACTATAAAATGCAATCTGGAAAAAATCTCAGTTATCGAAGAATTGCCTGAGGTAGCAATGATCTGTTGAAGCAGCATAAAAGATTTCACTAAGCAGGTCCCACTTTTCACTAAGGTCTGTGAAGTTAACTTGGAAATGTGCATGCTACACTTTCTTCTTAATGATACCTATTAGTTTTTTCAAGTTTCAGCAAAATGGGTAGAGTTATCTCTTTTTTCCTTGCCATGTATTTACTAGCTGCTTTACTGCAGGAAAGATAAATAACAATAATGAAAACAGCATTTTTTTAAAACAAATGTTGTGAATCAGTTACATTTCAAAAGCATCTTTTGATCCTAACATGCTTTTCCTACTTAATTCAAATTTCTATTAGTGTCCTTCACCATTTGGAACCTAGAAGTTCAAGATGCCAGTGGCTGTCCCTAATGAATCCACAAACATAAACAAATAAATTCAGCATTTTCTTCCAATGCCCAGAAATGTTTGCTGGTTTTGTAAAACTTTGTATTTAATCCACCTCCACCAATACAACACATTGCATTATTTGCCTGCAGCGAAGTCAAATTTGTACATTTTGCCTTTTGAGTAGAGTGAAATTTGTAGCAGGTTTTAATTTTTTTAGAGTTTTGCTCTGTAACTTCAGATCTCCCCACAGTTCTGCTTCCTACATGACTTCTGTAAAGAGTACCATGTTTTGCCTGGGGAGTCGTATTTTTAAACTGCAATAACATTACAGAAATAGACATTTTCTGTGGTGCTCTATGGTGAGTCAATTTAGAAAACAGGATAGCTGTGACGAGCTTTTGGTAGCCCACATAACAGCTGGAGTCTCCTGTGGGGAGATGTCTTTGTGCCCAAAGAGGCAATAGTACCTTCCCCAGCCAGAAGTGTGTACTGTGACCACATCATCTCCTGCTAGAAGCAGCTGCAGTCTCCTAGCCACCCAAAAGCCTAAGGTACACATATTGCTACAAAAGCAGAGCATCAATAAGGAATTTGGATACTTTCTTATGATATTCCCCTGCATAGTCTGCTGTACTTGTATATATGGAAACAAAAGCATGTGTACTTTCACAGGAAAAAAAGAAGAGAGCCTTCTTCTCTGAACTACCAATCCATCTCTCTGATTCCTGATTCCTTAATCATTAGATGGCATTGTTAAAAATTCCCAGTGGGTTGGAGTTAAAAGAGATTGTCAGACAGGTGTAATATATAGATGCAAGTCAAAGCATGCAAATCCATATGCTGGTACCACAAGAACTTTTTTTAACAGCTACACAAAGACTTTCATGTGCACGCACTAACTCTTCTCTATGAGGCCGAAAAGCTTGCTTAACAGACTTCTGCCCAAAGATTTAAGTACAGACACAGGCATTACACCAACAAGGATTTCAGCTCAATATCAGGAAGATTATCATGGCCATAATTTCTGAAGTAGGTACACAGATTCACTGTCTCTTGCAACATCCAAGGAAAGAAAAGCAATTGTTTGACATTTAAGTAGTACTGCTGATGTCGGTGACTGAAGTCATTCACTGAAGCAGTCAGTAGGTAGCCCAAAGCACTGAAAAGAACCATCCTGACTGCAATAACAATGACAATTATATTCTACAGTACTACAGTTAAAGCACTGAGGTTTCCTTTGTTCTTTTTCTCATAACAACATAACAACGTGAACTGAGAAGGAAGCCTATTCTCAAGCATTCATATGAACACAAAATGAAAGCAAATATTAGAAATAAAGCAGCACTGTAAAAATAAAAAATACACTTTAAGACATTTATTGGCGTAAGTAAAAAGTTATAGCTGAGATCTAGTCCATTCCTTGCAAAGGTCTCTGAATTAATAGTCTGTTGGGTTAAGCATGGAGAGTTGCAGGTTCAAGACAACTTTTTTACAGTCTGGTCTGCCTGTTGTTATGTTGATCCATTGAAAAATAAGTATGGCTTAAGCATCTCAAGTACCTACACATAGACCTGAAAGTATTTGTTACTGTACACATACAGAATAGAAAAAAAATAATACAGTGCATAAATGAAACTTAGGCTTTATAACAGAAAGAGACATGAGTATCTAGTGGGATTTCAGTCACTAAAACATACATACCTAGCTATCAGGATACTAATGAGTATTCTATAAAGAGAGCATGCGTTAAAATTCAGTAAGCTTCTCTAATTGTATGTAAACATTCCCACCAAGCATCATCTGAAAGCATTTTCCAAGGCAAGCTGCTGCAGCTCACAGCATTCTACCAGCTGAGACAGACATGGACACGATGAAAAGGCAAATGGATGATGTTTTTACAGACACATGGAAGCAGACAGCTGCTATTTGACAAGACACTGAAGCAAATAAACCAGGAGTGGGTCAGTTCCTAGGCTTCTGAAAATGAGGAAGCTTTGGTTTGCTAGAACAGAAAAGACAAAAGGTAATTTGACTAAATGGATATTTTCTGTTTTAATTAATCTAATAACTTACAATAAGTGACACTAGCATATGTTAAGCACCAGTGATTCTGCAGCTCAGGATGCATCTCCTAGACTGTTCAGGAAATACATGTACTGTTTTTCTTGTTACAAGTGGCATGTAAGTATGTGGGCTTTCATGACATTAATGGGCAAAGTGGATGGCTAGCAATAAGGAGATACTTATTTTATACAAAAACAAAGAAAATGTAATAGCACTGTAAATTATATTATGGCATCTACCACGTATTTACGTCTATTGAGAACCGTATTTTCAGAGTATACACTAGGCAACTACAGAAGACAGTTTATAAATAACAACCTTACACCTGCTACTTCATTTATCTACAAAGTGACACTAATTATCATGAAGACAGTCAAGTTTGTTGTCAACTGTCTAGAAAAGTTACAAAACTTAGCTCTACAAAACCCTAGAGATAAGTTTTCCAACCTATCTGTATACCTCTTACACAAAACCTCTGTGTGGTAGACACTGGGAAAATGTTCTGCCAAGGTCAAAACAATGAAATAATTTTACTTTGCTCAACAGAGCGGGGGAAAAAAAGTTTTACTCTTTGGATTCTTAAAGAAACAAGGCAAATACAAAAGCCAACTACTATTACTATGAAGGAAAACATAATATTATGTCATACCCTGAAAAAGAGCCCCCAGTAAGCACACCAATGAACTGGAAAATCCTGCAGAGCTAAAAAGGTAAACAAATCAGGAAGTCAACAAATCAACTAAAAACTGCTTTACATTTGCATCTCCTCTTGAAACTGTCTCCTTTCTATTTTAAGGTGGGTATGCATGCCAGAAAGAAATGTTATCGCAGCCAAGCATTTACTTTTATTAGCTACACTGAATTTTCAATAACTAGAAACACTCAGACAAAAAAATTCTGCCTTTCCTCCCATCATGAGCAATCAGTTTACACACACACATGCACACATATAAACACTATAACATATCTGTTTCAAGCAAAAGCTTTTAAAAAAACTCTGTACATTTGTACTTATAGTTACAAATATGATAACAAACTATATTCTTGTTTTTGATAAAAACAAGTGTAAATCATGCATGAAAGGAGGACAATTTTTTTAAAACTGCATATGCTTCACATGCTGCTTCAAATGGCAAAGCTTTGCGTGCCTGGCTCAGTGCCAGTTGACAGCTCAGCTGGATATCAATGCACATTCTGACCCCCCTTGCAGCGTGTCACTTCTGAATTGTTTCCGCAGTAGAAAGTTTATTCAACCTCTCTCTCAAATTCAGTGGACCGACCATCATTCTGCTATTTAATCATAGCAGAACAGGGTTATTTTTCTGACAGCACTAAAGCCAGACAGCAATTCCTAATGAACAGCTTGATACAAGTGGAATTTCGACTGTTTTAGCCTCAATTAATTCTGCTGTCAAAACAAATGACTGCTTTTAGTGTTTAGATGTTAAGCTGCATCACAAAGGTCAATTTTGTATGTACACAAACATATAAGCAATCTTTTTCTTACTATCATCTGACCCTGCGACATGTTTATCGAAGAATTTCAAGCTTTCAAATTTAGAAGCTAGAAAACCAAAATATAGTTTCTTCACATTACTGTTTCTAACACTAACTTCTCATTTTTATTGCCTGTCCAAAAAAGAGAAGTGATATTATAAAAAGATAAGGAGAATTTTATTTTTCCCCACAAAAGGACTTCTTATTCTGGATTTTAAAAAGAAGAAGAAATAAAACTAAATTCAAGCATAGCTGATTTGTAGGAATGCAGACAAGAGGTGAACAGCTGTTACCATCATTGGGCTAAACAACATATTTGTGATACATTTATTGTGCTAGTACCAGACTGCCACAAGCAAATACTGGTTTGTGGATTCAGTCAGCTCTACTTTCCCCAAAAATGGATAAGAGACAGAAAACACAACTGGCCTGTTAACAGGCCAGGTGAGGGAAAATACTAAAATAATACTGGTAAAACAGCCTCCCTTAATCTAATTCTACAAAGACACAGTTCCACCACAACTATCACTGAATTTCTGACCACTCTTTGTTACATGCCCAGGCTTATGGCCTCTACAGATGCTTAAGACTTGACCAAATCCTCCTCTTTTTTTTGTTGAAAAAACTACAACAGCATGGTGATAGTACTCCTTTTGAAAAATAAAGAAGTGGCAGCATAGATAACTACTATTATCAATAGCAACATATGTAGCACTTCCAAGGAAAGTAATCCTTTAGATGAAGAAATTAACATACAAGGAGAGCAAAGAAGCAATCAATTCTAACCCTGATTCTGTTACTACTCTTCCAGCCCTGCACTCAGTTCACAGGATCAAAGGAAACATTAATCTCGGGCTATTCTGGTACTGTGAGTACAAGCTCAAGAACACTACTCTCAAGGGGCAGTATTTCTGTGCGGCTTACAAACCAAAAACAAAGTAGAAAACTATCACAATCTGAGTAGCTTTAAAGTAATTATTATCAAGTAAGACATTTATCAGCAGTAAGGAGAGAGTTTTTTCTAAACCTAAAAGCTGTCAAACATCTTCAGTTACAGAGAAATTGTTTTTTATTGCTCAGCTAACATAAGAATTTTCAACAGCAGACATTAAACACATACCCAAAGGAAAGTTTCAACTCTGAGATCCAACTAGCCTGTAACACCTGCTATGACAACAGACACTGGAAGTTTCAGCTGCAATTTATG
Source organism: Columba livia (assembly GCF_036013475.1). Lineage (NCBI taxonomy): Eukaryota > Metazoa > Chordata > Aves > Columbiformes > Columbidae > Columba > Columba livia. The sequence goes on along the minus strand of NC_088642.1, from coordinate 14,063,188 downwards.
AAAGCATGAGGTCCGTCAGCAGCAAAATAATGTCAGCTAAGACATCAATCTCCAGAACACTGTGTTCCCCAAGCACTATCCTCCACACCACTCCCAGCCCCTTTACTCATCCTTTTCTACTATTCTTCTGCTCTATACTTTAAATTCACCCCATCTTTCCTTTCTGGTTGCATAAACAACAGGATGTGAGATGTAGCTGGTTTTGAACTATCCATGGGCTAAGTGGCTGGCCAACATACACACATATATACAAACAAACACTCTGCTGTCTGCTGACTCTCCAAATGAGTAACTTACATCATTACAACTGCCTTTCCCTTTCATGGCATGTCTAGTTTGGGTCATCCTTCTCTCCCTGACTCCTCATTTTTATAGTCTTTGCAAACTCTGCTTTTCCATCAAATGAAAGTAGCAAAGTGTTGTGAAAGCTTGTGTACGAAAAAAACTAAGCAGCAGCAGAACTGCATAAGCCTGGTCTATAAATATAAATATCTGTAACAAATGGCTTTGCCTGACTGCACAGTCTGTCTTTGACCTGCTGAAGGCAGACCAAGCAAGTAGGCGGCGATGAAAAATGCACAGACACATCCAAGGAGTTTTCATCTTAAAGAAGAGTAAGCTAAGATTTGGGAACAGTAGGCGTGTAAGTATGCTGAATTACAGCCCTCATGTTCAAAGACTGCTTCAAAGAATCATGTCTTTGTAACAGTCGCACATTGAACCTGTAAACCAAGACGCCTATGCTGTCTTACTTAAGTTGTGAACTTAAACCCGTGAAATTGCCAGAGGCTAAGACATGTCACTGGATGCATTTCCTAATGAGAAAAAAATATTTACTTTTTATAGTAGCCAGAATTTTTCACACAGAAAAGTCATTTTTCACTTAGACAAAATCCCCTCCCTGGGAACATCTTCCTGTTCCGTAGTGCTTTGAAAGTGTTTTCCTATTTACTCGAACAGAAGATTAATTTTGTGAGCAAAGAAAGAACAGTATATATGCTTAACCACCTCTCCACCCTAACTGTAAAATTGGAAGTATTAATTAGTGTATGACAGTTTCCACACATGCACCATCAATAATCAAACAATTCAATGTGAACTTCTTCCTGGTGTGCCTTTTCTGCAGCTTATAGTGAGTACAAGGAGTGAGTACATGGTGAGTACAACTTTCTCCTTCTCTTTGCAGAAGGAGAAAGTTGAAACCAGAGGAGTAACTTTGAGAGACGTGTTATTAAGTATTACCACAAAATCTGCCTCATATTCATGCCCAAGGAGCTACCTGGAGCCCAAGACAATGCAGTTTTGACTTTGAAATATGTCTCAGCATTTAAAGACACAAAATATGCATACTATTATGCAATACTATCAATAGTCTCCAAGTCAGTGGTTGCAAAGAGGATGAATGCATGTGACAAGATCAGGGTTTTCCACTCCTGTCTGTTCTTCCTGAACCAGGCTACCAAAAATGATACAGAACTACACAATCCTTGGAAGGATAGTATCAGCTAAGACCATATACCAGAGAGGGACTCTGTGAAACTGAATTCCTGAGGCTTAGGACAAAGTTTAATGATAGTAATAGCCTATCTTATACTGTTTTTCTAGATATCTCCTTTCTCTCGAAGAGAGTAACCAATAGAGAAAACTCTTCAAAACAAATCCATTTCAACATTAAATAAAGAATTAAAATTACAAACATTATTAACAAAGCTAGGAATTTGAAATTTCATTTTTATGGTCAAACCAGAGCTTAGGTCTGTGCAGCTAGGTTGATTAGCTACTGCTATGACATTTTCCTTTTTCCTACTCTCATACTATTCAGGCAACAGGACAGGGTGTAGCCCACTGTACCTTATGTTGCCAAAATGCACACAAATCAATATCCATCATTTAAAATGGAATTACGGCCATCTAGGTGACCTACAATGATTAAGACAAGAATAAAAATGTAACAAAGACAAAGCAGAAAAGATCCTGCACTTCCTGAGAAGCACCATGGACACACAAGTTCAAATACAAGTCAAGTGAGAATTAATTTTCAAATGCCAGAACAAACGTCGAAGTTCAAGAAAGTGTATGACGTACGGACCTAGTTGACTAGACAGTCAATTCAATGCAGAACTTGTCCTGGTATCACGTACTATCACATTGCAGTATTATTGCCAATGAAATTATGAGTTAATTAGAAGTGGGACCGTGTGCAACACAAATTAACGATCACTAATACTAGATAAACTATCATATCCACAGTTTAGGATTTGTTTCAACTTTATTAGAAAGGCAGACTATTAGACAAGATAGGTGGGTTTAAGTACAACTTTAGATTCCTGTGTTTTGCTTCCTTCGTTTAAAATCCACATTTTTCCTCAAAAACCTTGTGTTCCAAAACTCAAGCTTTTGTTCTTACCTAACAATGCAGTATACTAAGAATGAACCAATGCAGAGACGTTTATAAATAGGTTTCAAAATATCTCCAGATTTCAGAAAGTTTCATTTATTGTAAGCTTTGACAGAAAAAACAGGGAAAAGAATACACTTTTCCATTCTAATTTTGCTAAGTACACTTCCTGTGAAAATTTCATGTTTGAAAAGGCCATTTAGTTAATGGTCTAGTCAATTCTGTCCAAAGAACATTTCCTATATTAAAAGAAAGATATGCCTCCAATAAATAAATTAAGAACTCCAAACTTTTCCCTCAATTTTCGTTCCACATAAGGTTATGCTACTTTATGTAACTGAAGTACAGGTCTTATTTACTTTATTAGCACAAAACACATCTCAGCACATTATTTCTATTCTCAGGTGTTTAAAAGCTCTTTGGTATTTTTTTGTAATCGTCATAGTGTCACCTGTCCTGCATACTACTGCATTTTCTGATGACTATCCCCTAATTAATGTCTTTTTCTCCTTAAGTTACTGAAATGGGCATTGCTTTGCTCTCACAGACCAGAAAAAGCATTTGCCTCAGGCTGCAACTGTTTTTGTTTCTAGCAAGAAAATTCAAGAGGATCTTACTGAGTGTCCAAAATAATTCAAAAACCAGCTCTGACCCAGTTTTATCTACAGATGTTGTCTAAGTTATTTTTATAAATGCTACTAGTCCTTCACTTGGGTTAAGAGAACTTTTGAACAAAACTTGCGCAGCTAGAACTCTCCAGATCATTAAGAAAAAATAAATCACAATCTAAAACAAGTTTGCAGCTTTGGTATATACAATTATTACAAATTTATGCTGGCAGATAGGACTTCCTAAAGTCCACATCAGCTTTGACAAGCTTGTTATTTGTGAAGGGACACAATTTTTGCAGGCAAAATAAAACAGGACAAGTATTAAGACACATTTGCTGGTACAGTTATTGAGCTTGCAGCTTCTGATTGAAAACCGAGCTCTACAGCTCAGGACCCTTAAATACTACTTCATCTGCCTCAAACCCAGCTTCTCATAAAAATCCTCAAAGATATCCACAGTTAATTTCTTCCATTAAATTCTGAAATATAGCAGTGATCTGCCTTCCTTTACAAAGAACAGTTTTCTGAATCCCCGGGGTACTGCCAGTGTTGATAAACTAAACTCATTCCTCAGTCAGCCTTATGGGTAGAATTATGTGTGGGAGCAGGCTTTGAGAAATGGTGACACTTTTGGCTATTTATGCACCTGATCACAGTTGTTGGCAGCATTAAAGTATTCACAATATTTACAGAAAATATAAAGAAAATCATTTAAGGAACACAAAATAAATACTTGCTTTGTTACACTTCCTTATGGAAGAGAAGCTCAAAGATGTCATGCCAAGCTGCTAAAAAATTAGTATGAAGTATTTTCAGTGTTTATTTCCATGTACTTTGTTGTTGTTCAGTGTCCATTTTATAAATGCTGTGAACTATTATGTTATCAAACAAACCCATGGAAAAAATAAATGCCACACCCAGCACTGTTTCAAGTATTATTCTCAAAGCAGAGTTCACTATTCAAGCACATAATAGCTAGTAGCTTTCATCAAAGCAACCTTCAATACTCCATGACCCTTGTTTTGTCTCTCAATCTCTGGGAAAGGTCTAACTTATTTCTAAAAGTTCTTAGGAGTAATACGGTTAATTCTTAACTCTTTTTCCCCTACTTTATCCCCTTAATCTTGTACATTTCTTCATTAGGTAGAAAACATATAGTTTAACACAACACACTAACTAAATAGGAATATTGGTTTTTAAATGTTTACTAAATTGAAGCTCTAATGCTTTGTGATTCTGGTAACAGGCTAACAGGCAATGCTGGCAGCATTAATGAACTTGTAAGAAATTCAGATTAAACTGTTTGCTTGCCATCCAAATAGTAAACGTTATGGTTTATCGACAGTTTTGCAGCCTGTGAAAAGTACACATTGCTTTCAGTAGGAATGCCATACCTAAATAAACCACTGTTTCTTAAGACATCAAAATACAAAATGTGTTAGCTGTCCTGAAACAGAGGTTCCAAATGTGTTCTCTCAGAACAGACAAGGATCAACTGGACATCAACAAGGATGCTGGGATTTTTTTTTTACATGCACTACTTCTTGAGGCAGTGGATATTCTGACACCATAGCTGTCCTAAATCACTAACAGACCTCCTCAGCTCTAGACTACCTGATAGCCTTCCCAGAGAGAATTTCAAAATTATATACATATATATAAAAAATAATCCTAAATTAATGTCTCCATTTGACATTTGTGATCTTAGACTTTCCCATGACTGGAGTTACCAGGAGCCTTGAGACATTTTTTTTCTTCACAGGCAAATAAAGCAAAATAGGCTTCAGCAGCTATAAAGGGCAACTTGTCCCAGTGTTTCACCACCCACATTGTAAAAATTTCTTCCTAGTGCCTAGCCTGAATCTTCTCTCCTTTAGTTTAAAAACATTACTTCTTGTCCTATCACAATAGGCCCCACTGAAAGGTCTGCCCCTATCTTTTCATAAGCCCCCTTTAGTTAGGAAGATGACAATAAGGTCTCCCCAGAGCCTCCTCTTCTCCAGGCTGAACAACCCCAACTTCCTCAGCCTGTCCTCATAGGAGGTGTGCTCCAACACTTTGATCATTTTTGTGGCCTCCTCTGGCCCCTCTGCAACAGGTCCATGTCTTTCCTGTACTGAGGGCTCCAGAGCTGGACACAGGACTCCAGGTGGGGTCTCACCAGACTGGAGTAAAATGAGCAGAATCACCTCCCTCCACCTGCTGGCCAGGTTCCTTTTGATGCAGCCCAGGATATGATTTGCCTTCTGAGCTGCAAGCACACATTGCTGGCTTATGTTCAAGCTTTCCCCCACCAGTGCCCCCAATTCCTTCTCCGCAGGGCTGCTCTCAATCCCTTCATCCCCCAGCTTGTACGGATCTTGGGTGTTGCCCTGACCCAGGTGTAGGATCTTGCACTTGATCTTGCTGAATCCCATGAGGTTCACACAGATCCACTCCTCATGCCTGTACATCTCTGTCTGAATGCTAGAAATGGTTCAGATAATACATTAAATTCTGACCTGAAGTCTGACCAGTTATTGCATATCCTGCCAGCTCCCCTTCTGGTTTTGAATGTTTTACATTTAAGTGATTTTTTTTTTTTTTCACTTCAAATTACAAGATATGCAACTGGATGTTTGTGGCTATTTTTCTTACGCTGGATGGAAGTAAGAAAGTAGCAGTTTATTTTAAAAGAGCCATTGTAAATAAGTCCATAAATGAAGTTTAAAAAAACTTCACAAAGCATTACTGCCTGAAATAAACATTATCTGTACTAGAAATGCAGTATTAAACTGAAGAAGTCCCTGTATATGACTACTTCAGGTGACAGAAATCAGCCACCAGAGGGAGCCCATATAATCTGGTATAAAGGACATCATTGTACAAAGAAAAATTTCAGATATGCAGAAGAGAATTAAATAAAATAATTGCCTATATCTAGAAAACTTTACCATAAATTGGTTTTAGTCAATGCAATAAAACAGCCCTTCTCAGTACTTCATTTTACATTCATTCTTAGTTTTACAGATATAAGTAAGAAGTAAATTCTGCTAAGAAGTACAACTAGAATATACTGAAATAAACTAAAATACTTTCTTATGCGTTACCTTTTTAGTTTACTTTGTTGTCAAAATTCAGTATTTCAGAAAGCAGCCCACCATCTTACTTAGTATGCCAGCCCACAAATAATATGGAACGGAGAAGGCCTACATAGGCATGGGAGATTTTGAAGTATTTCCTTCAAAGGCACTTAGGCCCGGAATTGTAAGCAACACTGACAGTTGTAAGACTTTTTTTCTATTATTTCTTTCCCACACTGGATGTTTCCACTTCATTCTTAGAAGGATGATACCTCACTTTACCTTCCAAATCTTTCTAATTCTCAAAGTCATGTGATTCTAAGTTAATGAAATGAATATAATAGAAGCAGTAACCATAACTAACATCACTACTGGTCTGTGTTTCTAGTCTCCTATATTGGGCACTTCAGAATTCTTGCCAATTTGTTCTTTTACTGCTGAATTTGCCTGTGCTTTCCCTCTGACTGCTCTACAAAGTTGACATCAATACAATAATTTGACACTGTAAAACAAAATTGGAGGTGTGTACCTTTCCACACTAAACACACTACCTTTCCTTAGAATATTTCACTATTAAAAGAGATGAAGAAATGAAATTTCCTATGATAAAAGCTTTTATTTGGCCCTAGAGAATACTAATAGGATTTGAAGAACTTGATAAAGAAGTAAATAAGTACAGAGGGTGTATAACTTCTCCAACTAAATGAAAAAGTGAAGTGTTATTTTTTCACAAATACTATGTTGTCTAGCAAAAAGCCACACTAATAACATGGATGACTTGAAGTGCACAGTGCTCTAGGTTACAGTAGCAAGTGTCTTTTTAACTCAGAGACTCAGTATCCTAAATTCAAGAAGGAGATCCCCAGCTGCGACATCTCAGCAGTAGCTAGTAAAATAGGTATGAATACTGAGTTTTCGTGTATCTTTGTCCTGATTTCAGACCAACTGAACTTGAAAGCCATGCTTTTTATTTCTTAATCTTTAGTGAAAAATTGCAAAACACACAGGAAACATTTGAAATATGTTCCACATACAATATTACCTCAGCCTACTCTGTATCAGCATTGGTAGATCACAGAAAGAATGCATTATGTTTAAAACTCCTCACAGAGGCTTTATAAGATATCTAGTAACCACATTTAACAATTTAATATAAATTCTCAAGGTTTACTCTGTTATGTAGATCCTTGCTCTGAAAAAAACCCTTTGTGCTTCTATGCTAGAAGACAGAGATGCTAGTCGGGACTGACAATGCTAATAAAAACAGAAAAAAGTACTACTGAACTCTTGTATTCACACACCTAGTGACTGTGCATTCATGCCCAAATATTAAGGTGAAGTCTTTATTTTTTCCTACAATGCTAATTACACAGTACTGTGAGATTGTCTTCTTACACCAGCTCTTATGCATCACAAGCAGCATGCAGTACTTTCAGGAACTAATACTCAATTTGCTGCTTAGTAAAGAACATTCTACATACAATCTCTTAAAATGCATAATTTTGTAAGCTAATAGAATAAACTGATGCAACTGTTCCAACAGTTCAATAAGCAAGTTTATAGACACATTTGTTCTGAATGTATCAATGAATTTATATTAAATAAGGTTTTGACATACAATTTAAGCAGAAACACAGAGCAGATAATGCATAGTTTGTGTAAGGAGATTTCACATGAAGGTCTACATAGAGGGACTCAGAGTTACAAATTGCCATGCTTTAGAACACAAATACTACACATACATAAAAAATGTGCATTCATCCATTTCTATGAATCATTAACACCAAAACTAACAAATTCTCAGAATTTGAAATTGCAAGTACATTAAAAACATAACACATTAACAAACAGGCTTTTGACCTTTTATTAGGAGTGGAAATCTACAGTTTTAAAGTTAACATTTCCTACTCTTATTTTTAATCTCTTACCGGGTCTTTCCTTGCCAGTTCCTTTTGACTCAGCAAATTTCTGTATTAAACTCTCAACTGTAGTATTTGTCATATTATTAATGAACTCTTCATGCACCTTCAAATAAAAAACAAAACACCATACCACACACAAAAGGAATTTAAAAACCAGTAATCAAAATAATGTAATTAACTTTAAAAAGTGGTTTTGTCTATAGTTAAAGTTCAAAGTACTTCCCTCTAAAATGTATTACAGGGCTTCCAAAAATCAACAGGCATTTTATCAAGGAAATATTATACCTTCTTTGCTTTAGTAACAGCAAGTGTCTGTACAATACAGATACAAAGAATGAAAGAATACAGTTTGATGGTCAGTTTAGGATTTGCTTCCATTTCTTCCATCAAAACAACTTGTGTATATATCACTTTATGAATTTATCAGCAACATGCCCCACTAGCATGTCAGGAAAACAAGCAGACTCTTAAGTCAGCACCAGTTAAGGGTGTGAACTGCTACTACTGCATTATCACAGTGCCCACCTGCTTGAGTAAAAGCATTACTGTTGTGATGTTTTTGATTCGATAAAGGAACAACCACATGCTGTTAGTAACAAGTTTTTCCAAGAAGGCAGTACGTATAAACTTTAGAAATAAATAGCATTACTTTTGTAACCATCATCCATTAGCAGAAAACCTCAAAACTGAGGAAAACAGCAATTCAAATCAAGTGTACACTAATAAAACTAAACTTCAAAACATCTAAAAACTAAGGACTACTCATAAGGATTATTAATTAAACCAACTTACATCTAAAGAAATTATACTATATAAGCTTCTATTATGGAGATCCAAAGTGTATCAAAAATTTGGAAATTTTCAGAGCAATATAATTTTGAATTTTAGTCAAAGAAAACTACAAGTATCCCAATAACATGTTAAATGAGTGCTAATTTAATATCTAAGAACATAAATTCTAAATACGCTAAAAATTCTGCAAATCGTGAAAACACTGCTTTCTATTAAGAAAAAATTTATTGAAGCTTTGTAAAATCTGTGATACTGAACGTAAAAATGCAACAAGAAGCCATAAAAATTTGAGCTTATGTTGACTTAACCATAATTTGAAAGATGTGATTCTGTAATTACCAGAAACACAGTAAGAAATGTTCCATTTAATAGATTAAAAAAAAATTGTTTACTTGTATTATGCTAGCTATAAGAATATAAAAAATTACCTCTCCTATTTGCGAATGAATTTCTTTTATGGTATTTGAAAATGATTCTATAATTTCTTTCATACGAAGAAGGTGTGTTTCTTCAATGTCTTGAAATTTCTGTAAACAAATACAAGCAATAAACCATAATGAAAATATTTCTTCAAATACTAAACGTTATATTTTAATAATTAAATTCACTAAATGGGAAAGCCACACAACTATATTTTTCAGATCATGACCATTGTAATTACCATGTTCAAGAAAAAAAGCTATGAAATAGCTATTTTAAAATATAGTATTTCCTTTTAGAAGCATTATCCATTTTTTACTCACTCTTTACATTTTTATCTACCTTGATTTTTCAGAATATCTGACCTATTTCTACCAAAAGAAAATATAGTTAGAGGGTTTAAAACAAAAGAACAAACAAAAACAACAACAACAACTTTATTCTCCATTACTGAAGAGTCTTCTCTTTTCATCTAAACCCAGAAATCTTATTTCTGGATCTGTTTTGCACTTCCTTCTTAGCACCTTCTCCTGCTCACAACAGACACATGCTTTCTTGTTTTCTAGGTAAATCTATACCCTTTTTTGCTTTAAATATGATTCATTTGTTTGATCTTTAAACTCACCATGTATAATCTTTGCAGTTTTTTCCATTTTGACAAGACCTCCAGCTGGCAGCCATTTTAAAATAACTTGCAATGTTTTCAATGACCCCTTCCTAGCCAAAGATCAGAACTAAAAGTGTCCTCACCCCCTCCAACAGCCAACCATAATTGCCTTCAAACCTTTACTCCTGCTCTCTCCTAGTTCTCTTCCTATTTCTGTAACTGCCATTTCAAGTGAGTTCAAACTTTGGAGTATCACTTAATCCTCTCTCCAATATGTAGAGAGTTCTCTGAAGACCATCTCTCCACACTTAACACCTCTTGCTACTCTGACTCACAAACACAACTCCATACAGACAAGTCAAATATCTCTTAACTTCTAAACTCTCAGTCGCTCTTTTCCCCTACTCACATACCTCCCTAGCCATGAATCAAGCAGATGATTTTTTCTTTTCTCCAGCAGCCTTCCTCTTAATTATAGAGGATATGGTCATCCTTTGCAGCCTACTTTATTATGTTACTTCTTATGGATTACCTTATTACATAAACAATATTATTTTGCTTTCAAAACTATCTATGGGTCCATATCTATATCTGCTCTCAGTTACTATCAGATACATGTACAAAATGCTACCTTCCAACGTGTGCCTTTTTCCACTACCTAATTTTAACAAAATCAACTTCAGAGATTATGCCAATGATGTTTCCTTCCTGTTTGATTTGAGCTCCCCACAAAACTCTGCAAAACATAGGTACTAGTCTCCTATAAACTCTTTACAATGTGTATCAAAACACTTGGCCCTTTGGAGCTTTTTTGTCTCTTTTGTTAGTGGAAAGCATCCCCCACCCCAATTGTTTCCTTATTTCTTGCTTATTGTTTTATACTTTGATTTAAAGTATAAAAAGTCTTTGAAGTAGAGCCATCTTCACCTTGTACAACAGATAATAAAAAGAGGTTGTGATCAAAGTATAAAGCTAGGTACCATAATACAACCACATTATCCATATTGCAAACATAATCATTAACCAAACTGTTTAGTTTCACTTTTGAAAGAGCAGCCCATTTTAAAAACATGTATGAAAATGAATCTGTAGCATTAATGACCCAACAAATGTGAGTCACTTAGTGTTTTAACCTACAGTACAAATGAAAAATCATCAAAAGGATCTTTAGCTGCCCAACTCAGTATACACATTATAAGTAAGGATTATTCCTTTTCTTAAGTCTGTGCTTTCCTGCAAGTTTTACAGCATATTTTAAAAATGAGTTATTACTCATTTTTGAACTTTATTTATATGCAGACTGCTCAAGAACAAAATCCTTCAAACTCAACTCTACTCAGTTCTAAATAAGACAAAAGACATTTGGAGAATAATTTAGCACTTTCAGCTATTTGATCCATTCCAAGAATTGACTGTGCTATGTGATTTTTTAAAAAGGTTTGTAAGATGGAAAATCTGGCAAATAAGACATCATGTTTTCTTAGCAACTGCATAGCAATAGCACAATACAACTATAACTTTACTCAGAAAAAACTTCCAACGTGGGGAATTTCTGTCAAATCTGATTTCTAAACAACAGTTAACTATATTTTCCTACTTCTTTAATCACAATAAAACCTTCCATGTTTATCGCAGCAAAACCCATAACTAGCAGTTCAAGATTAGGAAGATAATATGTTTCAAAATTTAACCTCCCAAATAATATATCATGAGTCCCTTCATTTTGATAACTTCAGGTAAGATAGTAAATAACAAAAAAAAGAAAAAATACATAAAATCTATGCAACAAGATCAGTTTAAGAAGAGAGGATAGCTAAGTGAGGACATTACTGCATGATTACCTAGTATAATGTCACAGCAATTCAAGATGTTTGTCCTCAGAAAAGTACTATGTGAACAGTATAAGACAAATTTAAGCTAAGCCAACTGACTTTGCACTGAAACAGCTGAGAATGCTCACACTTTTTTTTCCAGAACTAGTGTATTTCAAGTAAAATGTGCTGTAAGTCAAGATAATCTAGGCTGTGCTTCATATAGAAGTGGGCTTGTGTACATTCAAAAGTGTTGTTATTTTTCCTATCAAATAATCTTAAAAGTAGCCCCCGGCAACTAAACTGTAGGCGCAGCTACATCATTATTCTTAAAGCAACTTCCATAGATGTGACTTATACTAGCAGAAGGGCAATTTTCATTTCCAATGTGGACAGAAACAGAAAGTTTCCAAGTGTCCATTATCATGTCAAATGAAAATTTGAATTTTAAGTAAAAGGGCTGTTGCAGTTAAGGAATTAAATTCAGATTACTGTGGTTTGTAGTGAGAGGTAACTTTGCACCATTTTTGTATTGGGGAAAAACCCAACCCAAATCAAAGTGATTCTAACTGTGCCTGCCTCCCCCTTACCCCAAACAAACAAACAAAACTCAAAGCAGCCCAAAAGTGCTATGAGTTTTTCTCCCAGCTGTAACATCTGATAAATGATTTGTAAAATGATTTGTTCTCTCTCTCTACATATCTCAGCCTGGTTTAAATATCCAATACCTACCTAACAACACGATAAGAAAGCTGAAGAAATAGCACCTTCATATTCTGTCTCTATATACACAATAAGGTGTTATAATTAGTTTCTCATCCTTTGTTGTCACTGGCTGTTCAAATGGATCTTTATTTTTTTTTTTAGTACATGACGAAAAGCCCAACTAATCTGCTTGCTGAAAGCCTCTACATTTTTCTTCACAAATTCACTGGCAATAAAATCTATTTCAAATACTCTTCATGTTTATCTTCTGTCAGTTCTAGACAATAACTCCTTTTAATTACTCACGTCTTCATTGCTCACTGGAGACAAGTTTACACTGCAATTTAACCAGGCCAGCTTACTAAAGTCATAGTTATTTTTTTCTTATTGTTTCAGAGAGCAATAAGTCAACTGCTATAAACACCATCTCTTTCTTGTAAGGCACAGGTGTCAAACATCCAGCCCGGCACTTTGTTCCCACCCCTGTGCGGGTGTGCACATCGCGCTGCAGGAGCAGGAGAGCGGAGCTGGAATGAGTTTGACACCCCTGCACTACTGGGTTGTCATTGCAATGAAGTTATGGTTAGAGAAAACACCTTTTGGGATTTCTCTGTGCACAGAACAAATGGGCCTTGCAGAAGAGAGCACAACACAGTTTTTAAAATAACTTTGTTCTGTTTGTTTTTCTCTGAGGTATTTATAATTTTAACAGCTGTATATTGTGTTATTACGTGATGCCAGCATTTCCCTCTTCTGCTTGTGCTAACAGGAATATCTCAAGTTGCCCAAGTGAGGTGTGAAGGAGTAGTATGCTGTATTTCTACAGTATTTCTGACTAGAAGATGTGTTCATGTGTAACATTCTGGAAGATGAGGAGGGTCAGAGAGGAGAGAAGTATTGGAAAAGCTAAAGGCTGCATAAGAGTACCTGAATGTTTTATCCCTTTTTAGTTAATATTTAAATGCCATTATTGAGTGGAAACTATTGAGTTTCCACTAGTGCTAATGAAACTGGTAAAACTAGTGCTATTGAGTTGTGATGGAGTGGAAAGAAGCCATTTCTGATTCCATTCTGTAAGCCTTTTACTTTCCTGTTCCTCTCAAAACCAGTTTCATATCTAGTAGATTATTACAAATATATGCTCTTGCTAATTAAAACCAACTCCAGCATTCGAAAATGCAAGACTTAAACCTATTCAGGTTACAGAGACCTTTTAAAGCAGGACAATATAAATGTAATTTTAGGACTGGCCTAAACATTCAGCCTTCTGAAGGCAACTGCAAGTCTGATGTGGCCCCTGGTGAAAATGAGTTTGAAACCCCTGTTCTAAGGTAACAAATCAACAGCAGTGAGACCAAGATTTAATGCAACCTGGCTGAACTTGCTCTGCAGTGGATCAGAAGCATTAACAGGATCTATTTCAGTGGGGGTTCAGTACCTTCCACAGCAAGGTAAATAAAAATCAGGGCAGAAACTTCTTGATCCAAATGAGTTGCACTTGTATATGAGTTAAGACAAATAAATGGAAAAGATCAGTATTTTTTCTGGAATTACTTGATTTCTTTGTAGGAAAACAAAATCGTGGAGTTACTGGAATGCTTATGCAGAAAATACAACAGTTGAATTAACAGGAACACTACAAAAAAGTTATCATTTGTGGTAGCAGGAGTAGGTGTTCACGTCAGTTTCATTCCGCCTATACTTATTTCTGAAAATTCTCCAGGAGGAATGTCACACTTCAATGATTCTTTCTTGCTATTGTATTATACTTGTTTCCAAAATTGTTTTAAGATACATAGTAGTTAAATTTAAAAAGGTTGCCTATTCCCCAAATTCTCAAGTGATAGTAACCACACATGCCAGTCCTAATGCAAATCAAGTTGCCTAGAGATAACTGATATACAAATATTTTAACTTACAGTAGACACACACAACGCTAAGGCAACAGACACAAATATGTAAGGTGGACCACATACACAAGTGAGTTCAGGCCAGTGTCACATAAAACTAGCTTAAAGATGCAATTATCTACCCTTGGTACCACATTGCCTCTGTCTTTGTGCCAGCACAAATACTTGTGTGATCTCTTAATAAATCAGACTGCAGGTCTCTTCTGGGTTAAACTCAACCTTCTTTCATACATTAGTTTTAGCAGAATTAGTTCTACAAGACAGTTCCTTGCACAAACACTTGACAAAGGAAGAAGCATGGAAACAGGACAGCTGCTACTTTGACAGCAATACTGTCTTAAAACATGTCTTGAAAACACATCTTCGCACATCAGAAATAAGAGAGAAGTACCACAGGTCTTACAACCTAGACCATGGTACCCATACTTTCTCTCGTTGAACTTTTATTTTTTAATAAAGCCTTTTTATACCACTGAGTAACTGCAATCATCACTGCTTCACACCCTACAATGGAAAAAGAGGCATTTAAAAGTAATTTTTTTTTTTTTAAAGAGGAAAAATAATGTACATAACTCAAACTGAAAAGCATAAGGACTGCAGCTCCCTCAACCAGAACTTGGCCAGGATACTGCACAAAAAGATGCCTTCTGCAAAGTCTTCAAGGAAAAGCTGTCAAGACTCGTAATGTAACAGTCATGTTAAAGACGAATTTTGCAGTAGCATGCCTGGGCACTTCATTGCAAATGTCTGAACAGGGGGGTGGAAGAGTTCTGGTATGTGATACATGTGGTAACCTTTCTCTAATAGCTGTGTTGAATATCTATTTGGAGATGAACTAGATCAAATTCTAATGAAGTTCTCAAAGTAGGAACGCAGTTTACAGTTTAGGAGAGGCAAGCTTCTAACATATCAGTTTACACAATCCCCGTGCTGTGAAATCCATATTACCAAGAGGCTAAGGAAAACCCTAGCACTTTCCCACTTGTATGTTAAAAACACAAATATGACAGTATCTTCCTAATATCTGCATCTATGCCCAATAATTAATCTTCTAAACTAATGAAGAGAGGAAGGAATTTTCAACAAAAGTACAATTCCCATCTTGTAAAAGTTTTACTAAAGCAAGAAACATATACAAATATGTATGCCAACCAGTCATCAACTATTACCACTAAAAGCAGAATTGATGAAGTTTGATTTTTGAAATCTGGGGCAATGGAAAAGGGCCTGTTATCAATAGATCTGAAAGAGAAACCTTAAAATGTAACAAGCAGCAGCATATGCAATCATACAGAGAACTGGGTATCCTCTGGAATACAGATTAAAAGTCTTCTAAAAAAACCCAACAACACAAACTTGAACAGATGTAAGGACTTTTCAAAACCTCAGGTAAACCCTGGGAATACACTTTAACAAGGTGTAACTATTTTGCTGGAATTATAATGAAAGAACCACGATAGATCCCAGTATTAAAACTCCTATGAATGAGTTCTGAATGTACAGCAATTCACAAGAATTCTCACATTATCACAATGCATCTGCAATACTTCCAGAAGTTCATTTTGTTTTCTTCCTAAAATTTTATTCTAAGAGTCTTTCTAGAGTGACAGTGTTCAACTGTGTCATTCAAGGACAGCGCCATCACAAAATAAGTGGGCAGTGTTTGCACCTCAAACATATTACTTCTGACATTATCATTCATATCAGTTTCCACAGAAGATCATTCTATGTTGAAATAATTTTTCAAAAGCTTTGGTTACAGATGTCTTCAAAGATGAAATAACACTTATTAATCTATTTTAAAGGTAACTCATTTACTATAAGCCTTACCTGTGCAGTTTCTGTCATTTTCTGTTCAAAATCAGTTTTAAAAGCAGCATATTTCTCCACATATAGTTTATAGGTATCCGTAGCTTTCTTTGTTTTAACTGCTGCCTGTAGATCAGTACAAAAAAATAAAAGTGTCAAATGTCACACATACAATCTGATGCAAGGTTTTTAAAGTCACTATTAAAAAAATTCAGGAGCATATTAAAACAGTGAAGTGTCAAAACAAATTTTCCCCACGAAATAACTCATATTCAAGTCATTAGAGATTTCCACTGAAACCTATACATACACCACATTAAAAAGCAACAAAACAATCACCTCATTTAAATTCCTTCCACTTATCAGCAATGACTGATTTATAATACACTTATTTTTAAATAAAATCTGTATTGATCTAAAGTTAACTAATCAGCCTTTGTCAAATATTTAGATCTGCAACAGAAAAACAGGAAGAAATCAGAGCTGAAATACAGAACAGTTATTTGTGAAATTCTGAGAGTCAATAGTAAAAAAGAAAAAAAAGAGTGCTCTGTTAGAAATGAAGGAAGAAATTCAGAAATACAGGCATTACACCAATGTAAATTTTAAGATTAAGACATATTTGAAAGTAAGTACAGAACATACTGATGGGCAGATTTATGTAGCTTGTTTATAACAGTATTTTTTTATTTTTAATTTTTTTTTTTGTTGTTCATAAACCAAAATAATATTTTTCTGGGGATTTAATCTTCTTAAAAGACAAAACAAAATACAGTAGAATGCCAGTATTACATGAAGATTAAAAGTGAATGAAGTGATTTTTTTGTGGCAGAGAAAGTTATTTCCAAAGTTTACAGCATGACACACAAGATGGATTTTTTTCAAACCTTCGATATTCTTGCTATTTCCAAATTAAAAGCCAATGAAAAAAAAATTGTCTTGAACACCAGCTTTTTTTCTAGCTTCATTGTTCAACATGCCTATTTTATCTCACTGAAATTTTCCATCCATTGTAACTCCAAAGTATTCCGGAATTGTTAATGACATCAGTGAAGACAGCTGTGTATTTACTATTTGTTCTAGCTATGAATAGCTCTCCTCCCCTTTTTCAAATTAATTACATCTGTCCCACAGTAAAAACAGAAACTATTTCTCACTTGCAATGACTTGTAAAGCTGACCACTATCTATAACTTTCAAGCGAATTAATGTAGAAGTGCTGTGCTGGTTTGACTGAAAGTGAATTAATTTTCTTCATGCAGTTAAAAACTTCCTTTTTCTTACCTAGCACAGTCGTTGTTTGGATTTAGTTTGAGAACAAGAACACAACACCCTGGGACAGAGTTGATCTTTTTCTTCAATACCTTTCCAGTGTCTTTGAGTTGGAACAAAGAGAACATAAGAGCTTACTAGTATCTTAGTTGTTGTCTGGGAGCCTATTCTGAGCTCTCTGCCCACAGGTGTGAGGAGCGAGGAAGGGGGCAGGGATGGGGCAGAGCTTGACTCACATTCAGGGGGATCAGTGAGAATATTCCATGCCATTAGCATCATGCTTTGTATTTAAGGACAATTGGATTTGCCAGTGAGGGAGATGGAGACCTGTTCTGGTTTCTGGTCCGTTTTTGTGGAATTACATTTGGGAGTTCTTTTAGTTCAGTCTTTTGCCATTCTGCCATTTTGATGTTGGCCTCTGGGCCTTTCTGCTTTTTCTTCTTTTTTCTCTCTTCTCTCCCCAAGACCAGCTGTCCAGGACCTGGAAGCTCTCTCTTCTTGGGACAGGCTGCTCAGTGCAGGCAGTTTGTGAGGAATTGCATTGAGTATCTTTTATTTCATATTCTATTTTCCATTATATTCTATTAATATTGTTATTTTATTAAACTGTGTTTATCTCAATCCACAAATTTATCTCTTCCCTTTTGATTCTCTCTCCTATCTGGGGGTGGGTGGCAGGGAAAGTGAGTGAGCAAGGTATTGTGGTTATATTGATAATTTGGGTTAAAACACGACAGATGCCCTCTGGAAAGAGAGAGTCATATTCCACAATTTACAAGAGAAAAATAACTGAAAATCATGAGTAACAATACAGTGTTAGCACTTTTTCACTTGAGGAAACATCAGTTGCGACTTCAAAGGAAGAGGAACCAAGGTTACAGTTCCATTTTTCCAGTTGCAATTAAAACTTTTGCAGATTTTAGTTGCGTAGTGTTCTAAACCCAGCATAACAAAGCCTGAACATACTTTACTGTATGAAGAATATGGATCCTTCAGGCATTAAAAGGAGAACATGACAGGTTTTATCAAACCCATCAGTTATTTGTCCTGAGTTTTACTCTATGATTCTCACTCTTACATATTCACATATGGAAATTACCAAAAAGAAAATAGTCCTATCTTGTTTCCCAAATGCCATTTACTACTGTGAAACTGCAAGGTGCTCTTTTAACACTTGGTTTTAAAAATAATTAAGACTGCTTTGCAATAAAATTATTCCAAACATAATCATTGAAAAGGAAGGAAAGACCAAGTTAAAAGATTTAAAAAATAAGGTTTTTCATAAAGCATTATATAATCTCCATTTGCATGAGATTTTGGCAAAACCAAAACATTCACTATCTCTTGTTATCATGTTTAATGATGAGCAGAATCATGAGTGTTATGTGCTGATGAGCATCTACAAAAAACACCTGCTCAGCATGACAGACAAAACGACAAAAACAAGGGAACGTTGTATGATTAACTAGCAATCTCTTCTGAAAACAGGATGCATTTATTCTCAGGTGCAGCAATTGATAGAATTCTATTTAGTCAATTTACAGTTAGTAAAATAATAGAGATAAGTCAAGATTTTTTGTCAAGTCACTACAAATAGAGAAGTCCACATGCCAGAGAACAACAGGAAATTACTACACAAGTTAACACCAACATCCAGCTGCAATAAAAACGGCAGGGTCTCAAATACCTCCTCAGATTGTTCCATAAAGTATTTCTGCAAATATTTGGCTTTGTGATAAGCTCTTAGCGTATTGGTGTAGATACTCTGCTTTCTGACAAAAGTAGTTATTCTGCAACTTTGACAGAAAATTCATTTTGTGTGCTAAAAGTAACAAGCCTATTCTCTGACAATGGGAAAATAAATGAATACAATAGTTGTCCCCATGTTTCTGAAATTACAAGTGTAAATTTGAATGAAGACATGACTGAAGAGATGTAAGAGTCACAGTTACCTGCTCCTCCTAGAAATTTTTTAAGTACTTGCTGAGCATGCAACTATGGCCTAGTTGTTCAAACAGAAGTATCTAGAGAAAATGCATAAAACAGTAAAAAATGGCCTTCATCCTATAGTGTTTCCTCTTTCTCCCTTCTCACACAGAAATCAGTCAGACTGAACATCTTTTTTGTTTCCAACTGAACAAGGACAATGTTGCCTCTTAAAAACAAGCCTTCCATCAAGTCAACTTTTCCTACTGAAGAGTTTAAATCTATTTACAAGAATTCAGAAAAATCATACTTTGAATAGACGGACAGGAAAACATTTCCCAACCCACATTTTTCTGATTCATCTCTAGAATCCAAAGCAGACTGTCATTTCAGACAGAAGCTAGGAAAAAAATGCTAGATTTATACCAAAGATAAACCAATCAGAACATGGTCAACAGCATCACTTCTGTCATCAGTGAAAAGACAATAACCAACTCTATCTGCTCCATCAAGATAGGAGTACAAAAGGCACTACAACTGTTCTAATGAGAAAAAGAGTCTTACATATATCAGGGAATCGAAATGGAAATAGGCAGAGGTATCAAGATTTAAAAAGAGAAGACATATTTAGAGACAGGAAAATATGACCTCTTTCCTCTACTACTTAGTTTTCTGAAAACAGGAAAAAGTTACACTGACACCAGCAGATCAAGGGAGATGATCCTTCCCCTCTAATCAGCACTGTTGAGGTCACACTGGGAGTACTGGATCCACTTCTGGGTTGTCCAGAGCGAGTCCAGTAAGGGGCCAAAAAGATGATGAAGGTCTGGAGCATCTCTCTCACAAGGAAAGGCTGAGAGAGCTGGGACAGTTCAGCCTGGAGAAGGCTCAGGCAGATCTTCAATGTATGCAAACACTTGAAGTGCAAAGAAGTCAGAGTCAGGCTGTTGCCAGTGGTGCCCAGCAACACGAACAATGGCCATCAACGGGCACAGACTGAAACACAGAAGGTTCCCTCTGAACATCAGGAAACACTTTTTTTTTTTTCCTCTGAGGGCGACTGAGCAATGGAACAAGCTGTCCAAGGAGCTGGAGGAGCCTCCATCCTTGGAGACATCCAAAAGCTGTCTGGATGTGGTCCAAGGCAACTGGTTCAAGGTGGCCCTGCTTGAACAGCAGGCGGTCCACTCCAACCTCATCCATATTGTGATTCTGTGACTGGATCAAACTCCCTCAAGACCCAGGGGCAGTACTAAATACAACACTAAGACACTCAATCCCTTGGACTTTTGGTCTGTGAAACTGGAAGCTGTTTAAGTTAGTGCTGAAAGTAATGTCAACTTGGTTTTCTTCACAATGGAACAGACTTCAAATACTCATGTAATTAGCTACTTTATCTCATTGAAAGGACTACACAAAACCTCCTACCACTTAAATCTATAACAAGGGCATAGAGTGTTTGCATATTTACCTAAGGAAATTATCCAAAACATAATAGAAGCTGAAACAGTAATATCTAATTTCTGTAAAAGCACTAAACAATGTTATCATATGATGCAGGTATTTACAAAATAAAGAATTAGAACTGCAGTGCAGATAGAACAGACAAGGAAGTAACTGTAAAAATATAATCAGTTATTCAAATTATCATGCACATTATGAAATAGTCACAACTACTACTTTTAAATACTTCTAATCCTTTCTGAGCATTTCACTTACTAATACAATGTTAATGTTTTACTGATTGAGAACAGGATGAATTAAAGACACATAATTACCTTATCAACTTCTCTCTGTGTTGCTCCTTCCTTTTTCAAACGTTCCTGTTCAACACACTTTGCATTGTAATTTTCCTTTGATTTCTGTAAGGCCTGAGTGATACTTTGAATATTTTGCACTGCTTCCAATGTTCCTGAAACATCTTCTTTAGTCTGCCAAATATCACATAGTTGTCAAAAACAAACCATTTTATTTTTGAACAACAGATGTTAAGAAGTCATTGAAAATGTGTAAGAAAAAAATTAATAACCTTCTTATAAGCTTTGATTTGTTCATCTCCATACTTGTGAACTTCTTTTATTAGCTCTTGTAATCTTCGCACAAGATCCAAGTGACAGCTTGCTAGTTTCTCTGTTGAGGTTTTGAAAACATCCCAAACTGGTGCAAATGTCCTAGATTGAGGAAGACAATACGTAATGTTCATCTGGATTTTTTCCTTTCAGTTGTCAATATTTTTTTTAATAGTGCTAAAGTATAATTTAAAAGTTTACAGAAGTTCAGTTCCATTCCTAAAACTGAAACAAAAAACCCCCGACAACTGCTATAAATTTGTATGAAATATGTTTCAAATTTACTTGGAAGCCTATCTATTAATTTTTACATGTTTATGTGCTACTTGTATTGACTCTAATGAGTAAAACATAGCAAAAATCACTTAATCATCTCTATCATAAGCAAACAATAATGACAAGCAATATTCACAAAGATGATGCAAGAACAGCTCAAAACTTAACATTTAGAAGTATTTTTACATGTATACTTGAATAGTTCAAACAAATCAGAAATTACTTAGATATTTAAGTTTTTACTTGTCTTATAAGAGCCAGAAGATGCAGGGAAACAAAACAAAACAAACAAAAAAACCAAACACAACAAACAACACTGGTAAAGATGGTCTGCCACTAAAAGGGATTTACTGATTAAAAGAGATTAACCAGATGGCAAAGGAAGGTGGGGGACAGGTCATTGCTCTGATTCAGATTTCTCTACTGGGCAGACTTCTCCAGCTTTTCTAGAGATAGGCTTCTACCTCAGTTTTCTGGTTAATGCTGCTGAAAAACATCAAAACTATACATAGCCTTTAAAGCACTGCTGTTCATACTAATATGCTGCTACAGAACATTTGGAGAGCAGCAACAACTGGTAACCACTGATGAAAACTCCCCCCATTTCTTGCTGTGATTACTACAAATAATAAAAAAAAATCTATCCTCACCTAAGAAGTCTGAGTTGTTAGCATAATCTTTCTAATGAAAAATATCCAATCATTCCAGTTTTTAAAAACATACCCCATCTATAAAATGTAAATTAAACTATAGAATAAATCTATTAGAAAGTCTCATTCCTGACATCTCTGAGGATACAGATAACACTCCAGAAAGCAGAAATAATAGAAATAGATAAATTTACTGCCACATTTGTGGACCATATGTTCTCTCTTCAGAATAAAAACCATAGGCTTGGGAGCACAGAATAGAAAGTCACATTCTTTGTTATGTCTGAAAATAACTCAACCTTAAACACAGAGGAACAGGCAGTTCCTCAGTGGTTTTGCTTTGTTTCTCAAAATATGAATAAAGAACAGTACTGTCTTTTGCTTTGTCATAGTTACGTTACCATCAACATCACCAATAAAATATTCAGAATCAAACTTGAATCTTAACACGTATGCAGTGAATTATTTCTCTCATGCACACTTACCCAAGTTGTGTGTAATTGCTTGCTGATTTGGCTAGTTTTGTCATTGACCTTGAATATGCCTCCTCTATTGTAGCCCTGTCAAAGAAACCCATCGAAAGCATAATTAAAATTTGGAAGATATTTGAAGACAGATGAATATGCATTCTAAAGGTGCAAAACAGAGGGTTTTTAATTTAGCTGAAAATGACTCCATTTTAATGATTCCTCAAAAACTTTATTAAAAAAATCACAGTATATTTAAAATATATATATGTATCTAAGAAGCCTGTAACAGAATGTTACTGGGAACAGAAACAAGAAACCCTAAGGACTCAAGGCTTGAAAAAGATGATTCTTCTTACACTCTGCTGTTCCTCTCTGCCTCTAACATTCTTTAGTAACAGTCACAACAAAGTGACATAACAATCACCTGCCTAGCACTGTCTAAACAGCAGAGATTTATAGAGCAAAAAAATGAAATACATTTGTGATGAAAACATTAAAATAAACAAACTGAAAGCTTATTGAGCAATCACACTAAATAAAATGGGGTCTTGTCTTTTTTATAAGCAGATTTTTGTTTTGTTTTCAAGTAACTTGTGTTTTGGGGATCCAAAATTCAAGGGTCTGCATAGATTTTCTCCTTAGAACCTCTGCCGAGTCAATTGCCATGGAATAGCAGTCACACACAGCATATCACAGCAGTGACTCCCTGCGATGTCTTTCCCCATCCATCTTCCTCACCCTCCTATTACTAAGGTAAAGATACACGCTATTTTAATTTCCCACGCTAAATCTATATTCAATATGTAGTGTCAACTTAGATTTAGAAGCATCGTGGATTTGAGTAAATACTATAATTGCCTTTTCTTGGAAATGCAAAAGCTTGAAGCAATTTCTTTCCTCCTTTACTGAGGAGCAAAAGAGAGAAGGTAGATGAAGAATTCACTCCTCTCTCAAGTTACACCATGACTATAATCATTGAGACAGAGGTTTCTCATTGTCCTTAACAGCAACAGTTTCCAAGCAAAAAAGAGTTTTCTTATGAAAATATGAAACAAAGTAGCAGTTGTCACCTGAAACAGTGGGCCATGTATTTAAACCTACTGGACTTCGAAAGTAACTATCTGGTCAGCTACTACACAATCAATTTGGAGAAGAGTAAAAATGTAAACGTAAAAATGTAATAACTCAGTTACATTTTAAATCTCACACACAAACAACCGCAAAGTTATTCACCCTAAAAAAGTCAAATAACTTATTATCCTTCCACATACTAAGTATTTTTGATTATATGAAAAAGTTTCAGTTTCCAAGGTTTGGAATTTTTGTTCACTGCACAGCAACAAGTGCGTATGTACAGACTTCCAGAAAAGACACTGATTTTTCATTAGTTAACAGGATGAACAATATATTTTGATTGATTATCAATACCTGCTATCAAAGCTTTCTAGTTTGATAGCTCTGTGCTTTTTTTTTTTTTTTTTTTTTTTTTTTTTCCTGACCAAAATCCACACCTCTTTTCTTTGGAGGAATTTACCGCATACTTACCTGAGCAAGCTCCACAAACCTAGAGTTGTTTACCACATCTTATCAACACACAACAGCTACAAAGCCTGACAACCGAAAGATGCTGTTGCTGACCAGTTGGGCACTTACATCCACATTTTTCCTGTCAACTGACTTCCCAGAGCAGTCTGATGCACTGGTAATACGCTATGAATGCCTCAGTAAATTAATTTTCACCCATCTGAAAATCTGTCTTTGGTTGGTATCTGTTAAAAATTTAAAAGTTAAATGGGAATATATGCACTTTGAATTTATTCTGATCAAGTAGATTAGGTTTATGACGCTTGCAGGCAAGTGGTGCAGAAAAAACCTGAGCACAGTGGTTTCTTACATGTAAACAGTTTAGGTGTTAAAAACACTCAAATACAAGAGTTCACCTGCAAAATCTTCCCAGTATTAAAGAAAAACCAACAAACCAAACAGTGTGGGCAGCCCAACCTTCTTAGATTTTCACTTCTTTAGAAACAACATTTCTACACACTTTATCAAGAACAGAACAAAGATATTTACCTTCCATCAGATAAGTAACCTGATCCACCCAAGCTTTACCAACATTGAGCAGATTGCCTACCACAAATTTCATTCTTTTAGATTATGTATTCCTGAACCACAGATCTAAATGTTTCTCAGTTCTTTTAGTACTTGTCCATTACCAAACACTCAAAAACAAAAATGAAGAAGTGAAACAACACTATTGAAAATTGAACTGGTATTGACTAATTGGACACAGCCGAAGAAGAAAGCTTCTGCTCCTTCTAGGCATATCTTTTGAAACAGCAGATACAGCACATAAACATTATATTATTAAAAATGAACACATTCCCAACTCTTTTTTTTTAAGAGGAAACAACTTTGCAATTTCAGAAGGTTCTTACAGAAGTTTCAAAAGAAAAATCTTTTAAAAATCCTTAAGCCAACGATAATTAAAACCAAAACATTTTCCCACATCCTATACAATTTTTTTTATTTTGTTTTAAATTTCTATTTCTGAGGTTACAGAGAAGGGTACAATAGACTCTTTCCCCATTAGGCTGCTCACAACCAAAACCTGTTCTGATCAGCGCAAGTAACAGGGACTGACTTCAGAGACATGTGTCCTTTGTGCCCTAAGCAGTCTGTACATCCAAATACACACAAACATCTTTCCTCTCTTAGATCACTCTCAATTGAAATTAAAAAAAAAAGTCAAATTCTGTGGCTAATACGGCGACTCCAGCAATCCTGATCGACCAGGTGACTATTGTCAAACAGCACATACAGAGGTTAAGTCCTCCAACTTGTTAGAAGTACTATCAACAACTCAGATCTGTCTCCTCTTACTTATCCAGCAGTCTTTACTCTCCTGTGTCTCTACTCTGAAAAAAAATGGCCCTATGTTCAAAAGTAATGTGAGAATAGCTGTGAAGAAAGTTCAAATGTATGTTAAGTTTAGTTTCCATAGGGAGCTGTTCAGAAAACCAGGTACATAAAAGTCAGGGCATAAAAACACTAGGATCTAGGACGTTCCTAATAAATGTTGTTCATCCACTTATGTATTTCTAGCAGAAAACAGTACAGCAAAACAATATTCATACTATACTCTGTGGACAAAGGAAGGGAAAAGATAATTGTGTGCAACATCTCTTAAATTTTTTGTGATAAACAAAGATGTAAAATAGAATATGGTCAAGACAACTGGACTGTTGTAAAATATTGTTGAAGTACTGTTCAATCCAATTTCTTTTGAGAACAAGAATTTCACCCATGTGAATAAAGGTGTGCTAGTAAACCATATTTACTTCCTGGGAAATCACCTGACAGCCCAGCAGTAACTTCAGACTGATAGTGAAGGGCTTCACTGCCTAGATATGGACACTTGTAAACATTTTTACCAAAAAGGTCCATCAATTTCTTTGAAACTACAAACCATACACCACAAACTACTGCTAGCTTAGACTGTGATTGATCAGTGATGCATCCTTCACTTGGAAATGAATGACTGTTTCGCATTCACATGCTTTTTTTTAACGGCAGCCTGATATACTGAGATGCATCAATAAAGCAGAGCTGAAGGAAACACAATGGAATGGACAGGATTCCAGGTTTAACATCCTGATGAGAGAAGGTCACTGGAAAAGACTGAACTTACTGCTCCTGGTCTGCATCACTGACAGATGTTTTCCAATCCCAGGGCAAGTGGCTCTTAAGGGACTATATTGCAGTCTTGCCAAATAGATTAAAATATAGCACTAGGATTCTAGTGAATTTTGGTGTGTTAATGAGAACTAAAAGTTTTCACATATTTTACCAAAATGCTCTAAGACGGCTACATATCTCTTTGGCACATCCATCCACAAGAGGAGAAGATGTATTTCTTTATCTCTCACTAAGGATAAAGTGCCCATGTGGATCCTCATGTATTTCTATATGGTCATTAATCTTTAGTCTTAAATGTTACTAAAGTTGTTTAACTAGGGAAAAACAAAGCCTCCTCCTCGACAAACCACTAGAATTAATGAACAGTAATTTCACCTGAAAGATTTTTAATATGTGGAGAAAGGTCCAAATATTTTTACTTATTAATTGCAAAGGCACATCTCATTCAAGATTCAACTTCTAGGAGCTGATAGAGTGAAAAAAAACTAGAATGTCACATTCCTTTTACCAGGAATTTTGTGTAGAAACAACTGTCAAGTTTTATTTACGTCACTGTAACAAAGCAAACAATCCAAACCAGATAGAGCATCAAGTTATTTTTATCCATTTGCATAGGATCTTTCACCTTAGGACCTATATGAATGAAATGGAGCATACCAAAAGAATACAATGTAAATGATGTAAGAAGCATAGTGAGTGAGGGAACTTCTGATCTAAATATGGAGGTAAATCAAAATGCAACGGATGTAAAACGAATAAAATGAAACGTGTCCAGTTGATGTACAGCTTAGGTCTGACTTACTGCTATAAAAACCGACCGATTCCAAGAATTAAAGCAGGTTTCAAAGGAAAGATCCAGGCACTCACAAAGATAACACAAGGCAACCATTTATAATGGTCAATATTAAAAGTGCAAGCTTCTCAAACCCTAAACATGAACAGTGTAATACCCCTCCACTCAAACAAAAGCAGGATTTCACTGGAGCCCTGTCTGGCTTCATAATGCGTTCTCTGGAATCAGGGATTCCTGAAATGCAAGATTCCTTAGTTTGTATAGTCCTTTCAACAGAAGACAGCTCATCACACATGGACTCTGGAATTCATCCATTTTTTACTTAGTGGAAAGATTTTTGTCATTTTCTCCAATTCACTTTGAAACTACGCAAATGTCAGTGCATTTGAATATCTGCAAATTTGTGGTGGTTATATTTGTGGAAATTAAAAAAAAATATATAGTTTTTGAGTTCTATTTGAGGCTAAAACAGAAATTTTGATGAAAAAATTTCTCAAAACAAAGGCTGGTTTTTGGATAGCTTTTACTGTAAGAGAATGAAGCAGGTCCTCAGTCTTTTGCAAGTTTTTGCCATGTGTTGTCCAGTAACAATAAATGAATTAAGACAAAACTCTGAAGCAGATGTATAATTAATTTTGCCCAGAATGAAAACTCCTATGGTCAACATAGCAGCAGCAGTCATCTTTCACAAAGAAGAACTAAAAACAGCTCTAGGTCATCTGTTTTGGAAATTGCCACATCTGCAGATTTCAGTTCTGTCCCTTCCATCCCATAGAGAAGACACCCTGTTATTTTCTGCGTATTACTTTCTTGTCCCTACAAATCACTCCCTTTTCTTTAACAAACCTAGGTTCTCAACATCTTAATCAGAAAGTATATTTTTTTTTTTAATATCATCCTAGCAGTTGCTAATATCCTAATTGCACATCTATGGTCAAAAACTTGGTAAGACTGATAATTTTTGCTACTTCATTGCTTTTCTTCCAAACATGACCAAAAAATTGGCTTAATTTAAATAAACTGCTGAACACCTAATGTAACACTTCTAGCTTTTAACTCTTTTTTTATTAATTCAAAGCTGAAAAATTAGAGGCCTGTTATTATTTGATGCTTAAGAGTCACTTTTCAGTTTTAAGTGAATGGAATAAACCTGCATATTCTGGTAGGATTTAAGAGATATTTAAAAATGCTTATTGATTTTTACATATTTTGCATGTTATTGTTAAGCATAAATTTAAATAAAAGCCACAAACTATATAGAGGATGTATACTTACCTTTCTCTTATAAAGTCCGCTAAGTCTTTTGTTGACAAATGTCCGTGTTTCATGTTGTGATAGAGGACATCAAAGCCATTGTTCCTTTCCCCCTAAAGAATAATAAAAAGAAAGTAGAACTATGAAACACAACACAATGAAGCAATAACAGAACAATGTATAAAACCTACGTATTTTAATAAGTGACGAAATTTCATGAAGTGAATTATTTTTAATGCCTCAGCTTTTTACCAATCGCTGTTAGTTCCCTTCAATCCCCTATATGTAAAACAAACTAAAATCACCTCAGCAGCTACTACTAGACTTCAAATGACAACTCTCTTATTACATATTTCTAGGCTTTATTCAAAGACATTTCTTTTCTGGCTATCTCCAGGTCTTATACTCTTTCACTTCGCATGTTATTAAATATGTAGTTATTGTACTCTCTCGTATCTTTCATTATTTTCCATAAACTAAAATTCACTGGATATTCTGCCTCCCCAGTTCCTCATGCTCCAAGTATCTTTCTCAATTTTTTGTAAAATGGTTAAAAAAAAAAAAGAAGAAGAAAAATCACTAATCTCTTCCTTCTCACAGGTAGCTTCCATTTGCCTATTCTTAATTTTAGTTTTAAAATTTAAAATATCTTTCAGTGAGTAAGGTGTACCTCACCATTAAGACTGAGACACTGGCATGAACACTGATAAATATGGCACCATGGTGAACTTCTCCAGACAGGAGAAAGCAACAATAGAAGTGAAAGGAAGACGTGGCAAAGCACGGCATAATAGCTCTGCTACTATACAAGTTTTCCTGTTACACTATCCATTCCCATTCTCCCTTCCAAAAGCTTCGGATCCATAATGCTGCTGCTGCTACAAAGGACACAGAAGTACACCCTCAGGAAAACTGCATGCATGTTCAGAGTAGAAAGGAAAGAAGGATGGGAAGAAGAATCCTGGACTTCTCACAACGACACCTCTACATCTCCAGTGAGAAGAGCCTGAGCATCTGGTCAAACAGCCTTCCAAACATTTCCATCCTTTTTGTTGTGGAAAAATGTGTGCAGTCATAAGGTACACCTGATCAGGGAAATTATACAGCTGAAAAACAAAGCTGGCAAAGAAAAATAAAGACCAGAGACTCAGATGACTATGAGGACAAAAAAGCTGCATTGCTCAGCAGAAGAGGTGGGAGCAAGGAGAAGGCAGGCAAGGATCCACCAGCTTAAGTAAGTGGAAGCAGCCATGGGCAGATGGAAGAACTTCACAGCAGCTGTGGTGGTACGCCCACTTCTGTGAAGTGTTCACTGCACTAGATAAAACAGCCTTATAAAAAATATAGCAAGCTGCTGTAACGGACACAACACAGAGATTACCAGCCAGGATTATCTGCTTTACTTCTTCCAAGCATTGGGAAAAACAAAACCAAACAAATTAAAAGAAAAGAACACCCACAAAACCACAGTTCCTAGAGTTGCACTCAGCTGTAACCTGATAAAGCTCATCAAAATGAAGATCAGTTTAGTGTAAGTGCAATTACAGAAAGGTCTGTAAAAAGTACAAGCAGAACTAAATTATAAGTTTGGAAAAGAAAAGGATAAGAACACCAATTAGTAGGAAACATAATTAATTTTTTAAATGTTGTCCCATTTTTCCTTGTAGTTTGAAGCCCACAGTAATTTTGACTACTAATGCACTAATAGGTAGCTTATTAACTTCCTGTATTTACTCAATATAAGCCCTGAATGCCACTGCATTCCAAACCCACCTGAGTAACTCTGTAATTAAGACCTCACCAATATTTTCAATTAGAATACAAAATAAAATTATTATTTAACTACTCCAAAGTTGTTACTGTACCCAAATTTGGAGATAAACATTTAACAAATAAGTGCTGGATATTTCTTCCAGAAAAAAACAGTAAAATTCTCCTTTATGAATTGTTCTTTCTCCTCGTCTTAAGGTATTTCTTCTAGCTAAACAAAAACATTGATCAAAATGTGCTGAACACAGACTGCTGCTGAACTCTTAAAAGCAATTTTTTGTAATGGGAGCTTTAATGGGCACTTTTCTATACTGAAGCTCCGTAAATTTCCTGCTCCTTTAGAAATACAGGAAGCGTAGCATAGCCATGACCCAGCCTCTGGCTGCAGCCTTCCTTAAGGCTGATAATCTATCAGAAATGTAACTTTGCAAACCTCTAGAGAATGGAATGAGCCAGAACAACCAATTCCCATCATCATCTTGTTCCCTAAGTGTAACTGAAGGTTGCTGCAAAGGAACTCATTTTTCCACTTAAGTTTTCTAATCAGTCCTGCTCTTGTTCCTGACTTCACGTTTTATAGTAGAAAGCACAACAGAGAAACAGAACAGATACTTTCCTCAATTAAAAAAAAGTCTCCTGAAAACCACATGTTTTATGTGTTATCAATAGTTATCAGAGGCTAAGAGGCTATGTGAAAAATATATTGAGGTTTAAATAAAGCAGCAAATCCAAAGCAGACTCCCAGATTTGAGGGTCTATGTAGTTTAAGCTTGGCACAACTAAAAGACATGTTTTCTCTTGTGAATATAACGCCAAATGTAGCCTGTCTTACCATTATCAGGCTCTACCTATAACTGCAAACATCTAGACTTCAAAACTGTTCAATAATTTACATGATCAAGGGTTCTGATGATTAACCTGATGCCAATTCTATAAATCCCATTGTCTTTTACTCATGTTTAGAGACATGTACCTATGTCAAATTAAGTGTAGTATCTCTGTGCAGAAAGCAGACATTTTTCTGCTTAGGAAAAGCTATACTACCTGTCCACAATTCCTTCACTCAGCAGTTATTTTCATGAAGATTAGCTCAAATTATAAATACAAAGAGCATTAGAGTTAAGGATCTGTATTTAGGGTAAAAATAGATATGTATGCTGTGGGTAAGAGGAAAAGTAGTTCAATTTGCAAAAAAACATGTATGCTGTTACATGCACATATGCCACCAACACTGTTTGTTTGTGTTTTGGTTGTTTTTCCTCAACAACACACATTCACACACACATAGTATAAAATTCTGTACATGGAAATCGTGTGTCTGGTCAATTTTTCTTCATTAAGAGCTTCTACCTGTTCCTTTCTGGTGGCAGTTGTAATAGTTGGGATCACTGAAAGCTTAGTATTGGCCTACTTAAAAATAAAGAAATGCAGCACATAACAGAGGCAATTATGATCCACTGCTATGACAGACAGACAGTAAAGTCAGATGCAGATTCTTCTAGAAGTTACATCTTGGAAAACAAGGAACCTCTGTTGTCACATATAACATCAGATTGTAGGCGACAGAATTCAAGATCAGCTTGAAAGACCATTCTGGATGTCAATTCACAGGTAAAACACCATCTGTTGAGGATGATGCTGTCATTACTCAACAGAAAAACAACTGTAAAACTGTGTACAAGAATGCCAAAAGTAAGTGGTGCCCTCTCCACATAGGCTCCGTTTAACTACTTTGAAGTTCATTAGCAATTTCTGCCTTCTTCCTTAGACCTAACAAAACTCTCTTCAGAAGCTTGTGGTGTTGTTGAGGTTTCCCATTTTACACTACTGTAAGAGAGCTCATTTGTGGATGTAGATGTCTCCTGACAGCAAGCCATAAGAGGAAACAAAACTTTAAATACAACTTAACCGTTCACTTAAATAAGCCTACAATGAGGCATTACTGACCAGCTTTGCATACAAAATAAATTAAGTCATGGAAAGCGAGTGCAAACAGTCCTTCCATTTCCTTTCATCAAGAATTAACTGCAATGATTTTCTCATGGAAATGAAAGTAACCCTGTCAGCAAATGTGAAGTCAGAATTCAGCATTTCCATGACTTGTGCATAACAGGAAACAGATTACAGGAACTCTGTTTTACTGAACTACCCAACAGACTTTAAAAAATTTTGAGAATAAGTTTATGTGTTGAATATAAAGGTGATCCTGAATTTAAAACCTACATTTGTTAAAGAGGCCAGAAATTTCTGGGTAATTTGCAGCAGTACTTATTTCCTATGTTTCTAATCAAAATGTATGAGTGCAAGATCCCTCTACATTGGACTAAAACTGTTCAACTTTAATGTGTATTAATGTGAAAAGTTAATACTCTCTATTACAGCACTGCTTTTTTACCCAGTAAAAACAAATGTTTCTCAGTTATTAAGGTGATTCTAAAGTTCCCAGGACTAGTTGGATATATACTACTTGTTTAGCTACTGTGAGAAGCAAGAAAAGGACAGCTGCAAATACTATTTTCACAGCAAAACTAAGCATATGAGACAATAAAAGGCAAACGCAGTTCTTAAACACATTTTTATTTTGGTGCGTCTTTAGAATCTGCATGAGAGAAGCTCAGACAAAGATTGACTTTGTTCACCAAAGTTCAGCAACTATAGAAACATTTTACAATAACTGAATTACTGTTATTTCAAACTATGCTTTTAGTACACGCATTAGTGGTGTTTAAGCATGCGCGATCATTCCTTCAAGCCTTTAAACATGACCACACCAACACATGAGAAAGAAAAAATGGAAGAAACTGAGAAAACTGTACTTTTTATTATAAATTATTTAAGTCATAACCTGTCTAATCCTCTTTTTAAAATTGCCTACCAAACCCAAATCTTATTCTCCAGGGAACTGGCAGACAAATATTCAAATTGCAACAAGTGGAAGTGGTACTCCAACTTAATTGCAGGATTTCTTTTTAAACATAAAAAGTTCAGGTCCCTAATTTACTTCAAATTGTCATAAAATGAAAACTGGATAATCTCCAAACTGAGTTTCCCAATCCTAGATAAACCTCACAACAGCCTTTTGCAAACATGATATATCAATGAAATATGGCTAACACCCCCTCCACACACACACACCTTGTTAGCTAAATGCTAAACAGAAAAAGCCAAGAAATTAATACGGGAAATAGAATCACTTCAGTTCGGGAGGCTAGAATAGAAGAATTTGCAGCCTTTGCCTCTGATTTTGGTCAGGTCTAGAGAAGCTGTACTACAGCTAGTTTTACACTTATATTTCTGCTCATGCTCTTCTGTGAGATACAACTATGGAAAAATCACACCCCCGATGAACAGATTATGCATACAAGAATCCTAATACAGATAAATCATAATAGCATCAAAGTATTTTTGGTAAAAAAGTTTTGCTTCAAGAAAATTCCAGAGTTACACCAATATGCCAAGTAATAACTGTAGGAGCAGTTACATTTATACAGTCCTAAAATTACATTCGGCCCTTTGAAGGCAACAGAGGCTGATGTGGACCCTGGTGAAAATGAGTTTGACACCTCTGCTGTAGAAAATCCATTAACGGGAATGAGGGAGCACAACTCCCTCATACAGGTGAAATTCTGTATTTGCTGAAACTAGGTACAACTGTTCAGTAACTACAAGATTTGATTTTTGCAGCTTAAAAGATATCCTATTTTAACAATTAATGTACAAATTTTAGCGCAAAAGAACAATAGTCACTAGGTAGTCATTCCCATAATTCTAAAAATCAAAGTTCCAAATATTAACCCAAACCAATCTTTTCTTTACCCACAAACTTCAAAAGGTGTATAGTATTCACTATGGTGTGTTCATTTGTATTGGCAACTTCTTTTCATTCAGAAAGGAGTAACACTTTAAAGAAACAGAGCAATAGAAATTCTCCTAACTCCAGGGATATGTAAACTCATTTTAGATTCTCTGAAAAACATTGTTGCTGTTTTTGTTAAACTGTTACTCCTTGCCGCAGTTTCAAATAAGTAACATGTGTTTCATCCTTTCCACCTAGACAATTATTTAATTTAATGGGCCCTGTATGCATGAAAACACTCTTGTCTTTAATATTATGGTGTTATATTTTTGAACGCTAGCGATCAGTAAAGTTCCAATAGATTGTCTGAAAGAGCTATAGAAAACTGAAAGCACCAAAATGTGGAGAAAAAAGCAGTCACCTGATGTTTACACAGGCAATCTAACTTCGTCAGTTCTGAAAGTTTTGACAAGCTTAAACACAAAAGCAACTAATGAATTCCAATTTCCTTCTTCCAGCTTCAATAAATTGAATAAAGGTCAGCTCCAGAGAAGCTTTACGCATATGAGGAAGGACAGATCTTTTCCTCTCTATCTAGATGATTACAAATATTTTTTGAACAAAAAATGGAGAGTTGCCAACTCATGCTAGACGCACACATGAGGAGGGAGGAGACTAAGCAAATATTGCGCAACAGCTCTCCTGCAAATGAGCATCCAACTGTATGCCAAGCAGAAGAACGCTGCGTAAACATATGCATGGAACTCCAGATGGACGCATGACAAGTCTCAATGTCACTCATATTGCCTAAGTGCCTAAGACCATACGTCTTACATTTACTACAGCAAGCCTCTTCACAAAGCTAAGATTATTAACCCTGCATACAGTCAGACCTTATATGTTCAAGAAAATAAAGGAATCTTCCTCACAGCCATTCTCAAAAACTACGGGTAGCACAAGTGATTAAAAACATAAAATAAAAGGAATTTCTCAAAGCTAATTTAAATAAACACTTTTATATCCCAGAACCTCCAGATTCAGCAAGTACAGCATTTCACAGAAGCCAATTTCAGCTATACATAGAACTTTCAACAGTTTAATCACATTAAGTTAAATAATTCATAAATAAACACTGACTGACTTAGAAGTGGTGTATTTTTGTTGACTTGACATAGTTCAATAGACTTAGAATTAACAAAACTATCACTCACACCAGTCAGTTTAAATACAATGTCAAAGCTTATGCAACACTTCCTAAGCAGTCTTAAGAAAACAGTAACTCAATGATAACAAATGCTTTTTATTCTACTGTACCAGTATGAGTGTACTCAAAGTGACATATCATAGCTACGTATAATGGAAATAACTTAATGAATATATTCCCTTTAAATTACGTCACTGTTTTGATGTAGCATGCACATACCAGCAAGCACCCAATGTTTTATGACAACATCCTAATTAGGAGTTCGGAATGTTTGGCCACGTGACTTAAATGCCTAAAACGCAGTCATAAGAATCGAAGCCATTTATAGCCTGTCCTACCAGATCATAATTTTTGATGCAACAAAAAGTAACTGTACCCTGCTGACTTCGAAAACTCCTGCTCTAGAGTGCTGCACTCTACTAGCAGACCCCTACATTCTTCAAGTGATAGTAAAATTTTTCAAGTGACAATACAGGTCTCTGTACTTCAACTTTACACACCCTAAAAATAGTCATGTTTACCTCTCAAAGAGCTCTTGGAAGCAGTCAACAGATAGCAGGCCCAAAAAACATCTATTTTTCTTAAATTCTCTAAAAACAACAATGACAAAAAGAATGCAACTATTCAAACACTTCACAAGCAGAACAAGATGAAAGTCTCAAGCTTCAAGACTATTATAATAAAGAAGCTAAGATTTGTTTTGTTTACATGAGCACTTTTAGGAAGTTCTTGAAAGACAGCAGCCTAAATAGTGTGTAAGGAATTAATACACATTCACATATATGTTACTGTCATTTTCTGAAGAAATTAGTCAAGTCTCTCAAGGTTCTGATATCTTTACCTATCAGTTACAGCAAATTACTAAGACAGGAGAGAGCATCCTGCAGCTCAAGATCCAGAGTTCCACTTCCAATGCACAATTTCAGGTGCAAACTGATGACAACACGTACATCAAACAATACTAATTATATTTTGGATTTATTTCCACATCAGTGCTTTAGAAAGTTCCCATCCCATAGGTAACAAAAACATTTTGCCTGGTGCCACCTAGAAGGTCAAGGCAAAAGCAAGAAAAAGAAGACAATTCTTCCAAAGTTCTACACAATAGCACCCTTCTTTCTCCTTATGGATTTCTCTTCATTATTTTTTGTCATTGTGCACTCACTGCATTTAATAGCAGTCTTGTAATTTCCATCCTAACTTTCTCACCACATTCCAAACCATATCCCAAGTATCCCAAGTCTTCCAAAGTACTGCAGTAACAATTCTGAACAATAACCTATTCTGAAAAGTTAGTAGAAATGGAGATGCCTAATGATTCAAAATGCACACACCTATAATCTATGCTTGGTTCTGAGGACATTTAGAAACTCAACTTTCTGACTTCAAAAATTTATCGTATTTAGACACTACAGTTAATCTTGAAATATATTAACCCACAAGAGCAAAGAAGGAGCAGTCCCCATTCTTTTTTATCTTACTTCTACGCAAAATAAAACCCTGTCCATGGTATTACAAAGGTTTATCAGCCAAGTTTTGCAAATTTAAGACCCTGTCTCTTTGTCATCATTGCAAGAGAAACAAGTAGAATACGCTTGTCCTACTTTGTCTTGTTTTTTTGGGATAGGAGAAAAACCTACACCAACAGAATAAAACCTGCTTCTCCTGGCACACACTGCCAGCCCACACTATGGGTTTTGCCAGCAGAGCTATAGGGCAGAGACTGCAGAACAGAGAGAATGGGAAGTCTGGGTGGATGTCTAGTACCTTATATTTGCTGATGGCATTTGTGAAGAGACAGACAGGGAAGGGAAACAGAACGTATGCGAATGGTCCACTGCCTTCACTCATTTAACAATATTATTGACTTACTGACCAATTAAAATATAACGGATCAAACACTTACTTCAACATAACACAGTACATAACACAGTTAAATAAAAAGTGTTTGATTTCAATTGAGATAGCTGAATAATACCCCATATATTTTACTTTAATCTTATGGTGAGAAAGTAACTTTTAAAATGAAAATTTGACTTTTAAATTAATTTAAATCTTATTGTAACGAAAAATAATTTTTTCCACATATTAGTTTAATACTGATCTCCTGCACTGAGGCTTCAAATTAAGTAGATTTTATGCCAAGAGAGCAAATCCAATATCTTGTTTAATTAAATTTTAATATGCTGTTGAAAGCACACCTTAAAGAGTCAGAATTAAACACAATGCTGCAAACAAAACACAAAATCTGGCTTAAGCTACGATTTATAGTCAAGAATAGTACATTGTATTTGTGAAATTAGTTTTCCCTAAACATTTGTTGCTTATGCAGAAAAAGCAGGCATCTAAAAGGTATTTTCTCTTTTTGTTGCTGTTGTTTCATTCACAACAAATAACCGTTTTTATATTTCCCCTATTAGATGGCAGGAATGCACGCTAAAAAATAAGCAGGCAGCAAAGTGGCAACATGTAAAAAGCTCCATGACAAGAACGCTCACTTTAACGTTTCAGACCAGCTGCGGCCACAATGAAAACAAGTTTCATTCCATGCGAGGCTCAATAACAATCCAACTCCACGTTTTATTTTTTTCTCCACATACATCTGCCCACTTAAAAACATATATGTGTGCACAGAGATGACTGATAAGTTGTGTTTCTAAGCCAGACTGTAAAGTCTGTCGTCCCCCCAGCTGGCTGCTGTTCAGGCTGTACCTTCTGACACGCAGACAGAGAGAACTTATCGGTACAAAAGCACAGAGCTCCGAGGCGCGGCTTTGCGTTTGCGTGATACAACTGTTAAGTTGTTACAGTCGGTGCAGCTCCCCAGAACAGCTGCATTGTCTCGGCGGCTTAAGGAGAGCTCGGACTCGGCTCCAGCCGCATCCCCACACCGCGGTGCTGCGGGAGCCAAACCCCGCGCAAAGGCTCCGCGCCCCGCTCGGCTCAGCGCCCCCACGGCCCCGGCAAATCCCGCGCCGCCTGTCCCCACCGGAGCCCCCAGCACCGCGACGCGGCGGGCCGGGCGGGGGGCGGTGGTCCCGTCGCCCCGCCGCCGGATGCCCGGGCAGCGGCAGCGCAGCAAGCGCCCCGCTTCCCCACGGCCCAGCCCGGCCGAGGAGCGCGGCGGCTGGCGGCCGCGGGGCGGGCGGGACGGCGGTAACCGTCCCCTCGTCGCGCCCCCCGCGGCAAGGCCCCGGCCCAGTCCCGGGGGTGGCGTAAGAGCCGCGGCTGCTCCTGCAGAGGGGACCCCGGCTGCACCGCGCCGCGCCCTGCCCGTTCCACCCGCGGCGCGGCGGGACCGGCCCGCGGCGCTTCCCTACCCAGAAGCTCTCCACGAAGTACGCCATCATCCCCCTGCCGCCGTCCCGGTGAGCCCGGCCCCGGCTGCCCCAGCCGCCGAGACGCGACGGAGGAAACGGGCGCCGCCGCGGCGCTCCGCCCTTCCCGTTACGGTGCAACCGCCTCCTCCCACTCGCTCCACCGCCCACCCACCCGCGCATGCGCACGCCGCTGCCCTCGCCCGGGCTCCTGCGCAGGCGCGGAGCGGCTCCCTCGCTGCCTTGGGGGGGCGCATGCGCGGAGGGCGGTCGGTCGGAGTTGGGGCGCACCGGCCGGGTGAGCACAGGGCTGGCAGGGCAGCGGGCGGGTGTCGCTCGCGAGTGAACAAACCTCGCTCTGTAGAAATACAGACAGGGTCGCAGGGGACACTCAGAAATCCTGAGTAACGACCAGGGCACGGCTGCAGTGCACGGAGAGGAGGTTCGTACTGTTTGACGTGGCCTCGCAACCGAGCATCGTGCCAGCCAAGCGGGATCAGATCCTGCACAGCAGGCGGTGACTGGTCCTGCTGGAACTCGCTGATAAAGCCCAGCTTACCCTCCCGACTGCCTCCTCTCACAGGCTTTGCAGCTCCAGGCGCATGCTCCTAGAAGCAATGCGCCTCATCTAAAGCCCAAGAGACTGGAGCAACTGCTTACTTCAACCCTTCCATCTTCTTCAGTGACACAGTTTACAGACCCTTCTTGTGCCTGATGTAGATGATTAACCAGTGGGGGTGATGCTGACAGCTGGACCAGAACACAGAGCCACTCACGCGCCATCTGTGGCCCATCTGTACCCAGAGCGCTGCTTTTCAGTGACAATACCTTAATATATTATTCACAGCAGAACCAGCACCACTGGGCTCTTCCTGGGAGCCCAAAGAGTTCCCGTTCTACCTTAAGGAGATTATGTTGTTGCCCAAGACAGCAGGTAGGGTCTTCCTTATTGACTAAAACCAGAGGGCCAGGTCTAAGCAGTGATGTGAGGGGCTGCAGGTGGTTGCCCTATGCAAACATGTGGTAAGCACTTTATCAAAATTTTGCTGTAGTCGGTGCAAGACTTTATCGAAGATACAAAATGAAGCTGATATTCTATGCCTGGTGCTCAAGGTCCTCTCCCTTCACGGAACCCCTATCAGTTCTGGTTTGAAAAATCTCACTTACCTCCACCTTAATTCGATGTCCTTTGGCCTTTTTTCTCTAAGATATTAGGTAAGGCATGGAGCAGAACATTCAAGTAAACCCCAATAACATGATGAATTCACCAACTTACGTCAAATTTATGCTGATTAAAGACTTCCATGAAAGCCAAAAGGTTAGGAAAAATGTGATTCAGAAGTTTACAAAGCTATAGAATCTCATTGGGCAAACAAATACTAGTTAGGTCAAACAAGGTAGCCAAATTTGTATTATTCATATTTAAAAAAAAGTCTATGTGATTCATTCTGCATTACCAAATTCCAGCTACCTTAACCAAAGATGCTTTCATAGAAGATAAACCGTATCATTCTGAACTGTATTACAAGTACAGTTAACGGTAACTGGCTGTAGCTTTGGTCTATCACTTTCTGCAGCTCCACAGTAAGTTTACGAGTTGCTTTGTTGCTAGCAATGTTTCAGTTTATGCAAAGTTTGCTAAATTGCCAGTTCCAGGACAGAAAACTTCTGGACCCCTTTCATGGTGAAAATTTCTTCAGAAGTCTCAAGACTGTTAGATCTGGATCTCTCTCTTGATAATGGTAGTAAGCATGTGTACCAAATTCTGAACAGTAACAACATGCTATAGGGCTACATTTAAGAAAAACTACTTTTTACATCTGTTTACTTGATATAAGTATAATCTGCATTACAATCTGAAGATATGAACGTGCTTTTTGCAGTGTGCATAGCTATCTTTAAGGAGGTACATGAGTGCAAACTGACATAAAAGCTGCATGATCAGAGCTGAAGGTTTTTATTCCATGGAAAATAGAAAACTACCCTTCACATGGACAGATACTATGCTGTATGGAAGGGGAGGCAGGTTCACTTCTACATTTCATAGAGAAGTTCCCATCTTCCATGTTTTCAAAGCTATATATGATATTAATCCCTTATCTACTGCTACACTAATATGTGGAGCAACTGCTGCAGGGCTGTAGCGATGTACTGTCACACAAATATCAAACTCATCCTCAGGTTTTCAACAACAGCTTTCCACAAAAATTCAAGTGAAACGCAAAATCTTAAGACCTAAACTTTAAGGTGTCCTGAAGCACAGGCACATTTATACAGAAAACCACTTTCACAAGGATGATGAGCAGGATCAATAGTTGTGTTCTTAAGGCACATTGGAATTCCCCACAATAAAATTAATCTTTTAGGAATGAGTTTCTCTTGAGCTCCATGTACTAGCATAAAATGAGCTCGACCAGCAACGAATGGCTGTTCTTTACTATCCTACATGCCAATCTTGTAATTTATCTTCTCATTAAAACAGCACAAACTGAGAAGTCCTTACTAAGGACAGTCCGCTGCTTTGGAGACTGGGCCAGGTAAGAAAATCCTAGATTACTGATTACTTTGCTTTATGTGCTGCTGCATATTCGGTAGTGAGCATGACTGAAGAATCAGCCCATGTGTTGTGCCAGGGCCATGGCAATATCCAGTTGCTGTTTGTACAGTTTTTCAGTCATGTTTCTTGCATAAAGCCCAGCAGCAGTTATTAGCAGATACCAGCGCTCAGTATCTTGTATTTGAATTTAAAATTCAGTGTAAAAAAGCATATGGAGGTGTGATGGGGAGGTGATTTTATGTAGTAGGTTGGTGTATTTATGTGCGAGGTCAATAACCAGCCAGTTTATTAAGGTAATTCTAGAAGGTGACAGACTGAGCTGACACTTACATGAGATCTTGAGGTTGTGAGACTAGGTAAATAGAGGACTTCAAGGCAAAAATTGATGCTCAGTCATATTCAAAACAAACTGTTAAACATTAGGAAAGAACAAAGAACCTCACCCAGTGTGTGGGCACCTGCACTCTGAATGCTGTGCACAGTACTGGTACCCCTTACCTTAAAAGCCCCAAGCAAACACAAACAAAAAGAAACACCCAAGAAAACAATGACACACAAAAAAAACCCAAACAAAAACAAAACAAAACAAAAAGAACAAAAAAAAGAAAAAAAAACTGACACCACAAACCAAAAAAAATCTCACAAGACTGAGATAAGAGCAACAAAAAAGAACCCAACATATGGGAACTAACATCCACCAAGTAATCTAGAATTCTTCAGGCTGGAAAAGAGATGACTGAGAAAGAATACAATATAGAGGACTCATGAGCAAAAATAGAATAAATGAGTTAAAAGTGAAAAACATAATAAAAGCACAAGCAGAGAATTCAGTCAACCTAGAAGGAAGGAGAAACTGGACCAAGTTTCTAGGTTTCTTCTGAGAAATTCTTCTATCTGAGAAATCCATAATGGATTACTAAATAAAAAGGCAACATCACTTATTCTGGAAGTCCCTGACGTGCAGGCTAGTGAAGCCTGTGAGAACAGTTTGCAATAGTGTCATTTATAGTGCTTTAATCTTTTACTCATCCCTAGGCACTGGCTGCCAAGGGCTGGATACTGCGCTAGGTAGACTCTTTCGTGCAGTGTGTATGTTCTCCTATTCTCCTGGTGTCACATGGTGGACAGAAAGGAACGTTATTTTCATAGCCATAACTACACACTGAGTCCTGTGTAATAAAACAAACATCCCCATTGCATATTTTCAGCAGCTTTCATGGAAGATCAAAGTAGTTTTCTGGATTGTTATTATTTTAGTAGAGAGTTAAAAAAATCAATTTATTTTTGCTGTCTATATAAGGTTAAAGAGCTGCAACAAACCCCACAGTAAGGGTACGAAGAACTAAAGAGACTTCTTGGCTATACTAGTTAACAGTTATCTCTCATTAATATATTCCTAATTTTTGAAAAATGCCATTTGACATTTATGTGGCTTGGATACATGTGAAAGGAGGTGTTTAGATCAGAGTTTCCCTCTCAGAAAAGCATCCCCTGATTTTACAGTTTGCTCTCTGCAACTCAAGTTTACCCATGCTCCCATATTTCCAGCTTCTGGTTTAATAAGTGTTGATATTGACTTATTTCCATCAATCAGTTGTTTTAAAGGGTGTAGATCATCTCAGATATGGCATTATATACACTAAGTTGCTACTTGAAATAACTTGTCAAATAAGATACTAATGATATAGTGCATCTAGAATTCAGACATTAATATGATGACTGAAAAAAAAAGATTGTGTACTGTATTTTTACCAATAGTAACTAAATAAAT
The DNA here is from genome assembly GCF_036013475.1 of Columba livia. NCBI lineage: Eukaryota > Metazoa > Chordata > Aves > Columbiformes > Columbidae > Columba > Columba livia. The sequence goes on along the minus strand of NC_088642.1, from coordinate 14,020,318 downwards.
TTGCCTTATGTCTAAGCCACTTGAAAATTGATTTTGAACTCTAGGTAAAATAACTGCATTGAATTTTTAGCAAAACCCTTGATACATGGACCTACAAGTGAATGTTTTAATATTTAAGATGAAAAATGAATAAAAGATCCAAATTGCCAAAAATAATTCAGATTATGACATTGCTAATGTCATAATGAACTGCCAAAGAGCCAGTTGATACTTAAAGCTTTTTATAAATTAAAAAGGAGTAAGAAACTGATTGAAGTAAAATACATAAACTAACACTGCACTTTATTTTTAAAGACAACTTGAAGTAGCAGATAGACGAGCAGCCATTTTATATACCAGATATATATTTCACATACCAGATTGAGGATATGCCTTCCCTCCCCACCCCCTTACAGTCCTTGTTAAAAAAACCACACAAGAATCTTGATATGTAAACAGAAATTTATACTCTTAAGTGAGGTATGTTCCAAAACATTACGAGCCCCAGAAGATATAAAAATCCAGAGTTGTTTACCACTGTGGTGGAGAACAAAAGATGGGGAAAAGGCAGAATTGTTAGGCAAGCCCATTTCAAGAGTCATTTAACTTCGGTAAGTACTGTCAGGTTACCTTGTAGGATTTAAAATCACCAGGAGTATGTTCTAACCAAGCACTTGTACCTGAACACCTGCAGACATTACCCAGAAGTTTAATAATTCACTTCTTATGGCTTATACATTACCTTCACAACTAGACGTTTACTGTAGCCTTTTTGTACAAAAAGTACAAAAGGATCATGGAGAGAAGTTAAAGCTCAAAGAGATTAGGGAAAAAAGTCTGGCTAGGAGACAAAGATTATAAACAGTGAATACAGCTGACCTGAAATAATTTATTCAAAGGGTACTGGGAAATTTCCAACACAATCTTAAGACAAGCTAGGCCCTTTTCTGAAATATATGCAAAAACCCAAATGGCAGTCTGATGGGAGATCACTGGTGAGATTATGGCCTACATTGTACTTCTGGGTAGGATGGATGCTTCTAACATCTTTTTTAATATAAACAAAAAATATCTGTGCATAGAGTTACAGATAGCCAAATTTATTACAGTAAGAGATCAGCTGATTCTTTTTCAGCTTGGTGCAATGCTTCATCTAAATTCTTTCAAAGCTAGTAATGCTTTCTGTTTTCTACTGAAGATCTACAGAAGTTTTAATGACACTGTTTAATCATCTCTGGAATGATATATTCCATTAAGCTGTGTCATCCGACTCACTGTATATCTAAATGCACACTACTACTGATCTAGTCACCAAGGTTGATCACATCCCATTCATTACTTCAATTACTTAAATTATGAATCCAACAGCATTGTTTCAGAATGAGTAACTTGGTACCAATACACCACGTTTATTACTCTTCTGCTCTGTTGCTGCCAAAAGCACACTTCATCAAGTCAACCTTCAATAAAATTGAAGGATTACAATATGTTAGTGAATACTGGTAACTACAAACTGGAATAATTTAATGGTTGTATATTCCATTTTGATTTATTTTAGTTACACTCCAGCTCTGAGCTCTGCATAAAATATGTGGGAGATTTCTAATGTGTTCAGGAGGTGCACTACTACACCCTTTTCATCTATATTCTATCTAAGATGGGGAAATATAATATTAAATTATTACCTCGTAATACTGTCAGGAATACTTTCAATGGTTAGCTGAATTTATACTGTTGATGTATCAACGTATTTGACATTGCACATGTTTTAGGCACGTACTTGCAAATACATCAACCAGTGAATCTGAAGCAGCTTGTTTGCAGTCAGCTAGTAAAAAACAATGTAAATGAAAGTGACTGAAGTTATTTTAAACCATTTTAATTCAATGAAAAGCAAACAAACCTGAGCTGTTTAGAAGAGCAAGCTCTGATTGTATAACTTAATACCAAAGTGCTCCATAGCACCCACCACATAAGCAAGATGTGCCTCCAGGTCACAAAGACCATCTCCACTCTGGATATAACATACAACAGAAAAAGAAAAACTAACTGGTGGTTGAAGGATCTGAAGCTAAGCTAAACTGATTACATGGTATCTCAGGGAGCTATGCTCTGTACAGCAGTGTAGAAGAAATGGTGCTTGTGTTTAAACCAAATATAGCTTATCATTATTACTATACTAACAAAAAGGCTTGCAAATGAATTTATATAAGATAGTAAATGAAAAAAATAAAAATAGAAATATATTGGTTTGGACAGACTTTTTAGTTGTCCAGGTAAGAAGCACCTATTTGAAATACTGTGAAAGAGGTAAAACTATTCACTTCTGCAGGTCCTTAATTAGGATTGCATAGTAAAAATGAGAATGGCAGCATGAACAGGATGGGTAGTGAATGGTTTGCATTTGGGCAGAAGTCATGCTATGTGAAAATAATTGTTACCCTTGCTTCTTCACAACATCTGTAGATACACCTACTAGTGCTTACTGATGGCAGCCACCAGCTTGAGCAGCTGGAAGATGTGAACTTCATAGCATCCTTATCACCTCAATAAAACTCTTGATAAAAGGCTAAGTACTTACAAAGATGTGCAGATTTGTATTAGTAATGATTTAGAGGGCCTGCTGTGTCCATACACACTGAGTAACATCCCATTATTTCTGCCAAATTTTAAATTAAGGTAATGAGGTGTGGGGTTTTTTTGAAGGACACAAGAGTAGCTGAGGTGCCTATGGCTCTTAATTAGACAAACTGAACTCTGAGTTGTTACACGGGGCAATTATATGCCCAACTACTCCCTATTGAACATTGCCATATTATGGACTGAGAAACAGTTACACAGATGAGTGAATGCTTGCAACAAAGGAGAGCTGTGGCCCAAGGTTCCAGCTACCTTCCACCTCATTTTGGACCAAAGATAGCAGTTTTGGTGTGTAAGGCCTTCAATAAGGAGAATGGGGATAAGCAGAACTAAAATTAGCTACATCTTCTTATGGCGGAGTACTGAAAGATACACAACTTACTCCCTTATGCTAAGCTACGTAAAGAATTGAAATGAATATTCTTACTTTGTCATGTGATTCATCTATTCTTCCAAAGTATTTCCAAAGTTAGAAGGAAAACGTGTGTGTATTGACGTGCCTGGGGTTATTTTGGATAAAACTTCAAAATGTTTACTTGAGCATGTACGTTTCAGAATGAAAAAGGTGTATGCAAGACAATGACCATCAATGTGCTAAGGAGAAAAAAAACTTATTGGGTGAGACAACTCAAAATTTCCCTTTGAGATCATGATTAAGATGACACTGAAAGATTCCTTGTGTCAAGATGCCACTCTGGGAAGAAGAATACCACCACAGAATTTAGATGTAAGACAGTTCACATTTATTTTTGTTGATGTTACCTTTAAATTAAATCCCACTTTTTCATTTTTTTTTTTTGTATGATCTCATTCACTATTTATGAGTTTTCAAACTAGAGAAGTCTTCAGTTTCTTATCTGCAAGCCACAGAACCCTCAACAAGTTGACATGAATGTAAAGCTGACAGATTGAGAAAACTGCAAATTGCATATGCCTTACGTGTAAGGACATTTATAGACAGTCATTTCAATGTAAAAGGACTGGCAAATCAACATTGCTGTTCTTTGTGTAACAGTACTTTTTTTGAGAAACAAAATTCTGTTTGGCATGTGTATTAAGCACTGGGGATCCAGAGAGAATTAATGGAATATTTTAAAATATTGCTATCAGTTTTAGTAATACTGCAGTAGTTACACATCCAAATTAACCTGTATGCTGTAAACACAGGGAAAGATTTCACTTTCACATATAAGCATGAATACATGTGAAGCATAATTGCATCTGTTTTCCTTAAAAAGTGGAGTGATACAGGAAATAACTTTAAGTCTGCCGTTATTCAGATTAATATCTGCGTGTCTTTCGGGAGGTATCAATGGTACATGTTGCTCATTTTATGCAAAATAAGGGTAAATGCCTCTGAAAGAAGCACACTGTAACATTAACTTATTAAGCAGTATGTTTCATTGTGGGTCATTCTGGGATAACAGCTACCAGCATCTATTCTGTCAGCACTAAACATCCATCAATTATTTTATACACAAAATATTCCTACTGAAATGCTTTTTCATCCAATTACCTCTTTAACTTACATGTATTTTTTTTAAGAAATAGCATGACTTATGTTGGAAGTACAATCCTTTGCACTGTTGCAATCTGACCAGAAACTTAGTCGTAACATTGATTTCACTTGTTGAAGATGCTAATACTTACTCTGCTCATCTCTTGTTTGTATATACAAGTAGTAATTAACCTCAGGCACAAAATTAGAGGCCACAGCTTAAGATTAAGCTCTAAGCTCACAGTAGGAAACTTGACAGCAGGGTGTTCTATCATATGTGCTCCACAACATCAGGGGAGTGGGGAGGGCTATTTGAAACAAAACAAAACTTCCCCCCACACAGACACTGGTGTGCCCAGCCAACAGGAACTGACCTCTGCTCATCAGCTACACACCTAGACTGCTGCTAACAGCTATCCTGTGGCCTTCTCTTTCTGGAGAAGAAATCTAAGCCCTTTGTTAAGCAGACTTTCAGCTGAGTATGCAGCAAACAATTTCTACTATATAAGAGCAGTAGTCATAACAATGCATTTTATTGAATTTAATGATGACACTATAGAAGCTATCTGTGCTAGAGATTCATAATTGTCTACATGCCATTGACCAACTGTTAAATATTGGAAGTGAACACAGAATGTTCAACACGGGTGGATTTTGTACAGAGAACTACTACTCTTAGTTTCATACCTTCATTTTAAAGACCCCTGTATCTGGAAGTTATATAAATGGAAGGACATAGCTTTAAACAGTTTGCATTATTATGGCCCCAAAAAAGCTAGATAAAATTAGACTAAGACCACCGAGAGTTTTGGTTCAAAGTCATGAATAATTTTAATTTATTTCTAGTTTAGTCCTTTTTTATTCACATTACTGATAGCAGAAGCAATGAGAATGATGTTTTTTTCCCCTCCCATTTTGTCAGACTCAGCAAGTATCAGCTGTTTCTAACAAAAATACAGTCAATGTTCCATTTCTCAGTAGTAAAGCAGTTGCCAGTTACCACCCAACAGGCACTGATTTCAGTTCACATAAACCTCCTATTTCTACATTGATCTGATGCCAAGCAGCATGAAGCTTCTAAACCAAACTGTCCTTAACTTATCGAAAGATCATTTTCTTTCAGATGAAATGAAAATCCTTATTCAAGAGACTCCAGAACTTACACATGTGAACCAGAAGAGTGCACTACTGAGTCAGAGAAAACATTAAATTTTCACCTTTCATTAAAAATTGCAATGCAACATCTATATTTAAACAACTTTATTAACATAGTCAAGCAGTGATTAACATTCACATCTATTATGTCACATCATACAAACGTAAATACAAAATTACTACAGTACAATATATATTCTCTGCATGATCCAAAATATTTGGTGGCCCCAAAAACTCTTTAAAATTCAGCAGCTTATCAAAAATTAAAACCATATTCTATTTAAAATGAAGTTCTGTTAGCACATAGGCAGACTTCAAGAAATATCACTCAATTTAGTACAGTTTGAGAGGTTGCAGGAGGATATGTTTGAAGGAAACATTCCAACATTGTGGCAGATACAGAAACATCAGATTTAAAGCTTTCAAGCAAAACTCATACAACCTAAGTTGTCAGCAGAAAGATCCAGTCATCTTTCATTTTTAACTATTTTGTACATAGCATCCAATTTAAAATTTTAGAAGTGTCTAGTATTAGTAAGTCAGGCAATGTACAAAGTTAACTATCAATCCCTTCCTATGAAAAAAGATTATATTCCACTGGAGATTTCAACAGCCAAATGAACCTGTGTATACCAATACTTTTTTCCTAATTGCTGTCCTTGCAAAAAACACCCAGGCCTTCTCAGTGTTGTTGCTCATCCTAAAGTAAGGAAATAGATACCTAAGATGAAATTAGCACAACAGAACCAGCTTATAGAAAAGTGATACTCTACTGTAAGCGCCGAATTCTTCAAGACGTGGATTGGTCTTACTTAGTGTAAATTTTAACACCACACAGGGATTCATCTTACAGAGACATTTTAAAACTTCCCTCATGTAAGTACATTCAAGTGAATATTTTATTATTATTTTAGCAGAATATACTCCACAAGGCAAGCAACAAGAGTACTCACCTCAGTTCCCCATTTAAAATAGTAATCTAAAACTGGCTTGCTCCAACCATTAAGTGCAAAGAGCAAGCATCAGTGGCAGACAAATAACAAGTTTCTATTGGAGAAAACACCTAGAAGACTGATGGATGCAAGTAATTCTGGAGAATGCATAGGTGAGTGAAATACACAGCTACTGATCAAGCTTTATTTATTCAAGATGAAGTTACTAGAAATACGTAATATATAACAAATATGTATGCAAACTACATCAGCGCCTATGAGATAACTGCAGGTTGTTTTGCCACTTCACTGTAGAGCTTAACCTTTATCTAAGACAAAAAGCTACTCTTTAAACCCTATATAGAAGCTTTACGCATCTATTATCCCCATCAAAAAGATCATATTGAAGCAATTAGCGTTAAGTTGCAACTTCTTTCCTTGACAAAAATCCAAAAACAAACGATCCCCAATATTAATGTTGCATTTAAAGCATTTTTCACAAAGTATTTAATTTGTTTGTATATGGATGCATTCTCCTCAAGGGAAGAATGTTTTTGCACCTTATCTGTTAATACATTCAATATGAATAAAATAGGTGAAGCAAAAGTCATTAATGTTCCATAGTAGAAGGTTAATTTAGAGTAAGTTTAAGACAGAGGAGCTGCCTAAATGAAATACATAAACTGATATAATTAAGACACATTTTTATTAGCATGTGTTCTGAACAAAAAGGGTACAAGAGTATTCACCTGAGATAAAGCTAGTATTTGAATATTTCTAAGTAGCAATGAAGTTTCATTTGAGGAAAGCCACTTGAAATTTTAAAATATACATTTTACTATTATACAATATATGCAGCTTAAGTAATTAAGATTGATGCTAACATAAAAGTCCTAGCAAAAAAAAATAATCACAGTGTGTATCAATATTGTTAGTTACAAAATTTATGCTACTTCATAACTTTTAAAAATGACAAATGATTATAAATTTTAAACCCATTCTTCTAAAAGTGATCTTTTGAGTATAAGCTTTAAGGAGCAATAAACTAAAGCATACGAATTAGCTTATTGCAATTTAAATATATACATAGTCACTGATTTAGAAAATAATCAACCTTTGGAAAAAAATTACAAAATTGATTATTTTTGCTTGCACTGGTTAAAATAATGAACTATTCTAATCTTCTTCCCTAAATGAAACAGGCTGTTTCCTGAATACATAATGAAAAAAATTTAGTATTGAACTTCACTTAAGACTAATTTAATAGCAATTTAGAACTGCCAAAAAGATGCCTTTATAAGGATTTTAAATATACTTTCTGTTACCAACTTAGGTTGATCAGCAGCTTTTGTTCACCCTCAGAATCCTTCAAAAAGGGAAACTCAAAACATGAAAAAGGCATATATAAAAACAGTAAACACTGACCTCCTGAGGTTCCTACAACAAAAAATATTCAAGTAGAAGATCTACACCATTACATAGCAGCGGCTATTTCTGTAGTTTAGTACACTAACAGCACTTTATTCAGTGTGTAAGGAGCAAATGAAGTAAGCCGTGCTTTTTAGCATGCCAAGAGGCAGAAACACTGGAATGTAACAAAGACAAACTCACAATTCTACCAGTATAAACATTCAGTCAACATTCAAGAACTGTCAAGACTACACCACAAGAATTAAGATCCTTTTTATATATCCCATGATGCAATAATTGAATTATAAATGTTAATGCTGATTCAGAACTTTTCTTACCTCACATCATGCCCTAAATGGCTTCTGCAAATCTCTGCGCTATATTACGCATTAGGAATATGGTTTATTTGCTTTAAAATATACCATGAAATAACTTACTGATACAAAAGATTATTTTATCAGAACTATTTATTTTTGCCTTATTTAATTATTTTCCTTGCTCTTATACCAGATCAGTTCACACCTGTAAAATACCTGTGAATACATATGTACAAAAGTGGCCTCCTAAGCTAATCTGAGGTGAAGTGGCTTTATTTGGTTAAAGGGTCTTTCTGAAATTTAAGAAGTTTAGTCACACTCAGATTCTAGCTGTTATGTTACAGTATTATTTAGGTAGGTTTTCTGTTTTACAAAATGTTTATGACATTTCTCAGATACTCTTCCCTAATGTTCCAACACACCCAAAATTAAAGCAAGTTTGGGTCTAAAATAATATGCCACCTTGCCAAATTTTGAAGTTTTTTTTTTTTTCATTCCAGAATTTCATTTTGAAGTGTTGTCAGTGACTATTACAAATTTACTTCAGAGTTAGTTAAGAAGGAATTTTGTATTTCCTACCAAAGCAATGTAATTTGAAAGCAAGTTAACACATGCATTTTTGACCAAATTGAATAAATACTATGTATTAGCATTACTGAATGTACTTCATACAGTACACATCCAAACTATTCTTCATGCATAATCCACTACAATTTGCAAAGCAAAAAAAAAAAAAAGCAAAAAAAAGGAGAGGTGACATGAAAAAGATGCATGCTATCATGCATTTAAAAAAATCAAAACTCTTTAGACAGCATTTATAAGTTCACACTCACACAGCTCAAACTTCAGTGCAATGGCTAAATCATTCAACAGTCAAAGAACAGAATGATGCAAAGAAGAGCAAGTTCTTAAAAATCTAAAAAAAAATAAAATAAAAAAAAACCCAAACCACCCCCAAAACAAAAATCAACCCTGCAAACCAAAAGCAAAACCAACCCAAACAAAAAAACCCAAGAACTGTTATCCAGTATCCATTCTGCAATGCAAAGGTGAGAAATTAAATCTATAAAAAGGCTGTTATGGCTTAATTTTGTTTTTCAGATTAACTATGCAGCACTCGAAAAATGGAAAGCTGTGGCTTCACCTCTGACCAGCAGAGTTAAAAATCTCTCCATTTTCCTTTATCATCATGGGATACTCTTAGGCAATCTGTATTATTAAAGACTTGCCACTTTCAGATGGACACAAGATCAAGTGTACCAGTTAGGATTTCACATTCACAGTACATAAGAAAATACACATGGAAGGAAAAGTAAAGGGTTAACTTAACAAGGATTTATTCACAGGAATACATGTAAGTAGAGAAAAAAAACACAACAGAAAAGCTAAACAAATGAAATGAAGAGGATTCAAACCAACTTTCACTCTGTAGCTTTAAACTTGCACCCTTGTGCATTTAACTACATCACAAAGGGCCACCAACATGCGCCAATACAGTGTAGATACCCTGCATTACATCCATTAACTTAAACATCTCTTTAAGATCATGCTTTGAAAAAAAAGAAAGCGTAGAAGGTAATATGTTGAGTGGGAATAAACACAAATATAGCAATTATGTCATCGACTTCTACAATTGTCTTTACGTGCCAACTAACATTTATGCAGCCTTTAACAGGTCTTACCATGTAACTCATTTTTAGAGATTCTGATAAAATCACTAGTATATAACCATGCAGAAAGCACATCACACTGACAGCACAGAGGCAAATATTTTGCACAGCTATATCAGCTTTCCACATTGTGCAGGTTACACACAATACAATATCAATCTTATTCTTAACAGATCCTAATAAGGTATTTCAAGGCCTAATTGTTAACTACAGTACTTTATATCTATATTCTTAATAAAAATAAAATCCACAGAATCTTAAAAAAGAAATTTTAAATGCAGGGCTATATTGAATTGGTAAACTGCAACACAAAACTGGCGCAACATAGGTAAATGTATACCAATTCCACTCTATGTGATGCAAGCATGCTACTTCCCCACTAATTTAAGTTACTTCTGATCACTATGAGCCAGAACGCATGCCTGAACCTTAAACTGCACGTTAAGAATAATGCCTTACTCTAGAAATTAAATCTAATGAAGTACAATAATCAAATCATATCCACTACTTTAATTCTTTTTTAATGTAAAAATTAAGATGTCAATCTTTCCTTTGAAGTGTCCCTCCCCTTACCCCAGAAATGAAAGGAGTGACTTATTTGGCAGCTTGCAGGTTGCTTCATCTTGTTCAAGTTAACGTTTGTTAATTTATGATGGGGTTTCTATATTGTACGCTGCAAGTGCCTGCTCCTAAAACAGACACAAGCTGCATTTTAACTGTACTAACTTCATTTGTGTAGTTCTTCATTAACATGCAAATACCTAGGTATCCCCTCAAGCAGGATGACATAATGTAGAAAACCCTTACTTAAAAAAAAACATAAGAGAAAAGAAAGCCTTTTACTGTTTGTGACCCCCATCCTTGGGTTTCCTTTATTGTGCGCAAAATAGTTTTCCTCTTTACGTATCCCTATGGTTCAATTATATGGTTCTTATTTTGGTACAATTCCCCACAATATTCCAGAATGTGCTGTTTTGTGACTAGATTTTTATTTTTTTTTTCTTCTTCACATCCAGTGCAGAGTTGTAATAGGAGACAGATTTCCACCCACAAAGGCTCCAGATGTTAAAACATTTCCCAACATCGACTTAATACAGTGACGGCAACACCTCCCTCCCGCCCCTCCCAGTAGGGTTGGGATTGTACTGTATTCCCTACTGGTTTACCCTTCCCCCCAGTAAAGGGTAACATTTTCCCTGGGTGCAGAGGCTCCCTCATAGTCTCCCAGACTGAAGGACCTGTGAAAGGAAAAGATAAAAGCATAGTTAAAACTTACCTTGAACCTTAACTGACAGATCTGTGCAAAAACAAAGAGCTTTTTTTTGCCTTTTCTAAGCAGCAGGTGCCAAACTTTAACTTAAAAATGAACTTTTGCCTAGGTTTTCCTTTTTAAGTCTGTTTAAGAAAGGAGCCCATTTATCAGATAAATTATTTTTCATGAAACAACAATGTATGCTTTAAAGCTACACTGACGGTTCCACTATTATGGCTAAGCTTCGGTTTAAGATAAAAGCAGTCCTATGTATTCTAAAAAGCTTTTCTGAAAAAAGCCTATGAGGTAGTTCTGACATATTGAGAAGAATATTAAACATATTTGCTACTAACTGAACAACTTAACTTCTAGGTGGATTAAACAAGATATCCATAGGGTCTCCTCAGTTCAAACTGAAAATAATGGCAAATTTTTTCCTTTGGATTCCCCTTCATTACAAGGAGAAAATATCCTTATGTCAGTACTAAAATGCCCTCATTGATAACATGAATGTTTGGAATTGAATTACATGTTTGATCTGAACAATGGATTAAAAATAAACCAAACAGGATTTCTTACGTCACTGATTTTGGAAAAAAAAAAAACAAAAAAACCAAAAAACCTTAAGCCAACTTTTGAATAGTTGTCCATTCAACAATAAAAGAGAATTGAACAATTCACTCCCATAATTTCATACTACTTCATACTGGTTTTTGGGTAGTATAATAATCTCTTCACAGCATCACAATGCATTACACAGTGGAAATCTGTTTTATACAGAGAACAGAGACAGCATACAAAGCAAGGTGCTATAATAATATAAGGATTCTAGAATGCATTATCACTATCCTTTGCTGAAACCAAATCGTTCTCCACACAGAACTGTAACACTTGTGAACATGGAAATAACAAACACATCAGCCTTCCCAAAGCATAAAGTTCCACAGCTGAGTTACAGATTAGCATAACATCCTTTATTCAGTGCAAAGATCAACTAGAATGTGATTAGGAGTGTACTGGACTCCTCATGGCTAACATGTTAAAAAACCTGCCTTCTTATCGTAGAGGAATATACCTGTTTAGACCACATCTGCTGCCTACTAATTCAAAAGACACCAGGGAGCCTGTATATTCAGCTCCATGGCTGGAGGATCACATTCATCACCTGCCTGATTAAACCCGAACCGGCACCTTGTTATACCCTACACTTCCAACCTTATCTTGATACACTGCTGTGCATATCATAACACTCACTATTTCTTTCTCTCTTGCTCTGTCTGTAAAAATGAAATATTAGAGTCAGGCAACTGCTTTTGCTACAGATACCATCATTTAGGCACACTATCATCCCTTTTTTTCCCCTTTGTATAGGAAGGAAAAATATCCAGCATAACTGAAAAATTTTAATCTGATGAATTATGTTTCACATAAGGCAAACAGAAGGAAGTCTGTTATATAGCTTTGCTTAACATGGAAGATTCGTGTGCTTACCTCTAATTATGGGACTGCAGCTACAGTGCATGAAGTTAAACTCCGTAGTAAGCTGCAAGGCGCTCTTTTAAGGGAAGAGGAAACAACTGGTCGGAGAAACGCCTCCAATTCTCATCCCCTACTTGATTTTTAAATCCATGAAGAATCTACAAACAAGAGGGGAAAAATAAAGGTAATCACTAAACAGTAGATACATGATCATTGTTTACTAGCAACGTAAGCAGTAAACCACAAACTGCTGGACCATGCATCTGTCCGTTTGAATTCTCTAATTTAATACTGAAATGCTACTAAGAAACAAATGAAATTTAGTAATGTCTGTCTTAACTTGAGGTTTTTTTCTTTCAGGGGTGGCATATAGAATATACATACCCACACAAATTAGTGTTTATGTATTTTTCATGAGTAAGTTGACTTACAAGATCAATTGACAGTTAACATATGTTAAGATAACTGTATTCACATTTCTTTTTAGATGTGTAATATTTTGTGGGAAGAAAGCTAGTCCAAAACCACAGCCAGCATTTGAAAGAATGAATGCCCGTCAGTTTCTAGTACAAATACAAAAGCATCCTGTGAGAGTTGTTTTTGCTTCCCATGGAACCTCTAAGACAACAGTCACTAAAATGGAAACTGCCAAAATATTTTTGTATTTTGAAAGAACGGATTCACAGTCAGTGGCAGTCCAAAGCCAGTGCAATAGGTAAAAAAGTAGTCTACAGGTTTCAGTTTTGACTTTCCAACATAAAAAATTAATTGAAAACTACAAGAATTAAATTATACTATCAAAAAGGTATGTTAGTTCTCAAAACACCAGGTTAAAAGACAAACATCAGAAAGAAAAAAAAACACAGATGAAGTGGCTACTCCTCATAGAAAATTTTGCCAAGAGAATCTGAAGTTTTGGTTGTCTTTTTTAAATTCAAGGATACTGGAATTGTGGAAAAGTCTGTCATGAACACATCCTCACAGAAAAGGCAATGTCAAAGTTAATGCTCAAGGTACTGAGTTCACCCTCATCACAACATTCTCAAGCAGAGCTGTTCTTAAACAGGATGTAGCAATAACAACAGTACAGTGTCACTAGTTAACTTTGCTGCTTTTCTCCCAGTGAGAGACTTTCCACAAGCAGGCTCACCTTCCGCTCCTAACCCAAAGAGTCAGACTAGCCAGCTACCAAGAAACTACTGAAAAACCTAAGAATGCACAGGTATGACACAAGGAACACTTTTAACATAATCTTCCAGTAGAGTTTTAGCAAGAGAGCTTCAGCTACAGTCATCAGATAAATTGCTTTTATAAAAAGTGATAAAATTCTTAGGATATGTGTCAGATTTCAACACTGGCAGCTTATCTACCTATGCTCTTGGAAGTGGTATCTTCTGTCTCATCTCTAGTGCTAAAAAACAAAACAAAACAATGAAACACTGAACAGGCCATTTTCTTCCATTCCTGAAAGGCATAATTATTGTTGTAAAAACATCTAACTGGACTACAGTAATAATGTATTCACAAATAAGTAATCTAAAAAAGCGCATACCATCACTTGAAGAAAGCTTTGTCTCCTTTCATGGCAAAAAGCACAAAAAATACACTTTAAAAAGCAAGGATGTCCTTTGCCAAGTGACCAAAAGCCTTTGTGTCTAGTTTAAATGCATTAGATCCCACATGAATAACTTGGAAAGAATGTCAAAAAGCAGAGTCTCAACTTATTGAAGCAAATATTCAATACTGTAGGACTAGTGCAGAAACACACACTGAGACTGCTTTGGGCAACCATCACAGACAGCATCCTAGACTCTTTTAAGCATTTAAGTATTTGCTGTTCTCATCTGCTGATGCTAAATACTCACAGCTGTGCATTTCCTGGACATGATGTTCCTTTGAAAGAGACCAGTTATCTGCGAGGCTAATTATGAATCTAGCTTCTCTTCGGATGCTCACATGTGGCACTACTTAGGAATATACCCCATTTTTGCTTTAAGATAATTAAATGAACTTTTGATTTTACTTTACAACTTCTGAGGAGAGCCACACTACCAAACAGTAGCAGGCAAAACACAATATAACACATTGTGGGTGGGGTTCTACACAAGGCAAATAATCCTTTCACTGAAATTCTATTGAGACTTTGTCTAGGGATGTGTTCTTGGGTATGATGGTATGTTAGTTTCTTAAAACTTGCTGATCCAAGAGGGATTCTGAGGAGGATTAAGCAATCTCAAAAAACCTTATTTTCAGCAGGACTAAAAGAAACTGATCAGGATACCACAGAATATTTTTAGTTTGCAATTTTCTAGATATTTCTCAAAAATAAAGTAGGCATCTTCATAGCAAAGAAGTCTTGAACTATACAAATCTCATTTTCTAGGAAAAAAAAAAAGCAGCATAAAAAAACCTCCATACTTCCAAATGCAGGCAAAACATAGTAGGCTGGACATTATGAAAAACTCTTTGAGGATGATTATGCCTTCAAATAAGATCTTGAGCACAATACTGTTAAAAAAACCCTCAAGATTTTTAGGTTTTGTCTGAAAATTTATGAACTTCCAAAGAAGCCGCCATGACCACAAATAGAGTAACAGTGGAAACAGAAAGCAAGTAAAAAATCCTGGAGAATTCATAACAACCACCATTAGGACATACGGTTGTATTAGAAACATTACCTTACAGAACATGTCTCGGAGATCATCTTTTGGGCTAATCCACGATGCAACAGCATCACAAAAAAAAATAAAGTCCTACAAGATTGAACGATCACATAGGTTAGAAACCTCAATTTATAGGTCTGAAAACAACACTTGATGTTCATTCTATGAACTATGTAGGGTCTTTTATCCTAAT
Organism: Columba livia; assembly: GCF_036013475.1. NCBI lineage: Eukaryota > Metazoa > Chordata > Aves > Columbiformes > Columbidae > Columba > Columba livia. Next base: position 14,005,130 of record NC_088642.1, on the reverse strand, counting down.
TCACAACTGCTTTTCACGTATTTATTTCCCAGTTAATACAGACAATAATAGTTAATTATTGTATGCCTAAGTGTTCAGAAATAGAAATAGCCGAGTGTATGAATCGTTTTGTTTAGTCAAATTTTGATCAAATAAAATTACAGTTAAAAAACCTGAACCACTCTCCCCTCCCACACTATACTTGTCTAATATTAATGCTTTTAGTACACATACCAAGTCCAAGAATCAATCACCCTAAGAACAAGCAAAAAACTTAAGACCACAGTTGTAACACACTCTCTCATGCATTTCCAGTTGGGGAAAAAAACTCTTGTATTTTTTAAGCAGAACCAGAATTTTCTTTTTTGAGACACACAGAATGTTTATGACACAGGTTCAAAACTAAAGCTACCCCAAAAATATCTATATTTAGTTCATCTGCTGTCATGCATTACCTCCTACTACACCATTAAAACATCAGTCTTTAATCATTAACAATGCACACGTTTTTGGATAGGAACTGAGGATAACAAGTACAGAGAAGGAGAAGTAGGATAACAAAAAGAGTCCTTAATTATCCCCTTCTCTTCAGCTACGTGAAATAACAAACGGACAGCAGAAGAGGGAAACACTAAGTACAGAATAAGGCATAAGTGAAATTAATTGAAAATTTCAAAACAAGGTAGAGGCTCAATTATTGTGTTTCAAGAAGAATTCCAGGCAAAGGAAAGGGAAAAATCACCTTCATTTTACTCTTAGAAAATACTACATTGGTACAGCTTTACTTGGGAGGTGTGAGGATTAAAGAGCAAGTCACCATCTATGATTCAGATGCACCATTTATTTTAAAGAGATGCATGTTCCTTGTTGCATTGACATGTATTAAGGAATATACCCAAAGTTAAAACAGAATCCTCCCTACTGAAGTTTAAAGAATGAAGGGGTGGTTACTGTTTTTATTCTGTTTCTTGTTTTAAAAGCCTAGGTTACATCTAGAAAATAGGTTTAGGTATGTCAACTTTTGCCTTGTATTATCATACAGATCCTGAACACAACCTGACAGAAGTATCAAAATACCGTTATTTTAATACAAGTTCATTATTTACATTCTGTAAATAAAAGGGAAAAACGAAATTCAACAACATTCTTCCCCTTTCCTGTGCTAGGTGATAATTACGGAAGCGTAACAGTATGTATCATTTGCAGCATACACATTTTGGCCTCCTTAACCTCAAAACAGAGCTACAACATACCCTGCAGGGAACCACGTCAAGCTAAACTTTTTTATACTCCATACACAGCTTTCACTAAATTTCACATGAGAAAAGATGTCAAGATCTAATAATGTATCTTACTTGGACTACTCCATTGGGGTTGACTGAGATCATGGTACATATCCCACGGAATGCTGAATCCTTTTCCTCATTGTCTCTTATGTTTCGCAGAGAAGTGCACCTAGAAAGTTGGAGAGCAGAGCTTAGCTATCTATTATTTTTTCTTCAATCAAGTCAGAACTAGATGACAGTATTTGATGGAATAAGTCACACTGATAAGACACTATTTTGAGCACTTAGAGAAACACTTGCTGCACACAGTCTTTATTAGCATATTCCCATTAGGCATCATCTCCAGAATCCTGTTCTCCTGTTGCACTATATGCAGTTAGAAAGTGTGACCTGTATTCCATTAAATACAAATGAAACATGTATCTGAAATATTTATAGAAACTGTCATTATTAGAAGCGGAACATGTAATACTATCACAGTATGAATTATGTCAGATACCACTTACAGAACAGTTATTTAACTTTTACAGCAGCAAGCAAGCTATTTTATACATAACAAATCTATAAACATGTATTCCTTACAGCAATTCAAGCCTCAGACTGAATTTTAAGTAAAGTAATGCACGGTTTAAATTTTACAGTCTCTGCATGCATTGTATTATCATTCTGGTGGATTTTAAAATGCTCTTTCATAGTCAAGCTTTAACACAGCAAGCATGTGACAATCTTATCCCATGCATAAATTAGTCGTTAGCCACAACATAAAAAATACATGACGGTGCTACTAAAAACTCACAAACCTGATAGGACAAGATTAGTCACATGGTTGGCAATGATTAAGGATTGAGATTTTGTAACCAACTGAAAATATATCTAAAAGTGAGATAGAGAGAAGAAAGAAAGAAAGAAAGAAAGAGAGTGAAGAAAAATGAATAAAAAAAAAAGATTGAATAATACACACCAGGGTCTTATAAACTGCTGTAGCATGGGGGCCACCTCTTGAGGACAAACGTAACCAAGACGACCAATTGTTATTGCTAAGGTAACGCAATCACGGTTATACACCACCAAACGCCAACCAAGACATGAGCAAATGAGGGGGGAGGAGAAAAAATAAAGAAAAAACAACAAATAACTCAGAAACAGAAACCAACAGAATCTGTGTATGATAATAAACATAAGATTTCACCAGTGCTGTTTATTACCACCCCCTAAATAAGAGGCAGCAACATATATGGTATACTCTCCAGGGTAAAAGCAAAATTAAAGTAAATGAGAGAACACCAAAAACACAATTTAAAATCCAAAAGCTTTCTGATGTCAACAGCCATTCTGCCCTCTTCAGAGTAATCTCTTACAGTAAATTTACCTGCCATACATTTTGAAGCTTTTATTGAAATGTATTATCATGGGTACTGTTGATAAAAAGGAATTAACCGTTTTCAGTTTTAGTATCCAGTGTTCTGAACACTTTTTTTTCAGTATTTAGAATTAAACATTTTAATAGATCTACTCAATCAGTAAAAATATATTTACAAATACTTTTACATGGAAAATATTGTGGTCTATCTAAAAATGCTAAATAGATGAAACACTTCTCAAAGACCACAAAATGTGTGCCTTATTTATAATCTCATACAGAATTTAAAGTGGTTGCTAGTTCACAGCAGCTGACTGCAATAAATTTGTTTTTAAATCCAAGTATTTCCCCTGTTCACAAAAGGTTTCCTCACAGAAATCTTACGAGAATCTGATTTCTGACACCAAGGCATAAGGACACACAAAAAGCAAAATTGCTTCATCATGTAATTAGGTAGTTTGGACCTCTGTTCCGAGGGACAGACTGAAGAAAATATCATCATGAAAATGTGTTTTAATGGTGTTTGCTCAACTCACAAAAGATTAATCTTTAGAAAAAGGAGCGGGTGGGGAATAATGTATCAGGATTACTTGAAGCAAAATACATGAATAATACTAAAATCCAGCAGATTCATATGAAGCAGAGAAAGGAAACCTATGTTCAAGAGACATACTATGCAACACTCTAATTAACAAGCATTTGTGAACAGTTTCATGAAACATGCAATAAAGCAGATGATGCTTTCTCTGATAAAAGTTTGGTGTAGGATATACTAGCAGTTTGAAACATACTCATGAGAGCTGCAGCTCACTCGTTATGTAATGTTTTGCCTTGATGTTACTCAATTTCAATATGCAGTGCCTAAAATTTTTGGCAGATCTAACTTATAAAATGCATTTGAAGTGCTACTTTTAAATGAAAATACATTTAAGTTTTATCTGTAAATTCTCACAGATAGATTCTGTACAAGGAATACTAATATCTATCAAAGCTCAGCTTTTTGGCATGTTCTGGTTATTTTCTATGCAATTATTACTTTTACTTAAGATGGTCTTACGTTTCCAAATAAGTGTTTTCATAGCTCATTACATAGTAAGCTAAAGCAGAAAACAGTAATATTCTTGCAAATACTAGTGGCATGCAGCACAATATCCTACAACAAACTCATAAGTACACCACACTCAACATTTATTTGCAGTTATGCATCCACATTTAAAGTAATTATTAAGAGAATTAAATTAAAAAAAAAAAAGTCAGTGCTTGGATGCTTCCAAAAATCCTCTAACAGAGATGGAAGCAAACATTTAAGTACTGGATGCCTCTCAGTTACAGGTGTTACATATCCATCAGTGTAGAAGAAGGGGGTTGGGGCAGAGGGAAAGAAAATTTCTATTGCTATACTATTCCATGGTATATTTCACAACAAGTAGGTATTTGCTCCAAAATCATATTTTCAAAAAGTAGTATGTAGAATATGCCAGACAACTAGGTAATTTTTCCTTCAAGTTCACCTTCCATACTAAATTGGGTTGGGGGACAGATAAAGTGCAGCTTTTAAGTTCAAAAAAATACCAGAGGAAAAATATGCATTGAAAAAAAAAAAAAAAAATAGCCAATTTGTCTTTTGCTTAGCTCAAAAAAAACCCCAAACCTGTATCAGTGAATTTGCATAATTTTCAATCATGTCAGGTATAATGACTAAACCATCATTTACGTACAAGACAGTTTTCAAACAGAAAAAAGATTCTTAATTAGTAAAACAGTAAACTAGAAACTGGTCGAATTTATTGATAAAGTTTTGCTAAAGTATGGAAGGTGCTCTTCATACTAGAATGTGCCCTCTATAAATGCAAAAGAAACAAGCCTCAGAAATTCCAATTGAGTAAAGCATTTGGGGATTGCTTCCGATTTGGAAGGCAAAGCTGTGAGCCAGAACACAAAACCTGCATGCCATTATTAGAATTATTTTCAGAAATTTGTTATTAAGTGACCAGGTAATAGACACCATATATAATTTCAGTTGTGTTGTGGTAAAACTGCCATCACAGATCTAGATTTTTGTGCATGATACTAGAAGTTTATCTTTAAAAAGAGTGCATTTTTTGTAAATTCAGGGAGTTCATTATTTGTTTTATATGTGCCAATTACATTTGTTTTAAACACTAGACGTATATATACAGTACACAGGTATAACAACATGCATATATTAAAATCAGCATAAACTAAGTCTTTAAGTATTACTGCATAGATTTGTCACATTCAATACACAAAACTAGAAAAATACTTAAAGTGAGAAAGCATTAACTTTAAGAATCTAGATATATGATAGTTTGCTGCAAGACTGAGACTTGTAAGAGCTTCTGCAAAACAGAGTTGCTTTTGCTTATGAAAGCCAAATACATAGCAATGAAATTAGTTCTTGTGTGGTTCCTCTATGCAACTTTAAAAGTCATTATATATAAAAAAAAACTAATTCTCTTCACCATGTATGGTTCAGTTATTGGGTACCTGTGTTCTCTAACAATGTCTTTGGTGTGTTGGGTCTGTTAATTATTTCTACAAGCTGGTGCAACACCATTGGAATATAAGGCTGCATCTCTATACCTGAAACAGACAAAAAAAAAATTCAGAAGAAAATGACCATTAATATACATAATCTAAATAGATTGGGCACACTGATTTTACTAAAATGGACATGAATCTCAGATGAAATTTAAACATGAAAGTATCACTAAAAAGCCTCCAAAAAACCACCTAGATAAGCCATGCTAAATGTGATTCAAAGGAAAAAAAAAAACCAACATCTTACCCATTTGGATGGAGATTTCTCCAATTGCCCAGGTGGCATTGTTACACACAGAAATGAATTCGGGGTTTAGGTTGGTTCCCAAAATAGGCATGAAATCAGCTAGAAAGAACAACATTTTAAAATCTCATCACACAATCCAACCATCTTGTCCCATTACTGTAAGATCACGGGGTGGGGCAGGGGGAAAGAGTGGTTTTTGTTGTTTGCTTTGTTTTTAAATGTAAGCCTATTTAAATGCTTGGGAAGTGTTACACATGAATTAACAAGAGCTATATTTCTGCTACGTATCAGATTAACCTGGATTTTAGAACCTAAGCAGATCAATGCAAATCTTTCCAAATTATGATTTTAAAATGTTTCTAATAGGCTTTCTGTAAGTTTAGAAACCTTTTTTCTACCCTTCTATTGCTAGGGCAAGAGGGAGAGAGTGGAAGAAGGGGAAATAACAAACACAGCTACCAAGTACTTGTAGTTTTTTAATACAGTCAAACAACCCTCAAATCATAGAACCACAGAAGATGGTTTATAACATCTACCAAATAAATCTTAAATTCCAAGCCTATCCAAGCATTCATTTGGCAACCTAAGTGTACCTCAAGAGTACCTGTGGGAAGAGATAGCAAATATCACAGAAGGGTATAACTGATGCTACTTCCCTACTGAATTTTAAAACAAAGGGAAAAAAATATTTTATATATATATTATATATATATATAATATATATATATAATAAAAATCAAACACAAGCCCAAAACCTACCCTGCAGCCAAGTTTTACAGTTTCAATATATATGTAAAATTTTAGGTAACAACAGACTCTAGTGGAACAAAAAAAGCTCTAAATTGAAGAATTTATCAAAGCACATAACTATTTTAATTGAATTCAAAGAATATCCGTTTTGCTATATTCCAGCACAACAGGTGGCTTATTACATTATGAAAAATCAAAAATGAACTATTTCACTGTCTACAAAAATAAGAACATGTCTTTATACACACAATTCAAAGGAGAAAAGACTACAGACCCTTAATGATGAAGGAACACGAAAACTTAACACACCATAAAAAGGCAACCCACAGAATAGGGGGCTTAACAATGGCTAAACCAGCCTCTTTATCCATTTCCAAAACAAGTTGTTTAATATATAAAAGAAACATACCGATGCAAGGCTTAACATGCTGAAAACACGCCTTTGTCAGATCACCTAACAATGCAAAAGAACTCTGCCGTACCTCAGGCATTTTATCCTAAAGAGAAGAAGAAAAAAGACAATTCTAGGAGTGTTACTCATTCTCTTAAAGAAAATCCTTGGATCAAACCGGTCACTCAACTCACCTGCATGCACTGGTACATTAGTGTCAGGATATTGCTGCGAGCCACTAGCTGTTCAATGTTGCCTCCAAGTCCTTCAGCTAAACCACTGAGTAAATCAAGAGCCACAATCATGAAATCCTTATCCGGAGCCTCATATTGGTCTGGCTGAGCATTATGCAACTGCAACAAATAAGTACGCATTTTCAAAATGAGTATTAGATTTTCTCAAGAGTACACATATTCAATGGCCACATTACAAATCGTTCTGCAAACCCGTGACTTTACATAGTTAATACATTGGTTTAAGGAGATATTCTGAAAACACTGGAGTAGCAATAGAAAAATACCATGGCTTGTGTAAGGGTCTTCTGCACCAGATTTACACAACGCTGGTACACGGGTTCACAGTATGGAAGAAAGCCAGATTGCAAGGCAGTAGCAACTGACGACAGGCACTAGAAAAAAACAAAAACAAAAAAAGAAAAACAGTCACTACCTTTCCTTACACCCCTGAAGTGCTTTTTACCTGAGAGAGGTAAGTTTAAAGATATTAACATTTTAAGTATACCCACATGCAGCTGATTAAGTAAATACAATCTAGAAAGGTAGTACCAATTGGGAAATCACATATTAGAGAGCAGTGTAGGGGAAAGGGACCTGGGGGTCCTGGTGGACAACAGGATGACCATGAGCCAGCACTGTGCCCTTGTGGCCAGGAAGGCCAATGGCATCCTGAGGTGTATTACAAGGGGGGTGGTTAGTAGATCGAGAGAGGTCCTCCCTTCCCCCCTACTCTGCCCTGGTGAGACCACATCTGGAATACTGTGTCCAGTTCTGGGCCCCTCAGTTCCAGAAGGACAGGGAACTGCTGGAGAGGGTCCAGCGTAGGGCAACGAAGATGATGAAGGGAGTGGAGCACCTCCCTTATGAAGAAAGGCTGAGGGAGCTGGGTCTCTTTAGTTTGGAGAAGAGAAGACTAAGGGGGGACCTTATCAATGTTTATAAAAATATAAAGGGTGAGTGCCATGAGGATGGAGCCAGGCTCTTCTCGGTGGCAAACAATGATAGGACAAGGGGTAATGGGATCAAGCTGGAACACAAGAGGTTCCGCTTAAATTTGAGAAGAAACTTCTCAGTGAGGGTGACAGACACAGGAACAGGCTGCCAAGGGAGGTTGTGGAGTCTCCTCCTCTGGAGACATTCAAAACCCGCCTGGACATGTTCCTGTGCGACCTCACCTAGGCGTTCCTGCTCCAACAGGGGGATTGGACTAGATGATCTTTTGAGGTCCCTTCCAATCCCAAACATACTGTGATACTGTAATTAGCTGAGTTAAGGCAACTATCAGCAAGCTGTTATTCCCTCCTGCGTATGCTGTTTGAGATAGTGTCTCAGCAGCAACTTCTACTTCGAGATAGACAAGAAAAAGTTACAATAATTCAGCCAGCGTGTACACTAACCTTCAGTGTCTTGACCAGGAACAAGCCCTAACATTACCCAAGAGTTAGGAAACTGATTTTTCTACAGGTGTTTTCCCACTTGGTATGGACTACATTGTCTGTTTCATACCTTCAGCTTGTTTGACAACAGCTTTAATGGAGGAATAAAGGGAGAGCAAGGAGGGAGAAGGCAAGACTGAAAGGAGGACAGAACATCTATTTTTTTTTTTTTTTCTTTTCTAAAAGATTCCCAAAGAAAACACTCCAGAACAGCAGAAAAAAAAATTCTAAAAGACTTCTCTTAAACCTAATGGCATTTTCTCAGTCACAACATTTTCTTACTACAGTCAGAATATTTTCTCCATAATTGGAAATACCCAAAGCTGTCAGCTTTTACAGTCATACTTCCTAGTAGGAGCATCTTTAGTAGAAAGTGAAATTGCTAAAATGTGTTGATTAAAATATTCAAATTTTAGTATTTACCTCTAATAAAGGGAAAAGATCTTTATCTTCATCCTTCAACATGTTCCACTTCTGGATTAATGGAGGCATTAGCATCTGAATATATTCCTGTTTAAGATTAAAACACATCAGCTGATGAAAGACTTCACTGCATCCTATTTTATTTCAAATGATGTACTAAGAATTGATACCTATTCTACTTTTTCAAAAAAAGAACCCTGATGTACTGCAATTCAGTCATTGCAATACATGATGCAGTTTAATATTAGAATTCACCATCTGCATCTTAAGATTTTTTGCCAAAGCAGAGAAGTACCTTTGCAGAGTGAATCTTTTCCCCCAGGTTTGTTTTCGGTCTAGCTGCCTGGGTTGTCACAAATCTATATGAGTGCCTCAGGGCCTATGGAAAGTGTTTTCACTAGTAACGCAATCTGACTGTGCATTTGCCATCTGTTTTTCTCAACCATTTCCCATTGCCCTGATGCTACAACCTTATCCCCTCCACGTTCCTGAAATTTCTTCCTCAGTCAACTAACCATCCACAAAGAAAGCGATTTCCTATCCCTCCAGAAGGATGTACTTACCTGTTCTGTATAAAGCTGTTGCATCTTCCCTGCCACTGCACAGCCATAGTCACAGGGGCATTGAGCAAAGCATTCATATAGTGGTTTTGCTCCCACAAAGTATCAACAGAACCAATGGATGCTGCCAACTAATGCTGTATTCAAACATACAAAATTCTAAGTGAACTGAAGGAAGCCTCACCATCAGCAGGAGCTCCCATTTACCCTCCTCCTGGTATGGTCCAGTGTCAAGATGGCCAGGGCCAGAGAGAGACTGAAAAGGAGGTCCTTTGATGGTGTGGGGTCTCAGATGGCAAGTAAAATGCCATGGAAACAACTCAAATTGTTTTAGTATGGTGTGTCTATGTCATGTGAAACAGTATAAATAAATTTTTAAAATTTCAATAACCACCATAAGAGTATGCACACACATGACATGTATGCACATTCTATTAATATATGGACACTAAAAAACACCAATACTACATTTGCCTATGTCTTGTCTGTGCTTTGTCCACGGGATTCTGTGGTTTTATATATAAAACGCCTGTCTCACTCTCTGATACTGCAATTTCTAGTGATGATGTGCTCCAATACATTAGAAAGAGACACACAGAGCAGCTTAGCTAAACCTTAAGTGATAACAAAAAAGTGTTGGCATTAGAAATTAAAACACACATCCCACAAATTCCTTTAAAATCCTGTTTCATATCTATAGACCTAAGTATCTCCTCTGAGCTGGAAAATTCTTAGCATGAAAAAAAGTCACAATGAAAAGCAGATTTCAAAAGCTACCACATACACAATCATTTATACAAAACAGCGAATGTTTGTGTAGTGTGAAGATTACATGCAGTCTACCTATTTTACCTGTAAATGTTTAGTATTAATGAAACTTACACAGAAATATCAGCATTTCTATTTTGTAACATGTAAAGCACACTACAAAAAACACTGAACCACTTTTTCAATGAGGATGAGTGCTTCTAGAGAACATAAGGTATACTCACTGGTTTATTTAGATGATGTCCTACAGAATCTGCTAAAGTTCCTATAGCATCATAAAGAATGAGCAGGTTTTTATGCTGGTATTTACTAAATGCGAAGACCAAAGTGTCAAGTATATACGCAAGATAAGGAACAAGCTCTGTACAAGCCTCCTCTTCTAGAGTAGCAAAGGCACTGAGGGACAAAAAAACCCAGGTCAGTTAGTATATTGGAAAAAGCAAAACAAGATGACCCCAAAACACCCCACACTACCCATTTCTATATAAGCATAAAATTGTATTGAGTTCTCAAATTCAACCAAGATATGTTTCCTAATTGCATTACTGAGACAACCTAATTTTATTTTGATTGAACACATAAGGATTCAGCTCTAACATTGTGATGAATAAAATCAGGAGATGCTGCTGTAAAACCCATCATGTATGTGCAGGAAGCCACCAGTGAGAAAAGCATTACTGTACACAAGTTACAATATGCTAACTGAAGTAGTAGGAACCATAACAAAAATCTGTGTACCTAAGTTAAAAATGGCCCACTATCTTTAATGTATGCTGTAGCTGCACCTAGAAGCCCTAGTGCTTTTGTGCCAGTACAACACCAACATCAGCCTGTAATCTTGGCAGCACACTACATAAAGAAGCAGATGCAGAAAGACAGCAAAAAATAAAAGCAAAGAGAAGGGATGAACAATTTTGCCAAAGCACACATCATGGCATCATGGAAACTTTTGAGACTGTCTATCAAGTGTTTGAACAACAGCATTAAAAAGCCATCAAAATCAAACAAAAAGTCTCCACACACCAGACATGATGCTTCAGAGAAACATGGAGGAAAAGAAAAAGTTATGTGCCAGATATACTGGCCTACCTTGTGTTAAAAAGATTATTATTAGCCTTTCCCTGCACTAAAAATGCATACATCACTGCATCAGGTGAACAATCCCCTACTAACATGCTACCAAACACTGAAATGCCTTTTTCTTAACACAGTGCAACTGTGAACACTGAGTGGCTAGCACTCCTATTTCATTTATTATTTTACTACTATGAAGTATTCTTTCATAAAGGCATACAACATAAGCAGGAAACCATGCTTCAGTAAAGTATCTTTGATTGTCACCAACTAAAGGAGGAGTTTCTCAACACTAATGAATGTTAAGATGTCTGATATGATACAGAAGTTAGTGATGAAAACATACAGTATCCTACGACCAATATTCAGTTTGATAGACTTTAACAATCTGTGCAACTATTCATTGTATGGATGCAGCTTTTTGCACCTCTCCAAGAGGATTATGGTATTTCCTTGCAATTTAGAAAGCTAATAACTATGTTTTGATTTATAACAGCTCTACATTTTCCATAAAGTGGAGTTTCACAGACAATTTATTTTTTAGCTGCTACAGTAATTTTAATGAATCTCTGCTTTAATAAAAGCATTTTAAAACATGCTATAAATCTGATATTGAATTTGAATTTAAAAAAATGTGTATTACTTTTAATGTTTCGATTTTATCTCTTTCTTACTACTTTAACAGTTTCCACTGCAGTTTCATAAGCACTACATGAATTTATTTAACAACTGCAACACAGCTGTATTCAACTACATGCACATTTCAACCATGTTTTGGAAAAGCCAAGTATGAACAGAAGTGCAAAGGGTTTTGTTTGTGTTTGAGGTCCTTTTGTCTGTTTGGTTTGGTTTGAATAGAATCTAAACATAATCTGATCCATTGGATCTGAAAATGCGTGAAGCAAGTATTGTTGTATCACCATCCTCCTGCTCATCCAGGAAGGAACAGAGTATCTCTATGAAAAGACAGAGCAGCCGTTAATGCCCAACAAATTTCCTAGTCCAATGTTTGAAGGGTTTAGAGCCAAAATGCAAACATTGCTTACTACTCAAGTCTTACTACTTCCCTTTCATTAAATTCATTGTATCTGTCCTCAGACAATGATACATCTACCCCTTTTGTGCAAAGCTGAGCACAAGAACTCTGACCTCAGCCTCCTCCTTAGGCTCTACTGATATTTGGGGGTGGGATATAATAACAATAATAAATTTGCATGTTTCAAGTGTTAAAAACACAATCAGATGCTGACCTAACTCTGCTTTATGATGAAGCCTTCTTGGCAGTCTGCTGTGTACACTCCTACCTCACATAAACTGACATGTAAAAGCTTTTTTGACCAGCTTGCTGCACAAGAGGAACACCCATTCCCATTCCACTAATGGCGAGTCCATTAATCTTATTTATTTATTTAAAATATCAGCAGACAAGGGGGAGAAGGGAATCTTGTATCCCCCGGCCTCCCTTCAAGAGAAAGAGAACATCCCTTGAAATAGTCATAACCCAAATGTTTTTGTAATCCTGAGCTAAATATAAACAACACCAGTAATCCAATGATAGGGCAGTTTTCCATGGCAATCAGTATCGACCTTGTTCATAGGCACATCAAAAAAGCCAGACTTCTGCTCAATGAAACATTATATACTGAAAATAAACAAGTGTCACAAACAGGTAATTTCTTTTACTACAACAAATGATTTAGCTTGGTGTATCATACACACTGAAAATAAACTGGACAAGAAAAATAAAAATGAACTTTTTCATGTTATTGTAATACGCAGTTTGTGACTGCTCCAGAAGAAACTCCATCTACTCCAATTTAAAAGAAAAAGAAATACATTAAAAGCCAGAAGTTGAGTCACCCATTCATTGATAAAGGCATCAAAATAGCTTCCCATGAAAAAGTAGTGTCACAGATAGTGCTTTTTGCTTAAGCTTTGGCTTACCTGCAGGCAGCTTCTTGTACTCTCTTGTTGCTGTCCAGGATACGCTTTAGCAACTCAGTCATTAATGGCTTCAAGTATGTGTCTGGGGGTTGACTAACAACCCAGTGTGCATAGCGACTAAGAGTCCAGCATGTAATGGAGCGCACAAGAGCCTTTTTGTCAGAGAGGCACTGAATAAGGTGAGGGATCAGCTCAGGAAGATATGGAATCATACCCTGCATGCACCCTAAAAGGAAAAAGATAGCTGTTGCAGTACTAGAATTAACAAAAAGTTCTACTGTTTTGTGCTTTCTAGAAGAGACATATTTTCATTATCATGTAGGAATACCTTTTAACAACTGAAACAAAGCAAGTCTACCTAATTTATATCAGGATAAAAAAAAAAAAACACCTTACCTAAATGATAATTAAAATCCTCTCATTTCACCTACATTTCTACTTCAGTGCTTGCCCAGTCTCCAGAAATTCTGCTTTATTAAATGGAGTACAGCAAGTACATCCAAATAAATATACATTTCCAAATAAAGTGAGTTTATAAAACTTGGAGCTCCCACGTAAGTCTACTCAGAGTAACCAAGACAAAAATTAGAGAAAGGCTTGGTCTTGACAACAAATCATCCCATCATTAAAAAGGATTCCTTAAGAAATTTAATTTTTTTCTTGTTTTCTCCTAATATCATACAAATACGGACCAGCAATAAAAGCCACATGTTTCAAGTCAGCAACGGCAGTAATACACTGCGCTTTGCCCAAAGTACTTTTACCTTGCTTGACTTGAAATCAAAACCAACTAAAAAGTTTTCTAGTAACAAAGAAAAAAGTATGTTCTCCAGGCACTGTGGGAAAAGAAAGACAATCCAGGCATGAACCCAACTGTATTCCTTCATCTTGCAAAAGATGCTGGAAATGCAGACAAAAAGCCAGGCAGGGCTAGGAGCAAGAACAAAGGAATGGAAGTTATCACATTTAAATCGGAGAACCACCCACATAAAGCAGCTCGTGACATTAAAGTCGCAGGAGTGGTCTTCTCCCTTCCTGAAGCATTAGAATGAAATGTAAGGCTCAAATTGATTAAATATTCCTTTTTTTATGAAATCAAGGTAGTATTTCATGAGAGATCAATAAATATATGCTGCAGAGTTAAGAAGAAATAAATTAGCTAAGCTACTTAACGTCCCAACCATGCATAAGTTTGAGATGAAAAATTAAACTGCAGTCACCAGTTAGTAGATGTAAAGATTAATCAGCAAAACCAAACCAGCTAAGGATGTATACTTAGTTTCCCTAAGGAAATTCCCTTGGAAGGAATCACGGGGCTGCTTTAGAACCAATGAAAAATTCATCAACCTGATATTCCCTGTTACCTTACCTTCAGCAATCGCTCCAAGAACAAGGATACCAGATTCTTTAACAACCCACTCAGGATGGAAGAGCAATTCCTTCAAAAGGTGCAAGATGTGTGGCAGAAGTTCATCACGAAATACATTGGCTAGGACATCTAGAGCAGCAGCAGAACATTTCCCTGAGGGGAATTAACAATGTTAATCGCTGCTTATTATACAAGTATTTCTAATTATGCAATATAATCCTAATTTTAACTTTGTGCTGCCAGTAGAATCTCAGGGCATTAGGAAGAAAGATACTTCCATTTAATTACAATACATAGTGATCCACTGTACTCTGGTGCAAAGCCACAGTTCATAGAAATCCATTTTGCAGCACTGAAATAGCCATTAAAGGTACTTGTACAAGGGATATTAAAACACTCACTGTCAGGAACCACACCATTACATTGCAACATTACATACACTGCATGATGTCTGGATTATGTGACACTAAGCAAGCAATAAAAGTCTGTGACGTGAATGTAACATTTTGCAGAAACTAAGGAGAAATGCCCTAAAAATCCCAGCATATGATTCAAAAGAAAATGCTAAAACGTGACCCATATGTCAAAGTGAAAAAATGCAAAATTGTCTTCTAGAGACTCAAAGGAATTTGCTGGCCTCTACTGAGCTTTTGTATGTTATTCCTATTCTCTGATGTGCCAATATGAAGAATACCCCAACATCTGTTTGGAAGTTGTAATCCAATGTTTTTACCAAACACTCAGAAAAATCAGGAAGAACTTCAAAACATGATCCAGAAATCCTTAATTTATTTTTCTGCTTTGGTGTTGTCATGTCTAGAAATAGTAATGTTAGGGTGGTTTTACAAAGAATGCTCATATTACAGTATTTATACTGCACTTTTTGCTTATTATGATCTCAGTTCCTTTTTGATTTGTCATAAAGGATTCAAGCAATGCTACTAATTGTTAGGCTGCTCTGATGTTTCCTCTCTGTTTAAATTGGAAGTCAAATACAGAACACTGTGTAAGAAATAGAGCACACAATTCTGGTGTTCAGATAGTCCAAATTCTCTCAAATCCAGATAGTATATGTCAACACAGATTTCTTAACTTTTCTGATCTTTCTCTTTCAGGCCAGCATTCCTGGATGACTTTAGCTTCCTCACCACCTTATCCAAAACTGTGGACCAGATGGCACCCGCTGTCATTTCAGCTATCTTTTTCAGAAAGTATGTATTTAATTCTGCAGTCTCTGCACACAGTTGTGACAAGAATAGCACTGAGCCTAAAACTTCTTAAGAAAAAAAAAAAAAAGGCTTTACAGAAATAAGTGTATTTGCACTCATATATTACTACTACAAATTCAGAACTGATGCAAAATTGTTTGACCATAAGCTTAAGCTTCAAGGTACATTAAACACGTCATGAAAACTTGGGGCTTTGGAAGAAAATAAAATGAAAAATTATGAGGATGTGTCAGAGTCTCAAGGAATTATTCCACAATGAGGCTGCTTGGAAAGTACATTTAAATCAGATTTGTCAGAATTTCATTAACTATTTTCTATCACTGAGCTTAAAAATAAGTTTGTGGTGTTTTCTTTCCTTACCACATGGCCTATTGGCCTAAAGATCCTCTGACTCATACAGAGGCCACAGGAACTGTGGTTTCCTCACAATTATCTGCTCTCTTCATAACTAACATGTTATATTCCAGTCAGAAGAAAATTCTTCACATAGAAAAGAAATACCAGTAATGAGACATTCACATGGAAAAACAAACCAAAAAACAAACCCAAACTTTAGATGGAAGACTGCAGTAAAAGAAAGCATTACTAAGCTTCCTCCAGCTATCAATGTGTAAGAGCTTTTTCTATTTTAACTGACGTTAATCAGGTGATACATTATTTTTATTATCTTGTAGAATTAAAATTCTAGGTCCAAAAGTTCTCTGGAATTGCCACCAGTAAGTGTTTGCAGCTTGATCTGTCATATTCAAAATAAGAAACAAGCTTACAGATGGCTAGCTTTTGCTGATACAGTTACACAGTCAAAGTGTCATATAAAAGTCTCCCCTTCCACCCCATAACACCATATATGTCAGCAGACAGTTCTTATTTTCAAAACCAAAGGCTACACAGAGTCTTCTTTTTACTATACTACTTGTATTATGTAAGTACCTCTATTCCAAAATACTTCACACATTACTTTGACCTACTTAGATTCCAGTCAGAAACAGTATCATCATCATCAAGTTCATCATCATCATCGTCATCATCTTCAATACCATCTTCTTCATGTTTCTGAGCCACTGTCCGTGAACGATGAAAACGAGGTCTTATGTCTTGTTCGCTATCTGGAATAGCTTCATCTTCTTCAACATCCCCCTGTCATCAAAACGTATTATCAAATAAACTAGTCCAGCTGTATTGCCCAAAGGAATGAATAAAGTAGTTTTAGCCCAAGACTTTATAGGGATATAAAAGAGTCACATCGCACTTGTGCTGCCCAGCTAACTAAAAATGCCATTGTTCCTGCATTCTGCTGCTGCATTTACCAGAAAAACAACAGGAAGACAGAAGCAAGACAGGCAAGCTCATACACATTTATTGTTAAGAAATTACTCCTGATGGGAATGAAATAGAAAGACATGCTAGAGAAATTCTGGTACAGACATATTCTAAAATATAGCGATGGAAAAAGCCATGTATTCAATCTAGAAGGCATTAGAACTAATTCTGAGCACTTTTTTAGGCTGCATTGTTGTAGCAGTTCATAGGTAATAGCATCTCAGCTCCGACTAAGTTGAGTGAGAGGTGACAGTGGCAAGGCAGGAAAACCCACAGATTATTTTCTGAACACGGCAGCAGTCACCTTTAGTATTTGGAACAGCACACCTTCCCCTTAATTCTCCATTGAACAGATGGTAGGCTAGATCTGCCTCTTCTGATCTGAATAATTCCGATTGATAGGTTAGAAACTAACCAGATAGTTATACAGAGTAAAAAAATTTATGCTCACCTTCAACAGAATAATGTCGATCTCTGAATACTTCATGCCATTTACCAGCACAGGTATCAGCCTACAAAAAAATATTGTTACATGTCAAAACATCACATAAAAGCAAGCCCGTTTTCAGTTACCCGGGCCATAATTTTGGTTGTAATCCTCACAATCTCCAACAAAAGCAAAACAAAAAACAAAACCCAAAACAAAACAAAAAAAACAACCAAACAACAACAAAAAGAAGCCATAAAAAATCCAAAACCCTTTAGCCTTATAACAAAAGCTACTACCTAAACCAAGCTGCATGTTGTATGGTTCATCCACACTTCGTAATCTGAAAAAGTGTTAATTTTGAATTACAAGCTTTTAACTAGAGTTTGACAGATAGTAAAACTGAGTTTTAAACTTTAAAAATCAGAAAATTTTATGTATGATGAATTTATTCTGAAGCACCTTTCAGAAATGAAGTCTGAAGGTTTCTAGTGAGAATTCAGACTCCCATAATATGCAAGATAAACAAGGTGGTTCCCACGAACTCCCACAAATAGTACTTGTCACTTCATCTATTTGTGGCTGAAGACTCTACCTTGCTACTCTTCAAGATGGAAGCCTAACTACCTTAAGCTCTCCTATTTTGTGATCACTTCAATAAGACAAGTTGCCAGCATTGCACAGATCTGGAATAATCTGTATTAGGATTTACTTCATTGTTAAACTGGTTATGGCTATGGGACACAAACTCTACAGATATATAGCTAACAAAAGTACTGAGGGAAAAAAAAGTCAAATACACCACATAAGAACACATTCTCCACAAAAAGAGAAAAATACATATTACAATTCAAATCATGCTAATAATGACCATGGACTGATGCAGCACCAGTGACAGACTCATTCTCTCTATATTCTGCAGCTGAGGAGTATTGTTTTTGAAGGTACCAGGACAACAATACTCACGCATTGCAATGGCACAATTAACTTCTGAACTTTTAATGAAGGAATAGTAAGTATACACATTATCACTAATTCATTAGAAGTTCTGCAGCACACTTCATGAAGTATGCAGGAGCTATGTGTTTTATAAGAAAGCCTACAGGAGCAAAATGGAACAAGATGTTAGACACCACATGAACACGTTTTTAGAAGATCTTGTCCCACTTTTAATTTAATATTTAAAAATTTTAAGATTATCATCAAGTATTGACAAACTTACATAGCTCCCTAGCCAAACAGGACTCACCAACAAATAAGTTGCTTTCAACAAACATTACATTGAAGGATCATGAGAGAAATGTAATATTACTCTTATTTGTTGTTCTAGAAATTTAAAAGCTTTTTTTTTTTTTAAATAAAAAATTATTATGATGCAGTGTCAATATTCATGAAGGTCAAAAGAGGTTTAATATTAGTAGCTATTAACTAGTAGTTAATAACTACTGTTATTCTCAGTATAAACATGATGTGTGTTGGGAAGGAGGTGCGTGTACCTAAGAATACCGCTATCATTGTTTTGCCTTTTCAGTTACAGGAGTAGGAATTAAGTAAAACCATTTAAAAAATTTAAAATTATTTCTCATACATTGGTTGTCCTGTTTTCAACTCCTATTCCTCCACAACTACAATAGGTGTTTTAATCTCAACCCTACTTTCTAATTGCTCATGAAAAATTGAAAAATGCAATTTTGCCCTCCTTTTTTTTTTTTTTTTACTGTTTCACTCTATAATGCTTATTTTTGCTGAGAAGAATACAACCTCTTCTTGAGTGAAAGAATTGAATCACAGACAGATCTTGAAATAACTGTCACAGTAACTTAAAGCCCTCCATAAATATATAAAGAGCATCCATTTACTGGCAACACTGAAGAATTCACTTCTTATTGCAAAAGACTTCAGAGTAATCTGGAAAAAGTTACAAGAACCGCTACAGACATGCAGATGTTTACATCCGAAACATGGATATTAATTTCCACTGCAGAAGTATGGAGGAACACATTGTACAATCTTTCTTCAAGTTTAAATTGCAGTAGCAATTGATATAAAACTGATTCCTAAATCCAAGTGATGTCATGCCATTTTGTTATGTTCTTTATAAAGTGCAAAATCTCTTGCATGATTATGTACATACAAGCATTGCAGAGATGCCTACATCACCAGTAGTCAAGACAACAGGCTCTCGGTACACCAGATATTACATGTAATGTCATGTGGACATGTTTGAGCTTAAGTGCACGTCAGCAAATATTTGCACCCATGTCAAGGTTAACAGCCTGTTAAGGTAAAGCACCACAGTGACACAGTTTAGGTTGCTTCTGCAGGTCACTGGGTCTGAAATCCCCAGAAGTCTTTTCAATTAACCCTGTGCTACAGCCACTTTTAGTACGCACAAGAACTAGCTACAAGAAAATTCTAAGCATGCTGCAAGCTAGATATAGTCTTTACGAAAGTATGAGGAACAAGTCAACTGAAGTTTAAAGAAGACTATTTCAAACCAAATAGGAGTCGTAATTCCTAATACTTACTTAGTAAGATGCCGACATAATACATCTTTACAAATTGGTTGTTCAGCCAAAGTCAGCCAAAACTCACAGGCCTCCAAAGCCACATTTTCGTCTTGGTCCTGGGTCCTTTGAAGCATGTACTACACAATATAAAAATACATTACTTAAATAAGATAGAAGTTTTAAGTGTCCAGAAAAAGCTATCAATGATGCAAAGCATGTTCACAAAACCAGATTATGGTACCATATCAGTTTTGTTTCTTTGGGGCAAAGATAAGAAACAGACATAAAAGACTGCTTAAGGCTATCTTGCGCCTAAGTTAAGAGAGTTCATTCTTGATGCTAAATGATTCACGTTCTAAATTTCTTCATTGCTTACGTGAGAAAATTATTATGAAGAAACTGCAGAGACCCAAGATACTAAACAGCAGTTTCCTGCAAACAGATTTTTTAAATCATTTTTTATCCCCGCTTTGCACTTTTGAATAAAAAGGTATAACTTCACCCTTACTAAAATAGCAGTACTTTTTTACTTCTAGTACCATAAAAAAGCTTGCATACCAAATCATGAATACCTGACAGGATGTAATTAGGTAGAATCCATAACAAGAAAAAAAAGTCTCACATTCGTCTAGCATGAATGGGAATTCAGAGATTCAGTATCAAATCTTCAAGCTTGCTATTAAACCTTAATCCTCCTTCAACCAAAAGTAATCAAATACCTGCATAAACAAAAATCCTACACAGACTACTGCTACATCAGTTTCTTACATAAAACTGCCAAAAAAATTTAGAGAAGACTCTTATCACTTCCAAAATACTAATTTCTCCATTCTTCCATGTCAGCTCTTATTTCTAAAAGAGTTGGCTCATGCAAGTCCATGCAGCTATCTTTCCTCATACATAGATTCAGAGCAAAAGAAATCCCTCTTCAGTTGATTCAGAATACCATTGTATTCTCAAAATTAAACAGAACAGGGGGACATTTATTATACTTAGGCATTGTAGAGATGCAAGACTTACTATGAACAGCACCTCTTCCTAAAGAATTGCACTAAGTCACAAGCTTTCCCTAAAGGTCACTATTGTGATTAAGAACTCTCAGTAGCAGAAATACTGCCCTGTTCTGAGCTAACAACAGACTGCAACCACTCACTGCAAACATGGCTTCCTCAATGCATGTTAAAAGATGGGGCATTTTTCCCTAAAAGGCCTGAAAATCCAGTGTTTTGCTGTGGATTTGTTATTTGTCAGGAAGACAAAAAACAGAATGATACAAAATAATCTGTTTGAAGATGCCCCTCACGCTGTCATTCCTCTTTAAGTATCTATAAGTATCATGCTATATGCTCCAGGAAGTTAGACAGCAGATTGAAAACGCTACTTACACTCAGTGGTGTAAAATAGCCATATACCCAGCTTGGAAATCCTAGCAAGAACAGTGAGCCTAGTAATAAAGCAAAATGTGGGAAGGGTATCGGAAGGCTTTATTTTTTTAATGTCATACTAAATTTTGATAAGTGCTTTTAATGATAAGCTATGAAGTTCTACTGACTTTAGGCAATGCAAATAGTTGCTTTGTCACAATAAATTACAAAATAGCATAGGAAAATTATTCAGTACAGTTTTCTGTATTCTATAAAAACAACATTGTGTTAGTCTTGTTAACTCAAGAAAAGAATAGCAGGATACACAAAGTATAAAGAAGAACATACCCTTTGAGCAGTAACAGACATATCTTTATCTGAAGAAAGCAACGGGATGCAAAAATCAGGATTTCTACTGAGAAAGATCTCAGAAGCCATGTGTTTGGTTAAATACGCTCTGTGAGCATACAAGTGCAATCTAATAATTTAAATGTTAGGCTGGTTTACTCTTGACATGTCCTGTTACCAAGTTCTCAAACAAAAGAGAAAAGAAAAAAAATATGGAAGTGCATGCTCAAAAAAACAATGAAATCCAAACTCAACCATTCCTGTATGCTCCAGGGACTTGGCAATGAAGTTTAAACTTGCCTGCTTTAAAAGCATGATGTGTGCCAAGGCCTTCTTAGAACCACTACTAGATCATGAATATTCTTAACTACTTTAAAGCTGATTCTCCATAAGCATAAAGAACATTATGTAGATAGAAATGCCTCTCTTTTAAGACCATCTTAACTTTGAGCGGCAATCAGCAGCATCATTCAGCTTGGAGGCATTAAACCCTCAAAGGTGCAAAACCTGACTCATTTGAAAGCTGAACAGTCAGTTCTGGGATATAACATTTGCATATACCAGGATGTATACAGAACTGGGGAAATCAGTAACACTACACACTGTCTAAACTAACAAAAACGTTTAGACTTTGTAACAGAACAGAAAGATCACTACTATTGTCTTTAGTAGAGAGGAAGCCTAGTAATAGTTTTCTCAACTGCAAAATTCCAGATACAATGAGAATACAATCTTGGATCTTTTACTGTTTGGTGACATCGTTTCTACCTACAAAGTTCAGAAGTCCCCTACTGATCTTAGAAGGGTGAAGAGACAGATAAGTTATCATTTCTTAACAATACCATCTCCAAAATTATTCTGTTTTTAAAAAAATAAAAATAAAAAATCCTCAACCAACAACAAAACCAAAAACCAAAAAACCCCAACATACACAGACACAAAAACACTCCAAAAAACCCCACCAAAACCAAACCAAGCCTATCACCAAGTATCAACAGTCCTTGCTTGTCCCATGTAATATGAGATTATGTCTGCAAAGACTGATATCACAGAATTCCAGACAACACACAGGAAGACTAGTCAGCAGGCCAAGGCTGTCAAGGGTCACCTCAGTTCTATGCATCTGTAATGCCTGTGTAAATGAGCAAAAAGCCACCTTCATTGTGTTGTCTGGACATAGTCTTATAGAATCTGACACTGGGTTGTGACCCACTTGTCCACATGAAATCTGCATGAGAAATGTTATGATCTTATCGATATTTCCAGTATGACAACTAGCATACGTAAATCCTACTGAGAAACTACCACTATTTCCCAGAAACGTGGAAATAACAGATCAATTGAGCAGACAAAAAACCAGATGAATGTTCCTCTGATAAACAAGTCTGCAATAATCTAGAATGGTAAAGGAACTATCAAATAACATTAACTTCTACAAGTGAATGCAATGGGAGGCAATGTCTACAGTAGCTCAAAGAGCATACCTCAGCTATATAAAATAATACGCCTTATCCTTGTTATGGTCAACACATCCAAAAGAAGTGACAGTTTTAATGTGTAAACTGTAGCAGTATCAGCACTAGATGATCTTAACATGATCTTGTCATTTGGGTTCAACCAATGTCTGCCTGCTACACAGCATAGCTGATCCCACCCATTTCAGGATCAATTAATGAAGAACCAATAAATGGTACATGCATTGCCTGTTTAAAACCATGTCAAGTTGGCAATTAGTTAAGAAAGTTTTGCAATCTCAGTCTTGAAGGAAAATGAATAGTAGGCAAGTGCAAGAGTAACACACCTGTTTTGATTAACACTTTTTATTTGTTATTACTTCTGCAACCCCAAACAGGTTTTTCAGCATACAATCCAAGAAATGAGACTCACCTCAACTATACTAATCATATGAGGAAGCAGGCGATCCATTCGAACTTCCAGCAACATTACCAGAGCACGGCAAACATTTTTGCGTACCTCAGGCTCCTCATCACCAGCCAGTGCAAACAGATTCTATTGGAAAGGAGTACCAGTTGAAAATTCTCAGTTCATCTAGTTCAACTTGCATTTAAATGGACATTACTAGCAAATGAAAGTATGCAAATATGTAGTTCTCTATGCTCCCACCCTGCACCTGAGAGCACCGTTTTATTTCTTAAAGACATATGGCTTAGCAAATGAACTCTGCTCAGACTCTCACTGTACATTGTACACATAAACCAAAACACTGGGTAATGCTACCACTGGTACAAGAACAGCATTTCCTGGACTTTTTTTTTCTCCTACACATAAATGAAGTTCTGAAGCCAGAAAACTCTCTCCGTCCATTAACAGCAGCAAATAAAATACTCTTAGATAACCCAAAATCCTACTCTTCTAATCCATGTTCAATAGCAGTATTCAGAGACCCAGATGGACTCAGCAACATGATGATCCTTGTAGTGCACTTTCCATCGCAGGTGACAGACCGCCACCATTACTTTTACACCTTTATGCAGAAATTTCCTCTACTTATGAAGAGAAAACATCTTTCAAAATACTATTTTTTGGGCTTCAAGAGTGCTTAGAATAATCAAATCTCAGTACAAGCATACAGAATAAACTTGAATCCATGTGGACTGAGGCTAAGAATGGACAACCAAAAATGAGGAGTTTGGGGGCAGAGATAGCTGTAAAGCATAATTCAGAACTCTTGATAAATCAGATATGTAATTTGACTTAACCCCACAACCAAGAATGCACACCCACCTCAATAAAAGAATCTATGTGCAACATAAGAGCTTGAGTTCTGCCGATGATAAACTGATTGACACACGCAACAGCATGAGACCTACAAATGGAACAGTTAGAAATATTTTTTTCATTAGTTAAAAACACTTTCTAAACTGTACAGAGGCATAAAAAAACATTAGGAAGCAAATTACATTGTTCAAACATTTTCTAGAGAAAAGATGGAACAAATCTGCACATCTACACTACTAGCAAGCAAAATTATAAAATCATATTTTAAGTACCACCATATATTCTGATACAATCTAATAAATATTTTAAAATAAAGTATTCAATAAATAAAACCAGAGAAGGATAACTACACCTGTTATATTTGCTCCAAACAGTAAGGATGTTCTTTTTGGATATATTATGATTATTGATCGTCTCAGATATTAACAATTCCGTAAAAGTCAACACAGTAAAATTCTAGTATTCCCTTCTTTGTTGTTAAGTACCCAACTGCCTTTGCAGTATTTTTAGCACTTCATGAGATCAATGTATGTCAAGAATACAGCCGGAGCTTAGAACAAACATACACTTGTAGCAGGATACATACTAAAACACTGGTGGTAGGAACACTAAAAAATGAAGCACTGGTTCCTCTACTCCATTTCACACAAAGCCTTCTTCATTCTTACAGACACAAAAGTCAAACTCCCTAAGTAAACACACAAGGCAAAACTACCTGTAAAAGCCTTTGAAGATCCATTAAATATTTTCACTAACCTAACTCCAAACTTCTGTTCTGGCATTTCTTGGAAGACTGCCTCATAAAACATTGTTCACAAGTTTTCTCTTGACAGATTTAAATACAAAGTATTTTACTGACACTACTAATAGCTTTCATACTTCGGCACTATAAAGTGAAACCAAACTGCAGGTCAGCAGGTGACCTGCCTTAAACTTGGAACTGGTTTAACAGTCTCAAAGCCACAAACATCACAGCACAGGAAAAAAAGTGAATGATTGTATAATGTGGTAAGGAAAAAAAAGCACATTTTTTTCCATCTCTCTCAGCCCCAGAAAAGTATTAAGTTTATCTTTCCACAAGAGCAAGTTCATGCTTTGTTACATATTTTTCTTAATGTGGATCTATTTTAGGTCAATTTCTAAATCTTACTTGAATCCTATCATGATGTATTCCAAATTATACTTTTCCTGTTAATATTCACCTACTAATATTCAGCTACTACTGTTGGCAATGAAGAATTGCCACACTGCCAAGTTGAAGAATCTTTTAACATAATTTTCAAACGGGAGTTAAAAAAAACACATTTCACAGAATCACAGAATGGCTGAGGTTCAAAGGCACCTCTGGAGGTTATCTGGTCTAATTCCTCTCCTCAAGCAGGGTGACTCAGCACCAGTTGCCCAGGACCAGACCAGATGGCTTTTGAACAGCTCCAAGGATGGGGAGTCTACCACCTTTGTGGGCAACCTGTGCCAGGGCTTGGTCACTCTTCCCACAGTAAAACAGTGTTTCCTGAAGTTCTCAAGGAACCTTTTGTGTTTCAGTTTGTGACCACTGCCTCTGGTTCTATCACTGGAAAGAGCCTGACCATACCTTCTTTGCTCCCTCCCTTCAGGTATTTACACAGGATGATGAGCTCCCCCAGTCCCAGCTCTCTCAGACTTTCCCCATAAGAGAGATGATGTGGTCCCTTCATCGTCTTCACAGCCCTGGACTCTCTCCAGTATGAGGATGTCTCTTTTGGTCTGGACAGCCCAGAACTGGACACAGCACTCTAGGTGTGGCCTCACCTCAAAGATGAAGGGAAGGATCACCTCCCACAACCAGCTGGCAACACTCCACCTCAGGATACCACTAGCATTCCTTGTGGCAGGGGCACTCTGTGGGCTCATTCTGGGGTAAAAGCTACTGTTGTTTTTAATATTAGCAATAGCAATTTAATTCTGGAATTTTTCTTCTATCCTATACTTCTGTTACTTTCAAGACATCAATACAGTTTGACAGTGAAAAGATGATGAAACCTCTAAATTTGATTCAACTGAAAGATACGGAGCTAAGTTTTGGTGCAGTTAAAGCAGAAATTTTTTGCTGCAAGAACTGAGAAACTATTATCAGCTAAAGCATTTTGACTCTCCCACTACTGAGGCGATTACAAAATGAATGCAAAATTGTTCATTCTAATCAGAATATTAAGTTCTAACCACAGCATTAAATGTAAACAGTTTGATTTTCAATATCACAGGGCAACTGTACATTTGGAAGATGTATAAAGAAGTAAGGCTGTTGTATTAACTAAGCAGATGAACATGGAAATTACTCATGCATGGAATCTCTGTGGATCTCTGCAGGATCACTTAAAAAAACAAAGCATGCTTCAAACAGATCTATGAAATAGCAAATTTGCTGCTCACATAAATATTTTTAAACCATATTTTAACAGTTAACTGTAGTACAATACCTAAACCTACCTAATTTTTGGACTGCTGTGCTTGAAGAACTGCAAGAACTTAGGTATCATGATATTGAGTGGTCGGTCCAATACATCACTATCTAAAATTTCAGCAGAATCTTCACATATCTTCTGAAGAGCACCAAAAGCACCCTGGTTAGAAAAAACAAAAACTTATTTCACGTCCTGAAGATAACAAAATTTCAGGTTTTGTAGAGAACAAGTAATTACAGCAGAGCACAGTAAAAGTAGTTAACACAGTAAATGCAGCCATCTAAATATGGAGTTAAATTGAAACATCCTTAAAGGCTTTTTCTTTTAGCACTTTATACTGGCATCTCTAAGGTCTCAAGCTTGGCAAGTCAGATAAGAGGTAATTTTAATTTTAGCATTCAACAACCATCTATTCAATAATATTTTTAAAAATGCTTAAAATGTACTTCTTATTTGCAAAATAAATGTCCAAGTCCAGAAGTATCCAATTCAATTACACATATGATTGTATTTTGTTAATTTGTCACGGGGCAAAACAGAACTCTGGATATGATGGTCAATCTGAGTTTCAAATATTTTTTTCTTTTATCTTGAGAAAGCAGCACTAGACCACTACGTAACAGCACAGCATCTCAGACTATTATCCCCTCTCTGAGGATTATTTTCTATAAAATGCTTCACACACTTTCATGGAGACAGTATCAAGTAATTAAAGTTGTGTCAACACATTTCTATTTTTTAAAAATCAGACTATGCTTATTTTTTCCCCTCATAGTTTAAAACTGAGTTAATAAATAGCAATGCTAAGTTGGTATTTATTTATGTTCCTTCATACACCCTCAAAAAACCAGTTCATTTCACCATGACACAGCAATGACAGATCCCTTTTCCAGATTAAGTTACAAGAAGAATGAACACTTATTTTAATTAAGAGAAAATTCATAGAATCATAGAATGTCCTGAGTTGGAATGGACCCACAAGGATCATTGAGTCCAGCTCCTGTCCCTGCATGTGACAACCCCACAGTTCACACCATGTGTCTGAGGACATTGTCCAGTCTCTTGAACACTGCCAGGCTTGGGGCTGTGACACCTCCCTGGGGAGCCTGTTCCAGTGCTCCAGCACCCTCTGGGGGAAGAACCTCTTCCTAATGTCCAACCTGAACCTCCCCTGGCACATCTTCCTGCTATTCCCTCGGGTTCTGTTGCCTTAGAGAAAAGATTGGCACCTGTCCCTCCTCCTCCCCTTGTGAGGAAGCTGCAGCCATGATGAGGTGTCCCCTCAGTCTCCTCTTCTCCGGGCTGAACAAACCAAGTGACTTCAGATGCTCCTCATATGGCTTCCTCTCCAAACCATTCACCAGCTACACCCTCCAGTAGCTTTATATCTTTTTTATGCTGTGGCGCCCAGACCTGCACACAGTGAGTGAGACCAGGTGAGGCCGCACCAGTGCAAAACAAAGCGAGACAATCACCTCCCTGCCCGGCTGGCAATGCTGTGCTGGATGTACCCAGGACATGGTTGCCCTCTTGGCTGCCAGGGACACTGTTGGCTCATGTTTAGCTCACCATCAACCAGAACCCCCAGATTCCTTTCCACAGAGCTGATTTCCAGCATCTCATCCCCCAGTCTTTATGTACAGCCAGCGTTGCTGTGCCCCAGGTGTCAAATCCAGCACTCGCCTTTGTTGAACTTCATGTGGTCAGTGACTGCCTAGTTCTCCAATTTGTCCAGATCCCTCCACAGGGCCTCTTTGTCCTCAAGAGTGTTGACAGCTCCCCTCAATTCTGCATCATTAACAAACTTACAAGCAATCCCTCAAGTGTTGTGTCCAAGTAATTTATAAACACATTTAAGAGCACTGGCCCTAAGATAGATCCTGCGGAACCCCGCTAGAGACTGGTGGCCAGCCCAAGGTAACTCCATTTACTAGAACCCTTTGAGCCCAGCCTGTCAGCCGATTGCTCACCCACTGCACTGTGTGTTTATCCAGCTGTGTGATGGACACATTGTCCAGGAGAATACTGTGAGAGACAATATCGAAGGCTTTACTGAAATCCAAAAAGATCACGTCAACAGGCTTCCCTTGGTCAACTAGGTGGGTAACCTTGTTGTAAAACAAAATTAAGTTGGTCAGGCAAGACTTTCCCCTCATGAACCCATGCTGGCTGGGACCAATGACTGCACTGTCATTTGGATGTTTTTCAATAACTCCCAGAACAACCTTCTCCATGATTCTGCTAGGAACAGAAGTGAGGCTGGCAGGTCTGTAGTTTTCAGGATCATCCCTGTTGCCCTTCGTGTAGATTGGGATGTTTTCCAGCTTCCAATCTTCCAGGACCTCCCCAGATTCCCAAGAGTATTGAAAAAATCATGGAGAGAGGTCTCAATATGACGTCAGCCAGCTCTTTAAGCACCCTTAGATGAATCCCATCAGGCCCCATTGACTTGTAGGGATCTATCTGGAGAAGCAAATCCCGTACAAGTTCCGGACTGATGGGGAGTTTATCGTTCTCCTAGCCATGGGATGCTGATGACGCATGAGAGATTAGGCATCACAGAGTGGTAACTTCAGGACACTTTTCAGATGAGATTCTATGACTAGCCATCTGCAGTCTTATTCTGCCTTTATGTAAAGAAAACAAATTTGTTTGAATGAACAGTAAGAACATGGAATGCAGGCAGAAGAAATCTGAGCCCTGTTCTGAGGATAATATATGTACATGTATACACACACAATACAATACCTAGTGACTACACACAGAGACAAAAATAATCAAATTCAGATTATAATATTTTTTCTGTAAGTCTCCTTACCTCACAGGTATTGTAATCTTCAGAATCCAACAGGCTGCAAAGCTTTGGTAAGAGTTCAGGCCAATTCTGTAATTCCCCTTTTGAGGCAATGGTTGTTATCAGAATGCCTAAAGGAATCAAAGGGATGAATTAAATGAGATCTCACATACCTTCACGTTTCATACCAATTTTTCTAATTTTTCTTCCCTCAAAAGTATAAGGAGTTAAGAAATTTATTGGGTTTTTTAAAGAACTGGCAAGCATAAAAAGAGGAAGTACATTTAATTATAAATGGTATTTGAAGGGCTTTTAAATGCAAAGGCGGGCTGTTCCTTCCTGCAATCATGAAGATCTCAGGCATGAGAAATGAAACACAAAGTAATTCCTGTTAAGGAAATAATCACGTCAAAACACTGCAGGGCAGCCTTGGATATAAATTTAATAAACACTCTACAAATATTGACCTCCAGTAATTATAGAGTACCTCCCTCAAGTCACCTCTTCTTCATCATGATACAAAAGCAAGAATGTGTAAGTCTATCATTGAATAAACAAACAACTCAGTGCTACATTATATGTTCACAACTTCACTGTCTTTACACAAAACATTAAGGAAACATTCTGAGACTGAGATACCTACTAAAAACTTACACACTATGGCAGGTCATCCAGTGATCAGCTGTAATAGTTGGCTGGTTGAGACCCAGTAAATAGATAGGGCAGACCAAAGAGCCACTAATTCTGTTTCCAGCACATACAGAAATACCAGAAAAAAACTAATTCATTACAAGACAGGGAAGGCTGCTTTGTCAACTGGGACTGGGTTTGCATGAGTCCATTTTGTCTCAAGACAAAATGAAGCTGCTAGCATAGTCTGTCATGCTACTGACAGTTACTTCTAATAAGTATGAACACAGAAAAACTTGATACTACTAATCTCCCAAGCGACAAGTAATGAAAAAAGCTTTCCTAAGCTTTTTCATTGAGGCAATCACAATAAACAATTTCAATTTAGAATAGAAATGTTAAAATTCCTGTTAAATACACAAAAACACAGGACAACATTACAGAGCAAAGAACATGCTGGACAGTAATACAGTAATTAAAAGTTGTTTTGTATCATGTTTCCTTTGATTCAATATGCTGTAGAACCCACAAAGACTAAGGGCAAAAATGAAGACAAAAGGTAAACCACAATTTTACAGCTCCATTAGTTTGTATCCAGTTCTCTTCACAACTGCAACAGAAAAGATTCCCAAATGTCTATGGAGAACTATGGAGTCTTAAAGACTGCATTTCTCCTGAATATTATGGTCCTGCAAAGAATATCAGATGCATTAACAGAAAATACTTATTTTACAGTTGCTGGATCTTAATGATCCTTTTTTTTAATTAAACTGAACTTCACAAAAAGAACAAAATAAACAAATTTCCTTGCCTCCTAGACAAAATAAATTGTCTCCCTTGCTTAGATCTGGTTTATTTGTAGACTTAATATGGGTTTAGAAACAAACCTAAGAATGAAATGCCTTGAACTCCTCTGGAATAACACGTGGCAGAAGTTATAAGTCTAAAGCAAGTCGGTAGATTCAGAAAAAGAGTTGGCACAAGACCTTTTCAAGGTTGTAGAAGTGGTTTCAGAGGATAACAAGTGGTCTGGCTGTACTTGTAGTATGTGCAAGCTTTCACAGGTGAAAGAAAGACTGTTTGAAAACTACTTAAAGCGTTCTTCGAAAAGGCTTATCCCAGACAGCAACAGGATAACCTAGGTGGAAACACTTACAGATGAATAGGCAAGGAGCAACCTGAGGCCACTGCTGTATTGCAATTAATGTTGTTCTGCAGAACTTTGGAAAAAAAGGGATGAAGTACGGTACTGTAAGTTAATTTGCTCTTATTGTTATCTGATAATTTTGAGACCAGAAAAGAATTCAAATTGTTAAATTCTGATTTGCACTGAGGAAAAAAAAAACAAAACAAAAACACCCCACCCTAAATGCTATGATGGATGTGAACTTGGCGTTGTATGAAGCTGTATTTCAAAGTCGCTAGAATATGAAGTGATTTGGGTCTAGGAAAATGGGGTAATGGATTGATGTTTAATATGCCGGTTTTTAACATCTGTAAATTGTAAAAGGTAAATGGAACTTAGGAATGTAGCTATTGTTGAACTAATTGGAATTGCACATGAAGTGTATTATCGTTGGAATGAAATAGGAAAACAAAAAAGCAAAATAACCCAGGCCTCTATCAAGCTGCAAGATAAACTCAGCTCCCTGTAACTGAGGAGTTCGCCAGAGCCTCCCACTTCATACCAGCAATTACACCACCTGCGTGGCTTTGGTTATATCTAATCTGCAGCAAGAAGAAAAAATAAAATGGAAAAACCTGTTTGTCCACTGCTAAGTGGAGAAAGGGGGGCTTTATTCCCCCTGCTCTGTGTTTTTTTTTCCTGAGGTGTTGTCATTCTTGTTGTCATCCTTGTTGTGGCACTGCATTGCTTCTCAGCTTTGAATCAGGGGTTGTTGGTGCTATTTCTTTTTGCTTCAGTCTTGTTTCTTAGGTTTCAGCAAATCTGGGGAAAGAGCTCATTATTTTACCTCCTTGCTAAAGTTGGTCTTTTCACACTGGTGAGTTTTGGGGGGGGGTCAGAGTGCTCAGTGCTTCTCTGGGTCAGAATGGTACTAATTTGGGTGTGGAGTGGAGCCAGGCTGGTTTGACGTGGAAGTTTGAACTGATTTGTTTTCATGCTGGGCAGATCTTGCCATCTCAGATGAGGGCGAGGGGGAGGTTTTACTCCCCCCACATCCCACCTCCCCCTGCCAAATGTTACTACCAGAGAACTGTAATACTGCATGAAGGAGTCTGAGGGTGAAATTTAAAGGCATTGCAAGTGGATCCATAGTTCTAATGAAGCTGGGAAATTAAACAATTTTTTTTTTTTTTAAATAAACTTACTCTGTGGTAACTAGTTATAAGAAACTTCTTCATAAATTCACCATGCTAGTTTTTGCGGTCATTTTTTCAGAGGCCATTTTTCAGAGACCAGTGGAATGCCAAATCTGGAATAAAGTTTTAACATACGAATTCTTGTATTTGCCAGAAAGCCCTATACCTCTCTTGGGTCAAGATTTGTTAAGTAAATTGTAAGCTTGAATAACGTTTTCTGAGAATTAGTTTAGTTGCATGTCCTAGAAGAGGCTGCTTGGATGATGCAGATCTGCTTGCTGCAAGTGAGAAATCTCCAAGGAAATTTCAAATGCTGTATTTCCATTAGCTGCAGACAATCTTTTGGTAAAGTCAATACTACATAGACAGAACTGAAACGGGACTTCGATCCAGTAAGGGAAAACAATATCCCATAAATATGACAACCAAAATGGACTTAGAGACTTTGATGAATAAATTTATGACAACCTTACAAGCTGACTGCATCTAATTTGACTTGCAGATTTGTCTATTTATAGCTACAAGACAGAAACAACCTGTGGCTATTGTGGGACAGTATGATGAGAATGCTAACAGACTGATATACCGATTGTTACTCTGATCAAGAAATGCAGGGAATAAATTTAAGTCTTAATAGGCCACGATCCTTTTGTCATGTATGTACCATTTGTGAAATCTAATTTTGATTAATTTGTAATCTATGTCCTCGTAAATTGCACTAGCTGATTTTCTTAACAGCACAGCTTTTGGCATGCCTAAGTGTAAATTGCTGCAGAACCTGCATAGCTTTTACATCAAGTCACCGACCATACTTGTATTTGGTCTAATCCCCTATGTTTGCAGTTTTTGTTGAAGTTTTTTCAGGGAAGTCTCATAAAGCTGTAGTGGTTTGGCCTGAAGATAAAAATTGGCATCATTCTGTAAAAACTACTGAAGGTTCAACCCAATTAGTAGAACTTGGTGCAGCTTTACTTAAAGCTTTTTAAGGAGGATCCTCTAAATTTGATTTGTGATTCTGAGTATGTAGTCAAGGTCCAACGCATGCATCTGATTCTGAACTGTTTTTGTTTTGTTTTAAAAACAAAAAGGGGGAAAAGTAGGGGAAACACCACAAAACTCATTATGAAAAGCACTGTACGTGATGAATCACTTATATCTAAGTGATGCAGCCCAAATTAGACCTGTGATTAAACACTTTGCAAGTATGACACAAAAACATGCTAAATCAGAAAGAACCTACATTAGTTATGGTCAAATCACTAGTTAATGGTCAATGGAAAAGGTTACATCAATCGATAACGTGGGGGACAGACTACACTTGTGTCTTTACAGATCAAGGCCTGCAATGGTTGCCGGCATGAAACATGAAACCTGTGCTGTCTTCCTGACAATGACTGCCGCAGCTGCTGCATTTTGGATGCCTGCACAGACAAAGACTAACATGTGGATTACTTTAGCCAACATGACTGACCAGGACTCCATATGCCTAGCTATGGCGTCTCCAGAAAACCCATTCCACACATGCTTGGTTGGCATCCCCCTTGACAACTAAAGGCAGCAGCATCACACAATGGTTTCAAAATAGCGGTTGGTGCAGAGGCATTGCAACAAACTGTAACAATACCAATATGATACTCTGGATTAATTGCCTCCCGGAAGCAGATATTGAACCACAGGAACTGGAATTACTGCGACCTGTGCCTATGGACGCTTGTATACAGTTGGTTTGTGAAATGTGTCAGGACAATATGCTAAAGCATGAATGGATAAAACTGCAAAATGTTAACGCTAATCTTGGTGACTATAGAAACGAAACTCGTTGGTGCAATGCCTCGCAGAAGAATCCAAGGGGTGCCATTAATAATGTGGGACAGAGACACTGAAAACTCCCGTATGGTGTGTTCTTGATCTGCGGAGATAGAGCCTGGCCCAGGAATTCTTTCTAATGCTGTCGAAGAACCATGTAGTTCGGAACAATTAACTCTCTTAATGCCCAATGTATCCATGATAATAGATCCCAGAAAAGCAACACAGGAAAAACGCTATTTGCATATATATATAGGTCAAAATGTGATGATAATGGGGATTGGGATTAAGGGTTTTAGGATCTCTTGTACCTGATGTTGGCACAGCTAAAGCTTTAAATACTTCAGAAAAATCAAGATGCTGGTTAGCTAAGCAAACTAACAGAACTTCTAAGTGGGCTTTTGTTAGATGTAGATTCTGTAAGACATGCTACACT
The DNA here is from genome assembly GCF_036013475.1 of Columba livia. NCBI lineage: Eukaryota > Metazoa > Chordata > Aves > Columbiformes > Columbidae > Columba > Columba livia. The sequence continues at coordinate 13,970,376 of NC_088642.1, read as the reverse complement.
GTAGAGCAGAGCTGCAATAGACTTTTTGTTATTAGCTCAAGGACACAGATGTGAAGATTTTGATGGGATTAAATAAATTGCTTAGTGGTTGGGTGCTTTTAGGATGGTTATTATCAGCAGTGAAAATGGGACTGATTGTTTTGATGATTGTTGTGGTTGTGTTACTGATGTTGCCATGCATGATTTCTCTGCCGCAAAGGGCCCTGCAGAGGACAATGAAGGCAAATTTTTTAACACAAAAACAAAAAAAGGGAATTGTGGGGGACTACGGTGGGTCCATAGATTCACTGATGGAGGGCATGGAAACAGAAATTAGCCTTGAAGATTTTAAGACCTACCCGTGAGAAAGAAGGGAGTAAAAGAGTATCCAGAGATATTAAAGTGTACTCGCAAGAAAGAAGGGAGTGGAAGAGTAACACTGATGATAGTAAAATTAGCCAATGAGATGTTACTGCTGTAACTTGTAACCAACAGTGAAGAGACACATTAATTGGTAAAACTGTATAAAAATGCACTTGTGGCTATAAATGGCATCTACTACTTTCATCCTGGAAGAACTTGGTCTATGTAGTTTGTCCGTCTCAATCACGACACAAAGGGATTTAAGAACAACAAGGAAACAGCCACATAAAATTAAGTTTTAGGCATTTATGTTAATGTTAAAAGCAATTTTCATGGGCTACTAATGAACTTCATATTCTTTCAAATATTATTTTTTCCCCACGCACCTGCTGCTTTATTTGGCCAGCAAGAAACAGAAGACACCAAAAATTAGCCTTTGTGGCTGTCTCTGAAACACTTCAGACACAGAAATGGGGACATCAGAAGAATAATCAAACTAAAGAAATAATCAATTTAGTAGCCTGCAGCTTTTTGAAAGGTTTGGGTCAGAGCTGACAGTTAAAACATGTCCTTCCTTCTGACCAACATACTAAGCTCAAAGGTTAGAAATCTGAAAGTCTTTATAAAGATAGTCTTCAATTAGTAATGCATTTCAAAACAGTATTACAGAATCGGTTGACATTTCACTTGACAAATGTGAAATGTAACCAACATAGCAGCTGGGCTAATTGAGCAGTAAGCTATGAGAGAACATAGTTCAGAGTGATGTCAGAAATTTTTAAAAACATAAGGGTAATTATAATGCCAGCATCTTTTATGTCACTGTTTCAATTACATGCAACCCCAGTTTACAGCATTAATTCTACAATAAAAATAAATGAACACAAAGAAAAAGCAGCTATGCTTCAGTACTTTGATAACACGTCAGGGGGAAGGTTGAGGTTTTGGTGCGGTGTTTTGCCTCTGTAGCTCCTAGAGGTGATTTCTGAACTCCTTAATTCTAAAAAGTTGAACTTAATAACAAAATTCCCCCTCACAGGACAATCATTAGCTTTCACTTTCCTTCTGCAGTGAAGCTCTCCAGTTCTGCCAATCTTGTTAAAGACTCAAACTATTTCCACAGCTTGCTTTTAAGCAGGACTTACACTAAGGGCTGACCTCATTAATGTTTACAGATACATAAAGGGTGAGTGTCACGAGGATGGAGCCAGGCTCTTCTTGGTGACAACCAATGATAGGACAAGGGGTAATGGGTTCAAACTGGAACACAAGAGGTTCCACATAAATTTGAGAAGAAACTTCTTCTCAGTAAGGGTAACAGAACCCTGGCCCAGGCTGCCCAGGGAGGTTGTGGAGTCTCCTACTCTGGAGACATTCAAAACCCGCCTGGACACATCCCTGTGTAACCTCATCTGGGTGTTCCTGCTCCAGCAGGGAGATTGGACTGGATGAGCTTTCGAAGACCCTTCCAATCCCTGACATTCTCTGATTCTGTAAGGTCCTGCACAGACTAGAATCCTCAGAAAGTTTTAACAACAGTTACAGACACTTCCTAAATAGATGCGTTCATTTCCTTGTACGTTTGTGGGTCTTCAACATATGCAGCCATCTTTTTTGAACTTGGATCCACATTTCAACACTGGCACACAGGGGTTTTTAAACCCCCTAGCACACAGCACAGAGAAGTTCCACATTGTTACTCATTTGGGGATTAAAATAGGGAAAAGGTAAGTAAGGATACAATGTGTAATTACCATTTGGTTTCAAGTCACCTTCTAAAACTGACCCTATTGTCATGCTCATTCCCTTCAGCAAGGCAATTTCTGAGGATGGGATTAATCAGCTTGCCCCCATCTTGGCCAAAAGGTAGAAGTTTTTGTCTGGTTAGCACTGGATACTAGAGACCACAAAGGAGAGTGAATGCTGCATTAAATCTTCTCTGATGCTATTTTGATGCACTTCCTCATCTTCCTCTCAGAATTCCAGAGACCTTATTTGCAACTGGCTGACTAAATTGATAGCACTTGAACTGCAAAAACCCGTATACATCTCAAACTGCAGCTTTAACTAGCATGTGCCGACTCATAATGCTAACAAGGTGGCCTAAGTAGGTAGTAATATATATATACACACCTAACTAGTATCAAGAGACCAGTGTGTACTGGCCCAACCTCCCTATTAAAACAGAAGGCCACAAGGTTCCAACATTCAGTTACTTTAAACAGCAGGGTGCAAAGCATGTGTAAAATAGCAACTCTTACACAAGCATACAGTTCAGTTGCTACTCATCTTCAGAGTTCACACATGCTTGAATAATCCTTGCAAGGATCACTTAAAGCTGAGCAGTAATTGAGCTACTAATCCACAAACATTTTGTACTGCTTGAAAACACAAAAAAAAAAACTCTGCCACCCCACAAACCAAAACTACCCAACAACCCTTAGACAGCAATCCAAATTGAGCTGTAATATTTTTTTTTGGTCATGTACACTGCACTGCACTGACAACTCTTACAAACAAACAAGCGTGACCCTTCTACAACCTGAAAGGACAGAAGTACCTGCCACTCAGATTTGTTTCTACTGCCATTAATAAAATGGGACATTATTAAAATTCACAGCAAAGCAGTTTCACAAGTGACAAGACAGCAGGAAATAGCTATGAGATTAGCATTTTTCTCTAGTCCATAGTCTCTAAACCAGATGTCTGGAGGAAGAAAGCTACAGAAAAAGCAAAGCATTCCAAAGGAGCAGTAAGTGTTAGATTATTTTAAGAAGAGTCAGCTGATACAAGCTGGGTTTCTTTCTGAACTGACACGCACCCTCATTTTATCTACTGTACTCAAATATATATTTATTTTACTTTTTTTCTAGTTTTCTGAGTGGACAAGGAAAATTACTGCAATGGTTGTAGTCACTGGAGGAAATCATATTCTCAAAGAACAAACAGAAAAACAACTTTACCTAGAAATAAGTAAAAATAACGCAAATATGCATATTTTGTGGAAGAGGTGTACTAAACCAAAATACCTATAAAACTGGAAATCCATGTAACAAGAAACTTCTCACTGGAACTACATGATATTTAAGGTCCCTTCCAAACCAAGCCTCTCTCTGATTCTACAATTCTGTGATGTTCTGTACACCACACTTTTATCTACTGTTTTCTGACAGAAGGTAATTAAAACCAGAAACTCATTATGTGAATTCGTTACGCATGGTATGACGATTCCCTGAAGGGATATGCTTGTGTATGCATATGGAGGGGGTGTGGTGTAAAAATGAGGCTAATAGTAGTGTTTTCATTGATCCAGGTAGAATAACGGTGAAGCTGTGGCAATTATCAGACACAAACAGTTTTAGGAGTGTAATAGCTCTTTCTATCACCAGTGCACCTCTCACTCAAGTCAGTAACAGTTTCAGTATGCAGAAGACGGCAATAAGAACAAACTTACCTACAGTAGCTCTAATTAAGGGGGAGGAATCGCCAATGTTGTTCAGACATTCACTTTTAATGAAGTCAGTTACCCCATTGGGAAAGTTGTGAAAATGTGCTTTTACATTATTCTTCAAGATCAGACCACTCAATGAACGTGTCGGTTCATCTGCAACAGAAAATAAACAGAGTCAACATTTAATCAGCTCACAGGAATAAAGCACACTTCCAGAACAATGCAACAAGAGCAAAGCTTATACAGAGATATTAGTCTTTGTTTCCTTATCTCTCCTTCCAACTACACCCATCAATTCATGTAGCAAAGTTTTTAAGGTACAGAGTTCACTATTTCTATTTATTCAAAATTAGAATATCAGTAATACAAGTTCTACATTTTAAGAGAAAGTTTTCTACAGAGATATAGGCAAGGAATAGCTCTGAATTGACAGGATATACGAGACTCATGAAAGAAATTGATCATCCAAAGACATTCAGATATTCTGATTATACTGACTGGCTTGCTGAAACACTGATACTGTAAGAAATTGATAACAGACCTGCTTTCACTGTAGTAAGATACAGAACTGATGTAGGGACTATGTAAGAAAATCCTCCACCCCCTATTCCCACATAAATAAAGTATTCAATTTTTCTACAAAATAAGGTATTACCTTATTATTTATATTCAAATACCAGCTCTTCAATTGACCTATTAAATTAATAATTACAGGGAAAGGAACAGAAGTAGTCTTTAAACAATGTTACCAGGTGTTATATAGTTTGAACCATAAGAAAAACGTGACCAGAATTAACTTGAACTGAGAAAGAATTTAAGTTTGGGCAACCGTTAGAGTTCTCTTCACCGATATCTTTTTGCCATAAAATTCCTCTAAATTACTGGGGCAAGAGTAGGAATGGAAAAACAACAGCTTAGGTTTTTCTTTTATACTGGAGCAGACTCTCCTTTAGTTCTTCACCCGAGGGCATAAGTAACTTGGTATTACTTCTGAAACATGCTGAAAGTGAGATCTGGATGTTCTACATAAAAAGGATTAGTTTGCAGCATAAGAAAATTTAAATTTACAGCTTACAGCAACCCTTATCAGCACAGAAAGCTAATTTTAACTAGGTCTTTAGCCACTTGTTCGAATCTTTTTGCATGAAGCCCTGATTCGGGCAAGTAATAAGGATGTTTCTTTGTGCCAAGAATTAGTTTACACATGGATCCATTACAGGCCTTCAAAACTATTAACATTCTAACAGAGACAAGGATAAGCAAAATAAAGCACAACTTTCAAATATAAAGTATTTTCAGACTAAAGCTGCTACACCACAAAACCGAGACTCTCATTACAGCCACAATGGCTGAGTGACAGACATTGAAGACACCTTGTATTGTGACCTGTGCTAGTTAGAACAGGAATAGCACTTTTCACAAGGGGTCAAACTCTGATTGCTTTCCAGATATGTAATCCATTGGTAGGGTACACCTTCAAGAAATCCAGTCCTCCATAAATTAAGATTTTAAGTTGTGCCTGGTGAAGAAGGCAGCCAAAGGAGTCTTCCTTTAATTTACATGTGATTCAGAGCCCTTGCAAGCCACATCAGCAGCAGCCACAGTCACAGTTAGACACAGAATACAATAGTTACTCATTCTGCATCAGCCAGCAGCATCTTCTTGAGGTGAAGGAAGCCAGAGTGCCAACCAGAGCCTGACTGGAGTACTGTACATTAGCCACTATTAGAATAAACACCAGCATGAAAATATTGAACAGTGCATTAAGGAAAAACATCCATACTTTAGAATGCCTAGCTGCAACTACAAAAGGGACAAAGCAACAGCTTCAATTTAACCAAGCAGGCATACAGATGCTATTAACTTCCCTGTGTCAGAAATAGGCAGATTAGCCAGCTGGTTTAGATAAAAATCAAGGTCACATTAAGGTGAAACTTCAGCATCATTTTTTTCTTCATGAACTATTCTATGGTATGCAGCAGCATGAAACATCTTTAACACATTCCCTTTGCCAAGATAACAGAAAGACTATTTTTCATAAGTGTTTATGCCACAGACTTGCAACAAAGATTCCACAGGACTCAATGACAGTCACATCTCTGACAAAGGAAAAAGAATTCATGAAGCAAGAAAAAAATTAAGGTTAAAAAGAAAAAGCAAAACAATTTATCACCATGCTGAGAGGCAAAAAGCAAAGTCATAAAGGTGAACTTAGTGCTAAACACCAACCACTTGAAGCACAGAATCTGACACTTAGGCGCCTAAACAAACAAAAAACCCCAAGAACAAACAAAAACCCCAAGCCCACCACCAAATCAACCATACCACAGTTGAAACCTTAGTTTGACAAGAAAAAAAATTCTCATATGACTACACAAGGATATTTATGGAATCCAGGGTGTTCAAGAACTTAACAGCTACACTGTCAAAATACAGTAACATATGGTCTGGATGGAGCTCTTTCTGTAACACCAAGATTGTGGACAGATGGCCTAAGAGCTGAGTAAGACACTCTTTACTCTTCATAGATTCCATGACAAGTTGTGTCAGCCATATGCTTCAGCCATCAAAAAAAGACCATAGTCTTGCCTCCTTCTGTCTCAAGTCAACCTGAAAGCATAGAGAGTTCACAAGAACATATAGTACAAGAAAAAGAAGGGAAGTGAAACAGACCTCTGGCATTTGATGTTATCTTTTCTGCCAAATCTGTTCATCAGTGGAAGATTCCCCTGTCACATTGCCTCACCTTACATTAAAACCATATCATATAATCATGATTCGATTCTCAGTAAATTTTCAATTGTTGCAAAACTAACACTAGTTCCATATTGTAATGGTTTACAGTCAGAGCAAACGGACACATAGTCACACTACAGAGATATCAATTATTTTAGGGCTACTGCAATGCTTTTAAGTACTAGCGTGTGTCCTCAAACAGTCTTATTTCCTCTAATGAAGGTTTGCATGACATAGGCTGCATATGTGAAAGCAACACGGTTTTTGTAGCTCACCTGTAAGTCTAGGTGAGCATATTTTAGTTACCACGTCTTTTCATCCTCTCTTCCTCAGAATGTAGTTTTCTAGATTGCTAGAGGAACTGAGCAACTGGGATAAGGGTAGTGCTTATCCATTCACAGACTGTGATACAATGATTATGAGCAGGGCTATATTTTGCCCTATTGCTCTTGCAATATTGGCAACTTTAAATGTTAGTGTCAGACTTTTTCTAGAGAAAAAAAAAAAAAAAAAAGGTGTTGATTTTAGTCTTAAAGCTGTAAAGCTCTTTTTTTGGAAATAAGCTGTTTTTCTTTGTTTTAACTAGTGATATGGACTTAACATGTACAAATACAAAATGAGATAAAAAAAGATGACTAGCATTACTGTTGCACATGAAGATTTCCGATCCATTAATGAGAGAGTGGCTGTCTCTTAAAAGAGGTAAAACAAACAAACACAAAGATAAATAAGGATCCCACTAGAGCATTATAATATACAAAGTATAACATGAATAAATGAATAATTTATTTTCTCCTAATGTACAAGAATACAGTACAGAGATACTCTCATAAGCTTCCCAGCAGAAAAAGATCCTACTTTTTTTTTTTTTGGGGATGTTAAACTTCTAATCAACCTATAGTATAACATTTTTGGCTTACACTAGTATGATTTACAATCATGTCAGAAGCAGAATTGATGATGTTTCAAATCATTCTGTGTAAGTAAAATACAAATGACCTTGAAATGTGGTGGCTAGTGTGAAATCAATCAGTGCTCAGTTGACTCATGTGAGTCATGGAAAACAGTTTGACACAACTACCTAAGCTTAGGAACCTCTGTAAGACACCAAAACAAAGCAGAAAATGTTCCACTGATGCTGAGTGTCACATATTTATTAAATAATAAGCAGCAACAGCTATGTTTTCAAATACAGTTTTGTAAGTAGAACTGAGATGCAGACAATATGAGAAGGGTATCAAACTGCTGGCCAACAATTAGGTTGTTGGTTAGTTACAGTAGTTTCTGCATTCTAGCTAATAATGACCACAGGTCAATCAGAATGCCAGAATTTGTACATCTCTACAAGCTTGCAAAACCACAAAAAGTTTAAAGGACTAAACCTCTGGTTTCAGTCCTATTTTCAGCTTCTCTATTGTAACCATGCAAACTGGCCGTCTCAGCACTTTTCTTCTCTAATCCCATTTTATCTATCATCTCCTGATCATGCAGTTAAACTAGTGCTGGAATTCTACCAAGAGCAGAAGAATCCTTAACAAGAAGTGGAGATTCAGTGTGTTGAGAGGAGGATTCACTACAAGGTCCCAAATGATGTAACGAATGCAGTGTATTCTTGCAGTTTGAGAACATCTAAAAAATAATGCCATCTCTCTTTGGTGTTTATATGTTAAGGAAAGGGGTGGACAAGTGCCTTAGCACTAAGGCAACTGCACAGGGAAAGGAAATGACAAGCTTCCCAATGGAAGTTGCTTAGACAGCATTTGGCAGCAAATTACTTAGCACTAAGAGTCATCAAGTTATCTGAAGAAATGACTTGGTCAGATAAATAGAAGTTTTGTCACTCTGAATATAAGAAAGGAGAATGTTATATACTAAAACATGACAATCTGTCATATGAATAGCTGTTGGAACACAAGGATTAATTGGATAAGTAAATGGAGGCTGTGTTATAAAACTGAGTGGTTCAGAATACTGTTCAAACTGCTAAGCAAGTACTGGGAAGTACAAAATACATGACGCTTACCTACACCGGTGTTTTAAAGGGTGCTGTGCATTGGAATTTTTGACTACTACTCTGTCTGTCTGTATCCTATAGGTATAGCTTAACAGAAAATTGTGTGGTGGCATGCATGTATAGATGTTGTAATAAAGCCAGACTACTCTGTTTTTCTTACCAATAGCCTTTCTTGTCAGTAAGGCTTCTTCCCCTATAATGCCAAATTAATCAAGACAATAGCTTGGCATTTTTTATTTCCAAAGCCTGTAGTCTGTGTGTTTCCTGATTTTTATTTTTTTTTTCCATTCTGTCTGACTTTTCTGGAGACTATAAGCAGATTTTCAAACAACAACATAAGGTTGCACTCTGGTGAATGGCAGAATAGAGTTCTGGCACTAGCAGAGGTGTTCTTCCTAAGCAGCTGTACATCTAGCTACAATAATAAATTAGAGACCTTGAACTTTCACCTTTATACAATTTCATCTTTTATTATTATTTAAGATACTGAACTTTTTTCTAGTGTTTGGGTAAACAAGAGTTCTTACTAGGAACAAAGTGACTGACCCTCTGCTACTCAGAGAAGCAGTGAAAACTAGACTATATCTAAGAAGCTTTGATGTGTGACCATACTGCTCTACCTCTTCTAAGTAATTTGAAATCCATCTTCAGTTTCTTTAGTTTTCAGTTTCTACCTACAACTTAATCAGCCTCCTTTCTTTGGGGAGGGAGGAAAATGAGGAAAAACTGTGAGTGCTTGACATTTTGCAATGCTTAAAGCTCCTGAGACTTAAAGCTTGCCAGTCAGAATTCTCTCTGATCAGTAGTATATCTTCTGATTCAGAGAAGAACAGCCACCAGTTGAAGTCATGGCAATCCTTCTTCCTTGGAGATACCAAAACAAAAATGTGTACTGTTGAACCTGTACCTGCTTGAAAAGCCAGTGTGTGCACCTCAGATAAAGCAGACAACCTCACTAGGAAGAGATGATGTTGCCCAGTCCAGTGCTGCAGGGCTAAGCTGTTTTTAGCTGCCTATACTGAGCTGAATACAGACAGAAGTCATTACTGGTACTTATGACTCGGTCATGGCACTGTTGCTCTTGAATAACTTCTGAAAGCAGAAGGTACAGCTGAGTAAAATCTTCTTGTGGTTCTGAAGCATGAGATTTATGTCATTATATAAGAAAGGAGCTTAAAATTATTTGCTAAAGCAGCAGTAACGTTTAGTTAGTTACTGATATTAGCATCAGACTGCAGGATCAAGATGTGCTTTTATACGGCTCCTTAGATTACTTTCAGTAAAGATATTCAAAGCTGAAGCTCGCAAAAAATGCTGTGCGTAATATTCTTCGTGGTATTGGAAAATATTTCTGTTCTTTTTCAGGGTTCTGCTCCCTTTGGTCATTAAAGGAAAGGTATTTTTACTTGCACATGAGAAGTGGTAACGAGCATTCCACTATATGGTTAGATTTGGCTTCATGATAGTGGTCAGCAAACCAACTGTACCTGCCCCAGGACTGCAAGATAACAACCATGCTGAAGCTGTTACACCATCCTAATGCCTCACAAGTCTACTTTCTGAAAATGTAGAAAGAGGTGGTGCTGCTGCTTCCTAGGAGCCACCACAGCTGAAATCAGACACCAGCACACAGCCTCATGAGTAGCAGGTGCCATTTTTTCAGGTAAGAGGTACCTCAGAACTGCACTGAATCAAGTACTGCTTAGTGGACAGAAGTGCCTTTATAAATCACACCAGTAACACATTCTGTTGAAAAACACTACACCAGAGATGCTTGATACTGGCATTTTAAGTACATTTAGACATGACATAAGAAACAACCGAACACCGCTGAGTAGGAAACTCTGACTTAAAAGTATACAAAGAAACACCCCATGCAGCAGACTACATTCAGGTCATAAGATGCACTAAGGAAAGGTTTCAAGTAACTGCCTAATTACCTCCAACTTACTCCCCAAAAGTCACTTATTGTGAGGCTAGCACTCAAAACCATGATAACCACTTGCTCACTGCCCCTCACCCCCAATAGGGGAGAAATGAAAGGGAACGGAGAAACTCATGGCTTGAGATAAAAACAGTTTAATAAGATAACAAAATACTAATATACTACTAGTAATTATATATAAAATGAGAACAGAATATAGAAGACATTCAATGCAACTCCTTATGAACTCCATCCACATCAAGCAGCCAGTCCCAGGCAGCAGCACATGGTCCTGAAGAGCCAATCCCAGAGAGAGAAAAGAGGAAAAGGTAGAAAGGCCTGGAGACCTCTGCAAAATGGCAGAAGAACAAAAAGGCGAACTAAAGGGTCAACCAAAATGGAGCAGAACAGGAACAGGTCTCACAAGCCAGAAAAGTCAACTCTCATTAGATATAAAGTGTGATGGTAATGGCATGGAGTATTTTCATTGATCAGTCTGGATGTCAGTCAAGCTCTGTCCCATCCCTGCCCCCCTTACTCGCTGCCTCACACCTGTGGGCAGAGTGCTCAGAACTGCCTTGGCTCCTGGGCAACAACTATGGTAACTGTTGTTACATACTGTTTTTTCCAACTCAAAACCGCTGGACAGTTACTTGAAGAAAAATATTAATTCTGTCCCAGGCTGTTGTTAACTAAATCCAAAAAATGATCGTGCTAGCTACAAAAAAAAAAAAGAGAAAAAGTTTCTAACCTCACGAAGAAAATTAACTCAATTTCAATTAAACCAGCAAAACAAGCTGCTTGAGAGAAAATATATTAAAAGACTCACTCCCAAAATGCTCACAGTGAACAGCACTTTTAAAGAACCCAATCTAATGTGGTTAAGTACATGAAGGCACTAGGCTAGTCAACAGGCCAAAACACACCAAAGCTGCCTGGGAGGACTCTCAGAAAGGTACAGAGCATGGACCTGCCTCCAACATCCAGAAGACTCCTCAGGCAGCTTCCTTTCAGAAGCCTGGGAACAGGTACCTCCACGAATGTCTTTGTCTCCTCTGGAAACAGATTAATTCTCAGTTAGCAGTACTAGATCCCTTCGAGGTAACTACTCAAGCAGTTTTTTCAATGTTGGTTGCAGGTCCATGCCCTGTAAGTCCTGGAAATTCTTCTAAACATCTCCAGAAGTGTGCTGATCTCCTCTAGAGACAGGTGAATTCTCAGGTAGCAGTCCCAGACTCTTCTAATGTAGCTACCCAAAGACCATTGTGTAATTTGGGAGGAGTCACAACCAGTAGCTCTTTGAGAATTTTCTCTGTGATCAAGAACTTGCTACTTTACTACTTCTTTTTCAACGTTTTCCTTTTACGGGCTTCAGGGATAGGGAACAATAAAATAACGGAGATCGCATACTCTGATTCTGGATGCTCGGAATAAGGAGCTCCAAGACAGCATCCTGAAGCAATGAATCCCATAATTCAATCCACTGAATAACTTCAAAATTTCTTTCAAGTCTTTAAATAAATAAATAAATAAACTGTCAATTCTCACATGTGGTATGAATGCTATACAACTACTTGCGAGAATCTTTTTACTTAAATCTGCACTACAATTTCCCTATAAAGGCACAGAAGGGAAAAATTAGCCAACATACAGAGAAAAAACACAGAATTTTTAGTCATATGACATAATATATTATCTCATAACTTGGTTTCTCTTAAAATATTTATGCACCTCAATTACTTTATGCATTAATCACTAAAACTCAGTCAGGCTTAATTTCTTTTTATAATTCTTCATGTATCTGAATTTCAGAGAAAAAATGTTTTGCTGTTTTTTAAAGCAGGTCACTACATATGTTATACAGCATTTTAAACTGCACGGGTACATTACTCTGACCTGATTTCTGAATTGCATAGCAATCAGATTCACTCCTGGGCAGTTATTTTAGTCTGTTCATGAAGACATCACGTAGGATTATAGTATTTGAGAGAGGTGAGGATGGCGGTGGCGGTAAGGGGGCATTTGTTTTAATTAAACAGTTATATCTGCTGAACCACTTTTCTGGATTAATCCTGCTCAAAGATACCTTCCCGAAACTAGTAGCTAGTGAATTAGCACCTGATGTCGCAGAACGGTCTTTTTTTTTTTTTTTGGCTCAGCTTTGAAGCTCTTTCAACAGCAACATGCCAAGAAAGTTCATAATGGAATGGACTCATGAAAACTGCTGTTCAGATAAACTTTAAATTCCAAGCCTCATCAGAAGACATTCACATCAAACCCACAAGACCACTTTTGATCCCAGTCATAGTTTATAAAAAGCCATTTCAAATTATGCTTGCAGAGCTAGATGAATTATTAGTGTCATGATTACCAGAAAATAAATTGCCATCTGTGCAGACTTCTATTGAAACAAAAACTTGGGGGGAGGGAGGATGGGGACAGGACCTTCCTCCATGGTAATGTTCCATGTCAAAATACAGTACGTGGAACAACTAAGTCATCACATGAATGAGATCAAGAGTTGCAGAGACACTGCTCTATCTTCAACTGGTTTACAAAGTCCAAAGCATTTTAGAAATAACCTTAGAAGACCATCCTTAAAGCCTATGATAAAGGCAATAGTAGTGTGTTCAATCTCAGCTTATTCATCTTCTGACTAAAAGTTCACCTCAAGGATTCTGACCCTTGACTGCAGGAGTCTTACACCACACCATGATCAGCCCACTAAGACACTACTCTGAGACTGAAGGCTAGAGTTCCCACATTAGGACAGGGTGAAGAGTCAGTCACCAAAACACAATCCAAGATCAGAATCACAAAGGCTTTGCATAGCTGCAACAGGATAGATAACTATGGCTACATGCGCCAGTAGAAAGATACCAGGACCATCAGGCATTCATCTCAATATTTTCCCATTAGCCTAGGTCCTGCCCAGAGCCCAGTGGAGTCAAATAGAAGGCTTCACAGAAACTGTGCACAAACTAATCCCGTCCTCTGTGTCTTTTCTAAGGCAGATAAAAGGCAGATCTGAGAAAGGATATACATGGTTCAGGAATAAAGGATGGACAGTTTGAATTTTAACCAGAATATCATATCTGTAGTTCCATTCTTTTTTCACCATGTAGAGGCATTAAGTACGTAAAATCCTACCTATGAAGTGGTAGACTTTGACACCACTTCTGTTCTTGCAATTTTCATATAAAGCATCCATCAAAATGAATGCCCTACCAGACCAAGTAGAACGCAGTATCAGTTCTGACCTCATATAAAGACAGTCTCTTTGATCACAGGCAAAGAATGGATACATGCAGAAACATTGTAATCTCTACAGACTATGCCTACTAAGCCCCAATGTAGCTAGAGTGGAACTGAGAATGTTACAAGAAGGCAACACAGTAGTCTTCGAGATGCAAGTAGGCCATGTCATGTCATGCATGGTATTCTGATACAACAAAATATTACAGCAGGATTATGGCAGAGTCATCACACTCAATGCTCCCTAACTGACCAAGTGAAATTTGTGAAGACTAGAGAGCATTCTCTGTGAACGACAATGGCCATCATATTTTGATCATTTGGTGCTAGGCACATCCAACTCTCATTCACAAAGTTCAGGCTGCTGTATGGTGCAATTCCAGGTTAAAAATAACAAGAAAGCATCCTACACAAGGATAAAACAGATGAATTAAGAAGGAAGCTATTTTTGTCAGTCTGCTTCAGATGGGAAGAAAAAAGTGACCTTATAAATATTCATTTACAGAAAGTAAAATAAAACAAGGCTTTGATACAGACAACTTTAGGAGTTTCATTGTTATGGTCAACAATGTCAAAACTCAGAATTTCCACTTACAGTATTAATTGTCTGTATTATGACACCTAGAGATCCTTCCTCTGACCTGCCTCATGCTTTGGATGTCTTGGACAACTGCCTCAATGTACCTTAACTAGAGACTAGAACTGGCCTTGGCAAGACAGCTCACAGGACACCAGGAGAAAACAAACTAACCACCACCACCACACAAACACCCCACACACAACCAAAACCACAAACGAACACCCACCACCAACAACCACCCACAATGAACAACAAAACCAACACTATGGCAAGGCAGTGTCACTACATTATCTGCCAGGTTTTATATCTGCCAAAGGATGAAGGAACACCTGTACTAACAGATCATCTGAGTAATATTATCATTGACAGATAAATTAGTAAAAGCCAGCTTCTTTCATTCAGATATTTTTCAGTTAATCTAGACTCCATCTCACCCAAGATCACTGAGCACTATGCCTTTTGGTAACTACATTCTAGAGACCTAAATCTCAATCTTTAATGACTTGGGATCATATTTTATTCCATCTGCTTGCTTTATGACTTCCAGGACTGAATGCGGCTTCCTTGACATTTCTTTTTATATTCTGTGGCACTGGTAACACTGGGGTTAATCCCTATTCACAACACTATTTCTAGAAATGAACACTAGTTAAAAGAAAAACTCTCGTATCTAGAGTATGCATGTGCCATAGCTGCAAGCCAGGCCATGTATTTTCACTGAAGAAATGGCAGCAGAGCAACACCTCTTTCCAGGAACAACCAAGCTTAACAAACTTTGACAGATTAACAAGGCTCATAGAATTCAAAAACAAAACCAAGAAAACCACCTCATATGTGTAGGAGTTCCACAACAGACCTAAAACTAGCAAGTCACAAGCATTCAGACACAGAAGCAGCAGGCCTCGGTGAAACAGCCAGTTTGCCTGCAAAATTATTTGCGTGCAGAGGCGTAAGACTCAGGCCAAAGACAATTTGGTACAACGTCCGTTGCAGTGAAATAAGGATATTTAACAAACATTTAAATCAACCATTACAGAATTCCCACACTGAAGAGCTGTCACCTAAATGAATCTTTAGGCATAGTTTTCTCAGCAGTGGTTTCAACAGTGGCAAAAATGGAATCAAAGGTTAGTCCCACCTGCTATCAACCAAGCTCTTTCTCTCATGCACCATCAAAACATGTTAACTTCTATTGAATAAGCTGTCAGTGACCTTAGAAGCTTACTTTCATGGCTCCTTCCACTGGGATGGTACGGCCACAACAAAAGTGTGAACTTCCAGAAGCATGGGTATCTATGCTTTTGTCTGTTGTATAAAGCATACAATTTTTTTCCCCCCAGCCAGCAAACTTGGCAAGGCTGTGGGACAAACTTCCAACTGAACCCTCTTCAGGAGGGGAAAGAATACTTCCCCAGTTGTACCGAAGACAATTATCTACCTGATGAGTCCATCACATTTTCAACTACTGGTCCAAAAGAGGATGGAACAGTATCATAGCTACAGAATAGCAGTTCTAACGGTCTCTTTACCTTGTTTGGGCAGGGCTAATGCGGGACGATGGAGGGCTGTTGGTTGGATTCAAAGCAAATGCCTTTCATTGTCCCTCATTAATTCTACCCAAGCAAGGTAAAAGGATATTTAGAACTTGGCAAATACTATGAAAAGCACCAACATCAGACTCAGTTATGGCATCTTCAACACTGCAAGTTTCCTGAACTAGAAATATGAAGTTAAAAAATACTTGCTTTGGATAAATACTATGACTAAAAATATCACTGATGTGGGACAAGAGCATTTCTGAAGGAACAGCTGCTTCTCAGCCATCTCACAAAAGACGTAATGTACCTGTGAGAGGTATCAGTGCAACCTGATACTAAACACCTCCTCTTGTAAGTTAACTTGCTACTTCTCCCCAACTTGCTTGTCTCTTCAACCCAACAGATTCTATTTTTTTTTCTCAGATAAAAAAGGCTTTACACAACCATTTTACAATAGTTAACATCTCCTCCTCTTCATCCCATTCAGAATAGATTGATGTGTGTAAACATTAAAAAGGGTAAAAGACAACTACTGGATAATCTAAGGGGATCTGTTGGGAAGAGAGATTATGACACATTGCTAAACACATATAAATATCTAGAACCTTAAGTGGTAAACAGAACACAGAAGGGGAAATTAGCAAGTAAGGGAGAGTTAGAAAATACACTTTGAGGGCGAGGGTGCAGGAGAAGAAGAAAAAAAGAAAGAATAGAAGTAGTGGGACAACCTTCTACTACTGGAGACTGTGTTTTTTATTTTTATGCTAATAGTATAAAGCACACAGTGTATCTACCCTGACACCTTGCTCAAGAATGTAATATCCTGGCTGATTCAGGTCTTCAAAACACTCTGTCCTTCAACCTTGAGAAACTCCCCCAAAGGCCTCACAAGTTATCAGGAAGCTTCCTACACAGAACACACAAAAACACTGGGATGTACTCTAGCCCTCAAATACCAAAACATACTTTCTCCTCCTCTCTGTTTCCTTCCTTCTGAAGTAAGCTGACAATACAACTTAAACACTAGTTAAAACTTAAGATGAACATTCTTGCTGATTCTTTGAACACTACAAGATCCCATGCAACTAAAATCTAATTCAAAGTGAAAAAAGCAAACATCCAGAAAAACCAGAGGTGAAAGGCAGAAAAAGTACTGGTAGCAGGGCACTAGGAAAAAGAAACAAAACAAAACCAAAAAAGCACAACAGAAAACAACTCAATCATAGATAGAATCATTTCAGTTGGAAGAGACCCCCAGAATCGAGTCCAAGCATAACATATCAAATACAAACAAAAGTAAAGAACCCATATGTGCCAAACCAAATTGAAACAAATTTATTTCACTGCCAAAGACCTCACAAATCAGCAGCTGTAATACACAGCATAGACAATCTTTCACACACCCTGATCACTGCTGAAGAACTTTCTGAATTTACCAACCGGTAGAGGCTACACAGTATGCCATATGGACTAATGTCTATAAGACTCAGACAAGTATGAGCAGTCAGTTGTTTTCTAACTGCATTTTACTAGAATTAAGACTTCAGAATGAAAGTTGACAGACCTCATCTTTGAACAACTCTAGTATGTGATCTTCAAAATATTTAACAGTCTCCTTACTAGGGAGATCATTACCATAACTGAATTTAGCATCATGTTTTATAAGATGTATAGTTAAGATTAATTAAACTTACTCCACAACTTCATGGCAGTCTGATAGAAATACAACACCTCAACATTTAGGGGAAGATTTCATAGGACGTATAGAATGGAATATATTCCAAGCCTGAAACTACAGGGACCACTAAATTATCAGTTTTTTTTTCCCAAGAAAACTACTGTCAGGGTGAGTTCTACATGACTATGGAGTGAGAACAAACAGCAAATTGACCATAGGCATCAGTTTCTTACTTCTTTCAAGCTAAATAAGTTTTTTTAAAAGAGGAAAAAAAAGGTAGAATAAAACAGCCAGTATCTCAAGAACTTACCTTCAGACTTCAACTTTGTAAGAACAAAAATCAGGTAGTTGTTGAAATCAGGATACTGATTGAGTTGTTCTAGTTTCTGAAGAGAGAAACTGTTAAGGAAAGTTGAATCTTCACACACAGCATTTACAGCTTCTTGGATACAAAGATTAAATGAGTTATGTACTGCTACCTCACTTCAACCATCTGTGACTATAAGCTCACAATATACAGAAAATTAACAATCTAAAAAAAAGTTTATATTATTTTCTTACTAAAGCAACAGCTTTTACTTATGGTGAGATCTGGAAAAAAAAAATCCAGGGAGAGACATAAAAATTAACAGATACTTAAAAATATTTGTAAATAAAGTAAGGAAAAAAAAGAAAAAAAAGGTACCACACACAAAACCCCCCAACTTCCTCTGTCAGTTTTGGATTTCAATGTTTGCTCTCAGAAGCTTGCCAAACCTATGGAATCCACCAAGACACAATCCCATAATACACCTTTTTTTTCCCTTCCACAATGAATAAAAGCATTTCAACATTAAAATACAACAGCTATTATGATTTTGGCAATCTACTCATTTTAATATTGGACATACATTTCCTTATGATGCTAACTAGCCACTGCCTCAGCTTTCAGCAATAGGAATCTGCTTAACTGTAAACGCACAGATAGTTATACCAAGAACTGCATGCTTATCCATGGTCTCATAAAACAAAACCACACAACAAAAGGCTCATTAACTGCAGAAAGAATGGTTAAATTTCTGAACAGCTGTGAAGGTATGTAGTTGTTTTTCCCCAAACTTGTCACTACTTTGCCTCATATTTCCCTGTATTCTGCCACTGCTTGGGTAGAGCTGTGATCTGGCATTCTCTTTGTATCCTGTTCTCATACCCTAGGAGAGATAGGTATATTGCTAAGCAATATTTTAGGTCAATGCAGTGTCTCCTTTAAGTCACTAAACCTACTAGATATCAGTATGGCAAACGATCAAGACACTTAACAAAAAATGATTTTTAGAAGATTACTTGCTCTATAAGCATTTACTTTACTTGCTGTTTAGTTGAATCTCTAAACATTCCAAGTTGCTAAACCTTAGGCAAATACACATATGTTAGGACTGTATGGCCCAGTAAATCACGTCCCAGTTCCAAAGGATCCATTTCTTTCCAATGGCCAACAACCAGTGTTTCAATCACAAACTCAAGCAACTTGATTTTTAGCTATTTAGGCTGCTTGCATCAACTAGTAACTTTGTTAGTGAAGTCTCATCACAGCTGCACAGTCCTTTGCTGTGAAACACAGAGGAGATGAAATATAAACAGGAGGATGGTCAAGGCAAGTGAAAATAATACAGAACACTCTACATGGCCTCTAGAAATGAAAAATCACACATCAAAAGATTGCTGTCAAAGGTGCCAAGCCAAAGAGTTCTTTCAGGAACATCCAAGAAGTAGGGCAACGCATTTAAAATTTATTTTCTTCCATCTCCAAGCTTCAGAAACATAATCACCAGTCAGCTGAACATTACTAACAACTGTGAATTACAATGGATCACAATGGAAGCGGCAGCAGAAGTGAGCTTACAAGAACTTAATGAGAAAACACTTAATGGGTCTAGGAATCAAATAATAGCTTGTAGGCCATATTTTCTATACAACATCTTCATCCATTTTATTTTTTTCTATTTTAGTCCAAGCCTTCCTAAGATTGACTGCATCTGTTACAAAAGCTTAGGAGTGGAACAAATTTGGCTTTAAGCTAAACTCTTAAAATAACATAGATAACACACACACACACGATGTTCTTACCTACTGAAATAAACTCCTTTGCTTACTGTGAAGACCTTTCAGCAAATGCCTTAAAAAAAAAAAGGGATCAAGATGGTAAGCTTAAATCAATCCTTCATAGAATTTCAGGACTTCTGGATATTTTAAAGCACTATGGTTAGCTCAAGAAGCAGAAGACAGTAGATGAAGGCTTTATTTCTCAGGACCTATGCTTCTATCAGTCTTAATTTAAAATTTTACTCTCTCAATCTTTGTTCCTTAAAGCCTTGCTATTTCATCACTTCTGCAATCAAGAGAGACTATGGGGCGTAAAAAGAAAAAAACAAACCTAAATCCATAACACTAACATCAAATGCACTGAAAAGCAGCACGAGAGGGCACAAGCAGTAGATTTCCGTGAATTTTAACGAGGAGCGCTTAATGTTCAGGCTTCTAAGCAAGCAGAAACATCCTCACAACACAGCAAGATGCGCAGTATCTGAGCCAGCAGGCCAGCGAGGGCGTGCAGGCAGCGGCTCTGCCAGGAGCACTCCCCCCACCGGCTACGGCTTCGCCTCGAATCCCACCGCCGGATTACCTCGGGAGGCCCCCACCGTGCCGCAGGGGCGACGCGCACCCCGCGCCGCGCCGCCCGCTCGGCCCAGCGGCTCGGGCGACACCCCCAGCCCCTCGGCGCGATCTGCCGGGGCGAGGGCCGCGCTCCCGCCCCGCCGCCACTGGGGGCTGGCGGCGGCCCAGCCTGGCGGAACCCGGGAAAGCGGCAGATACTGGCGGGGCCGCGCCAGAGCCTGGGCTTTGGGAGGAAAAAAACAAAAAAAAAGAAAAAAAAGGGGGGGGGGCGGAAAACCACACACACAAAAAACAACAAAAGAAAGTCGGAACCAAAGCAGGCCCTTGGCTCCGCGCTCGCAACAGGTGCCCGGGCCCCCGCCGGGGAAGGCGGCCCCGCGGCCCTCAGGCCGCCTCGGCGGTTCAAACGCCGCGCCACGGCCGCCCGCTTCGGCGGAGGCTCGGCCCACCGCGCGGTAGCGGCTCTGCGGCAGGCCTGGCCGCCGCTGCCGCGCAGGCCGCGCTGCCCCCGCCCGCCACCCCCGGCCTCCCCAGCGCCCGCGCGGTGCAGGCCTCGGCCAAGGATACTTGTTGAACGGCTCTCTGCGTGGTCGTGTCCGGGGACTGGGACTCCTTGAGCAGCTGCAGGATCTGCTGGAGACCCTGCTCGTCGGGCTTCCACTCATACTCCATCTTGGCTTGCTGGAAAACACAAGAGGCGGCCGCGGTTAGCTGCGCGGCAGGGCCCAAGCCGGGGGAGGGCGGAAAGGAAGGAAGGAAGGCCGGAGGGAGGGGGCATGGCGGCGCCCGGCCCACTCTGGCTCCGGTCCCCGCAACGCGCACCCCACCAACCGCCCAGCCCCGCCACCGAACGGACGGGCGAACGACACCGACCTGCTCCCGGCGCCGCCCGCTACGCTCCGCGCCCAGCAGACTGCGTCACGGCGAATTTGTAATCCGGCCCGGAGAGCCGCCTCGCGTCCTCCTGGGTCCTAGCGCCGGGCACGCCTCGGCACGCCTCCGCCCGCCCGGGCCGCCTCGGGCCCGCCGGCGCCGCCGCCCTCAGCCTTTCCGCGGTACGTCCCACACCGTCAGGAGCCTGGGGGCGACAAAACGCGGGCTCCTCAGTCCCGGCCGGCGGGAAACGGGGCGCCTTCGCCTCAGCCACGCACCGGAGAACACAGAGAAACCTCCAGAAGCTGCCACAGGCGAGGGGCGGAGGGGCGAAGCGGCGCCCCGGCCCGGCCTCCTGTGACAGCGGCGGCCGCGCACTCGCTGCGGCTGGGCGGCGAGCGGCGTGTCGCCGCCCACGGAGCAGAAGCGGGGTTGCGAACGCAGACCCAGTCGTCGGGAACGTGGTATTTGTGTTGCCGACGGCTGCACTTCTACGTGATTTGGTTGAGTACTCGGCAGATCTCAGCTCCACGTGTAAAGAGGCCATAGGAGCAACTCCGCAAGAAGCGGGGGAGGGGAGAAACTCGAACTTATTTGAATACGCAGTGCATCTTATCCATAGCCTCAAAATATATCAGGGGAGATCTCAGGTCAAAATTAGCAATTTAGATAGATATATACATATGTATATATGTAATACCTATAGCTATATATAGAAAATACTATGTAATGCATTTTTAATATACATATGCTAATGGCAAAAAAAAGAACACATGCTGCTTAAAATATGAAAATGAACAACAGTAATTCCTTGCCTTTTTATAATCTTTTAATCACTGTGCTTGTAAGCATTTTCCTCCTCTAGCTGAAAACTAGTTTCACTTTCTGCTGCTTCTGCTGTGGCAGGCGACTCAGCATTGAGTGCCACATGTGCTCCACATCAACGACTGCTCAGAGGTATCAAGGACAGGGAACATCAGTGATTCGTAATGGTGTGTCCCAAGGAAGTTCCTGTGTAGCTCGTCATCACGCCTCCCGAACACTGATGGTCAGCTGTCCAGTCTAGGTGCTAAGAAATGTCCTGAGCCAATACTCCTATTACTATGAGCCACTATTCTTGAAGGAGACAAAATTAGTACTCACTGCACTGTCTCCAGCAAAACGAACCATCACAGGCAATAAGTAAGACAGGCAGTGTGCACCTGTAATATCTACATATTTGGATAATGAGGACAGTGAAAGGGTATTTGATGAATCAGGAAATCACGCACACCGGAATAAGAAGCATGAAAGCACTAAATAGAGAAGCATGCAGCACGGCGCACGAGAACAAAACCAATGGAGAGAACAAAAACAGCGTAAAAAACCCCAAGAAATGGGGCATGTTTTTTAAGCTCTTCTTTTTCAGCAATTGCTGTAGTTTTCACCGGGCTGTTTGGGAGATAAGCAGTGCACCTCTTGAGAGCGTATTGCACTGAAATATCTACAAGGATGGAGTCAGTAAGGTACGTATGTAAAAGTGTGCCACCAGTTATTATAATACCAAACACTGCATGATATTATGCAGCACCCTCAGAAAGGAAAGAGGAACAACAGACAGAAAGACACTGTGGCAACCCACTGTTGTGCTAAACTCCAGCCCCAGTGACAGGCATTGTGGCTACTCACACCCAGGCGACAGACGCTGCAGCTGAACTAGAGAACCAACCTGTGCCATTACCACTCCCCCTATACAGAATACATTAAAAAAATCACTCACTCTCACTTAGTGAGAGATTACGATGAACCAGGGTCATCTCAAGATGACCAGAAGGAAGAGGCAGAACCAGAGATAATCACCTGGTCCCTATCCCTGAGTGAGATGTGAGATATGTGAAAAAATTTCAGGTGCCATCCAGGCAAGCACGTTGTTGCCTGGCTGTTCCAATGCTGGGATAATGGGGCCAGTAGCTTGGAATTAGATGTTAGAGAAGCCAAGCAGCTGGGATCCCTGTCTAGGGCAGCAGGCATTGACAAGGCAACTGGAAGAAAGACACAAGCCCTCAGCCTCTGGAGGCGACTTCTGTCAGATGTGAAAGAAAGGTATCCCTTCAAGGAAGATGTTACACATCACCTAGGCAAGTGGACCACCATGGAGAGAGGTAACCAGTACTTGAGGGAATTAGCCATCCTGGACATGAGTCATAATGACCTGAATAATAAGCAATTATCCACAGATCCAGATGAAGTCCGATGCACACAAGCCATGTGATGGAAGTTTCCACAGAGTGCCCCACCACCATATGCAAACTAACTGATAGAAATGTCCTGTAAAGAAAGTGAGGGACAAATGGTGGATTAACTGGGCTGGCCAACTCCAGCAATATGAAGGAAGTCTCTTTTCCTCCCCACAGACCTTCATCTCAGCTGTGGAAAAATGCCAGATGTGCTGTTTGAGAAACTGTCCTGAGAGTTCTAGCAATCTGAGGGTAAGTTCTGCTCCCCACCTGTATGGAGCAGCATCTCAGGTATTAGAAGCA
Source organism: Columba livia (assembly GCF_036013475.1). Taxonomy (NCBI): domain Eukaryota; kingdom Metazoa; phylum Chordata; class Aves; order Columbiformes; family Columbidae; genus Columba; species Columba livia. Next base: position 13,946,811 of record NC_088642.1, on the reverse strand, counting down.
AGCATTCCTTGGCTCAAGAGAGAGGATACGGAGAGTACATACAAAAAGGCACCCTGTGTTTTTACCTGCATGACCACAGAGAGGACATGAGGAAGTGGGATGGAAAATCTACCTAGACCCTAGAAGCAAGAGTACATGAGTTGCAAGGAAAAACAATCACAAAAGGGAATTCCTCTAGGAAAAATACCACTCCAGGTTCCAGCAGGCAGTTCCCCAGACAGAGTAAAAGGGCTGATTTTACCTCTAATCATCTTGAAGGGACTTCAGATTAACTATTACAAGAAGCAAGCAATGCATCCTATGACCAGGACTAGAGGAGTCCTGCCACCAGCCAGCTGGAAGAAAGGGACAACTGGGTTTACTGGACTGTGTGGATTTGATGATCTAGCACATTGGACCCACAAGGCTCTGGTGCACAGTGCACCTTAATGCCATGGGACAGAACCCATCTGTATTTATGGAGTGGCAGGGGGATCCCAACAGCTAATAACTATACTGGAAAGTGAAGTGAATCTCACTGGGAAAGACTGGCAAAAGCACCCCATTGTGACTGTCCCAAAGGCCACATGCATCACTTGGACAGACTGCCTCAAGAGAGGGTATTTCAAGGACCCAAAAGGGTACTGGTGAGCTTTTGGTATAGCAGCCTTGATGACAGAGGACATTAAACAGCTGTCTGCCTTGCCCAGTCTCTCAGAGGACTCTTCTCTTGTGGGGCTGCTGAGGGTCAAACAACAGCATGTGCCAATTACTACCACGACGGTGCATCAGCGGCAACACCACACCAATCAAGACTCCCTGATTCCTATCTGTAAGCCATAGATTAAGGGAACGATCTCTCTGTGTGTACACATATATATACACACATGACAGGAAAAGTGGTTATCAGTAGGAAATTGTAGGATCTGGACATGATAGTATAGAATAATGGGTGGATAATGTCCTAGGTTTGGCTGGGATAGAGTTAATTTTCACAGGAAGCTGGGAGGGAACACGGCCAGGACAGCTCACCCAAACTACGGAAAAGGGATATTCCATAATGTGTGACACCATGCTCAGTATGTAACTGGGGAGCTGGCTAGGGGAGGGAATCACTGCTTGGGTGTAGGCTGAGCATAGTTTTTTCCACATGGTGAGCACTGCATTGTGCATTCCTCACTTTGTATATTCTTTTATTATTACTATTGTTGTTGTTTATCTCTTCCCTTTGCTGTTCTGTTAAACTATTTTTATCCCAACCCACAAATTTTAGCCTTTTTCCCCAATTCTTCTCCCCATCCCACCAGGGGGAGGGAGGGAAGGAATGAGCAAGTGGCCACATGGTACTTAGTTGCCAGCTCGGGCTAAACCACGACATCTGCACAGGCTCAAGATGCCGGGTCATGTGAACCTCATGAGACTGAGCAAGGCCAAGTGCAAGGTCCTGCACCTGGGTCAGAGGAACCCTTGGTATCAACACAGGCTGGGGGATGAAGGGACTGAGAGCAGCCCTGCAGAGAAGGGCTTGGGGGTACTGATGGATGAAAAGCTGGACATGAGCCAGCAATGTGCACTTGCAGCCCAGGAAGCAAATCATATCTTGGGCTGCCTCAGAGGAAGGATGTCCAGCAGGTCAAGGGAGGTGATTCTGCCCCTCTGCTCTGGTGAGACCGCACCTGGAGTCCTGTGTCCAGCTCTGGAGCCCACAGTACAGGAAAGACATGGACCTGTTGCAGAGGGGCCAGAGGAGGCCACAAAAATGATCAGAGGGCTGGAACAGCTCTGCTGTGAGGACAGGCTGAGAGAGCTGGGGTTGTTCAGCCTGGAGAAGGCTCCGGGGAGACCTTAATATGGCCTTCCAGTACTTAAAGGATGCTTGTAAGAAAGATGGGGACAAACTTCTTAGCAGGGCCTGTTAAAACAGGACAAGGGGTAACTGTTTTAAACTGAAAGAGGGGAGATTCAGGCTAGACATGAGGAAGACATTTTTTACAATACAGGTGGTGAAACACTGGCCCAGGTTGCCCAGAGAGGTGGTAGATGCTCCATCCCTGGACACAATCAAGCCCAGACTGAATGGGGCTCTGAGCAGCCTTATCTAGCTGAAGATGTCCCTGCTCATTGCAGGGGGTTGGACTAGATGATCTTTAAAGGGCCCTTCCAGCTCAAACCATTCTATGATTCTATGACCAGGCCTTTAAAACCAATGTTCATGTCTCCACACTGTATTGGCAGAAAAGCTCTCCATGGTGATGCTTGCACCACTGAAGAAGATGAAAGGTAAGGTCCAACAGATCAATGAAGTGCTAATTTGGGTCTCATTCCCCTAACTGCTGCCTTAACAGAAGACTGCAGAAACTTGATTATTTTTGGGACTTCTACCTCACTGTCAAGTGTGTCTGAAATTGATTAGAGCTTCACAAGTTACTATTCAGAAATTATGACACAAGGATTAGATCTGCCTTATTTTATTAGGAAACCAAGTGCACTAGACAAAAATAAGATTAAATATGGGAAATGAGGGAAGAGACCAGAGAGACAGAACAGGAAAAAGCAGGAAGAGATGCAGGCCACAGATCCCTAGCTAAGAAAAACTGACATAGGTTTCCTTTCCATGAACGTGACCAGAATTAAATCCTGGTAAGATACTTCTGCAGTGGAGAGAAAAAAGTCTACAAATCAAAGTGTGAATGGGAGTTTCTACAATTAGTGGGGACACCTAAATGCTTTAGATGATCATCCTCTAGGGTATGTTCCTCCTTAGGTTCCATACAGGATCCTTTGCCACTGGGAACTGCTCAGCATATCTAGAAATCAAAGCAGATACCTCAATTTGCTGGATACCTTATCTTCTTGAGTTCTTTAAATTAATCTTACCTATCTCTAATCCTTTAAATTCTGGAAGGAAGCAGGAGAGGGGAAAATAATTTAACTGAGTCAAGAAAAAGGCTTCAGATTGAAAGTAAAGAACATTATACAAAATATGAGAAAATAGGTTCTTCCTGTATTCTTTGCCTCTTGGCTTTCTAGTACCTGTTTCCCTCAGGCAAGAATCTTCTTGTGCAGAAAGTAATTCAGAGTCAGTGTTAAACAAAGTACCACGCAGAGGCATGACAGCTATCTACCAAAACATAAAATAGGCTGGTTCATCCTACTCAATCAGTAGAATGCACCACAAATAAATCTGAAACACTTTGCTTGTATGTTAATATGACAAATGTTCACGGAAGACAGAACTCTTGCACAAATGCTGAGATTAATCTTTGGTTACTCCATTATCCAAGCTTCAGATGTCATGCATTAGCCAGAATCCACTGGTATCAAAACTATTAAAAATATTCAACTTAATATTAAATAATTAAAACCCCTAAACAAACAAACAAACAAACAAAACCCAAAAACAAACAAAAACAAATAACACCCCCTAAACACTAACTTATATTTTTAATTCTTTAATTATTTTTCTTTCCACACACCTTGCCTTGTTCTACTCAAATGTCCACAAAAAGCCCAGAAATAAATTTTTTATCTTTGGTTTTGTTCCTAATACTCTCTTCTCTCTCTCTCTCAGAATGTAGATCAGGCTGAAATGACATGTATCCAGAAACTGTCGTATGTGGAAACAAACAATTGCTAAAATATGTATCACTGCTAACTCATTAAAAATCCAGTCGCTCAAATAGTAGCTCTGAATGTGCAAGGCAGTCTGCAATTCTTGCTTCTTGCTAAGGTGATGAACCCATCTTTTTTCTGGAAAGTGTCCTTACCATCACATTAGAGTGTATTGGTGCTAAGTCCTTTAGTCTCTCTTGTTGCTTTCCTTCATGTTATAAACATGTATTAATAGGAGTTTGTATTAGGAACTGTTTCCAAATCAGCAACGTGTATAATAAGTGACAGTTAATACCTAAGAGACAAATGTAGACAACACAACCAGGAGATGCATAAGAGATCCTCATTCCTCCAGTAGTCTCAGTGCACTGAAAAGACAAATAGGACACTGGTGCAAATACCTGCCAACAACAAGCCAGGAAAGAGATTTGCACTACTAGGAAGATGTCCCATTCTCAAATGCCATAGCCTTCAAGCTGTACCTTTGGGATGTACAACTTCTCACTGCTAGCAGTTTTGAAACTAGTTTCAAATAATTATTCTCTAATCAAAAGTAATGCTCAAATCTGTCCTAATTTCAGAATTGTTAGACAGATTTTGCCACTTTACCATGTACAAAAATTTCCACAGTCTTTAGTTTTATTACATTGGTAATATTAGGGTTTTTTTTCTTTTAGAGTGAATTCTAATGAACTACCTTCTTGTCATGAAATTCAGGTACTGTTACCTGTAATATATATATTTAATACTGAGAATCAATCATTCAATCCATTGCTAAGATTCAGGCTCCCAAGTTTCCATGCAGACTGCTTATAGTGTCTCCCTATACCTCTGTCTATAGAAGGTTTACATCCACAGAGGAAGTAACTGATGTTCCATAATAGCTTTCTGTGTAAACCCTCTTATTTCAGGCTAAGAGTGATATGGATTAAGCTAAGCAGAAAAAAAAAAAAAAGCTCTCATAACACAGATAAATCTGTCTATGTAAAGCTCATAAGAACAGCTACTGCTACATTATTTTGCAATGCCTTCTGCCTGGAGACATGCCTTAAGCCTTGACTCAAAAAAACCACTGTAGTCCTCACATTCAGCATACCAGAGAATCCATTCTAAAACATTTAGTGCAGTCTTCTTGAGTTCAACCATATGATATAAGATTAATATTTATTACACAGTGATTTATTTGCATAGTCTTTAGAAGAAGATAGTTTGACCCTGTGAAGCACTGGAGAGGTTACTGAGACAGATAGAAAGATGGTCTGAAAGGATCTTCTGCCTGACTGAAATGTCTATTAAGTTAATTTTCTACTTTTCCAGAACTGATTAGTTATTATGATAGAAGGACTGTTTTAAACAGAAGTCTGAGGAAACTTTAGAAAAATATTTTTAAGTTGGGATCTTAACATTTGTGGAGTTACATAAAAATACTATTCAGAAGAGGCTGTAAGCTTACTACCTTCTGTTTAATGCAACAGTAACTGATTTAATTGCTCCAACTGCAATTCTACAGAACACAGGGCTTCATGGTTAAGATTCACACAATCGGTATCAAGTTCCCATATGCAGGAGTGCAATCTCTTTCTGGTAGCTAAGGACACAAATATTTTTAAGAGTTTTTTTTATATCAGAGGCTGACTTAGTACCAACAGGAAGCCTAACTAATGGAACGTAAGACAAATTCAATGTGATCCAACGTAAAATGGTAAGCCTTGGACTAAAATAAAAAGTTTTGTGGAACATACCAAACTAATAATTTGCTTTACTGGTAGGGTTAAGATTACCTTAAAAAAATAACTTTGTTTCTTCTACCAATGTGTAGAATTTCATCTAGCTGTAAGGTGTAATTTGATAGCAACATCCAAAGCAGCAAACATATGGGCTTTCAGAACATACAATTTCAGATTTGGGTACAGTTAATTTCCTACTGTCATTCATTCCCTGTGGCTGGTATGTCTAGGAGTTGAATAAGAAATTCATGAAACTCAGAGAAACTATGTTAGCTTCCTATCCTCTTGAGACAATTCTAGCTATAATAGCTTTTGTCTTGTATATCATACCAGAAATTCTGTATGTGTAAAACGGATCCCATGGTGCGACACCCCTTGATGAAGGCGAACTCAAATTTCCTGGAACACTGGACGTTTCAATATCGGAGGCAAATCTGTAATGCGATTTTGCTCTCCACCAAGTATCAGCTTGACATGGACTTTTTCTAAGACTACCTACAGCTATGATAATGCACCTGCCCAGGAAATATGCTACACTGTTGCTCGTGAGAAAGAGAAAGCTGTTATGGCTTGTGGTTGTTTTGGCATCACCATCTACCATTTCACAGTTTCTTTTCCCAAAGGTGAAAAGCAGTATTTCTTTTTTCAGGTAATGTCTGTAAAAGCCTGCGCTGTGTAATCCCATTGAACAGATGAAATAGTATGCATGATAACCTGACAGTCTGTAATTCCACTCTTCTGACACAAGTATGTTTTTTATTTAATGAATGCCTCTGCTCCTCATGCATCCAACAAGCATAAAGAGTACAGCCATATATTTTCCATATATACGAAGGTGCAAAACCACCACACCATTGCAGGTAAAATGGATGACAGGTCATGGCACACACTAACATTTGATGTTTGGTAGAACAACTAATTAAGACTTAATATAAATAAGGTTTTAAAACACCAGCACATAGCACAGGCTTAGGTACATGTCAGAACTGAAAATCAAGTCTATTGCTGTTGTTTGGTTTAATTAAAACATGACATTGTCAGCTGCAGAGATAAAAACCTGTTAAGCTTTCACCAATTTCGAAATCATCAGGAGTGCTTTGAATTCTACTTTGATAGGATGAAACACCGTTCTTGTAACTCATTAAAAGTCCAACTGACTGAATGACTGGTAGACATAGTGCAAAACTGCTAAGATATCTTGATTTAAAATGCCTTTGATCAACTAATCTTCTGGACAAGGATATATTTGGATGCATCATCTCTTCGAACTTGCTTTTATTTCGTTTCCACAGCTACAGATATCAAGTGGAAAGATCTTGTGTTGCTAATGATTTGTCCCACTCTAATCACATATACTAGAGATTAAAATGATAGTATGTGTTCTTAATGCTGAGAGTCATGAAACACACTGAAACTGAATGAAGGGCTGTTTGAGAAAATCACCTCCTGTATTTTGTGACAGAAGATATCAGATCAGATGAAGTCTAAAATAGTAAAACCTCCCCTCCTCCAACCCCCCCATTTTTTTTTTCCTCCAGGACACAAGCTTCTTCCTCCAAATTCTAGAGTACTTTCCTTAGCTCTCCTACATGAAACATATGATCTTCTGTAATTGCCTAACAGGTAAGGGGTTTCTGGAGGAGGATAACTACGGGCTGGGATGTAAAAGTAGAATGCTCTGCCCTGGGTCATGAGCCACACTCATTACTATAAGAAGGCAAAACTATTCCAAGGGGGTAAGTGGGTATGCAAAGGCAGGAGTCATTCTTTAGGGTCCAAAGTCTTATTTAAAACTCTACTGTGAAATTTCATGTCTGTAAGCAGCTTAAAAAAAAAATAAATCTTTCAAGCAAGATTAGTGTCAGGTGCATATGAACCCTTTTCAACTCCCCATCCAAGTATATAGTAAGGTTTCGTTCTCTTAGCTGTAGGATGAAAAGCAGCTGGTGTCTGCTGCAGGATTTTGGTTGAACGCAAGTTTCTGTAACTGATGATTCAGCCTGCCCCAAGACAGAGTTAAAACCAAAATTACACATCACTTTTGAACCTGTTCCTCATTAATAGCTCAGAACTGAGATTTTTGAAAATATCTGTGAAAAGTAGCAGATATAATTTAAAAACAAAGTTATGGCTGTAAAAAGCCACATCCATGGATGAGTATGAGAGAAAACAGATGTGGTCCCTGCAATTCTAGAATTTACTTTTGTTCAGTTATGTGCTCATCCTTGTCAACTAAAAGAGACTAGTAAAACAAACAAACAGATGTGATATTCCTATCATGTTTGAGAAAGCCTCTGCAAACCCTGGAAGGAAAGATATGGAATGATAGACTCAGTGGTTCCTGTTCCTCTAACAATGGATCAGCCATGACAGACAGGGTCTTTGTGGGAGGCCTAAACATCTTTTCTTTTTCAAAAACCTTCAGAGAGGAACTTATCTCCTGCTCTGACAGTAAGAAGTATACCACAGCAAATGAGGACAGTACACCTCATCACAGCGTAGTGCCAAATTTGGGGAAGTTCTTGGCCCGGAAAAGACTGCGTTGCTTCTTTAAAATTAAGTTATCCATTATTATTAAAAAAAAAAAAACAAAATCTTGATGATCTAAGTAAGAGGTGATCTGTTTTAGAGCAAACTTTTAAAAATCTGCAACATGACAAACCAAAATACATTATCAGTTCTCTGACTGTAGTAAAGATACTTTAATTAACCAATGAATTTTAATGCAAAATATGTATAAATCACTTGTGTATCCCCCATAAAACAGTTCACCAGTTTAAATGCCCTTTTGTACAACACTGTCTTAGCAATCATAAATAATAATTATCCAGCAGAAACATTGTTGGTCTTTGTTATATTAAAATTAGGAATCTCACAACATGTAAAGGTACTCAGACCCTTTTGCTGGTAGAAAGGAGTAACAAATACATGACAAATGGTATATTTATTTGCAAGGATGCCTTGAAGCATAAATGAGATAAGAATGATCTATTGAGGAGAAGAAAAGCTGCAAATGTAAAGCAAGATGAAAACCAAATACACAAAATTAAACTTTTTTGCCTTCCGATTTAAACTATTAAAATAAGTTATTTTACACTGTTTAAATCAGAATACTGTCTTTTCACAGTATACACTAGCACCAACTGTAAAGAAATGAATACAAACAATGTCTCAAAAAACCGAGGAGTTTCTTCTGGTCAAAACCAGCATCACAGGTCTTCTTAACAAAAGGCTAGTATATTGTTCCCTGGATGGCTTATGAATTTCCTTACTGCAGTAAGTGGCTTATTTAAAGTGCTTAAGATGCTGCTGCTCCAAGGAAGCAACAGTATTTGGGTTTATGTTAGACCCTGTGTGACTCCAGCAAGCTGGTATCTGTTCCTGCATAGGGACTAATGTGAGTTACATATGAATTGGTAGGGATGCAAATGGAAGACAACTCAAAAAGCATCAGACCAAACCAGAATTCAGTCTTTTACATGTGAACCAGAGTACAGTTGTTTGGCCTTCTCTCATCTCTAATGTCAGATAAATATTCTGAAGTTACATCCTCCTGGAAAAGAACGAGCAAATAATGACTCATCCGGAATGGATACCCCTCCAAAAGAATCACAGCTCTGCACACGATCATCAGTGAGGGGAATTAACTACCCCAATCACACACATAAAAAGGAATGATACCCTAACCACCTTAATCAAAGCAAAACTCTTAAGGTAATTAAGCAAATAGTAGTTATTTTATCTTACTGAGATTGCTAAGGAAAGACTGCAGATATTCCTTGTTTTTTAAGCCTCAGATGAAGAAGAAAGTAAAAAAAAAGAAGAGTAAAGGTACAAGTAGACACCCCTCCCAACTTCCAACTGTTCCTACATACACATGTTTCTACATACACTGAGCCAACAGTGTCCCTGGCAGCCAAGAGGGCAACCGTGTCCTGGGTGCATCCAGCACAGCATTGCCAGCCGGGCAGGGAGGTGATTGTCCCGCTCTGCTCTGCACTGGTGCGGCCTCACCTGGAGCACCGTGTGCAGGTCTGGGCAACACAGGGTAAAAAGAATATAAAGCTACTGGAGGGTGTCCAGAGAAGGACCATGAAGTTGAGAAGGGTTTGGAGGGGAAGCCGTATGAGGAGTGGCTGAAGTCACTTGGTTTGTTCAACCTGGAGGAGACTGGGGGGAGACCTCGTGGTGGCTACAGCTTCCTCACAAGGGGAGAAGGAGGGGCAGGCACTGAGCTCTTCTCTCTGGTGAGCAACAACAGAACCCAAGGGAATGGCAGGAAGATGTGCCAGGGGAGGCTGAGGTTAGACACTAGGAAAAGGTTCTTCACCCAGAAGGTGCTGGAGCACTGGAACAGGCTCCCCAGGGAGGTGTCACAGCCCCAAGCCTGACAGTGTTCATGAAGAGACTGGACAATGTCCTCAGACACATGGTGTGAACTGTGGGGTTGTTATACATAGGGACAGGAGTTGGACTTGATGACCCTTCCAACTCAGGACATTCTATGATTCTACATACACAGCCGAATTTGCTGAGACATTAAAAGCAGTATTTTTGTCTCCTCTGATTATCACTATTTTTCAATGGCAAACAATGTGAATTGAATTTATTATTTTTTAATATAAAAGAAACAGTGTGTCCCAGTGCTTCAACATTAACTCAGCAGGGATTATATGATACAAATATAAAATAATGGAAAAATATCTTTAAAACTTAAAACAGTATTAAAAACTCTTTTAGAAAATTCTTAGTTTTCATCTGACCAGAACCACATAACTCACTGAATAATCTGGTGAGTAAAACAGCATAATCGTATCAGTGAACACTATTTCAATTAACAGATGCACACTGAATATCAAATATAAATGGATGTTTCAATTTTTTCAGTTCAAGTATATTCAGTCATATTCTAAATGTTCTTGGATATGGCATCTGGAGATCTATGGGAAGTCTTGGACTTTCAATTAAACAAGATATTCATGTTGCTACAGCTTGAAGCCAAAAGACATCACAGAAGCAAGCCCATATAGTTCTTCTACACAGACCTTCATGGCCCTTTCCAGGAACTGAATAATGCCAGGTAGACAGGAGGACTTAAACTGTCTGGCTTAGAAAAGACACAAATACAAGAAGTAATTAAAAAATAATGTATAATGGTAAAATTCTTACTGTATTCTCTCCTTTCTACCTTTGTTTTCCGAAAAAGCATTCTTACTACTGTAAGACCAGCTGTGAAGCAATATTGAACTAGTTTAAAGGGAATTACAAGCCAGTCTGAATATAAGCAACACACCCAAGCTAAAACTTGTGTGCTGAAGTGGCTACGTTACTGTTTCTACACAGACAGAGATTGTTGTTGTGTAGATGAATGATCAGGTAAAATTCCCTGCAGAGTTAATGCAGCATTAGACAAAAAAAAAGGATGGACACTAAAAGCGCAACCAGTCTCCGGAGCAATTATTTTACTTCATTCTAGTTTAAATGAAGCATTTCATGACAAAAGAAGAAACGTTAGAAACCCAGAATTAAATTAAAAGTACATTATATATTCAGGTTAGAAAAGTCAGACAGGCTTAAGGAATCCTTTATTGTCATTCTCACTTGAGTTGTAAGATTTAAATAATTTAGGCATTTAAATACCTTTACGTTGGTTTGTGAAGGATATCAGAACATTATTTGAATCATAAAGGATCCCTGCTGTGATTAGTTGTTAGTGTTGATATCAACCTGTGTAAAGTAATTCCCTTGAAATGTTACTAACAATGCAACCAATGCAAAAACAAATATTTCAAGGTTTTAAAATGTTTGGGCTTTTTTTCCCCCCTCAAAGGTTAAAGAAATTTACTTAGAGGGGAAATTATAATTTAAAATAATCCACTTTACCTTAAATGCACAGGTAATTTAATCGCTTTAAGGCTATTTTAATGTATTTTTTTAAAAATCCTGTTGCAAATAGCTTTACCAACTCCACTAAATAAATTTACTGGCATTCCACATATCATCTTTATCCTAAAATGATAATGTAATCACTACATGAAACGTAAAGCTACAAGGAGCTGAAAACCCACTCACAGATTAAATAATCTATATATGTCTATAGTCTCAGTCCTATAAAACAGTTCTATACATGAACATGATGCAGAATCTGCACTTTCCTCCTGCTAGAGATTTTATGGTCTTCACCTTGAGGCTCACTTTACTGACCTGCTGCATGTTTACTCCTGTGCTGCAATTAAAAATAAATAAATAAATAAAAAAGTATTACAAGATACTTTCTGCCCTTTCTCACATTTTGTGTAGAAATTCCCATTGGGTGCAGTGTTCACAGATGCCGTAATTCTCTCTCACAGTTCCCATTCTCCTTGTATGTGCCTATTGTAGAACATTTATCATTTGTTTTGCAACTCAGTTGTAAGCCATATGCAGAAAAGACTTGTTTTGTTACCGTTGCCTAGCATGTGGAGCTCCTGGGCAATACTATAACTCAAATATTAAATATAAAATATTATATTAAATTGCAGGAAGATTTGGGCTATTTTCTGGATGAGATGGCACGCATTTTTTTAACTTTTCTTTAAAATTACCTTCAGTAACAAAACCTGCATATTTGGCAATGTACTAGCTTTAAAATTATGTTTCACATACAATTTATAAAATACATTTCTAAAACTTGATCCTACCATCACAGTATATCAATACCAACGGTGATAAAGTTGTTCAGCATGCATAAGCCCAACACCGAACTTAAATATTTCTTTCCAAATTTCAAAATTAAACATCAAAGTCTAACTGAGGAAAGCAGAGTTCAGTCCCACACACAATTACAACTGAATTAGCATAATCTTAAAAGGCATCTATATTATAGCCAGCTTTCCCTAATATACACTTACCTAAGGCATAACCAGGACAGTTAAAGTCCACTTAAGTAAAAAGATACATTTGCTTGCCTTCATTCAGGTCTTCATAGACCCAAGACTGAAGTAATTGCCTCATACAATACTGTCACAACAGCATCATTAATTTTATTATCTTAAATTGACATAGTCTTCTGGATGACACAAGGATTAAATTGCAATGAAAACATTGCACTATATGTAATCACTTAGTTGAACTTCCTCTGAATTTGAGTTCTCTTATAATGTCCATAGAAGATGCTAAAAATGACATTCCAAAGCTCAAAAGCACATACTATAGCACCTTTTCTAGAACTAATTCTTACAGATGTAATGTTTTATCACACACACCAAATCCTCCTATACTGGATTATTTTTTATATACCTCACCTCCTAATTTATCACTTTATCACCAGATCTGCCCATTCTAACAGTTACTTATGATTTCTGCTATTACCTCTGATAAAACAAGAGCTTTAAGAAAACTGGATGAAAAACCACAAATTAATTATTATTGTTGCCAAATCAATAAATAGTATGTTCTATTATTCTCCCTACATGTATAATTTTACATTAGAACGAAATCTTTCTAAGTATCATGTTTACTTTCAATTACCAATAATTCATAAGCCAGCTTTCCAAATACCTATGATAGTGTAAGTCCAACCTACATGAGCTCAGAAAATTTAGGACAGTTATTTGTTTTTGAGGGTACAATCTTTCTCCAAAACTTCAAGAAATAATTGTGGTAAAGAAGTTTTAAATCATCCTCACGTTCAGTTAAACCTGCATTACTTTTGAATTTAGAAGCATCCTGAAACAAGTTTATCCAAAGCAAGACCTACAAGGGCATCCTGAAAATACAGCCTCCACTATCTTATTTTACTGATCTGTTTTTGTTTGTTCGATGTTTCTTGTTTTAAAAGAAGTGTCCCACCCCAGTGGAGCCAAGGTTCTAAAAGCCTCACTATGCTCCATTAACCCTGTTACCTAGCATGAAAGAAACAAAGCAAGGGCAGTAATCTTAATGTCTGCTGATTCTCAGTCTCATGTGCTGATATAAAAGCCCACACTTTGAAAAGGGAAAATATTAAAGCATGTAGCTTCATATATTCTATTACATTTTTTCTTATCTAAAAGAAACTTAGCTCATCATTCAAACACATTGTACAAGAATTAATTTAAAAGAAAGACTGAACTCAATGGTGGTTACATGCAACATTAGCCTCTTTCTCACAGAATTCTCTTATCCGTATAAACTTTTTAAACCCACACTTCAAAAGACTGCAAATGGAAATGGCAAGCAAAACAAAGCATACCTTGAAACGTATGCTGCAAAGGAGGAAAGCTGTTAATATTGCTAGTTGTGCTTTATTTAATTTTTGCTTGCTGTTTTGATGCCATGCAATCAAGAAATTAAGTGAATCACTAGAAGGGGCAGTGCCTAACCTAAAATACACTTCCTTGCAAAACCGAAAGACATATTATTGTCATAAATTGAAAAATATATTACAAGTACTCATCGGCTCAGAAAACCAATAGGGTTCTAGGGTTCTTTTCTGGAGAATAGGGTATTCTCCAGAAGCAAAGAATTATGTGAAAGTATAGTGTATTATGCAGTTTTTAGTGAAGAAACAGAGAAAGACTACAGAAAGCCTTCCACATAGAGGAGGATGATTTTGGAAGGCAAGGTGTCTGTGACCAATGTGGTAATGTGACCAAATGACCAACTAGATTTTTGTATATGAAAGATGATTTTAAGATAAGCAGATATCCAAAGATGTGATACACAAACACATACATATTTGCAGTAGTGTACGCACTTCTGTGTTCGAGAGAATCATGAAACAATCATACTACTTTTTTTTTAAGCCAACTATTTCCTCTCATCAGTTGGCCTATTTTAATTCCTTTCCCAAGAGGCTCCAAAAGCATCTTAGCTTCAGACTCCAATGTTTTCAACCTAGTGCTTACTGGTTTCTCATACACAAGTGAAGAATGTAATTACGTGACTCTTGTGTTCATACTAATGCAACTGGTTCCCCTTTATTCAAAAGCTTCATTCAAACCTCATCTTGTTTCTAATTACTTCTTACAGGCTTGATTCAACAACTGAAGCTTTCACCTCTTGTGCCAACTCCACTTACTTACATTACACCTAATGGATTGATGTCACTCCTGATTTCCAACCACATAGCCCAAGGCTTGTCTGCACAAGAAGGTTAGACCAATTTAGCTTAAACTTGCACATACATCAACTTGGAAAATCCTGTGAAAAACAATTCATTTTAATTTAAGGTTGGGTTACGCCTTTTTTTTTTTTTTTTCCTGAGGAACTGACTAAGTCTCAACTGGTGTAAATCAGAGGGAAATACAGGTATTTGTTTGGATTTCTGTATTGATTTAGCTTCTTTGATATAAAAAGCAGACTTGTACTTTTTAGGCTCAAACGAGAATTAGATTCTTGCCTCTTCACATTTGACTGCTGCCCACTTTCCTTGTTTCTCTATAAAACAGGTGGCCAAACTGAACTAGCACACGCCACTCAAGTCTGTTTCCATGACATGTCCAATGCTGAACTGAGCCACAGCTGCTGCGTCTCACTGCTCTTGCACAGGCAGAGTAACTGCCTCCCAAGTCCTGAAAAACCTGCGTAAACACAGGAACCACCTGCATCCAACAACAATTAGCTCTGCTGCCCACAGTTAGACCCACACTTCTCACTTACAATACACAAAGAAGACCACAACATGGTGAAGTAGGAAAGACAGATTACGGAGATGGCATGCACATGGGGGACGCCAAGGTTCCACTCTGTCTTTGCCAGAAGTGAAGATTCACAATTTTGGCATGTGGAGGAGAAAGGATGTAGCTGAAATCTGAAAGTAAACTTCTGCAGGTGAATAAATGGATGGGGAAGGCTAAGTGTGAGCACTGGACTGCAGTCCTAGCTTAGAAGATGGGAAGGCACAGTAAGAAAGGTGGGAGAAGGAGAGCCACAGTTGAGGCTTTGGTTTTGCGTGGTTAGAAAAGCATGTGGCCTTGCAAGCCAGAGATTACTGATGACGATCATATACTTGCTAACCAGGTTTGGAAACCCCTGCTCTGTGCTACCTCACCATAACTTCTGCAAGTATCTCCCTTTTTGGTTCTAATACAGTAGTGGTTTTCTTGCACCTTTGTACCTACTGACCTCCTATTTTCTATTCTCTGTCAAAAACATTTGTCTTGCCTTTCCCTCGGCTTATGTGTTTTTCATTGATCAATTATTTAAATTAATGCAAGGTCTTCATAAGAAGATTTTGAATGTTGAAGGGTATTTCACAGTGGCTTGTGGAATAATGTTATATAAATTATTTAATAGGAAAATATTTTAACAGTAATTTTCTATACTATACTCAAGGTTTAAAACCCAAAAGTTTTCTTTAAACATTATTTTTTTTATTTTATGCCTTGTCTCAGATTTTATTCATATATATACAAACACACAAATACATACACAAACTCAAAATTTCAAAAGCATTCAGTAAACAGGAAGTTAATAAGCAATTTTTTAAATTGTTTACATTCCACTCTGGATGCTGGTTTGGCAAGGAAAACCTTCTCGAGGCTATAAAGTGACATTTAGAAGTTTATTTCTATATCATTAAAAGATGTCATGTTCCATGGCATTCATGTGTACATGCATAAACAGATTATTATGTACACTGATATGACTACATACATAAACCAAACAACACTAGGTCTACACAAGTATATATCTACCAACAAGAATTGAAAGAAAAAAAGCAATAATTGCACACTATACCTATATGAATAGTATGTATATATGTAAAGATATTAACGTATGTATAATAAATATAATAAATAGTATTTGTTCCCCCCAGCTATTATATTTGTGTGTATATATATATATGAAATCTATCCACAGATGGAGAAAACCTAGGCAAACTACCCAAAACAATACTATAAAACACTGCAAAGAAGGGGAATTGGTGATCGAAACATACTACCATTACATGTATGTAAGTGCTCATAGAATTTTGAATTGAACTAACTGGTAAAATTTATCAAAACTGTCAAAACTAGTCAAAGTTGCAACAGAATTAAGGCATGAAAAAAATGAAAAAAAACAGTCCTACCCTTTCAAAAACAAAGCAAAGAAAAAATTCTCCCCCTGTTGCATGTCACTGGCACAACCCCGTTGACAATAATGTGTCAATCAGTATGCACCAATTTCGCAGACCTGTGATCCAGATGTTTTTGTGACTGTGACAGCAACTTTGCATCTACAAATGCAGAACTCTAACAATGAGACAATCCAAAGATAAATATCTCAGTCTTGAGATCAGCCCCAATCTTCAAATTGTACAGGTTTTCAATATCAGCTTCAAGGAAGGAGGATTTTACTTGGCCTTCTGCCACCTTCCTTTGTAGCCACAGCATCTTGGTGTGCCCAAAGCAGGAACAGGAAGGAAACTTGACCGAATTATACTCTACTCCAGCTCTGCCAGTCTGCTGGACAGCTCTGTGCATACCTATCACATGATTATAAGGTAGCCCCGTCCCTGGTGTTACTCCGATTTACACCATGAACCTAAAATTAAGCACACATATCTGTGTTCTCTTGAATATCCACATATGAGGGCTATGAAACTGAGTTCTACATAACTATAATAGAAAAAAAGTGTGTCAGATAATTTAATGAAAGCCTATGTTCATAAATCCATCATTAATGTTGTTTCCACCTTCCTGTGACAAGGCTGGCTTAGCTCAATTTAGCAGCTGTGCTTACACATCTGTATGGATTTTTGAAGTCACTGAAGTGTGTGTCACTGCCTGTAACCAACAGTAAACTGATCCTTAGTCAATTTTAATTCTAACCAGTGCCTTCCTCCTTTAAGACAGAAGTGCTTTTTGAACCCTGTTTTTGCGGGATCCTAATTATTTTTTTGTATTATACTGCTTTGAGTACAACCTAGAGAGGCTTTGAAAAAAATGCATTCTGAAGTTATTCTAATCATATAGAAAGTATTCTTCCCAATTTTAGGTACCTTTCTTCCATCCTCCCACGCATAACTTAAAAATAACTACGGTTCACACAGCAGATGCAGAATGAGGACTTTTAGAAACAGACCATATACTGTCACTTTGAAACATAGCTGAGACTCTGGATAAATAACATGGGCTCAGTTTCCAATTTTACCAATTCTTGTATGATCTTGGGCATGCT
Source organism: Columba livia (assembly GCF_036013475.1). Classification (NCBI taxonomy): domain Eukaryota; kingdom Metazoa; phylum Chordata; class Aves; order Columbiformes; family Columbidae; genus Columba; species Columba livia. The sequence goes on along the minus strand of NC_088642.1, from coordinate 13,929,367 downwards.
TTTACTTCTTCTGTTCAATTACTCATGTATGGAAAGGGCACAAGTCAACTTTTTGTCAAGTGAGTGTTGTAAAGATTGAACGACATTTATGAACTATTCAAATACCATATTAAGGACTATTTGAACATGCAAGAAGGCAAGCAAACAAGTGATGAACCTGTGGTGGCCAGAATATATAGCAGAACAATCCTCACAGTAGGAGAATCAGGTCTTGCGCATAAACTCAAGCGGGAGGAATTACTGCCTTCACAGAAAGGACATAAATACCTCGCAAACTACTCAGGCCATTTATAGCAACCCAAAAAGCATTCGTGCCCCTCACACACTCTGCACAAGCTTTAAGAAAGTTCCATTGGGTACTTCCACTGAGCGGCTAAATTAAGAACCTCCTCAAGCAAACAAACGAAAGTGCAGGGCAGATGCAGGATTTCTCTCCTGATATTTCGTGCGGGGTGGAAGGGGCGTGTGTACCCGGCCCTCGGGCCGCGACCCCTCAGGCCCCGGCCGCCGTCGAGCTGTCACCGCCCCTCTTTCCCTCCCCCCGGCCGGCCCAGCCACTGCCATGAGGCGGCAGCGCCCGCGGCGACAGCGGGAGCGGCAGCCCAGGGCCGGGCCCCGCAGCTCCCCTCCCAGCAGAAGCCCCTGACGCCGGCCGCCAGCAGGCCGCGACGGCCGGGGATCGGCCGCCCCAGCCCGCCCTTCGCAGCCCAGACACCTACCCACACCATCCCAGAGCCCGGCGGCAGGAGAGTGGCGAGGGAGCGACCCGTCCTCTCCCTCCGCGGCTCCGAACCCCGAAATGGCTGAACAAAGGGAACCTCGCTCCGCCGCCACCGCCCCTCCGATTGGCCGGGGAACGGCCGGGGGGCGGGGCTTGGAGCGCGAGGGAGGGCGGGGGCGCCACTGGCCGGTCACCCTGGCAACAGCGGCCTCGTCTGGGGCCCGGGGCCGCTGGTGTGATGGAGACGGCAGCGAAATGGCCGCCCGGCCACACCCAGCCTCTCAGTCCCGGCCCCCGCCGTCGGCCTTGCCCAGGACGCCTCCCCGTGCCGGCGCCTGGCGGCCGCCCGGGTCTCCGCTGGAAGCGCAGGCACGCACGCCCGTAGGCTTCGCGCCCTCCCGCCGCTCCTCCGGCGGCGATCGTGAGGCTCACGGCCACCCCCGGGCCGCCACCAGCGCCCTCACGGAGGCACAGAGTCACAGAAGCACAGGATGTTGGGGACTGGAGGAACCTCAGAAGATCATCTAGACTAGTCCCTCTGCCGGAGCAGGAACACCCAGATGAGGTTACACAGGAATGTGTCCAGGCGGGTTTTGAATGTCTCCAGAGTAGGAGACTCCACAACCTCCCTGGGCAGCCTGTTCCAGTGTCTGTCACCCCCATTGAGAAGAAGTTTCCTCTCAAATTTAAGTGGAACCTCTTGTGTTCCGGTTTGAACCCGATTCCCACAAGTGGGAAAAGCCCTGCCATGGCCCTGAAAGGAGGAACAGAATGACACCATTAGTTGTCCAAGCAAGGAAACACCGAGACAAGCATGAAGGGAACAAGGTGGCTGATAAAGCTGAAGTGAGAATCCCTTGAACTGTGGGCGAACTATCCTAATTAACATAGTAACAATCCTGCCCTCAGGGAGGTGTAGCTGCCTACCACAAAAAGTCCCTTCCTCAAGGAACATGCCAGTAAAAAGGGAAGACTGTAACTTCAAGTAGAGAAGAGTCATTGCAAGAACCAGTGGGAACACAGGTGGCTAGGAATGATTGTGAAAGTACTGAGAACTGTTGCCTGGGATGTGTAAATATTAACCATGTGATAGCCAAGGGTTGCTAGCTTTGTGGATTCACCACCTATTACCCATCGCTGTGCAGACATGAAATAAATAAATGTCTCGACTCTTAACATTATTCAGCTTTTTTGTATACCAGTAAAATAATCCTTATTTCTGGGAAAGCATGGGTACCCAAACAAGTCACAGGATCGATCTCTACTTAAGCTGCAATCCTATCTCCTTGACTGCAAGCAATACATAATTATTTGTTAAACAGCGAAAGCTAACTTTTTACCCAGTTTCTGAAGCTTACAGAACATTTAGAAAAGCTGAGTCTTGAGACAGACTCAGAGCTGGTAGCTTTGCTTGTGCTTCTCTTGGGCATCTCCTGCTTCTGGGGATGCACAATCTTCTCTCGGACACTGTCCTCATACAGGTGATCCCCTCTGCCTGCCTCTTAGGTGGGCACTTACACGTCCTGCCCCCCGCACACCACCATGATTTCACAACCACCAAAATCCCTCGACAGTGTCTTCCATAAGGAGAGCTGCTTGCCCAGCCATTTGTCTAAGCACAACAATGTTGCTGTGTTATGTCAGCTCTAGCACTGTGCCAGACTACTTACACTTTTTTAAAAACTTAATTTCGATTTATTTTAAAGCTAATTTTCTAACCTGCATTGTTTCAGACCAAAACTTGAAAATATGACTGAGCTGAATACCAGAGGTTTATACCTGTGGCAAGTCCATCATCTATTATTCCAATACTTCTGCCAATTTGATGACTTCCCTGAGACCTGTCTGGTGATCTTGCAAGTATTAACACTTCAGGTCTACTATCTAGGTCTACTTGTGCTGGAAGATCTATATGTGCACATTCAAAAGGCTGCTTCCCTATCTAAAATGCTCTACCCACACAGTCCAGTCAAATACCTGTTATTTTTCTCAGGTATTAATTTACTGCATACTGTTCAGAGCAGGTTGTATTGTAGTTATAGACTGTACTTAGTTACACTACACTGAGTTATAGCTTAATACTTATACCTGCAACGATTACTGTATATCCACAATCTCACAATAAAACCCAGCCACTCAGCTAACATGAAAGTAGGTATGTGGATCTGTCTTCCAGTTCAGCCTTCTTGAGTGCAGAGACATAAGTCCTACAGCTTACCTCCAGCTTTGGTGATCTACATGCCAGACACAGGTACTGTAAGCAAGATGCCATAGTGTTAGGATGCAAATGTGTTATTTGCAGTTGCTATGGCCAGGAAAAATTACGTAAGAACCAAATTCTGGAGTCTCATATTGAAAATGTGAAACTCGACAGGTCAGAGTAAAGGCTGCTGGTAGGAATTGTTGAAATTGTTTAATAATACTTTGTTATATTGAAAGAAACAGAACAAATATTCCAATCAAAAAGAGGTGCAACAGTACAGCAATAAAAATGCATTTACAATATATTTGCACAGTATAAACTGTGTAATTTATATGGTGACATGTGGCAAACATTTGCAAGATGTACATTTATGTAAGCAAAATGGGCCCATTTAACATTTTTACTTTATATATTTAAAGCACAAAACTCAAGATACGAGGTATAAATAAACACTGCATATACAGCAGCTACTTTGACCCCAGGGAACCGCAGCTTTCATGCTGTAGTTCATTCACGAAATATACCTCTCTCGATTTCCAACGGCATCAGTCAAACTGTGGTGTGCTTTCCTCCTCAAATGATGCTTATGTGATCCTGAGTTCTGCCTGGATGCCTGGTTCTCTGCTATTCTTTTCTAGTTTTCAACCCCAACAGTGCGTCAGCTGCAGTCAAATCTGACTGATAGATGGAGGTCTCCAAAATATAATGAAGTTCATGTCTTGTGACAGACAGCATGAAGCCAGGTAGAGGAGAGAGACTGTACTAATGAGGAGATGTTGGAAGGGGTGGAAGGAAGGCATGTTTTCTGCCTGTTTGATGTACTGCCAGTTTATCAGTACCAAAATACTGGCTAGTCTGTCCCACACAAGTAATTTGAAACTAGGCTCATAATACTGTTTCTGGCCCTGCTGTCAGTGCAAAGATGTGGGAAAGAGCTTGTGGTAACACAGAGATTTTAGTGGGTAGGAGAGAGAACTAGAAATACTCAAGCTATGTTGCATATCCCAGTTCCTACTGTAGTTATTTTAAACCAGTTCATAGCACAAGAAAACTACAAAAGTGCCACAATCAACTACTCAAGTATTTCTGCTAAAAGTGACAGGGAAGCCAGTGTGGCTACATTGCCTTTGTACTTCACAGTCTCCAATTGCAGAACAGTCTTTTTCTTGGCCATTACAATGGAAACAATCCAGGCCCAGTGTGTCCTTTCACTGGCTAGAGACCAAGGGATGGAAGACTGAGAGATGACAGTTACCTTTGCCTAACTTTAATCAGATTTAAGCTAAACACAAAGTACTAACTTCCTAACAACTTTCTTCAGAATTGTCTTAATAGAATGAAATGTTACAAACAAGTGATGCATTCTCAGTAGCTAGCTAGGATCCATTGAAATACACCTTCAGACTTGATATACCAGGCTGCTGTACCTAAATACAACTATGTATTTCCTTTTTGTTCTAACAATAGACATCACCATCATGTGTTTAAATAGCTTCTGCTTTGCAGGCACACTCAGTATCCACCGAAGGGGTCCATCAAAGCCACCATCCATTCAAACTAACGTTCTTCCCTGGTGGTCTATTTCAGGTGGGGCTGATGTTCTATAAAGAATGCATGAAGGAAACGGGTTATTGAAAAATTAACTTTATCTGCATTTGGAATATACAGGCACTGCAGTCTGTCATGATGATGAGTTACTAGGGTACCAAACACAGCCTAATCATGACAGCACATAGCAAACCATTAGCTAATTTACCTCAGCAGAATAAGTTTGCCTGAGAAAGCCAAAGTTCCACGCTAGGCAATGCCTGAGTTTATTTGGAACCAGCTTAACCATCTCTAAATGGCACATTATACAGACATAAATGTAATCTTCCTTTTGACTGGAGACTGCAATTCTTTATGTGTGACTGCAGATCTGTTTTTTAGGAGTAGATTTAGTAATTTTCACTATCATTTGTTATCCTAATCAGTTGCCTTTTAAGCCTCTGATTTTCCTTGGCAGGATCAAGTAGTGGAAATAAAACATCTGAATGAAAGAACAGTTTTCTTAGTCATAGGGAAGCTATGCCATTCCCATACAGATTTGTTGTCTAGCTTACAAATAATCCCTTCACTGAATTTTTGTTGGTTGAACAGAGAAATAGGAAACAGCCTGAGGTGTTCTATGGATGGTCATAGTGTATTCTGTGATTGCTCCAATTTTTTCTTTTCTATTGTTAAGTAAGTTTAAAGGTATGATTGAGTAAAACCTTGAAATTAATGTAAAGGTGTCATGATATCAGCCTGAGTTTGCAAATTTCAAAATGACAGGTGGAAGAGCTGTGACTGTCCAATTCACATCAATGAGATGTCAACTCAGATGGTCATGGACTGTATTAAAATGTTAATATTACTGTTTTGTTGGCCATAAAAGTCAGGGAAAACCAAAATTATTGTTCTCAATCATCTGGTATCTGGGATTTTTATTCTTGTTTCATGTTGATGATCTGTCAGACTACTAGCCGTTATTGTGTTCCCTAGACAAGAAATAACTTAGATGAAAAACTGAGCAAAAATGAGAGATCTGTCAGAAAACTGCTGTTCTAAGAAGGGAGAACAAAGTGCAAATATAAGTATTTACATTAATACACTGTTATTAAGGCAATAACAAGAATCAGATAGATGGATGGATGGATGGATGGATGGGGGAAGGGAGATTTAAGTAGTTAATGAAATATATATTTGTGTATAGGTAGTCTAATAGCAGGATTTGTTCAACAATATTCAGTTTACATCTTTTGGATGCTTTGTAAGTGAGAACAAAGTAAGATTAATAACTTGGCAACGACCTGATCACTAACTGTGAGAAACACATGAATAATGGGAGTGCTGCTCAAACAGAAATATCACAGATTAATTAATTAATTTCATATGAAAGATTAATTAATTTCATAGACAAAATATTCCATCAGCCTTCAGTATGTACAAAATTAATCGCTTAACTGTCATCCTGGTCTACACGAATATGAAAATATCACCTCTATTTTGCCTATCCAAGGAATATTTCTTTTTAGTGAAGTTCGTGAACTATCTCTATTAAACTGCGGACTGAAAGATCTCATTGTTAACAGAAGTGACAGATGAACTTTTTATATTTGGGTCACTGCTTGTGAGGATTTGATCCATGTTTTACTAAGCTAAAAATATTTTAACTACATACAGTCAAGATGTTGTTTAGTGCTAGCTGTTAAGATCTATCTCAAGTTAGTTTCTATTTTGTATCACTACAAAACAATAAGCTGCCTTCCTAAAGGTTTTGATTCACAATTGAAGATAAATTTAGCAGTAGCAGCTAAAGCTGTTATTGCCTGAAGCAATGTACACCAGCCATTTCTCTGAGATTAGTCATAGAATGCCAAGTAGAATTTAAGTGGAATTAAAAATATAAATACTCTGTAGTAAAGGTAAAAGTGTATTGACATTAAAGTGTTTAAATTAAATCCAGCTAAATATATGCTTTAAGGATGTATTTTCACTGGGCAGGTTGAAGGTCAGAAAGATTAAGAGCTGGCCTGTTATATAAATGTAAAGGAAAATTGTGTGAATTGGGCCATCAACATGTAAACCAAGGCTGGTGGCATTTGCAGACATAATAAATTGATTTATCGTCTATCCAGGTACCATTTTTAACAGAAAATTCTACATGAACATTTTCTATCATCATTATGGTGTTCTTGGTTGGCCAGCCAAGTTTTTTCGATAGTACACTGGATACCGTTTGATTCCTGTTTCATAAAGCTACTAGTTTTCCATCTGGAAACAGAAGGAATTCATAGACAGAATTATTTAGAGATCACCTGAAGAAGTCAGGTGAGTTACACTGTCAGCTGTTGCCACTAGCACTGTGTTTTAAAAAAGGTTTTCTACTCATTTCCTGTGAGTGGAAAAGCGACAGTAGTAGAACCAGCAGAAGAGACGTAAAGTACCTACCAGGCAAATATTTTTTTATGTGGGGATGACAAAATATACGAAGAGTGGGGTAGAGACACAGGCATAGACTGCTCCTGTCTTTATAGCAAGTGAAGGCAACAGCAGCAAAGGAGCGCAGAAAGCCCCTCTGCTTGTTTTCAGCAGCAGCGCTGGTGACTACATTAACCACGGAAGCAATTGTGACAGACTGTGTGTGGGTTTTCTCCCAGAGAGCAGGGCTGGAGGTTGAGAGGAAAGAAGTGCTATGAGTGGTTAGTGACTGACTGAGCTACATGAAAGTTTTGGAGGAGAAGAGCTATGGAAAGAAAAGGTACTAGAAGAAAGAGAAGGGTTACAGAGGAGTGAAAAAAATAGTGGGGATATCAGTTGTCTCCAAGATGAATGAGCAGTGGTGTTGGGAATAAAAAGGACTCAAAGAAAGAAAAGAGAAGGGGGACTGCCAGCTTTCTCCTCCTTTTAATTTACCTAGTTCTTTATTAGGATAAAGTGTTGTATAATTTACTTTGTTGTTCCTTTGTTTCAGTTCTTATGAATTGCTATATCGTAAAGCACCACCTTCCACACACTGAGGTGTGGAGTGCACCTGGTGAAGCCGTCTTGGCCCTGAAGAAGCAGCCTGGCTGTTGTTGCATGGTGATCCTGGCTCTGGTGTGTGGTGGAGCCAGGTTGGACCTGGCTGGGATGCTGATGCAGCGTCCTGCTTGCCTAGTGAGCCTGGTTGGGAGAGAGTCCTGACAGCACCAGCAGCACAGCTAGATGGGCAAAGAGGAGGTAGTGACAAGTCTGGGAGACTGAACAAGCACTCTGTGGAATACCAATAATTTTTCGGAGTGTCTTTGGCTAAAAGGATTTTGGGAAAGGTAGGCCTAGAACTTGCAGAAGTTATTATCAGTTTGTGTGATATCTGGAAGCTGCACACACAAACTATGTCTGTTGGGTCCTTTAAAAAGTGATCAGGAGTAGCTTCAAGGGTCTGGGTACAAGGGAGACCTAAGGAATTCTATTTATTTTTCACAACTCCAGTCAAAGAGATGGCAATGAATCCTTATCTAGATGATGAAAACCCACCAAATTCCCTCCGTAATCAGGTCTGCTAGGTTTGTGCTAGCTTCGACACAGCTGTGATTTCTATGTACCCTCTTATATGGTATGCATAAAAAGAAATACAATTACTGATCCATTAGGATACACAGTCCCAAAGTGCTCAGCCGTGATGACATAAAAATAGAGAAATTGATTGCTTGCATTCCAGCAAGTCATATTTGTAAATAACTTAATACTAAAAGCCAGAATGATGACATGACAAACAGAAATTGCATGAAGTATAAGAACTATATCATGAAACATCTCAGTATTACAAATGAGGTTAACTTGCTTTTCTTGTCTCTTTTTATTTTTTTGTAACAATTACTGGTACAAAGAAGAAACTTTATGTGTTTCATGATTACAGCTTAAAATACATTACGATATCAGAGTCACATCCAGGTCTATATAACCAGGAAAGTTGTGTAGTAAATATATAATTATGACATCATCCCTAACTTACTCTGGCTTCATCAAAAGCATTGACAGCATTCCCACATTTTATATGGTGCTAGGATTTCACTCTTTGCCCGATGGAGACCAAAAGGCTGAAGAGCTGGATTTCTCAAAGGTACCAGCTTTTTAATTATGGAAATATCGACTTAGATATAATCATGAGGTCAAATATTTAGTAAAATGCTTATCTTTAACTTAGAAAAATTATTCCAAAGGAACTCTGGGTGATTACAGTACAGCTCTGACAGCCACCTTTGAAAAATCTAATGTCATCTCTTGAGCAAGGCATCATCAGCATGATTTTAAAAGCTTCACTCTTTTTTCTTCCCAGTAAAAATGGCTATTGAACACAGCGAATTCAAAGTTGATTTAAAGAAAAAAAATGGTAGAATGATGAACATGTTAGGCATGAGAGAAAAAATTGCTCTCTCTCCTTAACTCCCTGAAAGAAAGAATGAGTAATTGGTCTTGTATTTACTCAGTTATTGGAAAACTATCAAAGGACAAACATCTCTGGAAAGTGTTCCAGTACAAGCTGTAAACATTCTTGCTAAGGAAACATGTTTAGAAAGATGTTAATTCACCTTTCCTGGACAAAATATCCCCCTGTAAAATATCAGAGATGAGCTTGAAAAAACCTCACAGTTCTAAAATTATCTGAGCTAAGTTAATTTACAGTATTTGAGGCTTTAATTTTGGTTGAATGGCAGAAGAGCTCTTACTTTGGCATGTATTTCTTCTTGATTCCCGGAGGCATTCTGACTGCTGGCCAGAATCATCCTGGAGATTACCAAACACATCTATTGCACAACCTTTCTTGCGCTCACTGAAAGCTGTAATAATGTCACAGTTTGCAACCAAATTGTGTCTGATCTCATTGCAGGTGTAAAAGGAGGGTGGAGACTAAACAATGTCCTTTTATTTTTGTGTGTGTGTGTCTTTGGCTATGGAATATTGTCAGTTCTCCTGTCCATCTCAAAGGTGGAGGAGTGGGCAGGACGTGGTAGCTGAGGTCTTCTCCCCTTGCCTTCTCCCTTCAGGCCTGAGCTTTGGCAAGAATATACCAGGAAGGCAGACATGGGCTCTCAGAGAGGTAATTTGTCCTGTGCCAGGCACAATTCCCTTGGAGATGTGGGAGTTGAGAGAAGGAATGTGCACCATAAGGGATGAAAGTCAGCTGTTTACATCTTTCAGTCTTAGCAGCACTGTGTTATTAGATGATGTTTTCATTTACAAAGAGAAAGTCTATACTCTTAATCTATTTTTATACAGAGTCTGTGTCTCTCTTTCATTGGCCTACAATAATAGGGCTCCCATAATCTTCATCCAGTGCTATTTTGGAGTGTTGGTTGCTGAAAGGAAAAACAAGCAGCCACAGTGGTTAAAACTTTGTAATTTTGGATTTCTTTTTTGCCATTAAAAATTAATATAAGCATGAAACACTGAGACACTGAAATTTCTTGTTTGAATACTTTCAAAGCTGTGAAACCATATTTCTCTTTTCCAAGTTCTTAATTGGTCATCTCTGGTCCCAGGAGGTTCTACATGAAGAAATTCTCAAAGTGCCCCATGCTCTGTCATATTCAGATTGTTTATTTATTTTATCTCCTTTTATCATAAAAGGGCATCAAATTACTTTGGAGCTTGTAATAAGTTTGCAGACCTTACACTCTGTATCAATTTCCTGGCATTGCTGTGAACTCTTTTGCACTGATGGACTTCTGCCCAACCTCAAATTTTCTTGCAGCCTTTTTTTTTTACACAGTTTAACATTACATTTTTAAATGCCACGTTATGTTTTTTGCTGGTTTATATTTCTCCCTATATGTCTATGACCGATTATCATGAGCACATAGATCACCAGTGGTTGCAGTCTGGAAATAATTTCCCTAGGCAGCAGCTACCTTATTTCCCTGAAAATAAGGCAGGGTCTTATATTAATTTTTGCTCCAAAACTTACTACTTTTTCACATGTATAGTTGCCTGGACACTATTTGAATTGACTTTTTCCATGAACTGTAACTAGGTCTTATTTTTGGAGTAGGGCTTATATTTTGAGCATCCTTAAAAATCCTGAAAAATCATGCCAAGGTTATTTTTGGGGAAACAGGGCAGTAGCAGAGCTTGACAATCAACACACCTATTCCATAAGAAATGTAATGTAATGTATTTGTTTCCCAACTCTGCACATGGAGGTTAGCATCCTTTCTGCCTGTCATCTTCAAACATCAATTATAGTCATCAAACATCTTCACTTTCATGGGAATTAAAAAAAGAAATAATTAGTGAAGTCTCTAACCACAAAATAAAGTTACATTCTGATTTATATCACTGCCTAGTTGACGAAATGTTTCTTTATGTTTCTTTAAAGGTATACTGATGACTTCTTTATAGATATAATTCTTCAAGACTTATTTGCCATTTTTATCACTGTGTTATACCCTTCTGAAAAATAATTGAAAACCCCGGTATAAATGAGAAAAAAAAATGTTATGAGCAAGAAAATGTGTTTAGGTACAGTAAGCCAATTAAATAATTGTTTTGTTCATTCAGTCTGCATGCTGAATTTTAGAACTGACGGATAGCTGATTTGCTGTCAAGGAAAGAACTATATGGTAGCCCTAGGTGAGAAAAATTTCAGTTCTGAATACATGATCCCATATAAACTTCAGAAATGGCTTTATTTTCTTTTGGAGGTTATTTTTCAAATTATAATGTATAGCATAAACAGAATGGTTGAGGTTGGAAGGGACATCTGGTGGACATCTGGTCCAGCTCACCTGCTCAAGCAGGGCCACATAGAGCAGGTTGCCCAGGACCAGGACCAGGACCAGGTAGCTTTTGGATCTCTCTCAATGTCAGAGACTCCTCCACCTCCCTGGGCAACATGTGCCAGTGCTCAGTCACTCTCACAGTTAAAAAAAATGTTTCCCGATGCTCAGGAGGAACCTCCTCTGTTTCAGTTTGTGACCATTGCCTCTGGTTCTGTCACTGGGCAGCACTGGAAAGAGCCTGGCCATGTCTCCCATGTACTCTCCCTTTGTACGCTAATTCATAATGATAAGGTGCCTTTGAGCCTCCTTTTCTCCAAGCTGAACAGCCCCAGCTCTCTCAGCCTTTCCTCATAGGAGAGATGCTTTGGTTCCTTCAGCATTTTTGTGGCCCTTGTTGGTCTTTCTCTGGTATGTCTCTGGTATGGCACCAAACACAGTACTCCAGGTGTGGCCTCACCAGTGCTGAATACAGAAGAAGGATCACCTCCCTCTGGCAATACTCCTCCTAATACAGCCAAGGATAGCACCAGCCTTCTTTGCAGCAAAGGCTCTACTTTACAAATTGCTTTCTTGCATTGTTTTTGTTATGAACTTGTTTGAAGAATTTTTTTTTTCAGCATTTAAGACATTCATTTCACAATTGCTGTGCTTTTCTCAGTGACAGTGTGATGCCAGTTATTTTTCTGAAATGAACCATAACAGGATTTACTTCATTATTTAACCTGAAGTACACAATTTGAGATTGTTTCCAAGCAATACGCCACCTCTAGTGCATCAATTTTATAGTTCAGCACAACTAGTAATTTCCTGGAACAGAATTGACATGTACATTGCAATGTCGCCTTGATGTTCATACAGTGCATTGGAAGTTCATACCATGGTAGAATGTGTTCCATTGACCATGGAAGGGTAGTGAAGAAAACAGGAACGGAGTAGCATGCTCTTGGGTGTTCATATGGGTAGTGGACTTTGAAGGGCACAGTCTTGCATATTCTGACTTCTGCGGGTGAGTTTTACAAATGCAAGTTGTTCTTTTGGTTGCAGTTTTATCAGTTAGGACTGCTTGTCCTCATTTAGGACAAACTGCTGCAGAAAATAGAAAGGTTACCTGATCATATTGAACCGAGAGGAGCGTAAGTTCTCTGTGCATTTTATTCATCAGCCTCTACAGTGATGTCAGCAGTGAGGAGGGGTTACAAGGGAAGGATTATCACCAAAACCTGTCTGTATTTCTAAGGCAGACAATATAAACTGAAATTATACATATTGAGTGGAATGATGCTACAGTAAAAGACAGTGAAGACAGTCCCTGTAATGTTTGTGGGCTTGTGTTTGCTAACCTGAAGCTATATCCATTTTGGAAGCAGGGAACCTCAGGCAAATAGAGATTCTACTTCATGTTCCTTAATCTTCAATGCGTTAGAGACTACCTGTTCTGAGGACCTTATTTGAGAGAATTAGAGCAAGATATTCTGACCTGCAGATAATTTCTATCTCCTGTTTTTTTTCAAGCTTGTCTAAATAAAGAATTCTGGAAATGGCTCACTAGGTGACTCGGCAGGATCACCTAGGAAGTCCTTGGAACAGCTACCAACCATACCTTAATCTCTCAGTTCTGACACATGCGCTTTTTAACCACAAACCTGAGGACTCTTCATTCTCACGTGTCACCAGATTTCAGTCATTGTCTTTTTTTGTTCCAGTGTTGTCTGTTATTTAACTATCACAACATAGCACCTGGCAGATGCCATTTGTGTTTACATTTTTGTTCTTCCCCTTCATCACTGAGAGCAGTAAGAGCCTTAACACTTGTATTCCGTTTGTCCTTCAATGAAGGCGGCTGATGCACATTCTTCCTCACTTAGATAAAGAGCAGTTTAATGAGATTTGAGTGCTGTTTTGGTAAGAGGCCAGTGGCTGATTAGTGAACTAGCAGTACACTGACCTCTTCCTTTAACCTGCTTTATATTCATTGCATCTTGACATACCAGTGTAAAGCTTAGAGCCAAGTATTCAGTGATGTTTCCATGATTTCATGCCCAAATTTTTACTTGCAGGTACCTTTATGCATGCAGCAGGCTTACTGAATGGCTTTTGATTTCCACAGTTCATCACTGAAACAAATATGCAGTTGTAGAATTCAGCTGTGTACAGGTCCTATGCCTTACCTTCCAGAAATTGTCTTTGATTTTACTTACTTTGAAGTACCTTTAAAAATATGTTGATAATTAAGATTATTTTTTTAACTATTTTTCTGTAAGCAGTTAAGCATGAATTAAAAAAAAAAGGTATGACACCTTTGGATTTTTCTTCACCTAATGGACCGTAACTATGCTGGTATTTATTATATTTGCAAGATAAAATTCCAGAGGAAAACCAGAGTCTTTTAAACTCCATTAAACTGATTTTTTGAGATAAGTGCATTAAGTAATGGATAGAAAAGGGTTACAGCTGAATGCATCTATAAAAATTCTGCACTAAATCAAACTGTGCTGGAATGTAACAGTTGCTGCCTTCATGAGTGTCAATGCTATTTGCTGATGCAGCTCAGTGCAGTTGAAGTACCACAAGGGAGACATTTCAAGAGCTCGGTGTTCAAGCATCTCTTGGATGAAATCCATAAAATAGCAGACATGAACTGAGTAATGAATCCTGTAGACATATATGCTGGTGCCATGAAATGCCATCAGTAACTCTATCCACAGTCACAATTTAAGTATCACAGAGGAAGCCTACCAGCATTTTTCCTTTTAATAACAAATCTGATCATGAAAGCAACAATGTAAAAAACTATATAAATTGTTGTATAACAATGATGTTCTCTTTACAGTTTTTAATATTTCATAATGGTGAAATATATAAGTTTCTTTTGTCCTGTGAAAGCTAAAACATAAAAAAATATGCCAATAAAGGCCAGGCCCTTAGACTTTTTGTGTACAAAGAGCCAAGCATGAAAGATTCTGCATATATCCACTAGTGTGCTGGCATTTTAAAATTCCATAGGAGTGTCTAACAGGTGATTGTATATACTTGAATGAATATCTTAAGGCAGCTTATGATGGTGCATATTGAAGTGTCATAAGTTACTAAAATCTACAGAAGACTTCCAAACTTAAATAACTAGAAAGTTGCAGCCTGCTTTTTGCAAGGCCTTGAGGTGGTGAGGTGCTTTTCAGTACTGGGTGTAATAATGGACAAATAATTAAGAATTTGATTACCACTGTCACAGGAGAAAATCCATCCTGAACCACCTGTGACACTCTCAGTCTCTCCCAGGACTTCTGGGGCTGCTTTGACAGTCATCATATTTGACAGAATACTTTATAATGATCACACCTGAGGATGTGAAAGTTACTTTGCCAAAAACATAGACAGCATGCAAATTAAAAGAAGTCATAAAGAGAATCTTAAGTGACAAGTATGTAAATGGTAATTAGATTGCATTACAAATAATGAAATCCTACATCATGCATAGGTAAGTTAACAAATAGCAAGGAGTTACTAGGCATGCCCAGAAGAGCTTTCAAATTGTCTCCATTATAATCCATTAGTGTTTCTGTATTGACCTTGCTAACCTGCATATGGTGAGCAGCCATTATTTGGGCAGAAGTACAGTTCCCTTCACATGGAGTATTTAATGATTAAGAACAGAGAAATATTATTTTCATATACTTCGTGTCTCATTCAACTTCTTTTTCTGAGTGGTTCCATTGATTTCACACTAGTTTTAATATGAATTTGACTGAACTAATCTGAACCTTCATTTCTAAGTCAGGATTTTAATTTAGTTCCTCTAGTGGGCTAGGGTCCCACAGTGTGCATTCAGAGCAACACTATCTCCATGCTTACATTTTCTGTATATATGCTTTTCAGAAAATTGATTCCAGCAATGCCGTTGTAATGTGCAGCATGTTCCTTGTGAAGGGTGCAAGCAAATTTCAGACTTAATTTTGAATCTGTGTTTTGACTTAGCTTTTAGGTCCCCAGTCAAATGATAACTTCTATTATGTGATAGATACAGGAAGGATTTCAATGTCTGTGTGTATAGATTTTAAGATAAGTGCCCAGTGCAGGAGTGTATCTTCACTACAATTTTGTAAAGCTATTTCTTCCCAAGAAACGCAAAGGGGTCAGCGGGTTTTGCAGTTGGCTGCTGGTGAACAGGGCTATGTTATGTGCCAGACTTTCTCAGAATATTCCCTGGAATGGTCTTACTTCCTCTGGTCAGAGCATGAGGTCTTGTGGAAGAGGCATTTTGATTCACAAGAGGAAATTCAGAGGAGTACTTTCCCTTTGCTACAGTTTTGACCAGTTGCACTGAATTTTGTGTAGCTACAGAAACACATGGGACTTTTTCTGCACTATATTCCAGGAAGAATCAAGGCTCCAGCTTGCCAAGTGAACATGAAGTTGTCTTTGTTAAAGCTGTCAGAGGAATGTTGGAGGAGGGGGAGATGGTCATGATAAAGACATATTGAAATTCATTTGGAAGGGAACTGGGTAACAACAGCAAAACCCCTACACCAAGACTTCATGGTACTGGCAGTGCAAGATCTTTTTAAAAGAGTTTAAGAATTTGAGTTTTACTATTCTTTTCATGCCTCTTCACTGTATTAATGATGAAATCCACACTAAAATGCATCATGACTTAAATACATGTAGGCCAACAGTTGTTATCTTGACTTAATAATAGCTTTTGTAAAATCTGATTAATTTTTAATTTGTAGCACACCTACATTTCACAGGGGTAATCACATAATCCAGATAATCTGGAGATAATCTGTTGATGACCCTAACCCAGACTGCACTCTGTTATACGTACTCCTGTCCATTCATGAAGCTATTTTTAACACGATTAAGAAAACACTATAAATAAAAAGGCACAGCAACACATCCTGCTTGTAAATAAATAGATTTATACTGATAATAAATTAAGGAAATACAGGCTGAAAGCAGCCCACCAGGAAGACTAGATGACAGCAACATAACTGTCTAGTTACCTTTTATTTATAATGGGTCTCCTTGTCCCATTTCGTCAATTGAAGAATACCATATTTATACAGCGTATTTTTTTCCTACTTACTGGTTCTTTTATTTCTTGAGTGGGTGAAGAGAATGTTTGGCCATAGGATAAGCAATAACTTCATTTTTTAAAGAATTAACCTTGTTTAGACCAACACATACAAACACATTGTCCTAATTGCTTGGATACCTTTTAGATCCTAAGAATAGAATGGCTGACATTTGCTTTTAGAAAACAACTTTTTAGGTAGTATTTAGGGGCATGATAATGCATTAAAAATGCAAAGAAAGAGAATAACCACTGTTTTGTTAATGTAAGAGTTATGCATTTTCTTTTTTTGCTACATATAAACAGATTACAATTAAAAGTCTAATTTATCTTTTTAAGCGGTTTGTTGTTTTCCTGCTAGTGGTAATATCTGAGTTATCTCATCATATCTGACAGGTTGGTTTTGTGGTTTGTTTCTTGGATAAGCACTTCAACTACTTCGACAAAAACATTATTCCAACAGGTACTTGAGACACTTAAAATAATGTTTAGATCTGCAAATGTCTAGATATATTCAGGAGATTAATGGGAAAAATAAATTAATAAACAAAACCGAGATACAGTTTACCTGAATTCTAGGATAATTTTTTGACATAAGACAATATATTATTCCAGTTTTTAATTCTGGGGAAGAAAATTGGAGTGCTGATAACATCATGAAATGCTGGCTGAAATTCTAAACGCTGATAAGAGCATTTTTTTTCTTTCTAATTTATAGCTATCTGGTCATTAATGTGGCAACCACTAAAGTGACGTGTTAATTATTAAAATGATTGTGTAGCATCATCTGCAGAAGGCTTTCTGGAGCATAAGAAGGAAAAGACAGTGTTAGACAAATTGTTTTTAGTTTCTTATCAGTTACTTTGTTTAAAAAGTTTGCATTGGCCCTGTGCTAAAGGATTAATTGAGGCTTTGGGGCAATTAAAGTCGAGCTGATGAGGTTTTGAATGGAAGCAGAGTGAAAATTTTGAAGTTATAAGCCATTCAGCTATGGAGAGTTCCATCTGAAAAGAAGTGATTGGAAATAAATTAGACAGATCACGAAGCAGGGGTACATAATTACTTAGACTGAACAGAACAAAAATATATATATATGCTTTACTGGAGGATGAGCCACCAGAAACTGACTAATGCTGCAGGTATAGTTAATTACCTAAAAAATGTTTTCTGTTATTCTTTTGTCCCATGCCCATCTACTCCCTTCCTACATCCTCAATATATACCTTTTCTTCTCCCTGTCTTTTGGAATGTTAAGATGCGAATTCTGAGCCAACCCGTATGCAGGAAGGTGCTGGGGAAACCATACTCCAAAAGAGTTCCCAAAATATCTGCCCCCTGTGATTTCCAAAGAAGTCACAAGGGTTCTAAGAAGAAAAAAAGGTCTGGTTTGGGAAAGAAAAGGAGGAACCAATTCAGATGGTCAGTGTCTGGGAGACTGCCTTCTGATAGTAAAGATCTCTTTGCAATAAGCAGAATAGCAAATACAAATTTTATTTCCTTACTGCTGACACACCCAGGCTAGCAAATTTCTTTTTTTGTGGGGCATCAATAATGACAAATCCATGATATATCAGATTGCCAGTGTGACTTTTTTCTTCCTCATTGTGTACATATGCTTACATTACGCAAGAGGAGCAGAAAAGGAAGACTTTTACTTTGCAGCCTTCACTCTGTTCACATCACTTAATTGCCTTGAATAGACTCTGTTAATAAATCATAGGACCTGTTTGGGATTATGAGCCTTCCATCTGCCAGAGCACCCTGGGCATTTACAAGATGCCTAACTCTTATCTACTGCAAAGAAGAAAGAAAAATTCAGCCTAACATTTGCTCTAGCTGTTTATCTCATTAATCAAGCTAATCCCATTCACAGTGGGTAAATGTGATTCTGAGCCCAGAAATTGTTCTGGCATTGACTTACTCTGCTCTTTCTGAAGAGGGATTTGGGCACTCAGCGAAGACCAATTTTATAAGGCTCCATTCTGTCACACCCACAGTAATGAAATGCTGCAATAGTTGTCTTCACCATACTTTATCATGCCAGCCAGCCCTCTGCTTTAAGAATTCACTGCTTAATGGGCAAGGATCTGTGCAACTGAGGGAGAGCAGGAAGGAGATAAAATGAGAAGACTGAACATTTCAGATGCAAGGTCGCCTTCATAAACTTTTCAGAAGCTAGTTCTGTTCTAGAGGCCAGGTGAAAGATATCTGTGCTCATATGCCAGTGAAAGCCTGCTTGCCCAGTTGAGGCCAGAGCTACCATCCTCTGTCCATTTCTTTTCTCTGTTAGTTTCTTTCCCACCAAAGATGTCTGAAAGAGTAGAAGAACCAGTGAAGGATAATAAAGTTGCTGCAGCAAAAAGGGGCCTGTTTCTGATACTGTTTTAGGACTTTCATGGTGATGAAAGTCATCTCAACTCCCACTGTGCCTTCAAGAGTATGATGGTGTGTTAAAAAACCTGTTTGTTCAGATAATTCTGTGGCCTGTCAACGTCCACATTTCACTCCACAATGTAACTGGTTCTCTAGCAGCTGACTCCTTTTGCTATGTTGAGCTGGAAGCTTTTGTAAGAAAAAGGAACAAGTGAAAACATTCACTATAGCATTCTCAGCATGACAGATGTAACACCATTACCTTCTTCCTGCTGCAGGATGATGTTTATTTAGATAGGGGCAGACATTTCCAATGACAAGGGACACACTAGGGCAAGACAAATCTCCAGAAGCCACTAGATAAGCCAGGGTGAGTCCAGGTAAGGAAGTGGAGAAACTTGCACCTCTCCATGAAGTTGTGTAGGAGCTGTGGTCAGAGGCAAGGCTGTAGGTCAAACAGCTCTAAAGCTCCCATGCAAAACAGGGTACGGGATGAAGGGCAAGACAGCAGTGAAGTCAGACAGAAAAAGGAGGCACCAAGGCTAATTAAATAGAAAAAGGAAGCAAAAGATCAGCAATGCCCAACTGACAGACAGTGATGGGGGAGAACAACATTTGCCTCATGGCTGGTGTTTTATTTCTCTTCAGCCAGGTCTGTGTTTTTAGGTCTTATCCACCACAGATAGTAGTTGTAGCTAGGCTACTGGTTGCCTGGGCAGATGTATTGATATGCAGTTCTTTAAAAATATCAACATGGAGGACTGGTACATCCTGACACAACTTTGAAATGCTAGTTGGAATCTGACAAACCTTTTTTTTTTGATATTAAAGTTGACATTTTTCTACGGTCATGGGAAGTATAGCAGTGAGTGGTGGGGATGAGGAAATATTCATACAGAAAAATTAATCTCTGTCTAAAATATGAAAAGTATGGATTAATTTTTGGGATGGAGACACTGAAGAAATCTTCCTTGCAATATATTAAAAAAAAAAAGGGTACAAAAGTGTCTTTGGTGGCTCACACATGGTGAGCAGAGAGTCTTCCTTGGAGCTACTGTGCTCTGGTCCCCTGAAATTACCAGCTGATATGTTGATAAGTCCAGGAGGGTGCCACGACAACTGACCCACACAGGTGTTTCCTCTGCTGAGACAGTAAAACTTACATGTACTTCACGGTGAGAATGACTTCTGACATACCCATGTTTATTTTACTCATTTTTTGCAAAGAAGCAATAACCTGTGTACACTGTAGATTTAGAACTGCCACCACAGTTATCAGCATCTGTGTGTGTTGGAACATAAAGACTGTAACATGTTTGCACTGTATCCTTTTCCATAGTTTTCATAAAATAAAGATTTACTTATTTCCACCCAATGCATTTGAAAATATATGTGCTGAGGGAATAATACAAAAAATACCACTTTTAGCATCTCATAAAGAACTATTGAATATAAAATGTGAACTGGAAGGAAATGTCTATATTTCATTTTTAGGGTGAGTGCATAACTCCTGGATTTATGCACTTGAGCTGAATTTTGGTTTTTTGAAAGCTGCTGCTTAAATTGTCATACTCTGCATAATTTCCATGAATGCATTACGTAATTTCCTGTTTCTCTTAACAGATTTCCCAGATATTCCAAAGAAATTAAGTGCAGTCATCTGTAATCCTCATAATCCCTGAGTTCAGCACCTTCTAAAGAACAAATACATAAGAGCACATGAATATTCACAGCTACCGTCAAAGCCACAGTAAATCACTGTGACATTAATGTCAAACAGAAGGGACTTCCCACTGGAAAGCTGGTGCAAGTAGGCTGAGGCAGGCTGTTCATCGAACTAATCATTTGCTGTCATGTGTGTCATGCAAAACTGGCACAATATCTTGTTAGCAGGCATAATGTCACTGCCACATATCATTACAACTGTAACTACAAAAGCACATATGTGCACCAGCTTGTTGGAAATACAGAAGGCAGATATGTTAGGAACAAAATTATTGGCCAACACAGTTTATCATAAACTCACATGTTTAAGTATCAGACAATAATTATAAATACTTCCTGTAACTCTCTTACATCTTTAAATACCAACCACTTTTATGAAGATTTTTTTCAGCACGACTGAAGGGAAACTGGTAGAGAGATAGGTTTAGATTAGAGTTGTCCGAATTCTCCAAAGTGGCACAACTCAGTGTCACCACTGCTAGAAATAGTCCTGTTCTTCCTATACTTCCAGAAGTTTGTGCTGTGGATGCGACTGCTGCAGCTGTCCTAGGGAGGTTGCACCTCTACATGAACACGTACAAGTGCGAGGACAAAAGCCCTGCTAGTCTTTCTTGATTGCCAGCAAAGCTACAGTTAAATAATGTTGGACAAGAGTTACATTTTTTTGATTTTGCAGGTTTCTTCCCACACATTAAAGCTCTAACTCTGAATTAATTAGGTAAAGCAGAATAGTAAAATGCGTTAAAATATAGCATGCCAAAAAGAAAAGCAATTAACTTCCATGCAGTTAGTTTCTGTGGCAGGCTGAGGGATATCAAATTTATGTTTCTGCAAAATGTAAACATAATACTTTGCATATTAAGCTCATCAGTTCCAAATGTCACAGTCCTATAAGACATATTGTATTATGGGTACCGATGGATGAAAAATTGGTTGCGAGCTGTCAATGTGCACTTGCAGCCCAGAAGGCAAATAGTTTCCTGGGCTGCATCAACAGGAGTGTGTCCTGCAGGTCAAGGGAGGTGATTCTGCCCCTCTGCTCTGCTCTGGTGGGACCCCACCTGGAGTCCTGTGTCCAGCTCTGGAGCCCTCAGCACAGGAAAGACATGGACCTGTTGGAGAGGGGCCAGAGGAGGCCACAAAAATGATTAGAGGGCTGGAACAACTCTGCTGTGAGGACAGGCTGAGAGAGCTTGGGTTATTCAGCCTGGAGAAGGGAAAGCTCTGGGGAGACATTATTGTAGCTTTCCAGTACTTAAAAGACTTAAAAAAGGTTTTATAAGAAAGATGACGACAGACGTTTTAGCAGGCCTGTTACGATAGGACAAGGGGTAATGGTTTTAAACTAAAGGAAGAGAGATTCAGGCTAGGCAGGAGAAAGAAAATGTTTATAATGAGGGTTGTGAAACACTGGGATAAGTTGCCCAGAGAGGTGGTTGATGCTCAATCCCTGGAATATCCAAGGCCAGGCTGGATGGGGCTCTGAGCAACTTCATTTAGTTGAAGATGTATCTGCTCATCACAGGGGGGCTGGACTAGATGGCCTTTGAAGGTCTCTTCCCACCCAAATTATTGTATCATTCTATGGACTGCTGGGGATCTAGATGTTGCTAGACTCCAACATGAAGGGATGTAACAGTAAACACCTGAAAGCCCATTCTACTGTCCATTGTCCGTCTCTGTTCCTGTTCTGGCTTGATCCTGGCCTTCTCCTGTCTGCCTTTCATGCCCTCCTGTTTTCAGAAAGGGCATTTTCCAAAAGCAGTGATTCAGTATCCTTTTCAGTATCTTTTCCCCCTTACTTTTCTGTAGCTAAAACCATGTTGTAACAACTTGCTTCTCTGTAGACTACACTGTATTATTTTTTACCAAAATTAACTTTTGGTTATTTACTTGGCTTTGGCCTTTAAAGAAATAAAATGCATTGTTCTATGTTTAGATGACTAAAATGATGTTTCAGTTATTTATTAATAATAGAAAGAGCAAGCCAGCCCAACAAGCTTCCTCTTGACAAGAAAAGCTTTCTTGTTCTGGATGAATAATGCAAATTGGAGAAATAACACCACTCCCGCATTTTATGCGTAGGCAGATAATGTCCTATCCTTCAGCAAATGCATTAGGCAAAGAGAAACACTTTGGGGAAACAGCCATTTCCCAGAATAGAACATTGTGTTCTTGCTCTAGGCGAATGAACTTTCCAAGTTACAGTATTATCAGCTTCTTGTTTTAAGGTTTTGATGTGCAGCTGCTTTGGTGCATTGCCTTTGCAGCCATGACTGAGTTACTGCACCAAGAGGTGTCACAAATGAATTGTCCCCCTTACTGTCAACAGAAAAAATCTCCAACAGATAGGAAAATGTGGTGATGCTTGATCCTGGTGAAGCAGTGAAATAAATCTGCAGGGAAATGCAACAAGTCCTGCAAATATGTGATTAGTACTGGAGCTTGGTTTACTTACTGATAGCATTCTTCCCAACAGGTCTTTAGAAACTGTCTTAATGTTCTTGTGAAAGAGTTGAATTGTGCCCTCTTTTGCTGAAGAGTTACTCTGATTTGCAGGCTTCTAATGCCCAGAGGTTCTCTCCAAGGCTTAGGTGAAGAAGTCCCACTGCCTCTGCCAGCATATCCTATTTCACAGGAATGTCTTGTTAGACTGGTATGAAATCATGGCTTTTATACATATTGATAACATAAAGAAATACAGGAAAAAAAATGTCCACAAGCCTCACACTATAAGCTCTTTAAGGCAGACAGTTTCATGAGAAGCATTCTTTTGTATACTCGCGAAGTGTAAAGGAATATGTATATATGCAACATACAGGGATGCAACATGCATGCTATATAGAACTGCCACATTTCTAGACCATTCTGAACTAGGTAGTAATTCAATTATTATTACTAATGGTTTTTATGTTACTGTTGTATAGAAAAAAAAAATAAACCCAAGTGTCTCTGTCTGAACTATTTAGGAAAAAAATGCAGACAAGGTAGGATGTTCTGACACTCCCATAGAAAATGTCACCATTTTTCTTTTCACTTTCTTCATTTTAAACATGTGGGTGGTGAAGACAGCTGATTCATGTGTCTGTGAGATCACAAATAAACTGTCTGGAGAAGATCTAAATAGAAAGGTGGCAAGAAGGCAGCATGGACAGAGAGACAGAAAACTGGAGAAGGAAATGAGTCAGCTACACTGATGTTTTTGACAGCTCCATGTTGACTGTGGGGAAGATCAGATGTGATCTGAGACAGGGCTGAACAGGAGATCAGGTGCTAAAATGTAGTTTGAAAAAACTCAACACGTTAGAAAGTTAATTCAAAACTAAGTTTTATGTCTCGAATGTTATCATATATATGTGATGTATGTGGCATAAATAAATCAGAAACGATTCAGTTCACAGAGTCACACAATGTCAGGGATTGGAAGGGACCTTGAAAGATCATCTAGTCCAATCCACCTGCCAGAGCAGGAACACCCAAATGAGGTTACACAGGAAGGCATCCAGGGGGGTTTTGAATGTCTCCAGAGAATGAGACTCCATAACCCCCCTGGGCAGCCTGGTCCAGTGTCTGTCACCCTCCCTGTGAAGAAGTTTCTTCTCATATTTAAGTGTAACCTCCTGTGTTCCAGTTTGTACCCAATGCCCCTTGTCTTATCATTGGTTGTCACTGAGAAGAGCCTGGCTCCATACTCGTGACACTCACCCTTTACATATTTTTAAATATTAATGAGGTCACCCCTCAGTCTCCTCTTCTCCAGGCTAAAGAGACCCAGCTCCCTCAGCCTTTCCCCATAAGGGAGATGCTCTACTCCTTTAATCATCTTTGTTGCCCTGCACTGGACTCTCTCCAGCAGTTCCCTGTCCTTCTGGAACTGAGGGGCCCAGAACTGGACACTATATTCCAGATGTGGTCTCAAAGTTATTTAAAATAATTCTCCCACAGGAAAATAATGAGAAGTATGCCCATGCAGAGAACACCAGAAGTTATTAATGCTCCCAGGAAATCTGTGTCTTGAATTGTGGTTTGGTTTTTCTTGTGAATTTTGTGTACAGGTTCACAGAGGTGCCATGTCCCTTTTTCTTCTGGGGCAGTGACTCCTGGCTTCAGCCATCTGCTCAGCGCCCTGGTCTGAGCCATGTCTGCACACCCAGCTCTCCTGTAGTATCTGTACCAGCACAGTCTACTGACCTGTTGGGATCATGTTTGGGGTCTTGAACTTGACTGCCACATTGCCTGGTGATAATTTCTTGGTTCACTGACTAGACTGAAGACTTATTAAAAGTTTAATGAGAATTAAAATTTGATTATTCAAAAGGAAAATACCCTAGAAGCTCCGACTCTGATTTGTGGTTTTTCAAATATGAGAATGAGACAGAAGAGATTGACAACACAGCAGGGAAAGTTCATGTTCTTTCTCACTTCATCTAGCATGAAAGTAAAACTGACCCTCTGCTGCTACAATTTGAATATTTTTTCTGAGTTATTGATGAACGTGATTTTTGCCCTGACTCCAGACACAATAAAGTATCTGGCTAGCACATAAAAGCTTCCTGAATATCTTGTTTATTCCTGAAATACGTAGAAAGAACAGATAGTACCAGCGGCTGGTCTTGTCTACTTGTATTGCTGCAATGTTTAGCAGCTCAACCAAATGGTCTCTGTTCCTACCCAGCAAGTTAGTGATAGACTGGGCATAGAAACTGGGTTTCTCTGTGAGCTGTGCACTGACTATGTGCCTCAGTCCCGTTGTTTTACAGAATTTCTCCAGCTGAATTCACTTCACTATGGATTATTTCAGGACATTATCTACAAGGATCAAATCAGAAATGTAAAAGCCTCCATACATCATCTGTTCACTGGCAACAATGTATACAAGAAGAATCAATGTATGGCCTTGGTATTTTGGATAGGCCAGAATGTTTTACTGTTGTGCATGTCTTCAGCAAAAGTAAGAGTTATGCAAGAATGGAAGCGTATGCCTTCATACCAATTCTCATCACAAATTTTGCATTTTTGCACCACAAGTCTCCTGGCTAAAACTAGAAACTAGTTCAGTCTGTCAATTTAAGTGCTGCAGTTTTCTAACTTCTATTTTGCTTATTAACTTATTTCCTACAGTTAACAGCAGGACATTTTATAATGTCTTCTGGGTGAAATTAATTAATGTAAAAGTGTGTAACATAGGGATATTTTGCATGAAGAAATTAGGTTCTGTGAAATAAATAATCTGATAAAGCACTGTTTGGAAGTAGTAATAAAGTTCTGTGGCTCTACTTATACTTCAGCAACAAAACAACTGCCCTCCTTGTCACAGCTCATGTATTTTCCTTTTGTGGCAGCTCTTAAATACCATGAAATTTAGAGTGGTAGCATTTTGTGTGGAGCTATAGAGAACTGTCCAGGAACATAATAGCAAGAATCCATGAGACAACTTTTGAGAGCAGAGGAAAACATGGAACACCCTCTCATAGTAGAACACACTCAATTTCTGTTAAGGCAGAGTGGTATGTAATTTTAAGTAGTTTGAAACCTTCCTTATGATACGTGGTAGATATGTGTGAAAGTTATGGTGTAGTACTATAACAGCAATCATGAAGAGAAAAAACTTAAAGCAATGAGAACAAGCCAGTCTGAGAACTGGGACTTCTTTTGCATTCTGGGCAGAAAGCCAATTTTCATCATATTTCTGTCAAAACTTGTGCAAGAAGCAGCTGAGTAAACTAACTCACAAAACATATGTGGTAAGACTAGAGATGAAATTTTCTAACACTCTTAGGGAATATCCTTCTAAAAAATTCTAGTTTTGAGATGAACAGAGTTCTTAGATAGTCAAGGTGTTAATGGATAATTTTTTTATATCATCACATTAATTTTGAATTCTCTGATACCCACACAGTCAAGTTGTGCTATAACTGGCCACGAAGTGTCTGCATAATTTTAATAGAAGAAATTCCTAAAGCTGCAAAATACCACTGAGCACAGAAAACTAAACTATGCTGCTGTTACTCTTCCTGAGCAGTACATACTCATTGAGCTGCCCCTTGGAAACAGAAGCAGAATAAACTGCTACTTAGTCTCAGTTACATGTAAAAGGAATGAACAGTTTGTCTAGTCAATCCTGAACCTTATAATAGGTGTGCGATACTGCCATCGTTGTGGAGACACAGCTATTTGGCAACTGTTCAACAGCTCCAGTGCCATAATCAGCTCACAGCCTCATCAATTACAGTGGCCTACACTGTTGTGAACACCCAACCTTGCCAGCAGCAGCAAATCAAGAAAAGACACAGACCAGCAGAGCTTTGAGGTTGGAAAGGTCCCACATTTCACCAGAGGCAAAATGTACAGCTGTGCCCAATTCTTCATTTTTATTTTTGCCTCAATAGGTAGTTTGTGCCTACTGAGAGACCCCTGTACCAAACAAGGTGATGCAGGGAAGCAACCATCTCTGAATTGCATATTAAAATTTAACAGAAAGCAATCTGGAATTGGTGCTAATTTAGAGCAGATTGTTCTCGTCATATTCCAGCTATAGGCTCATAGACTGGTATGCTGATCTAGGAGTCAGAGACTACCATATGCCTATCGAACCAGTTGGCTTTTTGCCCACTTGAATGAAAAAAGCCAGTTGCTCATAGCCTAAATGATTAGTCAAATATCTGCAATGTCAGTGATGCTAGCTAGCATTGTTACAATGAGCAGCAAAATACTCAAAACAAAAAGTTGTCTCACTTTAATACCATCACTAGTACAAACAACAGTCATGTTCAGTTTTTGTAAGTGCAGGGGACTTAGGCCATGCTTGCCCTGTTTAAATTTGCCTTAGTTCCTTGCTCATCTAGCCTAAATTTGATTTCTTGTGCCTGACATTTTCTGATGCCTAGCTGTACACTTAGAATCTTTGAACTTCCAAGGCCAACAGAAATTCACTGCATGGCTCTGACTTGGAGATTTATGTGTCAGTTAGATTAACTGATGAGCCTGAGATTTTGCGGCAACAAATGACTTCTGCATAGGGCAATTCCATCTCTTACAATTCAATGGATAAGCAAGCACTCTGTAAATTGCTGTGTATAAAGAGTACCTTTCCTGTGCTTGAGCTCCGTGTGCTCAAGGCACACCTTGCAGCCCAGTGCTACTGGAGGATAACCCTAACTAAATAACTAACAAACTAACTGGTGCAGCAACCTGGTGGGAAGCAATGCTCTGTAGCACCATACGAAAGTGTAGAAATATAGTAAAATCCCTCCCTTTCGGGCAGTGGCACATGCTCAGTGCCCTGGTTGGAGGCCAGAGTCAGCTTACTCTGACCCAAAATGCATTTCTTCCTGAGGAAGTCTGGCATTCTTAGCTTTCTAAGCCCTTAACCAAATCACAAAACCATAAACTGGAGCTGTCTTAAACATTTTGTGAAGTATGTTTTTTTTCTCACAGTGAAAACCCACCAAAAGAGACAATGTAAAATTGAACTGCCTTAGTCTCTGCTATTGGACAACTAGGGAAAATAAACTTCCTCAACAGTGTTAAACCCAATTAATGTAATTACTTCACTGATACCTTCACTGAAGCTTCAGAATAATTTTCAAACTATCATGGCTGCTAACTCTTGTGAAAGTTTATGGTAATTTTTCAGTACATATGAAAATCAGGACGATTAGTTTGTCAAGTTGCCAAGTTACACATCTCAATTTTGCTTTTAAACAGTCTGGTTTTGAAGACATCTAATGCTTTCTTTACAGTGCTTTTCACCAGCTACTGAAGATTTTGAGGGGTCTACATGAGAAAGATTAAGAATTTACCAACTTTATGTTGATTTAGGCTCAGAGTGTGTAAGATCCAGATTCAGAAGAATTTTTCTTACTGTCATATTTTTCCTTCATGCCATAAGTTATCTTTACTTGGTTGCTTTTTACTATTTAATCACATTGCCTTGTTTAGCCCTCCAAGCCTCTTGTTAAAGGGCAATAAGCACTTCAAAAGACAAATAATCTTCATTATAAATTCAGAGAATGAAATGCTCAAGTCACACAAATTTGTTCAGGGTTTCAGTTTTACCTTTATCACTACTAAGCTCAATGGGAGAAATACCATTGACATAGAAGTTGTGTTTTGTTAAATATTTCACCTGGTATGATGGCCTCTCTTCTGCCTCCCAGTATTGCTCTAAGTGACACATTACTCAGTAAAAACCTCTTGTTGGTTTCATTGAACATTTTGTAAAATAAAAGAGCAAAAGTTAGATCCAAAGTCATTGGGCCAAATAACTTGTTCTACATCTCCACTGAAATCCGTCTCCTGAGGAATAAACTTGGCCAGCTAGTTCAGTCTTTGCGGTCACTTACCGTATAGTGGTCCGAATTTCCCTTGATAGATCATGGAATCATAGAACAGTCCAGGTTGGAAGTGACCTCAAAAGTTCATCTAGTCCAAGCTTTCATGAGTAGTCTTGCATATGGGAACAGTCTTGCAAGGATTTGACATAAGGTTAAATTTAGGTGGTATGCCACAGCTCGTCCGCAAAGCATCCGGGGAAGTGTGACATTCAGTTCTTGAAAATGTACTACACCATAGCTGCATGTCTTCTGTCTTACCTTGGCCTATAGTCTTTTCAACGATGTTACATAGGCTCAAACCACTGTATTGCAATTATTTACACACACAGAGGTTGTGTTGGTACTCTTGCCAAGATATACAGGCGTGTAAGTATGTAAACTACTGTCTTAGTACTTTTGAAAATGGCAAAGAAATTTGGTATCTATTTACATGTCTGGGCAATACATAACCCAAAAATTCTGATTATGAGATACCAATACATAATTTTTGTAATACATAAAATGCAATACATAATTGGAATAATTAAAAAATATTGAAAATTTATAGATGTAATTATTTGCACTAGGAGAACAATGCCTTTAATTTAAATAAACTATATTTGTGACAATGAGAACAAAAACTTTTCCCTTCATGTCTGTCCTGATGCAAGAACTTACAAAATCCTCAATACTGGCTGTTCAGCCCATCACTGGAGATGTGTTTGGTATGTGATGAACGGGAAACTGTATTCAACTTTTTTTTTTTCAATGCAGATTAATTTATAGTGGTGGAGGCAAGTTAAACATTGTTCATTGATATACTGAAGGTGCCTAAAATGTGTCTGCAAAAGGGTAACAACTTGCCTGATCCCTTCCCAGCTGCTCTCTTTCATCTCAACTTCTCTCACTGCCCCTCACACATCCGTTGAGCTTGAGCAAAGATGACGTTATATGTACCAGCTCTGAAGGGGCCATGGAGATATTAATGAGCTGAAGGTGTACAGGTTCCCCTACCTATCAGGAAAGTGCCATTCAATATCATGCTTTTTTAAGTATTTGCTTAACTTCCATGACTAACGTAACCCGTATGTCACCAAGAACTTTTCAGTCCTTAACAGTGTTTTTCTAGTAGCACATCCCTAAGATGAGAGCAAGGGCCTGTGTTTTTAGAGGTTTTACTCTGCTGCGTAATATTTTGACAACTATTTTTTGCTTTTCCAAAGAGATGTTTGCAAGCAGGATTCTGATAGATGTGTTCCACTGCAATGAGCTCCAGAAAAATCTCAGGTGTGAGCCCCCAGCTGCCTAACCCTGTCGTCCCCATGCCAGAGGCTTGCCATCCACAGTGCTGACAGCAGGGATCCAGGTTTGTGTGGTTCCCTGTCAGGTCTGCCAGATTCAGCCACTGTCAATGTGGACATTTACCAGGACGTGACAGAGCTGGCCCAGGTCTCTGCCAAAACCTGAGGGACCAGGAGCCGAACCACCTCTCAGCAGATTTATGCCACAGGGAGCTCTGATTGCTTGCACACACTCAGGCACACTCACACATGCACACACTCATGTACACACAGAGTGATTTTAAATGAATTCTTACCCTTGCTGTGTCTCTCCACCAATTGCAGCTTTAAAGTACTAATGTTTGTATGAAAGTGCTAACAATGAAGCAGCCAACAACTGCCAAAATTTCTTACAGAAGTTTGCATGTAATTGGCAACTTGAGGTCATGTGCAAATCAAGCTCCTGCTTGGTTGCAAGAGGACTTTAGCTTTTGATAGATTTTTTAAGCAATTACCATAAAGTACATCTGGCAGCACAAAACATAGCAATGACCACGGAACTCTGTAGTACCCTGTGCTGCTGAACCACCCTGTTATGCATTTCTCAGAAACATTTGCCATCTGTTTGATGAAGAGCATCCCCTACAGCGTTTTCATTTTTATGATGGAAGTAGCATAATGATTCACTCCAGTAACTTTTCTAACAGCAACCTACTGGCATGTAGGAGCTGTGAGAAAAATTAGGTTTGACACCTCACCATATTCTGA
This sequence comes from Columba livia, assembly GCF_036013475.1. NCBI lineage: Eukaryota > Metazoa > Chordata > Aves > Columbiformes > Columbidae > Columba > Columba livia. Next base: position 13,898,626 of record NC_088642.1, on the reverse strand, counting down.
AGCTGACAAAAAAAGACCTGCAAGGCTTTTAGAAGCAATAGCAAGTGTCCATAAATGATGACACTGGACATGAGCACTGAAACTTCAGGTGTAAAAGCTGAGTTTAAATATCATGCCTACATGCTCCAAAACGTTGGATTTGCCCTTCGAGGGCTGGAGACTTGGACTGAAATACAATTGTACTGAGACCCCCACAATTTGGATTTAGTGAGTGTGACTTATGCCACTGTGATTGCTTCTGCTATTGGTGTGCTGCTGCTGTCTGTTTCCAAGACCTCTGCTCAGCAGTCATTTTACTGGGGGCTGTTATAGTCTGCAGCAGAAGGCAGACATAGTGTTGATCCTATTTTTAATACAATTTGAAATATGTCACGTAGAAGTTGTTTGCATATTGTAGAGAGACATTTGTACTGCAAGCAGTGATCCAGATACAGGCATATATATTCAGGTGCATCTCCAGCTGAAATGGATTTAGATACCATTGTTACAAGTTGTGATTAAAAAGAAAGTTGCTGTCTCTTATGCTTGCATTCTCTTTTCAGATTTAGAAAACATTAGCAGGAAATTTTAACCAGCTTCGCCATCTGAGATTTTTACATCTCTTTTATTTTCATCAGAAAATGCCAGCAATCTTTCAGACATATTTTTTCATGAAAAAAATACCCTTTTTCTGATTCACAGGAAAGAAAATCCATTTTATTGGAAAGGCATTCCTTGTTGGTAATCCACAGTGTGTAATGCTTTATTTTGCTTCGATTTGATTTAAAAAGAGCTTTATCAAAAATATATTTTTCTGGAACTGGCTGTAGTTAGTAATGACATAAGAAATGGACATTAAAAGCTCAAATAAAAACCAAAATGTCAATCTTAACGACACTTAAATATCACTAGCTTTTAAATCAATAAGCACTAAATATCTAGAGCGAGGGCTGGTGTTTTCTACTAAGCTGTTGTTATCAGAAGCTATAGTGACAGTCTACAAAGCTTTGCTTCCTAGGGCTGAGAAATATGAGTTTTGTTGCTATTGTTGCAAAGCACTATCAAATTCCAGGATGATGATAATAGAGAAAATTGCCTTTGAAAAGCTTTTAAGGACAAAGTGTTTAACAACACTCCTGCTTGTACTGTCCAGAATGTTGCTTTGATAACTGTAAAAGCTAAAGCAGCTGAAGATTTAGAAACAGACTGTTTACGCATCACCTGACATACTTCTTAGTAGAAAACAGTTCAGTGTTTTGCTCTCTAGATCTTTAATAACAACCAGCTGGACAGGTCTGAAAAGATACAGAACATCAGAAATTATAGGGTTAAAGCCCATGCTGTATCTCAGCTGTAATGCAACTGTCAGTCAAATGAGATGATAGTAATAATATACTTTGCATTTATATATTATAGCTCCTTCTCACCCAGCCTCTTAAAAAACCTTTCTAATATTAAGAACTTAATATTGTCTGGTGGTTACTGTGTTTTGTTGGTAATATATATGCCTGGGGACTGTGTCATTTTTCTGTCTGGCTGTTCACTATCTCAGATGACTTGCTGTCAGCACATTTTACCATCTCAAGTCAGTGGGAGTAGAAGTAAATATATTGGTGACTTCAGTGAAACCTCTACTTTGAATGAAGTTTATAGGGGATACAGAGGTCAGTGAACAGGTTGCCCAGGGAGGTTGTGGAGCCTCCATCTTTGGAGATACACAAACCCCAACTCTGCATGCCCCTGAGCAACCTGCTCTTGGTGACCCTGTTTTGAGCAGGAGGCCCCTTCCAACCTCAATCATTTTATGACTCAGTAGAGGTGTGGTGGCTTTCACAGCTCTGAAGTGAATCACATGACTTGGGAAATAAATGTCAGCATCTTGATTGCTGCTCGCTGCGCTGAGTAAACCTGTAAAGGCACCTGCGGTCTGCAAAGGCAGATCTTATATAATGGGACCCAATTTTCAAGATAGCTTAGTGTATGATTATTGCCATTTAGGAAAACAGATTAGGAAGCTGTCAATGGCCTGTCCTAACTTTGATGCCCCTACATTTGTTATCAAGAACTTTAGAAGATGACATTTTTCCTTGCAACTATGATTAGATACATGTACATAACATCATGTAAATATATGTAACTATAAATAACATTGCCCACATTTGTTGTAATGCAATATGTGCTGCAATCAAAACCTACCATTGTGTCATATTTGACATGGCCCTTGACAGGTGACTCCTGTGGCAGTGTGCCACACAAGGTTCTTCTTAGATGAGACTTGTAAATCTACCTAAGTGGTCAGTCTCGGTTAGCTATAGAGTAAAAAGGAACAATAAGATGCCATAATTATGTTGCGTTTGTGTTGACTGCTTAGTTAAATGGTTACATTTCAGTTAATATTTAAACATGTTTGTTCCCAAGTACACTACTCCATAGCAGAGCTGTCTCCTCTTGTCTTAACAAATGAATGATGTAATGAGGCCTTTGCATTGGTTGGGATACAAAAGTTTTCATATTATAATAGTTGAACTAAAATGATTTATTTTTATTTTATGAAATAGCCTGATTTGCAGCGCTGGTTTGAAGGGAATAGGACTTTGCACCTTGAATCAGAGATTGTACTGCATGGACAATAAACCACAGAAATAATAAAAATCCCTTCTTAGTGATGAAAAGTGAATACTCCGGTCCTGAATAGCAACTACGAGTACTTCTGCAGAATAACTGGTGCATATCACAGCCTCTGAGTTCTCTGTAATTGCAAGACATGTGCATTTCACAAGACACATCTTGTGCTTCTAGTCTAAGGAAATTGTCAGGAAACCAATGAATTAAAAGTGCAGTTTTTGTGTAAAGTGAACTTCTGATGAATGTATCTCTGTATCAGCAGCAATTTTTTAAAAAGTTACGGAAGCAGTGAAATAAGAGCAGAAAATCTGTCCTATTCCTGACATAGTAAACAAGCCATTAAAACTTAAAACCAACAGGCTATCCTCAGATGATAGTCAACTCAGATCTTAACAACCCAAAGAAAAATATAGACGGTGTTGAAAGGTGTCCTGTGAATAGTACCTTATCTGATGCCTACCCCAGGCTGTAGTGACTCTGAGTCTGGAAGTGAATAGATTTTGAGCTCTGCCAAGGCTTTGCTGCAAATTAAAATTGAATAACTGAATATATTTGTCAGTATCTGAACACTCAAGCACTTGGGTGATCACTATGTTGTGTGAATTTTCTAACTGGTATGTGGCATTTGGCTGCTGTTACACAAAGCAATTTAGGAGTTATTTTCTGGATTTAGCCAAGTTATAGTCAAGGCTGCTGCTGCTTAAATCATTTCAGTGTTACGAAAGAATCTCTGCTAGGCTGACTGCACTATCAGGACAAAATGAAGATCTTTAATAATGAAAGCTCTTTCCCAGCTGAAGAGCAGAAGCAGCAATATGAACTGCTGAAGCAGTCCTGACGAAGCTGCTACTGAGTCATCTTCATATTCCCATTAACCCTGGATCCTCCAACAGCTCCATTCTCCTGTCTTGTTAAACCCCATAAAGTGCCATGTTTCCATTATTTAGACTATGTGAATGGGTGAAATGTGAAGGCCATTGGTAGTTTTTGCCACAGCTGTTCACCAACACCCCAGTGGTGACTGTGTTAAGTTCAGCTTGGGCTCCAGGCTTGCACAAATCTGGCACAGAAGCAGACACACACACAGCCTGGTAACCTGCCACTCATGTCTTGGGTCCTTACCAGCACAACACGTTAGACGATGGATCCTTATAGGAATGACAGAAAGCGATAGCCCCGTGCATCACAAAAACAGGCAGACTGGGACGTAACCGAGTCACCAGCTTCAATGCCATAGCTCTTTCAATAGCGTCTGCAGGTGGCTGGGATTTGAAGTCCCTCGCCCCGCCTCGCAGATGATATCACCCCTCTCATCTGCTGGGAGTGCTTCCAGCTCAGCAAAACCCCATCATCAAAAACTCTACTCATCTTCTCTTGATCAGCTTCACCATGCAAAGATGCAGCATAGTTCCTGCCTTGGCTTCTGCAACGTTAAGGCTCAGTCAGGCACCTTGCCAAGGAAAATAGTCCAGAACCGGTGTAATGGAACAGTTTCTGTGCTCTGGCTCCTCTTGTGGTCACATTTATGCTGCATTAAGGGTGCTTTTGCGTGGTTCAATTTACTCTGCCAAAGGGCACTACGGAAGCACAGTGAGGTCTCAAGACCTCAAAATTCTCTATATGAAGCACAGGAGATGGATAAGAACTGTAATGTGTGTAACTGGAGGAAGCATTTCCCCTGCAGATTAGTTTTGAGTACATTAGACAGACTCCGTACGTTTTCTTCGCAGACTTCATAATCTAAAAGAAATTCCTCAAATAAAAGGGTTTCCTGGAAATTTAGGGTCAGAAGTGCTTTTCAGTAGAGCATTACTGGCAAAACAAATTGCACAAAAATTCCATATACGGTCTTTGATGATATATAAGTCTAAATTCTTTTTTAAAAAATCACAAAAATAGTTACTAGAACTCAAAACTGCCTTAAATTGTGCCATACCACAGTCTATTAAGGATCATTCTGTTAGCCAGATTTTGTGGAATATTGTAACATATTGGCAATGACTTTCTCCTTGTAAACCACTTTCTAGACTTGATAAGTGTAACTATCCTTTGAAAAAATTCATAACTGCTTTCTGATAAAATGTTTTGTCATTTTTGCAACCATTCTTTTTCAAGAGATTATCAGATTCCTTCAAAATGTTGCAATTTTTCACTTCACATATGAACAGAAAGTTGAACTTTTGCTCATCTAGTTGAAACACCTTTTGTTTTTCAGTCTTTAAAGAAAACTCCAATTGTTAGTGATTTTTTTTTCTGCAGAATAATAAATTTACCGATTTTTAGTAACAGAAATTAATAAAGTAATCTATATAATGTTATCCAATGGATCTTACGTAATGTCAAAAATATTACTGTGTGTGCTACCCAAGTGAAATAGTCACTTGTCTCACATATATTTGTGTGAATTCAATATTTCTTAAAAGTTCTATATGATTAAGCTCCCTTCCATTAGATTGGATTAGATTATGAGCATTCATTCTTCAGAAGTACTCATGCTACATGCACAGAGAACGCAGTGGACAAAATCAATCAGTGCTTCCAGGCACTGGAATGAATACAAGAAGCTGATGCTACTGTTTCTACGTCATTCACTTATCATGTAGCAAATAATATGCATAATGTGATATTATTTTAAATCTTGAGATATTTGCTTTCAAATAATATTTCATAATGATGATTTTAAAACCTGTTTTGAATTTAAAAAAAATGGACAAATGCTCCAAACACATAATTAGAGATTCACAGAGACTATAATTTTAAAAAATACGCTAAAATTACCAGAACAACAGGACTTCTATCTGAAAAAAGTACTCTAGGAACACATACTAGTTAGTCTTGCGTACCCAACTCTTCCTGAACTCAGTTCTTAGCTAGGATCAAATATCTGATCTGAACATCACTCAAATTAATAAGTTATTGCAAACCAAAAAAATATAGGCTGAAAAAAATAGTATTAATGAGAATACTTTAGTAACGTAAGGCAGCTGGAGTTTAGTCTAGTTCATAAATTTAGAAATAAAAATATATGCACTCTGCAATCTTTCTTCTAGGGGCAGTGCATAAAATACATGTTCAGATGGAAGACTAGAGCCAGCTGCACTGTTTCCATGAAGGAGCTCAGCACACGGAAGCCTTGTTCCTCTCTAGAGGAGATTCAGTTGTGATGAGAAGGGAGTGGATGCACCCCTGAATAAGTTTGATTTTACCCTAGTTTCATAGGCGTGGCTTTCCACAGAGCTCAGATGTCTGAGCTGAAATGTCATATTCAACAGCACTGTCCTTTGCAGAAACTGAGGTTTGCCATGAAAGGGCTAATTTAATTGGCACATCCATTAGTTTTCTCAGGTAATGCATAATTTCACAGCCTCTCATTTTTGTATTAGTACCAATACACTAAAAGTGAGCAACATAAAAAAAGAGACTTTTGGGAAGGATCATATAACTTAATATTTGTCTGTGTCAGAATGTGAGTAGCATGGGTTTCTCTTTCCCTTTCAACACTAAAAAATTATAATATAGTGTAACAAGGAAATAATTGAAAAATAGCATCCATTACGTTATAGGACCAGGGTATAAGCATTACACAGATCCTCAGTGCACAGCAGCATGTTCTCTCTCCATATAAAAAATGATGACTCTAAAAGCATCACATTTTCTAGCCATTGATCTCACCCCCTGACCCTGGGAAAAACCCCTGTGTTTTGGAAAATTGTGTAAAATCTAGCAATGCTCTATTCTTAGAAATCTGATGATGTGCTTCAAGAAGCTTAAAAAAATTTAGCAGTGATCCGTGGTCAAGAGGAGTGTAGAAGGGCTCTTGTGTTTCTGGGGGAAGTTAGAGCCTTTATTTTCTCTTTATTAAAAAAAATAACTGAAAAAAATACCCCCCCCTCCACCCCTGACTTTCTAGTCACTGCATTAGTTATACACAAGCTGAGCAATCATGAACACAGCTGTTATAACTGCTGTGCAAGAGAAAGAAAATCATCTGTACATTTGTTTACATAGTCACCGTGTTGACATTTTGCCAGGCCAGACAGCTCCAAGCTGAAGCAAAATACAGAAGTCATATGCATCAGAGATGCTTACTGTGAAGAGGGCTTCTCCTCCACATCTGGCATCCCTGTGCCCCGTGTATAAACACACCGAGAGCTGAATCCCATTTCACCCACTGTCATCTCAGTGCGTTGACTCCCAGTTCAACACCCAACAGGCTGAAACCTTCTGCTCTCCAGCGTGCTGCTGGTGAGGGAAGGATGCAGAAGGCTGGAGGAGATGCGGATTGGGAGGGAGCCCCAGAAAATGGAGAATTACGGTTCCACTGTGTAGGAATGAGATAGGGACTCAGCAAAACAAGTCGATTCAATGTGAATCACGCTAAGCGATTTATTACAGAAACAAGTCTCCTTATATACGTAACTATATTCTAATCACGCGTCCACGCTCCAAGCACGGATTCGCTAAATGAGTATCGTGGGCTGTCCGTGCTCTGGAGTCTCACTGATGATACGTCCGATGATTCACGCCACGCCAGGACCCCGGTGATTGTGGAACGCCCCTCTCTCTCACAGCAGATTCTGTTCTCAGCTTCTCTAAGAGGCCTTGAGATTCCTTTGAGCCTGACTAATTCAGCAACAAATCTTTATCTATCAAAACCCGTCCACACCACTGGATGCAGTTTCAGGATCCCTAAAAATTTCCTGGGGGATTTTGAGAGAATATAAACATATTGACTGTGGAGCTGCCATCCTTAACTCCATTTCTCAGAAACTGTAGGAACAGCCCATGGGGCCCCAAGGCCTACGAACAATGGATTGAAAGTGTTGCTAGAAAAAAAAAAAAAAAGAAACATATATTTGCAAACTATTACATCTACTCATTAATTTTAACTTCTGTCTGTAGGTTAGAAAATGCATGAAAATAAACTTGGCTCTATCCAGGTCTAAGAAGTTCCAACTACTTGTTATAACATCATGGTTCAGTTATTTAATTTGTACACACAGTTCAGAGAGAGGTAAAATCAACATCCACTGGTGGAATTTGTTTGCTTTACTGTTCATCCCTCTATTGTTTCTCCAGTCCATCAAGATTTCTACAGGAAAACAGTATTTGTTTTCTTTTGGAGTTAACAGAAAGCACAACATGTTACCCATAAAAATAAGAGAAGGCCTTACGTGTTGCTGTTTTCCTGAGCTTCGCGAGCTGGATTCTACCTGCAATTAGTTATGAGTAAGTTAGACCTCTACGTTGTTTGTGTATGTATACCACATTTCACCACCTATTCAAATAAATAGACTGTAAAAATAATAATGGAATAATCTTAAGAAAAATGGTCAACTTTTTATATATTTTTTTTTCTTCAGATTTGTTTCTGATCCTGTAGGCTTTGATCTAATTTGCAGGAAAAGGAATGTATAGATCAAAGGAAAGCCTGAAACAAAATTCGAATAACATAATGTATCTAGCAGCCACATTGAGAATGCAAGCAGGAGAACTGAACTTGGATAAGACTGGAACACTTGCTGATCAGAATGTATGTAAATATGCTTGCATAGACATGCTTTTGCACAATTCCAATCCTCTCTGAGTTAGTTTAGAATTACTCCAGAGACTTTGTGGTGCAGTAGATTAGATTCTGGTCTAAATGACATCATGCTGGCCAAACAGTGACAGTGATTAATCTCTAAATTCAGCATTAATTAAAAAAAAAAAAATAGTAGCTGAGATGCCAAGTATGTTAAACCCTGGAAGAGAAATTATCTAGAAACTTATCTGGAGTGTGATGATTTCACCAGCCCATGGGACAGAGGCTGCATACCGTTGCCAATGTAGAAATCTGTTCATGGCTTTATGACAAAGCACTAACCTGACCAGGGGCCAAGTTAAGACTAGGTGCGAGGGAATGTACAACCAATTTAAACGAATGGAGTTGCATCAAGAGGGATTTTCTCCCAGAGCTGCATTATGGTCTCAGGTTTTGCTGACCTCACTCATGTTGAATAACATCTGTTTAGAGCGCTGTCATGTCTCTATATTCGATGAATAAGATAGGAAAGCCATGCTGGAACCAGCCCTACAGATAGAGTACCTTTCCTCTGCTTGAGCCTGGGGGAAGGCACACCTCACAGAGCAGCACAGCCTGGGAGAGAGGCCCAGAAATTATGTAGTCTATTTAAGCCTCCAACAAAAACAGCTGACAGAACATAAATATGCATGGTAGATCTCAGGAGAATACATTTACACTCTTTATGATTAAAAAAAAAATTACAAAAATCTTTACTAGTGGTGGTTTTAATTTCATTTAGCATATTTTGCAGCATTATACAATTAATGTCTGACTTCAATGTTCATTAAAGAAATTAATAAAAATAGTGGGGTTGGGAATTATAGAAGAATCTGAAATAATTTGTGGATTATGCCTGTCATTGTTGACTTACTGTATCATTACTCAATAAAAGACCCAGTATCCCCATGATGAGATTATTGAAAATCTGAGAAATGACTGAGAATATACACAGTATATACAATCATTAAATTTGCCTTTGTAGTTCAGGACTCAGAGGTAAAAACCTGCATCATTTGAAGGCGGATTACCAGGGCAGGGAAGAAACTCTGTGGTTTTGATTCCATCATTACTCTGTGAGAGTTATTCTAAGTGCACTAAATATAAAAAAGTGAGACTTCCATAAGTCTCCTTTCTTTTTTTTCAGAGCAACAGCTAGCTGCTCCCCATGGAAGCGACTCTCATGCCAATGCAGCCCTGTCCTCAGCTGGGTCTTCTGCAGGGTGGACTGTATATTAGAGCCTTCTTACCCTCCACAGAGAAGAAAAAAGGAAAAGATGGGCAAATTGTTCTGTGAAATATCATCCATAGTGCCTTCCAGAATCTCCTAAATGGCTTCACTTTGAGGCACCTGGTCATACTGAACAGAGATGAGCACCATTTATGCTGTTAGTGCCCTGCCTGCATCACCCCAGTAGAAGATTTGGCTGTGGGGCTCAGGACAGGGGCCAAGCCCTGACGCCAGAAGTTGCTCCATCCCTGCTGCCTTGCTTGTGCCCAGCTGTGGCCCTGAACCAAGCCATCACCCTGTCCCAGCCTTGGTCCGTCCTCATCCCCCCGTCTGACCCTGGATCCCCTCACTGCGCCTGATTTCCCAAATACCTCTACAGACAGCCAAAGCCACTACACTGATATGAGCTATATATGGATAGCTCTCCTTTAATGCTTACTTTAGAGTTTCACAGAGTTTGGCTTGGATATCCTTTTACACAACTATTTATAAATTCAGTACCAAATCTGCTAAAGAGAAACGATGAAAATAAATTCTGCTATCAAGAAAAAGACAATACTAACAAACCTGTCCAAAACCGTCAAACTGAAGACTTGACCTGAAAAATATATGGTCTTCCTCCTGCTGTTTCCCTCAGGGAAGCACAAGTCCAGAATGTTGTGGTTAAGAATTTCCACTACAAGTAAGAAATATCTAAAAAACTATTATTTGTCTATGATATGCATACTGAGAAGAGATTAATTCCCACAACTGTCAATGTATTTCAAAGTTTAATACTTATTCTTGCCATACTAAGGGTGTAACAATAGATGGAATATGAGGAACAGAAAACCTTTTTGTTTCTGTCAAATTAATGGCAGAATTGTATGCTGAAAGACAGGTCAAGATCTTTGGAGCCATTCAAGAGAAATGAAAGGTTCATCTCATCACAAAGTATATGCTCTGGTTCACATACTCTCTCGGAGCCATAGACTACAATTTTTAACTTTACTTTCTTTTACCTTTTACATCTGTAACCCTCACTTTTCAACTTAAAGAAGAATGCAATTTAAATAATTGCAAATTATATGCCCCTGGTGAAACAAGTCTCTAATTGGCTTTTAAAATTGTTGTTTCATATGTTAATTATAAAACTCCATTCAAACAGACCAGGACACTTACACAGCAAAGCAAACTTTTCCTCTTGCTGTAAAATACTTAATCAAGTTTTCTACATGAAAACTCTTTCACTAGCAACATCTGATTTTGCAAACACAAGATTAAGCATTTGCTGCTGGAATAGCAAGTGCAACTCAGCTGAACGCCGTGGAGCTGTGCCTGCCTGTGTCAGCAATGGATTTGGCCCCAAGGCTTCATTATTTAGATTGCAAATTCCTGATGTGAGGAACTGTGTCTCTGTTTGAGAGATGGTTCAGATACTTTGGTCACTTTATAAATAGCAAATAAAATCACCACTGGAAGGCTTAGCGTAGAGGAAGACTGTCCGACAGAGTGGCTTTGTACAAACAGAAAATCCTCACTCCAGCTACCTTCCAGGGCTCAGAAAGAAAACATATCTTAGGTATTTATTGGATATGTTGGTCTCCAGTTAAAAGCTTTAGCCAGTGTGTATTTGGGTCTTTGGAGATATTTCAACACAGGTATCCCAAACAGTGAGTTATTAATCCCTGGATGGTCCTACTTCAGACCTCAATGCACTACATTAGGTTTTGGAAAAATACATGGAAGGAAATAAGGCACAGGAAGAACTGTTGTGGTCCCCTATTCAGATGTGTTTGGGGAAGAGTTTACTGTGAAGAATCTGCTAAGATAGGCACCTTTACTAATATCTGCTGGGCAGTTTGTCGCACCATCACGTGATGCTGATGAAGCCGTCACCTATCCAGACACCATGACGTTCCTGGTACCTTCTCAGCTGGGGTCAGCTAACCCACATGCAAAGCCACCTTACACAGCCCAAAGAAACAGCAAAAAACACGCTTTGACTCATCAGCACTAAGAAGTGTAGCCCTTAAAAAGCAAGTACAATCAGTCACATTTGCAAGTAATTGGTAGAATTTTTACTCTAAATTTAAATAAAATAGAATGCGGAAGATCATAATCGTTATGAAGGAATGAATGCTTAGATTTTTTGAGCCATCATGTAAGCATTTGATGAATAACCCAGTGAACAGACTATGTCTGTGCCATTGGTAGTACAAATTTCAAGACATTAGCAGTCTAGGCAAGCATCACCATGTCTCTGAGCATCCTGAGAATATGGCTAAATAGGAGTTGCAGTACCATGATGAAGAAAAACAGAGCCCAGAGCAATGAATTTACAGTACTGAACTCATTGGAATGCTCATTAGATAAATGTATAGAGATTGCTACAAAGTCAAATTGTTGGTGGGAATTTGCAGGAGCCCTCTTGCTGCAGAAATTATTGCAAGATGACCATCATAGTGTCACTTTTTCAGCACAGACCAACACTGTGCTAAGTATTATATACAGGGGAAAATCCTCAGGGCCAAATGTGATTGAAACTTTTTCCCATAGAAAATATTAACGTAAAATATATTACCTATGGGGCCTCTGGAACAATGTGTGCAGAAATAGCTTTGAGGCAGATGGAAAAGCAGATGTATTTGCAGCTGAGAAGACATGGACTACAGTGGGATTTCAAGTCTTTCTGCTAGATTGTTTAATCCTTGAAATGATAGGTTCCTTTATAAAATGCATTTATTTCTTATTTCAATTTATCTAATCTCAGGAAATCTCTGAAAGCCACAGAAATTTTGTGTCAGTACTCCTCTACTGCTAAAAGAAGTAGTTTAAGCTCTCACATAAAGTTCCTCTGTACATTGATGCCTCATAGAACTATGTTAGAGAGGTGTAGGCCTCGTTTCAGGCTGTCTAATCTGACACTATTTTTATGCATAAGTATTTTATAAATTCAGTTTTGAAAATGCAGGGAAAGAAGGTCTGTGTTTTGGGGATATAAATGTTCTTAAAGACTGGATGAGTCAGTAACAAACAGTATGCACTTGGATGTACAATGATGAATGAGGTGCATTCATTGTTATTGAGAAGGAATTTTCAATGACCAACAGTAGTGGTAGTGATTTTACTACAGAACTGATTCAATCATATAATGTTAAGTATGATAAGTGTAACTTGTTTGTCTTCTAATAATGCAAAAACAGATGCTGTAGATTAAAGGGAAATGAGCAACTGCTGACCAAAAAGATGCTTGCCTATAACATGGCACTTCATTACGGATCATCTGATCAAATCATCTGCCATCTGAAGTGTTTGTAATATTTCTTGAGACGAAGTAGTCTTTTGCACCACTCTGCAGGACACAAAAGCTTTAAACCCCATCATCTTAAAAAAAGACACTTCAATAGGACAAGTATTTTCTTCGATATATAATTTAAAGAGAAGAATGGAATGCTCATGACTGTGAGTAGAATTAGAATTGTATACTTTTCCACAAATTAGAAGACTATCTGGAATACATTATTAGTAAAGGACCAAGAAGACCAAGAAATTTTATCAGAAAATTTAGTTCCTTTTTCTGAAATGTTCAATAACTGATTTTTCTCAAACTAATTTAGTTAATTTCAGTTAGTGCCATTAGGGGTTACACAGAAGTGAGTTATATTTTACCCATTTAACTCAGTTGTTATGAATCAGTCATAGCATTAACATTCTTTCTGTTCCCATATGTGAGAGCATTTCTGATACTAATTATAAAATTAAGTTTTTGGTTAAGCATGCAAAAAAGCACGCTTACATGTAAAGTACAAAGGGAATAGCTTATATAAAGACAGCTCCCAACATGTGTAAGGACTGTTAGGTTTAGGTTTAAATTGAAATGGGCACGGAACAGTTGTTTGGTGGTGTTGTGGGGTTTTGTTGTTTGGGTTTTGTCTGTGTGTGTGTATTTTGGTGTTTTATTTGTTTGTTTGTTTTGTTTTGTTTTGTTTTTTAATAGGAGATTTTTGTTTGATTTTGTGGTTAGAGGAATGCCAACAATTTAATTCTGTAAAATTCACAACAGCATTTTGGAACACAGTTTGGCAAAAAAGGATACATTTTTTGATTGGCAAACACATCCTGCCTTATGTATTAGTGCTTCAAATAATCTCCTAAAGTAGTTAGCTCTATATTCAAGTATTGTAGACTGAAGCAGTAGCTTTTACTCTCTCATGCTATTTGTTGAAAATCCTCTCTGTTTCCACTTGGTGAAAAAATGAAAAAAAATAGAAAAAGCCCCAACGCTTTCATACCTTCAAGACTGCACTACTCTAGCAAAAAAGCAGAGAGAAGCAATAAAGATGATTCAGTTCCCCAGGGCACAGTACTTGCAGTTGATTTTGTCATTGTATTGCCAGGCAACAGGAGGTTCACAGAGTGCCTCCTGACCTATGAAGGTCACTGCACTCCAGGCTCAAAGGAAGTTGTTATGACCACAATATATAGGCACTGAAGTCTTTGTGTCTGTGATACACAGAAGAGGAAATCTGGGAATGAGAGGCTGACACAGGACACTGGTTACAGCAATAGCAAGAGACCATACTGTGGTTTTGTGGTCTGGGTGCAGGCAGAGTACTTTCTACGAGCTTCATAACCTCCATCCTTTATTTTCTCTGTGTGTAAAATGGTAAAAATATGTCTCTGCTTCAAAAGACAATGGAAGAATTAGCAGTGTGTTTTTAAAGCACTATAGAAGCGATAAAACACAGACAGTCAATAGAAAGCCAAGATGAATAATTGTACAGAAATCTTTAGAAGAAAGTCCAAGAAAAAACACCTGGCAAAAGAGAGAGGCATGGGAGGCGTGACAGAAGGAACAGAAAAGTAGCACTATTGGTTTGTTTTTCCCTTTGTAGATCAAACCAATATGTCAGATGCAATGCAATCTGTTATTTGTACAGGAAAATTCAGGAAAGAAAGAATGGAAACATCTGAACTAAAAAGTCTCGTAAAAATTAACTGTGCTGTCCCAATAAGTAGAGGAGGGTGTAGATGGACAGAGGGCTACATGGGAGGGCTTGACCTTAAGCACCAGCAGTCTCCCAGGGCTGATTATCACCAGTGCTCGTGGGTGGGTGGAAATAGCTTTTTGAATCTCTACAAGGATGTGAGAAAAGGTTGCAAGAGGTTGTTAACTGTTCAGCCCTGGATGGCAGCTAAAAGAGTTTATAGTTGCCTTGCCTTTCCTTCCCCTGTGGGAAGGAAGGGAAAAGGAGGTAGGACTCGTGGATTGAAATAGAAACAGATCTAATAGAACAATAACAAAGGAAGGGTGATACAAAGCCATGCCCAGCCGCCGGAGCATGTGCTCCCAGCAATGAACACTGGAGGGCGGGCATGGCCAGCGTGGCAGCTCCAGGGAAAACACGGAAGTTGGAGTCGGTGTCAGGAGCAGGAACAGGAGTGGAAGGCCTATGGGATGCTAGTCATCGAGGAAAGATGGCAGTTCCCTGGCAAGTTCCTGCATATATGTAAAGCATGATGTTAGTTATATGGAATAATCCTGCTGGCCAGCTTCGGTCTGCTGTCCTGGATTTGCTCCTCCCTGGTACTAACATGCACCTGTACCCGGGCAGTTGGAAAGTCCTCCATCACCCTGGTAACAGACAAGGTATCAACGAATTCCTACGTTCTTTTCATACCAAATCCCAAACACTAGAAAGCTACTTGGAGAAAACATTAACTTAATTTCATGGTGAAAATTTCTGACTGCATGAAGAAAACTTGATTTTAGTGAAAGCAGTACAAGAGGTCTTCTCTGTGACCTCAATTTTGTAATACAGTGGTCACCATTCAGTTACATCAGTGAAATCAGCTTCCAGAGGTCCTAGAGACTGGAGTGTTTCCTGTTGTCTTCTCCCCAGGCTCCCTGCTGTTCTTACTTCATTTTCAGCTCCCCTCTTTCCCTGGTCTCTGTTAGATTTCTTCATTGCTCCTGTAGTATTCCTTAGACACCTTTTGTGCTCCTCCTCCTTTTCCTCCCTCTTGTGTCCATTCCCATGTTTGTTTCTCCTTTATATTTCACAATGTACCTATGTACTAATTTTCCTGACCTCCTCACCATGTGCTGTTCCTTCAGTAAATAAGAGCAGTGACACCTGTCTAGTTCTCATGCCTGTAGGTAATGTTCTGGTGCCTAATGTTCCTGTTCAGGAAACCAAAACCAAAGTGATGATCCAAACCCTACAGCTACGTGTTGTACAAATAGTAGCCAGAAAGACCATGTTATAAAAAATTCGACACTTAGTGTAAGACAGAAGAAACAGATAAATATTGTCAGACTGTAAACTACAAGGGTATCTGATAAAAGAAAGTCCTAGCAACCTAGCTCTAAGAAAGCAGAAGTTTGTGTAGGTACTACAGAGAAGAAGACAAGTCGTGAAGCTGATGTGAGGCAGAGCAAGGGGACCACCTAGAAAACATAAGGAGCAACAAAACATAAAGCAGTCGGTTGACTTGGTCTGGGCTAGAGTTAATTTTCTTCATAGTAACTGGGATAGGACTATGTTCTGGATTTGTGCTGAAAATAGTGTTGATTACACAGGAATGTTTTAGTTATTGTCAAGCAGTGCTTACACAGCACCAAGGCTTCTCCTTCTTACACCACCCCATCAGCAGGTGGGCTAGGAGTACACAAGAAGCTGGAAGGGGACATGGCTGGGACAGCTGACCCCAACTGACCAAAGGGATATTCCATACCATATGACATCATGCTCAGCAGTAAAAGCTGGGAGAAGAAGAAGAAGGAAAGAATAGTGAGGTTTGTATTCCCAAGTCACTGTTACGTGTGATGAAGCCCTGCTGTCCTGGAGATGGCTGAACACCTGCCTGCCAATGGGAAGGAGTGAATGAATTCCTTGTTTTGCTTTGCCTGTGCTTGCTGGTTTTGCTTTACCTATTAAATCGTCTTTATCTCAGCCCATGAGTTTTCTCAGTTTTACCCTTCCGATTCTCTCCCCCATCCCACAGTGAGGAGTGAGTGAGTGGCTGCGTGGGACACAGCTGCCTGCCAGGGTTAAACTATGACAAGCAGAAAAGGGCTTGTGTAAAGATCCAGTGTGGGAGCACTGTAAGAGAGCATTGTGAGTGATCAGGTGTGGGAGCTGATCTTGTCGTGCTGAACAGGAGAGAGAAAAATGCCATAGAAGACCTCTAAGATTGTAGTGTTTGGAAACTTATTTGGCTTTCCTTCCATCCTCAGTTATGATGAAAAGTAAGAAGACTATCAATAATGTGTTGCACTTACATAATGCCCTTCATTTCATGAACTTTAAGGTCTTCATAGACATGAATAAATTAAGCATTACAACAACAGTCTGCAAGTAGAGTAATGTTGTACTTTAGGGAAGAAATTGAAGTGTGAGGAGTGACATGAATTACTCAAGTCGAGTCAGTGGCTGACTGGGAAACAGAACCTGGATGTCTTGGCTCTTGCTTTTATTTTCTAACCACTAAGCACATTTTCTGCACTCAATCACTAGGAATGTTTTGTATTAGCCAAATAAAACCAAAAACCTTGTCGAAATGCTACAGCAAGAAAACAATGAATCATTAATCAGAAAACATCTGGATCATGAGGGTGCTTTCAGAAGCTGCCTCCTGAAGGTCTTTTTAGACAGCACTGCCAGGCAAGCAAAGGGAAAACCAGGATTCTTGAGAAAATGTTGCAGGATTTGCCCTGTGGTTTCCTACTTGGCTGCTCCAACGGTACTTTTAAAGCACATTCCATGCAAAAGTCAGAGATGTGTGTCTGTAGAGTGGGGAGAGGAAGGGAAGGTGTGCACTCACCCCTGCACTGTGCTCCTCGCCCTTGCCACCAGCTGTTGTCTTCACCTCACACTCCAGAAGAACGAAAAATAAACCAGCAGGTTTTGTTAATTAGCTTGTTTGTTGTTTGTTTGCTGCCCCCCTTTTTAAAAAAAAAAACCCCTTAATATTGAACCTTAAACAGAGTTCATCTACCAAAGGATTGACTTTCAGATTTGGACCAATGCAGCATTCATTGAAATCAATATAGTCCTTCCTCTTATGTGCAAATCCTATGGCTATGCGTAAGCACTGGAACATAATGGTAATGTTTGATAATAGATGAAAAGAATTAAAGCATTGCCCTTAGGCCTTTCTTGTCATTCTTGTAAAAAATAATAATACTGAAAAGGAGAAAACAGGAGAATTAAATAATGAAAGGACAGTGTAGCTGTAGCACGTAAAAATGCCTTTGACAGTAAATCAGTGATATCTAGGACTTTAGCTTGTCATACAGTGCTTTCCTCAGAGAAATAAGAAACAATGAAATTGCTTCAATAACCAAGAGCAAAATGATCAGCTTCCAATCTGGTAATTTGCCATTGATATAAAATGTGCACATATATCCAGGTACAGACGCATATTTCCTCATTTACAATGTTCACACTTAGGTTTTTTGGTGGATCATTTCATGCCTGTCACGTTTTGTGATTACAGGAGATGTGAGCTGAAAGATGAGGGGATGCTTCATTCAGCAAGCACCGATGCTTACAGACTTGGAAAGAGGTATCAGTCTTGATGCGGACCTGAAAATGCCCAAAGGATACAAGTAAGGTCAGGCAGCACTGAAGGGAAGAGGATATAGGGAAGTAAAGAAAAGAAGAGGAAAACACAAAAAGAAAACATGGAATATTTCATAGCAATAAATACAGAAGAAGTGTTGACTTAAATGGGCTTATGTGGACATGGTTCAGTTAGCAAAAGGATGTGTGATGCGAGGTGCTCTCAGCAAAATAACATGTTTTTTTCTTCTTCTTCACAGAATCACAGAATGTCAGGGATTGGAAGGGACCTCGAAAGATCATCTAGTCCAATCCCCCTGCTGGAGCAGGAACACCCAGATGAGGTTACACAGGAAGGTGTCCAGGCAGGTCTTGAATGCCTCCAGAGAAGGAGACTCCACAACCTCCCTGGGCAGCCTGTTCCAGTGTCCGTCACCCTCACTGAGAAGAAGTTTCTTCTCAAATTTAAGTGGAACCTCTTGTGTTCTAGTTCGTACCCTTTACCACTTGTCCTATCATTAGTTGTCACCGAGAAGACCCTGGCTCCATCCTCGTGACACTCACCCTTTATGTATCTGTAAACATTAATGAGGTCACCCCTCAGTCTCCTCTTCTCCAAACTAAAGAGACCCAGCTCCTTCAGCCTTTCCTCATAAGGGAGATGCTCCACTCCCTTCATCATCTTTGTTGCCCTGTGCTGGACTCTCTCCAGCAGTTCCCTGTCCTTCTTGAACTGAGGGGCTCAGAACTGGACACAATATTCCAGATGTGGTCTCACCAGGGCGGAGTAGAGGGGAAGGAGGACCTCTCTCGACCTACTAACCACCCCCCTTGTAATACACCCCAGGATGCCATTGGCCTTCCTGGCCACAAGGTCACAGTGCTTGCTCATGGTCATCCTGCTGTCCTCCAGGACCCCTAGGTCCCTTTCCCCTACGCTGCTCTCTAACAGGTCATTCCCCAACTTATACTGGAAGCTGGGGTTGTTCCTACCCAGATGCAACACTCTACATTTTCCCTAGTTATATTTCATCAAATTTTTCCCTGCCCAACTCTCCAGCCTGTCCAGGTCTCTGGATGGCAGCACAGCCTTCTGGCGTGTCAGCCACTCCTCCCAGCTTGGTGTCATCAGCAAACTTGCTGATAGTGCACTTTATTACCTCATCCGAGTCACTGATGAATATATTGAATAATACAGGCCCCAGTACTGACCCTTGAGACACTCCACTAGATACAGACCTCCAACTGGACTCTGCCCCATTGACCACAACTCTCTTGCTTCTTCTCTTCAGCCAGTTCGCAGTCCACCTCACTACCCAATCATCCAGACCACACTCCCTCAATTTAGCTGTGAGCATGCTGGGGGAGACTGTGTCAAATGCCTTACTCAAGTCAAGGTAGACCACGTCCACTGCTCTGCCATCATGCGTCCATCTTGTTATGTCCTCATAAAAGTCAATGAGGTTGGTCAAGCACGACTTCCCTTTGGTGAAGCCATGTTGACTGCCCCTAATGACCCTCTTATCCCTAATATGCCTTGAAATGGCACCAAGGGTAAGTCGTTCCATCAGTTTCCCAGGGATGGAGGTGAGGCTGACTGGTCTATAGTTACCCGGGTCCTCCTTGCCCTTTTTGAAGACTGGAGTAACATTTGCTTTCCTCCAGTACTCAGACACCTCTCCCGTTTCCCAAGACTTGGCAAAGATGATGGAGAGTGGTCCAGCAATGATCTCAGCCAGCTTCCTCAGCACCCGCGGGTGCATCTCATCTGGACCTATGGATTTATGGATGTCCAGATCGCATAACTGCTCCCTAACCTAGTCCTCTTCTTTTTCTTCTTCTTCTTTTATTTTTTTTTTTTTATTTTTTTTTTTCTCTTCTGATCACTGATCTTGCTTCTTTGGCAAGCAAAAAAAAGTTGACCTAGCTTTGATTTTCTAACTTCCTGTTTCCCTTCATCTTTTTGATCTGAGATGTAAAGCACTAATTTACATGCATTTTACCTTGTCTCTCTATTTCTCAGCAGAGATTCATTGACCAAAATGTTCTTTAACACCCAGGTGAAAGGGGAACTTTGTGGCGGCCTGCCTAATAATAATTATGGTTAACATAATCACTGCTGGGACCTTGGACAGGGAGAGCAGTAGCCAGACACTGCAGTAGGCTCTTGTTCCTCCAGCTGAAGAGGAAGGGTTTCTTTCACCACTGCTTATCTCATGTTGTGACTTGCTGAGAGATGTGGTTGCCTTGGAATTTTAACAACTACCTGAGCTCCCGTCCTGCATTTTCCCAATTATTTTCCTTGCCTTTAGGAGTCCTTCTGCAAGGTTATGTTACATTAGTTTCTGACACTTTTACCTACCCAGGTGCCCTCTGGGCTCTGAGCCTGATTTGATGCCATCTCAGAAGCTTTACCACAAAGTCTTCAGACTCCTGAGATCTGCATTTGGTCTGCTGCCAGACTGTATAAGGAGCCACAGAGTAATGCATGACAATGAAGTTTGACATTGTTTGTGAAATGTACAGGCTTGGGACAATACAACTTCTGGTCTTGTTTAATGGAAAACACTACACTGAGCTTGACCTTTCGACTTAATGCAATGCTGCTCTAACACCATGTCTTTCTCATTTGTATCGCTCAAGGAAATCCTGCTCTCTGTGACATTAGGTTTTATCTGCACCATCAATCTCTAGCAAAAAGACATATAGAAGTTCTCCTGAGGGGACTGCACAAATCTTTTTTTATTATTATTAATGCTGAACATAACCACTTTGGCTTTGTAGCCAGTATTTTCTGAATTCATCTGTTCATTTTTCTGGAACTTGAGAAAAATGTAGGTTTTATGTCTTATTTAATGAACTGTGGTTCACACGGTAATGGAATTGCAAGCTACTGTCAAATCATAGATAATATTCCATCTGTGATGTTATACTATGTTGCTGGGCCAAATATGCTTCTGGCTTAAGTCAGCACAGCTTAATTTACATCAGCAGAACCTTTCAATGAAACTTGAAGTAACAAATTCATCCATCCAAATGATCTTTACCTTCTTCTAATTCCAGAGTCAAAGTGCAGATTGTAGAAGTTGTACTACAACATTCTAGGAGTGTAAAAGTACTACAGCAGGAAAGAAAACAAACAGATAAATAAAACCAATTATTTTTAAAAGAAGTCCACATATATCTTAAACATGTATTATTGTGTCCTGTCTGCCTCTAAACATTAGCTGCTTAGTCTATAGCAGACTTTTATCTCCAGTTCTCAAAAATTAGTGCATGACCTGGCTCCTTCTATTTTTTGGTGTTTAAGGTCACTGTTTTTTTCTTGTGAAAGTGGATATTATATTGGGTCAAAAGCACATTCCTATATTGGGTCTTTAATGAGTACAATAACAAATAGGCTTTCTGATTTTATTACATTATTCTTGCTCAAATACCCATGGTAGTTCAAGTACCTGCAACAGCCTGTGTGGAGCAATCACCTTTGCTTTTCAGTGAGGGGAGAATGTCACAATAAAATGGCTGTTCTGCCTCCATGCTATTTCTTGTGAGCCTGGCAGGAGTCTCCAAACACACATATGAGGCACAAATCTCAAGATGGGGGCTGTGGCTGGGGCTAGCTGTCAAAACGCCTTCTTTACTGTGCAACCTGCCCCCGATTCTGTGCTTGGCACAGGGAGGGAGGTTGCTGTGGGCAGGCAAATTGTCCAGACAGCCCACAGACAGCATCACATCCCATCTAAATGATGAAGATACTATGCAACCAGATTTGCACAGGACACATGATGGAGGAAACAAACTTTTGGTAAATCCTATAAGCACTTCCAGTCATTGGACAATAGAGAGCATGGCTTTGCAGTGCTTCCATAGGGTGTCACACGACCTGTCTTTGCTGTAACATTTTTCACCGTGCCTTAAATCCATGCGGAAACACAACTATTGTCTTTATCAGGCATTAGAACATTATTAGGCTAAGAACAGTGCAGATCCTGTGACCATACTGCCTGCAGCGTGAGGAGACAAGAACCTCAAAACAGCTCAAAGCGTGGGCAAAGGAGCTGACAAATAAGACATTAGCAGCACATGGGGGAAGAGCAGCACAGGTGGGTTCTAAACTCTCCCAAACTCTGAACATTGTAGCAAATGAGAAAAGTTAAGACCCCAGCACTCTAACAGGAAAAAACAAACAAACAGCTGATCTTGTCTCTTTCCAAATGACACAGAGCAGTTGAAGATCCACCCACAGCGTGTTAACACTCATTGGCAATGATAGTTCTGGACTGAGAGAAGGTGAAAAATGAAGCTGCCATTTTTATCCTCTGGAATTGAAATAGCTTTCCTTTCACCTTGCAGAGCAGCAGCACAAATGCGGCTACCCACACCCAAGCAGTCAGAACCACATTGCCAACACACAATCACTGTTTGGAAAACAAGCAGCTTTGGTAGAGAAAGGATGGGAAGATTTTTCCACAATGTTTGGGAATGTTTGGCACGCAGAAAACCCCTGCTGGCTGCCTGCTGGCCTGCCGGAGAGCTAGTGCTCAGAACTGCAGATTCTGCTGATATCCTCCAAATGTGTTAATTTTGCTGCTGCTTTGAGTGTTTTTCATCATCCTTGTCCAAAGCAAGAGATAGACAGGAGGGGCCTTTTCCTGCTCCCTTTGAAGCCCACAGCAGGTTTTCCTTCAATGGAAAACTGCCAGGATCTGTACCTGACCAAATAATTTTGTGTTTCTGCAGCTGACTGCATTTCCCTAATAGCACTTGCTCCTAGCCTTGATTCCTAGCCAGAATCCCAGGGCTTCTTAAGGGCAGATTTTGACCCAGGAGCTGGTACCACTGCCGATGATGCTTCTTCAATTCGTGGTGCCCTCCACAGACGACTCTGAGTGTCTTATTGGTGGCAATGCCCTCCCTGTTGTCTGTGGGACCATGCCATTCCTTAAAGCCATACCTTGGCCCTTGGTCATCTCTTTATTCGCAGTCACACAGGCTGTATTAGCACTTTGTCATGTCAGGAGAAATACCCAGGCAGATTTTGTTCCTTGCAGTCCCCTCCATTCTGGTCCTGCTGCAGAATATTGCCTTGTGGGGGAAGTTACCACAAATGGTGTCCTTGGTGGCGGGTGCCTGCTTTGGTTCTGTGCCACAGGGAACAATTGCAGTGGGTACAGTTCCTTGAGCTGCACACCCTGAGGAGGCAAAGGATTCGCACACCACGTACAGCTGGTGTGAGTTTTATCTGCAGACAGAAAGGACACTGTTTGAGTTAACTGGAAAAATAAACTTTGGCCGTGAACACCATGCTCACTGTGGGTGTAAGCACAAACTGGGTCACCCCCAGATGCAAGGCATGTTCCTGCTCCTGTGGTTCCTCCTCACTTGTGGCCCGAATGATAAAGAAAATAATTTTAAGGTGAATAAAGAAAAAAGCCTTTACAAAATCTACTGTCTATTTTTCAAAGTAATAACCTGGACCTGGCTCCTGTCCCACAGCCACAGGCAAGTAAGGTGGGAGCAATGGAAAGTGGTATCACTCCATTTTTAAGCTGAGGAGCATCACGAGAGGAGCATGGCATTGAAATTAAAAAATAATACCTAATTTCTGCCTCCAGGAGATGCATGCTTTCCCACCTGGGAGATCAAACTTGAACAGGCACCAAGAAACATACCTGTAACAAGACTGTAAGAAGCAGTGTGCTGTAAAAGAGATCTGTAGGCCAGAGCTGAAGTGGCAGTGATTTTTCTGGTGGTAGTAATACTCAAGCAAATAAGCCACACGTCTTTCAGAGCACGTCAGAGATACACATTAATGCTTAAGGCATTCAGATGAGAGCAAAAATTTGTCTATTGGAGCTATTCCTTATCAGAACAAGATGCAGAGTAGTAGAGTTTGCAAGATACTTGTGTGCACAGAGCTAACAAGCACCATCAGGAAGCAGGAGGCCCTGTATTATGTGTTTACACAATAAATGTCATACATACTGCTTCACATCATGATGTGATATATCATTTGTTTGTATCTACAGACTGACATACTTTAAAATAATCAGCAAAGGACTGCATGGCAAGCCAGCTTGTCACTGTTGATTCTCTAAGCTTTCAGTGACCACTCTTTTGTCTGTATACTTACTTCTTGTCCTTCTAAAAATCATGTGACAATACAGCAAATATCAAAACTGGAAAAAAGCACCATGACTAAAACTGCATCCAACCTTTCTCAAAGCAGAGCTGGTGTTAGACATCTGCAGCCTGGATGCGAAAGCACTGCCCCTTTCCCTTTCATCAACGTGATGTGACTTGCAGCGTTACCTAATGGCTGTTCACACTTCTGTAGCCTATGATCCTACACAGTGCCTTTGTTTGTTTATACCAAATCAAATATAGGTAGATTTTCTCTCTTCCCTGTTGCATTGATAAAAAATAGCAGGTGGGAAGTCAATTTTATTTTGCTTTTTAACAAAAATTTCACACAACTTCACAGACAATTGTTAAATCTTACAAACCTTAAAGAAAACAAAAATGTGCCTAAGCATTTTGTCAAGATGGAAATGCAAGAGCAGAAAGGTTAAATGACCTACTGAAAAACATACCAGAAAATCAGTGGCAGCATCAGAAATCAAACAAAAATAAGTGTTATCTTACCGTTTCCTGTACCAGCCATTGCAACAGCCTTATAATGCAATGCGTAGCAGTGTATGACTGCTTCCACTGATGGTCTACCATTAGCACCTTCATTGTTTAACGTTTTATTTTCTGCAGATGGGAAAGTGTCGCAATAATTTTTTTTTTTCAATTTTAGATTATTTCCTGCCTGTAACAAGTATCTCTAAAATCCTCATGTGATTCCTCATTGTTTTATGCTTTGAAAACAGTATGTCTTCAACATTTTTTACTGCACAAGTAAGAATAATTTAGTATTAATTTGATGGGGAAGCATATTGGGATAACCAGAAAAGATGGCTCTCTTCTTAAGGAAGGTATAGTGACGGCTTTCATTTTCTTAAACTATTGCCATCCAGCATGAACACTAGGGGTCATATTTAGATAACCACTGGCATATTGCAGAGCACATCCAGGAGAAAAAATAATCACACACTCACCAATATGCCATGAATATTTAACAATTCACAGAGGAGCAACAGTGATTTTCATAGCATACAGTGCAAATGCTGGCTTGTTGTGAAGTGCTGGGCTGACTCCTGTATTTCTGTGCTTTCAGTGGGAGTTTGGAAGCGAAGTGGGAAGGCTCACAACATGCTCACAGCATCGTACCAGCTCTGTCTTTTCCCCTAGAGGGGAATGTTTCTGCACAGAGTTCTCAGGGTCTCTGCACCTCACTCCTGTATTTTCAGTGCCACAATGATTTCAGATTTGGAAAAGTGGGGCACAGTGTCTTTCTTGTTGAGCCAAAGTACTCTCAGGAAAACCAGAAAGTTCATTTAAGAGTCAGACTGAGAGACAGAGACAACAGTTGTTTCATCAGTTTTACTAAGCTGTTGCATACTTACACATTTCTTGAAATTAACTTTTACCACCTGTAATCCCCACAGCTGACTCCAAGAAAAGATCCTTGACATTACATAGATTCCTGGAAGCCCAAATAATGCTCTTATGAGGAACAGCTGGATCATAACATTAATTTTTCATCATTCTTACAGTGGCAGAAAGAGACTGAAAGGACATACGTGCTTTTGTGGAGATGCAGCTATACTGGTTCTGAGAGACTGAGAGGCAGATGTGTTCCCTTATGCCAAACAAGAGATGCTAAAAGTGGCCTGGTGGATGGATGTCCTGCTGGCCCCAGCTGTGCCGTGGTTCACTGGCAGCTGTGGAGGCCTTGCAAGGTCACGCTGTTATGGATTGTTGTAAGCCTGGGCTGATGTCAACTTGCACCATTGTGCTGGTGCAGTTTCATACAATGAAATGCAGATGTAGAAAATAAGCATTAGCTCGTGCCTAATGCCCTTCTATCTGTATGCCTTGCTTGTTTCATACATTACACTTTCCACTGCTTTGTCCAGTCACCTTTAAAAGTACTGGAGTTTCCACCATTTCCTTTCAGAGACTATTCCACAATTTGAAATGTCTTACTGTCAAGAAGGTTTTCCTGACATTCATCCTAAAATTTCCTTCTCTTAATTTCATCTCATTTTTCCTAATTAAACAGCTGTGTAAAGAATTCCTTCCTACAGCTAGATCCTAATTGCAGCCATTCTTCAGTGTACAAGTAAATCGAAGAAGGAAAAGGAAACCTGAATTTACTGCTGCCTTGTGAGGTAATTGCAGAACCAACAGCAAAGGACTGTCTGAAGAATCTTCTTTCAGGTTTGAAATGATGAATACATGTGATATGGAGAGTTAATTTTAACTTGGATGCTCTAGAAAGTGTGAATCAGAACTAAGAATAAATAAGCAGTTCAAGAAATATAGAAGGTGTAATGGATTTTCACTGACATGAGAGTTTTTAAAGAATTTTAGTGCTATTTCATACTAAAGATATGGTGTCACATATATACTTCTCAATCTTTCTTTGAAAATGTACTGTCACACTTAAGTATCCCCACTGTTGTTTGGAGCTTCTTCTGAAACTCCTTGACCACTACAACTACTCTTTCTTAAATGGTTAACAAATTAATCCAAAACCTTATTGCTTATAACTTAGTAGTAATAGCTTATCCCTCGAAACAGGGATTTATGTTCATGCATGGTGATAAGAAACCCTGGATTCATAAATTTTACTAAAACTCATCAGCACTTTGGGCAATAATAAGATATTAATTCCACACTGTCCTGGTTAAATTTCGATTTAACTCTTTTGCCCTGGTATTTCTCTCTCGTGTGGTTTCAAATTGAGTGTGCTGGTTTTCATTTCCCTTCTCAAGACTGGTTGTATGACATTGGTAGTACAGAGCAGGTGCTTTGGTTATGTCTGCCTATCTGTCTGTCTGTCTGTCCGTCTATCTTATCTATCTATCTATCTATCTGTCGATCTATCTATCTATCTATCTATCTAATCTATCACAGACACTGAGTCTCAACCCTGACTGGAATAACTGGTGAAACACTTCAACCCCTGAATATTCTCCAGGAAAACAAGATTTGTCATTACAGAAATTTAGCAGTATGGACATTTCTGTTAAAATGCATGGCTGTTCACGAAATTTGCTCTTCAGAAACCTGCGGTTTTCCTTGCATATATCAGGTTTATCTCTGATTTGATTTCAGAAAAGTCAGATCAGTATCAACTGAGACCCAAAAGGACTGAACCAGTCAAGAACATACAGCAATAAAAAGGAACTTTAAAAAAAAAATACTCCGGTTCTAATGAAATACCTTATGTTTATTTTATTTTTTTTTTTAAACTTTATTTTTTTTTAAAGATCTCTGGGAAGTGATCAACTTGTCTTAAGAAGTGCTTTGGTTTTAATAAGCATGTCAAACCACACCAAATACCAGCTATTGAGACTTAGGTCTGTTAACTGCTATACCAAAAAATGTTGTTACTTCCATGCTTTTTCCTGCTCCCAGCAGAGAAGCACCACACGGCTGAGAGTCTGAGCAAACATGGCTTTTCCTACCCTGTGCATGGCTGTACTTGTGGGTTAATTTCTACCACTGAGGCACTCCAAGTAGCAGTGGATATCTGCATCTCCTGGCTCATCTCAGCATGGTGGATTTATTGTGTGGACGGGCAGTAATGTGACACTGACTCTGTCTTCAGGGTGGGTGAGAAGAGCACAGATCCAGCTCATGGTCACTGTTTGGGGCAGCAGTGGCACCTACCAAGCATGTGGCTCAGTATCCTCATTTCTTCTTTTCAATCAGGATCGGGGAATTCAACACCTTACAAGAAGTATGTGATGCTTAGGGAACTACAGTGTCATTTTTGCTGTAATTTGCTGTAAAGCTGAGAAAATATTCCTTTGGTAAACTGTCATTGAAGAATTACTTCAGCATATTACAATTCAAACTTCTGATACTGTAAGTACTAGGGCTATTTTGTGCAATGTGCTTATCTGGGGTTTTATCTAAAACACACTAACAAAATTTACTGATTCATTAAGGAATGTTCAATGCCGCACAAGTACATCTTGACATAATGTAATTGTTTTGCTTTGGAACAGAAGAATGTAAAAGGCAAAAACTGCAATACGTGAATATGACAGTGTTCACTTAAGGCCATACTTTTCAAAACATAGTAATCTTAATTATTGGTTTAATGCTGACAGTGTGCTTGCTGCTCTGCAACAGCAAATAAAATAATATTTTAATATATTTGATCAACATAATGAAGAATAAGCATAACAGAAAGGGATTAAGATATTAAAATAATTGATTTGAATTATTGCTCTTAACTTCCAATTTTATGGCTATTGTAAAATAAGCTAGAATGAGTGAAGCTGTAATTTCAGTGACATGAAACGAGGAGGATTCAAAGCAGTTTCCAGGCTGTGCTGTTCCTGTCTTACAGCTCAGGCAATGGTCACTCCATTTAGTGGGAACTGGTTTTAGAATACTTTACCTGAAATCTACCATCTCAGGAAACCATATAATTTCTTGAAATAATAATTGTGTCTCCTGAAGCTAATGGTGTCATAGAGATGTTGCAAAAGCTGAACTCTACCATCCTCAGACTGTTTCTTTTACGATTTCCAGTTATCATGCTTAGCTTTCACCTGGGCAAAACTACAGATGATAAGGTGAGTATCTGTTGATTCCTCAACCCTCCATGTTCTTAAATACAAATCATACAAAATATGGCATGGAATTTCAACCCATTTTGGATTGCAAGACAGCCCATAAAGGCAACAGGAATCCAAAATAGGGATTAAATTAAATAATATGTAAAAATACATGTAGTAAGGAAGGAAGTCTTTCTTTATTCCAAGGGTCTGAAAACAAAGACCCTGAAAAACAAGCTCTGAAAATATGAGCAGGCAGACAGGGAAGGTCCGTACATTGCCATGGGCTGTGCTAAGACACCTGACAGAAAACCAGGAAAAAAGCTCAGGATGGATAAAGACAGACCCGTTCACTTCAGTCTTGCCTAAGGGAGAGAAAGAGTGGGGGTCTCTGGCTATCCCAGGAGCTCTCTGAAGGCACAGAGGAGCTGTTGATCTAAGAGCTCTGCAGGACTGCAAGGTGGCCTTTGGATGAAGGGCTGAAACATCACCTTTCCCTTTGCTTTCCCACCCACCTTTCAGAACATGATTGATTCATGAGCCTGTGGCTTGCTGATGTGAAGTTTTAGTGGCAGAACCTGCTTAAGATGCTGCTGCCCCCATTCTCCCTCTGTACATGCACACCACGTAACAACGCTGCTGTTTCCAAGTGACCCAGCAAACAGAGAATATTCCTTTGCTTTGGGAAAGGATGAATCATCGCACCAGGTGGGATTCTCTACTCACAGGTTCTCTACATCTCAGCACTGTCTGTGGGACCTTTCCTTCCTTAAGTGATGCAGCTCTGCTCTGGCTTTTTACTTGCTCCTTCACCAGTAGCTTGTTCCTGCCCCTCTGCAGCCCAGCTGGAGGAACATCTGGCAGCACTGGGGAGCAGGTAACAAAGGACACGTGTCTGTGCAGCAGGTTCTCTCATGCTCTTCCTCATATTCCTGGAGGTCCCAGGGCATGGAGGCATTTTAGGGCCAGATCAAGGAGGAAGTGACACCAAAAACATACTGTCATGAGAAAAGTGGGGATCATTGGGGGCCAAGTTTCTCTTCCAAACTGCGATCAACCCCCAGGATTTTTCATAAGACAATTAGAGCTTATCATCCAAGAGATGTATTCACACTGTCTAATTTTAGGCATCCAACATATGTGGTCTTCTAAACAGCTCTGTTTCTCTCTCTATTAACTCTATCAGGAGCTCAGGCATCCAGGTTCCCCTCTTCTGCATCATCTCCCAGTGTTACAAGCCAAAATGTCCCAGAAAACTAAGAACATACGGGTGCACGAGCCACAGATTCACTTTCCTGAGCTCGAGTGCCATGAGCTGCCAGCTGGTGCATGAAGGAGAACACCTTTGGCATTTTTGCTCCTGATGGACCAGCCCCTACCATACACAGGGATGAACCAGAGGGTGAGGGCCACCTCCCCATCAGTGAACACTGCTGAGTGTTTGCACCCACATGTTCCACATGCCGCTCACCTGGATAGACCCCATCCACCTGAACAGTCACGTTTGGGTTTCCTCCATTTTCCAAGGAAGCAGCACAAGGACCCATAAGCTAGGACTGTTACAATGAAGGCACAGAAAACACAATAAAAAGCCTAGAAACCCAGGATTTTTAGGCTTTTCCAAAAACAGGTGATATTTTAATGAAGTACTTATCTCCTGCTTAATTCTCTAATAGGATGTGATCCTTCTTGTGTCTACAAAGTGCTTCAAATCTTATGCTTTAGTGCTATTACATTTTATGAAGCCTGTGAAAATGATGACACACACCAGAGACTGAGGACTGTTTACTCAGTGGGTTACAGGAGCAAATTATTAGTGCTAACACACAGAGTACCTTTGTATGATTGATCTCTCCATGTATCTGGCTTAGTGACAGCTGTTGGCAAAGAAAATAAAAAGAGAATCCATGTTACAGACAGCCACAGGGGAATGAAAAGAAAAATGTCTTCATAGTCTGTGAGCTGTTTTTTTTTATTAGTGCATTAAAGTAATTTTAGGAGTGTGCTATTTGCTAGCCAAAATAAAAATATTGAAAGTAACCAATAGGTACTTCTAGTCCGAATTTTACTGGTCCCCAAACCAGTAAAATAAAGGTTTAAGAAACCTAAAGGTTATTGAAATAGTCTTCAGATGAATGTGTTATGAAAAGACAATTTTTACTTTGGATGGTGTGAAATCTATTAAATTATACCAGACCTGATATATAAGAATGGTGAATCTGATTAATTTTCCTGAAATGAATGAAGGAAAACACTGAGCAAACATGAGAAATAATGAAAACTGTATAGACTTGAAGAAACACTGCTGAAATTAAAGGTTCAAATTCTAAATCCACCAATGCAAAACCAGTTAACTGAATATGCTATCAAAGTGTCTGTCTGTCCCTTGCTAGGGAGCGGGAACCCTCATTTGCACAGACACACAGTGGCATTGCCATCGTGCCTGAGTGTGCTGCTTTCTACCCCTGGCCATGTGTGCTAAAGGAGCGGTGCACCCAGTGTGCGATGTGGTCACAAGGAATCAGCATGGTCTGAGCAGCTGTCCGTCTGTCACAGGCTGTGACTGTTTGTCCCCAGCCACCCAGCTCACTGTGGCACAGGGCTTGTCACTGATTCCAGCCACTGGAAAAAAAAAACACCTTCTTTGAGTGCTTTTTTTAACTTGATCCTGTGCTGAATCACATTCAGTGTGCACTCCTGAAAATGGCATCCTGTGGAAGAAGATCCAAATCGTGTGCTCTTGCAAGCACGGTCCCTCTTTCCCCTGCAAAATCTTACCCGATCTTAGCTCTCTTCCACACTTGCAGAATTACTTGACTTGTATGTGATTTAAAGATAAAATTCTGATTTTTTTCTTTAGCTACATTGATCTTGCAGATATTCAGATGGTATTGTGGAAAATCAGTTTTGGTCTTGTTCTCCTTCACTCGGATTGAGGGTATATTCCTTGCTGTTTTTAGTTGCTACCTGACAATTTTCGCTCCTGGAGAATCTGTTTCCTAGGTTCTGAACTAGAATCAGACCCCCATGGAACAATCATGCCTTCTATTTGTGTTTCTCACTCCCCTCCTGGGACCTTCTCTCTCCCACATGTGGGACATGTAAGGCTCCAGGTTTTTTCCAGAATGACTCCAAAATTTTTCTGTTTACTTAGAGTGAAGAAAATCAAGACATAGACAGATCCAGGCATTCAGTTTCTGATTTGGTTTCATCCTGAAAGTAGACTTTGTATGAAAAACAGCAGTTTCAGTAAATATGTCAAGCTTTTTCTACATAATCTCTACACAGGCTAGCAGTGGGAAAGGCCAGGTGTTTTGCTCTGTGTAGTTTCTAGAGCGTACACGAACTGGAAGACAGAATAGCAGAGAGATTTTCAGTGAGCTCAGTCACCATGAAAAATAGACATCCAGACTGGCTAAGCAGAGGTGAGTCATAAACCCAAATATACATTCTTCTTGCACACAAAATCAAAAGCCAAGCTGTTGGTTGGAAATGTACGTGATTTGGGAAATGAAGCCTGTATCAAAACTCCGAAGTTTTAGCATTTTATGTTTTAGCAATTTAAGTGTAAACTTTTGCTCCCCTTAGACTTAAAGACAAAAATAATAAACAGGAAAAATTTCATAAATGATCTAACAACTTTCCATTAAAAAACAATTAATTCAGGAGCCAAAGAAATCTGGATTTTTTAGTAAGTTATTTCTGCAGTACAAAATAGGTTCCTAATAGCCGTAATTTTACTGTCTTGAAATGTGGAGAAAAGCAATGATTATGAGAAAAACAATTGGTAATGGTTTTTGCAATGCTTGAGTAGCACAATAAATCAAAAAATACTCAGCAAATCAAAAATATTTTTGTTGGCTTCGTAGGATTCACCTTGATGTAGGAGATTAAGATTGTCTTCAGAGCTGTATAGGGCAGGCTGGAACCAATCTTGCCATGCATTGTGAAAATCTTAACCCAAATTGTAACTTACATGTGGAAAATTAACAAAAGTAATATTGCAGTTGAGCACAAGAATTATGTCACTACCAGTTGCACCCCGTTGACAGCTGTCTGCAGTATTGTCTGAGAGTGCTGATTCACTCCCGCAGCCTGAACTGTGGCATTGAAGTTATTAAGAAAAAGAGCAGAGAACAAACCCGTTCCTTATGTTATTGCTATTTGTTAGCCACCTGATTTGGAAGCACTTAGGCACGTACTGTGCGGATATGACCTCTATGGATGGGATGGCTGCCAAGCAGAGAACACATACTCTCTCCTCTTCTTTTCATGCTTACTGCCTGATGAACGTAGGTTGCCACATTATACAAGCTAACAACCTTTGCAATGTAGGTGGTTTCAGGAAAGTAGGAGAAAGACAAACAGCACGTCTGAGAAGATAAAAAACAGGCATGTCTGATGGCGTCTCCATGTTGAGGGATGACTCAGGAGCTCGTTTGGGTTTCTTTTCTCTTACCCCAGCTTATTTAACCTACTCATTCTCAGACACTTTACAACAAACTGAAAAGGAGAACGGCATATGTAGACTGACTGTTCAGCTTCC
This sequence comes from Columba livia, assembly GCF_036013475.1. NCBI lineage: Eukaryota > Metazoa > Chordata > Aves > Columbiformes > Columbidae > Columba > Columba livia. The sequence goes on along the minus strand of NC_088642.1, from coordinate 13,865,448 downwards.
AGGTAGCTTCTTCCCCCAGGATGGCACCTTCTGGAGCTTGCTGTAGTATCTGCCCAGGGCATGTGTTTGGATTCCCTTTATTGTTGAGTCTTGCTCCTAAACAGAAACACAACACAGACAGAGTGTGCCTGGGCCTGGAGAGCAACTCGTGCAGCTGACAGTGGAGACTGCAGAGCTGCAGCCAGAGACTTTGATTTTCTCTTAATCTGAAACTTCAGTCTTACAAAAAAATCCCACTGGCCACAGAAAAGAGAATTACGATCAGATATTGTTGTCTAGGTCTGACGGTGTTTTACACTGAGTTTGCAATGTTGACAAAGTCTCTCAAAGGGGCAGTCCAGTGAGGAGGAAACCCTACATCAGCACTAATGATGCTTTAGCGGTCTAATCTGTCCTTGTGAAAAGGGACCAGTTGTGACATACATTAGTGAGAGAGAAAGAACCAGCCCAACGAAGTTAGAAGACTTGGAACAACATAAAGTAATTGGACCTAATGGCAACAAGGTTTCTTCTTGGAAGGAGACAGCAAAAGGCAGCAAATAGTATGCAGATGGTCACTGTGAACAGTGCTGCGAGACACAGTCCATTTCTAATGCTCTACCTCAAGCAGCAGGAGAAAATGTCCAGTAATTCAAGTCTATGCGGTTGACAGGAGACAAAAAAACTGCAGGAAATTCAACAAACAATCATGCAAGCCTGACAGCCCAGTCACAATACCTGTTCTGTAACTGTACTCGTCAGTTCTGCCCCATTTTGTTCTTCCATCCTCTTTTTTTTTTTTTTTTGAATTGTTGCCTAGGAGCAAGTGTTGCTAATCAAAAATCTCAACTGATTTTACAAAATAATTAAAATTCCCCCACAAAATACCCCTGTTATCAGTCACTACACATGCACACAAACCTCAGCCCTTCTCCAGAAATATTCAGGAACCGTGCAACACCGTCTACTGAGTAAAAACATCTTAGAAGGGTTATTTTGGCATTGTGCATTAACAGAATCACCACTAGCACTGTTGTATCAGGGTACGTTTTTGTGTATGAACCAAAGTGGGCAACCCTGATGAGCAAAAGGGAAATGTACAGCTGGAGAAATCCCAGTGGCAAGACTTCTAGTGTAGTCTGAGTTTTTTCCTGTAAATGGGGGTTTTTCCTGTGCTTTAAGTTATAACCAAATGCTTTTCTACAAAACAATAGAAGTCTCAGCAAAAAGGTTTGTTAAAAATGAAAGAGAAAAAAAGAAAAAAAGAAAAAAAACAAGGACTGAAAACAAAACTATTTTAAACTTTTTAAAGAACAGAGGAAATCTAACAGACCTAAGAGTTCTGCTTTTCTTTTCTCTTAATTATTCTTGGCTAGATATCTTAACACTCACTTTTTATTTATTGATAATTACTTTGAATTCCTGCAAGTTCATTTGTCAATCCATACGCTCTGCCACATACAGTCTACTAGTTTACATTGTCTGACTATTGGCTGTATCCTTTTTTGTGTGTACGACCTGACACAATTATCTCCAGTTGCATGGAAGTCTGACAGCAGTCAGTCAGTGGGAGCATTGAATGAGCAAAGACTGTGGTAGTACAGTGTTTGCTCTGCCAATGTTTCCCAAGTGTCAAGGCACAAAACAAACCCCAAAATACGAGAAAATCCGATCCCAAAATAGAGAAACAAATACCTTCAAACTCCAACATAAACACAAGTAGAAGGATTATTTCTTTCTTTCTCTAAAGTTCAGAGAGCTTAGAAAAGCCTTGGAGACACAAATTGTTCACACAGGTGTGCAGTAGTGATTTTCCAAGAGTTTTGCTGGCTCTGCAGCCTAGCAGCCATAAATCAGAGGTGTACTACTCGGTAGAAGTAGTGGTGAGTTTTCACTGTCTTTATTTTGCTCCCAGAAAGGGCCTTTTTTAAATGCCCACAGCACTTCAATAGTAGCAAAATCACTGAATACTTCAGAAAAATGTCATAAACTAAAGGACAAAAGCATCCCTCAAAAATCATTACCACTCTTTACTTAAGATAGAGTCTACATTATCAAGGGTAGGTGAAAAATAACTAAAATGAAAATTACTGCAATTTCAGGCTGATTACAGAAATTAGATAAATTCATATTGATTTTGAATTCATCTTGAAATGTACTGTCAGGCTTTCAGAATAAATACTGTCATATTATCAGAACTAACAAGGTAAGAAGCATCACTGCACAAGGAAGAATACACAAATATGTTGTTTCCTGATAATTTCTGAAGAGCAACACATTTTACAACATAAGATATCCAGCCTAAGCATGTAAATGCATTAACTAATTTCAGGTGCTACAGTACACTTAGTGGACATTAGAGTACACAAACTCTCTTAATCAAAAAAGATCACCAAGAAAAAACAGAGGGTTAATTTCCCAGTCTAAGCAGAGGTAAAGCTGCAGCCATTATTGCTGTTAAATGGCCAGCTTTGAGAAACAGCAAAGAAACTTGGTGGATACTTTGGCAACTTGCCATGTGTTACAGATCTTCAGACATGGCACCAAATTCAAACATATTGACCAATGCCAACTTCTTGTCCACCTCTGACCTGAATAGATCTCACAATCCTGCTCACATAGCGTTATGTATGTTAAAAGATGAAAACACATCCTCTTAATCATACCATCTTATTTTAAAATAGCTTTTGATGGTATTGTTTTAATAAGGGTAGTTGTGATGATTGTATACAGAGAACAGGAAAAGCCTGTCTTTAAATGACTGCGGCCAATGTCATTTACCAGAAATGAGTTTGGCCCGGGATGAGTTATGAAGTCCACTTTAAATTATAATAAGGTGTTTATTGCCAGGAAAGCTCCTCTCTTTCACTTATATCTAATACAAATTTTGCCTTTTCTCTCCCCAAAACAATTTACAAATGTGATTGGTCCAAAGGTTATAGTCTGCGAATACAAATAATTAATTAAAATGTCAGTTATTGCCAGACTCAAAAATGAAAGATATTTAGATGACAGAGTGGTAAATCTGGCCGTACAAACACATAATTTTGAGAATACTCTGATGATTCTGTGGTCATGAAAGACAGGTAGTAGTGTAAAACTTTTGGAATATTTTCTAATATTCTAATATTTTCTAATCCAAGAAACTAAATGAAATACAGACAGTATGACTGCAGTAATAAAAAAACCCAAAACAAACGAACCCTGGAAATACGTTATTGTGTAGCAATGTATGCAGGCTGAAAGCGTAGCAATACAATAAATTGCAATACACAACCAAATATTGGTAACTAGAGCCACATTCTTCACATGCTACAGCATGGAAGGGGAGTCCTTCAGATTCAGCTCCACACGTCTCTGGTCCCATTAGCATTCTGCCAGCTCATTTCTGAACAGTCTATGGTAAACATTTCATGCAGAAGACAGGAAAGCATAGCAGAGAGTGACTTAGGGAAAACAATTAGGTGTCCTTCAGTATTTTGCCTTTAAGCAAGAAGTGTATTATTTTTACTCAGTTAACATGTCACAGGTATAGTGTAGACAGGAAGGAAGATATTAATTTTTTTTCTTATTTTTTTTTTTTCCACAGACTGTTCAGAGGTATATGGTTGATGTACTAAAGCAATCAAGAAACCAGTAAATGTCTCAGGTTTTTTTTGCCAGTGGTCTCATTTTCTCAGCATGAAGTGGGATACTATTGGTGCTACAGTCACCTCTGTTCTCTCCTATTTGTGATGGATAGAGGCTCAAATTATTCTTAGCATGCTGAACTTGTTTATTTAATTCTTATTTTGAATATATAGAAAAGCATCCCTGCTGTCATTGGACACAGCCTGTGAAACACAGTTTATTACCTACTGGAGTTAAAAAAAAAAAAAAAAAAAAAAAAAGAAGGAAAGAAATCACCTCCTTGACATCATAGATGTCAGTCTGGCTGAATCTTCCTAGTCCTCAGTGCTTATCCTGACCATGACCACAAGAGTGTTTTTCTCCTGGCCACTCATCTTCCCTACAAGAAACTATGTACTAGACCCAGGAAGCACTTACACTTGAAGTTGTTCACTTATCTACATTGAGGTGAACATTGTACCTTTATGAATTTGCATTGGTGGCTTTATTTTGGTAATAGAACCATGAGAAATGGAAAAAAAATAAAAAAAGAAGAAGGCTAAAAGTTCTTCCAGAAAGATATTCTGAAAAACAGATGAACTTGTTCTTATGAACTTGGGTCAATAACATAAATAGTATCATCTGTTGTGACACGTTTTGCATGAGTCTAGGTGCCAATGATTTTGGTCACACTTTTATTTCTTCACAGGTAGAAAATCCATGACCTTGCAAGGTATTTTCTGGCATGAAAATGTCAGTTTCAGTGCCTTTTCCTTCTTGGGTTATGATTTCCTGGTAGCAGTTGGGAGAAATGGACAGAAGAGGAAGTAAAGTACTACAGTGGCTGCACACCTGGCTTTGGATGGAGCAGCTAAGTTGCTGTGGTTTGATCCCAGGTAGCAACTAAGACCACGATAGCCACTTGCTCACTTTTCCCCCAGCCCCCTGAGTGGGACAGAGGAGAGAACTGAAAGGAAAGGGAGAAACTTGTGAGCTGAGATAAAACCAGTTTAATAAGGCACTAAAATAACAGTGTACTCTACTACTACTACTACTATTACATCATATAAAATAAATAAATTTTTAAAAACCAACACAAAAGAAACTTAGTACAATCCCTCATGAAACTCCAGCTGCACTGAACAACCAGTTCAAGAGAGGAGGACACCCTGGTCCACTGATCCCTATAAGAGAGAAAAAAGGCAAAAGGCGGAAAGGCCCAAAGAGCGACTGCAAAATGGCAGAACAGCAAAAGGCTGAACTATTAATAACAGCGGATTCCCAACAGAATGGGACTTCCGAATTGAACTAACCAAAGTAACAAACCAGAACATCCAATCTCATGGAACTAAGGAGCTGAAAAAGCTGACTCCAATTATATATTGAACATGATACTAACGGTAGGGAATAGTTCATTGATCATCCTGGATGTCAGTCCAGGTGCTGTCCTATCTGTGCCCACCTCCTACCAATTTGCACCTTCATCTGGACACATGGAGAAGTCTTTGGTTTCTGTGACAATAGCCAAGATGTCAGTGAGTTCTTACATTCTTTTCATACCAAATCTCAAACACTGGAAAGATATTGGAAGAAAATATCAACTCTACCTCAGGGAAGATGCAGTGTTATCTCATTATTCTTATAGGAAATCTAAACAAAAGACCCTGCTAGCTACAAAGGAGAAAAATTCTAACTGCGTGAAGAAAATTAACTCAGTTTCAGTCAAATCAGCACATGACTAAGTCCTGAGCATTTGGCTGGTGGAAAGGCTGTTGACAATGGGACCTGAGTTAGGATTAGCAAAGACCTCACATCTCCTGATCTCCTTGCTGAAGTAGGAGTCTCTCACAGTCTCCTTCAATTAGAATAGCAGTTTTACAGTCTGGTGAAGATGCCGCATAGATGTTTTTGGTCAGCTTTTTAGCTTTGCAATCCTCAAGAAAATGAAACTGTTATTTGAAGAAATACGGAATGTGTCTGAAAATGAAGTCCTTCATAGAGGACTACACAGACTATCTCATATCCTCAGCAACTTTTGTAAGAATAATTCTAATCTGGTCAGTATAAGTTTTCAACTAGACTTCTGCAATGTGTTCCCAATGGAGAGAAACAAAATAATATCTAATGACAGTCTTCAGGGTCTTGTTAACCTGGCACACCTGGCAAATAAATAAATAAAACAAACTTTAAAAGCCTGGAAGCTGCTATCATCTTGCAGTGACACTGGAAAAACAATTACAAAACAAAATCAATTTTTTAATCTACTAGACTGACTACACAGGACAATCCCTTGATTTGGTAGCTTCCAATGTCTCTTTACTTACCTTGTGCATGGTATGCACTAGAGATCAGTTTGACTAAGGCCTCTATTTCCAAGCAAGTAACAAGGACTTCATTTATGGTATATACCTTAATTGCATTGCATTCTTTTGCTTTTAAAATTCACCCCCAGCTAAACATTCACCCATTCCAGGAAACACTGATGATGTTGTAAAGCCAGAGATCACTCGTAGCACCTGCACTGCTCTGTCAACTACTGATGTCCATAACCAAAGCTTTCAGTTGCTGAATAAAAATAAGGTTAAAAATAAGGTTAAAATAAAAGCTTCTCTGGCCAGATCACTACAAGAAGTCTTATGGAAAAAACACCAGGGGCTGCATGAAGGAACACAGGTGCCAAAGAGTGTCTCCGTATGTTGGCTTGCACCTTAGCTATTCTCATTATTGTACAATAAAAGAAAATAATCTTCACAGAATAACATACCAACCTGTCCTCCCATTAGCACCGAATTTACAGCAATAACTCAATTTATTTGAGCTACATTCATCTAATTGTTGCTCCCAGGGCAAAGTCTGAATGCACAGTTTGTAGGAGAGGGCAGTTTGACACAGCTTTTTGTTTTATGACTTTCACAGAACTCAACCCTGAATTGCTTATCGATGAGCAGCACTGTCTTTGGTACCACATTAAAAGGCTCACTGAAAATACAACCCCAGCAACAGTGTGAAAGTGTTTACCAGCAAGAATGTTAGAGTGCAAAAAATTAGTGGTAAGAAAAAGGGGGCATATAATCATTATAAGTGGACTTCAGATGATAGATAAAGTTAGGGGAAAACATACAAGCAAAGGAAAACACAGTGGAGCACAATGGACTAAACTTATCCCAACTATTACTCTGGCCAACTGGCTGGTATCTGATTGTCAAAATATGTTTAATGGGGAAAGAAAGAAACAAAATAAAGTATAAAATCCGTCCTAGAACATAGTGCAGTGGTTTTGTTTGGATAAATCAGAATGCCTTCTATAATGCAGGTCTTCGAGATAAATTACTTATTATTGTAACTCCAATATCAAGCTACAAGCCCTACAATTTTTCTGCCCCCTTCCATTCCTCTTTTTATTTCATGGTATTCTGTAAATATCCAGTGTACTATTTTCCTGGGATCACAATAAAGAGGGGTTTTAGGATTTTTCGTGCCTTATCACTGTGAAAAAAAAGGCATTTATCCATCTATGACTGCTCATTTTCTAGATTAAAAGTCTGCATTATCTGTGCAAGCTTATGGCTAATTGTTCTGCATAAGCCATGGGTGTCTTATTTCCACTCACTACTTCAGAAATCCATTTGTTTTAATGTAGTTGCACATAGCAAGCTGTAAAGTAGGTTTTATGAAGCCAATAATGTAGATATAATACTTGAGGAATTCCTTTTTGTTTGGTTATATTTATTTTTCCAAACATTTTGTTTGAGAGAAAACGAGATTGCTATCTACTGTTTCCTTATTTTTTTGCAGGAAAGCAAAGGGTTGTTGACTTCCTCTCCCCTCCCTTCCTTCCTTCTTTCTGAAGGTACTGTACTCATCTGAAAAAAAGAGAACGAAATGATTGTTCCTGTTCTCTTTCTTAAGTCGTTTGTAACACTGTCCCTGCTAGTTTTCTAAGTTTACTGCAATCTCTGTACGAGGGGAGGGAGGAGAGGGAGAGAGGGACAGAGATTACGAACATGAGAGCAGGTAGAAAGCTTAGGGCAAGACTCCTTCCAGCCTCAACAACTGGTAAGTTAAGTAAGAATGCTTTTATGGCTAACTCTTTAGAAGTGCAATACCTATGCTTTTGTATTAAGAAAAGGCATTAATCAGATACACATTTAACTGATAAAAAGATAATAACCATATGCATTGACAAGCAGCATATTTATGCTATAGATACGTGTAGTCTGGTTTTTAGATACTGGTGATAACAGCATACATTTTAACCAATGCAGACAAGAAAAGGTTTTCCAGTGAGGCTGATAATATTCATAACATGATCTGCTATGTATTTTGCATATACAGCTTCTGCTGCCAGAATCTTGTTACAGGCTGCACTAACTTTAACCTGAATGTTTCAGCAAGATTCACTGGGCCATTGTTAAAATAAAGAGAGAAGCTATGTAATATGCGAATTGATGTATTTCATGTATCATCTGACACTACTGAAGTCTGCGTCAACCCACCAGCCTGTGATACAGTGGGAGAAGAATTACTATGTCTTTTTTTTTTTTTTTTTCTTTTTGTGTCTTTCAAACTGTATTTAAGATATGGTAAAACAGTTTCAGGTTCTCACATTTTGAGAAAAAAAAGAAAAAGAAGTTCATGTTGCTTAGTATATAACAACACCGAGGCCAATCAACAATATTAGTAATAGGATGGACTCAAATGTTTATTTGTTGTTTGCATTGTTGTAGCTATCAATAATAATTTTTGTGTTGGGCATAAATGCATCTAAATGATCAGAAGCAGTATGTAAAATGAGTGACAGAATGCAAGAGCATATTTCAAATATTGGAAGAGAAAAATCCCCTCCCATGCGTGTATAAAGGAAGATTGCAGAGGTGGGGGAAAGAATTACGACAGGTGTCCATTTCTCTGCAAAAGATCTTGGTCATCTTCTGATCCAGTATTTCTTCAGGCTGCAGCTCTGTGAAGTTCAGGGTCGTCTGCAGGATGCCCAGAACCCATACCGAGCAGCTCCAGAAGGCGGGAGGGCATCGTGCAGGGCTGGCAGGCAGCTCCGGCTCTCCCGCTCCTGCTCCGCTCCCACTGGGCACCTGGGCTGCGCTTCCTCCCGGGGACAGCCCTCTGCTCCCACCCCTCCACAAACCAACTAGTGGAAAGGATTTTCTTCCCCCTCTCTCTGGTGCATTTCTGCACCCCATAGGAAGGAGTGATTTACCCCAAGTTCAGCCCGATTTCTGGGTAAGTTGTAGATTTCCTTCACTTTAGGAGCAGCAGATGGGTTCTGCCAAAGGCGGTGGAAATTAGTTCTCTCTAGAAGTTCTGTAGCTTAATGTTGCAGGTCAATCTAGTTTCGTACCAATTATTAGGTTTATTTGGTTATGCTTAACCTACAAAGGATTCTCTGCTAATAGCAAGTAGATGCCAGATGTTGCCATGAAAACCACATGCCACATGTTTTGCTCAGGATACCTGGGTTTATGTTTTACATGACTAAATACTGATTCGAATTAAATAGATTATTTTGAATACTATTTTGACAATTACTTATCAAACATAAGGAAAAACACCTTTTATTTCAAGCTAGATGTAGAGGAGTCTTCTAAACATTGTAAATATGTAAGCTCTGCATTTGTGGTGGTATTTCGCTCAAACTGCAGAGTGTCAGTCTCGTTGCAATCATCTGTTAAGTTTTGATCTGGTTAGTTCAGAAATCCTGTTTACCATGTAGGTAAGAGCCAGTTGCAGCCTTTGGGTACAGATTTTGTTTCTGAAGATACAGAACATTAATGTATTATTGATTTGGACCACACATATGATAAATCCTTTCTCTGAGAGATTGTCTGAAGTACATAAAGAAGAATATATGCGTTCAAATTCATAGTAGGTGGACAAAAGCAGTATATGCTATTCTTTAATCTGTTTCCCAATCATGAGTATACAGACAGAACATTTTAAAACAATATTTAATAATTTCACAGTAAAAAATAGACCTTGAATTTTGAACATAATTGTTAAATATCACCTATCAGGTTATATTTCTTTCAAATAATACATCTTTGCAATCATTTGGAGTTTGTTTTCACATTGTACATTGGATTGCTAGGATAACTGTAACATGGCTTAGTATAATGGTAATTTGTAAGACAACTAATATCTTTCTGAGTACAGATCTACTACCAGCTTATGGCACAAACTAAATGTTTGTGAAATGAGTTTTAAGTTATTCACTTCAACGTTATATCAAAAAATACAATATTGAAGCAATAAATTAAGAATAATAAGAGACTGTTTATTTTGCTTAAAGTCTTATTGCTGCTATTGCTAAAAGCCATATTTATGTTTAAAGCATACATAAGTAAAAGGTCACTTAGTGTATGTCTTTTCCTAGACAATTATTTAAAGCCATTATTTTAATTTGATTTGTTCTCAGTTACAATGAAACAAAACACAGACAAATTTTGCCTTTGTTCTGAAAAATAAAACTACACTAATTATGACAAAGATGTTACAGAAATGAGTTTTAGCTCATGAAAAGCCAGGTTAACAAGTCTGATTCAAAAGGTATAGAAACTGATAGAAGTATTTCTGTAAATATAAATTCTCTTTTTGTATTTAGGACCGTCTTCCTTAAAGGTGAGAATTGTTGAGAATGTGAGTAGTAGCACTGATTTATATGTCCAGCAACATTTTTGGTACATTTAACACAGATTTTTGCCCAGGAGATAATTTGAATATTTGCATTTTAAGGTTTTTTTTTTATTGTTTACTCATTCTTTCAATCAAACACATCGATAAGAGCCTTGCCTTAGGCCTATCTGGATGCAGAGCAGATTCTGGCGGACTAAGCGGCATGATGTGCATCTCACAAATGAACATATTGGCATGTCTTTCAGGTACCGTTTCTGGTGATTCCAGATAGACATGCTGTATTTAGAATGGGAGAAGCACAGTGGGATGAATCATGGTAGCAACCCAAGACAAGACACACATACAGAGGCAGAAGAGTACTGATTATCCCAGATAGCACTTACATTGTTTCCAAAGCCTCAGTGATGCAGAAAGACATGTATCTGAAAGGACACTCCACTCGGACAGATATCTCAGCACAATGCCATCCAGAAAATCTGAAGCAGTAAATGCTGCATAAGGTAACAGGGCTCTTGTGTGGCCATGGTTTAAGGACAGAAGTTGGGCAAAGGTGTATAGGGAAAAATAGCCTTTTATTAGTTGGTGAGAAATGATCTATAGCTTCTGAGCACTAATGTATGTTTCACAGGAGTAAGTAATCCAGTGAAACAAAGGGTGCCTTCAAACAGACCTTGCAAGTGCTGTGCACACTGCTGCAGATGGCTGTAAAATTAGTCATTTGTTTGATGGATTAATTTTATAGCCCAACCAATTTTTAAAAATAGACCCCTTGTTAGAACCAAATGAGCCTTTCCTTCTTTAATGCAGTAGTTTTCCCCAGTCTAGTTCACCATTCCAGAAGGCCACTGAAAAGGAAGGAATGTCAGCTTGTGGAAGAAAGAATTGTAGAGAGACAAGTAATATGAAACCTTTAGAAAGAAATAAACAAGTTTGCAAAAAAGATTACTTAGGGCTACCCTCTTCCTGCCGAAAAGCTGATATTCTGAAGCTGCAAATGTAGCTCTCCATGGCTGTAAAAGTGCAGTGAAATTTTATGGATGATATTCAGATTTTCATCCAAAGAAGAGGCCTAAGTTAGTACTTACTGGCTATTTAAAGCACATACTGAACTGCATGCTGGATGTCTGATTTTTCTTTACATCTATCTGGCAGGGACTATTCCTTCTTGCCTAGCTCCTAAAATACTAATGATCCAATGAACAATATTATTTCATCTTTGTTTTCGTTCCTTCCAAACTTAATGCTTTGGTGATTTGCTTTTCTAAAATAAATAGTTTTATACTAGTGTTACTCTGATCTCAATAAGCAAACCACAGCATTTTCCTCTAAATCAACAATACTCAATGTATTGTAAAGACTTCTAATGACATTGGAAGTAACTAAGCTAAGTAATCATGTATTAAAAGAAAATATTTTCATGCTTTGAAGGTTATAGGAAGAAATTCGGCAAACATTTGATTTTTTTTTCTTTCACTCCTTATTTCCTGCTTTGGATGTTAGGAAGACATATCACTAATTATTTGAATGAAAGGTGCAAAAAATGTTTTTCTTGCTTTCTTTCATCTCTCTCTTCTACTATGAAAGCTGAAATACTGTCACATTTTCCTTCTGCTTTGTGGGTGTGCATAAATTAATGTGAGTTGAAATACTTAGGTAAAGAATGTGTTTTCTGAAAACCTATTTTCTCCTTGCCAATATTCATAAAAAGTAAGCTTGGAAGCATCCAACTTTCCAGATGCTTAGGCTCATTAGCAGCACTAAAATTCAGAGAATGCTGAAAAATACAAATGTTCATTTAATCTGGAGGTTCATTTAATTACAAAAAGCTGCAAGGTAAACTGAGTTTCATACATTGATAACGTACTTTTTATCTAATGGATTCAAGAAAAGTACAACTGATTTAAAATTGAAAGCAAGGCTATGAGAAGGGTCATATGTTTTCAGCTGTTATTCTTAGATGATGCTGTACTACAAGGAATACTAATGCACAACAAGCAGGGATTACCCACCCAGTCCTCTGTCTGGAGGCCTGATGAAGAGTAGAAACCATCCAATTTTTCTGCATAAAAAGAATTCTGCAGGATGGTGTTTCCAAGGTAGAGGAGCAAGTGTGGTGGCTCCAGGATGGGATCTCACAGCTCAGCCCCTCCTCAGGGAGCAGGATGTTGTTACCCCAGGCCCTCTGATAAGACACAAGTGTGTTGGCTGGGAGGGACAAGATGACTTGAAGTCTTCGTTTTCACTGGTTTGTTGCTATTCAGGACCGAGCAAAAGCTGTTTACGCTTTTGTCTTCCCTGGTTAGGGTTGCAATGTAGCTATCTGACTCTTTTTGCAGAGTCTAACCTAAGACTCCTCCTTTCATTTTGTGGTCAGATCTGTGCTTGATCTGCTACTGAAATTTTCATAAATTAGAATGAGTATGTGCTCTTACTAACATCCAATAAGCTAGATATAAACCAAACTCAAATATACCAACTCTAAAGATATTCAGGAAGTTCACATTGGTATATAGCCGGTATTTTAGGTTTAGTCCTCTCACTAAGGTGCTTTCAAAAGCAAGTAGTGGTTCAGCGTCAGGTAAATATGAAAAGGGGTTGTCTTTCATACAGTACTTCTTGGTAGCAGTGTATTTTTCTACCTGTCTGCTTTAAAGTATTTAGCATATATATACAATGAATGCAATATCAGGAGGTGAAAGAGAAAGGGATGACCTGTTTTTAGAACATCTGTCAGTATCTAAGGAACAGCAGGATGTGTTTGAACCATCTGGCTGGCATTAGCCCACTCTGGGTTAGCTCCCTGGAACAGGTTTCTGAAGCCATGAAGAGCATCCTGTATTTGTTCAAAATTGCTGCCCTGTGATAGGAATTACAGAAAACTGCAGAGGGCCTCCTGGAAGGGCCAGCTGACAATAATATGCTCGCAGGTTTACCAGAAACTGAACGCATCTACTTATAAAGGTGAAGGAAAATAATGTGGTGTGGAGGTCTTGTTGTTTTTTTTTTTTTTTTCAGTTGGTTGGTTGTTTTGGTTTGTTGATTATGGTGGGTTTTTTTGTTTGTTTTTGTTTGTTTGTTTGTTTTGTTTTGTTTTTTGTGTCCCACTCCCTGCCCCCTGCAGCACCACAGCAAAGAATTATACTAGCATGACTGTTACATCATACAGGTTTTCTGCATAATGTTGCACTCACAATATGGAGCCACCAAGGTTTTCAGAACCATTTTATATATCTGCAGGTAGCCTTTTGTCAAGATGTTATGAAGCAGCCACATGCATCAAAGAAATGGTGCTGAGTGACCCCTCCTCCGTATCTCCTCTTCCTTCTGCCTTTTGACTTCAAATACATTAATGTCTTCTTTCCTGTCACTCAAAAACTGGAACACCCTTAAGCTTCAGCTGTGGGTAAAGAAATGAAGTTGAACAGCTGTCGCTGTATTTTGTAGGCAAATGGTCAGGCCTTGGGATTGCCTCTAATGACTGCAGTGAGGGTGTTCACTAGATCATTCACTACGAGACACAGCCAAAATGCACAGACCGGCACCCAGTGGAAGGCACTAAACCTGGTCAGGACAGCAAATCAAAACAGAATTCACATGATTATTTATCCTCTGAGTACTGTCCGTTTGCCCACAGCAGAGCCTCACCTGCCACCATTCCACCATTCCTCTCAAAACACAATAATTCCTATCAAATCTTCCAGGTTTGTGTGTGGCACTCGGCAAATTTCCAGGGAAAAAGTTCTGAACAGAATGATTTTTTTTTTTTTTTTTTTTTTTTTGAGGGGGTGGGGGGCAGGAGTGGATTCAGAGGAAAAGTTACATTAATATGTAAGATATTGTTTACAAAACTTTATTTTATATTGTTGGTTAGCCATTCTTAGACATGGGGTAGGGTCACAGCGGTTTGATGCTTTTCTGGTTTTCTTTTTCTTATGATGAATATCTGAATTTAGTATCCAAAACAAGTGTTTGGCATTGCTAACAGTAAAGAATTAGTACTAGAATTGTTCAGGAACTGTCAAGAATTTCAGATTTCCAACTGTGTTGAGTTCCTTTTATCTTTTTTTTTTTTTTTTTTTTTTTTTTTTTTTTTGGCAAAAAGTAATTTCTTATTTGCTTGTAGCTCTAGCCTCTATTCCAGTATCTGCTGATGACATTTGGCTAAGTCTGAGCTGCCATTCTCACTCCGTATGTTAGTTTATTGAATTCAGTAAAACTGGCATTTTAAATCTGTTTCAGTTTAAAATAATTAACCCCAAGAATTTCTCCCTGTTAGCCAATTTACATGGAGATTTGTTTTCCAAGTGATCGAAATGACAGAAGCAATATAAAATTTGTTTTAGATTTCAGATTCCCTTTAGTGGTGTCAATAAGTTATTTCTGATTTTTAACAATTTCTAGGAGTTAAAAAACAATTCAAAGAAATATGCAGGATGCATTTTGGAGATCAGACAGAAAAATCGTTTGCATTTTGCTGTACAGTCAAGAAGAAGATTCAAATTTGGCATCTCAGGAGAAGGGTAAAACTAGAGAGGAAGTAATCTTAAATTACTTCCTCGCAAGCACTTTGTATGATCAGTCAAAAATACCATTTTATGCTGAAGAACTGAAGAACTAAGTGTATTTCTCTTTAAACAATATAGGTTGATTTTAAAAAAAGGACTCCCATTTGAATGCATTTGTGAGATGTATGGGAAGGTGACAATTTTTCTGAATAATAAGAACGTATTTCAGCTCAACATGGTTTCAATGCTATAATACAGATTTTATGCTCTGGAAGGCTAGAAAGCAGAGTTTTCTATTCACAGTGCAGACATATCAAAAGTAGTTTCCTCCAGTGCTCCAGTAATTTGCCTTAAGACCCATTTTTAACTCTGTCTCATTGCCCATGATTCTTAGTCTTCTATTTGGGTATCAACAGGATAAACACAGTGGTGTCCTAGGAACAGCACTGACATCTCTCATTCCTTTGCCATGTTTTCTATTGAACTTTGTTCAGAGGGAAATGTCTAATTCACTATTGAGCCAGCTTGATTGCAAGAAAGTAAGAGAGGTTAATAGGGATTAATTAGTCTTTTCAGCCAAGCAGGTTTTCCATCAACAATTCTGCTCAAATTTCAGCTGAAATCAAATTTATTAATCTTTTCTACATGACTAGGAAAGCATCATCTGGTAATTACTTTTAATGAACTGGACACCAAGAGAGGTGTTCAGTAGCAGATATATTTTTCCTAATTCTGTCAATTTCTGGAGGAAACTATCTTCTTTCAGTTCTTGTAGAATATGCCATGTCTTACTGGAACACGCAATACCTGCCACTCTAGTGACCTTCAGTTTCACTAGAAGTTTTGAATAGTGTGACACAAAGAACTGAACACAAAATAAATACAAAAAGTGGTGGCCTTGCTGAAAAATAATAATATACCCCGTCACTGTTTCTCTTATCTCATCCCCGTACACAAAACCAAGACAATCCCCAAGTTTTAATAAAGCTAGACTTTCACTACAAAACAATCTGTTTTGTAGACTTGGTATGAAAACTCTCTCATACAATCCTCTGCCTTTCTCCAAGTATATGCACACATTTTACCTAGTACTTTCTTTTTGACGTACCTGTTGTTTTACACATGCAATGCTCATGCAATTGCTTTCCCACACATTAACTGCTAATGGTGTGGGAGGTTGCCAGTAGGCTGCTTGAAGAACCAAAGCTGAAAGTGGCCCTCAGCTACCCCTTAAGATAATGAAGAGGTGGGAGGAGACCAGACCATCTCCCTGGTCTCCATAGAGGTGATAATGACACTGGGACTACAGTAGGAAGGAAAGCTTAATCTATTTCCTTTTTAAAGGTCATGAATGCCAGTGAAAGGTTTACTTTCAAAACAACAGCCCAAGCAGGACAGCATGAAGGTTATGGAAGGGTATGCTTTTTTGACCATACTAATTTTGGGTGTTCTGCACAGCTCCCTTATTTTTTTAACTAATGCTACTCTCTACATCTCAAAACCCCCCTGTCTGCACTCTATAGTGTTTAATCATTGTACTCTTTAGTGGAAAGATTCCATCCAAAGTGTTCTTCCAAGAACTCCACAGTCTATTCAATATTACTATTTTACTTCCAGATCGCTTCTGATATTCATATTAGTTATTTGTTCTTCAGTTCACTCTGACCCTGATAATATCTGTATGGTGAGAAAAAAACAAACAAACAAAAAGCCCCCTAAAACTGCCTTACTGTTATTTGATAATTTTCCAGGGAAAAGCTTATTTAATACATAGGGTCCCTATGGTGCCAAAAATGCACCATTTTAATTTGCAGTGGCAGATATGGAAGCAGACAGGAAACAGGAATGGAGTGATAGGACTTCTATAAACAGTGAATAAAGTGACTCCACATACTTTATAGAGACAGGGACAGATCCAAGTTCCAGACTCTGACATGTCCTCCTTACCCAATTAAGAAAATGAAGAAATTTGTCTTACTGGCATCACCTCATAACAGTCAAATACCAATTCTTGTTCTCAGCTGCACCTCTGATTTTACATAATGATTTCAGTGCAATGTGGATGATGCCAGGGAGAGAATTAGGGCAGTTACTTAGGATGAATCACTGCCATTGTTTAATTGAGTAATTATCTGAGCTGGCCAACCCATTGTTAATTCCAATAACTAGTGAGGGCAGGATCAAATTGCATTTCCACCCCGTCTGCTGGCACCAGCTAAACTTTACACATTCAAAACTCTGCTATGTATGTGCTCCTGATGTCACCATCCTAGATAATCTGGTCTTAGCAGGGCAGGGTCTGGAAACTCAGTATACCTATGCACAAATGTAGGGATCCAGTCCTGTAAAACTACTAATGTGAAACTGAATATACATCAATGACATAAAATTCAGTGCAAAATATAACCTTATGAGGTGGGAGATTTTGACTAATTTCCCTCCTCCCCCCTGAGAGATTTGCACGTGTGAGGGTAATCTGGGCCATTATGAACAAAAATTAAGTGCCAAGGTGCAGGGAGCAGAGGTAAGACAGACTAGTAGTCTGCTGCATTCCATCCTCTTGAGAGGTAGTTCTGGCCCCCCTCCAGGTGTTGCTTCTGCAGGTTTATTGAAAAGTTGCAAGTTAAAGGTACTTCACCCTCCTGAGTGATTGCATTTATGGCTCAGCTAGAGTGTCAGGTTCCTTTCAGTTAATTCTGTTTTGTAATACCTTCTCTGCAGTACCAAAGCTCCAGAAGAAGAGTCAGGATCCCTAATGGGTGAGTGCAATTTGTCAAGGTGCATCCTCAGCCTAAACTCAGACCTATACTCATTTCTTTAACAGCAGCTCTCAGCACTCAGCCTCTTGTGTTTGTTTTATTTTCAAAACGGACAAAACTAGTCTGGGGTACCTAAGATAATTTCTTCTTCACATGAACACGAGTGCCTTCAAGAGCAGAGCAGTGCCACACACTGGCTAGCCTGCTTGAGGCAATAGTCCACCCATGTGTATCCTCCACATTTCTGTTCAGAGTATGGATATATTTACCTTTCTTGTTTGGTGAATAAAAGAATAAAAGGGAGGCATTGTACAATGTACCCTAAACAATAAAAACTATGCAGTTCAATGGTTATCAGCAAAAATGATCCAGCTTTACAGGGGCAACAGATCAGTTTCTAAAGATGGGAGAAATTGAAGCAGGATGGGTTGGTGATTCAGGGAGTGGTGGGGAGATGAAAAGTGGGCCATGCTTGAAATAACTGACAGTACACAGGGTACGTTAAAGAGAAACCACAGAAGTGTTTCAGGGCGGAAGTAGATTGAGAAGAGTGTAAGTGGGCATCTCTACTGCACTGTGCAGCTTTCAATGCCCCGACTCCTCTCTGAATCTTGGGAGCTACAAGACTCTGCATCAGAGAACTCAGAGATACCTCACTTCTCCAGGACACAGCCACCGATTTCTGTACACCTCTCAGCCCACAAGGAAGACTTGACTTTGGATTTTTATATTAAGTAACTTTTATCCAAATCTAGCCTTCATAGAAGAATTAAAAATCAGAATACAACATGGGGAAATTTCTGAGCCACAGCCAGCTGGTGGTCTGATTCTGGAAAACCATCATCATACTCCTTTTGTTCCTTATATTCTTCAAAAAGCATTGTCTTGGGTTAGCTACACTACTAGCCTGAGCTGATACGGCTGGTTTTGCATCCTCCTGCAACTCCACAGCAGCTCCTTTTCAGGCTACACTTACCAGGTTTCTGCTGGTGGAAAAAAAAGAGGCAAGAGACTGGGCGAGAGCCCACCCTGATGTGAGCAGAGATGAGGCAGGGCTGCGCTGTGGATGCAGAGCCAGAGATCTGACAACCAGAGCCTGCTCCCTCTCCCCTTCCTCCCCATCCCAAAGCAGCCTTGAATTCCCTGTTTGCATCAGAGGATCAGGCAGGTGGAGGTGCTCGGCTGAGGAGATATAACCTTTGTCTCCTTACATGCTAAGACCAGATAACTTGCTTTGCCTTTCAGGCTCCCACCATGTGTAGCTGTGCTTTGGGGCGGCTTTATGTAAACACCTATCACTTCAGAGACTGTGTACTTAACATCCGCTTTGTTAGTCAGGTTATCTATGTGTTGCTGACCATTTTAGAAGAAAGAATCAAGAAGCAGTGAGGGAGTGAACCACAATGGAATAGAGAAGTGAAGAGGGAAGGGAATGTAAGAGAAGAACTAAGAAGAATCACAAAGAGGAAGAAAAAGAGAAAAAAATTAAAAGGAGAAAGAAGGATATGGAAAAGAGGACCCAAACCAGCAGCAAGCCTAAACTGTACTCACACAGCACTTTGGATGCACATTGAAATGACTAGACATGGTCTGTGTGGCTAAAATACTGCTAGGGGCATTACCAATAAGGCCCTGTTGCAGATGTTCAGTGGTTAACCCAGCCATACTGCTCTGCGACCTCCCCCAGCCGTCTTGTTAGACAATAGAAAAGTAACATAAATGATAGCAAAGGTTTTGCCAAACTAAGCACAGAGCACACATAAAAACAGTGAGAGAGATAGCAAACCATGTTGCTAAACTGAGAATGCAGCACTGATTCTGGAGGGAAGAAAAATATCTACAGCTACCTCACCACAGCAGCAGGCAATTTTTAATTAAAAAAAAAAAATCTAAACAATATCACCACTATTTCGCAAATTATGTCATAAACCATTCTATAAGCACATGTGATGCCACCATCAGTGACCTAGCTTTGGCAGGGTAGGGATTGGTCTGCTCCAGATTTTCAATGGAGGAAATGTCAGAATCTAGTTTAATATTTTCAATAATTATCAAACCAAATATGATCTGTAAGTTATGGAAAACTGAATGTGCATTCACTTTGATATTTTGAGCATTTTCACTATTACAAGAAATACCCAAGTAACTATAGTACCGCAAAAGTAGTCATAGTGTCTTGCTTCCTGAAAACTGAATAGAAAAATAAGATGCACATGCATCCAAGATGGCTGCAAAAGCCACTCTATAAGCAGTGCAGGCAAGTAGATATGTTGCCTATGCTTCTGTATTTCCCAGCCACAATAAAACAAAAATTGTGTAAGCTAAAGCATTATAATTTAGGAATAACCAAGAATACAGGGAGGGTATTTCTCTTGCACAGTTTTCTGGGGGAAGACCCATTTCTTTGTCCTGGTGTCATCTCCCAGATACAGCTACCCTGCACAGGAAGCTCTTAGAGCAGATGGAATCTCCAAAATGATCACATTTCAAATACGAAGCAAGGAAGACATGCCAAAACAGAGTCAGTGAAAAAAAAAATAAAAATGTTATTTAATATATAAGATATCTTTGAAAGTTCAGTGCTTGTTGCAACTCTATACTGTCATGTTAAGCTGTTCAAATATGTCAGATTTTTTATTCCATTAACTTTCTTAGGTGTGTAATTGTATGATTTCCAGTAAGTTTGTCTACAAAGGTTACCATCTGTTAACATATTGTCTCAGGATATGAGTTATATTTTTCCATTTGCATATAACACGTTTGTCAAAAGTATCACTTTTGGTCATGGTATAGATCAGGTCATATCTCAGTGGACAACAGAACAAATAACAAGGAAAATTGTGAAGGATTAGTTTCAGAGTTCATTGGATGTCTTTTCATAAACCTTAGTGAGCTCTAATTATGCCCTAGGGAGAGTTACCCAGGTTATCGGTTTTCATTTACCAAGCACTTGCTGAGAAAAAAAAGAAAAAAAAAAAGAAAAAAAAAAGTTGATGGAAAGAAGAAGTTTTATCCTGAAGCCTGTTGAAGGTAATTTCCCGGGGAGAAGTGAAAAGACATCAAGCTCCTCAGTCCTATCATATTAATGTAGGAAGAATAAGTGATCTGGTTCACTTCTCATTTTCAGTCATTCCAGATCATTTTAGTGAACAATTGTTTACCTGTTTCCCATTACAGTTCTGTTAATGATGGTAATCCAAAAGGAGAAGAGAAATATTTACAGTGATATATTTATCTTAATAGTGTTCTCAATTTAAGTAGGCATCTCTCTCATAAAAAGAATTATCTCAGAAGACAATTAAGCTCATGATTAAATCATGGACTTTATTTGACATGAGGTCTACGTGCATGTGAGGGAGAGAAAACAAATGTTTGTTGAAGTGGTATTGGAAAAGATTTTACTGAACTCCACAATGGCTATTATTCCCACCTCTTCTGTTTCTTTTTAAGTCTTCCCCAACATTTGTGTCTCCATAACCAGTGTCTGCACTCATTGATTTTGGATACTTTCCCTAAATTCATGTTTATTTTTGCCAGGTAGTCCAAATTTCTCACTTCTCTAGGCTCCACACAGCGACAGAAGAAGTGAACTCTTCATTTAAAATGTAAATCACCATTTAGGACAGCCTCAAATAATGTAGTATAAGGACTTCAAGGCTAATTTGGTCTCTTAACATATCCTTAGTTTATATATAACATGTGCTCAGGTTATATAATCAGCTTGAGTATATTATGCCATACTCAGTGTATGTTAATTAAGGAAATGTTTCAAATTTGTGTGCTTGAAATGTGGATATTTATGCCTGGTGAACATGGATGGAAAACACAGCTTGCATGAACTTCTCTAAAGAATTAGACGGTAGGGTTTACACTGATTTTAGAGAAGTTACAGTATGGGTTTGAATGTGATCTTCTACCTTCTGCTCTCCTCTAATGGCTATAGTCACTCAGCCCTACAGTAAATAAAATGTGTCAATTTGAAAAACAAAAAAAACCTCTAAAATCACCCATTATTGATTAACTATTTGAGCCAATACCTAGTGAACCTAGTATTGAAATAACTCTAAATCTTTTGGGCATATTTAGAACTTCTCGTAATTCCCAAGGCACCACCTGCAAACAAAAATCTGGCTGTACAGCTGACAATCAGGTGCATGTATTTCACAGGTATGGAATATTATTATGATCTTGTCCAACTTCTTACTCAAGACAGGCTATAAAACCAGCAAAACAGACAAGATGCACTTGAAAATTACAGGTTAAAAACATCCACATTATTTTTCAGCTTTCCAAAATTATTAAATTCCCGATAGAAAAGGAAATTGGAAATGACAACATTATTGTAGGACTTCACTCACACACTGGAGGCAGCTGGAAAGACTGCATTAAAAGAAGTGGAAGAGAAGACAAAAAGGGTCTTATGTAGGGCTCATGCTGCCATTGAAGGAAAGAAGCAGGGAAAATCATAAGGAGAGATCAGATGTGTACTAATTGAAAATACTTGGTTACCAGTAACAGACACATCCATGTTTCTATGTGTATTTCTGGCATTTTCAAACTTTGGCAAATAAATGAATGAACTGTAGGTTTGGTAGGGAGCACTGCTTCATCGCTGAAATGAGTCCATGGTAGTAAAGCCCCTTTGGTCAGACCCTGAGACCAATGTGAGTTTTGCATAAATAACAAATCAGTGAATACTAGGTAAAGAATTTGTTGCTTCATTCAACAGCTGTGTGCCTGAACACATTTAAAACCAAACCGATATAGAAGTGTGAACTGAATTAAGGCGATCCCATTAAACCTATTAAGACAACCATAACTAACCCTACAGTAACAGTTTGCAGAAGTCAGTGACTGAAAAAAACACCCAGCTGGCTGTTCAATAAGCCTGAAGCTCTCCAATTGCTCAACTTCAGCTCAAGAAATGTAATAAGGTGTCATTTGTCACTGATCCTCACTGCATCCAACACAGAAACATCTGTCAGATTTCATTCTTTCCTTATAGATACCAATTTTTCAGGCCTCAAAAGAAGAGCAGTAACACAGTCTTACAGGGCACAGTTTCTACAGTCATTCATGTTCAGTTTAACATGGAATTTCTCTTCTAGCTGAGAGAAGCTGTTCAGTCTATTCAGCCACTTTCAGACTTCTTACACTTTCCTCTGTTTCATCTTCTTCTGAAATAGCAAACACAAGTGGAAACCTCCTAACAAAGTAGCCCATTTCCCTTTGTCGGAGGGTATATAGCACTTTTTCTGATCTTGGTCTCATCTCTGGTTTTACCATTGTCTTGCCTGAGAGCAAAATTAGGACAGTAGTATTCAGTGTTTAAGTTTGACAAGTTTCATAACCTCACGTTTTTATTGCTAGGCCTATTATTGGCCTTTCATACAGGCAGAAGAATCTTGGTTCTACTAAATTCATAAGAAAATATGCTGTTGACTTCAGTACAGAGTATTAATTTGAGACTACAACAATGTGTATGTTTTAGAGTGAATAGCATGATTTATGTACTTTCAAAAATCCTTTGTCTGTAGAAGTATGGTGTGTGGAAATGAGAAAGTAAATGGTGATTCATGTTGTGTTAAAATCTCTTCCTCTTTCGTTAAAGTTAACAATGTTACTAGCTGCTGCATAGATATTCTATTTTGGAAATACCTCAACAACTATCTGAACTCGGTGTAGCCTTTCTTCTATGAAAGGGCAGGGAGAGAGCTTATTTGTGGTACTAGGTTTCAAAATATTGTGTCTTCAAATATACTTATTTATATAAAGAAAGAAACCGTAAGAATTCTTGTCTGTTCTAAAATTAATTAATTAAATTAACTTTTTTTTTTTTTTTTAATAGCCTCTGGAGTGCTAGGTTTAGGGTTTTTTTTTTTAATATATATTATTGCCAATACAGCACAGAAACCTCTGTCTGAGTGAGCTTTCCAGATCAAGATATCAAAACCGAGAAACCAAAACATTACTGACAAAAGCTAGAATTTTTAAAGTGTCTCCCCATTTAGCCTAACCTCGATGTTTAGAATAATGTGCTGCTGTGCTACGCAGCATTACATTTTAAATAATGAAGTGCTGAAGAAAGAAAGAAGTTTTAAAATGCTTATATAAGAAATACAAAAGGTCTGTAGGGGATATTTAAAGCAAAAATTTTTCAGTTCCCCCCCTCTTATTTATTGTTCAGTATTAAAATGAGATCAGCTACTCCAGAGTCAGATAGAACAAAATTACTGGGGATCTCTGCTATTAAAATCTTTGAAGTTATCTACTGAACTTGTTTAAAGAGAAGGGACTGCTCCTTAATGGTTTCATGAACGGTTGCCATTCTGCAGTCTCTTCTACAGTTTCCTCAAGACTTCCATTTTTGTGGACTTAAGTTCTGGTCAAGATGAAGATCATGCCTTCATTCAAACAAGAGAAGAGAGGCTACACTTAATCTTTCCTCAATGAATTTCTACATCATGGGGTTTGGCAGAATGAAGAGGTGGGGAAAAAGCAGCAAGGTGATCCATATTTAGATTGCAGATCTGTACTTTTCCTCCTCTTTAAGGTGCTCTTTTGTTGGCTTATATAGCACCTATCTGTGCTGGTCACTGACTGTTTAAACACTTTCACTTGTAGGCTTAGTCCCGTGATGTGTGTAGCCGTGAGCAGTGGAATAAACCCATACCTTCAGTGAAAGCAGCCAAAGGTACGTAAAGCAAGGAAATTGTTTCTTTCTAGTAATTTCAAGCAGTCCTATAGCCTCTGCCATAAATCCATATTACAGAAAGACTGAAATTTTGTGTAAAACAGGCTGTTGAAGAAGAGAGTAACCAGCAGCCAAGAGACAAGAGAGCAATTAGACACATTGCACTGTCAAGTCTGAGTATTTTTGGCAGCATTTCAATAATCTAACAAAAGCAGTAAATAACATAGCTGGGTTCTCAATTGCTGTGGGTTTTCCAAAGCATTTTATACGCCTATTGCTGGGAAATAAATGGATGCACAAGATGAAAGATATTTGAGGGACAGGCCTGTACTTTGAATGGAAGATTTTGGTCTACAGGCACATTTTATGTTCAAATTGTATGAGTTTAGCTTTGCTTAAAAAGAATTTTGAAAAAAACCACAACATTTTCCCTTTTGGAAAGAAGCAGAGTCTTTTTTGTTACTCAGAGGATTCTCTTCCCCTTCTCCCTTTTTAATAAGTCAAGCTTTTGTATCCAAAGAGTCTTAAAAGTCTAACTGTTCCTTATTTTGCCTAGGGAGCTAGGCTGACAAAGAAACACAGCAGAATGAATACTCCTAAATAATCCACTCAGATTGAATACACTCATATATGTTCCATATATATGCATACACACACAGAAATACAGTGTCTAAGCTTAGTGTGTATATATATGTACGCTATTGCCATCAGAGAGCTAGGGACTGAAAGTCACATCCTGGTTTCATTATTCAATATTTGTCCCCATTTCAAGAGATTTTTTTTAGGCTTTTCCACTATCACAGGTGGTTTTTGAACCATCGTATTAGAGATCCTAAAATTTTTGCTTCAATTACTACTCCTCCTTTAGGCATTGATTGATTCCTCTGTCTAAGTTTTCCATCTTAAAGTTTTTGCAAAGTTTTGTGAAGCCTTTGGCTTCACACAGTATCTCAAAGATAATCTGCCCAGTTAGAAGGAAGTTAACTGTTTGCAAGTAGGTTTTTAAGATGCTTTCTCTTGTCCACAGACTAACTAGGTCACAGAGATGTACTTTTATCTATCTTTAGAAGCAGGTTTATCCAGCACAGAACTTCCTGAGAAAAAGAAACAGGAGTGCCTTTGGTGCTCTAACCACCTTAATGGTCTCCACCCAGCATTTCCAAGAATGGTGTTATAAATAGCTTAAACGTATCGCAGGTGACAGAGGGAAAATATGGCTAGTTTTCCAACCTAACTTCTGCCTGGTTGGATATATGCATGTACACAAAAAAACAAACACACACAGTCAGATAAGTGCATCCCTAGAGAGCCAAGGCAAAAGGTAGCAGCATAATTTGAATCGAAATTCACAACAAACACTTTAGATGAACCCCAAATTCAGAAGTTCCCTGTATGATCAGCCTTGTCACATTGTACCACTAGAAAGGCTTTAGTTTTACAGTGGGGGTTTTATCCCCCTGTTTAGAATAAAAATGAAAAACAACACAGATGCAGTCTGTAAAACTGAATGTAATTTGGAGAGTTGTCAAAGGTCTTTCCTCCCCAAATCCGCCAGGTAAATATCTCTGGGATTAAAACAAAGAAAATAAATTAATCTCCGCCTTCTTATTACAATACAAAGTGAGAGAAGCCAGGAAACCCGGCACAAAACCTGATGGTACACAGTGTCCTTAGATCACTTGGCCATTGTTTTCTCTCACAGTCACACATGTTAATGATGCAAAGACATTTAACATTTTTTGGCTTTGAATTTTCATGTCACAACCATAATAAATGAGCACATTATTGTTCATATTGCCATATCCTTTAGATGCACCGCCAATTTCTAGAGCCTGTGCATGCATGGGCAAGGACAGGATTTTGCCCACAAACAGCCTGACTGAATTAAATTAAGCAGAAACGTTGCCGTACAGATTCATCCGCAAAGTAGCGTTTCATGGCACAGTGTGTTTATGTTGCAAAGGTGTTGTATGGGTCAGACTTGATTTAAACCACCAATTCTACCACAGGAAGACCAAAGCTTCTTTGTTCTCTGTGAACCAATTTAGTTCTGCTTCATAACGCCTCTCTCTTATATGGCCCTAAGATGTCCTTAGTCGCATTTAGTCAGAAAACATAACTTCCAAACCAATAATATAGGCAATAAAATGTTAAACCCAGGAGAACAGGAAGAAATAAAGAGATTTGGGGTTTTGTTTGTTTTAAGGAATTTGAGCAACAAAGAAAAAAAGAAATATGATGAAGAATGAAGAAACAAGTTTTAACGTGGACAGCACCCGAGCCTCTCCCTTCTCCCACTGCTTGCAGCCGCTGAGCCCTGTTATGAAGCCACACAGAACAAGTCAATTTGGTGAAGAATTCAGACCACACCTCTCACATTTCCGCTATGGCCCTCCTCCTTTTGGAGACATGGAAACTTTCCAGGGGTCCTTGGAAGGAGGGTCTCGGAAACGCAAGAGCATGCCAACAAAAATGCCTCCTTCTATTGCTCTTGAGGGTTCATCATCACCACCAGACAGATCTGAAGATCAGAGTGACATAGGCTCTTCCAGTCTCCCCTCGATGTTCCAACAGCCAGCACAGCCCAAGTACAGTTCCCAGATGATTGACCTCTGCAACTTTGGTTTCCAGCTCTACAGAAGTCTGGAGCACTTTGGAGCCAAGCCCATTAAGCAAGAGCCAGTGAAGCCTAACACAGCATGGCCCAGTAGCCCAGCATTCATGCAGGCTCCTTACTCTTACTACCCTAAAGTCCACCCTGGCTTAATGTTTCCTTTTATTGTGCCACCCAACTTTCATTTCAGGAACCCCATCCAAATGAAAAGACCTCCAGACCCACCCTTCAGGAGGGCTGAAGTAAGAGAAAGTGGTGAAAATAAACAGAAAGTGGAGAGAGTAGATGTCAACCTTCAGATAGACGACAGCTACTATGTTGATGTAGGTGGTGAACAGAAACGCTGGCAATGTCCCATGTGTGAGAAGTCCTATACATCCAAGTACAATTTGGTCACCCATATCTTGGGGCACAGTGGCATTAAGCCACATGCTTGCACCCGATGTGGCAAGCTTTTTAAACAGCTGAGCCACTTGCACACACATATGTTGACACACCAGGGCACCCGGCCACATAAGTGCCAGGTGTGCCACAAGGCTTTCACTCAAACCAGTCACCTTAAGAGGCACATGATGCAACACAGTGACATCAAGCCTTACAACTGCAGGATCTGCGGCAGAGGTTTTGCCTACCCCAGTGAGCTGAAGGCACATGAGTCTAAGCATGAGAGTGGCCGAGAGAACATCTGTGTGGAGTGTGGTCTGGACTTCCCAACCCTGGCCCAACTGAAGAGGCACTTAACAACCCACCGTGGCCCTATACAGTACAATTGCACTGAATGCGATAAGACCTTCCAGTATCCGAGCCAGCTGCAAAACCACATGATGAAGCACAAAGACATCCGCCCGTACATCTGCACCGAATGTGGCATGGAGTTCGTGCAGCCCCACCATCTCAAACAACACTCCCTAACTCACAAGGTAAGCCAGCACGGGTTGCGCTCTCACCTTGCATCAGAAGGTAGTGGTGGGGATTGCAGGCCATGAAAGATACACCAATGAATCTCCTTGGAAAGAAGGTAATTAGACTACAGACCCTCATGCTGGCCCTTTGCCATCCGGAGAGTTTTATGCAGAGTAAAAACCCCAGCAGCACTGGCAATAGTAGAAGCTAGGTATCTTAGTCAGGCTTAAGAAAATACATACAAAAACTGCCTTGTTGTAAACAGGAGTGCAATTAAACCACCTGTATTGCTTCCCAAAACTGTATTTACATCTCTCAATTTCTCGGTTTTATCTTCAGGGTGACCTTCTGTAGCATAACATAATTTTGTAGAGCTGTGTAACACCCCCAAAATTTTAAGAGAAATTTTCTACTGAAAACCAGATGTATGTTTTTTCTCCCTCAACTGGGAAGTAGGTGGATTTGTGATAGACTGTACATATGCAGCAAAAGAAAATATATATTACTCATCTGATTTTCAAGAATCATTACGATGTGACATTTAGGTGAAAAAACCCAGCCAACCAACCAAAAAAAAAAAAAGGTAATAAAAATTTCCCTTATCCAGAATTCCCTTATCCCTTATCCAGAATTCCAGTTAAGAAAATTAGACAAGCAGGACATTTACCCCAGCCAATTAGTACCAAGTGGCAGTCTTGCCACTGCTGACAGCAATGACCGCAGAGTCATTGTAGGCTAGAAGAGGGCTTTGGAACACATCCACAAAGACCACTTTCAAAAATAGGAAAAATGTAACTATTCCATTCAAGAATGTCTAAAACTAGTTTATCTGCCTTTACAAAATCCCACACATTTTTATAAAAATTTGCTTCCAATATTTGCCTATTTTTTCCTTTAACACTTGTGTTTTGGCTTTTATACAAAAACCATTAAAAATACAAAAAATCACAGCATTTTGGTATTTTAGACACATTTTCTTATAAAAATCAACAACCTCCACTTCCACATTTGCTTTTTCTTCTCTATTACAAGGTTATGATTTCTGCTCTTTCTGGAGATTCCCTGGGCTTTGGATTTACCATGCAAAAACTCTACTAATTTAAGACTTGGTAGGTTTTTTGTCACAGGAAGTGCAAGGCCCCTGAGCCTTCAGAGTGCTTCTGCTTCTTTGTCCACAGCTGCAGGTGGATTCAGCTGTGAACATAATTAACAGCACTTAGCTGCCCAAATGCAGCTCCACATTAGATAGGCAGACACTTTGAGTTGCTGTTGGTCTTCTCGGTTTTTGCTTTGAAATTAGCTGTTAATAGCGCTGACTGGTACAAAAGTAGATATGGTTTCAAGTCTTCTGTGTAATGGTGGTCTATAGGAGGAGTAATAGCTCTTGGCACTTCACTAGGAAATTCCCATTATCTTCAGCAAGTTATACTGAAACTCTTAAAGTGTTTAGTGATAAATTCAATTATTTTCATAGCATCCAAATGACTTTTTGAGGAGCTGGTAGGTATGTCACATGGGTGTCACCCAGGATACTGAATTATGCAGTAGTATATTGACTGAATGGCATAAAAGGTGCTAGAAATGCTCTGTAAACATGAGATAAAATGATGTTGCTCCATTAGGGTCAGTGCAAGTCCCACTAAGATACTCTTTGAATGTAGTATGTACATCCTTACTCGGTGACACGGCTTGACTGCTTCTTGGTTATTTCAGATAATTTTCTGTAGCTATGCTTTTTTTTAGAAGCCAATGATTGTTCAGTTACCACAGGCAAACATTACTTTAGTCTCTTATCTGGTTAGCTTTTGTTCTTGGTCAATAAGTGTACACATTTGACCAATACTTTACATAAGCAGCAAAGCAGGACAGAGAAGCTCTGCTATTATGTCTCATTGATTTGTAAACATACTGATGGAAACAAATCTAATTATTTCAGTAAGCTTACACCTTCTTTTCCTTCTCTGTTTCTCAGACTCTCATAAGAATTTGCTAGGAGAAAAATACTTAGGTATCTATTACTTGAGCAAATGATGTTAGAAGTGGAATAATTTATTGGCTGCTTTGCTAATGCAGAATAAATAATTCATATATTTCAGTACTGAAAATGAAATGATCTAGGAAAATTTCCATCTATAGAATTTTCTGATTTTTTAAAATCTTCTTGCAGGGTGTGAAAGAGCACAAATGTGGAATTTGTGGCCGGGAATTTACTCTGCTGGCCAACATGAAGCGACATGTCCTGATCCACACCAATATCAGAGCCTATCAGTGCCATTTGTGCTTCAAGAGTTTTGTACAAAAGCAGACTCTCAAGGCCCACATGATTGTTCACTCTGATGTCAAACCCTTTAAATGCAAGGTAAGTGCATTTGGTGGCAGAGGTGTTTACCCACTGGATATTTCTGTGAAGTCATCATCTTGCAATATGACAGAATTAGAAAAACAAGACTTCCTAACACGTACTACAGCTGCATTTATATTAGCATAAAGTAGTCTGGCTTCATTTCTTGGTCCAGGTTCTGCTTAGGCAGCACAAAATAATGGAGGTAAATATCTGTGATTTACTCCTTCCACTTCAATGTTGGTAACTTTCACCCCAAAATATTTTTTTCCATTTGCAAGCATTTGGACACCATTGCAGTTTGAGTACAATAAACATACCTGACATTTGCTTAGTGCAGCCATCCAAACAGAAGTCTAAGTGCTAACAGCTTGAAACACTGACTAAAAACATCAAGTCATGCACCCCACAGAGAACCATGGAAAAGCAGCAGCTATGATTTCACACAGTGATGCTATGTAACAGTTCAAGGAAGGACTCAAAGAAAGCCACAGGAAACTACAACTGCAGAAGATATTTGAATGGGCCAAATGTAATTACCAGACTGAAATACAGAGCAGGACATCAGTATCCTAACAAAACAGCCTCTGAGACCATCTGGCCTTTTTAGAATCCTGTGGGAATTCCAGTTTACTGCCTCCCTCCAGCACACTGGAGGATGACATTCCCTTTCCATTCTCTCTTCTCTCCACTCCCCATAAACTTTTGAGGCTTTGGCTTTCTTGACAGTGCTTGTCTCTAATATATTCTTTATGAATTATTCATGTTTATATTCTTACTCAGTATTGGACACTACATCTGTTTGTTTTGCTGCCTATCTGGTTCATTAGTGTAGTCATACCTCGTAAAGTCAAAGGTTGTAGTTTTTATTCCCACTTTGATCTACTCTAAGAGGGCTATAAATATCGAGTAAACCATATTCCCAGTTTATGCCTAAGTGACTGAAGATTGATCTGGAAGAAATTTCTAGAACTCTTTCATCCAACATCTTTATGGAATTAAGTATTTTCTTAAAAGGAGTGTTCCACTGAGAAGCAGAGCTGGATGAAAAATCTTAAATGGAATTATTTTCTCTTGAAAAATGTCACAGGCAAATATGGATTTCAGTGATAATTCTAATATGAAAATGTAAAAATGAATCTTTTGTCCTTCCTCATTTTACTTTGATAACTTTGGAGAATTTAACTTTGAAAAAATAACAGCAAAGCCTTTCAACTTTAGCAATTTGATTCTTTGAAATTTATGTCCTATTAAAATGTTGATTTGGATACTAGAACTTAAGTTATACTACACTGATAAAATAATTTTTGTCACTGAAATACTTACGTAGTTCCATGTCAAGTCTGCTGGAGACATTCATTCTTTGAGAACAACTGAAAACCTGTCTTCTTGTTCCCATTTGGTCAGCATCCTTCTCTGATCCCTCAAATTTCAGGAAAGAAACTCAGTTGTTTTATCAGCTGTTCTGGATGGAGTGTTTGGACCCACACTATTTTTGAGATATGTGTCACTTGGCTGGAAGTTTATGTTCAGGTTAGGGATTGATGATGATGAACTGTTAAAACTTGGAGAAGGCAATAATGTGAGCCAGGAACTGGTGTACCACCAATATGTTCTCCAAACAGTAACAAAAACTCTACAGCAACACCTGTTTTTCTTACTTTTTTTTTTTTTTTAAATAATAATTCTATGTCCCCACCCAATGTTCCTAGGAAGAAAGAAACAAGTAAGCACAGTGAACTGGTTTCTCTTGTGCCTGAAGGTGTATGAATCAACATCAATGCTCCTGAACAAAGCGGTGACCTGTAACAATAAGAGAAGGGAGAATCAAGAATTGCTCTTTGGTGTTAGGAACATCCCTTGCTTCTCTGGCTGAGCCCTTCAAAGACTCAAGCAAGTATTTCTGGCTGGCATTCAGAGGGTTAAGGCAATGACCAGATAGCAGCCTTTTGGCACCAAGCTCCTCCTCAGCAGAAGGAAGGATATAGCTGTATGAACAGGCTGCTTAACAATGGCTCACATGTCCCCCGGGGAACCGCCTGCAAATAGATTTCATCTTGCTTTCTCTTGTACTTTTCAAAGCTTCCTGTTTTCTCACGGTCCTTTTGGACAGTTTACAGTCTTTCTCCCTCTCCCTCTCTCTTTGAGGAAAGGAACACCCTTCTTATGAAGAAAAAAAAAAATAAAAGAAGAAGAATGCAAGCAAAAGAGAGCACAGCGGTAGCCTTTATATTTCACCACATGAAATGGTTTTCTTTACCTTTTTCTCACAGCAAAAGAAAACATGAGGCTTTCCTATGTGTCTAATCACAACTAAGCACAGACTATCTGAAGTGAGGGAGCAGCAAATAGTTGTCCCTTCTGTTTCCTTATCCAGCTGCAGCCTGGGTCTGTGTTTGATTTTTCTCTGAAGAGTGAATTTCTCTTTAACTTTTAAAGGCCTGGGCCTGTCCTGCCGTGTTTATTTCTGTTTAAAAAAACCCATGAAAATATACTGAAGAGTTCTGAAAGAGTTGCACCAGCTGGTGCAATAGTGCTAATTCTGATTCATAGAGAAATCTTCTATGAAATTTAGTTGCTTTTAGTGCTGCAGTCAGTAATGTCTCAGACCCCCAACAAAGAATGTAAAATACACTTTGCAGTACATATTTTGAACTCCATTTTTTTCCCATCTGAAATCACAGGTTCATATCAGAAGTCAAAACCAAAGAAAACATGAGATACCTCTCACTTTGGGAAGAAACAGAACACACAGACAAATCTAGAAGGGAGACAATTCATGTGGTGGCTTAGGAAGACAAAATCTAGCATTGAACTAGTTGAGCTTTTCTAGTAAACTCTACTGAAGTCCTGTTCACCAGCCAGCACAATGATGCATGTTCAGCAGACTTGTAGCTGAGGTCTTTCTCTGCAGGGCTTGAATTTTATTTTGTCTAAAGTAGACAGCCTAAGGAAAGGTCCACAAGTGAGCCATATCATTCTTGCTGTCCCAAGATCTCTTGCATGAGCTTGGCACCTCCCTGAGTGTTAGGGTGCTCTGTGGTGACTTCTGCTGGAGTTTCCTCCCAGGCAACTGGCTCAGGGTCATCTTTCACACTCTGCTTACACTCCTGCACTGTCACAGAGCAAGAAAATCTTGTACACCTTCCTAATTTGGTCTGAAGATTCAGACTGTTGTTTGAGTACTAGCTGTAAACTCCAGCTAGTTCTGAGTTCCTGTCTTCCAGCATGTGAGCCCAAAACCTACTCCCTTAGCCTTCTTCATCATGGACATTAATCTGAAAGTCAACTTGTGCCTTTTGAAAAGGATAGGTTATCCAGAGACCATGCCACAGAGCCATCATTCTGAAAAACAATTTTCATATCTGCATTTCTTTTGTTTTCCTGCCACACCTCTCCACTCTGGTACCATTTCCTCACGTCCCCAGAGATTTCAGCACAGGAACACATTACACATCCATAAGACTGTGCATTATTTTGGGAAATGGAAAACCTACCCCCTTTATTCAGAGACATAAATCTTTTATGCTATAAGGTGCTATCCTTTATGAAGTCTCCTGTCTTTTTATTATGAAGAAAGAGAAATAAATATTGCCTTGACAAAAAACCATAAATGCTCCTATTAGACATGTTGTAATATTCAATAGCTTATAAAGATATAGATTTGCATGAAGCAATCTAGTCATTCACCTGTTCAGCCTGACTTTCCTTGATCATCAGTTTAGACAGAGGAGCGAAGACGTAGCCATCAGAAAGCAAAAGCTGGTGAGAGCACAGGTCAGCCACAATACAAGCAGATAACCAGAAACCTTCTAACGAAAGGTATTAGAGAGGTATTGTTATTGGCATTCTTGTAGCCAGAGGAATATTGGCACATCATAGACTGTTCCAGCTGCTGTTCTTCCCAGCAAATTTTCTGTGCTCATCAGTGCTGCTTTTCTTTATTTCCTCCCAGCACTTTCCGAGGGTTTTTTTGGTGTAATCATTTCATGGATGTCACCCAGCATATTAGCTTTCTTTGATTGCAAAGGAGAGACTCCTCTTTCCTATGTGGATGGATGACCCTTGGAATTAAACATCTTACTTTTACAAATGAATAACTCATTTTCAGTGTCTATTTTTTTTTTCTTTCCACTTTCTCAGTGGACACTTTACTGATAAATTTATTTGCTAGAATGCTCCTTTTAGCAAAATCACAGAGAAAATCACAGACGAGAACTAATGCAGCTGAAGTAAACATGATTTTAAAAGCAAGTTAATATTTTCAGACTTTTTGCACATTGACTCAGCTCTAGTTATTATTTAAGAACAATACACCTGCAAATTTTTCTATTAATGATCTACATTTATTTTCCACTACCTACATATCATGCAGATAGTCCAGGTGATGGTTTCGTGAATATGAATCAAAAAGTACTGCAGCAGACCTTCTGTGTTATTAAAATTAAAAAAAAAAAAAAAAATCAGAAGTCAGATTAGACCAAAAATTCGGTGGATACTCAGTAATCGCTTTTTAATAATTTTCTCCTAGATGAGTACACTGCTTGATGTAAGTTTTGGTTACTCGGTAACGGTGATTCTGACTCATATACTAATAAAGACCATAAAAAAAAAATAATTCTATGGTAGAAGTATTTGTCTAAAAGCATTCCAAATGAAACATAACCAAACAAACAAACAAAAAAAGAGATGAAGCAGAAAGCAAACACAGAAGTTTGCAGAGAATGGAAAAGGTCACTTGAATGTGAACAAAATTGTAAATCCTGATAAGGAAAGACTAGTAGACAAGTAAGACTAGAAACTTGTAATAGTGATGTCAAACTCTCACGTCTTGAGAATACGTTTGATTTATAAGAGACCAGACTACAAAAGGACTCATCTAGATAAACAACAACAATGAAAAAAACCCCTTATTGTTTCATCAAAGGGAAAACAGCATGATCAATGGCTGGAGCTGGCAGGAACAGCTTCAGGGAAAGCTGAGTCATTCCTGTGGCTCCATGACTGTTTAAATTCCAGCTTACTCACCAGAGACACTGAAACACAGAAGTCGGTAAACCAAAAGATAAAAGGATCAGAGAAAAATGGGGGAGTAATAAACACAGAAAAAAAAAGGAATTGCTTTTTCTAGCTTTAAGGAAAATGTGCAGCCATTTCATTTGCACTTAAGGGGAGGTAATATTCTGCTTGTCTGTTTCACAGAAAATTTTCATTGGTTTTATTTTGTATCTCCATCTCTGCCTCTCATTGTTCTTGATTAAAGATTAGATTTATAAACTACAAATGAAAGGGTTCGCCAGGGCAGAAAGTTGTACTTTGAGCCTTCCACATTACTCACTTAAGCCTCTCCCATCCTTACGGCAACATTCCCTGATTTTTGAGAATCTTTGACTGTATGTCTGTCCTAGTCACCAAATGTAAAAAAACCACAGCAGTGCAGAAGGCCCTAGATAGACCAAACTCAACCACATATTCCTGTCTGTAGGATTTTTGCCTATGTCTTTGAAAAGCAGATTGCAGTCATAAACTGGCAGGGCTTAAGTTGAGAAAATTGAGTTCTGTTTCCCTCTAAACTGTTGTGCTTGGAAGTATCTAAACTAATAATTTTCATTTTTATTGTTTTTGACAGCTATGTGGAAAAGAATTTAACAGAATGCACAATTTAATGGGACACATGCACTTGCACTCGGACAGTAAGCCTTTCAAGTGCCTCTACTGTCCCAGCAAATTCACCTTGAAGGGGAACCTAACCAGGCACATGAAAGTCAAACATGGGGTCATGGAAAGAGGATTTCATTCTCAAGGTAAAATTTTTTCAGCAAAGTCATTCTCTGAGAAGCTTGAAGGTGCTCATCAGTCAACCCAAGTGAGCTTTATACCACAGATATACAGTCTTGTACCATAAATCCAATGCTATTGGAAGAAATTGTATCCTATAAGCCTGGGATGTTGTTATTAACTATCTGTATTACTCCAGCGCTGCAAGTCAGAGATCCCCACTTGACTCAGAGACCTTTCAGACCAGATATCTGGTGGCTCAGGGTTACAGACTGAGATGCAGTAGTAGATGGAGACAAAATGAGACAGTATTTATGAATACACAGGAAATAATTTCAGCACACCAAGTTGTTGTTGCCAGGTGTTAGGAAGAATACAGTCAGCAGTGTGAGAGCAGAGGATTTATCAAGTTATACCAGTTATTTTTGTAGGTAGCCCGTGGCTCCCTGTCCCCATCACTGTGGGGGATGGAACAATAACAAGATCCACAACACTGCAAAGCTTCTCCCAGCCTCTGGGTACCCCCGAGACACAAAGAGGAGCGAGCAGGAGGAGACTAAGCCTTGGTGAGGCTGTGGCACATGTAGTTGGCCAGAGGAATGATTGTATGACATGATCTTCCTGACTGAGGGTGTAGCTACATTATTTTTCAATAAATATTACAGTTTCAGGGGGCTTGATTCCCGGATGCTGACATACCACAACCTAGCAGCCAAGGACAAGCAAACATTTTTCCTCAGAACATCTGGTTAGGAGTTTATATTTTTTTCTCATGTTTGAGGTGCATGCCCATAGTTCATAAGATGAGGGTAGAACATAAATCCATTCAAAGCTGATAGAAGCAAAATATGTAGAAGATTTCTCAGGTCTTGCTCACTGGTTACTGGATATGTCTGGAATGGGAATGGAAAGCTGAATGCCTCTATGACCGGGAGCCTTTCTGCTCAAGATACAGTTATTCTGCACAGTATTGACAGAGGTGATTTTAGACCAAGGTCATAGGCTCAAGACCCTGTTTACAAAGAAGCAAGTGGACAGGTGAAGAGGCTCCTTCCTCATACATATTTTTGACTACTCGAGCTATCCTGCAAAGCACTTCCTATCTTCCATCTACTACATGCACTTTCTAAAGTCAGCCCCCTCTATGCACATGTGCCAATGCTATCTAAAGAAGTGGGGTAATTAGGGAGGATTGTTTTGAGAGTTTGAGTATCCAAGATATTTGGTTTGTTGAGAATTTCTGGATAGATAACACTTTCATGGGTAAGATTTCTTGGTGTTCCTCAAATTTGGACTTCAGAGCAGCCTAGCATGTGTGTAAAACACATACTGTAATGGCATTTACCATAAAATTTACAAATATTAATAAATGGCTATTTTTTTTTTCTGTGAATCTCCTACAGCACCATGCTAGTACATGATTACTTGTAATTGAAGAAAGCCTAAGAGCTTTTCCATGTAGAGAGATTCTTCAGCCTTTGAGGCTTATCAGACAAAAGACAATTTGTAAGGGCTGCCACCTGCTCATGAACCATTTTAACAAATACAGGCTGTTTCAAAGTAGCATCCATATCTAGTGAGTCTGCATAAATCCTGCAGAAACCGTGTTCAGTTACTGAGGGGAAAAAAAAAAAAAACTAAACTGAACAAAAGCAAGGAAAATACTGACTTAGATTTTTGCTACTTGGTGAAATCCATGCCCCAGTACTGTCACCTTTCTTTTAATTAAGAGAGGCTGTGCCTGCAGAGTCTGAGCCTTGTTCTGTGTATCCGGATGCTCAGAGCACATCTGAGTCCACACATGTCTCCTGGGTAACTTCTGGGTTTCCAGCAAGACAAACCAGATCCAGGACTACACTCAGACTTACACTGCACCACTCAAAATCTTCATTTCTTTATAATGATATCCTTAAGCTGAAGCACTATCTACCTTTTCAGTGGCATGAGTGGCTTGTCAGTGGATGGCAGAGGAAAAATTAAGGAGAGTGGAGTTCATAGACTGCTGAGATACAATCGTCTTTTCATTTTTATAGTAGTAACTTTGAACCAGAGTGTCCACAGAACAAACACATTAACACGTCTTCCACCATTCTGGAAAACAGACAAAAAAAAAGAAGTAAAAAAGCAAAGACTTTGATTTTGGGCTGTTATGCTTTAGAACAAATTGTCCATATAAAAAAAATAGGAAGGGAGAAGTGGGTAGGCTAGCTGGCAAAAATAGTTTACAAGAGGCCAGGTCACTTCACTTTTATTCCTAGCTCTCTCATCAAGTGTCTGGCACGAACAGCACAATGTTTTGTGTGTCCTGAACTGGCTGTGGTGTGTATACAATAATACTTGTTTTAACAGCATCTCAAAGGAGATGCTATGAAATGCAAACAGAAAAGTGCTTGGACATAGTTGGGTGGAAGATAAATGTAAGAAACTAGATAGAAGGCTGCCTCACATTTTGTTTTTTGACCATATATCATGTAGTAATATTTCCCATATGTAAATTGTTCCTTTTCTTCCCCCACCTCAAATCACTACAAGGTTTTGGAAGAGGAAGAATTGCTGCGTCCCAGACTAATGTCTTGAGAAACTTGGAACAGGAAGAGCCATTTGATCTTTCCCAGAAAAGCCAAGGGAAAGGAATCTCGTTTCATTCGGATGGCGAGAGTGCTAAGGGAAGCTCATGCCCAGAGGAAGAGGAAGACAACTATTATGAGGCAGAGCGCTACAGCCCTGGCATGTACCACCATGACAACAAGCTATACGTGGCTCAAGATCTGTCTGGCAAACCTGTGTGCATGATGAAGGACTTGAGAGAGTCCTACTGCAATGAGAAGGAAGAAGTGCTAAATGAGGGAGGACTGGAGAAAAGGATAGGAGATTCAGACAGACAGGAGAGCCAAGGAGAGAGGGAGCTTGCAAACAACAAAGAACACCTCAGCTTTAGATCCTTTGAAAAGGCCAGAGTTGGCCACTCTCTCTCTGATTACTTGTATTTCAAGCACAGGAACAAGAGTTTGAAAGAATTGCTGGAAAGAAAAATAGAAAAGCAAACAATGCTTATAGGCATTTAAAATGAACATTTTTTAAAAGCTGGAAAATGGGGATACTTTTAACATGAACTGTGATTTACCAAAGCCTGGAAGTTTGTAGCATTCTTTAGCAACAAACACGTCAAATTAATAAAAATAACTTAAGGTAGACCACGTACATGAAAAGAACGAAGCAGTCCAAGGTCACCAAGAAATGCAACAGATATTGAGCAATAACATTTTTATACTTATCCATTTGATGTATAAGCAGACAATGGGGTGGGCGTAGAAGTTTATTTTGCTTTTTTGGGGTGGCAAAGACTTATACGCAATTGTCTAGTTATCGAAAAACATAATTTAGCATTTGATTTATTATGTGGCTAAATATATATAAACACTTCTAACCATGCATCACAAAAAAAACCCTGAAAATACTAAGTATTTCACAGTATAAACAAGAGTACTGTTAAACACGGTGTGCATGAAAGTGCTGTCACTCTCAGAACTAACAGCCCCACACCACACCATATCGTTGCTTATAAGGGGATAAGGATTTAATAAGTCATTTAATTAGTCCTATGTCATTCTGACAACCCAACTCAAAAGGTTAAAACCCCTATATATGGTACATCATTTCCAAATATTACTATCTTCTTCACTTACCTTCCAAGTTCTTGATTTGAAATACCTTGCTATTATGCTCAATATATATATAGCAAGTTATCATTAAGGATAGTCGTATACTTATGGCTTGCAAAGGCTAGAATCAAGTAGTTGCAGCTCTCTGCCATTATAAGAAACCACTCACCCTACAGAATTAATGATTCTCACACCTACCAGTTAATCAACATTCACAGTGCAGCAGCCCTTATTCATCATACAAAAATGGGTTTTATCATATTTATCATATAAAACTGAGGTTGCAGAAGGTGGTTTCATTTTTCAGGGCTCAAACTTGACATAATAAAGATTCTGAATAGAGAGCAGAAAAAGCTGTTGATAAAAGAAGCTGTAATGTACGGGTGACTTTTAAATGTAATTAACTCTACAGCTGATGTATATACTTTTTTTTAAATAAAAAGGGGATATTAAATTGAAGTGGAATGTAGGTCACTTTAGGCCTAGAATTAATGATTTCTTTAAAAATAAGGTGTATTTCAGAGGTACATAGCCATGTTTTATTTTTTTGTCAGTAATTAGCTTTTATCATATACGTTCAACTTCCTTGCTTCTACTGCAATATAACTACTCTTGAAAAAGCAGGCATTTTTCTTTCAAGGAAGACATTGTGGTCAAGCAGAAGAATCAGACCATTTTCAGAGTCATATGTATGACTGCAGTCTTTCTTAAACCAGAGGGGAAATGGTCAGGTAGAAATTCAGCATGATTTATGAGATTGTCTCTTAGAAAGACTAACAAATCCTTTGGTTACTTTCTTGTCAATATGTTGTCTCTGCCAGTTAAAACCTCCTATTTGAGAACATGGACAGCCAAGACCTTGGAGCCACTGACTCTTAGAAACAACTCTCTCAAGGTGGTGTAGTTTCCAGCTATGCACTATTCAAGATCACTCCCCTCCACCTCTGCAGCCATATTAGTTCCTACGATAACAGGAATAAGCAAGGAATCAGGAACCTGGTTGCAATTTCTGTGATGGTGATCATGTAGATGAGCTGAACTTAGCAAGTCTCTTCATTTCTGTGGTGGGTAAAGCAGAAAGGCATGCAGCCCTTCCGTTGCAAAGACCTCTTGTCTTGGAGAGTGTTATGGGGTAGCATGACAATCCTTATCATGAAAGAGATAAATTATTACATATCAACAGCACTCTAGGCAGATGGAAGGGAAAGTGCCAGACATGTCCTTAGGAAAGGAAATCACTGCAAACAGGCCTGGTTCATCTGAATATTTAACCCACTTTCAACCATACCTTCACTGCAGCCAAGTTAGCCACTTCTACACCCCCACTTCTCATGGGAGTAAAGCCAACCACATACACCCAGGTGGAAAGGAGTAGAGGTGTCCAGAATCGCAATGCTATTTGGGAATAATTTGTAGTGTGAATCCCTTTTCTTTCATTCTTCCTAGAAAGCAGAGAATATTCCGTTATAATGAGGCCTTGAGACTGTGCCCAGTCACATAGTCACACTAAGCTAATTCACAAGCATCCAAGGGTAATTCGTGTTAAAGCAGTAAAGAACTCCTTTAAAACTGTAAGTCACCAATCAGAGGAATTGCAAACAAAACTATTACTGTGATAAGGAGACAGTGTCAAGTGACCCAGCCAAAGAGATCAGGAGGTGATAATCCTCCATACTGCAGAACATAGTGCAGCTGGGTCTAAGAGACTTGCTACAGAGTCCTCAAGGGACAAATTAAAAGTGAAATAACAGCCTTCATTGTGAAGCACCTTGCTTTTCAAACATAAGTTATTTTCAAGCTATTTTTATTGGCACCGTTTTGGGAACAGACAGTAACAGCCTTTGCTTTTTAATAGCTTTGAAAATGCTTTAAAGAAATTTGCTCGCATAATGAAGTTATTTCCCATTTCTAATTTTCTAGGGATTAGCTTCCTTGTTTTGCTTTGAATAGAGACCCAGAAGTCCTGTAGAGACATTGCCTGTGTCCTGGACCTTAGGGGACACTGTTTTCACCTCCTTCTTAATCTAAGACTCTCTACCTTCCTCTTGCTATATTGTGGAGAAAAATATATTTATCTATCTCTTCTCTGATATTTGGGTTTACAGCTTGTGGTAACACATGAAGTCAAAGCCCAATCTCCACCACCTCTACATTAAATCACATCCATACAATTTCCCCGCATTATAATATGAAGCCTAAATTCATCCTTTTGGAGACCATCAGAGCAAATAAACAGTTACCACAAACTCATACAAATAAAATGCTTTCCAAACTCATACAAACAAGAAGCCCTGCTGAGGAAAGGTAAATTGGCCAATTGATAGGTTGGTCTGAGCAAGTGAAGGTATGTGGATTGCTAAATCGGAGGCTTTTCTCCTTTTAAGTGCAGTACGGAGAATTCAGCAAGATACTGTACAGAACAGAGTAGGTGGATGAAAAGTCAAAAGTCAGGTTAGTAAAATTTGAGGGTAAAGAAATACAACATATTTACTGAGAAAATGACATTGTAAGTAGCATTGGAACAAGCTGGTTGGAGTCTGGCCACCAGAACTCAGCCATGTCCTTGTGAACCCGAGTTCTCTTGGCTGCCAGGCAGCCTCCAGTCTGAAGGTAAAGGCAAGGTGCTCGGTGTTCAGCAACTCAAAGGATGAAACACTGTGATAACATTATAATAGAAGTTTATACTGTGCTGAGTCCCATAAAACAAATTACTGGAAAGACCAGGTGATGCTACTGTACCTGCCTTTTTACAATTCTGTGTTGGTCTACTAACTATTCTCCAGTTTCTCTCTTCATATTGTGCTGCTGGGCTCTGCTATTATGAGTGTACAGTTAAGAAGTAATATAAGTACTATATTTATTATTCCACTAAGTTTTTAATAATTATTAACAGATTTGAAAGTAAGTCATGTCTGCTTAGCTGAACAAGATGTAACAGACCTAACATTTTGTACTCCTAACAGATTTCGTGCATAATGTGTTGTATACTTATTTCACATAGAACACTGGGTTCTTATTTAAAGCCCAGACTCAAAAAAATGGACCAACTATCTGTGAATGTTTGGTTTCTGGCTTTCTGTCTCAATAGTAAAAGCATGTATGATGTATTGTATTAATTTAAGCAAATAAACATGTACTGGAGAAGCTGTTGTACTTTGTGTTGAAATGGATCTGGAGTTCTTAGCACTCTAGCTATTTTATGTAGTAAATGGATGGGGCTGGTCTGATGCGGTCATACTTCACTCAGCACCGCTGGACAGTGGTGCTTGTACAAAGAAGCCTAAAGCAATGATGAAGGAGTAATAAGAAGACAAGGGCTTCTCTCTGAAGTCTCTCTGCAGGGGGGACTTACAGAATGCTCTGGAATGATTATGGAATTTGTTAATTTAGCCTTAGACAACCTAAAAAAGAAACATGTAATCCTTATCATAAAGGTGTTTCAAAGATCTGCATCATGTAAAAAGAGAGGAATAAACAACCACACATGTTACAAGATAGAAGTTAAGAAAGTAGGAATACCTTTATGACTTAAGGAATACGCAGAAGACTCTGAACTCAGAGGCTCAGAGTTTCTTTTTCTAATGGAAAGCATCCATTTTAAGTGATGAGAAAATCTTGGATTTTTTTTTGTTTTAATGAGCTCCTGATGGAGTTGGTATCATCAAACTTCACAGAGAACATTTTGAACTGTTTATGAGCACAGAGAGAAAGCAACTGGAATGTTTCCTATAAAAAATTCAAGTAATAGAGTAAATAGAGATATTCAGTTTCTAATTCTCAGAGGTATACACCATAAAAAGTGCAAGAAGGCTTATACAAAACCTAGAAACTTATGTAAGAGGTAAATGAAACAGAACTAAGCCTTTTTGCTTTCC
Organism: Columba livia; assembly: GCF_036013475.1. Lineage (NCBI taxonomy): Eukaryota > Metazoa > Chordata > Aves > Columbiformes > Columbidae > Columba > Columba livia. The sequence goes on along the minus strand of NC_088642.1, from coordinate 13,822,081 downwards.
TGTTTTGTTTTGTTTTTTTCCCCTTCTTTTTTTTGATTGCAGGTAACATTGACTATGAAGATTATAAGCTATTTCTACTTGAGGAGGAGGTGGACGTGTTGGGGAGTGACCCAGTTCATTCCCATGTGACTCAGTATCAGTGATTCTCAAAGTTTCCCCTTTCCCAGTCACAAATATGTAATTTAGAAAAACGTATGTTTGGTCCTTTTCACAATTTTTCTTTTCGTTTTTGTTGAAAACTGAACTGTGCTCACTTATGTCTTCAAACAAGCAGAAATTAAGTAGAAGAGAAGAAGACCCTCACAGATGTTTCCAGGGGGCTTTTCTGTGCCTGTAGTGAAATGGTGAAAGGCCTGGTATATATAAGGCATTTTTGTGGAGACAGACAAATTAATATTGATGATACATCAAAAAGCAGTGAATCATTAAAAGAAAAAACAATCCAACATAGATACAAATGATACGGGACATCTCTGAGAAAGGCAAGTCATTGTCAAGTTGCAGTATGTTAGACCTTCAGCAGATTAAAATCCTAGTTTAAGTAACAAGGCTGCATAAACAACCTTTTGCCATCCTCCCTCTAATACATTCTATGGTTGTGTAGTGTGATACAGCTAGAAGTGTTTGCCAACTCGTTCATGATGCAAAAATCTGCTGTAAAAACACATGCAGGGTGTCAGTCATTTCAGCACTTGTAAATTATGTAACACTAAATAAGGAACACTGCAGTGCTGTTCCCAGATATGGTATGATGGTGTGTTGGATCATACAGCATAAATTTCCCTACTGATCATCCTGCAATCAAAGTGGAGCTGAACAGAGAACAGCCACTTTGTGAATAAGCCTTCTGGTGTCCTATCATTCTGTTTACCCTGTCTGAAAAAATATTGTATATTCAGTCCAATCATATAAATGATTCTATCTGGATGGAGCCAGACACCATTGCCTTTCAGTGATTTACTTCCTGGATTGAAAAATCTCTTGTAGTGTGAGTATATTTTGTTCAACAGACCTCTGTCTGTTTACATCAGTGGAGAATGCTGGCTGGTGTTTTTGGAGCTGGGATTGTCTGTTTATACTACGCTTTTTGAGTGCTTAAGTACCCCTACAGTTCTGCATGGAAAATATTTAAAGAATAAATTATGATTGAGACACTGATTAGCCTACTAAAAGACAGGGCACAGTAAAATAAGAATGATGCAGTTGAATGAAAACAAGAAATGTGTTTCTACCCTATGGAGAGCTATTATAAAATCAATAAAGATGAGAACAGTAAAAAGATGACAGACAAGGTGTCACAGAAATGTCTGTAAAAGAAATACAGTTTAGCAAGATAAGTGGCAGATATAAACCCTGAAAAATATCTGTCACTACAGAGTGATATCTTGCCAGGGAATTCTGCAAGCTGGTTAATTCTTCACAAACCTCATAATTTTCTACTAGAAGTTATAGGACTTTTCTAGAACCACTAACTCTTCACATTTTTTTGTTTATTTCACAGGCCAAGATTATTTTTTAAAATCAGTGTATAAAGCATTTGCCCAGGAGAGAGAATCAATTCTCCAGCTAGCCACAGGACTGTGCCTGTTACAATTTATCTTGGAAGTCTATGGGAGCAGCACGAAGAGCAGGATGTCCCAAGATGCTATGAGTATGACAAATGCACATGCAAACCTTGCCTGGGAGCTTAGAAAGAAATATAATCTTACTTAAGGGGGGAAAAAAATAAATGAAAAGCTATCCAGTAATGAGAGATTTTATTAAACTGGGATTAACTACATTGCAAGTTCTGCAAGGATTGTATAAGGCAGACTTCACATGAGCAACCAGTTGAAACTAGACACCAGCAAAACTAATGCTACTCTGAAGAATTTCCTGCCAAAATGTCCAGGGGTGATCACGGTAACAAGTAGCTCATACGAGCTTGCTACCACCATTCTACAAGGGGCAACCAACCCACAGTAAACCAGCAGAATGCCGTGTGAGAGTGGATTCTGAAAACGTCATTCCCTTCAGTGCAGTTGGTCCATTTTAATTGCATCATCCCCAGGTTAAGCAAACTTGCCTGATTTCACTCAAGGGGATGAAGCATGTTCATGCTGCTGATTCCACCCTTTCTTCTGTAACATCCAGCTGTTGGACAAATACATTTGAAATAGCTGCACCCACATTACTAGTGAATGCCTGATGAGGACATCTACTCACATGCCTGGTTTCAGCAGTGAGGTCAGTGGTCCTTCGAACTGAATTGCATTAGCAGATTCAACCTCTGTACTGCATGAACCCACCCCGCTACTCATACTCTGTTGGATGATGAAGAGATTTTTCATTTCCATTGCTCCAACAGCCTCATTGTGGGACTTTAATAATCTTGCAGGTGGTTTCACCTGCTTCCTCAGATACTTGTGATCACATTACAGGTTTATTTTTCCATGGCTTTAGTTCAGCATTTTCAGGCTTCCATGTAGAGCCAAATTTCGTGCAGACCTTATAATGCATACTGAAGAGAGTAAGTGGAAATGATTACTTGCATGCATTTTTGAGATAGGGTGACAGACTATCATATTATTTTTTCTTATGCTTCTGCTTTTTTGTTTTGTTAAAAAAAATGTTTCCTCTTTTTCGATTTTGCTTTCTCTGATCTGGGATTCCAGTGCGTAGACCACTGATCAGCTTCCTACAGAGGACCTTAAGTGTTCAGGGTGATCTACTCTGAGACCGCTGATGCAAAGCCATTCCAATCCTTTTGAAATTCTTGAAAGGAAAAAGTATATCCTGGTGTGATTGGCAAGCAAACATAGTGACAGACCAATGCACACTTCGTATAATTTGCAAGAGCCAGTACTGTGAGTGCGACACATTGATCCTCACTTCTAAGCAAGATGCAGGTTTAAACAATTTTAGATTCATTTTTAAATAAATATTTCAGTGTTTCAGAGTTTGCACTTTTTCAGATTATGAACATTACATGTGAGTAATAGCAGGCACTAGGAACATGCAGATTCACTCATAGTGGACAAACATGGTTAGTCTTCCTTTTATCTTTATACATAACGAATCAACAGTCTATTTTTTTTACATCTATATTCCCATACAGACATAACGCAGCTGTTTCTATATAAGAGTTCTCTCAAGGACACCTATTAAAAAAATCCCTTTGGATTGACAGCAACCATAAAATCCTGCCAACCAGGATATAAAGGGTGGTCTCATTCCATTCACATCTACACAAAACAACAGCTTCGTGAAGGCAGCACAGTCAGTGAACCTGGACTTGCTTTTGTCACATAACTGTAGGTTTGTAAAGGCACAAAGATCCTTTTGCTAAAAATAATCCGGCACCTTCTCTTTTCTGCAGATCGAGCACCTCAGTTACAGTGTTGTAATTTTATTTTATTTTTTTGTTTTCAACTTCTTACCTTAAAATCACAAACTGAATAACTATGAGTCATACCCCCCCAAAAAAAAAGAAGTTAAGGAAGTAGGAAAAGACAGCATAACCATTTTGGAGATCTAGATTAATTTTTTAAAAAAGTATTGTTATCAATATTAAACACCTTCCAATTTGTCTATTAAACATCCCTAGAATTTCTTACATTTTAGAGCTTTTCTATGATGCTAACATGAAGAAAAGCATAATTGCCCAGCAAGTAGAAAGCTATCCTACACTATCCAAGCTTGAAATCTCTCCAAAAGCTTTTCATTAAATATGTAGTTTTTCAAGCCTTACTCTGCAGGCTTTTGTTTTGGTTTGTTTTGGTTTGTTTTGTTTTTGTACATTCACATTACCCGTCTGCCTGCTGCTTTCTGAATCAGTTATGCAGGAGTATGCCTGGAGGCAAGATTGTCAGAGCAGCCACATCTCCCTCTCCCTGCAGCTCTGACCTCTCCAACCAAGGCGTCTGCTCAGCTGGTACTTCCCAGCTGGTGCATTTTGCAAACTGGTTACTAAGCAAAAGCTTTCCAGCTTGGTCTTGTGGGGTGCAAGCCACTGCAACCAGTTTTAGAGAAGAGATGTGAGGCTTCTCCGCACAATGTTAGAGGGTGACAACATCTAAATGGACCCAGTGGCTCCCAGGGCTGAAGTGGCCACAACACAGCTGCCAGGATTGCCCAGTGGCCTACAGTGAAGTTGGGGCACTGGACTCAGCCTCCTACCGATGGGAGAAAGGGATGCAAAAGGTGCACAAAAAGGGTCTACACTACATATGTGCATCACTGTTACCACGAATAACCACTTATACTTTCTCCCATACCATTCAGTCTGTGTGGATGCAAGAGAAGAGGATCTCATTTTGACATGCTCTGTGAATCGGTAGGAATTGTTTTAAGAAATGTGCCTTTCAGTAGCAGCACATTTTAGGGGCAGCCTCAGACGCAGTGACCATGGAGTTCAGGATCCTGTATGGAGGAAGCAGGGCAATAAGTAGAATTACAACCATGGAATTCAGCAGCATGAACTATGGCCTCCTCAAGGTCCTGCTTGGAAGAATCCCATGGGCTAAAGCTCTAGAAGGCAGGGGGGTCCAAGAGAGCTGGTTAATATCCAAATGTCACTTCCTCCCAGCTCAAGACCAATGCATCCCTATGAGCAAGAAATCAAGCGAAGGGAGTAGGAGGCCAGCATGGATGAGTAAAAAGCTCCTGCCAAAATGGAGGCTGTTAGCGTACGCAGGGAAGTGGTGAGGAAAGCCAGGCTCCACTTGGAATTACATCTGGCCAGGGATGTCAAAGACAACAAAAAGAGCTTCTTCAAGAATATCAGCAGCAAAAGGAAGTTTTGGGAAAATGTAGGTCCACTGCTGAATGAGAAGCATGTCCTGGTGATGAAAGATACAGAGATGGCAGTTATTGAATGCCTTCTTTGCTTCCATCTTTACTGCTAAGACCAGCCCTCAGGAATCCCAGACTCTAAAGACAGGAGAGAAAGCCTGAAGAAAAGAAGACTTGACCTTGGTCAAGGAAGATCAGATGAGAGATCATTTGGGCAAACTGGACCTCCACAAATCCATGGGCCCGGATGGAATGCACCCAGGAGTGCTGACAGAGCTGGCAGATGTTACTGTAAGCCACACTCCATCATTTTTGAAAGCTCATGGAGAACAGGAGAGGTGTCTGAGGACTGGAAGAAAGCAAATGTCACTCTAGTCTTCAAAAAGGGCAAGAAGGAGGACCTGGGCAACTACAGACCCATCAGCCTCACCTCTATCCCTTGAAAAGTGATGGAACAACTCATTCTGAACGTCATCTTCAGGCACGTGAAGAAAAAGAAGGTTATCAGGAGTAGTAAACATGGATTCACTGAGGGGAAATCATGTTTGACCAACATGACAGCCTTCTATAATATTGCGGTATGACTGGCTGGGTAGATGACGGCAGAGCAGTGAATGTTGTCTAGCTTGACTTAAGCAAGGCTTTTAACACTGTCTCTCACAACATCCTTGTAGGCAAGTTCAGGAAGTGCAGGTTGGACGAATGCACAGTGAGATGGACCATGAACCGGAGGGATGGCAGAGCTCACAGGATTGTGATCAACGGTGCAGAGTCTGGTTGGAGGCCTGTAGTTAGTGAGGTTCCCCACGGATCAGTACTGGGTCCAGTCTTGTTCAATCTGTTCATCAGTGACCTGGATGAAGAGACCAAGTGCACCCTCAGCAAGTTTGCCGATGATACCAAGCTGGGAGGAAGGGTTGACACACCAGAAGGCTGTGCTGCCATTCAGCGAGACCTGGACAGGCTGGAGGATTGGACAGAGAAGAACCTGATGAAATTCAACAAGGCAAGTGTAGGGTCCTACACCTGGGGAGGAATAACCACAGGCACAAGTACAGGTTGGGGGTGAACCTGCTGGAAAGCAGCACTGCAGGGAAGGACCTGGGAGTTCTGGTAGACAACAGGTTGACCATGAGTCATCGATGTGCCTTTGTGGCCAAGAAAGCCAATGGTAGCTGGGGTTCATTAGGAAGGAATAGGTAGGAAGGGAAAAAGTTGCTGCACAAAAGCAGAGGAGAGGAATGGGAATATGTGAGAGAAACCACTCTGCAGACACCAAAGTCAATGAAGGAGATGGAGCAGCGATTCCCCTGCAGCCTGTGGTGAGGCCAGCTGTCCCCATGCAACCCTTGGAGGTCCATGGTGGAGCAGATACTCATATGCAGCCCATGGAGAACCCCACACTGGAGCAGGTGGATGTGCCAAAAGAACACTGTGACCCTGTGGGAAGCCTGTGCTGGAGCAGCCCCTGGCAGGATCTCTGGTCCTTTGGGCTGGAGCAAGCTTTCTGTCAGAACTTGTGACCCTGTGGGGGGCCCAAGGTGGAGCAGTCTGTCCCTGAATGACTGCATCCCATGAAAGGACCCACACTGGAGCAGCTTGTGAAGAACTACGGCTCATGGGAAGTATCATATTGGAGATGTTTGTGGAGAACTGTCTCCTGTGGAGACAGCGAAAGAGTGCAAGGAAGAAGGAGCAGCAGAGACAACATGTCATGAACTGGCTGCAACCCCCATTCCCTATCCACCTGTGTCACTGGCAGGGAAGAGGTAGAGAAATCAAGAGTGCGGTTGAGCCCGGGAAGAAGGAAGAGGTGGGTGGGAGGTGTTTCAAGATGTGGTTTTATTTCTTATTACCCTGCTCCAATCTGATTGGCAATACGTTAAATTAATTTCCCACTCAATTCTGTTTTGCCCATAACTGTAACTGCTGAGTGATCTCCCTGTCCTTATCTTGACCCACAACCCTTTCACTGTATTTTTCTCCCCCTGTCCAGTTGAGAAAGGGGAGTGATAGAGTGGCTTGGTGGGCATGTGGCATGCAGCCAGGGTCAACCCACCACACACAACGATGGAAGTGCTTGGATCCATTCCTTTCCTGGGCAGAAGACCCCTTCTCACAGCTTCTTTTCTTTGTTTTCTGCTAACCTTCGGGTGTTTGACTTTACAACCTGGACAAAGTACTGTTAAGGTATATATTTTGTCATTACGGAGTTCTCCTTTGTAAGTGGAGGACAAGCATCACTAACCTCAAGTACTATCAGTCTGTGCCACGTCTTTTCTAGCAGTCTTTCTTTCCCTTCCACTCTTTCTTCCTTTTGCTTGTTTTTTATTCTTTCCTCTAGGCAGAAGCAACTGGTGCATCCTCTCTTCAGCTGGGAAACAGCAGGAGGTTATGTAAGTCAGGCTGTAAAGCCAAATGAAAATACAGAGCAAAACTGCATGCTGCCCCAACTGTGAAGCTGAAGCACATGCCAAGGTTCACTGTGCAAGAAAGTAATAATAGCTTTATATTTATGATGGATGCGATTGCACTTTCCACCTTTAAATGAAAGTTTTAATTATCTTGTCTTTAAAAATCTCAGGGATGTTGTTTTTAAAAGGGCAAATTTTAAAACCATGGCACACAGGAAAGCTGAACTGACTTTCAGAACTTTCACTTTACCACAAACCAATTGTAACACACAGGAGAGTAAAGAGGACTTTATGGAGCCAGTTCAGCATGTGTGTACTGCATTCCAGGTCTGTTCCCTGTGTTTAATGGGCAGCAGATTTGGCCTGACAGCAAGAACAGTGGTTGCCTTATCCATCAGTGATGAGAATATCAGCCTGAGCTCTGTGCCCATTGGCAAGGCATACACATAGTACATGCAGGCCAAAGTAGCCCACCATACAACTGAAAGAGAAAACAGCTTTATCTGTTAGCTGAGGTTTCTGGCTGATGCTTAACACTTTCAGCTCAGCAGCTGAGGAAGGGATGTACGTAAAACAGGTGTCACTAGACCTTTCAACTTTGAATGCCTGACCAGCTGCCAGTTGGCTATTTACACTAGAAGACAAAACAAGGTTTCTGACAGCCAAATTTCCTTTGCTCTCTCTCTTCCTCCTACCATGGCTGAGCAGACTCTGATCTGAAAAAGCTCCTCTGCTGGTGTCTGACTGGACAGCATTGCGCTGGTAAAATGCAAATCTGACCCAGTTTGACTTGGCTGTTCAATTTTGAATGGCACACAGCCAACTTGCTACCAGTTAGGTTATTCATGCTGCAATAGGAAGCAATCTTCCTGACATGCAAACTTCCTTCTTCTTCTGCCTGAGCAGCAGTGCAGGCAGTCAAAGATGCTGAGCTAGATAAAGAACAATTTGACCCCGTACAGATACAGGTCTTGACCCAAGGCTGTACTTCAGCTTCATTTTGCTAGCCAGCAGCAAAAAATCCATCATTATCCATGGCAAATCCTGGATAGACAGAAAGGCAGGTCTTGCAACAGAGAATTGCTGTTACATCTCCTACCCCATACTGAGGTGCAAATGTGTGATCTGGAAATCCTTAGTAAATAAAATAGGCTACTGGAAGTGGTAATCTAAATTGGAATCCAAGGTGCCACTGCAGAGTTTGATTACATTCATTCTACTATCAAGAATGCTAGCCTATTTAGAAAGGGCTTCATCATCTGAGAGGTATCTGGTTATATCAGATCACATTCTTCCTCTCCCTTTCCATCCTCATGAAAACTCTTAATCCTATTAAAAAAATGGGCTACATCAGCCTGCAGTAGGTTTCATTATTCTGGTCACTTGAGCTGATGCAGAATATTCTTCCTGGGGGGAAGTGTGTTAGAAGAACTATCTATCCCATCTAGGAACACCACGGCACCAATACAAGCCACGTGTTTGTATAAGGCTCTCTTTAGCTCCTTATCTGAAGGGGAAGGAGAGGCTTGGAGTAGCAGGTAGAAAGAAATAGAGAGTTTTATTCTTTATTTTAGTTTCCAACTGAAACAAAGATTTTTTTCTGCCAAAGACTGATACCTTTTATACTTGTTTCTGTGCAAAAGAAGCAGAGGAATAGAGGTAACAAAGGCAATGGATTTTAGAAAAATAGTAGCAATGAACTGCATCTCAAGTACCTCAGGTATATAATTCTTCTCTCAGCCAAAACAGTTGATGTAAAACAAGTTAAATCTGGAGAATTTGGGGTGTATATTGCTCTCTATTTACAAAGAAAGTACACAGAATTCTGTCTCCTCGAATACTGTAGGTACAAACAACAGGAGGCAGTTTATTTGTTCAGAAAACCAAATCTGCTTTAAGCCAGCATTCTGTCCAAAATTAGAACTTTCTCTCCCTTTCTGGATTTTTTCCAGGGCCATGCTGCTGGTACTTCCTTGGCTGGCCCTGGCTTTTTTTTACTGCAGTTTTGTTAGGTTCACTTCATACTCACACATCTGCAGCTCTACGATCTCAACTGAAACCATTGTCTGTGTTTGCAAAACGGCCTAGAGAAAGTTTTTTGAATGGTACAGTCCAAGCTTTCCACAGCAATTTGCTGGTCTATGGCTTGAGTAGCAGTTTTGACTGTGTCTTTTGTTGCTAAGCAAAAGGGTATTTAATTATTTTTTTAGCGAGGTCATATGAGAGTCTACCAGACAGCTACACTGAGGTTTGAGTTCACTAATCTGGCAAAATTATGAGCCCTGACAGCTTCCAGCATCTTCCAGCCTAGAAGTCTTATATTTATTAAAAGAAAACAAGTTAGAATATGCAGGAATTCAGTTGGCAGGTTGACAACATGATCCGAATCGAAAAGGTAAATCTGAATTATATAAAGGTGTGATTTAAAGTGGAGCGTTCTTACAGCTTTAGATTGTCATGTGCTTAGGTAGCCTGGATTTTATTTGACTAAAATCCCTTTGAATTTGAATTAAGCTAAATAAAGAAATATTTCTTGAAAACAGTATACAAAAAGGAGCTGCATGACCTTTACTGAATCTACTTGAATAGGAGGGCAACGAAGCTGGTGAGGGGTCTGGAGCACAAGTCTGATGAGGAACAGCTGAGGGACCTGGGGCTGTTTAACCTGGAGAAAAGAAGGCTGAGAGGAGACCTTATCGCTGTCTACAACTACCTGAAAGGAGGTTGTAGCATGGAAGGGGTTGGTCTCTTCTCCCGAGTAACAAGTGATAGGAAAAGAGGAAATGGCCTCAAGTTGCACCAGGGGAGGTTCAGATTGGATATTAGGAAAAAAATCTTCACTGAAATGGTTTTCAGGCATTGGAACAGGCTGCCTAGGGAAGTGGTTGAGTCACCATCCCTGGAGGTGCTTAAAAGGCATTCAGATGAGGTTCTTATGGACATGGTTTAGTGCCAGAGTTAGTTTAGGTTATGGTTGGACTCGATGATCCTGAGGGTCTCTTCCAACTGAAATGATTCTATGATTCTGATTCTACTTTAAAATGAATTTGGTTTCATATCCTTGAGGGTCAGCTTTTATGTTTAAAATATAATAGTAATTCTCTAAGTCCTTTCAAGATACTAATGAAAAAGAAAATGTTTGTTTAGTGTAATATAATTATATATTGACATGCTTGAAGCAGTATGTAATAGGCTTTCAGTATTGTTCTGAAAAATAACTCCAGCAGATGATATACAAAACGGAAGGTATGACAATGTGATTTTTCTGCCAGATTTGCTTGTAGCAGCAGTGGTTGATAGATGTGACACACAAACACTGATTTAGTAAATGCTTTGCTGCTTGTGAGAGTGACATATCCTTAGTTTGTCCAGTTTAGAGAGCTAACTTAATTAATGAATGGGAAAGTGGCATAAGCATGTTGCTTGTTTGATCCTAAAACTAGCTGAAATTCAGCTTAGTTTGACTGGCAGCGTGATGTTTGGTCTATTATTAATTTGTAGCAAAATTAATGTCTGCAGAAAAAGAAACTGTAGGAATCTTGGTTCCAAGTTTTTTGAGTTTCTGAATTTTCTGAAATTATTACACAATTACTTGTTTTTACTTCTTTTTTCTTCATGGATGGTTCCATCATCATATTTTTATATTTTTTAATAATGCAATAGTGCAAATATTTTATTTCCACACTTTCTTCAGGCTAACATGTCTTGTTTGTGTCATTTAAAAGTAATTTGACACATTGCCTCAGAAAAAATGCTTTCCGAGCTCAAGCTTTTGTAGGATCCCGTTTTAGCAAATGGAGGGCAGCAATTGTCTCAGCCTCCAACTCCACTCTTCCTGTTCTTGTGAATCACCATCACAGAAAACAAAGACCCTAACATCTTTTTCTCTTCTGGCTATGCAAGGTGCGTGGCTTCCTAGTGAGCAGACAGCTTACCTGGATAAAGGTAAGTAGCATATGTAACAGCTTCTTCTCTCCAAAGTATTTCAGTGTAAACCAAATTTAAGTCCCATACTAGGCAAATGAGCTAGTGATGGCAAGAAACACATGCTAGCAGGTGTCAACAAACATTTATGAGCACAACTTATACAAAATCATCTAATGGTATTGAATTATACGTATGTATATATGTGTGTATATATATATATATACATTATTTTTTTTTTCAGAATAGGTTCCAGAATGCAATCTAAATCTTTTCTGAAGCAAGCTCCTTTTTGACTGAAGAATTTTTCGTTGGAAGCAATACAGCTTTTCAAGAGAGAAATAAGTCAATTTGAAAGAACTTTTTCTGACAGAAATTACTCAGAAAGTGTTTCTCAACTACAGCCACTCCTGACTCTAAAGCTTGAAAACTGTGATGGTTACATGTGCACTACTGTGTTCCTTTGACTTTTCCCCTTCCTTTAAAATGTAAACCCATGACAGATCCATCTATTTGTTTATCTTTCACAGTACAGAGCCATGCACATTTCTGGTCCTATACAAATGATTAATAATGTCATGACTTTTTAGCTACTGACTATGAAGAAACAGTTTGCTTCTTACCCTCTGCTTCATAATTTGAAGTCTCCCACCCCCTTCTATGACACACAGGCCTGTCATTCTCTTTCACTGTCATTTCCTTCTATTTTATCTAAGTGTTTCAGAGTTTTCCCCAGGAAATTCTTTTCTATTCATTTTTAGTGTTTTTAAGGGAGCAAACAAGATGAAAGCTTAAGGAAAAAAATGTTGTCTTTCGTGACATTGTAAATATAGCTGATGTTTCCCTTTTTGTAGCTACATGGGATGCAATCTGGAAACTATTAAGGTCAAGAGCAGCTAGTGAAGCCTTCATTTTATAGCAGAGCAAACACTGCTGAAACTGGGTATATTTCTAAACCTGTTAGAGAGCAACACAAAGAGCAATGGAATAAAGGATTCCAATAGATATCTGAAGCCTAATTTCTGCTCTCCACAGACACGTTAAAAGTTTAACTATTTGTTGGCTCTTATTAGTGGTTTTAAATCCAGGAATGTAACTTGATTGTTTTCTTATGGTAAACTTAATTGCCTTCTTATGGTGTAAACCAGTAATAACTCATTTGAAGTTGAGTTGTTCTCACATGAGAGGTTGCTAGTCAGACTTGGGTAAAACAGATAAGAGTACTTTCCTTTTCTCTAGCTATTCATGCATTAACCAGCATGCAGAAGATGAAATCTCTCTCCAAATTTTTTACTGACACCAACAGTCACTACGGAGACAATTTGCACAATATCCCAAAATCCCCACCTGACAAATCCCCATCTGACAAATTAACTGAATACTACAGCATGGGGGGGAAGAAAAAAAGATAATCCTGTAGTAATCAGGAATTCATTCACCTTCAGTTAGGTCTTCTTAAAATACAGTAATTAATCTAGCAAGTAGGAAAAACTGAGAAAGAGGAATTCCCCCTGTTGCCATGGAAATTACAATTTGGTTGACTGACAGAGGAAAATAGGTTTGTTGTATTAATAACGTCAGCAGCTGCAGAGGATGCAATATTTATGGAATCAGAGAATCATAGGATAACTGAGGTTGGAAGGGACCTCATTGCTCACAGAGCACACTTTGCAAAGACACCATTAAGAAAGCAAGCATTTAATTTAATCGGAAATACAGTACACCTCACCTACCAAGAAAAACTTAACTGATTTCAAGGAATTCCATGATTTGGCCAATAATAAAAGTTTATTTTTCTTCATGGAAGCCAGAAAATCATCAGGGAAAAATTTCATCAAAAATTTAGTTTTCTGCTGAAGAGCACTTAGCTAGAAGATATTTCCAACCTGTCAGCCAAAGCTACATGTGAGTCACTGGAACCTAGTTGAAAATTAAGTCCTGTCATTTAAAAGTAAAGACAGAAGTAATGACACTTATGCACACTTTGGAAAATCCCCACAGTAAGTCTGAACAGAAAATGCCAGCTTGCAAGCCATTATTAAAATGTTTTGAAATTATACAAATGAATGGTTCAAATAGATGTTTGAATACCCAACATTTATTATTATTATTATTATTATTATTATTATTATTATTATTATTATTATTATTATTATTGTTACAAAACTTGTACAATAGTGTGGTTAATCCATTTTTTTTCCTTAAAACATTCCTATAATGAAGGAAAGCCTCACAGATTTATGAAAACTAACAATAGGTGTGCAATGTTAGGGGGACGAAGTAAAATAATTGCCCCAAATCTCTGCTTCATCAGAGTGGTTTGCCTGACTTCAACATCCATGTGACCTCATAGAAACCTGACAGGCTCTAACAAATCTCCATTGCATTCTTTCTCAGGATGTTGTAGTTACTTCCTTGTACCCTGCAGTAAAAGTACTAGAATAGTAGCTCATGTATCATTATCCTTGCATGACATCAATTCTTGCAAATATCTTCTTAGCATATATTGTAGTAGTTCCCATTTGAATTTGTGTAAACATCTTGTGCTATTAAACTAGCAGTCACTTAATTTTGCACTTGTCCCTTCCTCAGTTTAAATAATACACACATATTTCTCCTTCCTGCTATTGTTCTCCCATATAGGAAAAATAAGGAGATCCAGAGCGTACAACTTGTAAAGGAAATTACATTAATGTATATTGGAAAAGCACATTAATAATAAATGAGTTAGTAAGTGCCTAAGTTTACTATAGAAAAATCCAACCCTCGTTATCAAAGGCATTTTTTCCTGTAAATTATAGGTATTCTTCTTTGCATATAGTCTACATCCAACTTCCATTTCACTCAACAGGAATGGGCTTGTTTTCTTTCTCCAGCACTGACAAAATCTTTGAAGAACAAGAGGGCAAATTACATTAGCTGTGAGGGATTATACGTCACATAAGTAGGAGCAGGTTTAAATCAATAGTGATGGAGATGTGAGGGCTTCTGAGGAGAGTATCTCTAGATGCAGATAAACATTTAGAGCATCATAATTGAAATGTGTCACTAACCAACGTAAGTAGCTGACACAATGAATTACAGAGTCTCAGCACAGAGAGATCTTGATAAATGTAAGGACTAGGCCAACACATAGCTCATGAGTTTCAACTAAGAAAAGTGGAAGAAGCCCATGCACTGGTATGGCTGGGAATGGACTGGCTAAGAGCACTCTTGCTGCACACCAGTGCTGGGCTGCTTTAGCAGGTCTATAGCCAAGGTCTATAGCCAGCAGGTCAAGGAACTATATTATCACACGCTGTTCTGTGCTGGTGAGACTGGCTCTGGAATATTGCCTCCAGTTTTATTCATCTCCCCTCAACAAGGATGTGGAGAAACTGGAAATGGTGCAGTGGAGGGTTACAATGCAGTCAGGAGCTTGCAGAATATATACTGCAAAAAAGGGCTGGAGGATTTACTTAACCTAGGGAAGCAAAGGCTAAGGGGTCATCTAACAGCTACCTATCTCTACTTGGAGGGCAGCTACAAAGATGACAGACCAGTTCTTGGTAAAGCTACATGATATAACAAAGGCAGTGATCAGAAATTATGTCTTGGAAGGTTCAGGTTGTACATTAGGGCCACTACGAAGCATGTTTTCGCTAGCAAAAACTAGCACGGCAAAGGAACAGGTTGCCCAGAGGGATATCTCTAGTCCAGGGAAGTTTTCAAGTCCTGGCGAGAAAAAGGCATGGCTGATATGTCTTGGTCTGAGAAATAGTCTCACTTCCAGTAGGAAATCGGACCGAATGACCACCAGTGGCCCTTCCAACCCACATTTCTAAGCTTCTGTGAACCAAACTGATCTGAAAATTGCCCACTCTAATGCCAAAAACCACCCCAGACCTGGAAGAAATGTAACAAAAGTAAGGTATTGACTAGCTACTAAAAGAGGTGAAATCATTTATCATGATCTTTACTAAATGTTGTAGCAGGTAAACAGATAACAGCATGCCTGGAAGCCAGAAAACAATGAGAAAAGGCAAAATTTCGGAGCATATTCAGGAACACGTAAAGGTTTTGTCATGGTATAATGACAAACTTCAAGATTTGTTGTTGTGGAGACAAGTAGAAACAGTCAGTCAATGTGTCATGGTGTCTATTTACCTCTTAATTGGAAAAGAATGACTACTTACTATGCATAGCTGCTTATTTTCAAGGAAACCACCTTCTCTCCAATCACATGCTCCAGAGTAATAATTTTAAGAGGACAAGTTTCAAAAACTTTATTTCCAAAATATTGGTAGAAAGTGGTTACAATGGTTAAGCTTTTTGTGGTGGAGTCTAAAGCATCTCTAGTCACCACTGTAAATAAAAAAGGCATATCCCACCTAGGGCACTGGACATCAGCCTAGGACAAGCTCTGTATTCCACATACCACCACTCCTCATGGTTGGGCATCTTAAACATATTGGAAAAATAATGTTTTCATACCATAATGTAAGATCTTAGAGAGAGCGTAAGGAGTGTCATTCCTTCAGTGATGGAACTTTCCTAGCTACAGTGACATACAAAGGTCTGGTTTTGGTCCTGCTGCAGAAGCAAGGTGCAAGGATGGGTAACTCCGGCTTTCTGAATTTACACTTAGGGAAGTTAAACTTTCAGGAGTTTTTCTAATTATAGGGTTGTTCTGGTAATACCAGACTTGTGGTTACTGAGACCCATGGATATCCAAGTTGGGGTACCAATGCAAAACAGTGTAACACGTATTCAGAATAGAAAAGTCCATCCTGCTTACTAAGTATGATGGGATATTTGTTTTTTATTCAGCAGTTTGGTAATGTGAGTAGCATGGGTCCAGAGTAGAAAATGTATTTAACCACAAGGTTCTTCTGATTGTTCTTTTATGTGCAGAGGTGGATGGATGAAGGTCACTGTGATCTTCTGGGCTTCTTTAAAAGCATACATATATAGTTTTAGCATTATTCTGTATTTCCATTACTCCTTGAAACCATTCTGAAGATGCAATCACTTTGATAAAATTATAGTTTGTAAAGTTCCTGACAGTTAGCATCTCAGACTGAAAATGATAGAGGGCATCTTTTCATTGTATCAGTATCACAGCAAGACAAATTTTAATTCTGTGAGCAAAACCTTTTACACAACAACGTGTTTCCTCAATGTTATCTTTTCTGATAGCTGGAACTAAGGTCACAGTGGTGGAGTTGAAGCAGAGCATCTTTTAATTACATGAAAGTTCACTGTAGCCAGTAGATGCCTGTTCTGTTTAAGAATACTAGCAAGTGCAGTACAGAATTCAGCAGGTATGCAATATGAATCAATTTCATATTTACTTGCAAAGCATCCATGAAAGAAATTTTGTCTTACAGATGTTGAACACAAAACAGAACTATGTTAGAAATACTTAAAATACGGTAAGCAGTTGGACTTAGGTAAACAGTGCTGATGGGGTCAATGACAAACTTGCAGCTGTCCTCCTAATACATCAAAAACATTAACTATTGTCATGGCTTCACCCGAGCTAGTAATAAAACCATGATAGCTGCTCGCTTACCCCCTCCCCAACCCCTAAGTAGTGGAGAGAATCAAAAGGGAAGGGAGAATCTTGGACTGAGATAAACACAGTTTAATAAAATAACAAAATAGAAATAGATAAACACAGTTTAATAAAATAACAAAATAGAAATAGAATATAAAATAAAAGATCATTAATGCAAGTCCTCATGACCCCATCCAACCCGAGCAACCTGTCCCAGGAAGCAGCACCTGGTCCCAAACAGCTGATCCTGGGGAAAGAAAAGAGGAAAAAAGGTAGAAAGGCCCAGAAGCCCCTGCAAAATGGCAGGATGGCCTAAGGCCAAACTAACGAAAGTTCCAAACAGAACTCCCCTGAACAGGTCTCCAAGAGCGAAGAGAAAGATACAAGAACCAGAGAGAGAGACCAGAAGATCCTCATTCTCGTAGAAAATGAACTGTGATGCTAATGGCATGGAGTATTCTCATTGATCAGTCTGGATGTCAGTCAAGCTCTGCCCCATCCCTGCCCCCCTTCCTCGCTGCCTCACACCCGTGGACAGAGTGCTCAGAACTGCCTTGGCTCTCAGACCATAGCAATTAAAAACATCAACTCCATGTTGGGGTGTTATCTCTTTTTCTCAAACTAAGTCCAAATAATGACCATGCTAGCTGTGAAAAAGAAACGTTTCTAACTGCATGACGAAAATTAACTCATTTTCAGTCAAACAAGCACAACTATTTATTTTATTACATCCACAGTATGTAAGGAATTTATCTTACTTACGTGTCATACACAACGGCCTCAGTAAACTTTAAGTAACTTGCTGAGGTGAAACATCTCCTAGAAATGTATTTTTTTTTTCTGCAGTATATTAATAAACTTTGTTTTGTAGAATAGCCAGCATAACAGCACTGGCTATCTATATCCTCAGTTGCAGAAGGTTTCTCATATGTTCGTATAGTTTGCTTGAACTCGTTGCTCTGTATTTGACCTACAGTATTTTGAGAAACAGCTCTTTTTGCAACGCTTGAACAGTTCCGACATTATCTTGCCTTCATTTGCCTTCTGCTATTCCTGATTCAGCAGGATGACATCTGTATTACCAGGTCTGATTCCAGCAGCAAACGCTTTGTAATACTGTGAGTCAGTCTCACGTTCTTTCATCTATCCGTGCTTCAAAGTGCAACTATCTGGTTCCATGAAACAGCAAAATACTGTTCTGTGTATTTGTCAGTTTCTGTCCATGCTGCTGAAATTTTCTATCCTATTACAATGTATAGTTGACACACAAAAAAAGTTGTTTTATGCCAGAAAAGCAGTATCATGTTTATCATTATTAGGGCACAAAGCACCAGCTGGCTTTCAATAGAGCATGCGAGCAGAACATTTTCTTTTCTTGGAATGCCCTTTGGCCTTACTAAGTTTTCAGACATTTGAATCCACCAGTAAAAATAATTTTTCTCTTACTCTGGCTTCACAAACATGATGTACGTGGGTCCAGATTAAGCAAGACATCTTTGATACTGTATTGCTGCAGAAATGGTGAATTCAGAATCCCAGTTTATTCCATAAGTATAAAGGAACAAGCAACAACACAGAATGGCTGCAGGTACAGGCAACAGCAGCAGCAGTGAGACACACAAAGAAAGATTTGTCTGTGACAAAGGTGAGGGTTTCTGACTCTTGTCTTGCCTGGCAGAGCATGAGGTGCGTGCTCGGTGGTAATACTGGCCCATTAGAGAAAGACAAAACTATGCGCTTCCTTGCAGGTCAGGGCATACTGGAATAGGCTTGCCAATGATAAGGCATAAATAATAGAAAAAATGGGGGTTTCATTCAGTTACATAAAGAAGAAAATAAATTAGACAAGGCCAAAATCAGCTTTCTGCAATAAATTGCAAATTTACTGTGCGGTTTTCTATACTTCTGGACTCAGTTTGTCTCTATTACCCAAAAAAGCACTTTCAGAAAATGTCTGATATACTCAGTTTTATACCTGCATTTTTTTTCCCTTAGAGTCCGTTAGGGAAACAGGAAGCATTCTCACTCATTATGTTTCTGCTTATTGTTTAAATAACATAAGTCTCTGAGCTGCCCTTTCAACCACATTTACGAAGTCTACAGATTGGGTGTTTGTTGTTGACACCCATTGGAAAATCCTCTAACAGCAGAAGTCATCAGAGCTGAGCTGAAATAAGGTGACACACAACAATTTATACACGTGGACGTCTGGCTTCTGTATTTTCTTAAGTACCTACAGAAGCCCAGGAGCTTCACATATCTGAGTGAAAGCTATTGGGATGCTGTAATACAAGCTATGTTTTATGAAAACATTCAAACACCTTGGGTTTTAAGAAGTTTACAGGTGGAATTTAAAACTGGAATTTAAAAAGTGTCAAGATTGCAGGATCTTTGGCTTTGCAAGATGTAGGAAAATTACAAGAACACTTCACTTCACACCTTCCTCCTGCACCTCTGTTGTGGGCACAAGAAAGAGTTTTGGAAGTAAAACATATTGGTTAAGAGCACCTACAGTGGGCATATGACTGCCAGGAATTATTAATTCATTTCACAGCTGGAAGTCACTGAGATACTGTACAGTTACCAGCCAAAACTGTGAACTCTGCTTTTATGAAAGGCATCCAGTCCAGGGTGCCTCATTTCTGGGACACTGTACCATGTAGCTGATTTTCTGAGCTGCCAGACAGCACAGAAAATCCGTGTGAAACAGCATCTGAAAATCAGTCCCTAAATTTCCAGAGACAATCATTCCAAAACTGAGTAAAATATAAAAAATTTGGCTATAACTATATATTTGTCTCTAAAATAGATGAAATAATCCCATCACATAAATGTTACTTCTTGGGCCCTCAGTCTTCCTGGCAAGCAATTCAGGAATCAGGTTGGCTAAGTTATCTCATGTGGTCCCCAGGAACAGATTTTAGTTCTCAGATGATTTATCAGTTATAGTCACTGCAGCATACAGAGGATATATCTCTATTTGTGCTCAGAATCAGAGAGACAGCAGTGCCTCATGCCATTCACAGGAAATTTTCTAAGTTATTGCATTGCCTAGTGGAACTAATTTAATTATTTAGCATTATCACACAATCTCAGAATGTCTGGGATTGGAAGTGACCTCAAATGATCATCTAGTCCAATGACCCTGCTGGAGCAGGAACACCCAGATGAGGTTACACAGGAATGTGTCCAGGCAGGTTTTGAATGTCTCCAGAGAAGGAGACTCCACAACCCCCCTGGGCAGCCTGTTCCAGTGTCTGTCACCCTCACTGAGAAGAAGTTTCTTCTCATATTTAAGTGGAACCTCTTGTGTTCCAGTTTGAACCCTTTATGCCTTGTCCTACCTCTGGTTGCCACTGAGAAGAGCCTGGCTCCATCCTTGTGACACTCGCCCTTTATATATTTGCAAACATTAATAAGGTCACCCTTCAGTCTCCTCTTCTCCAAGCTAAAGAGACCCAGCTCCCTCAGCCTTTCCTCATAAGGGAGGTGCTCCACTCCCTTCATCATCTTTGTTGCCCTGTGTTGGACTCCCTCCAGCAGTTCCCTGTCCTTCTGGAACTGAGGGGCCCAGAACTGGACACAATATTCCAGGTGTGGTCTCACCAGGGCAGAGTAGAGGGGAAGGAGAACCTCTCTGACCTACTAACCACCCCCCTTGTAATACACCTCAGGTATCATTGGCCTTCCTGGCCACAAGGTCACAGTGCTTGCTCATGGTCCTCCTGCTGTCCACCAAGACCCCCAGGTCCCTTTCCCCTATGCTGCTCTCTAATAGGTCATTCCCCAACTTATACTGGAACCTGGGGTTGTTCCTGCCCAGATGCAAGACTTTACACTTGCCCTTGTTATATTTCATTGAATTTTTCCCTGCCCAACTCTCCAGCCTGTCCAGGTCTCTGGATGGCAGCACAGCCTTCTGGCGTGTCAGTCACTCCTCCCAGCTTGGTGTCATCAGCAAACTTGCTGATAGTGCACTTTGTTACCTCATCCAAGTCATTGATGAATATATTGAATAATGCAGGCCCCAGTACCGACCCTTGAGGCACTCCACAAGGTACAGGCCTCCAACTGGACTCTGTCCCACTGACCACGACTCTCTGGCTTCTTTTCTTCAGCCAGTTCGCAGTCTACCTCACTACCCAATGGTCCAGACTGCGCTTCCTCAGTTTAGCTGTGAGGATGCTGTGGGAGACTGTGTCAAATGCGTTACTCAAGTCAAGGTAGACCACACCCACCGCTCTGCCATAATCCATCCATCTTGTTACTTCCTCATAAAAGGCTATGAGGTTGGTCAAGTATGACCTCCCTTTGGTGAATCCATGCTGACTGCCCCTAATGACCCTCTTATCCTTGATATGCCTTGAGATGGCACCAAGGATAAGTTGTAATTCTCTGTATGTTTCTATGTGTTTTTTAAGAATCTATTAATCAGGAGCATACTGGGCTATTTAGTAGGATATAATGGGTGTTCAAACAGCTGGGAAACACTCTCAGTATACCTATGAAACAGCTGATTTGTTGCTACCCTTACTCATTTCTCTGATTTGCCCTAATTCACATCAGGAATTGTGACTGCATCCAGGATAGGTAAACAGCTCTAATGAAGTAAACAACCAGTGATACAGTTTTCTTCTGACATGGAGAAACAGTTCTCACTTCCTCTTCCCATCACTCTGTTTTCATACATTTCCTTTCTGAACGTGCAAGTTTAAGGAGAGAAATATTAAGAAACCAAATGGAAGACCAGCACAGTATGACTCTAACTTGCAGCTTCCAGACGTAAATGTCCAGACTAATTAAATGAGCAGTCTTGCTCAAAACACACACTAATGGCCTGAGTCACTATTTATAAGACTGACCTTGAATATTTATAAGACAAAAACCACATGTGTAAATTATTCCCTGCAGCTAACAAAAGAAGACCAAGCATTTATGCAAGCAAAATGTTAAAACATGCATGGTATTCTCACTGGCAAATTGAGTACTGTGTTACACCTCCTGCTAAACGATAGGGAAGGAACAGGACCAAGCAGAACACAATGGGGGATGGGAGGGGGAAAGTCACACCTGGCTTTATATGTGAACACAAGGGAAAAGAAACATACACTGACCTGCCATCCTGGGGCTACAGAAAACATCCGACTGCTGAAGTTCACTTTGGGAAGAACACAGCTTACTCTTTGAACATCCAGTCTGAGGGAGAAGAGACAGCACAGCAAGTCCTATATCACTTATAAGTCTTGTATACAACACACTTCTCACACAGGAATAATCAAAGCCATACTGGGATATTGCTGCTTATTGCTGCTATTTTTGCAGTATGCAAACTCCTCCTGTGACCAGGACATTTCTAGGTATGTCATCAGGATTTGGCAAGCGTTCTTTGGACAAACATTGTTGGGAAAAACATCACTACTATCTACATCCCTGTGACTTATAGGAGACAGAAATGACTAATTATATAGGTAGTTCATTAAATAACTGACATGGGAAGTCCTGACTTGGTTCAGGAAGTTGTACATCCACTCTGACCGTAAGAGACAGAAATGTAAAAGAACAGCATAAATACAAAGAGAATGTTAGTGAAATAAACGGGACTTTGAATTGAATACTAATTGCTAGGAAAGATTCTCCTGCAGTAGAGGGTGACTGATTATATTTAGCCAATAGGTAAAAAATAGACTGTGGGTAGATTAAATAGTGCTACAGCAGTGAGATATTTAAAACAATCTGTCAATGGAAGAATACTTCTTTGCTCCACTCTCTGGAGGTCAGAGAACATTTTTAGGCACCCCTGCTTAGGAAGAAAACAATAAAAGCTAGTTACTAGTACAGGGCCTGATTCAGAGAGGTTCTTAGCAGGTACTTAAAACATTCTACAGAGACTGGAGCACAGTCATTTTAGGAGTAGGCAGGAACAAGTGCTAACTATAATCAGGTATGAAGCAAGACAATTAAGTGAAAACATATGGCTCTTAAAATGAATGAAAAGTTAAAGAGCAAGCTTGGTTTCATAGGAAGAAAAGCTAGCTTCATCCATATGGCTACAATTGCACAAGCAAGGATTTGAATTTCTTTTCTCCAACTTAACGTTTCAGTGCTATTTTCTGCTGATATGTAATGGGAAGTGGAACAAGATGATCACCAGAAACCTTTTCCAGTGTAAGTTATACTGCAGTGCTGTGACTGGTCTGCAAGGAAAAAAAAAAAAAACAACCCAAGACATAAGTGTCACTAACATGGTTACGAATAAATGTAAAATAAACAAAAAATCCAAAACAGGTTTTGGTAATGCAAGTATGACAAGGCACCACACTTTTTCCATTACATTCTTTAAGGTAGCAAACTGCTTTGTCTGGATACTCAAAGCAAACAAAGGTACTTGGCAACTCGAGGGAGAAATGCCTTGCAGCCTGACCAGCTCTGCTCATGCAAAGGTGCATAATGTGTAAACTTTCAGGCCTAAAATTTGTCATGCCGATGTTTCCATCTGCATGGCTGACCATAGAGAGCTGCATTAGGGCTAGAGGCACCACAGTTTCTTTTCTAAAATCAAGCATAAACTTTTTTTAGTATATTGTGAGGCATTTTTCAATGCTTTCATTTGCTATGGCTTACAAATTTAAAATCCTTCCAAAGGGTAGTAAAAGTGCAGCAGAGCAGATTCTGTGGTCTGAATTTCCCCTGAAAGTACTTAACCACTAGAGCAATTTTGTATAAAGATGTATCATCCTTTCTCCATCACAGTTCTCTTTTTCTGTCATTCTGATGTGAGAACTGATAAAGCTTCAAACATAAAGAAGAAGTTCTCAACAGTGTCTCTGCCTTCTATTTCTCTTTTTTTTTCCTCCGTTCCCTTTACACCTCGCCAAGTGATGATATTATAGAGAAGGAGAATGAGAAGTTTCTCAAACTATTTTGCTAAGGTTTAACCACACACCATTTTTTTAATTACCTGAAGTTGTGAGCCAATTCTCTTTCCTGTTCTAACAAGTTATGCTGGACTCTCTAGCTCCAGTTCTGCAGCACATGGTGCCTGAAAGGAGTGCAGGACTACTCTTTCTAAAGGTTAAACCAGCAACAAGAAGAGTTATAATTAAAATCCTGCCATATAGAGCAAGATCCATTTGCTGCCATAAAGCTGAAAGAAGTGCTACAGCATTTGTAAGTAGTTACAGATGGAGTAACTACCAGGGAGCTGCTACCTGGGAATTCACACTGCACTCTCTCAGTTGTTCCAAATGTTACTGTTAATTTACCTTTTCCATTATTCTTTTCTAAAATTTCCCATCAACACTGGTGCTTCCAAGACTCCTGCTACAAGATATGTTCCTTAAAGTAGACGCGGTAGTTTCTTGCATGGTAGTTAGGTGGAATTACCTAGCACAGGCAAGACTGGAGGTGGGTGATTTTCTGTTTTATTTTGATGTTTTAATTTCTGCTGGATATGGCAGAGGTCCTAGTCTCTCTACAAGCATCTTGCAAAAATCAATGGGACTGAGACCTCACAAACTTCCCTTAACTGTGCAGAAAGTGACAACAAGGACTAGCTCAGGACTTAGAAAACTGGACATGAAAAGCACATGTCACAAACTACCTTGACTACAAAGCCTGGACTAAGAAGACAGTTTCTTTTTTGGAGTAGGTGCCAGAGGGGATGCAGGGGCAGGTTGCTGCAAGCACACATCTCTTTGGGCCTCCAGGAACAACAAGCCCCAGCTATTTCAGACAAACAGTCACGTTGCCTGTCCAAAGATACCATCAACCCAACCATCAACCCAAGCAGATAAGTCAGAGCTTTGCATTTTACAGAAGTGAGCATACTTTTTTTCTTCTGCCTCGTTCCCGCAGCAGGCAGTGGGCATGACTTGCACATAGAGCTCTGACTATTTGCTAAGAAAGTTAGGACTGCTGGTAGCATGGTGTCAGTCCACACCATCATCCGCTTTGATACTGTATATGAAAAGAAGATGTCCTCTTAAATTACTCCAAAGACAGTAAGAAACATTAAGACCATTGCGCCAATAGCCTGTTCTTACTGATATGGTAAAGCAAAGCTCATTTGAGATCTGTATTTTGTTTTATTCTGGCAAATTATCAAGTTTCAGAAGACAAATGCTGGCAGTATGTGAAATTAAAAGACTATACATATGAGCTCCCTGTGAAAATTTCGTACCAGCATCTCAAGTCAAAATACCAGGAGGTATGTGATGTCCAAAGAAACCAGAGAAGTAGCAATAATTCTGGGTCTAAATGGAGAATCTAGCAATTCAATATTTGTATCAGAGGCTGAGGACACCAGTCCCGTCTAGAACAACCTAGGTAGCAACACAATGTTGATCTTATCCTTTTCAATCTTCAATTTTACAACATGAATCAGACAAGCTGGGGAAAATGAATGAAATGTGCTACAGTTCTACCATACAGTATCTGACAGCTTTCTTGAACTAACTTCAACTCCGCACACCCCAAAAGGATTTTGGACGTTTGATGTTAGCAATGTTTACAACCAAAAGAGAATAATGTTTGACCACGTAACACTGGTCCTGCAAAGAACTGGTAAAAAATGATTCATACTTGTTCAGGAAGTCTGCCAGTCATTGCTGATGGGGTTCCCGAGGCCACCTTGCTCTTATTATACCATGCCTAGCTAAATTGTGTCATTTCCAGAACAAAGGGTGGAATTAGCCAGACTAGCTATCACCTTGCCTATTTGTACAGCACATGATTGTCATAAGATTTGGAAATGCATACTGCTATGCTCTGGATAGCAAAGGGGCAGCAGAGAGGACAGGTGAGTCCAGAACTTTTGTTGTAACTCATAAACCTGACACTCCAAGTGTGGGGACCAGGCAACCCCCCAGCTGGGTGATCACTGTCTTCAGTATAGAAGAAATTAAAAAAAAGCCTTGTCCATACTAAAGTGTAGAAGCTGACTACTAAGACAGCTACATGGTGGCATGCTCAGAGTTTGAGATCTTCATGTCAATTTGTTTCATGTCATTTGTCAAAATGTCCAAGAATAGAGATTTTACATCCTCTCTGGGCAATCTGTTCCAGGCTTTTAGCACCCTCACAGTAACTTTTTTTTTATCCTAATACCTGATCAAAATGCCCTGTATTTCAACTTGTGTCCATTACCCCCTGTACTATCATCATACATCTCTGAGAATAGTCTAGCTCCATCTTTTCTATGTTCTCTGATCAGTTTGCTGTAGACAGGAATAAGGATTTCCCTGAGCCTTCTCTTCTTAAGTCTGAGCAAACCCATTTCCCTCAGCCTCTCTTCTCCTGACCAGCTTGGTGGCAAAAAGGCAAAGTATCCCAGTCTTTTCCCTGTCACTCGTCACTAATTCCCCTGCCTCGTTGATCAGTAGGCCCACATTCTCCTTAACCTTTCTTTTGCTGCCAATGTACATCCTTCAGCTCCCTTGCAAGTTTCAACTTCAGCTAAGATTTGTCTTTCCTGACTCCATTTCCACAAGCGTGGGCAACATCTTTGCACTCCCCCCCGGTAGCCTACCCCTGTTTCCACCTTCTGTGTGCATGATTTTTTGTTTGAGCTCAGCCAGGAGTTCATCCATGCTAGCCTTTTGCTAGCTTGCTTGACTTTCTGCACACAGAGATAGATCACTCCTGTGCTCTGAGGATGTTGTCCTCAAAAATCAACCAGGCCTTCAAGGTCCCTTTCCTTACAGGAAAGTTTCCTACAGGATTCTGCAATCAGGTCCCTGAACAAGCCAACACCTGCTCTTCTGGATGTATCTTACTTCTCTCAGGATCTTAAACTCCACAAGTCTCACTGTTGCTGTTGCAAAGGTTGCCCTCGCCCTTCACGCTATCCACCAGTTGTTGTTTGCTTGCAAGTTGCAGGTCCAGCAGAACACCTTCCTTCACCAGCTCATCAGTCACAAGCATCAAAATATTATCTTATAAATACCATGATATTAAAAAATATGCTCTGGAAATCCCCTGGATCAGTTGTGCCCAGCCACACTGCCCTTCCAGTAGGGTGATTAAAGTCACTGGTGAGTACTAGGATCTGTGACTAAGACTTTCTCCAGCTGCCTAAAGAATGCTTCACCTGCTCCTCTTTATCAGATGGGATGTGGCAGATACCCAGTGTAGCATCTCCTGTGGTGGTCTGTCCTCTCATCCTTACCCACAAGCTTGGTACTGGCTCATCATCTATCCCAAGGCAAAGCTCCATGCACATGACACCTTTAAACAGAGCTCCATCTCTGCCATCCCTACACTCCCCATCTTTCCTGCATCCCTCCATTGCAGCACTCCAGTCACAAGAGCCATGATGCTAATGAGGTCTTAGCTCTGCAGCTGTACATAGAGGCTGCTCCTGCTTGTTTCTCATGCTACATGGATTTGCGCAGAGGAATTTGGGATGGGTCTAAAGTTGTACTTCTTTTACAGGGGAAGTGTGAGAGCCTTCTCCATAATGCTGTCTCCCAGACACATCTGCTCTGCCTTCTCAGTTTCCTTCAGCTTATCATAACCCTCACTAGCATACCTCATGTAAAAAGCCTCTAGTCTAGGTTAGGAAGCCTGTTTACAAAGATACCCGTGTCACACTTAGTCAAGCATACCCCATCCCAGCCCCATGCCAGCTCAGTAGCCCTCACCATGACTGTGGTCACAGAAGCCAAAACCCTGCACGTGACACCAGCCATACAGCCAAGCCACGACACCCTGGCTGAGCCCACCTCTGCTCAGGCCTTTCCCTCTCTCACTGACAGGATTGAGGAGACACCACCTGGCACCTCTTGCCCTTCACTGTCATCCCCAGTGCCCAGTGCACTCCAGGTTACTTTGAGCAGCACTGCTGCTGCCCACATGGAAGATCAGCAAGGGGTAAGAGTCCAAAAGATCAACAAGCCTAGGCAGCAACTCCACAACTTCTAGACTGATTGTCAGATTGGTACCTTCACCCTCCAGACGAAGCATTCTCCTGTAACTATCACACTGCTTTACTCTTCATGCAGACACCAGGTTCAGGCTGAGATGGCTCTGTACCCATGTCTGACTTGTGCAGATGGTCCTTAACTCAACCTCCCTCTGGTACCAGTGCTCCTTCATGTATTTTGAATTGCTGCATGGCACAGGGACTTGGGAGCTCGCCTTACCTGACAGTATACATATGGGTTTGTAGTTACTTAGAGCATCAGTACTTGCAAAAAAACAGCATCTGTGCTTGGGGAGGTAAAGTCAGAATACCTCCGTTTTCACTGCAGGTGCTGCTGAGTTATTAGGAGGTCCAGACAACTGCACAGAGCAAAGACACACCAAGAGCTCCTGAAGGTCTCCAGCCAACTATCTTCAATAGCACAAGTAAAGGTACATATGGAAATAGCACTATATTTCCCATTATAAAACATGGGACCAGTAGCAGTACTAGTTTTAAGTCTTTCTAGTGCCTCTCACACCTGAATTTATCAATCAGAGGAAAATAAGGTGACCTTAAAAGTAGCCAGGAAGTGTGGTAGAAAATCAGACATTTGCTGAGTTCTAAACTCTGTTCATAAGCACCAGGAAAAAAAGAAGTAGAGGAGGAAGGGAGTGTATGAGCAACATCTACTTCTGATACACTTGCTAAGTAGCATGTGGCACCACCACAGTGTGTAAGCAATCACAACAGATATAGCTTTAAAACAAACAAACAAGTCTCTGCTTATTTTGTAATAATTTTTTCTTAGAAGGATGCAACCTGAAACAACCCTGAGGAAAAAACAAAACAAAACAACACAACATATTGATCTCCCTACTTTCTATCGTGCTGCAAAGCTCTAACAAGTCTTCATTTCAAAAGTTATTTAAACTTGGGTAAAAGGTTCACTAAATACGCCAAAACTTGTCTTGAGGCCTGGAAGCACCCCTGAGCTCCCCTGCAATGACTAAGCCTTTCACCCTCATTTTTATATTTTTGAAGCAGAAAATTAACACGGGAGAAGCACAGAGGAAATGAGACTTCCTTACCAAGACTCAAGATGCTTCATGGAAAGGAGTATGAAGAAGAAGAGGTATTAACCCATGGAGAAAAGCAGAAGCATCTATAGCAGAAGAATATCAGCCATCTGAAGACTACACTATCCAGATCCCATGTGAATATAAAGATGGTTTTACAAATAAAGTTGGAAAAGGTACCCAATTATCTCTTAAATATAGAGCAGGTACAGCAAAGTAAGCCTTTATAATTGTAGTTGTTCTACTAGAAGTAACATGATGTACTAGAAGTAATATCACCAGCCTGCCTCCCAGGTCATTGATTAATATTTCTACAGAATACTGCAAAAACTGTCTTGTGATCATTGGCAAGGATGACTTGTTTCAGCAAATGCAGTAAGTTTTGTATGAAATGCTGTAAATCTCTAGGTTGCAGTCTATGCTAACCACCAACGATTTGAGGCTGCTGACTAATGCCTGGATTTTCCATTTTAAGATGGTGTGCATTGAACATAGCGCAAACCACTAACTCTGCCATGCCTTTACTTAACTGATACTACAGGTACAACTTATCCCTGGAAATCACATTGGTAGGAAAGCACGATCAAGAAACGCCACCTACTGTCTCCTGGATCACTGTTCCAAAAAGCTGCTGGAGCACAAGGACATCTACAAAACTCACGTTTAATTTTATTGCAGGAAGAATATTTGAATATGAATATGATAAACAGCCTTCCATATAACAGTACCCAAGTCTCTTTCAGTGAAACCTAGAAAAAAATCCAGCAGTTCTCTCTGAAATGCAAATGCCTTGTTGTTTCCAGATTGTTCAAACAAAATCAAAAATCTATTAATTGAATTTCAGACTGTTGGCTTCTCCTTAATTTCAAGGTTCATCCTTGGCTAAAACTCCATATGAGTGAAGTAGAATTACTCACTCCACCAGCTGCAATAACCTAATGCACAATGTGCTCTCTGAGGCTGTTTCCAGGAGGTGCTATCTAGTAACTCAGCCCTTGACATTCCAGCCACTCTGACCCAGCAAAACCTGTAAGTATTTGCTTGACTTTAGACAGGTGTGGTTTCCTGATCTTGGGTGCTGGGAAACCAGGAGCAAATGACACCTAAATACACCAAACTAAGCATATGGCTAAAGATCCTGCTGCACAAAAGAAGAGTGCTCAGGACCTCGATGCACCAAAAGGTAAATTTGTAAACGTGCATTCAAATCCAAGCTTTCCTGATTAAAAAGCCTCTGTGCAACCTGTATGAAACAAATTAGACTTTGTTTTAAATCAAATGTGTAAATATTAGAAGTTGCTCTTTTCTCCTACGTTTTTTCCTACAGGAAAATGTTTGACCAGTCTTCCACGACACTTCCAGAACAATCTTCAATATGTTAATGTTTAATTGACCGAATTTTTTCTGTGATTCTTTGAACCTACCCTTTAATCCTTCTTGAGTCTCTGCTTTCTTTTTCTGTTGAGGTGTTGCTAGTTATTTAAGTGCATCCCCCTTCTCTCTCTAGACAAATAAATGATGTTTCTTTAAAACAAATTATCAACTTAACAGTTCACTTAGGTAAATCAGCCTCAAGACAAGTAGCCACAAGAACGAAGCATGGAAAACATCAGGTCTATTGGCAGTGAATTGTAATACAAGTTATCATTACTTCACTTGCAGGTAGGATATGGCCTCAGTCAGGAACCTAAACAAGTCAGATTAAATCAAACAAACATGTGCATCTCAGTCCTACGATGAACCAACTTCTTGCAATTAAAGTTTGAGAGTGCCAAATAAGGAAATTAAACAGAACTGACTTCATATATTTGCTATGTAACAGGTGAATTGGGTCAAACTATATTCTATTGTCTGTAAAACCCTAGTTTGACATCAAAGAGTTGTCCTGATAGTAACAATTGAAGAGCAGTTTACTCCCTTAAAGTTTATGAAACTAATCCTTGCCACACTGCAAGCAGCCTTTACAAATCCTTTACCAAATTTATTTGTGGATAAAAGATCGGGAGTTACTCGAGGGTCCATTTTGTATAGTAAGTATTAAAATGAATTTACAACTGAGGGAAAATAGTTAAAAATGTGTACTCCAGAATTGTGTGTGGAATAACATTCCACATCATATTACAGAACAAGTAATTACCTGTGGTTTTAGACTAATGTATGTAGCAATTTAGCCTATCCAACCACTCATAAAAAGTGTGCACACTTTCCACAAAAATGTGATACAAAATTATTTTTCACTTACACTTGTATGAAATTCCATCCAGTGCATAACAGTTTTGTGCATTTTGATATTAATAAGACACACTGGTGGCAGAAATGAGTTACAGTGTTAAAGCCTCAGAAGAAAACCCCTGACCTGCTCTAGCCATGCTTGCTTTGATGGCTGAAGATGTGTTTCTGCTTGGATGGGCTCTTGTTTCTTCACAGCATACAATGGCTTCAACAAAGTTTCATATAGCATGCATAGATCCATCCGCAGAAAGAATCCTTTGAGTTCTGAGATTTGCTTGAGACGGGGAGAGACAAAGTAAAAACACAAAAGAAGTGAAAGGAGAGATAAGGTAATGCAAGTCAGAGAGTACCAACCTGGGCTCCATCTTTTCTTGTGCTCACAGGACTGCTAAGTTCTGTATCAACAGGCCCATCACTCATATGCCATCACCATCACCCATCACCCAAATAAACCAAAAGTACCTGAGTGCCAGCTAACATACAACTGTTTCCAATTCCTTCCTTTCCAGATGGTGAATGAGATTTTTGGATATGCAGGACTCATAGTTACAAACACCTTTTTACTACTCAAACCAAGGACATTTGGCCTGGAGTCATTAAAGCTGGGTCAACGTGAAGCTTCTTTGTACTGGTATAAGTGAATTATGCAGATGATATGTAACTGTAGTCTAAAAAAGTGATTGTACTTGCTCTATGAAACCCTTTAAGGACTTTGTTTCAAATTTGTATCAATGTCTGCTTATCCTGGGAGGGTTAATATCAGAAAACTTGAAGGAAGCAATATGTGGGGCCACTCACTCTGAGACTCTGACTTTTGTTCAGGAATCTCCTTCAAGCAAGAAAACAACCAGTTGGTTACCATGCAACTTCCATGATGTCATTTTATATGAAAAAACATATCAATATATTGATTCTGAAGAGAAAGATAATAAAGGCAACCAAAGATGCCTGCCTTCCTCTGATTCTCTTGAGATGTAGAGAATTTGAATAAACAGTTAAAGCAAGTCCACACTCTTTTATCTATTCTTTGGACTGCATCTGTTCTTTCAGTCAGAACATAATCTGATGAAGAGTGAATTTTCTTCTCATGAACCACGGAAGTCAAGTCAGATACACATTCTACTTTGTTCTACTTCCATCAGCACATCTAGCACAGGAAAATTTAAGTGCCTGAGGAAAATCTTTGAACCGTTCTGTTACTCCATTACTGAACAACACAAAAATACCCACTGTCATGGCTTGTTTTTAGCATCAAAATTGAAACATGGAAGCTGCATGATCTGTATATAAAATGCAATTTCACACAAACACCTTCGACAATTGCTCATTGTGGAGGAGGGGAGAAGACCTTTTATTAAAACCTGGCTTCTAAGAGATGTTAACAGCAGTTCAGTTTGCCATCAAATATTGAACTATTCCACCAATAGATTTGACTGAAGTGGTTTAGCAGTGTGATATCCAAATTGCTTGTGATTTAGAAGCTTTGCAGAGGCCTTCTTTGAACTAGGAATCTGGAAAAGCATGTCTTCCAGCGTGCACATGGTTATCCGTCCTGAAGCTTGTAGTTTCATACAAATATCTCCTAATCTGGCAGAAAGGTCGGGGTTTTCTTCCATCTTCTCCCTGACTGTAGCCAGCTAAGGAGAGAAAAATGACAGACTGTTACAGTTCAGCAAATGAAGGTCTCATAAAATCACCATATAGAAGACAAGCAGTCACTCAAAGGAAAAAGAAGTACACAACTTAAGATATGTGGCTAATGCAATAAGTCATAAGAACAGTATTTTAAGCAGCACACATACATCACCAGACAACAGCAGAAATGCACTGGATACCTATTACAGAGAGTTTATTAGATTTAAAACTTCCTCGAAGTTGTACAGGCCTATTTTAAGCTGTAGTACAGACTAACACGATTATTTTCTATTTAAACCCAGGAAACATAACTGCTTCCTGGAATCTACTTTCCAGATCAGCACAATTCTAATCATTATTATGTATCACACTAAAGGTACAGTACAGTACAAATCATAAAAGTCAGACTATCAAACACTGAAAAGTTCTGTATGCTATACAGAATATGAGCTCAAGTATAAGTAAATCTCTTCAAAATTGTTGTTGATCAATAACATTTTGTGAAAGGAATGTGTTAGGACTAATGCTTAGTCTTATTAGTGACTGTTACCCATTTGCCAAACAAAACCAAAATGCAGCATTGACACATGCAACTTTTATTCCAATGAATTTACAAAATCACAGTATCACAGTATGTTTGGGATTGGAAGGGACCTCAAAAGATCATCTAGTCCAATCCCCCTGCTGGAGCAGGAACGCCTAGGTGAGGTCGCACAGGAACATGTCCAGGTGGGTTTTGAATGTCTCTAGAGAAGGAGACTCCACAACCTCCCTGGGCAGCCTGTTCCAGTGTCTGTCACCCTCACTGAGAAGAGAAGAAGTTTTTTCTCAAATTTAAGCGGAACTTCTTGTGTTCCAGCTTGATCCCACTACCCCTTGTCCTATCATTGTTTGCCACCGAGAACAGCCTGGCTCCATCCTCATGGCACTCACCCTTTATATATTTACAAACATTAATAAGTTCACCCCTCAGTCTCCTCCAAACTAGAGACCCAGCTCTCTCAGCCTTTCTTCATAAGGGAGGTGCTCCACTCCCTTCATCATCTTCGTTGCCCTACGCTGGACCCTCTCCAGCAGTTCCCTGTCCTTCTTGAACTGAGGGGCCCAGAACTGGACACAATATTCCAGATGTGGTCTCACCAGGGCAGAGTAGAGGGGAAGGAGGACCTCTCTCG
This sequence comes from Columba livia, assembly GCF_036013475.1. Lineage (NCBI taxonomy): Eukaryota > Metazoa > Chordata > Aves > Columbiformes > Columbidae > Columba > Columba livia. Next base: position 13,788,410 of record NC_088642.1, on the reverse strand, counting down.
ATCTACTAACCACCCCCCTTCTAATACACCCCAGGATGCCACTGGCCTTCCTGGCCACAAGGGCACAGTGCTGGCTCATGGTCATCCTGTTGTCCACCAGGACCCCCAGGTCCCTTTCCCCTACACTGCTCTCTAATATGTAATTTCCCAATCTATACTGGAACCTGGGGTTGTTCCTGCCCAGATGCAGGACTCTACACTTTCCCTTGTTAAATTTCATTAGGTTATTCCCCGCCCAACTCTCCAGCCTGTCCAGGTCTTTGGATGGCAGCACAGCCTTCTGGTGTGTCAGCCACTCCTCCCAGCTTAGTGTCATCAGCAAACTTGCTGATAGTACACCCTATTCCCTCGTCTAAATCGTTAATGAATATATTGAATAATATTGGCCCCAGTACTCTGAGGCACTCCACTAGACACTGGCCTCCAACTAGACTCCGCACCATTGACTACCACTCTCTGGCTTCTCTCCTTAAGCCAGTTTGCAACCCACCTCACTACTCTATTGTCTAGACCACACCTCCTCAACTTAGCTGTGAGGATGCTGTGGGAGACTGTGTCAAAGGCTTTACTGAAGTCAAGGTAGACCACATCCACCGCTCTGCCATCATCCATCCACCTTGTTACATTCTCATAAAAGGCTATGAGGTTGGTAAAGCATGACCTACCCTTGGTAAAGCCATGCTGACTGCCCCTAATAACCCTCTTATCCTTGATATGTCTTGAGATGGCACCAAGGATAAGCTGTTCCATTACTTTCCCAGGGACAGAGGTGAGGCTGACCGGTCTATAATTACCCGGGTCCTCCTTCTTGCCCTTTTTGAAGACTGGAGTGACATTTGCTTTCCTCCAATCCTCGGGCACCTCCCCCGTTTCCCAAGACTTGGCAAAGATGATGAAGAGCGGTCCAGCAATGACTTCAGCCAGCTCCCTCAGCACCCGCGGATGCATCCCATCTGGACCCATGGATTTATGCATGTCCAGACTATTTAATTGCTGCTTAAAAAAAAATAATCTTTTTTCAACATAGCAGTTATGTTTTGAAAGGTATGTCCCCCTTGTACCTAGTATTTATTTTACATATCAGTTATTCACTTTGTTTAATAGGCAGCAGTGAAAGCCTAAGTATCTAAAATATCTTATTCTACAGAGATGTTAAAAATAAATACAATAAAACATTTCAGGGAAAGCAGCAGCAATGCTGCCAACCTCATAGGGGCATATATGCACTTTGAAGGAAGCCTTCTTAGTGATAAATACTATAAAAGCTATTTTTATAGTAAAATAGCAAAAGTTACTGTTTCCCATATCACACCTCCCTGCATAGCATTACAAGTCTTTGCAAATATGACCAAGCTAACAATATCGCTGTGGCCCAAAGTTTATTCTCACTTTTTCACCAAGTTAACATAACATAGAAGGAAAGGGATTAAATTATTTAATGCCACTAGGGAATGCTTCATCGACATTCAGATGAAATCTGACTAAGAGCAAGATCCACAATAAAAAAGGGAAGTGGACATCTAAGTGCCCTGACAACAGCACAGAAAGCCAGTCAGCTGCTTTGGCATCTGAATGTATCAGAACCCAAACAACTTCAGCAGGGTGAAATTCTGTAGCTGAACCACCATCACCATCACTCAGACAAACACTGTGGACCTCCTCTCATTCCTGTATACTTACCACCTGCTCAGAAAATTCAATCTTTTTCACAAAGGGAGGAGTATCTACTTCCACTGCTGCCTCTAATGTCTTTATTACTTCTTCTAGTGAACCAGATCTGAGCTGGACAAGAACCTTAAAAATAAAATAAAACCACATCACACAAATAGTACTTATAATGAGAATTCAAATTTTTTAAAAAAGTATTTGAGGAAGACATGAAGTAAAGCAAGACAAAATTCTACATGCTGTGTTGACAAAAATCAATTATTCATGAAGAAAGCAGAGGGAATGATCACTCTTCACAGAGTTGTGGGGGTTTTGTTTGTTTTTCTTTTTTTTCCCACAGCTGGCACCTGGAAAGGAAGGTGAGCCTGGAGGCAGAGCTCCTCTGATGCAGCTGCATTAGCTGCTCTTGAACAAAGCGGTTTTTCCATAGCTTAGAAAGGTCACTTACAGGGCACACGCAGAAGACTTTCTCTCAGGTTGTAGACCAAGCAACTACAGGAAAAAATTGTTGTATGTACATATGTGCCTAAGGTTAACAGGGCTGAAGGAGGCCTGAAGTGTGTAGAGCATAGTTAAGGCAGGCATTTACTTGGAGCCCTGTTGTTTCAAATCTCATGTAGCAAAAAAGCAAAAAGTCACTATGTCTTAATTAGGAATGGTTCACAGGTCTGTACCCACAGATGTAGAACTGGTCTACTTCCAAATCTTATCTACGGTAAGAAGCAATTTTTTAAAATGGGTGGAGGGTGTTAAACAATTCAGAATGTAAGTCATCCCACTGACAGAAATTGTCTATTGGCTCAAAAACAAGCTCAGCAACAGTACTGATACATGCCTGTGGATACATGCCTGTGGATACATGCCTGTGGTACTAAGTTGGCCTTCTGTTACTTTGCATATGGGAGTTGTTTGTCCAGTCTGCAAGACTTCAACATAAAGCAAGCATACTTACTTTAAGATTATTGTATAGTTTGTTCTCTGTTTTCATTATCTGGGAACAACAAAATTTGGCTTGTGCTAAATCATTCTAGGAAGGAATTAGAAATAATTAAAAAAATATGGCTAAACACAATAAAAGTTCAAGAAAAAAACAGTCTTTGACAACTTTTCAGTGAATTACAAACCAGCATCTAGAAACCCTTCACCAAGAACCACGGACTCCAAACAGCTTCCAGCCTGTGAAAGGAACACCTCACACTGTGGGGAGTTCCCATGTCTTCAAACTCTTAAGCATATCAGACAGTCCTCCCTGCCTCAGATCAGCAGGGAAAGGAAGCACATAACCAACACTGAGCATGAGAGCACCTGAAAGATAAAAGACCTACACACATCCTCAGTTTGGCACTCGTCAGAATATTTAAATGAAGTGCAGCATATGTTAAGGTAGGTATTTATAATGCCCAGCTCTTTTCAGCCTTTTGTACATTCACATTTACAGTACTGTATCTATGCCATCAACTGATCTGTATAGACAGTAAATGTTACACTGACATTTACTAAACCAACCACTGTTACATGTGATCAGGAAACATCTTACTCACAACAAGATGTACTGTCAAAGATCATACAGCTTAAGGAATAGTTAAATGTAATGTGGAACATTATTCTGTTTGTAAAAGAAGAATTTTAACTTATTTTTACATAAATCAACAGCATCATGGATGTTTCATGGTATTTCAGAGACAGAAATTTTATTAACCACAATGCCAGTGAGAAGCCCTGTCATGCCATCATGCACACGAATGAACTAACTTGAATGATACTATTGTTCAGTGTCCCTGTTCACAGAGACAGTGCAAAAAGAACACAGAGTGCATAAGAACATTTTAACAATTCTACTTGATGTATTAAAATCCATTAATAATATCAAATTGCTAGCTCTTACAGTGCCTCTGACCTCTGTTTAGACATGAAATACAAAAGATTCAGAATTTCCTCAAGCTGTATACACAAATTAACAACAGAGGAAATACTGGACTTTAGAATTTCCTAATTGTTATTCTCCTGCTCAGTCTTTCACCCTGTACTTCCTCACAGCCTCTTCATATCACTGCTTAGGCTCATGAGGTATTGAAAAACCTCCCCTTGAAACTTGTTGTGAAGAAAGATAGGCCATATCCAAGCCAGCAGGGCAATATACATCATAGCCTTTGAGTGTGCCTCCCTAGATAAACTATTTTAAAGAGCTGATTTGGCTTATATGTTAAATTATTATTTTAATTTTATTTAAGGGAAACAATTGTGAAATAGCAGTATCTGCAGGACTGAGTCCATGGGTACGTCTAACCCGCTGGCCCAACTCTCTTTCTAAGAATATTCTGTATGTGATTGTCACTAGCACAAAATCCCTGTGCATTAGAATCAAGACATAAGTTTAGATTTCAGAACTTCCACATTCATTTTGTGTGGGAATTGTCTATAATCCTACTCTTTTAGGGGCCTAAAATTTCTAGTACTTAAAGTTATTACATAGATCAGTTATGCTTCCTCTATGTTAGCTTCCTTCCACTATCTTACTACAGTAAAACTATCAAGATTCAGGCACAAATCAAAACAAAAGGTACTGTACCTGCTTCAGAGCAGATGCTATGGCAAAGCATAATGCTCGCAGTGGTAATGTGTCACCTTTTAGCTGTGCTTCTTCAAGCAGTTTTGCAGAGATTTTGAAAGAGTCCAGGCTGTCCTGCACAGAAATTTCAAATCTAAGTCACACTTGTAATTCTTGTGATCTGAAAGGACTGTAGGCAATTGCAATTACTTTTAGAAGGCATTCAGAAGTCATCATACTGTAAGATCCCCAAGGCAATCCATACCTGAAACCAACCAAGCAGATTCTGTGCAACACTTCTTGAGAAACACAACATCAAAATACAATAATCAAAGCTACAGACTTAAGCAGATAAAAATAACTTCCGTTATTTTAACAACTACACTTTGTCCTAACTGTTTCGGCTTCTACGAGAGCTGAAAGCCTGGCAGCATGGTAAAACTAACAGATGCTTTCCTTTCCACTTTCCAATCATTCCCGAATCATCAAGAAAGCTGACTTTTTGTTCTACTTTATTCTGAAAGCTACATCAGGTAGTTAAGGAAAACCAGTATTTTCAAAGCATTGAACTATTTAGTACCATTACACTAAAGAAACCCGCGTATGTGTGAATTTGAACATTCTGCAATTTTTAGACTCTGTTATGTATTAAATAGTGCAAGATGTTTCCAAAGCAGCTTACATATTTGCCTGTTTTCCAACACAGAATCTGCATTATCACTGAGACCATTTTCAATAGGAGTCTATACCAAAAGGCAATGAGTTTACCTGTGTTTTATTTCACAAACGAACAACCCTCAAAAACAATGCTCTTCACACTGGAAATTATGAGTAGAGTTGACTGGAACCCAAACAAAAGAGAACCTTAGAAACACAGAATCATTGTAGTTGGAAAAGACCTACAAGGTCATCAAGTCCCACCATAAACGTAACACTACCAAGTCCATCACTAAAAAGCCTCCCTAAGTGACACATCTACATGTCTCTGAAACACCTCCAGGAATGGTGACTAAACCACTTCCCTGGGCAGCCTGTTCGAATGCCTGACAACCCTTTCTCTGAAAAAATTGTTCCTAACATCCAATCCCCTGGTGCAACTTGAGGCTATTTCCTCTCGTCCTACTACTTACTACTGGGGAGAAGAGACCAACACCCTCTATCCTACAACCTCCTTTCGGATAGTTGTAGATACTGATAAGTTCTCCCCTCAGACTCCTCCAGAAACATTCTGACCACTACAAGGTTGATTACATATATGTTTTGTTGTCATCAAAAGGCATACAGCCATTTCCTGCACTAAAAGAAGGACCATCTGTTACCTTAGAGAAAACAGTGCCTTGCAATGATTTAAAACATCCCAGATGTGTTTTAGAGTTGACCTCTAAGACACTTCACTACAAAGATTAAACATTTAATTCCTTTGTTTATCCACTAGCAATAATCAGAGCTTTAAGCCTTGTACATTTTTTCATATTGATCTCTGGCATGGTTATTCAAAGGAAACCAAGAATTAATGTGGCAAAAATCCAGCATTGGTCTTAATGATACCAACATCATTATTTCCAGTATTCAAGTAGTGCATCCTGAAGATATTTTCCTTCAAGGTTTTTCTGAAGTTTTTTATGTTGCATAATAAGCAAAACCACTTTTGAGCTTCATGTTTTTTCCTCCTACCACCAAAATCTGAATCAACAGATTAAGCTTTCGGAAGAGTTCCATCTAATGCTCTTTTGTGCATAAAGGGTTACTACAGCTTGCTGCTTTATTGATAGTATTTTATCTTAATGAAGAAACCCCCACAAATTCATTGTGGCTGTTAAAACAACTGGGTGGCAGTTTAGAATAATTTCCCCTTTCTTTTTATCAATTCACTAAAAAAGTAATGACAGGTCAGATTCTTTATCGAAAATATAGGTAGGGGCAGAAGCAGTAGAAAACAAAAGCCTCAGGAACCTCCTCCTGTTGCATATGCCATGGATCCAAGCCCTTGGACAGTAGGCCACGGAAAGAACCATGCAGAGATTTTAGGGAAGAAGCTACACCAAAGGGAGTGCTCAGAGAAACACAGTGGGTTTCTGTGAATACAGGCAGTAATGGACCAAAGAGCAACCCTGAAGTGGTAAATATTGCCTCAGTGGATTTTAGTAGCAAACACCAGCTTACAAACTTGGGTTGTAGCACAGTGTCAGAGTCTTCGTACATTCATAACTGTCTAAAAAAGGTGCCTTCTACATAGAACTGGGAACATCCCTGAATTGACTGTAACCATCCAACTCCAGCTGTTTTCAACAGCAGACAACTTCCACAGCTCTTTCTCAGCCCTGTCTACTGCCCCTCTGTCCAAACACCAAAACCACAGGGCTTTCTACTCCCCCTGACCAGAAGGCAGCCCTGATTGATTAGAATTGAGAACTTCAGAAGCGCCACATAAATTACAGCAGAGCTACAGTTTTAGGCCTCATTTTCATCACAAAGGTACTCAGTTTCATTGTATATTTAACTGAGAAATCTGAGGAAGTTTAGTCTAGTGGTATAATTTTTCTTCAGCTAGTGTCTTTCTTCCTAAAAACATAGGGAAATTGAAGAATGGACTCCTAGTGAGTTTAGGATGAGCTCATGTTAATATTCCAAATTGCACAACTGCTTCAAACCTGGAGTGGAAGATCAAAATAAAAAAGTTTGGAGATCTTGTTTTCCTACAAAATGGGAACACTTCTAAGGAAACACTTGTAGAACCTATGTAACCTAGTTTCTTACTCCGTTAATGCTCTTTTTCTCTGAGCTAACAATACAGTTAAGCTCACAGGGCAGCCTGTCTCTCACTGAAGGCATTCATTCAGGTTTCTTCTCCACACTCAGCTACCCATTTTCATCAGGAATGTAGGAACAAATTACCTTTGAGAACTCTAATCCTTGCCAAATTTGGGTGCAACTACAGAAATCATTCAAAGTTACTTGGAGAGGGAGGAGAGAAATGTATGGGAGATATCTGACAAACAGAACATATCATATATGCTCTGTCTTAGGGAAGCCAAACAATAAAACCCATACTGAGGCTCAAATACAGAGTGTAGTCCCAAGAGATGCATGGATCACAGAGAAATAACACTACCAGCTAATCAAAGGCTCTTTCCAGTTTGTTCCTTAGTGCTTATATTCACGTAATATTTTGAGATTTGCTTTGTGACATTAGTTTGTATGGGAAGCTATGTATGTGCACCCTGTCATGCACAATGAAGCAATACAGGACTTAAATATGTCTAAAATATTTGCACTCAATAAGAAATCATGACTGGGAACACACAGAAATTTTAAAATTAAAAAAAAAAAGGAAGACATAGAGAAGGTATTTCATGTTTTTATCTTGTGAATTGGAAGTACTTGCCAGTTTGTAGCATATTGCAAATGCAAGTAGATAGGTTTCTTTGTTGAAAGGTATATCTTGTTTTTTCATTTCTATCAGAACTTCCAAAGCACCTGTGAAAAATACAGTAGTGTTACTCACTTCACAACTTCAAGGCTGTATATTTAGTAATTGAAAAAAAGATTTCAACATAGTATGAGCTCAGTAAATAAAAATGTAAAACTGAAATAAGTTGTTGTTGTTTGTTTTTAATTAATACATTTTAAAAAGTTTAATTTGGGGTCAGCTGGATGTAAATAAACTCTGGACACTTGACAAAGCCACTCTCATTCTCTTACAACTGCCCAGAAAGCAAGACTTCGTACACATTATCAAACCTTCCATCATTTGAGGCAAACTATCAAACAGCTCCTCAATAACATACATGTTCCACTACAACACAACAGTGCATTCAAACTCTGATCAGGTTACTTTTACAGTGGCTCAGTCTTAACTCCTAGGACAATTGCTGGACTTAGATATGCCATACATCAAGAGACCAAGCACTGTCTGTTCAACAAATTTCAGACAAAGGGATCTGCTTACTCCATACTTCATTTAAGATTTTATCATGGAAAGCCTTTTCAGTCAGGTCAGATGATTCCCCCTTATCCTTACAGAGGGAAAAATGATCTGAAGCATTTGATGTAACTATTGCAGTAGCCACTCTGTGTAGGCACACTAGTAAGACACACCAAAGTCTATGGTCTGCTTCTGTTATCAAAGGAAAAAGTGTACTAATCTCTGCTCTGACACCAACACAGAACTGCCAAAAAGTTGTTGAAGAACTTATTGTTCCAAAAAACATGTAAGACAAACTTCAAATAGAGAAAACAAAAAGCTATGGGAAATTACAAACCAAAGAGAAGTTAAGCCTTCAGGAAAAGAGCCCCCCTGTATAATCACAATTCTGTGCAACTGAGGATGGTAAGAATTCCATAGGAACTATGAAACAGATAGAGCCTTCAACTTTTATGGTACAGCTCATTCACATCTACATCAATTTACATGATGTTTGGCTCTCTAAAACCATAAATCAATCAGCAATATTCATTAGAAATATGTAGAGTTATACACCCACACACACAGTGAGAAGCACCCTTCTCAAAATACATTTGCCTTAGAAAACACAGTACTTACTTTCATAATGGCCCTTTTTAAACAACATAGTCATCAGAATATGGAACGATGTACTTTCTGAGAAAAAACCACGCAAATTCTGGAAAAGAAACATACAAACAGAGTGAGCGTTAAGAAAGTCAGGGCAGTGAGCATTCTTACTGTGAGTAGCATCCAGGTCTTCCTACTGGAACACATCCCATCTTCACAAGTACAACATTTCACTCTCTGGGTTCCCCAACTGTCCCTCTGTCAAGTAACCTCTAAAATACTGGTGACTCAATATGGTCAAAAGCTCACTAAAAATGAACAGGAATTTTCCAGAGATTCCCACTATCGTATTTTTTAGTAACAGATTGCAACCTCTAAGTTCATGCAAGCAGAAGTCATTGACTAAGGGCAACTCCAAAATCTCAGCAGAAATACAGCTTGCAGCTGATTAACAGTATTTCTGGGATAAAGTACCACCACCACAGAACTGAAAGCAAAGCAACACCAGATGCAGGAAAAATGCATCAGCTGCGTTCATTTGAGGAATTAGCTTTTAATCAATACTTTTTATTCAAATGATGCATTTACACAGAAATACAATAACGAATCTATCAGTCAAACTGGCAACTATTTTTCTTTTAATTACAGTTTTGCTATTTTAAAACAAAAAGCATTAATCTGCATTCTTACATTAACGTCACAGACATCCTTGCTACTGCAACACATATACCGCATGTCTATGAGCTCACACAAGGCTCATGCATACCAGTTATGCCTATTGGACTAATAAAAATAACAATTTTCAAAATGTATAGAGGAATCACCTTATCTTTGATAAGTTCTACGGCAGGTCTTTCAAGGTCCAGGTCATAACATAGCCTCATAAAGAGGGGTCCAAATTTAAAATTTTGTAAGGCTGTAATTCCATTCTGTTCATGGTACCTATTGAAAAGATCAAAAAAAGTTAATCACACAAAGCACAGAATTTGTCAAGGAAAAACAGCTTTAAATAGGCAGCAAGATGTGTATGTGCAATGGCAGAGACACACTTCCTATCTGCCCCAGTCAAAGACATTTAGATAACAGGAGATTAATTTTATGGAAAAAGTACTGTTTTGATTGAACTAATAAATTAACTAGCAATATTTAATCTTTTCTATTTCCAGTAAAGTAAACTGCATAGGATTAGTCTCTGTCATGAAAATTCCCAGCTACTTTACCTTCTATTCACAGAACAATAGCACAAGTTTAGCAGCGATAGCTGCTAAGATACCTCAATTTTTCCTTTTCTATGCTGAAAAATAAATAGAAACAAAATACCAAAATGTTTCATTTGCCTCTTTATATCTTCCACACTCTAACTGCTGTGAAGGTTTTCATTCATGAAACCTCCTGACCTGCCACTGCTGGTCCAGACTGGCTTATAACCAGGCAGGTCTTACCTGGAAGAACTCCCTGAATACACCACTACCCCTCAGCTGAGAGATTATGTGTCTATGTGGCTCACCATTCATTCTGCATACAGTACAACAACACTTTGCTCCCATAGCTTGATCTGAGAGTCTCTAAAGGGTTGGAAGAACCAAAGTAAATTAAAATACAGCCTTAGTTTAAGGGATTAACTATGCATACAGCCACTGAATTAGAGCAAGCCCTCAACTACAGACATAACCTGGCATGATCTAATAGAAGAAAAAAAAAAAAAAACCAACAGAAAATAGTGTTACCTGGATTGTTAAAAATACCTGTAAATAACTCTTCTGGCTAGTTCCACATCAGATGAAGTCTGACATAAATGCAGTAAATTTTTTAATTCATTTCTGAGAATAATTCCATTTTTCTTTAATTTTTCCGTAATACTTTTAAAATACGGATCTGAAAACAAAACACATTACAGCAGCAGTCTGTAAACAATTCCATTACCTGTGTTGCATACTTGGTGCCTAGAAACAGGGAGATTCAATAAAGCAGAAAAATTGTTTTTTTCACCAAGAATGGATGCGTATCTGTTGCTACATGCAAATACAAGTCCTTACAAAGGACTGAGATGCAAGGCTGAATCCTGTGAAGTCAGAAGAATGTTCATATGTACATATAAGCATACATACATACAATGTTTGTGATGTGCTCAAAGCTGCACAGAAATTTAAAACCCATTTTATTCGTAAAGAACACATAATAAGTTATTATAACTACTGTAGGCAATTGTTTAACTGCTGTAGTTAATAGTATAACTATTATAGTTAATAGTTGCACTGTAACTACAATAAATAATAGCTATTATATAGTCTGTATAACAATAGTTATTACTGCTTTTTCCATGTCTAAAACAAGTTTATTACTAGCCTTAATTAATTCATCTTTCAAGTATTAGGCTAAACATTGAGTACAGAAATGATGCACACATACACAGAAATAGGTGCTTAGCACATTGTTTTGATCAGTTCTCAGAGGCTACTATTTTCTACAAAACAAGGTCAGCTGTGACATGTAAAGCCAAATGTCTGGCTTCTACACACCTGTTTTAGCAAAAGTGACTGACCCCTGGCAAAAAATTCAATGTATCTCACATACAGGATTAATGATCCCAAATATGAGTACATCATAATTACAGCAAAATATAACAACATTATGACTTGCCTGATTTAAATTTTACTTTTACTTAATATAGAAAAACTGTCACATTGACTTTACCTCCCTCTCTGTCCCAGAAAACTGGTTTATACAAAACTAAATTGGGTTACTTGTCTCTTCCTTGCCAAACAAAAAAAATTTAAATTAACTACATCCTTTGGAACAACTGTGAATTCCTATCAGTGCATATGATTCCTACCTGCATATGATGAAAAACATGCAGGAAACTGAGTTTTACCTAATACTTATGTTACTTAAAGAAAGGAATGTGCATACATTTTAAACAGCATGACAAAATCCCCATTGGAAAAAAAACCCACCGATCTTGCTCCTTCATTAGTTTGGAAAAGCTGAACTCATGTTTCATATTCTAAGTATACATACATCATCTGGAACTGCACGCATAACTCTGAACTTACACTAGGTAAAAGGAGAAAAAGCTAAAATAATAAGATAACTCAATTTGCAGAGAAGGTTAAAAGATAATTACTGGCATAGTCCTTCTCTGGACAGTTAAACAGCTATCATACTTTGTATTAACTCTCTCTGTTGCTGCTGTATTTGAAGGAAGATCTGTAGACCAAAACAGTATTTCATATTAGACTATCTGACAAAGCTGGAAAAGGAAGGACACAAACATCCCAGGTCTTACATAAACACCTTGCATACCTGAAAGCTTCTCCACATTTTCTAACACAGCATAATTAATATTGTTTCATTCTACAAAGCCTCAGATCTTCCAATAATTTTAGTTGCAAAACATTTGTAAGAGGAAGACTTAAGTTGTTCCTCTAAATGGGGTCAATTTCGCGTCATATTATGAGTTGACCATCTTGTTTCCTAGGACTCATGCTAAAATTGAGAATGGTGATTATGAAATAAATACTAATACCTTTATTGCCGTGGACTTCTTTTATAATTGCGACTTTCATCTGCTGAAATTCTTGCAACTTTATATCATCTTCTGTTAGCAGATAGCGCTTCCCTACCATAAAAAGAAAGAGGAAGGTTGAGTCTTATGCCACACTGTGTTTTAATACTACTGAACTTCACATTTATGAATTACTGCTGTTAATTACTGTGTGATGCCAGACAACCAGCATCATGACACTAAAAAAAGACTGCAAAAATTGCAGTTGCTCATATCACTAACAACAGAACTCAAGTACTCTTGTCACAGCCTTACAGTGTTAATGTGTACAAGGATGAAAAAGTATATATTTATTTGATGTCCAAATAAAAAACTAGAGGTACCATTCCTCTTCACATAGCCAAGGTACAAGAGGATTCTGCACAAGAATAAAATCTTTCCCCCCTTTCATGCTTTTATAAGGATTTGTCTTGTCATCTCTTTGTGCACCACAATTCACTATGGCACAGCTTCCTTTCTTCACATGTGCTGTCCCCACTACAGAATGCATTGTTCTGGAAGCTCTAAATGCAGTAGGAAGACAAAAGGAAAAAACATAAAGTTTATTATTTGCCTTATAGTAACACTCAGGAGACCTGGCAAAATTCTGGAACAGAGCAGACATCAAAGTTATGACAGTCATTGAGTTTACAATCTCAAAATTAACTTTGGGTGCTGATGTCAACTGTACTGTGTTGTAACCTCCTTTAACAAAACCGTCATGCAGGTGCTGTTTGTGAAGTTTTTGCTGTCACAAAACCAGGTCTCCAGTAGTTTTTTATTTGCAACCCATGATTTTGTAATTGAGAGTCGCAGTATTAGTTTACATTAGTTTGCATTTCCATAGCAAAATGTAACCAGCCACTTGTTTTCTATGCAAGTGAAGCATGGTAATCACACACTTCACAAAATCTGAAGAAAAAAATCCATTAAATGGCACTTTTGCTTATTAAATGGAAACAGTTCCAACGGGTAAACAAATGTTCATCATCCAGCATGACATTTGCCTGGATTTCCCAGCCATTTACTTCCCACAAACCTTCTCAGCTGGTCTAACAATGAAAGACCAACGCAGTCCTGGGTCTCTCCAAAGCTGATGTGGGAATCATGCTGGTTCCCTGGGTGTGACAGGCTCCCCACACTGCAGGGACACCCCATGCTCACAGGCAGTGTCAGCAGAGAGCTTGGGGAAGCAGAACTTTAGCCTCCTTGAACTCAATTAGCTCAATTCTACCACCTCCTTAAAGTCTAACTGTAAGGAATGCTTAACGAAGAACTGCTGCTTTTACATAACTGAGGACCTGGCACCTGGCCCCAGCAGGGGGGAAGGACCGAGAGACATGGGACTATGAATCCTTAATGTAAAACACAGTCTCTTCCTGGAATATATACTGATATCTGTATACATACTGATACCTGTATTTACAAGTTAATTTGGGGGGAAAGGTATTGTATGTAAATCGGTAGTCTGTAAACCCTGAAGTACCCAACCAATGGTGAACAGGGGAGCTAAACTGTGGCAGGGATTTGGGGGGATATAAGCAGGGGCTTTTTGCCCTATGATGTGTGCCTACCTTTAGGGAGAACACCCGGTGTTGCAATATCATTATTAAAAAAAATTGCTTTGCTGAGAGATCCTGCCTGAGTCTGTTATATTTGCAAAATAATTGTTTCCTACATAACCTTACAGCGCTATAGAAACAAACCAGTACAAAACCAAATACGAGGGCCTTTGAGGACTAAGGAGGGAGACTGACACGATTACTAGCGCACGCAGGCAGTGCAGGCCATCCCGGAGCACTTAAACAACCCGCCTGCTTCACCTCAGACACACCGCAGCCCCCTCGGACAGGCCAAAGAGCAGCGGGCAGAGCACCATGCAGGGGGGCTCTTCACATCTCTGACGGAGCCCTAAACGGAGCAAAACCCCCAGGGCCTGGATGACGTTGTCACCCTCCCAGAATAAATATGTGTTTATGAAGCATGTTTGTTTGTTTTTTAGTGGCTCATATCCAGCCGCCGGCAAGCACAGGATAAACGGCGTAACGCTGCTGCCAGCCCTTCCCCACGACAGCTCTCCCGCGCCAGCCCGGCCTGCCCGCCGCAGCACACGCGGGCCCGGTCCCAAGCCCCCTCGGCGCACTCCGAACCACAACTCCCGTCAGGCTTAAGACCGGCAGCGGCCGCCGGGAATTGTAGCTCTGCGGAGGGCTCCCCAGCCGGCGGGCAGCCCAGAGCCCCGGCCCAGCATCCCCCCCCTCGCCTCAGAGGCCGCGGTACCTGCAGGCGCGCAGCCCCAGCAGCCCGGGGCGGGCGGGCGAACAGCCGAGCGCCGCACCGCCTCCCGCACCACCCGCTGGGAGCCGCCAACGAGCACCACCGCCATCTTGCGCCCGGGCCTGCCGGGGGCGGGGCGCTCGCAGGCCCGGCCTTCCCCCCCCCCGCGCCGGCGCTCGCCTCCTGCCTCGGTGCCATGGCCGCCCCCGTGCTCCGGCGAGGCGTGCTCTGGAGCGGGAGGGCCCTCAGCGCTGCGGCAGGTCGGTGGTCCCTTGGCAGGCGACAGCGGGGCTCGCTGCGGCGGGGGGCGGGGGCCGGGCTGTGGCGGCGGCGCGAGGAGCGTGCGCATGGCCGGGGTGCGGCGCGGGGCTTTCCCTTCGCTTTGGTAGATACTTATGAAATGCGAGACGGCTCTGAGAACGGCTTATCCATACCGTGCGGTGCGGGAGAATAGTCTTCATTTTAACTTTTTAAAATAGGTATTCCAGCTTACTAATTTCATAGCTTGCTAGCTGCGTTTCGGGGTCCCGGGAGGTCACATGGAGTTGCATGGCGGCCGCCCGACCCACGGCAGCGCTGGCAAAGCCGGGCAGCGCCGGTGGCAGCGGCACAGCCAAGGCTGATGTTTTTGAAAAGCCCCTTTTCCAAAAATCCTGACCTTCGAGAAGAGCAGAACTCACTAATGTTTACTGAAAGCGTGGTGATGATGGGCCACTTCCCCGAGCAGAAATGTCTCCGTCTGCTTCCAGGTGCCCATGTCTCTTTCCTCACGGCACTGGAGCTGCTCGCAGGGAACCGCAGTGAAGAGCTCAAACCTGACTTGCAGCTTACCTGACCAAAGCACCTTTGTGCAGACAGCTGCTGCTGCTTTAGAAAATAGTTCTTTAGAGCCTCACGCTTCCTAGTGGCAGCTTTAGCTGCAAAAGAGCATACGGAAGTTTATCCTATAAAAAGCCCCAGATCTTTTGTGCGCACCTTTTATCAACGTGATGAAAGATGGCTTTGGAACAATCCCACCAACAAAACAAAAATACCTCTCTTTCTGACTTTGCTGTTTGGTAAAGTGTTGTATGTATTCTCACATTCTGACTGTGGAATTTGGTGTATCAGGTCTTTTTGGCAAAAATTTGCAAAGATGTTCAGAGCTGGATATATTTGTATACTTGTATGTCAGGAGGATGATAAGCAGAGAAATTATTTCACATCCAAGAATAACAAAGTTTTAGTGGTAGCAGACAGATTTTCAGATAAGAGCTTTAAGGTAGTTGCTAAGATTCTGTGTAGCATGGTAAAGTTTATTTTAAAAAATATTTGATGTTTCTTAACATTAACTTCTGCAACCTTCTGCATGTGTTTTCTGTCAATAAATTTTATCCAGATGTTCCTCATGCATCCTCAAGGCCTCATCATCTGTCAGTGATGCACAGACATGGTTTGTTCTTCCAAACAAAACATTTTCCATTTTGTTTCAAAAGCTAGAATAGTGTCTTGAGTGGATTTCAAAGCTGGTACAAAGAGTATATGAAAAAACTTTCAAAAACATTTGAGTGAAGTCTGCAGTTCACTGGAGAGGCAACAAAAAAGAGATGATCAAACATGGAGTATTTACTGATGGCCATCTACCTTTCATTTCCAGTAAGACAGATCTTTATGGGTTGGAAAAACAACCATCCAACAAGAACAAAAAGGCCTTTTTTTGTGTGTATTCATCTTCTATCCTGATTCTTTTATGCCTACATTTAAATAATTGCTAGCATTGGATGAAAAAAGGTCTCTGTGCACAAAGAAGCTGTCCTTTATTGCTGTTTCAGTTTTTTTCAACCATTACAAATTTATGCTTTTCCTAAACACAGAGTTTGGTTTGGGAAAGGTTTGTTTCATCCTGAAAAAAAACTTCTAGGGGAAAACTTTTCTGTTTTAAAAATGACAAGGTTACAGTTCATCCGTCTACAAGGAATCTGAACTGTTACAGTAGCTGCTGCTGGTAGCTGTTGTTGTAAGGGCAGTTCAGTGCATCCCACTCAGTAAATGTGATAGAAAAAGGTGATGTCTTGTGGAGTATTAGTATACTTCTTTAGAAATGTTTAAACAACCTGGCTTATGTAGTGATTTCTTTCTTCCTTAGGTAGAAGATCTCTTCTTTCTGCAGCCTATGTGGACAGCTCAAAATGGGAGAAGAGACAAAAAGATGAGCATAACCTGGGTGAGAAAAGTTTCTTTTACTCCACTTTGGCTAATTAATTGCAGTCCTAACTCATTGTAGACTAACTCATCATCTATAAATACTTCAAAATAAGAAAATGTGTGTAAAATGTGAGTAAATGTGAGTAAAATACTTCTGGGGTTCTGTGTCAAAATCTGGCCAAGATTTTAAAAATCTGTCATAAATACACAAAGCTATAATGCAGAAACAAGTCAGAATTCGCTTATTTGATTAATGTTTGTTTCTACAAGATGTTTTTTTTTCCACAAAATCCAAAGCTTTTATGAATGTCGTAGTTCTGTGTCTGACAGTTAAGACTGTCTTCAGGTGTCCTGTTGACGTTGCTTTAATTGTAATGCAGTACAAAAGAAGACCAATTATAGAAGTGTTAGAGGGCACTCCTGTTGTAAATGTTTGTGTTTTTTTTGAAAGAACATTTTCCTCTGTGTTTTGCAAGAGGGTAAGTTACATTTCTTGAAAGAAATTTAAATTTCTTGTGGAAATTTTATATTTGTCTTTTGGGAAAAAATGAAACTAAACATTTTATTTTGGAGAAGTTGTACATAAACCTGTATCTGCATATGGGACTGAGATCTCTCATACAAATTTCATAGCTAAATTCTTTGGCTAGATTACATTTGAAATGACATGCCATTATATTTTTGGCAACTATGTTGAAAGAAAAGCATAATGCAAAACATTTTTTACATGCTAAAGACACATATACATTATTTTGGACCATGAGTGAAACTGTTTTGCAGGCCACTTCATGCATAATCTTTATCTTCGTCTTTTTACTCCTGGGCCCCTGAACTGTATTTGTTAATTGTAGCACAGATTATGAGGCTGAAAGAAGAGTTAGCATGTGAAATTCAAGGGCTTTTGTCAGACAGGAAGACAGACAAAATGATCATAGTTATGTTTTTTTATGCACTAATTTATTTCTGTTACTTATTTATAAACAGCTAGGTGGTACTGCCAGCTTGTTTTACTGTACACAGTCCGGAAACAGACGGTGGCTGCTCATGGCTGTGGCTTGGATCCTGCAGAGACTGTTAATACATTGTGACCCTTCACTGTGAATAGGGCTGCTCATGCAGTGTTTTTTGGGCAGGAGCCACAAACTTGTGCTCTGGGGTGCATTTAAACCAGTCACCTCCAGACAAAAAGGGGTTCTTATTTTGACAGACAACATAGGCAGTAGAAATCCAGTGCAGAAGAAAACGTTGTGCAAGTGCTGCTGCAGTCCATGCTTGTCTTTCCCCAAGCCTGGTAAGACCTCTTGTCACACTTTGGCAGAGACAGCTTTTGCTGCCGCTCTGCTGAAGATCTCGATCCAAAGCAGATGTCTGTTTTATGCTTTTCAAGGGACTACTTTGCATTTTCTTTTTGTGTTCACAGAAAAGAGAAAACAAGCTAATACTGTCAGCTGTTTTAGCATTTTCAAAGAAGAGACAGCCCTGCAGACTCCTGGTCTGTAGCTGTCAGTTGTATGGTTGCATATACAATGTTATGTGTCGTAACTGTAGCTAGAGTTAAATCCTTGTGTTGAAGAGATGCTTTTTTTTGGTGTATTTAAAACACTGTTTCAGAACTCTTACTCTGCAAACTGATGTTGCGAGAAAAAAAGAACTAAAGTCAGTTCTGTTTCTCTGCTGCAATGCTCTGGTGCCATCCCATCTTGTTTATGGTGTCTGTGTACAACATGCTTTATTCTCTTCTGCATAGTCTCAGATTAGCATGCCAAACATGAGTGAATTTAGCAAACTTCAGTGATGTCAAAGGTGTGGGCAAGAACAACACTGTGTTTTGTGTACAGAGCACATTTGTCCAAAAAGGTAAGAAATGAAAATTCATTAATTTGGAATTTACAAACTGCCTGCTGGTAGGAGGATAACCTGTCTAGAAATAACTTGGGTTCTACTTATTAAAAATGAGATATCAAGGAAACGCGAGGCATGTCTGGATTTAGATTTTCCAATGTTGACATTGGTTTGTCACTAACAAGGTTAAAATTAAGTGACAGTAAACATCTTGATGAGAAGAATAACAATTACCAGAATCCCAGGGGATGGCCAAATCCAAATGAGATAGGAAACGGGTTTGTTTTTAGAAAAACTCACGGTACCCAAAATGGCTCATCTGCAACACCAGGTGGCAGTGCTGCATTTACACATTTGAATAATTTCTATTCAAAGCCTTCTTAGGTACAAAGCTGTCGTTCTTTCCAGAAGCTGCTAGGGATGTCAGTATACTGAGAAATGTGAAACATATACATTTCTAAGGCAAAGTACTTGCCTCAGCTTTCCTTTATATTTTAATCGGGTCTTTAAAGTAAATCAAGACTTTCTTTATGTAGAAAATGAAATATTAGCCTGTGAGTTAAAGTGTTAGCTTTGCCCATCACTTCTAGGACATATAAACTTTGTGTCACAGTTGTATCCACTTTCCTGTTGCTGCCCCATCACTGGATTTCAACCCTGTCCTGGATGGACCACTTCTAAGAATAAGAGGGTAGTGACTTTACCTAGTGGTGAAATGTACCACTTGTTGGTGTGGCTACATGCTGTGGAAACTCTGTTAATTTCCTAGGCCACCAAACTGGCATTAGACATCACAATCACTAACTTGGAAGGTGAGGGCCAGTATTTTCCCAGTCATTATCCTGAATCACCCTGTTGCAGGCAGGAAGACATAGAGTTTCTGTGGACAAATGAAAGTAAAAGTGAAGATGGAATCTCAGATATAAGTATTCTAGAGACAAGTGTGAAGTCATGCCTTTCAGTTAAGTGACCTCAGCTCAGACTCAACTCAGAACTGGTGTTCTCTTTGGTAATGGCTGTCAGATAAGTAATGTAAAAGCACTTACAGGATCTATCTGTTATAACATACATAGAATTCTGCTTTGGCCATTAAGACATTTATTTTGTTTATACAGCAATGTTAGCACTCAAGTTTTACTTCCAACTGTGCTAGGAGACTCTGACATTCACATTCTTGCATTCTAGTACTCCTGTCCAGATGTTTATATCTAAGAAGAAGCTTTAGTCGTGATTGTTGAATAGCAACTTATGGAGCAAACTCAGTTTAGAAAAGGTAGCTGAATTATTTCAAATCCTGAATATGGAAAAAAAAAGTCTGAGTTTAGCTGCTCGTAAGAGAAAACAAACCGGGAAAGAATTACTCATTGAAAATTATTCGCGTCTGGGAACTACAGCAGAAATGGCAATGTATCGGGAAACAAAGCTTAATTTCCCGTGAACTTGATTTGTCTCCTAGTATTTAAGGTTTAATCAATTTTCATTTTATTGTGAGTCTTACACTGGGGCTGATAGATAAGTGCTTTATGTTGCTTTCCATGCTGAAGTTCTGATGCAGAGTTTCCATCTTTGTAGACAGCATAAAAGGTCAATCAGTAAAATTCAGTGTGTGAACTCTTGCAGTGGAGGCCTGTGTATAAATGGCTGACAGTCTTGGGATCTTGTACTCATGGCATTGTGTTAATTTGGTTTATATTCTACTTGAGTACTAAGTGTTGCCTTTAATGAGCAGCTAAACAAAAGAAACACCAAGCTCAGGGGTTGAGTGTTGCCCAAAATGGTCTTAGGCATCACCTTTTCAGAGGGTGATACATAACGAAAATAGCTCCGTAATGGATAATTGAACTCTAAACCGGTGCAGTTGTCTCTCCCAGGTCCACGTTGCTACGTCATCAAACAGAGTGGATGTGAATAATTTTTTTACAGCTATCTTGAAATGTAGATGATTTATGTTGGATGAGACTTGGCTTAGTTTGTTTAGGCAAGTCAATTCTTAGTTCCTGACAAGGTGACTTTGCCGTAGCATCCGTTCTCTCTAACTTGTAGCAGTACTAGTAATACCCTCAGTCTCTTTACCTATGTGCTCCATCATGGTCTTTGTGATTACTAGAGAGATGGGTAATATAAAGTCAAATACAGCTACTTCTTGCAAGGATATTCCTACAGGAATTTCTTTACCATTAAAAAAGCTGGTCTGCTGTTTTAGTGGTTATCTGGTATAGCATGGCCTTGGTGGCCCACATCAGCTCAGCATCCTGTGTTGTAATTTGTAGGAGCTGGTGCTTGCCTCAGTGACATTCCCCCAGATTTTCCTTTGCTTTCATGGTCACAAAATGCTTGTCTTCCCTCAGCCAGAGATAAATGTGTGTCAGAGATGCTCTTTTGGTGTTTTGAAGAATGCCCTAAAGTGGCTCAGGAAGGAAAGCATTGTGTAAACACAAAACACTGCTGTGTGGCAGACTGCAGTGTTGTCAAGACTGAGAGTCAACCATTTTATTCCAAATCAAGGGTCTGTCATTTTACTCCAGCAAAAATCTTTGCACATGTGTTGTAATTGGAAAGAGTGCCTTTAAGGTCAGAGTAGCATTGAATGCTATTCTTATTGTTAGAACTGTACACCCTGCAGTATTCACTGGCAGTACACGTGTGTTTTTAAAATGATGAGTGATGTCACTTAATTTTTGGACAGAACATAAATGGACTGCATCCCTCAGAGACACAGTATGTTTCTGGTGCAGAGCTGCTCCCTGCCCCTGACATCTTTGACAGAGTAGCAAGCTTAGCCAGTTCTGATGTGGTGCTGCAAGTTGTTCTCACCTCACATTTTATTGCCAGGTGTGGAGGTTGGGTGAGCCTTTTGGAAAGTGAATTGTAAAATGAGCCAACCCATCAGCTCTTGGAAGGATGAGAGGTGTCAAAGGATAGACTTGTTTAGTAACAGCTGGAGTCTTGGGGTGCAAAGGATGAAGCAAGTTGCTAATAATGCAAATGTTGGATTCCTGGTCTTGGAATATGTGAGAAAGTAGAAAGAAGGAAAGGGTATGATTGAAGTATCTAAATATCACCGGTTCATGTCTCAGCTAAGAATCAAAACAGCCTACACTAAGCGTACAGTAAACAGCTTACTCTTCCTGAGTCGTCATTATTTTCCAGGAACACCAAATTAAATTAATTTAACTTCCAATTAAATTCATTAGATGCAATGGTTGGCTGCCTGTTCAACAGTCAGAAGTTTGAAGTTCCTTTACAGTCAAGTTAGCGTTGTTATACAACTGCTGGAGCAAAATGCTATAAAGTTAATAAGGTATTGGCATAGTGCCCAGTTTGTTTAACATGATTTCTTTGGATTGCTGTTTGTGACTGCATGTTTCCGTGTCTCATTGTTTTACCCTAAAATAAAGGACAAACCCATGTGAAAAGCACTGTCCAGCATATGCTAAGCTTGAAAGCAAGTATGAATTTTATTTGTTTACACTAATTTCATCCAGCATGTGATAGGGTAGTTTGCTTCTTCCACCTTTTCTTCTGATAAGTTAAAGTCATAATGTTGAGAACCTTTCTGTGTATTGTTTTCTGTTAAAGTATTTAACAATAATTAAAAGTATTGTTTTCATACAACTTCAAAATGAGATGTTAACAAGGAACTAGAGTTTGATTTCATGGACAGAGGTTCTGTTCTAGGTTATATGATGGCTCTGCAGATTTTCTTGTAATGCCAGTTGATTAAACATATTCTTTTTCTGTTTCCTCAGCTGACCTAGCCCACTTAATGGACAGAACCTATGAAAGAAAGCTGCCCGTCAGCTCTTTGACAATAGCCCGGGTAAGGAAATAAACCCCTGTCGTGAAGTGTTGGAAATTACAGTGGAATGTTTATGAAATTAAGTGAGCTGAGAGGAGAAAAATGATACCACCTCTGCTGGGACTTCTGGGATCGTAAATGTCTTGTTATACTGTTAAATTGCTGTGTACAGCTGTTTTATTGTTACTTTGTACTTACTAGTTAACACTTGAACAGTAGTGTCTTCAAAACAGAAGTAATTTTTTCTTTTCCTCAGTAAAATTGGGCCGTACTCCATTACCAAGGTGTGTATTTCTCTAATATAAGTGCCCTGCCTTCATGTGGTTTCTGTCTTAGTGCGATTTTTAGCCTCCCCTCAGGCAGTTTATCAGAACCCTGAGGGAAGGCAGTGGATCAGCACCCTGCCTGCCGGCCTGCACCTCCCTCCGCTTCCAGCATCCCTTCAGGGTGAGGCGGCGGTGGATAAATTTTGCCGCTATTGTTTTATTCCTTTGCCTCAGCAGACTGAGGCAGGACAAATGCTGGCATGGGGTAAGTGAAACAATTATTTTTACTGGAATTAGTAACCAGTTTTATCCTCTGAATGGGCTAATGTGAGGAGGGGGAGTGAAGGCAGACATGCGAGATGTGCTTTTAAGTTCCCTGTGTAAAGGGAGTGTTTGTCCTGAATAAGGAGAATAAATATGTCACTTGTTTAAAAGAAACAACAACAAAAACACGACTAATTTCAATCTTCAAAATTATCTAGAAGCTGAGTCACCACCCTGGTACGTCAGTAACACCACCAGTTAGGAATGACAGAATATTTTGTACAGTTACAAGATCAAGCATTTATACAGATTGAGCATACTTGATCATTGCTTCTGAGGGAGTGTCCATGGGGGAAATGAGTGTTCCTGCCTCTTATATTATTTAATCAGCTTTGTTTCTTCCCTTCATGTTCCTGCTTTGAGCTCACCTCTTCCCAGGAGAAGTGGCATTTTCAGTTTGTCAGACAGCCTCACTTTCCAATACCTGGAGCTCACATCAGATTCTTATTTTCTAGAATGTAAATAAAGCACACAGATGTGCTATTGCCACATGCAAAAGATGAGACCTACATGTATACAGCATGCAAGGAGAGTTAATAAACTGGAGAGCAAGTATTAGCCAGCTGAAACTATTATTTTTAGCCTATGCTTGGGATAAAGAGAAGTTCTAACCTAGGGAATGTGGTTGTTTATATATTCTAAGCTAAAGGTATTATATTGGCAAGACTCTGGAGTGTTCCAGCATCTATGCTTGTGTTAGGAAAACCTACAGGAAAACAGGATTCACTGTTACCGTAAGAAAAGATCTGGTTGAAAACTTGTCTTTTGTTTGAATAGTTGATAGTAGTGGGAGTTTTGGAAGATTGCCTGGAATACACAAGGTTTTACATTAGAGGAAAATTGTGGTTTACAGCATGAGGGGTGATTTTTTTCTTACCGATATTTATGTGTGTAGTGAAATATGAAATGATGTTGCCACTGTCCTTCAGAAGTTATAGTATGAATAGGCAAAACAAGAAAATGTTAGGAAAAAGGATACCTTTTAGAAAGAGAAGTAAGGTGTGTGAGAACTCAGTCAAAACTGGGGGAAAAAAAAAGTAAGGAATGGAATGTATTCTCAGATTAAAAGATGCAATTAAAGAGCAAAAAATTTAGAGAGGAGCAGCAAAAATACAGCATGCTCAGCTCTATGGACATAATTCTGAGATAGTCTCCATTTTTTTCAAGGTGCGTAATGTGTCTTAGAGGCTAAAGGGGAGTTGTCTCATTTTAAAAAGATTTTACTTTTAGCAGTCTAGAAGAAACCTGAGCAAGAGCAGGCGAAGACTTTAAGACCTCCAGTACACTCAGATACCTAAATATGCCAAACAAATGCATTTTGTTTATTGAAGTGGCATTTTCTTCTAATATGTGTTGTGAGTGCTTCCTTTGAAGCTTTTATTTCTTATTTTTCAATCAGTTTGTTGACAACATTTCTTCACGAGAGGAAGTGGATCAAGCCGAATATTACCTTTACAAGTAAGCATCTTTTCCTCCCAGCATGAACTTTGAGACATATAAGTAAATACTATGAAATCTTGCCCTTTTAAGACTCTGATGTTTTCCAGCTTACTGGCTTTGATTTCTCTTCTGCAAAATGAGTTCATCTACTTGTCTTACAACTCACAGCTAAGGGCCCTCTTGGTAACTTCTCCTTTGTGATGGCCAACCTCTTTCTGGACCTCTGGCATGGACCCCTGTCAAGCGTGTTAGTCTGAGCCACTGAACAGCTAATAGAACCTCGAGCTATGATTTACAGTACAGATGCTGAAGTAATAAGGAATTATGTTTGTTTACACTTTTTCCTTCTGATTTTTTTTGTTCTCTAAGTCATAATTTAACTAAATTAGCTGTATGCATATTTGCATGCGTAAGTGTGAGAGTCAAGGAATCATGTTTCCTTAAAATGAACAGGAATAAGAATAGGAATGCTATGGTAATGATCAAGTCAGCAAGGCTAAACAAAGTATAGTTTTGGTTTTTATTCCCTTAGTACTTCATGCTCTCCAGATAAGCTGAGTAGTTCATCTTATACATGGCTTGTTAGGGTTTTCTGCAACTATTTTTGTGTTGAGTGAAGTGTATTTGGTGTATCTTCTGCTAGCGTCATGTTGAATGCTTGCTTGCTCCAGGTCAATACATCTCAATATCAGCACTAAGAGAGCAGTAATTCCTGCTGATCGCTAAAATAAATTAGTGCTTTTACAGGTGATTACACATGCATTTTGAGAGCTAGGTTTCCTGATGGAGAAGGTAACTCACCCTATCGAAGTGCATGAGAGGCTGTCTTTACAAATGATGTCAGGTTGTTATTTGTAAATAACAATGATTGTTAGTTTGATGAAGAAGTTTACTGGGTGGCTGCTTTAAGTATATGCATAGTTCTAAGTGTATGACTGCATTAGACTTCAGATCTTTGATTGTCTGATACAACTGGGGCAGTGTCTGAACCTCCAAGCTTAAAGATGGAAACGAGAAACCTAGCTGGCTAATACTAGCAATATCCTGTAATGAAAAAACAAAAGGAGCAAGAAGGCTCTGTCACAGAGAGGAGGTTAGTGGTGGTTAGTGGTTCCATCTTGCATCAGGTGCGTTGAAAAGAGGAGAAAGTAAAGTGAGGGTAAGACAAGCCTGCGTTTTTGTTTTACAGATGTGCTATTAGTACCATTTGCTAGCAGTCTTGAAGATTGTAACGTGCATTGTGCCATGGACTTGAGTTCTGTCTGATGGAGTCAGGCCCCTTAGGGTGAGGGGTGCCAAGAGGCCTTTAAATGCCCTGACACCAAGAGGAAAGTGTGGTAGTTAAATTACTAAGTCTCAAAATTGTACAGATAAAATCCAGATACTCAGAGTGAGATATTCATATGTAATGAATACAGGTTCTTTCTTCTTGAAAACAGGATGTTCAGAGAGAGTGACAAAAAATTAGCAGCACAGAAAATGTTCCGTAGCAAGAGGGAGAGAATAGAATGGGAATATCTAACATATCACTATCCTCACCACTCTTCAGCTATGCCTGGTTAGTATATTGGTTTAAAATACAAGATTTTTATCCTTAAAAACAAATTCTAAAGGAGAGATTTGCAGTTCAAAAGTAGTAACAGTTATTTCCTGTATCTCTAAGAAATAATTCTTCTGTGGCTGGTGAGAGTGTAGTTATACACATATCATTTGGAACTGATACAGCCTTTAGTACTCTGTGTGGAGAGAACAGAGGGGTACTGATGTGTCACATTGCTAGTTGGGCATGCTTTGGTTGGAATTTTTCTTGTGTGTGTTTCCCTGTAATGCTGTTTTGTTTTGGTGTTGCAAAATGCTTGGTCTTTTGGTGATGTTAGCATGAGTTTTCGAGAATTATCCATGAAACTACTCTCAAAATGCATTAGTATGCAGTTAGTGAAACAGTGTTGAGAGGTCTGTAATTCATGTGAAAATGTAAAAATACCAATTATAACATCAGCTTCACTTTCAAATGAAAATAAGTCTGCTAATTTCAGGAAATAGGAGATGAGGTTGGTATCCACAAAGCCCCTTTTATTGTTCATTATGTTTTGCACTTAGGCTGGAGTTCAAATGAAGGACATTTTATAAAGATATCTCTTTGCAGCTGGGAGGATGTTCAACATAGAAAAAGTCCTGCAAAAATGGCCACACCATGAGAGATAAAGGAGGCGGTAGAGAGGGAGAGTTAAGAAATGAGAAGCTTTGACAAGAAATCTCTTTTTCTGACTTAATGAGAAACAGTTCAAAGCACAATTTTTGCACTTGATGTAAGGAGACTAAGCTTCTAAGAAAGAAAAGGCAGTATCAGTGAAAAGCTTTTTTTCTTCTAAGGTATGCAAATCCATTGTGAGCAACTGGCATGTACATGGCCTGGTAAGCTGGCTATATGTGCATTTACCTTAACATAAATAAACAGAATGTTCCCAGAGCCCTGTGTGTTTCCCCTTAACTGCTTGTAGAGTATAAGGAGGAGATTTTGATATCTCTCCCCATTGTTGAGTGCTTCTGGCAATCTGTGGTGAAGGGTAGTCAGTTCCAAGGCCCTTAAAAGGTTGGAAGGTTCCTGGTACAAAAGGGCAAACTGTGCCTGTGGGAAGAATCAGAGGGAAGTGAATGGCATTCTCATGCTCTCTGTGTGGGGTTTTCCTTAAGATTAGAGTACCAGAACTTGTAATTGTAAACTTTGTAGACTGGAGGCTTTTCTTGTAGCATGTCAAGCAGAACATAGTCTCATAAGGTAGTATTCTGGAACATTACCATAATGTGCTTAGGGTCCCAAAATACAATATACGTATTATATTTAGGTTTGTTTCAGCTTTCTATCCCTTTAAAGCAGTGGATCTCCAGCCATACTGTCTCCACAGAGGATCTTGAGCTCTCAAGAATAGCTGTGTGGAAACTGCTATGCTACATTGTGGAACGTGTCAGTAAGATGGTAAAGGCCATTTTGAGGCATGACGTCATCTGCTTTCGGTGCTCCTCTTTGTGTTTCCTTCTGAATACCTCCCCCACTCTGTTAACTGTCAGACTTTAAAAAAATCCTTTCATCTCCTAGGATGCCAGCAGAATTTCTCATCAGAATGCAGAGCACTTTCAGCCAGATCAAAGGCCTGCAGTTCGCCTTACTTTATCCTGTCTCACTGAGATGTCACTATTTCTCACATCAGGGTGGTTTTCATGTAATAGAAACATTAGCATAATAGAGAGATGTTTTGTGGTGAGGTAATTCTGCTGATTCTGTATGTAGGTTTTATGCCAACAAAACTGTGTTCGAAAGCTATTGTGGAAGTTTTATGTTGAGATTCCTGAGGAGGATTTTTAATTACGTTAAACCCATGACCCATTGTGTAGAAAAAAGTGTACACACTGTCTGTAAAAAATAAATGTTTGGTGTGCATGTGCTCTCTGAATTCTTGCACCATCTTCCTAGATATTTTCATTGCTTTTCCTTGATTGATAATTGCTTTTTAGAAATGGAGTTATTTCTGCAGATTTCAGAAGTTGTTATCTGGAGTCAATACTTGATTATAATTGCAAAATGGGACAAGAGCAAACTATAAAAAGTTATTTTTAGATATGCTGTCATATCTTTCGTGGTAACAAGTTACAGTTTTGAGGTCTGATTTCAGCCATTAAATCATTTTGAGACTGTAGCAGCCCTATGTATATGAAATTGTGCTTATTCCTTGTAATTCCAGTGTATCAGTAGTTAGTCCGACATCACATGCAAAATGAGTTTCACCCGTGATATCTATATCTGCATGTCTATATCTGCGTGTCTGTTCTGTGGGTGCAGAAGTTGCAGTTTTTGTTACTTCCATGTCAATCAAGCAGTTTAGCCTTTGAAAACATCAGTTTGTCTAAAATATTGCTTGTAATAAATTATCACAATGGACCAAAAAAATTTTTTTTACTCCTGAAATATACCTTGCATGGCATTCATTCTCACTAATATGATATTCTGTTTCTGTATATAAATCTCCTGGCTGTAATGAATACCATTAACCTGTTCCAGGACAAATAGAAAAAGGAGAACAGACGTAGACACAATCCTTCAGCATATTTAATTCTTGCTTAGAGATGTTTCCATTGTCCTAAGGCTGTAGCTGACATAGACTTAGACAAATCATCAGGTCTTGTCTTTCGCTCCCTCTAGAGAGATATGTGGGTTAAAAAAAAAAAGTGAAAGGAGGTACAAAAATAAATGAGTCAGAAATGTCTGCCTGTTACTCAAGTTATGCAGCAGTTATGTTTTGAAATGATACTGAGAAGCTATGGAAGCATGTGAGAGAAAAATAAACTTTATAGCCACAGTGGTGTGTTTTACCAGTTTGGACACCTGCCTCAGCTGAGCAATCCAAAATAACTTCATTTGCAAAAGATCTGGGCTGCTCTTTAGCAGGCTGGGAGGCGTAAGGAAGGGAAACACCAGAGAGTTTTACCTCATTAGAATGTTCCAGCAATTTGCAGGTGAATGACAGAAATACCTGTGTTTAATGCTGTTGTTTTATGGTGGCCAGTGTGTGGTGCTGTTGGTCACCGTCCAAGCTGGTGCTGTCAGATAAAAGCATTCTGGTCTTGGAGACCACACCAGTCTTCTGGCTCCAGCATTCACTCGTTTCTGCAGAGAGGAGCATGTGCGCTTACTCTCCCGGTCATCTTTCACAGCTTCTTTGGTGTCATTGTCCATGGTTGGTCAGACTCTGAGCTGTAGGAATCTTTGGAGAAAATAACTAGCAACTACATTTCAGAACTCAGAGGCAAATTGCAGCAAGCCCCTAATCCTGTAACTGCCTCTCATTCAAGTAGGCATGCTCAGTCAGTGTAACTGTGCTGTAAAACTGGCGAGAACCATCAATAAAGATCTAACGTTGAAAAGCATTCAGAAACATCTTTTCCTGTACCACAGGTCTTTTCAGTTACCTGCTTTTCATAGTCCGTCTGTCCGTTTGTATACGCTTTCCTTTAAGCTTGGCAGAAACTGGATGAGAATTTTCTAAGCACTGCTTAGAAAAGCAGAAAAGGTTGGAAGACTTTCCTTTAACAATAATCTTTCCTCGTTTCATGTTGACAACACTAAAAAGTTAAATGTTTAGAATTAAAAAATCTTTCTATTTAAAACAAGGGAAAAAGAAAAATTCTTCTACAAACAGAATGCTATATCAACTTTAGGGGGCACCCCCACAGTGTTTCTGGAGCAGATGGAAAGATAAAGCAGGTCACATTCAGAAATGGAAAGAACTGAGTCAGTCCACACCCCATGTAGATACACTTTTCATTTAGTGTTGGGAGAAAGGCTTTCATTACTATACCTGCAAGAAAAGAGTGTTAGCGGAATTTTCATATCTTTCAAACAGCATCCTCCTTGCCAACAGCTGGAAGGATTCTAAAATATCTAGTAGATAGTGTTGGAAATGGACTCAAGTACAATGTGAACAGTAAGTATTTAGAACCAGGTCTTGAATGTTGTACTTTGTATACATTGAGGGAGAAATTGCAGTTTTGTCTCAGAATTTGACTCATACTCACGTTAAAGGTTGATTTTGTTATATCCAGTGGCATTCGAAAGGTTGTTTCATAAATTCCTGCACCAGCCAAAGGTCTGTCTGGAGGCAGATCTTGCATTTTGTTTTAGAATACTGAAAGTCTAGACAGAGGTTAAATTGCAGCCAAAAGTGTAAAGAGTGAACCATTCATACAAATACAAGTACAAATGACTAGGACACAGTAAAGCCTTTTATAAGCTTCGGAATTTAAAATACAAACACATGCAGGATTTATTTGTTTGCTAGCTTTGATGACTAATAATTGTAAAGACATGCTTGAGAATTAGAGCCATCCAGCTTCCTCTGGAAAGAATTTCAGGTGCCATTACAGCCGTGAGCACTAATGGTAGCCAGAGTGACACAATGGCTCCAAACCCATGTAAACAGAAGAAAAAAGCATATGAAATTGTTTCTGTTGGATTCCTTCTATTGCAGTTTTCCTTACCACTGTTAAGCAGTACAGTGATCTTTTCCCTTTAAGTACTGTTGAAGATGGCAACTTCTAGGATAAAAACTTGAATTTTTATTAGGCTTACAACCATAACCAGAGCTGCCATGATCCATTCTTTGGGAACTGCTAACTTTGTGGTTACCATATCCATCAACCTAAACCATTTTTTAATGATGCAAGTATTTATTCCTTCTTGAATAAAAACAAATACAGCAGAAAAATTAGTGATGAATGATTCTATGATACATTGTTAAGGAGTAATCTTGACATATGGTAGATCAGAACTGTCTTATTACAGATAGATTTGTTAGAATTATTTGAATTGTTTAATTTGATCACAGCTTAAATCAGCAAACAAGAAACCTTATTTCAAATAAAATACTTTAATCATGTTTTGTGTTTATGATTTTATTTATCTTTCTGAAGAAAGCCTTACTGTTTTCTGATAAGCCTTTCAACTATTTTAATTTTCTTTGGAATGTTTGTTCTTAATTTGAAACCATTTTTTTTAGTGAGCAAGGAGACAATCTTGTGTAGGTACTTAGAAGGTTAGCAGGTATTTCTTTATAGGCTTAACTTCTATATTTGATTAGATTTAAAAAAAGAGATAACTGGTTACCAGAGTGCTATTTTTCATTGATGTGGACAACTCTCTTGAGAAAGAACACTGAATGAAAGTATTGCTCTTCTGCAAATAAACACATTTTAATGAATATGTAAACATTAATTATACTACACACAATATGGAAAGTATTTATAAGAACATGCTTTGCATTTAAGACTTAACTGCAGGAATCACAGAATCACGGTTAATTTGGTGAAATTAACAGATTCTCAAGATGTCCAGATTTTAGTGTCTGTAGGTGCCAGTTTTTGTTCCTTTTTTTTATGTAGAAGAGGTAAGCATGCATTCCTGCTGTTTTCAGTCACAATTACTCATTATTGAGCTGAACTAGACATAACATAGGAGAATAAACAATGTGTTATGATTGCAGTTGTAGAAGGGGCAACAGTCATTAAAAATTCTGGTTTCAGTTGCTTAGCTAGTAACTTTCTCCAGTATGTGATATCCTGCTGGTAAAATTAGCTATAAAATACATGGGGTTTGAAGGAAAAAAGATATTTAATGCAAATTATTGAATTCATGTTTGGGTGGGTGTGGTGGTTTTTTGGTTTGGTTTGGTTTTTTTGTTTGTTGATTTGTTTTGGGGTTTTCGTGTGTTTTTTGTTTGTGGGGTTTTTTTTGCAAGCACTTTATTTTTAAAATACGCTTGATTTTTTGTTGACTTTAACTTAGTAAGTCAACTGCTGAGTAGCACTGGATTGGTGGTGTGAGCAAAAGTGGGGATAACCATTCAAATGGAAATGTTAGGCCATTTTAACTTGTCTCCACACATCATGTCTAAAATAACAAAATAGGCTAAAAATGGCAGAGCGTTTGTCCTATACTTTGGGAAATGTAGGGGTTTGTGCTACTGCGTGTACTCAGAATGCTGAACAGTTTAAAGATCAGAAGGCAGAGGAGTAAGTACAAAATCAAAAGGCTCCGAGATCAAGAAGAAAATTACTTAGGAATGTCAGTGTTTTTGATTATTTTACTGGAATCAGTAGTAATGGAGAGTAAAGGCGATTCATGAGGTCAGTTATGGTTTTGATTTGTTGTTGTTAGTGATCATTGTCTACTAGATTCATGTCTTACAGGGACTGTGCAGCTGTGGGTGAGTTTCTGATAAGGTGGGGACAAGTAGTTTATTGAAGATGGATTTTTAATAAAAGGATGAGTATTTAGAGCTTGGATGTGGTTTTGACTTTGTCAGTTCTATTCTGGAAGTTAGGAGCTGGAGAGGAAAGACATGCAGAAAGTAGTGTTGGATATTTAGTGTTGTGATATGGAGCATAGTCTGCCCCAGCTGTTATGTTGAAAATATGTCTTGGGTTGAAGGTGTATGTTGTAAAGCTGCTCCAGTCACCTGGATTTACTCATGTTTTTCTGTTTAAATTGTCTTCTTTTATTTATAACTAAAAGTAATGCTTAAAAGAGCTGGAACCAAAGCATGTCTATGACATTCCCCTGCATGAGGATTCCTGTTCTGCATCACCTTTGTTAAGAAGATGGTCAGTATGCTTGAATGATGGCAAGTCATGTACTGGTTTTATAATGTAGAATGAAGAGAAGGAGAAGGGCACTAGAATATTTTTTCCAGTGATACTTCAACCAGCACATGAAATACAAGGCTTAAGTGCATTTTCTGTGAGAATTTCCATTCATTTTATAGTGTACAATGAAAAATTGGACTAGACGATCTTTTGAGGTCCCTTCCAATCTCTAAAATTCTGTGATTCTGTGTGATTCTGTAAAATCCACATGATGTTAGTTTTAAACAAATCATTGTATAAAAGCTTTCTGTGTTCCACGGGGCATGTAAGAAGAACACAGTCTGATCAAGCATGTAAAAAGGGCCTACACCGTATCATTGCTCTGGGCTTTGTTGATAACACTGGAGACGTTCAGCTTAGTAATATGAGTCAGTAAAGTATCTGTTGTGTTGTGCCCTGAGAATATCTGTGGTTTTGATGCAAGTTGCTGCACAGTATGTAGTAACAGGTAGCAGATGTGATGCAGGTTCCAGAATATGAAAGCCTGTGGAAAAGGAAAAAAAAAACATTAAGGTGCCCATTATAAGGAATGAAATAATGCACCACAGGTATAGATCCAATCTTCTTTCCTTCTGTTATACCCTGTTACAGACAAAATGGTTGTAACAGGGAGGAGAGAGCCTTACTTTAGCGTACATCTTTCTTTAGCTTGTAAATGATTAGGAATGTTAATTTTCAAATAGCTGGCTGCGTTTATTTACAGAAATTGATGCTTATGCTTTTGAAGGACTGAAAAGGTTTGGTCAACAATCAGTTATTGAGATATTTAGAAAATTATCTGATTATATCCATCAGGCTATAGATTTCTTTTTAGCCCCATTTATAAAGAAATTTGAAAAGCCAGTTTACATTGCTTGATTCTGGTGGTTCATTTTTTCTAAAC
Source organism: Columba livia (assembly GCF_036013475.1). Classification (NCBI taxonomy): domain Eukaryota; kingdom Metazoa; phylum Chordata; class Aves; order Columbiformes; family Columbidae; genus Columba; species Columba livia. The sequence continues at coordinate 13,754,926 of NC_088642.1, read as the reverse complement.
ACTTCCATCTTCAGAAATGTCCAAAAACATTAGAGTAAGGAAAAAAAAATAAAATAAGCAGGTACGCTTACTCAACTGGTATGGCTGCTTATTTCTGCATATATATTCGTGCCTGTGAAAAGTGTTCTACTCCCTAAAGGGAGAAGCAGCTTGTATTGCAAACCAACCCAGAAAACAATGCTTTGCTATAACTGAATAGAAGTCCTAATGAGCAAAAGTCATAGGTTAACATTCTCACAAGATGAATTCTAAGGTTATTACTCTCTCCCTACTTTTTTTAAGTGGGGTCTTCTTGGTTGTTTTAAATGCTATTTTTAATAGTGAGCTATTTTTAAAACTGCATGCTCCAGATAGCAAATCTATACTGTCTTCTGGAATGAGGCCAGTTGCGTTTTCAGCACTTCTCTGTACCAAGCACTCCATTCACTCCGCTCAGCTACCTGTGACTGTTCCTTCTGTCAGAGTCCCCGTTACCTCTTTTTCTGTTTCTGTCCTTTACTTGGTAAATCTTTGGTTTTTAGACAGAATAATTTCTTCATTGTTTCTTGTTTGTTTTTGGTTTTGGAAGGTGGTGACATGGGGCATAGGACAGGATGGGGCAGGGGAAGCTTAGATAGAAGCCCAATCCCAGCCTATCAGCTGATGATATTCGCTTACCTATTTCCTAAAATCCTAGTGCATCCCGTGTCCCTGAAGGAGAATGTCCTCAGGCTTTTTGTCTGCTTCCCTGTTTCATTTGCTACATCAGTTTGAAAGCCAGAGGGGCTCTGTTAAGTGTGGAGTTCATCATTTCAGGAATAACGCCATGGCAACTCTCAGCAGTTGGTTTCCATCTTCACCACCCTGACAGATTTCATGAGATACTGGGCTGCACATCCTTGAAAGGTGCTGGAGTTGTCCTTGCCTCACTAATGAATGATCCATGAGCATGTGTGGTGTGCCGGGTTCTCAGCAGATTGAGCCAAGTCCCCTGTAGCTGGGGAAACCATGTGTTGTCTCTTTGGACCAGGTGAGGATTTGATCCAGGGTCTAGTTCAGGGAGCGTTGAAACAGCCAACAAAGAATGCTTTCTTGGGTTTGTTGTTAAGATTGGAAAGGGATATACAAGAGAGCAGCTGGTAGAAACTCCTGTTTTCTCAGCTGTAAATGTAGACACAGTAAACATTCCTTCTTTCTCTTGCTGAAAAATAAACAGGGATTTTGATTTATTTATTTTTTTCCCTCCACGTGGAGCTTGGGAAGCTGAAAGCACATGGATTTTGAGAACTGGCTTTGCAAGCAGATTTGCACCTTTATGAATAATATCTATTAAGAATTGTTGTGAATGCAAAGCTGCCTTTAATCTCTAAAGTCAACTTATGATCATCCTCTTTAAATTGTCGTTTATTTAATTCTGATCTCTCCTCTTTCTCTACTGCTTTCATTTAACAAAGCAGAAAAATACTCCAGTCTAATCAGCCACTTTCCACCTATTTCCATGAGGAAGTGAGCAAGGCAGGGCTGAATCCAGCCACAAGCAAAATTGAGGGTGCGGGGCAGGAGGCAGCGGGGAGTGAACGGGCAACGTCCCCCCCTCGCTTGCTTACACTGCCTGTACCAAAGCTCTGGCAAACCAGACCGGCTGCTGGTGCTTGCAGCTGGGAAGGGACAAGGTGTAGTAGCCACTGTAAGAGTGTGGCAGAGGAGCATTTGCAGCAGGAGCGGTACACCCCGCTTTCTCTGCAAAGGGGTTTCTGTTTCTGTTTTTCACTGGAGTCCTGCAGTGATCGCCCCTTTGCGCAGAGTTTCCCTTCGCCAGGTTAAATCATCAAGCAGTGATTTCCTCTTATGTAAGACACTGTTGTATTGTTTTGAAAGTCGTGATTCTTTGGAGGAATAAAATAAAATTTAAGAAGTCACGCAGAAACACATCAGGTACATAATTGCACATAGTTGTAGTGTTTCCCCCCGCTGTCTTCTGTCTTCTCCTCTGTGTATAAGCCTCCTATACTGTGACTGCCTTAGAGAGCTGGATGCTTGTAGGTGTCAGTGTGAAGCCCAAAAAGAAGATCTGAGTAGGCCACTGCAACAAGGCGAACACGGCAGGGCACCTTGGGAGTGCAACATGCACTGATGCTCATCAACAGAACCAGAGCCAGTAGTGGGTTATATTTATAACTAGCAGTCTTGGCTGTGTTCCTATCGCAAAAGGGAAGGATCTACAAAATATCCCTTTGCATTTTTAAGTACTCTGCCTGTTTTGAGTAGCACAACCTCATTTTATTGTGCAGTTTATACCTACCTCCACAAAGGAACATTTGTCCTACAGTACATGCAGTACTTAAAGTGAGGTGCCTGCTGTCTCTTTAAATAACAGATCTGGTGGTACAGTATTTTTCTAAAAATAATAAAAATAAAACAAAAGCTGGTATGAGCCCACAAATTTCAAAATGCCTGACAAAATGTTTGAGTCAGTTTTGCAATGTTTATATTTAATTTGCTTACTGGTCCTTGTGCTTGACATCATATGCAGTGGAATAAAGGACACTTCTTTCAAGCCCAGTGGGACAGAAGTTGGATACACTAAGAGATACACTGACTAGGAGTTTGCCTCTGAAGTATTTTGATTGAGTAGCTTACTGTGGTTAGGGAACAGTTTTTATACAAGTGTATCATGGAGGGCTTGAGGATTATTGGTTTTCATTGCTAAAATATTTTTCTCAGGAAAATACCTGGTTGAAAGAACAACAACAACAAAAAATCAATAAGCTCCTTGAGACATGACATGAAATGTAGATGGATTCATGGTAGACTGCCTGGTAGCAAGACCTGGCGATGCACCTGTGGTTTACTTTTGTGACAGTGGCTGTGGCTGAAACTACAGGTGAGCATCAGGTGTTTTGTCCCTTCTATATCCTTGACAGCTTGTCATGTAGCTGTGCCTCTCCTTTGCTTATGCGATACAGAAGGACAACAGTACACAAGGAAATTGGACAATGGAACTCTAGCCATTAAGAATGAAAAAAGCACAGATGGTAGGTCAAAATTAGGTTAACTTGAACTGTGAGACTGTGGCAGCAAATCTGAAAAGGTGAAACCTGAACTGCACATATCCAGTTTTTGAAGTGTTTGGCAGCAAATGTAAGGTTTGGCTCTTCCCTTGCTTAAGTTGGCTACTAAGATCCATTTAGTATTTGTATGCCTGCAGCAGTCTCTTGCCAGCACCTTCTTTTTGCTTAGGTTGCATGTGGTGTGAAACTGAATAACTTTGCAGAGTAAACAGTTTGGCTTATATGTGTCTGTATTGCAGCCTTTGATATTCAAGCCAGAGGACTACATCACTTGTAATCTCTGCAAGTTCAACTGTGATAAAACTGAAAAGTGTCAAGGGTTGTGTCAATGTGTGCAATATTACAGTAGTTTGAATCTAGTGTGTGATGTATTTCTGGGACATGTTTTGTGAAGCGTAAGAAATTTGAGCAGAATAAATGGAAAATGCAACATCATTACAGTGTGGACTCCAGCTGTCAGTGAAGTAGGTCTCTGACAAAATTACGTTGATTTTGTCTCATCTTAAATTTAGGCTGTATATTAGGCGCCATTAAAAAGTTGCTGTTTGCAAATACTGTAATAGCAATGTCTAGTTACAGGCTGTTTTTTCCTGTTCTGAAAATAATAAGTCATTGTTGGCTTTTGTTGACAGCAGTTTTTATGTATACCCATAGTGTTCCTTGTTAATATAATATGAAAGGGGTGTACTGTCATAGTTTAAGCTTAGCAGTAGAAGGCAGAAACTCATGAATGTTGGTCTTAACTCTGATTCATTTCCCTCTGGCACTGAATGAACTATTATAAACCTTGAAGTCGCTGTCTTGTCAGCTTGGAAAGCCCTTGGTGCTATGTCTGGCTCTGTCCAGCTTGGTTAATGGTGACTGGAACCCAGGCTTCACTGCGGCATCACTATGCAAAAATTGAAGTAAAGACAGAATAACAGAAGTTTAATTTTGAATTTGGCATTTTTGATGACTAAGATGTGGAGTTTTTTAAAGCATCTAAAGTAATTTATTTATTTTTTTTTTAAATGGGACACCTAACTAGCTTTGAAGCAATTTATTCCCTAAAATCCCAAAATATTACAGATAACCCTGGTTTAAGAAAGCCCATGACATAAGTACTGCTTGGTACCCAGAAGATTTTAGACTTACTTCTAATATGCAGCTATCGGGAACCAGCTTTCTGGTAGAAACTGACTTTCTGGCAGTCTTAAACAGAAAATCTCTCTCTCACTCTGCAAAGTGAACCGGGTACAAATGTGATTTCAGTAATCGTGAATTACCAATGAGTTTTCACAGACATTTCATTTTGCAAAATAATTCTAGTTGATAGTTTGTGTACCAGCTTTCAATCAGGTGGAGAATTAGTTGAAATAATGACAGGCATAGCCTGGCTAGTAAAATGGTGATAATTCAACCAGTACTTTACTTACATATGCTGTTTTTTTACAGCATTTGTGTTAATCGGCTTTAGGAGATGTGAGTAAAGATTCCAGCAGAACTGATCCTTCATTGAGCTTTAATAGAGCAAATTCTAGCCTGACACACTTGGAAATTGCTGAGATTCAAAAATCTCTCTGAAGCAAGAAATGTAGTGTGTTGTACGGTTCTTAATTTCTCTCTGTATGTTTTTGTATGCCAGGATACCAGGACAATATATAATTAATGTGAGAGATGTTTTAAAATTAGACTTCGTTGTGGTTACATGGGGACGAGGAAAGGCACTAGGGAGTATCTTATCACAATCACTATAGTAACAGCTCACCCCATCATTCTCCATGTTTTCCTCAGCCTATGGAACTCTCTATTCAGTCACTAGATTATTAATGGCATTTCTATTCAAAACCAGGCATTTCGACTGTAAAAGCCCAGAATTATTTTTAAGTGAGGGAAATTCTAGGAGCTGTGTCCTTTATAGTCAATATTTTAGGGAAAAGTTGGGGTTTTTGTTATTGTTGTTGTTATGACAAGGCTTTTCCTTTTTCTTGTTATCTTGTTCTTTGAGCGAATTCCATTTTTTGTGGTGAGAATAGTATGGATTCTTCATGAGTATGACAAGAAAACCTGATTTTCCTGCCTGTCTTTTCCAAAAGGAGTGGGAAAGGTGGAGGCTGATGGGTAACAATACACTATTGCCTGGGAGCAGAAGAAAGAGGAGTACTATATTAAAGTGTCTGTTTATTTGTTTTCTTTCATTGGAGAGTTATTTCTAAGCAACAAGAACTGAAATGAATCTTCCATGCTGATCATTCTGTCTTGACCATAAAGAAGTAAAGCTGAAAAAGGGGGTTGCTTGTTTCATAGTTTGCATTTGAAATAAAGCTTCTGGATGTTGGTAAAATGACCCAGTTTTATTTTCTCCATGAAACTAAACCTGGTATGACCACCTTTTCTCAGTAGCAATATTTGTAGAATGACAGTGTTCTTTACCAGTCACACTGGGGATGCCCTGATGGCCAGTCTTAGCTTTAGTGAGCTAGCTGACAACCTTCACTTTAAACTGGCTTTTTAAAATATTAAGCTTAGAACAAGGAACTATGTTGATACTGGTATTTTAAATGTTAAGACCTTCAGTTTCTACCTAGACAAAACCTGTGACTGACGTCCTGTTATGTCAGGTTAAGGCATACAGGCACCTTCAATTAAGCTGATGCAGAAGAAAACGTGACTCATGTTCTTTTGAAAAGTGAACTTCAGTGGTGTCCTGCCAGGGAGTACATAGTTCTGGTGTATTTTGAAACTATGTGGCTAGAGGAGCTTTTTGCAAAGATGTTTAATAGCTGGAAGATTTTTCCTAGAGGCAAAGGAAGTCTTGAGAAGTAGTATCTTGTTTGAGCCTGAGCTTTTCTCTTTCAGTCTGGTTATGAATTAATTAGTCTAAAGGTTCAAGGAATTCAAGGGAAACCTGTGGGATACTGAAGCTGATCGAGTTGTCTGAAGGATTCCTCCTTTCTGATTCCAGAGCGGTTCAGGACTAGCTGGTTCTCCTGGTTTTGTTTAGGATAGTTATTTTTCTTCCTAGTAGCTGGTATGGTGCTGTGGTTTGGTTTTCCTATGAGAAGAACTTTGACAATAAACTGATCTTTGCTTGTTGCTGAGCAATGTTTATGCCAAGTCAGAGTCTTTTCAGCCAGAAGGCTGCAGGTGCACAAGAAGCTGGGCGGGGGCACAGCCAGGAGAGCTGACCCAGACTGGCCAAAGGGTTATTCCTTACCATGTAATGCCATCCTCAGTCTATAAACCTGGGGGAAGAAGAAGGAAAGGACTTTATGATGGTTTTCTTCGCAAGTCACCATGACGCATGATAGAGCTTTGCTGTCCTGGAGATGGCTGAACATTCACTGCCCGTGGGAAGCAGTGAATGAATTCCTTGCTTTGCTTTGCTTGCATGTGCGGCTTTTGCTTTACCCGTTAAACTGTCTTAATCTCAACCCATGAGTTTCTCACTTCTACTCTTCTGATTCTCTCCCACATCCCACCGCGGGGGAGCGAGCCAGCCGCTGCATGGGGCTGAGTTGCCGGCTGGGGTTAAACGACACTGGTGTAACCTGATCGTTCAGGTCTGTTTCTGAGGCTGCCATTCACCCGTGGTGTTAGGGTGCTGTGCAACCCCTGAACAAAAGACACTGTGCAAGAAATACACATTCATGTTGAGGTGCAGCGAGCCTCATTTAGAAGAATTCATTTTATGGCCAAAGCAATCAAGAGCTGAATTAGTTTAAAAACAAAGATCAGGCAAAGTCCATGAAAATTAAAACAGAAGAAAGTCTGAATGTGGACTTTTTTCAGGGAGTCTGCAAACTGCTTATCTTCTTGTATAAGAGCACAGTTGTGACTCTGCATTAGAATATCCTCTGTTGTAGTTGACTCGTCTAATTTTTTAAACCTGGACTGTTACTGCTTTTGATAACTGATTTCTTATACTGTGTATCCTAGTTGAGTTTTTTATTTCAACAAAAAAGGAAAGTGTTCCCTCTGTTTTTGCTTGGTTATAGGTAGTTAATGCATGAGGTATTTCCTATGGGACTGGTAGGTTTATAAATGAAATTTTTAAAAGGATGCCTACAAAGAAAGGTGTAAGCTAAGATGCAGGCAAAGAAGAGATGCAAAAATAAAGTCTTATTCATGTTTAAAAGGAAATTTCAAACAAGAGATTTTTTTTTTTTCAGGGCTGTTGCCTTTCATGCTGACACATGAGCAATGCCTCTGGGTCCATTTAAAATGCAGAGGATTTTTCCCAAGTCCTGTGGCTTGAAATGACAAACAAAGGGAGAGTTGGGTGACGTTTCCTTAGCTTTCCAGTTTCTAAGCTAAGCCTGCCTGGAATCCATTTGATCATTATGCACTGCAGCTTAAATATGTGCCAGGAAAGAAAAAAACCATGGCATTGCCAAGGAGCTTCACAGCCATGTATGACTTGTGTAAAATGTGCAGTGGCTTTGGGTTCGTTCCTTTGTGAGAGCTTCTTCCTGGCTCGCAGAGACATTTCTCATGATATTTACTCATTTTAAGTCTCCTTACATCTTGCTTCAGGAATTTTTAGAATTTTAAGTGGATGAGAAGAAATCTGGCACTCTCCCTCCTGATTAAAGCAAATGAACATGGAAACCTCTATTAGTTTATAGTTCTAAAATAAGTAAAAGAGATCTGAAGTATAAGTGTCAGGAATTTATTACAGTGACTACCACCAGGTAGGTTCCTTCCTTTCCTGGACTACGTCCTACAAGAGGACTAGCAGCATATGAAACCTTTTTGGTTTTAGCTCTGAGGAAAGCAGAATGACACATCTAAATGATCTATATTGGAAATAATGAAAGAATGGAGATTACTCAGTGTCTTTGTGTTGTTAATTTCTCCACTTTATTGCAATATGGCAGAAGACAGTGTAGGAATCTCTAAAACATGAGAACAGCAAATAACATTATAGTAGAAGAGGTTTTATTTACGAACAATTTTTTATGTATTGTAATGCAACGTTAGCAAAGCAAATTGCAGGTGAAATTTAGGAAGTCTTGAAGAAATCTGGAGCCCCAGAGATCATAAGGTTCTGTGCACTGGATGTGTAGATCTTTACAAAATACTTTCTCATTAGTTCAGACAACGTTGGAGAAAGGAAGAGGACTCTTCTTTGTGTTTCACAGATGGGGAAAAACGAATAATACTGTACTGCAGAAGGATAGCCTCTGGCAGTGGCACGTGTTGTATCTGCCCTTAAGAAAGCCACAGAGTGCAAAATGGGAGCTTCTGATTATCTAAGCAAAGAATTAGAACAGATCTGCTGAGCTGGCTTTCCCTCCGTACAGCAGAGCTCTTCATTATAGTGTATTGCTGCTGCAGTGCTTGCTCTTCTGTAATCCAGCACATTTTCCTTCACCACCTTCTTCATTTGTGACTGTCCCCAAAGCAGTGAACACCCCTGTGCCAAACACAGCATCCTGGTGCTTCTGTTTGCTCTCAGGGTTGCTGTATTTCTTCCCTTGAGAATACAAGGTATGTGAAAGCAGCACTAGAATGTATCACCACTTGATGGCACCAAACAAATTTTGAAGACCATTTAAAATAATGAAGAAGGGAAGTAACTCAGCTTTTCTGCAGTATGATAAGGCACCAACAGAAGTCATGTTTGCTGTGTAAGTAGAGCACTCCGTAAAGCAGTCTCAGTATCTGATAAACTTTTCCATTGTTTCGTTTCTTTAATACAGCATGAGTCCTTCAGCACTGCTGTAGATAACGAGCAATAAGACCTTGTGCAGGAAGTTAGAAAACTAAAAATGTATGCTTAGACCAACGTGCTGACCAGTTTGTGAGCAAGAGTGAGTTTGCACTTGCTTGGTAAAAAATGTTCTGGTTGCCTTGTACGGAAGCTGTACACTCACTGTATCTCTTCCAAGTTATAATAATAATAATTTTGCAAGTACAAAGCAATAGTTCGAGGAAAACCAAGTTTCTGGACTGCATCATTTGAACAATTTTCCAAAATAAGGGGAATTCTAGTACCATTGCACCGTATGCTGTTAGAGTCCCAGTGATCTTGACATTTCAGGAACTCCTTGTCTTACAGATATTCCTCTTTTTGTTCCCTGTGGGGACAGATGTTCTCAGCACAGTGACTAGGAGGATGGCCATATTGATTCTTTAGCCATTAGCATTAAAATGTACCAACAGGGGGCTACCCTAATACTATCATGGATGATGCTTCTTGTCTTCTCTGAACACATTATAAGAATCTCGTGCTTCTCAGGTTTTTATTAGTTCTCAGAAAAATGAGTTTCAGCAGCAGACGTCTGCAAGATAACCTCCTGGTCTTTCCATTAAACACACAGCAATTGCTAGAGGCTTCCTTTATTTAATTCACTCTGAATCTTCTGCTTTCTGTAGTTTCAGCTTCCTTCTGTCTGTTCATCTGTCCACAAACATATTGCCTTGCTTAATTATATCCTGGTTTGTTTTTCATGGAGAAAGAGAAGGAAGAAGAAATTAATGCTTGTCAAAATGACCAGCGATCTCCTTTCTCTGATTCCCTTTCAAATAAAAATGTCTGCCCCAATGGTTAGTTTGTCTAGGTTAGCTGTAAAAACAGATTCTCTGTTGGCTTCTCTTGTCAGCTAGTACAACAGAGTTCACTCCAGCTCTGTGTAGATCAGAAACAACTAAAGATTGCAGTGTACCTGTTTCCCTTTCACTTTAAAATCTCCTTCTGCCACATTGTGGATTAATGGAAGTGTGTAGTGTTGGGGTATCATGTACATGCATATGTATCACATTCTTGTTGACTTGGAGACAACTATTTTGGCACCAGTCCCCTTTCTTCATTCCCAAGCAACTCTTTTGTAATTAGTTGTTAGAATTAACTACAAGAATCTTTGGCTGAGAATCTGTTTGCTTTTTGTTTGCGTAGTACCTAGCACAGTAGATACCTGGTCCGAGTGTAAGGCTGTTAACAGAAACATACAGTAATTGTATCTGGCAGATGCTGTGGTTTTCTGTACGTGAACACACACACACACAGTCGAATCAGTCCCAGCCCTACAAAGGTTATGTGAACATTTTTTTTTAAAGAGTTTTATAACATGCCTCTGAATTTTGTGCATATTGATTCGAGAAACTTGTGCTAATTGAGGATGCGTTTCATCCTGTTTCTAAACCACATTGCACCACATTGCATCCCTGTTAGGCCTTTTACTGTCTGAGTACAATTTAAATTTGAAACCTAGAAGCATTTCACCATTACAGTAGACTGTAGCATCCCCAAGGTACAGGAGATATTGGAGTGCTCTCTCTGACTTGGCTGTACTCAAAAGAATGATTATGGTGCTATAAAAGGGTGAATATTCAAACCCATTAAAACCTTTGGGGTTTAGTTGTTTATTTGTGTGTTTGTTTGTCTGTTTTAAATGTTTGCTTCCCTCCTGTGTAACTAATTTGTAGAAATGATCCCAAGGAGTGTTTAAAAAAAACCAAACTATGTCTTTGAGAGTGTGATGTTTTTGTAAGACAAGTCTGTTGTTTTCCACTTGTGAAACAATATTAACCCTTTAATGAAGCGACTTTAGAAGATGCTGGCAGCTTTATTGCTGTGTGCTGGTGTTGCACTCTGACCCACCTTAAATGGCTGCTGAAACAGTCTTTAGCAATTAGATAATTGTTTCATCAAAATACGATTAAATCCAAATGCCTGTAATTGATGCTTCCTGTAAGCATTATTGAAACAGGACTTTGATGAAAGCAAATATATGTTCTTGTTGTTCCAAATATTTGAACTCCAGAGGGAAGAAAATGGAAAGCAATTAGAGCAACAAAATGGATGTTTGCAATTTAATATTCGAAGCATGCTTTTCTTTTTTCCTGTTAAATTTAATGGGGATATTTCATATGCCACTTACAAAACCAGTATATTTAGACTTTGTGTAGTTGTTTAGTTCTGCTTTTGGCACGGATGTCTTCTGCATTCTGAAGTCTCTCTAGGCTGCAGTTACTTTTCCAGGCTTGGTCATCTGTGTAGCCCTCAGCTGTGGGATGCAATACGCAGAGATTCACTGAGGGGGAAAGAGAGTTGGTGGCCACGTTAATCTGATAAATGTTCTGGAAAGCATGCCCACTCAGATGGAAGAGCCAGCCCTGCCTCTAAATGGTGCTGCAGCTTGGCTTGAGGCTGCAAGCATCTGCACACGAGCCTGCTGCAGTCATCGTCGTTCTCTGCAGGAGGTGGCAGTCACTTCTGTGCTGGGGACTGAGCCCATTTTTCGTGCTTACAGTTTGAACTGGGAAAGGTTGTGAGCATCTCTTCACACTGGGGTGTGAAATTCAGCCCAGAACCAAGGCAACAGCTCCTAATTGGTTTTTGAGTCTTTGCCAAGGGTAAAGCCCCATATGCTTTTTGTAGCTTTTTTCCAGCTATGGAGCAAAGTGCATATGACTGAATAAGGATGAAACAGAAGAGGCTAAACTTAAAAGTATTTGATTTTATAAATCAGTTGAGCATTGGAGTGGGTTGGCCAGGCTCTCTGCTGAAGACATGGCCTGAGCTACCTCAGAGCAGGTTAAAGAAACGTCTGTGGGGAACCATGCAGCTCGGGGAGCAGAGTTTGCCCCTGCTGGTGAAACATTTCTCAGTGCATGAGAAGCACGCAGCAGCCCAGCGATGGCCTGTCGTGAGGCACAATGAATTCTCCAGGGCCTGAGGTGAGGCATGACTCTCTAAGTCAAGGGTAGGAAACACTAGATACACATTTTGGTGTAATTCTGATACTTGCTGTGTTGTCAGTCACTGAGCAGTGTTCCTTTTTGACCAAACTAGCAACAATACAACGTGACACAATTAAAAGGGCAGGTTAAGAAGTACTACAGTGTCTATGGCAGTCACGTCCTTCATAAATATGCCAAGCTATTATTTTATGGTATTCTTCTTGGGGAAAAGCAGTAGGCTTTCTCTGAAGTGGTAAGTTTAAAATATAATGCATTTGTGAAGAGTTAAGGTTCCTCCTTCCTACGTACTGTTAAAGTATATCAAAGCTTTGAAGGCAATAATTCACTGCAAAGACAAATACAGACGGATTTATATTTGAGATTGTAAAATACAAGGGTTCTGAAATGCCTAGTTGTTGTTTATAGAATTTGTTTCTGTGATAGTGGAGAGTCATGTTGTCACCTGGACAATTTATCATCCTTTAGGTTTCGGCATAGTCCAAATTGCTGGTACTTGAGAGACTGGACCATCCACAGCTGGATCAGACAGTGCTTAAAATACGGTGCACAAGACAAAGCCTTATACACATTAAAAAACAAGGTAAGTTTTTACAAGGAAAAGCCAAGAATATTTGATCAGCTTTTTGAGACAAGCATGGCTGCCTGGAGTTCCTGTTGCAGCCAGGTCTGTAGACTCTGGTTTTAAGTTCAGACATTTATTTGTCAAGACAAAAATTAATGTTGGACTTGAATTCAGCTAAAGCCCTTTACAGCTTTTATTTACTCGTCTTTCCCAGGAAGTTTTCTGTTTTTAAACAGTGCTGGTGTCCAAAACATGCTAGATGCAGGAGAGACATAAAAACCTGATAGGCAGTGCCCCTCCTGGTCCCAAAGTGCCAGAACAAATCCAGTACATCAAAAGTTAGAACGCCTAAACTGCAGGAGCTGTGCTAATCTTGTTGTGTTGTTTGACTGTCACATTGCGCCCATGTGCAATGCCGTTGTTCTGATCTTTCTGATACCTGCAGCGCTATGCTTGGGAAGATTTAAACAGCAGATTTTCACAGTGATATTTTTTCCTTCTTCTCCTCAGGTTCAGTATGGAATTTTTCCAGATAATTTTACATTTAATATTTTGTTGGATTGCTTTATAAAGCAGAAGAAATATGAAGGTAAGAAAATATGTACCAATTCTGCATCCTCAGTTGTACGCTCTTAAATGTTCAGAGCCTTTATGTGAATTAAAACCCTTTAGCCATATTTCCTTTGAAGTCACAGTAAAAACACACCTTCTCCTTCCTTCTTTAAACTACTTTTCTGCATGTTTATATCTCATTTTTGTTGGGTTCTTATTCATTATATGGTTTTTAAACTTGTGCAGTTCACAGAGTTTCTACTGTGATTAATCCCATTCAAGTGTAAACTTCTTCATTTTTACAAGTCCAGCTTATGTACTAGCAAGATCATAGGAATTACTAGCGACAATCAGAGTGTTACAAGAATCAAAATGCATGTTGCATTTTCCTACATTTACCTATTCACAAAGCTATACGTCTAAACTGAACTTTTTATCTAAGTTTTCTGTCACTCCAGAGAGCCAGCTGTGCTGAACTGCTGTGTTGAGGTGCCTTTCTTGCCCTGTTGACTGTTTAAATGTTAAGATGAATAATCCTCTCAGCTTTGATGACAAATGTTTAAGATTTTCATTTCACTGCAGGTTTTCTGTTACTGTAGATTTGCAGTGAGCTTTTCTTTGCCTAAGCCTCTTGTAAAACAAGTAACTGAAAGGGATAATAGAATTGCAGAAGGACTTGTCTGTAGCTTTTATTTTGAAGGTTTTGCTATTTCTGTGAAGGTTTTGGTAGGTGGCAACTTAATACATAGTTCATTCTGAGAACTCCCCTATCTGAGAATTCCCTTTATTCCATCCATATTTATTTTCTCTGACAAGCTCTAGGCCTTTTGTTTAACTAGATGTCCTTCCTGGCTGGGACTGTCACTGGAACTCCCTGTGGAGCTCCTCCAGAGCACTGCTGGCTGAATACAGGGAGTGCTGTGGGTGATCTGTGACAGTATTTCTGCTTCGCTGTACTCTCCTGTCACCTTAAGGGCAGTGAATTTAAGCTGGTCTTCTCTTGTTTGTAATCTCAACACAAGAACAAAGAAGTCATTATTAGAGGGTTGTTTTTTTTTTTAATGTTAATGATTGAAGGGCGGAGCAAAGAAGAACAAGTGAAGAGTGTAGAGCTGAGGTGAGTTTAGAAAGCTCTTTTGCTGTGGGCTCATGCTACTCAACCCATTCTTCCTTGTCACAGTGTGTTTGAATAACCCAAATCTATACTGCTAGTAAAAATAAATCTTTAACTTTCTTCCTGGCTGCTTGAAAACATACTACAACGGTGAAGTATCAGTGAACAGCAGTGGATGCAAAAGAGAGAGGTGTCAGTTTGCACTTGCTGATTATGTGTTGTTTTCCTCCATAGATGCTATGTCAGTCGTAACAGAAATCATGCTGCAAGAAAGTTTTGATGAAGTCTCAACACAGCTTCTTTCTCTCTATGTTTTGTACCAGTACCTGGCAACTAAGTCTGAACGTACGGTAAGCTGACCACAGTCAAAATGATACACAGAGCCTCTCTTTCTAAGTGTCATGGTGCAGTTGGTTTGGCATTCAGTTATGTTTTATTTCTCCTAAGTTTACCTGGAAAAAATAAATGCAGAAGAGAGGAAAAAAAATAAATAGATGAACAAGAAAATATTAAAGACAGCAAATAACTTGTCACTCGTTTTGCTCCTTTCTCTGAAAGGGAGGGTGTGTTGGGATTTTCAGATGTAATTATGCCCATTGGATGATTATGAAATGACAGTTCAGATCAAAGAGGGCTGTACCAGTAAACACAAAAAACTTTCTCACCTGTTGTACAGGACAGTGTTGAGGTGAACAGTGCTCACCATTGGAGCTTGTTAAAGGTGATGTTGCATTTTCACCAGGATTTTTACTATCCCATTTGGCTTTAAGAGTATTGTTTCCACATGTATTTGTTTTAAAACTGAATTTATTACATCTCTGCTGTCTTCAAAGATTGGGGATTTCTTATTCACATCTCTCTCTTGCTTAAGGCCAATTTGACAGTTCAGGCTCTTGGAAGTGGCTTTATTCTTCCTTTACAGAAGAGGCTCAGTTAGGTGCCAGGAAAGGGCTCTGCCATGTCCATCACTTTAGACAGCTGCTTGTAACGTGGTTTGGCACAAGCCTTCAATAGCACGTTGTTGTCCACAATTAAAGTCTTTGAAGTCTCTATTTGTGTTACATGAAGCATCTTCCAAAATGCATTTTACAGATGCATAAAGGTTTTAATGAATTGGGTTGTAATTTCAGAGTTCACTATAGAAAACAGATGTGCTTTTGCCCTGTCCTGTATTCTTCTTCATTCCCCAGAATTCAAATATGTGTGATCACTTGTATATGAAAAGCAGGGGAACCAAGATCTCATATTCCAACTGTGTTTGTCTTGTTTGTATATCCTCACTGCAAAGACAAGCACTTGTCAATATGTGTAGCGCTTCATGAAAGCTGAACATGCAAGCAAGGGTGATGTGGACATAAGACACATTTAACACAAGCATATTTAAATAGCTGTGACCTGTTTAATATGCATTTTTAAATAACCCCATCCAAAGCCAGCAATAACCCATATTTTTATGTGTATAGACCATACAGCGTACCGTTCAGCACCTCATAATGCTCAGTACCAATGTTCTGTGTTTGATTTAAGAAGTGTGGGGGTAGATGGAGTTATGAGATCTGCTCAGCTACTTCTGAAGATGCCCATTCCCTTTTCCCAATATGTGGGACAGGTCGGACAGTATACTGTTGCAGAGAGGCCTTTGGCTGTTGCTGGGGGTCCTACAGCCTGGTGAAATGTTTTTTAACTTTGCTAGCGGAATCTTGGCCAATGTGACCATGGTAGTCCTTAGTGCGTATAGCAGTGGTGATACAGATCTTTCTTTTTTCTGCTATTATAAACAACACTGAAAGCCGGGGCATTCTTGCCTCTCACTGGAAAGTTTCCTCCTTGACAGCTAGAAACAATCAGTGTGATTGTTGCCTTCCACTGCAAACATGTTAACATGAAGTCCTTGCAGTTCCTTTAGCTCTTGAAGCCAAATGGGCTAATGCCCAAAAGAACCTAGACTGGTAAGAGCTCTGTTTTTCTGGTTGCATCTGATTTTCCTATAACTTTCAGCTGGAGTGCTGAATTTAGAAGGAAACAGCCCCATCCCTTTGTATCCCTTTTCTGGGTCAGGCAAATACCTTGCCTGGCTGTCAGGTGATGTTATTTTGTATCAGATGATAGCATGCAAATTAATGTAGGACCCAAATGGAAACAGGAAAAAATGCCGCACCTTGAAAAGATATCTCTGAATAATGTCTTAAACCAGAAGGTCAAACCCAGGGAATTTTTCAGAAGGCTTCTTCCTTTCACCAGGGATGTTTGTTTCAGGTCATAAGGTAATAAGATACTGAAGTACCGTGCAACAACATCCATGTTTTAGAGAGTCAGGCTTCCTCCAATCTGTGCCCTTTTATATCTTCCTTTTCCTCGTTTTCTTTGCAATGGGAGTTCTTCAGCTCCTTTCACTTGCAGTGAAGAGATATTTATCCTTGGTGACTGTGCTCCTCTGGTCTTCAAAAATGTGCTGTACTATCCCATAGCAAAATAAAATTCACACAACTCACGATTTTAATGTATGTACTGATAGGATGCTACTGGTGGTCTGGCTCAGACAGCTGGTACTTATCTCTAGCTGTAGAGACAGCTGCACATTTAATCCTGGGGCATACAGTGATCTTGGTGAGTTGCATATGTTCTTTTCACAGTGGAGGTTTTGGTCTGTGCTGCCTTTAGCAGCATATTGTTCTCTCCTTATTTTCCTGTTGTAGTGAGGGATAGTGGAGCACGGATCTTACCATATGCTTGAAAGAAAGGGCTGCTCTGGTACAGAAGCCATCTAATTTTTTTCTTCAGCAGTGTTAGCCTGAAGCAAGTGTTAGAGCATACAGGACAGAGGCAGAGTATGTCTAGCGTCAATCAGTGTAACCCTCTGTCCTGAAGGAAATGCACTGATTGACTTCCATGCAAAAGCTCTTCCACCCAGATTTTACTGTCTTCTGGAAAGAGAGATGTTCTTCAGTATAAGAAGTGTACTGTTCATTAGGATATATATACTTTAACTGAACACTGGACATGTTTAGTGATTCTTTAGTTTATTGCTGAGACATCTGATGAGAGCCGCGTGTGCTGTCTTTGACTGCTGACATTTTATGTTTGTGTTTGTCAAGTAACACTTACTTAGTTTACATTATTTGCAGTGGGAAGAGGAGAGAAATCTTGGAGCATCGCTATTGCTCACGGGTTTAAAGCAAACAAGCACTCTGGGTTTTAGCTCCCAGCTCTATGGCTATGCATTCCTTGGTAAGTTTTACCTCCCTAACAGTCATCTTTTCCGTCTCATCTTCAGTGGCTGAGTTAAATTGGCATCTTTATTTCAATAAAATGTAATTAGGGAGAAGACTAAGGTTAAAAAAAGGCAGAAATAGTGGAATAATTTCAGAGTTAAGACTGAATCTGTTTTGTAATGCTGGAGGATAATACTGATTTGAATTGTATGCACTTTATCAGATAGATTCAGAACCTGCTTCAGGGCTCCTTGCAGGATTAGGTTGGCAGCTGAAACAAATAAGACATTCTTGCGGAACACTAGGGTTGGTTTGTTTGTGGACGAACAAATTTTCAAAAATAAAAAGTACAGAGTTCCATAAAACAAATTCAAGTTTATGGGCAATAGACTCTGTTTCTTAGAGTTTGTGAGCTTCTTAAGTTTGCAGATCACAGTCTGCAAAAAACTATGTTTAGAACATTTGCTGCAGATAGCATTGTTTTTATCCTACATCTGTTAAGGTGTCTTTGCTTCTAATAATATGCTGTATTATTAAACTACAGTTAGATCAGAGTACCTCTGGAATTGAATGGAAGAGGAATGAGGAAGAAGAATAACTAATTCTTGAATTTCCTCTTACCTTTATAGGACTAAAGTGCAAATACTTTTTGTCCTTCTCTGCAAAATGATTATTTACCTGAAAGCAATAAATTAATTTAGAATTTATGATTATGCAATTGTTCCATTGCGGCATTATATTTTATTCTATAATTTATTGAGGGTAAGAAACAGTGGACTTGTTCTTAAAATGCGGCCTCAAAATACAACATGTGCTGGCAGAGTTAGGATACTGATTCTGATTTGTCATGACCGTTAGACAAAAAAACTAGTTTTCAGTCAAAAAGAGGGATAAATGTGAAAATTTGAAAGCAGAGTTTTCCATAGAGCTGTAGTTTGCTGTCCAGTGGAGATACTGATACAAACAGGGACTTTGCTGTCCAGTTGGCATTCAGTTTGGGGATGGGTTTTGTGCCATATAATTTGGTTGAGTAGTGGCTATATTTCAGAAATGCACTTCACTGTTGTCTGTGAGCAGTAATGCTTGTTCCATGACATCGACATTCAGTAGATCAAAAGCTATTTACTGTTATGTCACGTATTCCACAGTCTTGCCAACACTAATGGAACCGACCTCTGAGAGAGTGAAAGATGACGGTGGGCACAGAGTGGCCTCAAGCACCTGAGCTATTTTAATTCAGCTACAGTCCATGAGCTTTGTCTGAGTACTTATTACCTTGCTTTTCCTAAACTTTTCCATATGAAGAAGGGCAAGGTGCATTTAGTAGTTTTGTGTTGTTATAGCCAGAGTGCAAATTAGATTGGGCACTTGGATATGACCCTCATCAACTACCCTGAAGTGGTGTTACTTTTTTACATTGTCAGTGACAAAACAGAGATGTTAGAGCAATGATCACTGTAAATTAGTACTCACCAACTGCAATGTGGTGTACATTTCCTCTATTATGTAGGAGTTTCGTTTTCTCTAGTAATTACTGTCAGAAGAAAAGCCACATTGGCAGTGATGCTGCACATCACAGGTCCTGCTAAAGTCAGCGAAGACCTTCTTGCACAGAGTGTTCTAAATTGGGAACTCAAATTTCATTTTGGCAGATCTTCTCTATTTCCTCTTGGGAAACTCCAGGACAAATAGGACTAATAAGCTGTATAGTTAACCAGAGTAGATGCTGTAAATACCATACAGTCTGACCATGAGACGTATGTGAGTAGAGCCTGAAAGCCACAGAGGTGAGTCCAGAGCCTCAAATTTAGTGCACACATGCTGCATAGTTGGTCCCTGAAGGCTAAGGAACCATTTGTCTGAGGTCTTCTGACATCCTGCTCAGAGCTGCTGTTAGAACTGCCAGACAACCAGAAAACCTGACCGCATCTCCTCTTTCCCATCTGGACAAAATTTATAGTGAGGTGGGGGAAGAGGAAGAGTGGGAATGAACCAGGAACAAACATGTAATAGCCATGAAGTTGGGCAAAAAGAAGGAACCTTAACAAAATAGGGTAATCGCAGTTCTGTCAGAGCAGCTTTGTATAAGAGCGTGTTGTTTTTACCACAGAAGCCCAGACACTTGCTCTCGCTTCTGAAAAACAGAGCTAACCCATATGGATTCCATTAGGACTCAGTGTTGAAGTATTAAATCTAAATTATTTTTATCACAGGGAAAGTGGAGGTGAATGAAGGGCTAAGAGCTGTGTACAATCTAATGCCACTGATGTGGACACCTGGTTACTTGAATAGAGCCTTGCAAGTGATGGAGAATGTGGCTTCGTTGTCAGGGGACAGCAAAATCTGCAAAGAAGCTGTAAGTATGAAAGCTATAACGTGCTGAACACAGTGAATTTTGTACAAACCAATCTTTAGTAAAACCTGTGAATTCTGAGCCTTGTTAATGAGAAGATACCAGACCTTTACAGGCCCAGCAATGCTTCAGAGGTCTGGAAGACAGCAGAGAAAGAAATATTTACAACAGAACCACTGCTTCAGTTGATGAGCCAGTGAGGATGTCTACTGGCTTGTCCTTGGGAATAAGTGTCTGCTATTGCCACAAACCATCTAAGTATGTTTCCTGAGCCTTTCCCTCCCTGTAGAGACACCTGGGTCTGTATCACAGCAAGCATATAGCTATAGGGATGGGAAGATACCATTGTTTCCCAAGCTTTTGAATTCCCTTAGAAACATAATTCATAGCAGTGAGAATGAAATGTTACATCTTGTTCCTCTCCTGGCTAATTCCATGTATTTTGTGCCTTCTGGGATGATACTGCTCTGAGTGATACAAGTCCAAAAAAGGTACAGAATGATTTCTAGAAGGGTTGTAGTCCTTCAGTTGGGACAGATGGATAGATTCAGTCCATTTACCAGGTCAACACTAAGGGACTTAGGCCTTAGGAGTGCTTCAGGCTGATCCTGGAATCAGCCAGCTTAGGAGGAGTAATTTAGGAAAGCACCACCACATGGTCTGGAGCACTGAGGTCTCATCTTCCCTTCTTGGTACTCTTTCCTGACAGTACCTCTGGTGATGGGAATCTCCCTTTTGTTAGCTTCACTATTAGGCTTGCAATGCCTGCGTTTCCCTGGACAAACAAAGGCCTGGGCACTACTCAGCAGGTTTTCCTATTGCTCCAAACTCAGAAGCAGCTCTGTGTAATACTGGACAGTGCAAGGAATGAGCACATCTGAACTTCCACCAAAATGTTACCTCTATGGGTGTATGGTATTGGGAATTTCATCCTTACTCCAAATCTGAGGAACAGCCTAATACGCTTGCGAAATTTCCCTGCTTAGAAACCCTAGAAAAATTAAGGAACTGCTCAGCTTGTTCTGGATTGTGGTTGAACACCTTATTGTTAGAACAAAGCTGCATCTATGTCTATGGAAGGTCCAATCCTTCTGTGTACTGATACTGTAATAGTAAACAGTGGTAATACCTAGTGATATTTCTTTGCAGAAACACTTTTTACTTTGTTCAGTGAACAAATAAAGCTGTAGGGATTAATCACATCTGTCCTTTAAGAACTTACAAGAGAACTTACAAAATAAGGTTGTTGCTGGTCACGTGCTGTTACTGCAAGTGCCTCTGTACAAATCCAGTAGTAGAGTCCAAAAAGCAATGACAGTGAGAGCTGCACAGAAACTTCCCTGAAATGATACTGGGCCTCATTTGGATTTTAGGTAGCAGTATATTAACAATAGCGCAAGTTACCTATGTTTCACCAACCTGAGCAGACCAAGAGCAGACCTGGATATTTTGCTATTATCAAAATAATTTTTCTGTGACCCCAATGCAGAAAGGAAGACAAAAACACATGTTGGTCCATATCCTTATCTGGTATAAAGTAATTACAGTGTATTGATTGGCATCATCTGACCTTCCCTATCTAAATGCTCATTAAGATTTTACTATTAAAATCCATAAAGGGTGTTTTTAATTACTGTCTCCAGATAAAATGCAATATTTCTAAGGGTGAAGGACTAAAAGTATTGACCATGTCAGTATTGAGATCAGTCAGCTTCCACTAAATTCGCCAGCAGATAGGGTGGAAGGAACCTCAGGTACCATAAACCCTTTTTTCCTGTAGTACCGTGGGTCCCTCTCAGGCAAGACTAGATTGATCACTGTGCAGTTGTTGGAAATCCATATCATAGCACTGAGAGGTATGGGCCATGTTATAAATCATTATTCTTGTATGCCTGCACAATTGCAGAGTTACTGAGAAAGACACTGCCCTGGTTTTGCAAATTAGGTTGTTTTGCAAAATGTAATAGTATCTTCTGGCTGAGTAAATTTCATTATCTAAAAGGGAAGTTTTCAAATTAATTTTTTAAACTGTGCAGTTGTGGTGTAAACATTTTCAAGTGATTTGGCCAATTATCTGTCGCTTTTCTTTCAGACTTCAAGCTTCTATCCACTTCTGACTAGCAGGGTGTTCTTTTCTCTCTGCCATTACTATCATAATAAAATAATAGAAATGCTGTTTTAGCATTGTGCTATTTTGTTTAACTCTGAATAAGCAAGACAAATTTGGGTTTTTTTTGATTGAGAACTCAAAATGAGTGTATGCATTTCCAAGCATATAGTTATGAATTCATTGCTTACTTCATCCTGTTTCAATATAGCTAGTTTAAAGATTACATTTCAGTGTCAAGAATGCTATTTCAAATAAGCCTAGTTTTTATTATTTAGCATTATATACTTATGCTAAGAAAATGAAACCATAAGTATCAAGATCCCTGTTGCTTGGAGAAAGTGTCACAGATTCAAAGTTTTCACAGAGTTATTTCATCCTACTGATTAACATTCAGAATTAGGATTCTTGGAAGGATAGGATAACAGCTCTTTGGATTTGTAAAAGCTGAGCTTCAAAATGCAGGCAACCTCCATCCAGTAATTCTAGTTACAGAGATCCTGTTATTCCCAAAGTAGTAGCAGCATCCGTATAGCAATTCCATCTTTTCTGTCAGCAATGCACACAGAAATAATTTGCCAAGTGTCTTAGTGAAGCTAATGCATTCTTTTGATACAACTGCAATTAGACTAGAAGAAGGTGGTTCTCTCCCACTTTGAAAGACAAAAGCATGAAGACAATGGGGGTGTCCCAGACATTAAAAATATACCTATACCAGTATATTAAATGCCTGCATTTCCATTTTTACTGTTAAATTATCAAACTAATGATAGGAATGAATGCTCCCTGGTGAGACCGCATCTGGAATATTGTGTCCAGTTCTGGGCCCCTCAGTTGAAGAACTGCTGGAGAGAGTCCAACACAGGGCAACAAAGATGATGGAGTGGAGCATCTCCCTTATGAGCAAAGGCTGAGGGAGCTGGGTCTCTTTAGCTTGGAGAAGAGGACACTGAGGGGTGACCTCATTAATGTTTACAGATATATAAAGGGTGAGTGTCACGAGGATGGAGCCAGGCTCTCCTTGGTGACAGTCAATGATAGGACAAGGCGTAATGGGTACAAACTGGAACACAGGATGTTCCACTTAAATTTGAGAAGAAACTTCTTCTCAGTGAGGGTGACAGACACTGGAACAGGCTGCCCAGGGAGGTTGTGGAGTCTCCTTCTCTGGAGACGTTCAAAACCCGCCTGGACACATTCCTGTGTAACCTCATCTAGGTGTTCCTGCTCCAGCAGGGGGGTTGGACTGGATGAGCTTTTGAGGTCCCTTCCAACCCCTAACATTTTGTGATTCTGTGAATAGGTTGATTTCCCTGCTTATTTTCACCAAAGAGTTATTGTTTGTCTGTTAGAGATTATATAATTCAAACATTCCATAGTAGTATCTTACTTAGATGTATATGTGATTGTATATCATGCTAGTGCTGGTATCACTGTGGCTACCATTTAGTGTTAGCAATTATGGCCAGATATCAGGCCAAGAGGAGACATTAATCTAATGCCTTACATGTCTGCACATATCAGTCAGCATCTGAGTCATGGCGAGTTTTACTGCTGACAGGAGCTGGAAGAGTTGTTTTGGTGCTGGGATTTAATGTCCAATGTCAAAGGTCGCAAGGTAGAACAAAATTTTTCCAAGAGTAAGTGCCATTTCTTTTTAGAATTTGTTTTTCTTTTTATCAGAAACAGAAGTCATCTCAAAATACATGGTAACTCATGAAGTTGTTTGTAAATGTGGCAATAGTGTTACTTAGATTGTATTTCCAAAGTAGTTACGCTAACAGTGACAAATGTAATTGTCCAGATTGATGCTCTGGAGACCGTTTTGCAGTCTGTCCTTGAAGCAAAACCTGATCCAGAATTGACTGAAGAAGTCAAGGCATCAGAGCAGAAGTCGCAGTGTGCAGAATCAGAAATAACAGAGCAGTCTAAAGCACCCGAGTACTACAGCCGATTCAAGGTAAGAGATATGCATTTATCTAAATATTCTAAGCAGTAGTGTATCTTCATAATATATACTAGAAAATATATAAGCTGTCTCATAATGGCTAGTAGGCTGACATCGCCTCAGTGCACAGGGAGTCCTACCTGGCATTTTTGAAACTGATGTCGCCTTACATTTTAACTTCTTCAAACAGGATGCGGTAGCCTACAAAGACATAAATGCTAAAGGCCACTTGTCTTTTGTCTGTCTGCTGTGATTTTATCTTCACTTTTCATACATCAAAATGATAAATCCAAATCGTGTTCACGAAAGTGGTATGTCGTTAGAGATCCATTATCTGACCTTGTGTGGGCTCTTGCTTGTTAAAATAAATTGTACTGGGCATGACACCATCCTGAATTTATTGTCCATTTGTGTATTTTATGATTAAGTAGGAATGTTGCATCCTGTAATTTCAGTCTGGGGAATAAAGGCTATATCACCTCCCTTTTATCTTTAGGTCGTCACACTGATAATGTGAAACACAAATATTTTGTTCATTAGAGCATAGCTACTGTATATAATGGGTGCATTTTATTTTATCATCTTGTAGCTATGTAACAATCTCATTTTATTTTATCATCTCTGTTTTGTGCTGTGGTAAAGATCAAATACCTCAAGTTGAAACTTACGGGCTTATAGTTCCAGGAGCAGTACTCTTTCCATAGCCCATCGGTTTCCATTTTTGCTGTCATGACCTTGGGCAGTTGTCATGGATACAGGCAGTTGTTCTTCTTAAGAAATTTCAAAAGTTAAAAGGCGAGTAGCCTGTGGTTTCACCTCACAAACACACACTTTTCCCTTCTCTTATTTTTGGTTATATAAATTATTTGCCACTAATCTTTAGATATTAAACTTGTTTTGTCAGCACTTAGAACTTTTTAATTAAAGTGTTTGGGAAGCAGTGGGTGCACAGCATGTGCTAATTAATGCCTGGATGAATTACAGTGAGTTAGGTAAACACAAGTGCCCTTTGAAGGAGGGAGTGAGACATTTTTGAGTCACACATTGTCTATCTGTTGTCTAGCATTGAAGAAAATAATGCAGAGTGCTCAAAACAAGGCCTAAATGTCAAAACTGAGGACAGACTGGTGCCAAGGGAGTACTTTTCTCCTCACCTCAACCTTTGCACAAGTTCCATAATTAGCCCCAGTTTAGGCATTGCCTGGTGTGGTAGTGAGTACCCTGATACCGAGCTGACAAACTACAGTCCCAGTGCTTAGCTCTGCATGAGGAAAGACATAGCCCTCATGTGAAATCTAGGCACCCAACAGTAATTTATATATAGGTAAGCCACAAATTCTTGTTGTCTGGATTAAAAAAAGAGCCCTCAAGTCAGAATGGCATTTCAGCTAAGCCTAAAAGAGCTCTCCAACTCTTCTCAAATCCATTAGGCCAGCAGCAGCCCCTCTTCCCAGTTGAACCCCTGGACCTCTGTGGGCCTAGTTCACAGGGTGGAGTAGTTCCATACAAGTCTGAGGAAAGCTGGCAGCTCTGAAGCGACCCGGTGATGTTGGCATTCACAGCTGCCGTCTCAGCACAGGTCATCTGCCACTCATGTGATGTAACCCCAACACCAAATTTGCACTTCCATTGCTGAAACGACTTCTGTCGTACTTTATCCACCCCTGCATGTCCTAGTCTTTCTTCTTGAGCTCAAAACCAATTTCTTCTGTCCTTTCACAATTCATACACCTGGGTATGGAAGAAAAAGTGTATTTGCCCCAGACATGCAGTTCTGTCCAGAACTGTAGATTGTTTAGATTGTTCTGCATGGCTTCTTTGCATGTACTTGGATTCCATGTCTCATACCAACCTACAGAACAGCCGTTTGTGGAAGTACCTGAAAAAGCCATGGCAGCCTAACAGATATGATGTGTGAGAGACAGTGTGTCCTTCACTTCCACTAAAACAAACACGACTTCAGGGCGTTTGGCTCTTTCTAGATAAACCCTTTAGAGCTGTAATTTAGACTCTCCGTCTGACACTGTCATTCATGTTGTAATTACCTCTTTTCAGATCCTACATATTGAGGCTCACTACTCATTAGTGTTCCTCAGGCAATTCCTTCCATCTGTGTCAATGATCAATGGGCAAGCATTTCATCACATAAATTCTGGGCATACCCTCTCTAAAAGCAGTGTTCTTTCTCCAAGTGTCTGCATGCAGAGCCCTAGAGACTGCTTGTAAAAATCAATGATTTAGCTACTTGAAAATGGGCCCTTTTGGTACCTGCAGGACATAAAGCCTGCTGCTTTTCAGAATTAGTTTCACTAATGTATCACAGCAGAGCAGGGAAGATTTCAGTTTGGTGGTACCAGTAATGGGTTAGGAGAGCGATCCTACTAGTAGCTAGTTTGTTGCCTTTCTGTAGTTCAGTTTCATACTGCTTAGGTTCAGTGCACAAACCCTGCTTTCAGCAGGGTTTGGTAGTGATTAGTAGGGAGAATCTGAATGATCTAAACCAGTTATGTTTAAACTGAATCTGTAAACATGAGTATAGTTGCTGGGTTGTTTCCCCAGACCCAAGCTTTTCTGTTTCTCACTGATGGGCTGTATGCTTACTGACATTTGAAACAAAATAGAGATGAATACACCTAAATATTACTGAGTTCAGTTTCAGTCCATTAGCTTCAAAGCTACTGTTTTTGTTTTCATTCTTTATCATAGAATCAAAGAGCAGACAGACCCAAATACCCAAGCCCCTCTGGCCAGCATGCCTAGCATTTTAAAGAGTCTTTAATCTGCTGTCTGTCCAGTTCAAACCTTCCAGGGTCTGGCACAACACAGCAAAGCCTGCAGTTTTGTTGGCTAAGGGAGAATGGAGAGGCCTCAGAGGGAATGTGGTAGTGTCCTGCATGAGAGCAGGACAGAGCCTCGGGACAGGACCTGAGGGGCAGTGTCTTTGCAGGTTATTGCCAGCGTGGGCTGGGTAAGAGGAACACTGTGGGCCAGCAGCACGGCCTGTAAGCTTCCAGTGATAACTGGGAGTGGAAGGCTGGATATCTGCCTGGCCCCAGCATTGCCATTTTGTTTGAAGGTGAATGATCCTCGCATCTTCTTTCCGTCATTGTGCAATGCAAAACAATGGACTTTATTCAAAGGGCCCTGGAAAGGAGCACACATGTACTTTTTTTTAGGACACGTACTTTATTTAAATATGTCTTGCAAGTGCTGGGCTCTGTAAAATATTTTATATAAAAAAGCAGTCAGGAAAATGTGTTGCCATTTAATGAGTGAGCAAAGGGTAAAGAATCTGCAAGTGCCATGTCATCTTTCTCCCCCAGGAACATCCTTCCTGGTTGTGTATCTGCACTTTTAAGGTAGTTAATCAGATTGTTAGTGAGTCATCAAGCTAGATTCCAGAAAGCCAGAAATAGTATCACTGGATGATTCATCATCTTAAGTGAATTAATATTTTTATGCTACATGAAATCTAGGTAAGTAAAGATCAAGACATAAATACTGCACAGTTTCTTACTGAAGCTTTAACTTTCAGTGTGGAATATTACTGAAAAAATACAGCTTGCTTTAGCACTGCTGTACAGTCTGTGTAGGCGTCGTCAGCCCTCAGATCATGGTAACTGTCTGGAAGAAAAATCATGGGAGTTACTTAGTATGCCATTAGCAAGAGAGCATTTAAAGTGATGTGCATCTGTTGAGAGGGCTGCTAATGTAGCAGTGTGTGGCAAATCGTTCAGTCATTTTTGAGGTAAGAAACAGAACCAAGGTGGTTAGATTACATTGACTCATCAGCTGATCTTTGTTAATACCAGATTAACTGAACTTGGAAAAATAAAGATAATTTAAATGGCCAGTGAAAATGAAACTTCATTATTTTAGTTTTATTGCTCAAAAAAAATTTCTAGAGGTTAGCATTTTGAGAAATGATACCAGCTACCACAGTCAAAACATTTAGCTAGGATAAAATAGTTACCTGGCCTGTAGAGCCCAGTTAATAGTTAAATTCAAACATCTATGTATTGATTGTTATAGGGAGGTATTTTGTGGCTGATTTTTTTGTGACTGACTGGCTCTCCTTCTCACCCCCCACCAAATCCCTTTTTATGACAGGAGCTGTACTCTAAGCTGCATTCTCTTGGCAAGGTTGAATCTGAAAGCCTGTTAACCCTGACCACCCAGCTTGTCAAGGAAAAGCTGCCAGCATGTGAAGTGGAAGACATCGCAAAACATGAACAGAAGCTAAAGGAGTGGGAGCAAGAACAAGCACTTCTCATTGAGAGAGAGAGAGAGATGAGAGAAAAGGCTAAGCAGGAGATGGAAGCTAGGAAACTAGCTACAGCATCTGCCTAGTACTGGAACTCAAAGACTGCCACAGTGGTCTGTATTTGTCCATCAGGGAGCTGAAGTCCTCACTATTATTAACATTTTACTTCAATCCTGCCGCAAGTGCGAATGTATGTGACTGCTGTATGCAAATTAAACTGTTCCTATTTTGCCTGTTTCTTGAAGTAAAGCATGTGGTTTCGAAATCATCATCCTATGTATGCTATGTTTCCCTCCTACCATCAGCTGGGTGGGGGGTGGGATGGAGAAAACACAAAGAAACTAAGGCAGAAGAAGTAGTTTGCCTGTGATGGAAGGTGAAGAGGGTGGAAGAAACAAAAGCAGAGTGAAGAATTTCAAATACAAGTTGTTTCAGTACGGGTTTCTCACAGGAAAGAAACGCTTGGCTGCTCTGAACCTCAGACACTAAGAGGATTAGCATATATTGATTGCTTTTATGCCTAGTCCATTTGGAAAATTCAGGCTACTATAGATGGAGTTTGAAACCTAAATTTAGACTGCTTTTAAAACTACTTTCAGAGTTTCAACCTAGTGAGTTAGCAATTGCACTCACATGTGCCTTCCCTGTAAGGAACTTAGATATTCCTGACTCCACTGGTGCTGCTATGCTGCAAGTTTAAGGTCAGTAAAGAAACGTGCACAATCACTTCAGCAAACACCAAGGAGCCTCATAGTGCAGCACGATTTCCTTTTGTATTCAGGGCGCCATTTCATGGAGGTTTTGACCTAATTCCCTCCTTGCCGCAGCTGTCTACATGGTTCCACATGCCCCATTCTTCAGACCTGTAAAACAATGTAGCTATTCATACAGAGCACAAGGAAATGGCAAGGGAAGAAGGGATCGTAGTGTGTTGACTGTGGGACGCATCACCGCCAGTCTCTGCTTACATTCCCTGTCACCACAGAAGCTCATCAGCTGCAACCAGCAAACTGACTGGGAAAATAGGGAGTCCCTACTAACACCCTTGCTGTATTGCAGCTTGTTACGGTGACAACAGTGTTGTCTCACTGTGCTTTGCCACGGGGTCTGAGAAGCGTTTCCAGTTTTATCATACACAGCCATAAAACTCACATCACAAACTCACTGTAAATCCAGTGAGAACATTCTGGACATCTGTGAAATTGTTTTAAGTGTAGGAAAGCATCTAACCTGTATCTACCAAATACCTCTCCTGCTCTCAGCAAATGCATAGCCTGATTGCTCTTTCATGTTCAAGAACTTGGCAATATTGCCCTTCACCCCATCTTGTCAGCAAGCCCTGTAGTTTCTCCCACACTGTGGTTAGAGAGTGCTGTCGCCAGGTAAGTAGGATGACCTAAGTAAACAAGTCATTTTGTGGCTTGTCCTAACTAAACCAGCAGTGGACTTTCTGGGGCAACTTTTCTTTCTGAAGTCTGCTGAAGTTTTTTCCACCTTTCTTGGTCTAAATACTTTCTAATTACTAGGAGTAGAAATCAGGGAGCCTTAAGGAAGAGTAGGAGCCCAACACACTCTTAAGAACAATTTCCTTAGAACTGGTTTTAAGGAGGGCATCACTTCCAAGTCCAGCCACAGGGGATGGAAGTGATCCCACTGCCTGCAGGTTTCAGTTTTTCACTGTCAGAACACGGGTTGTGCCTCCAAAGGTTCACAATTACTCCTGCGTCATTATTCCTTTCTCAGTGAGGCCGCAATGTGCACTACCACAGTTCTGTTTATTTATTGATAGCATCTGTTTCTTGGCAGCACAAGGACCCTGTTTCTGGCCCCACCTCCACCCTCCCTCTCCCTGCTCAGCAGATACGCCAGGCTGCTAATGCTAATTGGGCTCCAGCAAGCTGCCAGCTGCTGTGCCCCCCGCTCTGCCACAGCATGCTTCGCTTCCCCCCCAACTGACCCCCCTTTCCATTTATTTAGATTTAACTAGGCAGCAATAGCAGGAAAAAAAATCCTCTAAGCTCTGAGTAACCTAAGAAAGAGTATTGCAGGTTGCCTCCTTGTTCTACTCCAGGCACTGTGGATTTGAAGGCTCTAATCACAGTCCAAAGCCTAAACTTGGTGTGGATAGAACCTTTCTCTGCCTTTGCCCAAATCTCTTCCTGTATCCCCCTCTGCCTTTCAAAAGAAGGGAGTTGTCCTGCCAGATGCTTTGCGGGCAGCAAAGCGGATTCCTGGGGCCAGGTGAAGAATACCAAACCCAAGACGTGCAGCAGTGTCTAGACCATCTAAGGAACCAAAAGCTTTCACGACACTCTCTTTTGTCTGTTCCCTCAGTATCACCCTGAGAGAGAAACTGCTTCTGACACATCCACCACCTGGGCCAGCTGCACACCAAGAGGTCAAGGGACCTGCATGAGAGATTCAGTTTTTAGGAATTAAATGACAAGATGGGTGTCGCCAGATCCCGATAGAGGTGATGAACAAAATAACAGCTATGTCCCCACCAACTAGCAAAAATGAAACACAAGCCTTCTTAGGTGTTGTGGGTTTCTGGAAAATGCATGTTCCAGATTACAGCCAGAATGTGCACCCTCTTTATCAAGTGACTTGAAAGAAATATGATTTTCAATGGGGCCCTGAGCAACGACCAGCCTTTGAACAAATTAAACAAGAGATTGTACACTCAGTAGCCCTTGGACCAGTCCGAACAGGACAAGATATTAAGTATGTGCTCTATACTGCAGCTGGGGATAATGGTCCTACCTGGAGCCTCTGGGAAAAGGCACCAGGTGAGACCTGAGATTGACCTCTATGGTTTTGGAGCAGAGGATATAAAGGCTCAGAGGCCAAATATAATCCAACTGAAAAAGAGATACCGGCAGCATATGAAGGAGTTGGAGCTGCTTCTGAAGTGGTCGGTACTGAAGCACAGCTCCTCCTGGCGCCCTAATCACTGGGCTGGATGTTCAAGGATAAGGTTTCTTCCACTCATCATGCAACCGATGCTACATGGAGTAAGCGGATTGCATTAATCACACAGTGGGCTCGAATCAGGAAACCTAATTGCCCAGTAATCTTAGAAATGATCACAGACTGGCCGGAAGGCAAAGATTTTGGAGTGTCACCTGAAGAAGAGGAGGTGATGCGTGCTGACAAAGCCCCACCGTATAATGAATTACCAGAGAATGAAAAACGATATGCCCTGTTCACTGTTGGATCCTGTCATCTTGTAGGAAAACATCAAAAGTGGAAATCTGCTGTATGGAGTCCTACACAACAAGTCACAGAGACTGGTGAGGGACGAGGTGAATCAAGCCAGTTTGCAGAAGTAAAAGCCATACAGCTGACATGGGACATTGCTGAGAGAGAAAAGTGGCCAGTACTTTATACTGACTCATGGATGGTGGCAAATGCGGGTAGTTAAAGTAATGGAAGCAAAATAACTGGCAGCACAGAGGCAAGCCTATTTGTGCTGCCCCATTGTGGCAGGACATTGCTGCTCAACTAAAGAACCTGACTGTAGAAGTACAGAATGTGGATGCCCACGTGTCTAAAAGTCGAGGCACTGAGGAACATCAAAACAATCAGCAAGCAGATCAGGCTACCAAGATTAAAGTAGCTGGGTTGGATTTGGACTGGCAACATGAAGGTGAACATTTCCTAGCTCGGTGGTCCCATGATGCTTCAGGGCATCAAGGACAGGATGCAACATATAGATGGGCTTGTGATCAAGGGGTGGGCTTAACCATGGACATTATTGCATAGGTTATCCATGATTGTGAAACATGTGCTGCAATAAAGCAGGCCAAAAGGTTAAAGCCTGTGTGGTATGGGGGGCGGTGGTTGAAATATAAATATGGGGAGGCCAGACAGACTGACTACATTATACTACCTTGAACCGCCAAGGCAAGCACTATGTGCTTAGAATGGTGGAAGCAACCATGGGATGGCTGGAAACATATCATGTGTCTCATGTCAATGCCAGGAACAGTATTCTGGGCCTCGAAAAGCAAGTCCTGTGGCGATATGGCACTCCAGAAAGAACTGAGTCAGACAATGGGACTCATTTTAAAAATAGTCTCATAAACAACTGGGCCAAAGAACATGGCATTGAATAAATATATCATATTCCCTATCATGCCCCAGACTCTGTGAAGACTGAGCTATAAAATGGCTTGTTAAAAACTACCCTTAAGGCAATGGAAGGTTGAACCTTTAAAAACTGGGATAAGCATCTGGCACAAGCCGCCTGGTTAGTTAACACCAGGGGATCAATCAACCAAGCTGGCCCTGCTCAGTCAGGCTTTTTACATACCGTAGAAGGGGATAAAGTCCCTGTGGTACATGGAAGGAGCATGTTAAGAAAAGCTGTCTGGGTTATTCCTGCTTTGGGAAAAGGCAAACCCATTCGTGGGATTGTTTTCGCTCAAGGGCCTGGATGAACTTGGTGAGTGATGCTGCAGGATGGTGAAGTCCGATGTGTACCTCAAGGAGATTTTATTCTGGCTGAAAATACTCAATTTCAAACTGTACAATGTTAATTGCTGCATGATACTAACAGTGTTCCATAACTGTCTTTCATGTTGATGCAGTGGTGGTGATAAACCCTGAGCCAGTTTCATCAAGTGGCATCCAGTAACTTCCCTGAGACTGACATTTCTCACCTGCAATTCCTGGGTACAAACTGCACCAGATTACACATCATCTCTCCTGCCTAGAGAGACACTGCTGTGGTAGACAGAGACCTGCAGTAATGAACTAGTGATATACATATTTATGTGTGTTTATATATACTTGAAGACAGGCAGAAAGCAGTAGTGATTTGCGTATGGCGTGAATGGTATGGAATAAGGGGTGGAATGTCCTGATTTTGTTTTAAATTAGACCAATTGTCTTTTAGTGAATTTTTCTTTCAGCTAAGTTCTTCTAAATAACTGTACTTTTCTGAATCTGGCTGCATGTTTTTCAGACACTGTTAGCTCCAGAGTTGATGTTAGCAATGGTGTGTAGAAGAGACCCAGGCTTAGACTTATTGCTGTGGCAGCCAAGGCTACTGATAAATTTTGCATGTCCCGTAAGTGAGAGGGGTGTATTTGCAAGGAGGGGTGAACAGAACAGGTGACTAAAATTGACCAACTGAGTATTCCATCCCGTCCACATCATACACCCTATAAAAGTGGGAAATCACGAGGGTCTCGCCCTCTTTGACCATGGCTAGTATCTGAAGAGGACCCTGCCTGTCGTCCCTGCGATCCGAGGCCTGGTTCCAGACCTTGCATCCCTGAATCCACTTCCAGTTTGCTGCGGAGTCCAGCCCAGCACTGCTGGGTGCCTGCCCTGCAGCCGCTGGGCTGACGCCAGCTCCCACAGGCAACCCTGTGCTGCCCCAGGAAATTCAGTATTGGGTTTTGTATATTTTGTGTTATTTTCTCTATTAATAGCATTAGTAAAGCATTTTTAACTTTTTCCAGCTTGCAAGTCTCTCTCCCTTTTCCTCCTATTACCTCTCCTTAGTGGGGAGGGTGGGGGGTTAACAGGGAGCATCTGCCACAGTTTATTGTCACCCTGCAGTAAATGGTGACACTTTATGAAAGTTTTTGAAAAATTTCCCTACTCATTATCCTGGACTCTGTATAGCTAAAGACAGAGGAAAATCTCCCAGTGCTAGAAGCAATACATTTGCTTGCAATCACTGAGCTGTGCATGCAAACAAGGTGACCAGCTGCCTAAATAATACTTGCCTACACTGGCGCTTATGGTACAGCATTGCCAGACTTGCATATGCTAAGCAGTGTTAACAGCTTCCCTGTTTCTCCCCAGGTGTGGGAGAGACCCTTCTCACAACAATACTAGTCAAAAGACACAGAAACCAGTACAAATGCAAAGTCTGTTTGGTATGTTAGCTCTAATTGGGCTGCTGTTAGGAATAAAAAAACTGGCACTTTAAAAGTTAAACCTCTTCCTTTTAATTCAAAAAGCAGCTTCCCAATTCAAATCCATGTCAGTCACCAGATACGCTGCTGATTAGGTAAGCAAATATGTAACTCTTCCTCCCACAAGTGTCACTGGCAGAACACTTGCAGTGAAGCACTGAAGGTCATTATGCATTATTCACAAGAGGAAAATTACAAATTTATTCCCTTGCAGCTCAAATAAGTGTTGCCTGAAGCCTTACACAGATGGACCCTATTTATGATAACACCCAGCTTTATCAAGATAAGGTTACAGTCCTACACACAGCACTGGTATTGAGCCCCTTCCCACAGCTTGAAGCATCTTCTCCCTCCCACACGGACCTGTCCCAGTGGCCTGCCTGCCAGTCCCCAGTGCTCTCTGAACACCCTAAAACTGTGGGGCAAGCATGATGACCTGCCCTAGATGCAGATGAAGTTTGGCTGGTACAAGGGGGTTTCGGAGCTGAGCAGCCATCATTGTGCCACTGAGACAGGCAGAAGACAGCCTGGGGCACAGGTTAGCCAGTGTCATCTTTTCTCCCATCTCCTCAGGAAGCTGGGAGTCATAGTTACAACAGGGAGTTTGCACCCTTGGCTTTGAGTGAGGCAAGATGTGGGTCACTGAACAGCATTGGATTCTGCAAATACTGCTGCTGGTTTTGCTGGGGTTGTTTCTGTAGAAATGACAACTGAAAGTAGAAAAATGTGTTTCTACTGAGTATTTAAGCACTTCTGTGGAAAGTAAACTTAAATTTAACTTCCCATAAATTTAATGGTAGCAACAATTGTGATAAGGACAAGGCTCTTTGATTGTAGAAAAGAGACTACTGCTGACATAAGTGACAAACAACCTGAACTTGGGACAGTGACTCTTTCAAAATAAAACTGTGAAGAATGAAGTATACATCAGGCATTAGCGACAAAAAATTAATTTAAGAGTACCTTAAGATACTAAACATGTGATGGAAGAATGTGCCATGTACTCTGGGTCAGTCTGTCCCCATGAAAAAAAATATCTTTCAGTATTCACAAACTTGTCGCTGAACTCAGCTAGTAATTGCATAGTATTAACTCTGTTGCTGCTTTCTGATAAACTTAAGCCCACTCAACCCATTCTAAGCTGCAGATGCCCCAGGCACAGAAATAGCATTAGAGCCCCATTGACAAGCACATTAGATTATCTGGACACATTAGATTATCAGGACAAAATTTAGCTTTCAATATATCTTGTTTATTGCATATTCTGACAAATCCTACCTTAAATAAACTGGGAAAGAACTTAAAAGCCTGTTCTGGTCTTACACATGCTCATATAATTACATCTTTGGAAACTGTAAACTCTTATTGGAAATACTGACTTGTGCTCTAGGGGTTCATATTAAGTATTTAAGTGGCTCAGTGGTTCAGTTTACCTTCAACTCTTTAAGCTATGAAAGCAACACACCTGGGCTGAGATAAGATGAGGTTTATAAAAGCTCAGTCAAAATTAATTTCCAGACCTCAATAGCTATACAGGGTGTAACCTCAGTGTATATAGACATTGTTATGAATATTTAGTTTTCTTTGTGTTAGAATGTAAGTCTCATATGTTTCACCTATCTTTTCTGTGTAACTCAGGCCAAGTTGCAGTGTGATGCATAAATCATGGCATATGCTATTGTTTTGGCAGTGAAGCTGGCAGCAGATGCACAGTCACCCTCCACCCCCACCTTGCTGGCTATTCACACTGAGCCCAGTAACGCTGGAGGTGTTGAACTGCATAGAAGCAGCTACATCAAGTGGGAAGGATCCATGAGAACCAGTGAAAAGAGCTCATGCAGACTACAGCACCTGCTGATGTAGTTCTTTATTTCTCCTTAGTATTTCATTTCTGGTGGAAATGATGCTGAGCATGCAGTGAAAATCCAGCAAATCACCTGGCAAACTGAGGGCATTCAGCATCACTCAGCCTCCGGTGGTTTTGGACTGAATCTGAAGAACACTCATGCAGCACAATGGAGGACAATGCCCTGAGGCCTTTATGCTGCTGTTTGCTGGTCATGTCTGTGGGGGCTGAAAGCAGTGACCACAGCAGTAAGGAGCGCTAAAAAACTGTTCACTGAATGAAGGACCTGGACAATACTCGTGTAGCAGAAGTGCCGCATGCTCGGAGATGCCTTCTAGAAAGCCAAGGAGCTTTGCTGCAATGTTAGGAATGAGCTGTATCTATGAGGTGTCACCATGGCTATTGCTCAAGAGACCCCTGGATGTTCCTTTTCACCCTGTCCTAGGAATCATTAAAAGCTCCCAACTACAGGGCACTAGAAATCATTATTAAAGAGTGTCCAGGGCTAGGATTCCACAAGATAGATTCCTCATTTTAGACAGACCAAAAAGGTCTGAGGGACTATCGTTTTCCCATGCCATCTGAAATATTTTGTAAGCAGATTGAATTTGTTCATTTGCAACACTAGCGGAAATAAAATTTCTCCTCCTCAGCAGCTGTGCTGAAGAAAGCTTTCTTCTGGCATCTGGAAGCAGCAAGCCAAACACTATGGACTAGGCTGGGCTGCCTCTATCCACGGAAACCATGGGTGTTCCCACCTGTGCAAATCCAGAACTTCACCCTGAAACTGCAGGTGAATAACGGGTTGAAACCTGACCTGGTCTGATTTGCGCAATCATTTTATTCTATTTTAAGTTGCATCTAGCTACTCTACCACCACAGCTCGAAAAACCTGGGTGGAAACATATGTAGGATTACACTTGAGATATAAGATTTGCAGCAGTTGACTCCTGTCATTTGGTCTTCATTTTTCTCTACTTTGCCATGCTTAGCTCAATTCAAGCCAAGCACAGTATTTCTTACTAATGTCATTAGAAGTTACAAATGAACTGTTTACAACTACCTGAAAGGAGCTTGTAGCATGGAGGGTGCTGGGCTCTTCTCCCAAGTAGTAAGTGGTAGGACAAAAAGAAATTGCCTCAAGTTGCACAAGGGGAGGTTTAGATTGGATATTAGTTTGTCAGGCATTGGAACAGGCTGCCCAGAGAAGTAGTAGAGTCACCATCCATGGAGGTATTTGTGAGATGTGTAGACGAGGTTATTAGGGACATGGTTTAGTGCCAGTGTTAGGTTAATGATGGGACTTGATGATTTTTGGGTCCTTTCCAACCAAAATTATTCTATGATTCTATGAAACCTTAGATGCTGGAGATGGATAAGAGCCCACAAAAAAAAGACTGCTGTCTGAAGGTGAAGGAAATCCTGCAGGGCCACTGCTTCTCTTGGAAACAAACACACCTTGCTCCCTGCTGCCCCCGCCTTTACCTGCTTTAATGTCATTACCACCTCCCCAAGCTAAAGAGTGTAAGCATTGCCTGCTGCCCTTCATCACAGCAGGCATCGCAGTGTCTTTAGCAAAATCTTTAGCAAAACTGAAAGGCAGAAAGTCTGATCTTACAGTGTCCCTTTAACACCAGCAGAGTAAGAGTCTGATATTCATAAAGTCAAAAACTAAACTGAGAGCTCATCTTCCCTAAATGCTCTGTCCACTCTCACTGGGATTAATGGGCAGCACTGGTGGTCAGGAAAGGTCCATGTCCACTGGAGACAAGATGTGCAGCCATTAAACAGCAACAACTTCAGAGAAGACCTCTTTTCCAAACTAGGATGGGCACAGTTTGATTTAACTTTATTGGGTATCATCTCTGAAACAGCCCCTTGAATGCATGTTTTCTCATGCTGCTGAGGCATACAAAAATGAGAACAGTGAAAAGCCACATCATGGTAGATTGTGGTAATGTTTTATGCCACAAGAAGTAAAAGTAATCCTCCACATTTGTTTTCCAGTTTCTAAATAGAGATTGGTTCTTATCTAGCATTTAAATAGCAATTGATCTTTTGAGAAAAAACTCATATAGTAGGCAATCATGATTGAAGGGAAGGGAAAACTTAAAATTACATACATACACAAAGACAAGAAACATGTCAACACCACTTTGCCACTTTTGTATTTTATTGTGGAACCAATCCTTTACATCAAATATCCTCAATGGAAGAGGGGATATTGCACACAAATATCATAAAAGCACTACATATTACTTTCACTGGAAACTAATTTTCTACGTTAGATATGACTGGATAGAATAGAAGTGATGCAGGATTATAAGACATAATACCATACACAGCTGCAGACTGACACAAACACCATTCAGAACAAGAGAGAGGAGGTGTGTGAGGTGCTTCTCAGCCAGCAACAAGACTGTTTCTTTCCATAGTTTGGAAGATAATGGCTGCATGCAAATGCGTGAAAGCATATTTCAGATTTCTTCTTTTACGGTTGTGATTACAGCCCAGTCTTGAAGAGGTAGCTCCTGCTGTCTGGAGCTCCTCACTAGTCTAGTGCAGAGAAGCTGCTTTTTTCTTTTTTTTTATTTTTTTTTTATTTTTTTTCTCTTTTTTTTGCCTTTTATTTTTCTTTTTTTTTTTTCTTTTTTTCCCCTTTCTGTATTTTTATGACATTGTTTTACTTAGTTACTTATTTTTTTTAGATTTTTTTTGTAAAGTCACAACAAACAGACTTTTCTCTTTTTTATTTTAAATAGCAAACATTTTTAAACCAGGTGAATAATATAATTGCGTCCTAAGAAATGCTTACCTCTAGTTGCTTTTAGTGTTTGTTCAATTATTAAGTGAAAAGATGAAAGCTTACAGTTTCTTTCAAGTGTAAACATTATACTTTTTTCTTTTCTAATAAATCCAGACCAAGAAAATTACTATTTCTCTCAAAACATCATTACTGAGCAAGAACCTCTGGCGACAGATGAACAAAGAGAAGCATATGACAGAAATGTCCCCAATGCACAGTAAGAGCTCTTTAGAGCTGACTTGCTTGTGGTGGGAGGGATTGAAAATTGGATTAACAAATAGATTAAATCTTAGTAAATGAGCATCACAACTCTCCTAAAATGCATTAGCTATCATAGACAATTAAAAAAACCCCATTCATCTACACAGTTATCTCCATTCACCACAGTATGTAAAATAAGTAAAAAGAAAATAAATGAAAAGTGATATCTGTGAAAGATGGGGTGAAAATAGAAGTCAATGAAGTCAGGCCCACCCCAGGACTTTGAAAAGGCATGCAAGAGGAGCCCTGTGCAAGTTCAGGAACGGGGTGGGATCCCCAAAGTTGAGCCTTCATTGAATCATATGAAGCAGTATAGTAACAGCATAAAGATCATGACTGGGGATGCTGTTATGGGTAACAGCATCATTTAAATTGAGTGTCTTTTACACTCAAGTATTGAGTCTTTATAATTAGAGTAATCAATAACAAACCATGCTCCTAGAAATCTATGCTGATCAACAGCACTCATCGTTAATGTACATGGTACATTTTGATGACT
This sequence comes from Columba livia, assembly GCF_036013475.1. Taxonomy (NCBI): domain Eukaryota; kingdom Metazoa; phylum Chordata; class Aves; order Columbiformes; family Columbidae; genus Columba; species Columba livia. The sequence continues at coordinate 13,715,731 of NC_088642.1, read as the reverse complement.
GTTACACTAAACTAATTGTGTAGTAGTAGGACTAGCACAGTTAGATTAGTTCCACAGGCAGGAAAGACATCAAGGGCAAGAGGAGCTAATGGAGGAGTTCATCGTTTTGTTGCACCCAGGCGATGCTGCCGTTTGAAAGGGAATGGATGGAACAGGCATTACCATACCTCAGAATAGCCAGACCAGGGTTTTGATATTCTTGTAGCCACAAAAAAAGTGAATGTACATTTTAAGATCAGCTGTAATTGTCTAATTATCATTATTATTTTAAAAGAAAAACAAATACTTGAGCCATCACAAACTCATGTGGGGAGACTTAAGGCTTGATTCCAGTTTCATTTACAGTAGGATCAAATAACTGTAACTTCCCTGACTGTAGTGAAATTGCTCCTGATTCGCAGGAGTAAGTGGCATGAGATTAGTCTCAGGACCACTGCTGTACCTAAAACAGATTTTCTACCAAAGCAGAGATAATACCCATTTCAGACATTTTCAGAAAATCTGTTCCCACCCACTCAAAAAGTTTGAAATCTGACCTATAGAAGAAAGTAGACAAAGCAGAGAGAGTTGTAGAAGTAGTACAACTATTCTGCCAAACATTTTGCCTATAACTTTGTAGACTATGTATTACAAAAGCAATTTTAAGTGAATGATTATGAGCCCAGCAAACGTGTTTGTTTTCACAATACATTTCCATCTGCCTTTTGTGCCATAGTCATTCTAAGTTATTCTTCACGACTTAAAAGGTATAGCAATAAATAAAACAGCATTGCTAGAGATACCTAAAAAAAGATAAGACATTAAAAATAAATCAAAAACCCCCAACAACAGATAAACAGTAATTCACAGCATTAAATGGGCCTCAGGACCCACATTTAAAGGAACCCAAAGCAGTATTAAAAAAACCCTCATAAAAATTAAGAGTGCAAACATATACCTATTAAACAGAAATAACCTAACAATGTAAAATTGAAATAAATTATAAAAAAATAAAATGAGGTCATAGTTCACTACATTGTGAAACTTAATGTCAACCATAATGGTAAATCATGCTGACCAGCACATATATCCATTCTGGAGGCCTTCACACTGTCTTTAAATTCAGATTTGCAAAACTCTACAGTGTAACATGATTTTTTTTTAATTGGGGTAAAACTTCCGAGACTGAAAAATCTAAACTGTCTTAAATCACAGAACAGTGATGCTGTTCCTCTGCAAGCAGCCTAGAGAAGGAAAGGAAGGGGGAGAGGAAGGAAGAAAGGAAGAGTAAAAGAAAAGGTGAGGAAAGAAGAAGGGAAAGAAGAAAGGAAGAGTAAAAGAAGAGGAAATGAGAGAGGGAGGGGAAGGGAAGGGAAGGGAAGGGAAGGGAAGGGAAGGGAAGGGAAGGGAAGGGAAGGGAGGGAAGGGAAGGGAAGGGAAGGGAAGGGAAGGGAAGGGAAGGAAGGGAAGGGAAGGGAAGGGAAGGGAAGGGAAGGGAAGGGAAGGGAAGGGAAGGGAAGGGAAGGGAAGGGAAGGGAAGGGAAGGGAAGGGAAGGGAAGGGAAGGGAAGGGAAGGGAAGGGAAGGGAAGGGAAGGGAAGGAAGGGAAGGGAAGAAGAAGGGAAGGGAAGGGAAGGGAAGGGAAGGGAAGGGAAGGGAAGGGAAGGGAAGGAAGGGAAGGGAAGGGAAGGAAGGAAGGGAAGGGAAGGGAAGGGAAGGGAAGGGAAGGGAAGGGAAGGGAAGGGAAGGGAAGGGAAGGGAAGGAAGGGAAGGGAAGGGAAGGGAAGGAAAGGAAAGGAAAGGAAAGGAAAGGAAAGGAAAGGAAAGGAAAGGAAAGGAAAGGAAAGGAAAGGAAAGGAAAGGAAAGGAAAGGAAAGGAAAGGAAAGGAAAGGAAAGGAAAGGAAAGGAAAGGAAAGGAAAGGAAAGGAAAGGAAAGGAAAGGAAAGGAAAGGGGGACTTATTTTAGCTTATTGCTTATTCTATCTTATTTTAAGATCTTGTGAGGGTACAAGATGTAGGTTACACCTTTGTAAGTATTAGGAAAGCAACATTTCAAATCCCATTTTCTGTTGTGGTCAATCAATTCATTTTACCACCAGGGTGCCTTTCCACCCCTCCCACACCCCAAAAAAAGGTATTGGCAGTTGACTATTTTCAATAAATTTTACCTCAATATCCATTCTCACTAGAACCTTAAACAACATTAATCATTTATCTTACAAAACTACTAAAAAAATTGCCTTCGTCTGAAAAATTTTTCTTTGTATTTTCCTGTAAATTAAAACATTTGTTAAAAATTCATCTATTAAAAGTTCACGCAACACTAAAAAAAAGGTTTCTGTACATTTATCCCCATCTTAAATTAAACAAAAAAGGTAAGACAAAGGAAGTTTGAATACTGTACAGGCTTGCAGGTAACCTCTTTCATCACTCTGAATGTTTCACTAAGCATTGTAACTCTGATACTGGACACCATTTCAATCTTGCTTCCGCAGTACAAAAGAAGCTCTCAAAAAAATGCTCATCTTGCCTTATTGAGCTGTCCAGGTGCATCACTGAAGCTTTCACATGACTAACATAAGGAATTCATAGCACCAAGCCACTAGACCAGTCAGATAGGTTTCTAGTACCACACGTGCACACTCACACATCTTTACTGGTGTAACTATGATCCTACACAGATGTTTTATAAATTTGCTGTCTCAACATTAAAAAATAAGTGCATCAAGTTTCTTTGTACATTCAAGTCACTTTCTAAGGCAAATTGTCTACTGTATGTACTCCTGACCGCTTTGGTATTTTGCTTCAGTTAATCAGCAGTGGACATGGGTTTCACACATGTGGACTGGTCATTTCTGGCTGGAGTGAGTGGACTTTCACTGGGAGCATGCCTTAGACCAACAATTCTGCATGTTGAAAGAAAGATTTTAGACTTCATGCATATTTGGCCTATGATTGTTATGGTATGTCAGTATGCAGAGTTCAAAGTAAAGTGGAAAACTGCTGATGAACATTTAGGTTGTGTGTCCCTTCCTAGCCACATTCTATTTCTTTTTATTTTCCAGCTATTAGTGCTGCAAAATAAGGATCCCCTTGGGACAGCTCAGATTGATAAAAATTTCATTTTTATTTTCATGTAAGAGCATAAACAGACTGCAGGAAGCGATACATCTATTGCCATGAGACTAATGCAGATCTAATTATTTATTACTTTCTCCTCCTACCCATCCCTTTCTCTCTCTTTTTGTTTCTTTAGAGGGCAAATGCCTCTACCTGGTAGAAGTCAGTTGGGGTTGCTAGTGCATGGTTTCCAAATGTTCAGCGGAGGTGAAACTGGATCTGTATTTTCACAGTAATTTGAACCATACTATGGGAATACTGTTAATTTCCCTTAGCAATCAGCAAAGACTGAAAAAATATTAGTGACTTGCATCACCATGACACAGTATAACATTTGGCAGGTATATAGTTCAGCAGTTGAAATAGATGGGTCAAATTTTTAGAAAAGGTGTTTGCAAACTGAACAATTTCTGGAAACAAAGTTTTATCTTGTAGAGCATGGCCTCATTTTTACAGCTCAATCTTGCATGCAGGAAAAGATTCGTCTTGCATAACAACAGTGCTGCTGCTTGCCAGAACCATGATGTTGAGGTCCTGCTGTTTCTCATGGGTCTCTTGGTACCATTCCCTCATTACTTCAGAGTCATGGGTTGGGATTAAGGTCACCTGCAACACAAAACAGAAGAAGTCCTGAGGAATGGACAACAGAAACAGCTGATAAGGAAAAACATGTTTGTAAGAAGCCCCAGCCAACAAGAATGTTACTGTTTGGAAAACAGTGGGTCTTTATGCAACAAATACTTGAATATATGGATGGATTAAAAATAAATAAATAATCACATAGCTAAAATAAAATTACTGCAAAGAATAAGTTTATAAAAATAAAACCATGATTTTGTAAGGTGTTGAGATGCAGCTTTCCAGAGAAGCAGTAGTCTGTAATCTGCACTGATACTATTCAGATTATGACCAAATATTTTGTTTACTTATAGATCATGATGGAACGGCACATGAAGTTTCCAAGTGTACATGATTAGCATACAATCCATTAAACATTCACACTCTTTCCTGCTTACAAACAGCAATGTTTCCAAACTTGGATCATATACGATATAGTAACAAGATGAAACAGCCAAGTGGCCCTGTAAATCAGCTCCCAAGCATTCTATTCACCGGGAACAGGTCAGAAAGGCCACAAATGTGGGAGCAGCTGAGTACTGATGTCCTCACACATCACCAGTGAAACAAGCTGCCCAGCTTGGTGAGCCCATTCCTGGGCAGCTCTCGCCCACTCCAGAGGCATTCTTGCTTCCTGTAATTGCTTCCCAGAGAAGGTTACCTTTCCAGGTAGGGATACAACTGACGAGCCTACCTGCAGGTTACTCTCCCACTGTGCCTTGCCCTCCAGCAGGGAGTCCAGAACAGCCCTGCTCGGCTCCTCAGCTGCAGCATCGTTCCCGCTCACCACATAGTAGGATGACCGCACCCTCTTGAAAAACTCAACATCAACATTCTTGCTGTTGCTGTGGTTGGGAATGTACACCAGATCCAAATACACCGGAGGTCCTGGAGGGACTGCAGTAGATTTTGCCACCTTAGTATTCCCAGGTCCTTCAGAAATCAAACAGCAAAAGAAAATATCACAGTCTGGTTAAAAACATGCATTTATTAATTACCGTTATAACTGCTGAGGTGAGATGTGTCGAATTGTGGCATTACCCTTATACATCTAATGACAGGTTCCAGCTTTGTTGTGTCCCAATTAGAATAGTAATGGGAGGAAAAACCTGAAGAACTGTAACTATAGAATACAATAAAAACTCACTACCACATAACCAACAATTGACTAAATCTTTTCCAGTAATATACTACTATCACCCAACAATTACTGTGTAGGGCTGTTATTACTGAACTGTCATTCAATAAATGGTGGTATTATTTTCCAAGTTAAGAAGTACAGCCTTTCAGAAGTCTCAGGTATGCATGATTATAAAACCTAGGGCCACACAGCAAGCCATACAGATTAGAAGCAGTCCTGAGATTTGGAGTATCACCATATAGCAAGTCATGGTAGCTGTTGTGCTCAGACTGCTTCACATGTGCAACATGAAGATACTACACATGAGCAGAAAGAGGGGCAAAGAGGAACCTGGGAGGACAGGTTGTAAAGCAATTACTTCAGGAAACTGAGAACAAGTGTTTGTTTGCCTGCTGGATCCTTATTTGCATACACAATTTAGCAACTTATCACAAAATGTAGAGGGAAGCATGCTTTTGTTGTGGTACATAGTAGAGTACTTGTAAGAAAAGCTTCAGTCAAAAGGGAGTTCAAAATCCAACCAATAACTTTATCTAGGTGATCGCCATTTATGTTCTATTAGCCTTCTCATGTTGTTACAGAGGGTGAAGTTAGGTAAAAAATTATCTGACCAATACGCTCTATTTAGGGTCACATACTGTAAGGTCAGCAAAGTCCATTACAGTTGTCTAGCATGCCCTGCCATTCATCACAGGGCAATGTGCCAAATAAGCATCATGATATAATATTTCCTGAATTAGAGAGTTTTTACTATGGAATATATTACAAAATATTTTATCATCAAAACATCTGTGATGGATCTTTCTGCATTGTGGATACCAAGGCTGGATACAATATTAGACCTTACATTTCACACTTACATGTCATTATAAAACAGAGGCTTGTCTTCTGCTCTAGTGTATACCTTAGAAGCATGCCTTAAAGAAGCAGCATCTCATATAGAGCTAAAGTGATGAAGAAATGCACAGCATGAGGAATTACACTGCTGCTTTGAAATGTATCTGCTAACAGAGATATGAAAACAATGTTCGAGAAAGGGACAATGGACCACTCAAAATGGGGAAGCTAAAAACAGTTGAATGCTGGTTTGTTTGTACTGAATCCTAGACCTGGTCCTTGTAAAAAAGCTTACAACAGAACAACAGTCCTGACAACAGCAGAATCGAAGTATCCCCCAAACACTCTCTAACAAGATCTGCCAGGAAAGAGTGGTACAATGCCTTTTTCAGTAATCTAATTAATATTTTATTACTACTTAGAATACACAACAGTCATTCAAAATGACATTAACTTTCTTGATTTTCAGTCATCATTGATGGCCTAAGACTTTAACCGGATTATGTGATGAACATGGTTAGTTCACTGAAAATACCCTTTCTACTGTTATAATTTTTTAAATACTCCTTTTAAAAATTAATGCAGCAAAGTAATAAAAGCATCCAATGGCCGATAGTACTTTTGCCTTCCACGATATTAAACTGCATCAATTTTGTTAAGAGAATTGCACCTACTTATTTCTTAGGATAAATATATTGGTTCACTTTGCTACCAATTTCAATTAATCTAAAGTGATACTTTTAATTCTAGTAGCTGGTTAACAGTTTAGACAGCTAGTGTTAAGTTCTTTTTTCTTTATATGCTCTCTGAGCAAACTGACACATCAAGCTTCTTAGATTACAAAAGTTAATTTAATTAATTTCATGCATTTAAATATGGCCTTTACAGGCTGGATTTATATTTAAAGCCTGGACTTTCTTTAGGGATTTGCTACAAACCACATTCTCAGCTGCTATAAAGGCAAACTAACTTCGCTGCCTCAACTGAGAAAATCTTAACACTACGGAACTGCTATCTGTCTTTACCTGGGGTTGCAGTCTTTGCTGACTTGGATGTTGTTGTATTTGCTGCATTCTTAGTGTCTTTATCTTTCTCTTCCACTCGGGACTTTACTTCTGGAGTAGAGATATTTTTGGTTGCCTTCTCCACAGGCTCCTTCTTTTTTGAAGAAACTGTTTTGGAAATTTTGTCTAAAGATTCTTTCGTAGCTGGCTTTGGTGAAGCCCCTTGTTTTGATTTACCATCACTTTTTTTAACAGGGGAAGATGACTTGGTCTTAGTACCCTGCTTTTTCGTCTTTGTCTTTTCTTTGAGGTCCTTCTTCAAAGGTTTACCCAAATTCTGATCAACAGGCAGAGCCTCTGGATCAACCATGGAAACATCAGGGTGCCTAGGGGAAGGGCTGCGATCCTGCATTGGGACAGGTGGTGGGTCAATATGTTTGTACGTAATTGTCTTGTCTGTTGGAATGGTTTCTGACTCATCTTCAGAGTCAATGTTAGCATCTGCAGTGATGGAAGGACATTCCTCCGTCTCAGGGGGAACATCTGAATCAGTCTGAGATGGGGCGGACTCGCTCACAGATGTGGGAGGGGTTTCATCACACTGCCGCCCTTGCTGCTTTCCCCCAGAAGGTGGCTGGCCTCCCCCAGATTGAGTTAATGGCTTCTCTTGATCTTGAGACTGTTCTTCACTTGCAAACCACTCAAGAGGGTTTGGGTTGATAAATGAGGGTGAAAGTTCAGTTTTGGGATGTTTATATTCACAAGAGGACACAAGGCACAAGTCAACATCTTGGCGGGATTCTGCTAACGATTTTCCCGGAGTGAAATGTGCAGTTGTTTCATAGGAATAGCTAGTAGCTTTGGGTGACCTGGTGGCTCTCCCAGTTGTCTCAAATGAGTAATCTGTGACTTCAGGTGAACTGGAGACTTTCCCAGTTGTCTCATAGGAGTAAGCTACTGCCTCTGGTGACATGGTGGTTCTCCCAGTTGTCTCATAGCAGGGGCTAATGGCTTCTGGTGACTTAGTAGTTTTCCCTGTTGTCTCATAGGAGTAATCCATAGTATCAGGTGATCTGGTAGTTTTCCCAATTCTCTCATAGGAATAATCTGCGGCCTCAGGTGATTTGGTGCTTTTCCCAGTTATCTCATAGGCATAATCTGTGGCCTCAGATGATTTGATAGTTTTCCCTGTTGTCTCATAGGAATAATCCTTGGCTTCAGGTGACCTCGTGGTTTTCCCGGTCATCTCATAGGAATAATCCATGGCCTCCGGTGACCTCGTGGTTTTCCCTGTCATCTCATAAGAATAATCTGTGATCTCAGATGTCCTCATATCTTTTGTCATTTTTTCATAGGAATAATCTGTGACCTCAGGGGACCTGGTAGTTTTCCTAGTTGTCTCATAGGAATAAACTGTGGTCTGAAGCGACCTAGGAGATTTTCCATCTGCCTCATAGGAGTAGCTAATATCCTCTGGTGATCTAGTAGTTTTCTCTGTGGTCTCATACGAATAGCTAAGATCTTCTGGTGACCTGCTACTTTTCTCTGAATCTTCTTTTTCTGGGCTGAGTAAATGTTCTGGACTGTGCTTTGTTAGAGGTTCCTGGTAACCAAATGCTTTGACAGAGGACATTTGCAGTGACAATGAAGGTGTGTGACTAGCTGATACTGCTCCTGTGATTTCAGGAGGTGAATCTGGAAAACTAGGAGAGTACAGAGGAGAAGATTCCCTTGGAGTTAATGGAGATAGGTCAGACTTTGGTGACAGCTTTTCTCCTAGGCTCTGAACCTTTTCTGAGGTAAAAGAATGTAGTGACATATCCGTGGGAGGAACGGCACCTGAAAAAGTTTCCTCTGGCAGTGGTGAGGTTACCTGGGAAGGTGTATGAGCTGATGATGTTGAGGATGATGCTTCGATTTGAGAAACCGAAATAATTTCTGAAATATCTTTCTCCTGAGAGTAAGATGACTGCTCCACAGGGGAAATCTTCCGTGCATAAGTAGGTTCCTGTATATCTGAAGGACTATAATCTACTTCTGTTGGTCCATTTTCAGATATATGTTGCATACTAGTGCCTAAAGTAGGATATTCTGGAGATTGCCTGCTAAAGTCCATTGCTAAAGACTGCTCGGGGGACTCCTGACCAAATTCTACTGACATAGCTGACTGCTCAGGAGATCTGTGATCATGCACCAGTGTTCTTGATTTTGCGGTTTTAGGTGAGAAATCTGGTGGAGAAATTGACATGGGCCTTGGGCACTCCTCCTTAGACGGAGACATTTCTGTTTCCTGGAAAGTTGTTGGTGTTTGTACGACTGACACTGAAAGGGAATCATCAACTTCCGTAGAGTGTGGAGATCCAACCTCAGCATGCAAGGAAGGAGATACATCATCAGTAGTTGGCTCTGGAAATGAACTAGTAGCGACAGATGCTGTAGAGACAGAAGCTACCCCTTCTATATGGGAATATGTGTCTTCTGCTACAACCTCATCAACAGGAGTTGCAGACTTGTCAGAAACAGTGCCTTCAGAAATGGACATTTTGGTATCTTCTTTTAAAGAACCAAACTGACTGATATCTATTTGAGTAGGTGAGAGATCACCTGCAAACTTCCTTTCATCCAAGGCCAGTGAAGACTGCGAGCTGCTGGGCTCTGTATCCTCCATTTTCCTCTCTAGGCTGAAGCCTTCCTTAATTACCATAAACTCCATGCTTTTTTCATCTTGTTTTTCTTGAAAAAGGCCCACGGAGCTGGCTTCAGAAGCTGGGCTCATCTGAACAGGTGATTTTTCTTTTTCAGGTTTGCCCTCAGAAGGACTTTCATAATCTCTGGTGGGAAACTTTAAATCAGCACTCAAAAATGTATCATAAGCAGTCTCTGAACCGATGAGTGGTGGACTCCGTAGAGGTGAGAGAACCTTTTCAATAGGAGATTCTGAATCTGGCACAGGCTCATCCATAGGGCTTACTCTGGATTTTGCAGATTCATCTTTGACTTCAGTGAATTCAAAGCTAACAGGAGCTTCTGTTGACTTTTCACTGGTTTCAGAGGGAAGTTGACTGGACTTTTCATCAGTGGGAGACTGATAATAAGGTGTGTGGCCAGCACTACCAGCAGCAGATTGAGAAGGAGATGCTACCTCTAAGGTTTTATCTTCAGGGCTTGCACAGTGCTCTTCAGCAACTTCTTGATGCACATCAGGCAATGTAGAAATGGGGACAGGCTCAGATGAGACCTTGATCTCATTGGGAGTGAGCGAAAAGTTCACGCTACGTTCACTCAGTGGTGTTTTAGCAACAGGTGACGGAGGGGACAAGCTGTCAGCTGGACTCTTCTCTGGACTATGTTTTCCATCAGCACCTTCCTGATAGGGTTCTTTGATTTCCAGTTTAGCAGTGCTTTGGATTTCGCTTTCTTTCTGCCGGTATACATCTTGGAATGCAGATTTGCAGAATTTGTCTTCCTCTAATGAAGAGGGTGGTGAGATGGTAGAAGCTGAAGCATTATAATCTTTACCTTCTGTGGCTTCTGTTTTAGATCCTTCAGATAATCCATTAAATGCATCTGGAAGTGGAGACAGTTTAGGTCTGCCAAATTCTTGAGAGTACAGTGATGTCTCATACTTGGTAATGTTCACATACTCCTGAGAGGGTGACTCGCTTTCCTCATTGTTAGTTTCATCACTCATGACATCCCGGGGTGTTGACATCTCATCCATTGGAGTTGGTTCACTGGATATTTCAATGGTAGACTGTGTGTATCCTGAAGTAGCAGTGAATTCCTCGGGTTGATCTTCCCTATTTTCTTCATCAGAAACAGTGGCTTCACTTTCTGAGCCACCAGGTAATGTCTCATCATGGATAGAAGAGGCTGGTTCAACTGCTGGAGATTGAGGTTCTGAGCGTTTTGCTGGTGTAATTATAAGTAGGCCATATTTATCTTCAGCTTCACCAGCTTCTGCAGCTTTGTCTACCACAGCCATCACATAATCTTCTTCAGCTTCTATTTTTTCAGTTTCCTCTTCATCTCTGACATCTTCTGCTTTGTTTTCCTCCTCTTCTTCAGTCCCTTCAGTTTCTGCCTTTTCTATTGCTTCTTCCCTGTCTTCCTCAGCCCGTTCATCTGATGCCTCATAATATGCCTTTTCATCTTTAATGTTACCATCTGCTTCAGCCATTATTTCTTCGGACTTCTCATCGGCTTTTCTTGCTTTCTCCATATATGGCTTTGTGCTGTCCAGTGGTGTCTTTTCTTCTTCATCTTCACCATGTTCTTCAGCTTCTTCTGTCTCTGCCTTTTCCTCATAATCTCCTGCTTCAGATGATTCTTCTAAGCCAGTTCCTTCATCTTCAAACTTTTCATTGTCATCAGCCCTGTGCTTCTCCACAGGTTCCAATTCTTCAGGTGTCTGTTCACACTCACCCTCAGCTTCTGTGGTAGTTATGCCTTCATCGGAGGACTCAGCAGGTCCTTCATTATCAATTTTTCCTTTTTGTACTGTGCCAGTGAGTTTCAGTTCATCCTCTATAAGTGCAACTTGAGGCTTTGTTTCCTTTATTGTTTCTATTTCTTCAGCTTTTAATTCCTCAAAATCCTTGGTTAAATCCTCTGGTGAAGACATAAGGGATCTCTCTGCTTCGAGTTCCTTTCCACTGGCTGCAATTTCTGCAGCTGCTACAGCTGCTACAGTTGTGGCAGCGACTCCAGCTGCTGCAAGAGCAGCTTGTGCTCCACTGACTTTGATCTCTTTCTTCACTGTCTTAACTTTTCCTTTTTCCTTTGGCTTTCCTGCAGGTACTGCTTCTTTTTTAGCAGGTTCCTCCTTCTTTTGTGGTTTAGGTTTTGCTGCTGGCTTTTTGGCTTCAGTCAAAGGAGAAGGTGTCTTCTTTGTTTCTTTAGGAACCTTTTTGATATCCTTTTTGGTTTCTTTTTCCTCCTTCTTGATTTCCTTCTTCTCTTCCTTTTTAACTTCTTTTGGTGAAGCTTCTTTCTTTACTTCCTTCTTGGTTTCCTTCTTCTCCTCTTTTTTCACCTCTTTTTTAACATCTTTCTTGACATCTTCTTTTTTGGGCTTTTCTTCTTTTTTGATGGGTACTTTCTCCTCTTTTTTAGAAATCTCTTTTTTTGTTTTCTCTTTGTCCTCTTTCTTTTCTTCAGGTTTTGCTTTGACTTCCTTTTTCACTGGCTTCTCCTTTGACACTTTTGGTTTTACATCTGTACCTTGTTTTTCAGGAGTTTCAGATTTTGCTATTTGTTCTTCTTTACTTATTACATCTTTTTCTGCCACTATGGGTTTGGTCTCAACTTTTGTTGGTTTCTCTTTTTTCACTGGAACTTTTTCTTTGCTTTCCACCTTCTGAGGCTTCACAGGCTCTGTTATTTCTTCTTTAGATTCTTTTCTTACAAGCTTGCTTGGTGTTGTCTTTGCAGCAGGTTTGAGACTTTCCTTGCTGTCTGCTCGTTGTTTCAGCTTTGTTTGTTTCACAGCAGGACTAGCAGTGATCCCGGTTAGGTCTTTTTGTGTAACCATTGGTTGTTTAAGGAAGTCTAAGTGTTTGAGTTTTTCTAGTCCTTCTAGGATATTATATTGGGTGCTGTTTCCAGGAAACAGAACTCGGATTATTTTTTCTGCAGGATTAGCTGGGTGCCACACAATCAGAGATGAGACAGAGGTGAAGTAGGATAATGGAATGTCTAATTCTTGGCCATTTGGTAGCAGGAATTCAGCTTTATTTTTGTTAGTACCGCTCCACTGCTGCATAAAATATTGCATCTCTTTGCTATTTTTGACAGGATTAAGAACATACATCTCGAGCTTGCCAACTCCCAATTTCTGAAATAAAATGATGGGGTCAATAGTATTTCCTGCATTTCTCAAAAGAGGTTCTGGTTTCAAAGACAATTTATTTAAATACTGGAGAGTAAAACAGGCTTCTTCTACACTCCTTTTTACTTTAAGGCTAGGATCCAGATTCTTCAGGTTCTCAGGTACATTAAGGAATACAACTCCTAAATCAGGTGAGATCAGATTTTTCATCCAGTCACTGTTGGTAGTAGATCCTTGGGACTGTTCCTCTTCTAGTTCAGCTATCTTTCGCTGAAGCATGCTATTGATTCCTGGCAGGTTGTCATCTCCGATGTGAGTGAGCAGAATGGAATCTACCCTATCTAAGTGACGAATAAGTTTCCAAAAGCAAGACTTTCTTTCAGATCCTCCATTGATAAGAATGTTGAATCCATTCACTGCAAACAAAGCAGAGTCCCCTCTTCCCCCTGGGAAAATATAACAGCAGGGTTTGGAGAGTTTCAAGAAGCCTCCTGAGGTTGGAGGTTCCAAAATGTCGAAGGGTGATGGCACTTCTACTGATTCTGAAAGATACTCTGTGAATTCAGAGAGTCCTTCCATTTCAGGCAATATGGAGGCTGAGTTGAGTTTAATGTTAATAAAATCTTGAAGGTTGTGTCGGTCAAGGTTGGAATTTTTCCAGTCCCCTTCCTCAGGACAGAAAAGAGTTAGGCTGGCTTTGTTGGCAGGGTGTGTGGTGCTCAATAATTCACCAATCTAGAGTTATAAAACAAAAACACAAGAAGATGCACGTAAATTCATTTTTTTAATGACAATTAGTGTTAGGACATAATCTCTCCTGATCAGATTGATAAAAACTTTTTTTGCATTTGCCTCTGCATTGTTTACTATCCACCCTAGAAACTAAAGGAATCTGTTACCACAGCTAGTTTGTTGTTATTGTTTTTTTAATACAAAGCATGACCTTATTTCTGCTCCCTATTGCCCAAAGAATGACAGTACCCCAAGGTTCCCCCTTCCCTCATCCTCCCTTTACAGGAGAGTGGTACAAGCTTTTATACTGAGAAGGAATGAGGACTACAAGGCTAATGCTGTCAAAGCTCCCACTATCCCTACCAGTCTCCCTGCTGTCTCAATCCATCCAGAAGATGCCAGACAAGTATCTAAGGGACAAAGCACATTCTCTTAATGGGCAGAGAGTAACTGCGACCCAGAAGAGGCCAGCATCCTCCCGGGAGCAGCTGCCTTCCTCTTCTCTCATGGGATATATTCCACCACGCCATCGTTACTGCGTTTTTTTCTGCAGACTGGCTCCTGATATGCCAGCACAGCTCTCAGATTAACATGACTGGCTGCAGAACTGTTTTCCAGAACACTAAAAAATGAGTTATTGCTTCAGAAATGCAAACAGCTACAGGTTTTGCATTTCTGAGGCTATGAAGTACATGACTAAATAAAGAGCCAGAAAAATAAGTGTTAGGGTTAAAGGCTGAGGGAGCTGGATCTCTTTAGTTTGGAGAAGAGGAGACTAAGGTGGGGGTTTATTAATGTCTATAAGTATATAAAAGGTGAGTACCACGAGGATGGAGCCAGGCTCTTCTCAGTGGCAAACAATGATAGGACAAGGGGTAATGGGATCAAGCTGGAACACAAGAGGTTCCACTTAAATTTGAGAAGAAACTTCTTCTCAGTGAGGGTGACAGACACTGGAACAGGCTGCCCAGGGGGGTTGTGGAGTCTCCTTCCCTGGAGACATTCAAAACCCACCTGGACATGTTCCTGTGTGACCTCATCTGGGTGTTCCTGCTCTGGCAGGGGGATTGGACTGGATGATCTTCTGAGCCAGTTCCTTCCAATCCCAAACATACTGTGACTGTGAAATGGTCTTGCCATTACTTTGATTTAAAACTATGGACCACAATAGTTGAAGTCTAGAATAACTCCATCAATTTTGACAGTATTTGATAACATACTAATACCAAAACCAGCTTCTGAAATAAAGGCACAGAGAACAAGAAGTTCTATGCCATAGTATGAAGAGTTGTTGTTCTATTCCTGTATGAACTAAAAAAAAATAAATTTGATGGTCTCAGATTAGTAGACAAACAAACATAAAAAGGTATGTTATATTTTATAACTTGTCCCAGTTTCACAGATACTTTCATTTGATTTTTTTTACTGACAGTTAGGTTACATGTAGCCCATTTCTGTTCTATTTGCGCTTAACAAAGAGACCACCAAATGACATAAACTACTTCTTTAAAGGAGTAATTCAGACACAAAATGTCAGAACAAAGCATGCCAGCACAGCATCATGCAAAATACCCCAACATTCTTTGCAGACACTCAATTGTCAGTTCAAGCTGTAAGAAGAGTTTTCATAAAGATAATATAGATAATGCTACAGCTGAATAATTCTGAAGTCTTGGACCATGAGCTGAATCAGCAAAAGAAATGAATATATAAAAAATTAATGAGGTTTGATTGTGGTACAATTCATGGGGCCTCCACATGTGTATATCTCACTCCCTTTCTTGGTGTTACATAATTTATTTTCAGCATTTACCCAAAATAAAACTCAACAAAGATGCATTGGCTGTTATAAAAAAAAAATAAAAATCCAACCAATACCTAAATAAAGCAGAAAACAAAATTTTTCTATCTTCTTTTGTCAGCCCTACTTAACATAAAAAACGTCTGACAGGAGTACAAATAAATCTCACCCATATATCAGACATGGCTTTGTATGAAAAGGAGCAAAGGAGAAAAAAAAAGGAAAAAATACAAGGAGAAAAGGCAGGAAAGGATGAAAGATAAGGAAAATAAGAGAACCATTCCTGTTTTATTGAAGAAATAAGAAAAGAGGGGCAACACAGACCACAGTTCTGGAATGGATTTAGGATCTCAAGTATATTTCTTTTTCTGTGTCTCTGGTTAGGGTTGAAAACACATTATTAGAAAGAGAAAAAAGTAGTGAAAGATCACTTCCTCCAGATGAATAAATCCAAGTCTGTTGCATAAATAAGGATATAACATGAGTTACAGACTCTTTCTCACTTAGGGCAAATTTTCTGGCTAGATAAAAACATCATATGGTAATACACTGGGCTAATTAATATACTGGGCCTAGTTTTGAGGTTAGTCCTCTCCAGTTTATACTCTATCATATTTGGATTTCTGCTTAAAACTCCTAAATTCTTTATTTTCTACTAGAATTTGGCACTTCCAATGCAGACAGTGTTAAGCCACTGGCAGCACAGGCCAATGAAAAGTTGGAGAAAAATTATTGCAGACATAGATCACATCTGTTAGGAATAGCAAGCTCAGGAATACCCCAGAAAAGGCCTCAATATATTTCCATTTCAAATTCGAAGTCACTCTGGGAGTGAAGAAATGTATCTGCAAACCTGATTGTCTTTTCAAGCACTGGGAGATATCCGTTGAGGAATCCTCAAGTGTTAAAGGTGTCACAGCTGGTAAAGGCAAAGAGCAAGCTGGCTGCTCAGAGAAAACACAATATTTTTTTCCTATCCTGGATCAGAAAGGCTGAAAGAAAGGTTTTCCTCTGCTAGCTGTTGTTGCAGAGGCAGTGGAATGGTACATCTTCAGTCTTATGGCATGGAAGAAGTTGAAAACACATATTTGAAGCATTACCCGCAGGGAGTTCTTCAGGATAGAGGTGAATTTCTGAATTAGACTTCATAATACAACCCCACAAAGAGCATTTACTGATTTGTAAGTACATACCATGATCATAGTTCAGGTTTGATCTGGTGAAGTAAAAAGTGGCAGAGGCCAGAAATACAACTCTACGGAGTGCCTACATGTTTATGGAATTCATGTTGGAAAAGACCTTTAAGATCATCAAGTCCAACCATAAACCTAACACTGTCAAGTCCCCCAGGGTCAGGACAGGACAGGAATTCTTTACTGTGATGTCCGCTTACAAGACCACTAACCACCCTCTTCTAGCCTTTTTTCTATTTTTTTTACCAGTTTATAGACCACCTACAAATTTCTTGGTCACGAGACCCTTTAAACAATGTCACATACACAGACTGCAGTACACAGACTGCAGTATGGCATATGTGATCTTCCTTTGTTTTTGTGAAATCTTGTAGAAGCAGTGAGAGCCGAAGGCTTCAGAAACAAGAAGCTGGAAGCCAACATCTCCCAAGAGCCAGGGTGGCTGGTGACCCTGGTGCCAGCCGCAGAGACGAGCCAGTGAGCCTTACTCATCACCCACGGGAGTACGTCCTGCACACCCACCACTGCGGCAATACCTTGTCAGCTGTAACTCATGGCCAACCACCACCCCTGGCTGCTTTCCAGCCAACAGTTTTGTTTCCTAATTATAATGGCAGAGTTGGCCCCTAGTTTTGCATGTAGGCATAAATGTGTTACTCATTAGCCAGAGCTGCAAGGAACGTGGGTTTGCAATTTCATAGAAAAGTAGCTTTGCAAACTGCCAGTGAGTTTTAGACATTGTACATGTATCAGTGAGCAGGAATCTAGCTCCTTCCCCAACCCTACAACCATAGGCTGAAAAAGAGGCTTTGAGAAAAGGATCAAATGGATACAATAAGGTCAGCTGGAGCTCATGCAAACTTTGTTTTTTCAGTGCTGAACTTTAAGATCTCACCCCACTGACATGCTCCTAAATGATTTTAGAAACAAAATTCCTAGGGATGCAGCCATACAGTTTATTTAAATATATACCACATACAGCAGCCAAATTAAGTGTGACAGCTTGTTTACTAAGGGTTCCTGCCCTATGGGAGCTTTCAGACACAGTACATTAAGCAAGACAGCAAAATAACAAGTCACGAAACAAATGGCATTAAATACTGGTATACTTCATACTTATCTCTTTGGTACATAAAAATCACAGGATTTACAGATTTCACTGGCCAAATTTTAAGCACTACAATAAAGAAACATATCAGGTAGGTGGTGCAAAAAACCACAGCTATTCCAACAGGCAGCCTCTGTCTTATTTTATGTCACCTATTCGTTAGCTGCCACCAGGCAAGAACCTGATGTCAAGATCAATTTGACTGCTTTCTATGTGCACCTTAGATTAACAGCCTGTATATTTTAAACACAGCATTATTTCCTTCCCTTGTAAAAAAGCTCTCTGATTTTCTGTTTCTGGAAGTTACAATTTAATTGCTCAAATTAATATTTAATACTTTAGTTAAGCCGCTAAAATCAGATCTAAATTAAATTAAATAAATGTTCCAAAAGAAAGCCTAAAATGAAGAGAAAAAACCATCAGCATCCAGCTGCCAGCCCTAAATCTGACAACACAGAGACCCTTTTTAAGTCTTGTAGAAGCCTATGCCATCACATGACAATGGATGGAAGAAACTTTTCTGAACTCACCTCTTGATCTGTGAAAATCTCAATGAAGTTCTGAAAGGAGAATGACCCTGACTGAAGAATGAGTTCGCCTGTGTTTTCAAAGCATTGTCCAGTTAGTACAAGGAGCTTGTGTCTTGCAGCATCTGTGATCATTAAACGCACCTAGAATGAAGGAGAGAAACACATTAATAATGGAAGTAACCATGTGTTTCTGTATTCCACTGAGAATGTGTAGTTTATCTCTCCTAATTTAAAACATATTTTGCACCAGAGTCTCCAAGGACTGTCAAAACATTATCAAGTTTTAGTGTTGTTTACAAAAGACAATGAGAAAGGGTAAAAAGAAGGGACAAGAAGCAATTAGAGAGAAGGTCTGATGAATAAACCAGACTAATGACAAGGAAAACAGAGCAAGAAACAGAGCAGAGTAAAATTTGAATGCAAAAAACCCCATATTTTCAATGAACAAATACATTCATTGTACAACTCTTGCCGAATTTTAATATCACTGTATCAGGACAGCTTTGGAGAACTGTGTCCCATGTGCTAATGAGGGGCAATTGCATGTGTCAGACTCAGTTTTTGGAAGGGTGATCTTCTTTTCCTAGAGTACAGCATTATTTGCCATTCAGTTGCAAAAACATCACTGAAACATAACAGCCACAAAACACAGACAGAAGTGTCATATTTGAGCTGTCGTTCTTTTGTAACCTGGATCATCTACAAAGTTAAGGGACAATTCTGCCTCACGATAACCGTAAGCTTGAACTTCGAGTACTCAGTAAGTCACATGCACCATTTAAATCTTATGATGTCCCTAACTATGGACACCATAAGTTTTTGAGGTGTATGAGCCCGACACTGTTTTCAATATACAGTAGTAAGTAAAGTGGATGCCTGATGGCACAAATGAACTTGCTACTGAGAAATAACCTTCCACATTATGAAATAAGTCTTAACTACTTTAAAGTAGAAGCTCATTACTTTAATTGACCCTCACTACAGCTATAAATAATTCCAGGGGGAGATTTACTTGCATACTAAGAGAAATCCATATACTCAGAATACTTCTGTTGCCTGAATTCAACTTAAATTTAAGAACAAAACAAAACTAAAAACCTTTGTAAGATTCTGTACTGTTGCTTAAGTTTTTTGCAAATACTTCGAAAATCTTGTCCAACAACAAAATATCAATTCAGCCTCAGCTAAAGTGTAAATTTCGAGCACACTAATTTCTCTGTTTAAGGAGCAACTAAGCTAAATCAGAATAGTGATTCCAGAACAAGGCTATCCACACATATATTAAACTAAAAGAGTAGAGTCCATTTGGAACAACTCCACGTGATACTGCATATAAGCTCTATCTCCATGGAGATGACATAATCACCTCAGCTCTTCTAGCAAGCTATTCTTTCCATTTTTTATATTGATTGTTAAGCAATCAGTTGTTCTAAAGAGCTCCTGCTCACACCAGGGAGGCTGAGCCAGGGAGGCTCGACCTGAATCTCTGCTTAACAACTCATGTTTTCAGTACAAGTAGAAAAGAGGCACTGAATAGCATGTATCTGGAAAAAAAAATCCCAATTCTACCACATTTTCATTGTTACTTTATTGAATAAGCGACCCTGATACTGAGCAGCAGAAAGCTCCTTTAACTAAACACTAATGCTGGTCTGTCACTAATTGCGCTAAATAATTATAAATTCAGCAATATCCTTGCTGGATCAAGAAATCTATTTCTGTTTCAGACAAAAATATAGATAAGTGTAGCCAGCTGTCTGATGTGTGTCACTGAAATCTTGTCTCTCTTAGCTGTATTAAAACCATAAAAGAGCTGGCTTCCTCTTCTATGTTTTCTCTCATTGTTGGCAGCAGTGCTGGGCAGTCTGCCAGCTTATGTGTACATTCACCAGATTTTCCAACACTAAAATTATTTCCTGACTTGTGAATCACTGCTATGTGATTGTCACGTAGTTTCCCTTCAAACTATTTTATTAATCAATGATGAAATAGGTTCTGCAGAGCTAGCAAACTATGGCAAGAAGAAAAGTAAATAAATGCTTGCAGACTACAGAGCATAATATATGATACACATCAAAGACCTTCGAGAGACACATAAATTCTATGTCTGGGTATAATCAAGGCTTCCTGGAGGACTACCAGAAATTCATCTCCTGATTTCAAGACCACTCAGTTTCAGAAGAAATACTGCAAGGTGACGATTCTGTTCAGCTTTGCCCTTGGCTGAAGTCCCAGACTGTTTGAATGAAGTGAACAGAAAGATGTGGCCTCAGTCAAAGTTGAGGTAAAGATGGAGTGTGAGCAGAAACAGAAGCATCAGCAGATACACAGTTCTCTAGACTTCTGGATAGGTTCAAATTCCTCTTCTGCTGCAGTCAGGACTCCATGGTATATCACTGTCTCCCCAGATGCAACCTGGAAATCTCCTGATCTGTGAAACTAAGTTTTCTATTTGCCATAATGAGTAGAGCACATCTATTCCAACCTCTGATTTCATTTTCTTGCCTCTTTCTTATCATGTTTTTCTGGCTTGTGTCCAGTCAGAGTCTTGCTTAGCCAGTCAATTTAAATCTCAGATTGTAACTCTGGCCATGACCAGTTTGGCAAGATGAAAGCAAATAAAAGATTGTCTCCCACTGTCTAGCGAGAGGAAATTAACAGTAACCTAGCTAAACATTTTCCAGAGCCAAAGGAGTAAAGCCAGTGTTCAAAAGTCATTAATGGACCTCAGACTCTGTTCTTCCATGCAGTCATCCATCAAAGGTATGACAAGCAATAGCAACAGAAACAGCATGTCCCTACTTTTGGAAGGTTTTTTGGCTCTTCTCCTCCTCCACACACGAACACACTTTATAGCTTTTTAGCCTGAATGTCTGAGTGTATTAACAGCTACTACCCAGCTGGCCCCTTTGCTCCATACCAAGTACTTCTAATGCATTATAAGAGATTTTCATGCACATTATTTTAGTGAATGAGCTGCCATTAACTAAGCTGACTTATTTAAACTTTCACAACTTCAAAAATTTCATTTGTTTCAGTGTGCTTCCTCCTGTTTCTGTTTAATATCACTTAAGGCTGGTAACAAAACAGATTTTTCACAATGTATTACAAAGAGAGATGCTTCATTTCCCAACAGAGATCATACTATGTCAGTGCTCCCCAGCACTGGCTGGCAATGCAATTATCCCTGCTTTTTCAATCCTCAGTCTCACTAGTGAAATATGTCAGAATTGTCTTTGAGCTACACACTCAGCTCTTTGACTCTATGGAGTTCATGAGGAATTGTCACCCCTCTTTTGGGGCACTGTCCAGAGTCCACTGATCATGTCACATGCTTTTTGAAGAACAGATAGAGCCACCTAGAGCCACCACCACACATATGGCAATTCTTCCTGAAGACCTAAATTTGTCTCACAGCACCTGGTTTCTTTTCAGGCCCTTTTTCATGTGTAAAATAGTAATTAATGAACGAGCAGAAGGCAAGCATGTGCAGTTTCATCACAGCAGCCTCCACTTCATCAAGAAAGAAGTTTGGTGCACTTTGGGGAAAGGAATGCTTTTATCAGAGGTGTGTTTCCATCCTATGCCTCTGAGGTTTTATCAGGAGTCTGGAAAACTAGGGAGAAAATCAAGGGATGGCTGATGTTTCTGATGATATTTGCTCCTAACATGTCCTTTCATCCACAGTTATGACCTGTTTTCATCCTGCCCACATAATGGAGCTTTAATGACAGGTCCAGACTTACCTCAGTACTAACTGCTTCATCTGAGGGGTTGATCAGGACTACAGTTTCTAAGACATCACTTCTGTGGTGAAGAATCTTCTGACCTGCAAGCACAGAGAGAAAGAAGAGACAATAAATTAAGTTCAACCATAGTGTTTTAAAACAGCACTTTCCATCAGCTGTTTCTACATCCCGCTGTGTGACAGCTCTCTGGTTACCCAGAGAAGTGCACACTGGCCAAAGCAACTGCTGCACTGCTCATCTCTTCAGAAACACCCATGGCACATGATTATGCAGGCCAGGAACACCACTCCAGAAAGCTCAAGGTGAGGAAAACAGACTAGCTACAGCACTGGATCCTGTTTCTTCCCCTGGCAGCAAGAGTTACTGTAGCTCACCTTGGTCTCACAGAGCTGATGCGCGTCGGGGACTGGAGTAACTGTCATCAGGTGAGCGTCTGGACCTGTATTTCATGGGTGTATCTACACCACAGATCTGAGATTATGCCATCCTGTAACATGCCCAGGTGGTTTTAAATAAGCTTTTCCAGGAACTATCAGAGGATAATTGCAGCAGCAGGGAAATCAGCACGTGCTGCGAACCTCCCCTGCAAGAGCGCACTGAATACTTGGGCTGCACAGCGATGTTGCCCGTCACGCTAACAAGCACAGTTTGTGAGACCAGCTCCCCACCACCACCAGCACCATCCTGCATGGCACGAGTGTGCTCCCCATCACGCACCATGGGATTGCTCTGGAGCCAGGCAGCCCCTGTGCAGAACCCAGGTCTCTGGTTGCACCAAACCAACCAGATGAAAGCTGGGACCTACCCAGCCAAAACTTCCTTTTCAGCCTTCTGCTAATACTGATTAACACCAGGACACTGCAAGAAAATCCCTAGTGGGATGGTCAGACACTTGCCATTCTGCCCTGCTTCATCTTTCTCCTGCTTACAAAAGCTATAGCGAGCAATGTTAGGCAACAAGAGTGAATGGACATACAAAGTACAGCTGCCTCCTACATAAATAACATCTGGGCAATTTTGGAGAAGCCTCACAGCTAGCTTTCATACTCAGTATGTAGTCTGTCTCTTTACTTAATAGTGATATTCATGTGACTGGGAGTGGATGCCAGAAAAACACAACAGGACTCTTGATATTTTTGTCTTCTTATGGTAATTGGCAAGTTCTTATCAGGGTCTTTTTCTGTGAGAACTGCAGTGAGATTAATTAGCAGCCGTATTGTCATTCAGAAATCCAGACTGGTAATTAGTCCAAAAAAAACAGAAGAGCTGTCTCTTCTGAGCAAACTGCTCGTTGCAATATTAATCAATTAAAATAATTAATTAGACTTAAAAGGAACTACGAGGGACACAGAACAAGTCACCTATTTGCGAACTGAGGAAAAACTCCTCTGTAAAGAGACGCAAAATAAGGAGGCTGGGAATGGCCAGGCTAAAAGGAGCTCTGCATTCTTGGGAGAGGCAGACAGGCGGGAGCAGGCTGAGAGGGTGGGCAGCCAGCCTTTCCCACCACCCCGGGGCTCCCTCCCTGCTGCCCCCAGCCCCCCCAAAGGCAGCCCCCCACCAGGCAGCCAGCCCTGCCTGCGCCAGTGATGCCCTCCTCCTCCTGACCCACCAGGCTCGCAGCGTGCTTCATCTTTTGCTGTTGTTCTGGGGAAGCTCTGCATTTATAAGCGTAAGAGTTTGCAATCAAATAGTAGAAAGTGTATGAGAAGGAAAACATTTTCTCAAGTAAAATGTGAGATCAGGTTGTAGTTTACTGTCTTGTGTATGACGGTGCCTAGACTTGTGGATAATAATGTAATTTGTTTGAGGAAACCTGGTTTTCTTAACTTAAATTCTTTTTGCTATACTTGAAAGGAGACAGACTGTATATTAGGAAAGGGGAGGAGGGCCGGCCTCCGTCTGCAGCATTACCCTTTGTAAATCAATTTATTCTAATAGTGCTGCTTTCTTGCCTAACAAGAATGCATATATAAGGATACATTCGATAAAACATCCAGATGGCTCTGTTAATGCAGACTCCTTCAGAAAATGCTACATGATCTGATGTTTTAGTTATTTCCCTCAAATGAAGAGATTAGGCAGTTCATCAAATCTCCTCTTCAGTGTTGGGAAGGAAACAAAATAAATCATCACCTTCAGTTTCCACAGAAATTTCTCACTTAATAGTTGGTGACACGGAGCACAGACTTTGCTTCAGGCCAGACTAAGCCTCATATAAGATTAGATATTAACACATTAAACTCGGGTAGAAAATAAATGCAATTAGCCACATGCAAAGTTAGACAAAGATGCATAATGTCCACCTGACTCAGGGCACCCGCTTTGGACTTCACTGAAGCTGCTCCCAGTCGTGTATCTGAGTAGCTGGGAGGGATGTGACCTGAGGAGTCACAACTCTTGCTGACCAATAGGGTTTTACTTACACCCTATGCTCCCATGGGCCAGATGCCCATCTCCAGTGGTTGCGTTGTTTCATGCACCTTGAGATTGATCTCCAGAGGCAAGCATAGAGGTCTGCACCATGTTCATGATGCCTGTTTAGAGCTGTATGGGTGACTGCCTCCCTCTTGGACTTCCCATTATCAACATGTGTTATGGCTTATCAGAGGGTGGGGACCAAGCACTGGTAGGGTGTGGGTCACTACAAGGACTCCCATCCCACGTAAAACTTTGTACATTGGTGGCTATTTACTGCCATCTGTAACACAGTCCTGCATCACTCCTCAAGAAACAAAAAAATATTTCTATTATTAAAACTGTTTACAATTTTGTAAGAGCAGCACAGGCTTACCTAGAGTTCTTTCTTCAACTCTGAGAAAGGGTCTTTAACAAATGCAATCACTAAGGAAATGGTATTTTCCCAACAGGACAACATTGTATGGCAGAGCAGTAGTGTGCAACCTTTTTGCTCAACATTTCTGAGTACAGATGGCAGGGAAGGCTTGATATATTTTAATTCCTACTCAGGACAATAGCCTGTTGATTGATAAACACACATAGTCCCCGCTGCCTTTGCATCTGTGGCAAGCGAGAGATGGATGACTGAAAATATTACCAGCTAAGGATTTCATATATGTCAGCATATAGGAGGCCTTGGGAGCAAAGTAGGAGAAGAGAAAAGGAGTTTTACATTCTATTTCTATGCATCTAAGCACTAAAGGTCAAGGCATGGGCTAATCAGTCAATCTTTTACATTTAATTAAATTGGTAGAAGAAAATACACCTTTTGCAAAAAACGGAAGTAATAGATAGCCTAAGGAACACAACAAAAGTCTTGACCACTGAACAAGAAATCAGATGGAGTGTGGTCCTTGAGCTGCTAAGACTCTGAAAGACAGTATTGGGGTTTGTCAGTCACTATGCTGGAAAGCAATAACAGATGTTCAAGAATTGCTTCAACTACATCTGTTTCAGATTTATTAACACCATGTCTGATGAAGGTTATCAGAAGTTATCACATCCCTTGCACATGATATATTTAAAGCAATACATTCCTTTGGAAAAAAAAGGAGCTTTTCGCCTACCCAAGGTAAGTGCAGTAATCCATACTCTTTAAGTAAGTTCAAACTGCTCATTATTTTGCCTTATTTTTCTAGTGGGAACTTCAAATTTGTCCTTCAAAAAAGACATGTTAACCTTGTGTTCAGCATGGTTGTTTTATGTTATCAACAGAGTATTCAGAGTTGTAGATGACTGGTCATCTGGTGGTTGCTATTTCTTGTACTAGCAGAATAAATCTATATTTCCTTGTTTTCAATAGGAAGATCAATGGGCATAAATTGTCAAATAATGATATAAGTGTGACCTGCCCCAAACCTCCTCACTGTCAACCTAGAGGCACTACATTGCAACAACTCCTCCAGACCAAGGAGGAAGAATCAAGATCCCCCTCTACAGTAGATTACGACTTATGTGAAGAAATAATATGGAGCACTCCATCCCTTTCATCTTCTCTGTTGAGACTGGGCCACCAGAACATCTTAAGTTTCCTGCTGACCTAAATTGCATGCTGGAGAAACAGGTAAGTGTACAGCATTAAGCAAGGTAGTGGGTTTTACAGACAGTTGTCAAAGCAAATTGTGACATTTAAAAACTTGGAGTTCTCTATCTGTGAGTAAGAAGAAAATGTTTTGCAGACTTGATGAAGAAATGGCCACACAATGCCCAGGCACTGGACTGTGAGAGCAGAACTTCACAAAGCCCCTTCCAGACATGGTCTGAAATCCCTACAGGTGATGCTGGCGGTGCAGAAGATAATCAGTCAGTCTGGTAACTAGTTGACACGATGGGGAGTGCATAACACAAGCATAACTCCATTTATATCAGAGAAGATAGATTCACTGCCTCTAGGGTTCAGTTCAGCCCAATGACTTCCTAAATTTAAGATGGGTGCAAGGAAGGTATAGTCATTTTTTCCAACCAGAACTCATACATGTACAAATATTGGAATACTTTACACATTTCTGGGTGAAAATAAAATCCATACCTTCTAGGATGATGAGTTGGTGTGACAGCTGTGAACAAAAAGTCAGCTCTACTAACACTGCTGAGCCATCTGATGGTGACCAAGATTTGCAAGAGTGACACTGACTGCGAAGTGACTGTTTTCTTCGTACTTATTTAAACCTGCTTGCTCTAAACACAATGGTTAATTCAGATTCATATCTAATGTAACATGCTTTTTATAGAGAATGATGTGTCATCTCTGAAAATTTATGTTACTCTTTCTTGCATCTGATCTGCTGGAATGCTGAACTTCGTTGTGACTCTGCAGAAAGTATAAATCCTTGTTTCATCTTCTCCCCCTCCCTACATAAATGGAATTAATATTCAAGTTTCATATGGTTCAGCTGCAACCTGGTGACAGTCAAATGTTTTTCGCACTCACATCTGACTTGCAACAATCTATTAACTGCAAATCCTGAGAGGCAATGTCCTGCAGCATATTGCAATTTAGGATTTTTAAGTTCACATTTATTTAATGAAATACGGTTAGTTGTATATAATTTCATTCTAGTTCTTGGATACATCCTTATCTGTCAGATCTGATTTGGTTTTGTACTTCCAGGTAATAACAGAGCCCTGAAAATAGAAGGCTAGACAGATGAAGATGATGCAGCCTGAACAGTAACTTCAAGATTCAGCCTCCAGTTACTGTACATGAACTCGGTCTGCCAGCCCTTGGTCAGGACTTTTCTAAAGCAGAGAGGGAAAGCAAGCTGACCTGTTTGCACTATTATTCATCGCTGGATTCCCACCTTCCCCCTCAAACTTTGATCTCTAATACTTGCAGACTTATGAACTGAGCTGTGCTAGGAGCTGCTGCAAGAACTCCAATGATTGCAGGAGACTCCACTGCTTTGAGACCCATTCCCACTGAAACATCCCGAAGTATATTCAAGGCATTAAATCATGTTTTCACATAGCCTGCTTGATTAACAGACTAATTTTATTGACTTCTGACACTAAACAGTGATTTCTTGCAGTATTTGCCAACTTTGTGTGACATCTAATTTGTTCTCAAAACACAACCATTGATCAAGCAGAAGCAAACTGCTGGCCTTTCACTCCCATCTGCTCCTGACAGGGCAAATTGTTACCCTCAACTGTCATTCCTGACCTTCAGAAACAGTATTTTTTACATAATTCTCAATGCTTTACTATCCCAGGGCTCTATGAAGGACTGCTAGAGCACTAAAAATCTCTTCTGAACAAAGTAGTACTATTAAAAGTACCCTGAAAAAAAAAAAAGTTGTAGCAAATTAGTCTAAAGAACAACATCAATAAAAATGTATAGATTATATTTTAAATACCAACTCAAATAGGTATATCTGCCAAAAATGGGATAGACCACAAAAGCTGAACCAGGTTCCCTAGGGATTTCATTATTGATTTCACTGTGACTCTGGACAAGAGCGAAATGTAAAACCATGATTGCTGAAGACCTCAGTAAAATCAGAGTAAAAGGGATCAAGAAAGGACCTCCTGTTTATATACTGAACTTGCAACAGTAGTAGAACCTGACGCTCCTGATAAATGGGTCCACCTTTGACTTTGCTTAAGGAAAAATACATCCACTGGTCATTCAACAGCACCAATCTTTTTGTATTAGGAAGCAAAGCATTCCTCACTCGTCCTAGGATAACCAATTATTCCCAATACCTAAGATTTCGTATTTCTACTCAATACCCCAGTCAGCTGTTGTAGAGACAGTGGGTCCCTGGAAGCATCTTTGCTTTCTCGTTTGCTGCACAGTTGTCACTGTAATCAGACACAGGTGTCTCTGAACTCTGCCACTTCTACTTTGTCATTTACTATTCACATAGTGAATAAAGCTCAAATCCCACAAGCCATGTCCACTACTGTTTGGCAGCACTGTAATTTCAGTGAGAGGATGGCAAGCAAAGGACATAAATCTGAAATGGCATAGCTGGAATTACACTTTGCAGTCAGGAAAGTGCAAATTTATGACCCTACTCCAAGAAATAATCTCCTGTAATTGTAGGATGGGGCGTGGGCAAGGAAGTGTTTAGAGAGCAGGGCAGTTCAATATCTGGGCAGAAAAACAGAGAAGAATGGTGGCTGTTTACCAGATGGTCATGCAGTGTCCCAATGAGAACTGCCTTGTTCAATAGCCTGGCTGCAGTCAGCATGGCTTTGAGAAGCCAACACCCCACCCCACCCCATCCCATCCCTAGTGTCTGACACAGGCTCTCGCAATTCCTTTACCTGAAGTCACCACCTCACCCAGGAATCACCCTTTGAACCTTGAAATGACAGGTTTCAGAGACAACTAGAAGACTGCCACACTAATCAACATGGAATCTTCATATACAAAGTTATGTCTTATTCTTCAACTGTTTTGCCCTTAAAGTCTTTTTGCAAAAATTATGTAGTCTTTTCCACTATATTCAAGGCAATACATAGCACTTATTTATGTTCCACATAGCCAAACTTAAGAATATTCACTGTTCAGAGTGTTTTCCTGAATTGCATATTTTAGCCTTGTTTAGGAGTATTTCCACATATTGATTTTGTAGATTAAAACACTAGAGACACTGTGATCTCTGAACAACTACTTTAACAACTAATATTGTCTTTAGAACATATCTGATAGGTGTGAAAGGATTTTAACCCATAGAGATAATGAAAAGATTTCCAAAGTCATACAAAACCAGAAATCTGAAACTTTGGAAGCCAAGCAGAGTTCTAGACACACAGCCCTTTTGGTTCTGCAAGGCACATCACTACGTTGTGCATTAGAAAATACTAAATACTTAAAAAGCTAAGCAAAATGGATTATTTTTTTAGAAGGACATCCTAATGCACCTTTAACTACTTTTCACAACTGATTGCCTGGCTATTAAGTTATCTATATTATTTAACAAATAATAATGTTATCACTCCAGATCTTGAAACTCTAGCTACAGGTGGCAACAGAAAATGGAAACCAACACCCACTGAAATCCATGAGAAATCTGTCATGTACTATCTAACAAAAGCAAAGCATTTAATATTTTCCTTTCTTAGTTTTTATATTTCATCAGATTGATGCAGGCAAGTAGTCAGATGTGAGATTCTTTGTAAGCAGTTGTTTTGTGTTACACTTCTCCAGTACTAGTAATAATCTTAAAAAAAACAGTTAACAGCAAATTAATAAATTAATGGCTTGCATACTGTGGTCAAACCTATATTTTTTTTTTTTTTTTTACTCTAATCCTTTCATTGTCTCATTGTAGCTGCTCTCTTATCCTTAAGTTTCAAATGCATAGACAATGGCAAGGGTAGCTCCATGGTACGCTGCAGAACTAAACTGAGGATCTGGAGCTTTATTTTTCAGCTGCACAGCATGTTACCCTTATACTGCGTAGAAATTGGCAGCCAACACACGCCACGATGAGAGACTGCAGTGATGCAGAGCTGACTCATCGGTCCTGAAGGTCAGTGGAAGTCCTCATCTGAGCCTGCATTTGGGACAATTACTAACCAGGGATGAGAAACAGAACTGCGCAACATCAGACATCTTCCAGAAATTACCTTCTCTGTATAGAAATAACTAAATTTCTTCTTTTACTACTTGAAAACATCTCATCCCCAGAAACTAAAATAATCCTGAGCAAAGATGACCATTTCCCAATATAGCTTATTTGCAGCAGTCCCAACAATGTGATGTTTCAACTTTGCTTAGTTACTCAGAAAAAGAGTCTCTCTTTCCCTTCTCAACATGGTGTTAACTGTTAAACAGCCAAACTAAATCTTCTTTGGAAAAGTAAAACTTCTTTTTCAATACCTCTGTGGCTCATTACCTCACACTCCACTGTTTATCAAACAGCACCATATATCATAATTCACAGGACTGGTTAGAAGGTTAAATGTTCTTTTGTTTATAAAGTGCCCAGTACACTCACATTACAAACAAAACCATTTACGGTGCTGTTAAAGATGCTATGCAAATTTGTGAATCAAAGAAAAAAGGCTTGGGATGTTTTCCAAGAGCTGCATTTTTTGGAAAAAAAAAATATCAGATGTATTTTAATGATTTCTTATGACTGAGCATGATTTTTCCAACCTGCATTAAATAACATTGTATCTAATTCAAATCCAAGTGCACTCCATGGGAAAATTGCCACTGACCTCAATGAGGAGTGGAAAAGGTTCTCTGATTGTAAATACCAGCTGTTGAAAACAAGATAGGGAATGTCAGCATTACGGAATTTAAGCAAGTAGCCAAGATCCTTCCTGTATTTAAAGAAAACACGAGCTTAGTTCAACATACCTTACCTCCTTTCAAATGTTACCATTGCTTAAACCTCCTTTTAAGATCCTTCCATTTTACCTCCCTGTGTTGCAGTGCCTGGCTGTATCATCATGTCCTCACCATCTCAGCTGCCAGGGGAGGGAAGTTTGCTCATAGTTTCCCCTTTCCTCTGCAGCAGTTTCTGCAGATGCTTCCTTCCACTGCACTGCAACTCCCACCTTCATACGGAAAGTGCAGTACAGCAGCATCAGGGAAAAGCTGATGTAAATGCAAAATGTGCAGCAAAGGGATAAATACTGAAGAGAACATTTCAGAAAAAAATAATCAGAAGCCTGACTTTCCTCTTCTCAGACATCTCTACCTGAATACATTTTTATTTTGCTCCCTCCATTCATGGAGAAGTCTCTGAATTTTGATCATTTCAGAAGATCTGTGTTAATGTTTCCAAGTTGCCACAGACTACTTACTAATGGGTTTTCATCACCATAGCAGCTGAAGCCAAATGCAAGGCTCCAATTAAAACCCTCTGGGGGATATTTCTGGTCTTGGGGTCATTGCTGCATACACAACTTAGCATTAAGCTCGTCTGCCATCTCTGTCAAAAGTCAGACAAATCGATACAATCTAGAGGGGTTTCACACATAAGAAAATCGTTCTTTCCTTCAAGCAGATCTTCTTTGACATGTAGTTATTAAAATATTACCGTTTCTTAGTTTATATATATAATTTCTATCCTTCCTTCTAGTTCAATTCAGAGAATAATTTCATTGCCTTCACAGCCCATGAATAACGAATGACAGATCTGTTCCCAAGCACTACGGGCTGTTGCAGGGAGCCTGACACTCCAGAACAGACACTTAACTTTGCAGTACATAAAATCATTTATGGCTGAATCTTCCTGCAGTTTGGCAATCAGTAAGTTTTCTTGGGGGAAAAACCCAAATCACATAGCCTACCCTTGATATTTGTACTGTAACATTTGTTATGTACAATAAAATTCCAGATTTTTGCCAAAATACCTCCTTAAATATAATTTGGCTAGTTGTGGTATTTGGAGAACTGTGAAGGTCTTATTTCACAAGTAACATCACAGCTATATTTCTGTTTTCTGAACAAATCACACAATCATAATAGCTGTGTTAAAGTAGAAGAATTATATTTTTTAATATTTGCATTTTACTTTTGTGTGCTTTAGAAACTTCTCATTCTGCCAAATGCATTTTTACTATCAACTAATTTACCAGCTGTGAAATGTCCCTGAGCCTCTTCAACCACTGCAAAACCTAACAAGGTCCTCTATTTGTAAGCCTTTAATGAGAACCGGGTTTAAGCTTTTCCCCTGGCAACCATCTGGCTTCCCAGTCCCATGTGACAACTTGCCCAAAGTTGCTTTACATATAAAAAATGAAATAAACCCATGATGATAAGCAGTGTTGCTAACTGTTTTCTGAACTCAAATTCACTGTCCTGTTTCAGCCACAACCACTTTCCTGGTCTGAAAGAGCAGAATAACTGTCCTACCCGAAAGCAGAGATCTTGCTCTGCCAGGAGAGAGACTCGTTTGAAAGCTTCAAAACACCTTAACCCTCCAGTTCCTTACTGAGTGTGTCCAATTGTCTACCGTGATAGTTTTACACAAACTGCAAATGTAATATTAAATCAATTGCCTCCACGTACAATACCAGCAAGGAATACTAATTAGTCCCAGGTTTTACAAAGAAGAAAATGAGAAGGCATACCTGCTAGCTAGAAGTTTCAGCACAAAATGAACACTCTTTTGGCTTTCATTTCTGAAATTAAAACAAGCCATTAAGCAGTCCCTGAAGTTTTTTGCCTTAAATTTTCTGATTATGTGCCTAGGTAGAACCAATTGGACAATACTATAAGACTGAAAAAGTCAATGCTATCCTGTAATTAGAACAGGCTTGGAAATCAGAAACTAAATACAGCAAGCGTGAAAGCAAAAGCTGTTTCTCTAAATGATAAAAGTGGGCAGACTCCAGAGGCCAATCAAGAGCCTAACTTGCATACTTTTTGTTCTTTACTGTCCCTGTACACTCTCCCTGAACCAATTTCTGCATGGAAAACTAACTGAGGAATGGATCTAGTTCTGAAAACACTTATTTTAATCTTCGAGTATTTGAGTTACCATTTCTGATAATCCTTCTTACTCCTGGTCTTCTCCCTCGGAAGAAGCAGAGGCCCCTAGAAATAGTCCAGAGAGCCTCTGAGCTGGGGAGCTGAGGACTGCTCTTGCTGACCCACAATGTACTTAATGCTTACGCAGCCACCCGAATTTTTTACAGCTGAGCACAGAAGATGCAACTGGCGAAACAGCTTCTTCCTGTACATGCAAGAACAGCTGTGGAGAACTATGTCATCTCTATCTAGGCAAATGTCCACACAGCTCACAGGAAGTCCACTTCAATGCCCAGTGCACATCAAAACCAGTTGCTTTAAAGTGAAAGAAGGCGAAAGTTCACCCTGTCATGGAAAGGAAAAACATGTAAGTCAGTATGAGCTTTGCTTCAGGTTCTGTCTCTCACAGCTAAGTTTTCTTACCTTTTCCTAAACCCTCATTGGTATTTAGAAACCTCTAATCACCCGTTATGCCTCAAAAATACAAATCTCTGAAGATACATGATGTCACCCAGTGGGAACAGTCCTAAGATTTTGGCCTGGTCTTCTGTGAAATTGTTGGAGACCTTTAGCATACCATGATTACTTAACTGTAAGGTCTATTCTTCCCTTTATGGGCATGCTCAACTCCTATCAATGCTGATGAGTTATATGGACACAACAATGAAAGATTAAACTCCTCATTGTTTAAGAGGTAGTGATCAGCCCTGTGCTGCTTTAAGGAAAAACCTCATGGATATTGCAAGTGCTATGCGGAGTTAATCTCATTACACACTACTAATAGCATTTGTGGCAGTGTTTGCTTCTTAAATCAACCATAGGTGACCACCTGGTGCCCTGGAACTGGAAAGCTGCTTCCACAACACATGCACAGACCGGTCTCTGCTTAGGAGATTATTCTGTAAGCTGCTGTGAATCTGTTCTCCTGACACTTTCTCCCCCACTGCCAACAACATGTGGTTTTATTTTCGGTTTGAATATTTATGACTGAACAATAGAGCAGTTTGAATTAATTTTTAACTACACAAATCTTTAAAAAATTGTTTTAAAGAATCACGGATTCAAATACAAAGGTGTTTAGTTAGGAATGAATATATTGTGGTGCTTTTCAATGCAAACGTCACACAGGCTCGTCTTCTTGAGTTACGATATGATTGGCTTCACCTAGCACTTTCCAAAGGCAAAATTGCTGCATGGATGATTTAAAGTACTCTTCAAGACAGCAATCAGAGAAAATAAAGACAACTGTAACAGAGAAACTAGCACAATGAAACTCAAATATATTTTTAACTAGGTTGACTTAGTGCATACCAATTAATTTAGCAGAGTCATGTTGACTTAAACCAGCTAGTGACCTAGTCAACAAATCAGTTTTATGACAGAGTTGAACAGAAAGGCCACCAATCACTAAGCAACTGTTTGCAGGCACCAACTGAATAAGTAAAGGTTGTTTCATCATATAAATTTCATCATGCTAAGAAAAAAATTTACGATTGGCCACTCCTTTTTCCGTATCTAAAAGCTAGAAATTTACAGAAGTCAAACTTCAGAAAGAGACTTGTTCACACTAGGTTTGGGATCAAAATTAATTCCTCTGGCTTGCATCCAGGTGCGATGCTTTAGGGTACACACAGGAAGAATGGTGACCACCAACCTCTTAAACAAATTTCATCTTTCTAATTACTTTTGGCCATTAACACCAAGTAGCCTCCAGCGATGAATTGCCAAGATGAGACTTTAAAGATAATTGATACATTTACAAATATATCAAAACTGAAATCTTGCGGTGTGTTGGTGGAATATTATTAATAGAGCTGAAGTGTTGATAGGGACATAAGAGAAATGAGGGCCACAATTAAAATGGAAATACCAAAGAAAGAAATGTACCCTATTTTTATTCCGTATGTTTTAAAAGATGCATTGTATCCATATTCCACCAGTGGGTTTCATAACAATCGACACTGATAGTTTATCTAAAGTGTTAACTCTCAAGTGACACTGGGTGGATGATAGAGATGTAAAGGTCCTGTTTAATTCAGGGGAGCTAGAACAGTTCAGGCTTTCAAAGAGAGCCAACCCACTTTCTTATTTATAAAGGATGACCCTTCAAGTCTCTGGCCCCTGTCTCCAGCAGGCTCCAGGCTTTGCCTTTGTTTCTTGTGCACTGA
Source organism: Columba livia (assembly GCF_036013475.1). Lineage (NCBI taxonomy): Eukaryota > Metazoa > Chordata > Aves > Columbiformes > Columbidae > Columba > Columba livia. The sequence continues at coordinate 13,681,021 of NC_088642.1, read as the reverse complement.
TTGCCCCTGGAAATGTGCTCCAGGAGTCCTCCAGTTTGGAGGCTCTCAGCTGTAGATTGTACTGCTGTACTGTTGCACTGTTGCAATTATCTTTATGCTGTGTTTCCCCAAATGAAACAACTGGAGAACACAAGAGCCAGGAAAAAAAAATAAAAAATAAGAAGTACAAACCAGGTCTTGGGAATTTCTTAAAAGAAGGTGACATGCAGAAAAACCAGATAACAGAGAAAAAAAATCTCAGGTCTCATATAATTGGGAATGACGGGTTGTGGTAAATTCAGTAGTTAGAATAAGGGCAGTTTTGTAGAAATTTTCTAAGTATAAATCATTTATCAAAAACCAGCATCTTCATTTTGATCTAGCTAGTCTCAAAAATTCCTTTAGGGTTTCCCTCCAAAAATTCTGCAGAATCTAGAGAGCAAAAGTGGGAATTTTATAGCAAGACTCCCTGAGATATTTATAAGTTTGAATACCATGCCCTTGGACATGCACACACACTAGGTGGTCCATTCCCAGATATCTTGAAGAACACCATGAGGAAAATCAAGAGAAAAGTGTTTTCCAGATTCAGATACAACTGTGTAATGTTGTGTGTAGTCTAAGAGCAGACGCCTACAGGGTAAATGAAGAAAGTCAAGTCCAAAAGTAGCATTAGAACAGTCAAGTGCTGCACAAATTCAGACTGAACTTGCCTCAAGCCACATTTGTCTTATGGAGAATGGTTCACAGTAGGTCTGGACATTTTGCATGTAGCTAGGCAAAATCACCTTTGCACAAAGCATGAGATTTCACCTTGTTCTAGTAAGAAAAAGAGCATTCTGTATTACCTACATTTCTTAACTCAGTTTCTGGAGAGTCCTGCTCAAAGTACACTCAGTTCAAAGGGTTTTTTTTTAATTTTCAACTGGTACATAAAATGACTCTCTTATTCAACTTGTAGCCCACACAGTGCCGCAAGATGTGCTCCATATCCCACACCCTCACTACCACACAGTGCTACCTAGACTGATGAAAACTTCACCCAGTCCTGAGAACCGTGTACCTTTTGAGTTTGAAACAGAACTGACACAGTGCAACACTGAAATAGCTGATTTATAAGCACCTGGAAAAAATAAATACTCAGCTATTATAAAACCAGCTGTTGGTTATAGTGGCTTTCAACACGCAAGCCTAGCAGTGTAGGCTAAATATACACTGCTACTCCATTTTTAATAAGTCATTTAGTAAAATTTCATTCATTTTTTATGAATGCTTAAGAAAAAAGTGGATATGACTGCTGGTAGGCATGGGGTAAGTGATAGTATCTTTACATACAGAGGTTATCTATTTCTTCCTATAGCTAAGAAAGACAAAAAGAAAAACATACATTCTTGTTCTTACAGTGGGACTGCACCACTGGGAACACTCAGCACTTATGCTAAGACTGCTCGTGTATGCCCACTGAAAGCAGAGAACCGGAAGACTCATTTACTGATCTGAAAGGCTTGGAGGTTTTAGAAACAAACCTAGGTCACCCTTGAGGAAAGCACATTATCACCCAGCTTGAGAAGGCCTTGTCACAACCTTAGGACAACTGACATCATGAATCCACAGGAGATTGTATCCCAGTTTTAAGACCTATCCTCTGTGATGGTGGGCACCGGGCTTGGCTGAGATCAGATGTGCCAAGGTGGGTAAGTTTCTTCCCCACCACTTCCAGGAAAACCTGGGAGGTCACAGCCATGCTTTCCAGTGCTTTAAGTAATCACTAACAGGGTAGGAATAAATCAGATGTAGATTTCAAAACAATGTCTCTGGCATCCTGTAGTTCCCAGCTTGAAGGTCTCAGAAAGATTCTCAGATTTCCAACAAGGTCTTCCTTTTCCTGTTTTCCACAAATATTGTGAGACAGTACATGTGCTTTTGCTTTTAATTTAGAAGATGATGGATCACAGGCTAGAGTCCAATCAAATTATAAGCACAGATATTTTCTGCTCTAAATATTACCCTGGCAATAATAATTCATACATTCATCAATAAAATCCTCATAATGTTACAATTGAGGGAAATATTTTACTTTTCATTTGCCAAAGAGTGAAAAAAAGAAATTAAAAAAAAAAAATCCAAGAAAATTGGTACATTTATTTACAAACTGTCCTTGGCTTGGTTGTTATGAAATAAAACACAAGTTTTTTGACAGAACTCTCTATACGATTTAATATATTTGTTGTTAGTGAATATTAAATCTTGATATGCAACTGTAAACACATCTCTGCTGTTCCCTCAGGTCAAAGCATGTGGACTTATATTTTATAGATGTATCATCAAGCCACAGCATGCTTGCTGTTATTTCAACATATTTATAAATTGTCCCATGCCACACTCCTTTGAATGCTGTAAATTGCTCCCATGATATTTTTAGTGATACTGAGAGTTCAGCTGGCATTGTAGTAATTCTTTTAGTGAATGAAACTCTCAGAAAGACTGTATAACATTCACCTAAGTGAAATCAGACAGTTCTTAATAATATTAAGGAATCATTTGTATTTTCAGACTATGTATCATTTTTCAAGCCACATGAGTTGTGTATGGAAGCTGTGTTGGGGGAATGATATATTAGTGACCATAAAATCAGTTAGTAGGTCTGACTTGAAGTTTTAATTATGCTAATACAGTTCTATCCATCCCATATAGAAATTCTTTTCTTCCTGTTGACTTCTATATATTAACATTCTTGTATATCAACACATCTATGAGTTGGTATTTCTTTCTCTTTTCTCTGAAGGCTGATCTATGCCAGTATTAATATGCCCACACTTTCCCCTTCTACTTCAAATATCTGAGCACTTATCACCTCACCATTGTCAGACTTACTATATATGCCATGCTACATCCAGGCACATATCCACTGTACCTATACACCCTCCTTTCTGTCATTTTAATCTCCAAGAAAAATACTTGTTGCTTATCTTAGCATTAGATAATATATTAAACAGTATGTTCTTTTCAATTACGGACTGCAGTACATATTCATAGCTTGTATGGCAGTAAATTCTAGACCTCTCTGAATAATGAAAAATCTTGATTCTTGTTCTGAACAACTAATTCCAGCATTTGCCTCTCTCCTGTTTGTAAACCCAAGGTCTGAACACCCATCAGAGGAACCACTGCCATTGACGTGTCCCAGAAAGAAACAGGAAAGCTGTAGGAAAACAGATTCCTCTGGGAAAGTTTGGTTCTCTCACCTTACTATGAGACTAAGGTAGCCCTCCACTTTATGCTGTGATATTTCATTTCCTTGGCATCACTGTCATTGCAAAATGTTGAATAAGTTTGTTCACTTGACCTTTTCTCCTTTCTGTCTTAATTGTAATTTTCAAGGAAAATCTCTTGTGAGTAGTAGGTGAACTGACACAAGTGTGCAATATAATAATATAAACGACTAACATCGAGCAGCGCGTGCGTCTCTTGAGGACAGTGTGCATTAGGTGCATCAAGGCAATGTACATGTCCATGACATCCTCTGGCTGCAGGTCCCTCAGGGAAGTGGACATGGGCAGTATCAGCACATCAGGCCGCAGATGTCACTACTAGTTACCTAAATATGTGTCCATGCCTCCGCTTTGCAGACTTTCCTCCCTGACCTCCCTCCCTGAACAGACTAGGGGAAGCAAAACTTTGTACAAATGTCCCTGATAATGCCAGTCTTGCACTGTATGGAAAACAATGCATTTCTGTTGATTTTTTTTTAAATGGAACTGAATTTTCACACCATGTTCAAGTTGGAAACTTTGGGGAAGGCAAAAAGAAGATGAGATTTGACACACTTCATCTACATCTGAAAAATCCTTCATCTAAGGAAAAATAAAAAAGACATTTTAGCCGAATGTAGATTTTATTGAAAGGGTATTTTCAATAAAAATACGCTTAACTAAAATCTGTGAGCAGCTTTGCACTCTTTAGTTTTAGTGACAGAAGTAAAAACTCTACTTTTGGTTTCCTTTCAGCACTCATTCCAGCTCACTTTCCTGGCTCCTGGGAGCTCTTACTTGCTTTATTCCTGACAAAACCCCTCCAGGCCATGGGGGTGGGGGTTAGTCCCTCTGTGCCGCATTTACATTTGGAGTGAGTGCTATGTTTCACAGCTGCAGCTGTCAGCCTACCCTTTCTGCTGTTATTTGCATTTCAAACAGAATCAATGGAAGCAATGAACTACAAAATAAATTGAAGTTCTGCACAGAAAACAAATGCCCTTTATTAATCCAACTCCGTTGCTAAAGTACTAAAACATGGAAAACTTGGTAAGATTGCACAGTCCCTAATGCTGAGCACCATTTCAGGGGAGATCAACAGTATTTATATGTCAAAAACTGCAATTTAAAAGGGAAGATTTTTCTACAGCTGGTGCTAACCTAGTTTTTAATAGGTAATCAGCTCTGTTGCCCATCTTAAACACATCAAAATGTTATTCCAAAACCAGTCCAACAGAAAAGAAGTTGAGGCTCAATAACTCTTCCTCTTCCACCAAGTATCTTAAGCTGCTCTACCAAATGTTTCACATGTTATAGAAGTCTGCATCTTCTAGCTGGAAATTAGATTTGCAATTCACAGTCTGCTACCTATCTCAGCCCTATTCCAATGTCCTGTAGGATATTTCTCACTCACAGTGATCCAGAACTCGAAAAAGTACTTTGGAGCCTAGAATCTGCACGTAGCACTGCAGGCAGTGTTATAAAATAGAGACTCCAGGGGGAGATAGAAAAAGGCTGCAAAATCAGAGAGAAGCTGCAACATCCCTATGCAAACTCCATAGACACTGTATGTAATTGCAGTTGGACACAACCCCAGCTATATGCTTCACTGTGGCATGGTAGCATGTCTGCAAGGCGTTCCTAGTGTGGGTCAGTCTGTGGGGAACAGAACCAAAGAGCACTCTCCCGTCTCTACCCCAACTAACCACTCTGGCCACTCCTGCTGTAAAGACAGCATTCAGTCATGCTCCTCATAACAGCCTCGAGTGTCGTTTAATCCATTTGTTCCTCCCTACTTTCAAACAGCACTGTGACGCACACCCCTCTGTACCTACAAATGATATATACCATTGCCTGTGAATATCAAAGAACATTTCTGGGGGAAAAAAAACAAAAAAGTATTCCCAGGGTACCAGGGTAGTGTGGGAGCACTGGGATTTGAAATGGCCATACTGAGCCTGTGGCTATGACATCAGACCTCTTAAGCTGATGGCTGGAACACTAATAACAGGAGTACTTTGTTTCTTAATGGACCTCTGGTTTCCTCAGTGCACCCTCAAGTGTGAATAGTTAGGTGTTACTCCTCCCCCCGACTCTTCTTCCCTTTTTTTAACTCTTCAGAGTAAAGTTAGGCCTAGACAAATCATCTTTGCAAAACATTGGCAGAACCCTTCTTGTCTGTGATGGGGAATCTTCAAAGAATAGCTAGATCCTGCAGGGAATCAGCTCATCTCTCTGTAGATGCTAGGATGCACTTACAGCTGTGGTGACTCAGCTAGACACAAAACCACAGACCTATCCACAAAGAATCTCTCGATATCTTGCAAAATAGTTTTTGTGTTACAAGCGAATTCCAACCCAGAATTAGTCTGTTTTCCACTTGCTTAGTATCTCCCTGGCTAATATATTTGCTAGTTTTTATCATAATTTTCTGAATGCTGAATAAAGTCATCACACATTTTGCTCCACAGCTGTACTTTGAATAAAGCAATGTTTGTATACTGGTTGTGTTTCTGTTTATAAAGTTGTTTAATGAACATTTTAATGAACATTTTGTTTTATAACTTGCTGTGCACAAGGGTCTTTGTTCCAGTTTTGGCTATTTTGTATGATTTGTAACAAAAATAGCAGAAGTACTACAGAATATAACATATTGTTCTTCTATACAGAGATAATTCGATGGTGTGTAGTTTTCATGCACTGTATATCACAGATGCTGGGAACAGGAAAACACCCTAAGTTACACAGAGTAAGGGCTGGTCCAGCTGGCCTTCAGACAACAGAGCATTTTCCACTGACTTCAGTGGGAGTTGGACAAACTTACTAGAGACAGAGAGCAATTAAAAACAACAGTCTATAAAATATGTTTTACAAGATAAAAAACAGGATTTTTCACAGTGCCAAAAATATTTTCACTTGCTAATTAGCAATTCCAAGCAAACTTAATGTTGACAGACTTTCAACGAATGAATACATTCCCCATGCACTACAATGTGAATTTTCCCATGGTTTCAAGAATAAGTTAATTGCGAGTTGGTGCTGGGTCTAATATTGTGAACTCAGGCATAAATTATTCATCCTCTCTCATATAGCTCTATATCCCATCTGTAAGTTAAATGGAAACTACCCCCACTCCCTGGCTCAGATTCCATCTAATGCAGATTGGCATAGTAACAGTGAATTCACTGTTATTCTGTGTTTAGCATGCACTTAGCAATAGGCCTAAGAAATCCTACTTGAGAATGTCTTTAGTAACCGAACAGCTCCTGTGGACTGAGTTTTGCAACATATGCATGCAGAACCAATCCCAGAATAAATTCTCCGGTTTATCTACCAGATGGATTAAGAGCTGCAGCAAATAGTACAAAGGAAAAAAAAAAAAAAAAGGTATTTCAGTATAATGCTTAAAACCAATTCAAATAAAGGCATTAGTCTAATTTTACTAATTTAGGTCCAAGTATCCATGGTTATGTGTGTCCTTTTTTATCATCTTATTCAAGCTTTTCTCAACAAAATCAGACTAAGGAGACAAATCAGAAGACAAAGGTAAAGTTTAACAAACTACATACTTCAAAGTATTGATTTTAAATCTCCGTAAAATGATTATGCTAAAGCATAAGTAAGTCCCTAAATCTTTGAGAGACAGGATCCAGGCAAACCTGTAAGTTCACTGAATGAGTAAGAAGCTCGGAAGAAGACCCAACCATGTACAGCTATTGTGATTTAAAAATGTTCTAAACATTTCAGTAGACAACCTCTTGTTTACATATCTATTAACCTCATCTTTTTATTGTGTCTTATGATAATGCTTAAAATGTATTTTTAAGAAATTTATTTGGGAAGGTGGTAACTATTTTAAATCATTACATTTTAACTCTCACAGGTGCTTACGTTTCTAAGTGTATGTGCAAATCACCACCCAGCTTGCCACCCTTCTGTGGTCCACAAAGAAACAGTACCTTCTAGTTTATGTTCTCTTCTGCTGTTGAAGACAAGTCCTATCATATTAGATACTTAACCAGTGACAACTTAAGGACAAGTGAAAGATGAAAAGAAGAGTTATTTCACTTCTGTCTCTCACCTCCCAGCATGTCTGATTCTATTCATGCCTGTCTTTTATGATCGCCTACTGTACAGCACACAGCTTATCAACTGACACAAAAAATAAATGCATAATAAATATTCTACAAGAGCAGAGAGAGGATTTTGCTAAATATAAATGAACTGCCTGGTCAGACTTCTACCCTCATCCCAAAGTGTAAATACTGTCATCTTCTGACATCTCTCAACTTCATGCAGTGCCATCTCAAGCACTACTAGCAACCAGTAATTAGTCTGATTCTCAGATGCCTTGAGTGTCAATAGAGAAAAAAAAGGCAAAAGTTCCTACACAGAGATATGTTAAAATCTACTGCTTCAGTTCTAATATTTACTAAATTGTTTGCAATGTTTTAATGTGCTGCTGTACTGGCAGCATACCAGAAGCATAAGGTTAAGCAGTTGCTTGAGGCATTGAAGAGAGATGGCTTGGCAGAAGCCTCAAACATCTCACATGCAGTATCAGTTCAAGCAGGAGGCATGAGGACGAGATGAAGAGAGTGATGTCTGGGAGGAGAAGAAATCCAATGCCAATGGAAAAGAAAAATAAAAAAGGGAAAACAGCATAAATGGATATTAACAGTATTTTTTTCCTTAGCTGTCCTATCAAAGGCTCAATGAACACTGACTGCAGAGTCAAAAGCTTCCAAATCTGACTTGCCCTAACAACCAGCAAAGGGCACCTGTCTTTGCTCTAGGGCATGGGGAATAGGACATAAGAAGGAAAAAGCTTCAGTTAAAGAATTTAAGACAATTTTTGATTTGAAATTTTTTGTGTGCTTTCAGATTTCCTGTCTTTTCCCACCTGACCTTAACAAAAAGTGAGGAGAAGAGGGTCTCCTACCTGGCTATTACTAATAGATAATATCTGATTTAGAGAAACAGGTACATTTAACATATTTTGAAGAGGACTGAGATAATAAAAACAGATCCAATATCATCCTGATAGTTTAAGCTTTCCTTTAAGTTTATATACTTTCAACTTGCAATGGAGCACACAATAATTCAAACCCTTGGATAGCGATAGTTTTTGTATTTCTAGACTGGGAACAGCCTGAAGGTTGCATTTTCCAAATAATTTGTCAAAATGGAAACATATTTTCACCCTTTGACATATATTTGGCTCACAATGTTAATCATTGACACAGATTTTATTGTTTCTAAATTTAAACTAGCAGGATTAAGATTTCTCACAGAAATCATGTCTTGGATTAAGAATATATTTGTAAGTATTATTCTGAAGGAGAATAAAACAAGTGAGATGAAATCACTAGGAATGTTATCAATTTTTATGGAAGCAAAATCTCATTTTTCACTCTGCTATTTTCCTACATTATATATCTTTGCTATTATCATTACTGTGAGAAATTTACCTGCACTGCTGCTCAGACTTCCAAAAAAAAAGGTGCTTAAGATCTCAGACAACCATCAAGACTGGATATAGTTAAAAATACTTCTCACTGTTTCTGTACTTTTTCTGTGGTTTTGCACAATGCAGATATGTCACTTGTTCACACTGTTCCTTCTCTTCTGCACTACAAGAGCTACAGAGTCTAAGATACCAGCACTGCATGGGACTTCAGAAATAGAAACACATTTTATCTGTAGCATGAATAAAACATAATTTACCATCAGCAACATTTCTGCTAAAAAGCCCCAAGCCTGATTGTCCCTGTGAGACTGGCCAGAAGAAAAGACCCTTCATGACATAGAATACCTTCCTGTAGAGAAAAGAGCATTGGTCAGCTATCTCTAGAGTACCACCTGCCACTATTTGAGATCTAGCATAGTTCTGGATTAATTCAGAGATGTGTGAGGATATGCTTCTCCTGGTCTCAAAAAGAGCCCAGGGAGAATTTGTGAAGGAGCCAATAGGGTCTGCAGCTGGAGTGTGAATTTTCCATGTGGACAGACCTCACGTGGGCACAAGCTCAAGGATGAACACTCTACTCATGCCACTGTTGCTGAGGAGCCTGAAGAGGTGTGGAAACAGCCTTACAGATAGTAAGAGACAGCAAGGCCTCCAAAGCCTTGACCTTCTGATCATGGATCTTTCACTGCCTCTGAAAAGGTCTTTTAAGTTACAAGGGAATAACATTTTAGTATATCAGAGTGCTGTTTAAACTAGCATTGCCATTTGGTTCTTACGAACTTGCGTCTCACACTCTCTTCTTGCAGATCGTCAAATTCACCCTGATCTCTTTAGCTGAAGATACATGATTAAGTACTGTCTGTCTAATTTCACTAGTTCTGTTTTAGTTATATTTCTAGTGTCCAAGTTGTTTTTTGTTTCTTCTACAAATGAAGAAAAAAAATTAAACTCTCATTTAAAATTATGTCCCTCCACTTAAAATTTTCATGTGAATCATCTAGTTCTGTCCTTTACAACAATCTGGTGGCCTTTTCTTTTATGAAAATTATATATTTCCTGTGTTTACAGGCTTAGAGTCTGACTAGATGGGAAACCCACAGAGGAAGTGGAGCGACATAAGGAAGTTATGAGAGAATCCAAGGCAGTGTTGAGAAAGGGTAACACAGGCAGAGGGCGCTGCAGACAGGGGATCCGCTCCACAGAAGAGGAACCAGGTTGGCAGCTGCCAGGGTAAGGATCCGGCACGCCTGGGAGTGCCAAGGGTTTCCAAGAGGACCAAGGACACACCATGGGCCTGGGGAGTGCCGGACTCCTGCATCCAGAATGAGGGCACACCTGGTTGCTCCATGGGGGGAACCACCTTCCCTGTATGTCTTTATTTCTGTTAGCATGCACTGTGCTGTGGTCCACATAACCATATGGGCCATGGGATCGATGTGACATAAGCAGAGTTACCTGTAGTTATAACAGCTTGTAGCAGCAGTGACTGGTCATAATTGATAATACATGGACCATCCTGAGTTCCTCTGATATTAATGACAATTTTCACAGCCTTCTTTTTACACAGATTCAGAATGAGCACAAAGGGAAAGCTTGGCTTCCCATCTCTTACATTTCATTAAAGAGGGAGGGAAAGAAAGATCAACATTGAAATAATTTTTAAGGCATCTTGTGTCAACTTTGGCATTTACATGGTTTATGAAAATTGTACATACAGGTATAAACTGCTAACTATTTATGTAGATTAAGCATTCCTGTGCAAGATTATTGGTAGCATGTATGGTCTCCCACTTGGGGACTTAGTCCCTGTTTCTGCATTTGATTTATTTTTTAACAAATTCAGATTTCTTTGTAATTAAACCAATTATTTAAAACTCTGAAGTATGTGATCGTGTCTAGATTTGCTGCAATTTATCCCTAATAATCGAGTTAGTACAGTAGAAGGAAGCTGTTAGCAAAGCAATGAGATAACAAAAAACCCCAACTATAAAGAAATTAAAAAATACTGTAATATCTCTACCTTCCAATATTATTGCACTGATGACTGGTCTGAAAAGGTTGTCTCACTAGTGAAATGCCACTCACCTAGTACAATTTTAAAGGTTTAAGTGTTGTAAGAATTCTCCTTTAGTAATCATTAAGCTAAAAATTATGTTTGAAGAGCACATGTAACATGGAGTATGTACTACACTGATTTTTCTTCATGGTAACACAAAAGCAATTTCCAGGTCTGATTCCAGTATAGGCTATTAATAAGTATTGCCTCCCGGGGAAAAGAGATATATTACTTTGGAAACAGCAAGATTTCCCTTGGGCTGATACAAGGGAAATAATTTTCGAAAGGTCTGGATTCAATAGAGCTTTTAAAAATAGTTTTCTCAAATAACAGTGAAATGAAGACAATACTAGATATGTTGCAGTTTGAGATAACCAACAAAACATTTTCCCTAGTAAGGAATAAGGCCCACTCATTGTGTCTCTGAGTAATACCCAGGAAAGGAAAGTTACCTCTAGTGTCCCTCATCATCTGCTTCTCCTCTTCTTCTCAGTCAGGATTAGCCCAGTTCTTTTCTAGGGCTGGCTGCAGGGTGGATGGACGTTCCAAGTCTAGTGATTTGGTGTGCTCTTGTTTTAAAAGCTATCTCAAAACAAACCTGGCACAAGAAACAAATCCATAATGTCCAGAGTGATTCTGGAGCTCTCTTCTTGCAGGCTTACCTGGATGATGTTTGACTAGAAAACATGGAAAAGTAGTGTGAAAACCTGGCTCCCATTTTGTTGACTTGTGGGATCTGTACTTATCACTGAGAGAGCAAGAAAGCAGCTGGTAGATGTGAAAACTGGGGGTCTCTGACTAACCCTATCTTAGGTAGCTGGCCATTCTAATTAAATGCTTGAGCCTGTCAGTAAATATAGCTATATGGCCAGGTATCACAGAAAGTCTGAGCAGACAGCAGCCCCTGCCACACACAGAGGTGACTGGGGGCATTTTGCTGGAAAGAGCACCCTTAAAGGCAGAAAAGGATGCATAAAATCCTCCTGTCTCTTTTCAGAGCTTCTGCTAGTAGCAGCACACCCACCCCCCCCAAAAAAAAAGGGGGGGAAAAAATGATGACATTTTGACATTAAAATATTGGAAAACTGGAATTGAAAGACATTCCTTCAGCCCATGTACTAGTAAATGATATGACAACAGTAAATTTCTGCCATTTTATTTTTTCATAGCCATGAGGGACATGCAGACATTTCATAGAAGGTGAGTAAAAGCCATCCAGTCTGTCTGTTTACCACTGATCTTCCCCTTGATATATTCCTCAGCCCCCATCGTGCCTCCCCTGAGAGCTGCTGTCACTAAGCCATCACTCCTGTGCCTCAGAGGACAGTATCTGCAGCCTCTGAGAGGCTGCACTGATGCTGCTCTATTCATCATCTGGCAGACAATGCTCTCACAGGCAATTCCATTAGCAATATCCATCTCAATGACAAAGTATGCCTTTTATGCGTCTGGTTTCCAACCACATAGATCTAAGTGTTTTGCTGGGCCCCTTTTTTTGACAATAGAAGTGACCAGCCTAGTGCAAGTTGTGTTTATTACTCATTTTTGTTCAAACAGTTGGGTTGTCGGAAAATTTACCTTAAAAAATGGCCTGTATCCTTTGACGACAATCACATTGCTTTTGCAGAACTGAGAGAACTAGTTATAAATATTCAATTTTCCACGTAAATTAAAAAAAAAAAAGAAATCTGAAGCTATATTTTAAAATATTTATCTTTGAAAATTAGGTAATAACTACTGAAAAGGGACATTTGCAAGCTACTGGAGATTTCCACTTATCTTTAAATTATTGTTTTTTTAAGGGAGAAAAGTAATCCAGTGAAAATTAAGTGAGCAATTTTTATGTGGATGCCTCCGGACACTATTAACATTCACAGTACAAAGTGTCACAATGCTTCATAATAAATTGATCTGAACAAAGCAGTAAATATGTACTGCCTTTATAATGGAGGAAGCATTTTGCGTTACCAATGTTTCTGAAACAAGCTGGCTGAACTGATTTTTTTCCCTAAACACATAGCCACAGGTTAAATAGTCAGCATTTTCCAGTGGTATCCTCCTATACAGCATCAGGCAAAATAACCCTGATTAAATTAATCAGTGTCTTCAGCTACTGTTGTGCTCATTATCAATCCTCTAACATTTTATGTTCTGAAGATATATTCTTAAGTGCAATAATTGTAGGCATTGGTTCATTAGCAAGTATGATCAACATGGGTTATCAAAAGCATTTTTCATGCATAACAAATAGAGCAAATTACTAAAATAATAAAAGAAATATCTAAGATCTACAGCAGGTCAATCTACATGATGTGATATTTCATTAACATAATTAGAAGCAGATTTATAATAACTTAATTTTCCACCTTCTTTAGTCTAAAGGAGACTAGATTCTCTGCTGCTTCCTGCAGAAAGCTTGTGCCCTGGCTGGCAAAATGTCAGGTGAAATTAGACTATGCAATGAAGAAAATGTTATTTTAGATGTGGTACACTCTCTTTAGAAATCTTGCTGATTGCACACAGGCTGTGTAATTACAGACACTCATGAATTGTACTTCATTAGAATGACAAAGTGTCGGCATTGGTGAGACTTTTAACTCACCCAGAATTAAATGAACACAACTCAAGTACAATTTTAGGATCATCATAATTAAAAAAAAAAAATGCAAGGAGAAGCTTAAAGGAATATGATACCAATATATCTGCATTTCCCTTCCCCTCCTCCCCCCCACCCCCGAGACTAAAATAACTCAGTATTTAATTTATTTTCTCTTGTTTTGGGAAGAGGAATTCTGTGAGTTTTAATGTTTTCTCTCGACAAAGAAATGTAAAGATTGCAATTAGGCGTCCATTGGAGGCTTCCACTGTCTTGTATGATAGGCAGAGTTGCATTAATTTTGGTTTTTGCATTTGAACCGTGAAACATTTTAAGTCCAGCACACTAAGTTTTCTGAGGGAGTTATACTAAAAGATGAACCCTTAATAGATGTTAATCAACTAACCTATGTCTGATGATAGTTCTAAGTTGTACAAATGCACAATTATTCCTTCTTAACTTAAGAAAAAGGTACTTATCTCTGGAGAACAGGAATAATTCCATAATGTTGGGGTTAATCCTGCCTTCACTGGAATCAAGAGCAAAATTCTGACTGATTTCCAAAAGGAGCAATTTTGGATGCAAGACTTTTCTTGCTACAAATTCCATTTATATTTGAAGACTACAGCAAAGAAAAGGAAGATTCATTTATGCTGAATTAGTCAAATCACCTGTATTCGCCAGTTTAAGCATAATTTTTAACTTGGTGATTGTGGTTCTTACTGCATTTTTTTTAAATGGCTACAGATTTACAAAGTTACATTACTGTGTAGTTCACAAGACATTAACCTCAAAAATGCAAATTTTAAAACAGTAATCTTTACAATATATAGTTTTATAAACATATATTAAATAATATCATATATGAGGAATATGTACAATAACATGAGTATCAAACTCAACCATGCAGAATACAAATTCCACAAAACTTAGAAAGGGAAATGTTTGTTTTCTGTACAAATTATATAATTTCTTCCTATTAGTTGATACCACAAAGTCATTCACCTTGACTTTTTCTGTTGAAAAGTTTTGATTCATGGTTTCTGTTTCAGGTCTGTTGTGAATCCTCACAAATGAACAGATCTTGCACATTCTTCCAACATCTTTCCTAAAGGGAAAACTGCTTCCCTTGCACACAGCACTAAAATTAATTTGAAAAATAAAAAGAAAAATCTGGGGGAAAAAATGATCAACAATGACCTGATCATGCAAGTTGTCCTCATGTGGCATTTGCTGGATGGCCACTGTAGACCTGGCTGCTCACACAGGTGTTGAAGAGGCTGGACCACTTCATACTCACCTCTCACATCAAATTTGGATAATCAGGATAAATTTTATGGAGCTGTATATGCATCTACAGCTGCATATTTCTGTTCAGGCTTGATCATTTTTAGGCAGTGCCTTAACCCACTTTACATTCTCCCTTTACACTGATGCGAGGGATGGGCAGTGGCCCCTGAACCCAACCCCCTCTATAAAACCTACATATCAAATGAGAATAGCAAGGCACAGGAACGCAGTCAAAACCAGAGAGAATACATGGTCTACCAGCGTTAATCCTTTTTAATATTCTGCTTCACACCAGAGAGGGTTTAATTGTTTCTTAAATGGCTCTAGGGCTTCTGAATGAGCAAACCTGTCTAATGGAGCAGACATTTATTTGAAAGAATCTTTGTAATAAATATTGATCTATCGTATCCATAGATCATTCTGGAAACACAGCAATCTCTCCTTGCCTAATTAAACTATGTTAATATGAAAATGCAGGCCAAGCCCATAAGGCACAACAGATCTACCAGAGTATGGAAATGCCCTGAAGTGGTGAGCTCTTGGAAGAGAGGCGGAGAGGAGCACGAATTCTGTCCGCATGCTAAGGAACTCCACCAGATCATAATCCAGACCAATACAATTTAAATACCCTTTCACAACTTCAGCCTCCAAGCCTTCTAACTAACCCTCAGCCATGAGATAAGCAGCCACACAGAGGCGCGGGTGGCACAGCAGAGGTGACAAAAGGTGAAAGACTAAAAGACTTCTCCTTGCCACTTCTCTTCCCTCAGGATTTGAAGGTTCTGTCAGTCACTAAAGTAAACTCAGAGGGTTAATCGAAATGTAATTTACTTCATATCCCCATGACATTTTAACTTCCACCCTGTAAGCATTCCTGGATTTAGGATTGGCAAGAATGTTTTAGTAACTGTAAGGCACACATTTCCACAGACACGTGGCAGCGCTTAGAAGCATTTCACTCTCACTTGACTTGGAGCTTTGTTAGACATGGCAGACAATATTTCACCAGCTTGGCTTACTCTTTGCTCAGACAATCAGCGTCCAAGAGGTTTAAGCCTAATGGAAGTCTGACAATTTATAGCTAACTCCAGCACTGCCCAGACTTGCAAGGAAACCATAGGACAGAATTGTCGGGCTTTATTTCTAGTGGCACCACAGCAACCCAGCAGTGCTGCATTTCGTTTTATGTAGAAGCGTGTTCCAAAGTGTAGACTGGCTTCCCACAACCACTTCCCTCCAATTGTCTATAGGTGGGATCTACAAGTCGCAATTCTGCAACAGCCCTTCAACATTTCCCTAGCATACAACGGGGTAGATCTGGAGGGATTCTTCCGTTTTCAGTAGAATTACTCATAATTTATACCTGTCAAAAGCAGAATTTCTCAAAGTGATGCAGTAATCACAATTTAAGACAAACTACTGGCTATGTTTTGGGCATTTTGAGGGTTTTTCTTTGTTGTGTGGGTTGTTTTTTTTTTTTTCATAAGTGGTAACAGACAGCTGCTCCCAGGGAGCATCCAAAGCCCTGCTACTTTGCCCACAATTACATCAACTGAAAAGTACTTGAATGTCCATTTACCTGTATTTGCATGTATCAAAAGGTTTTACCCATGCAGATGTATGCAGGTGTTCAGTGTCATAAAATGGTCCTCATATTGTTGTTTGGTTTTGTTTGGGTTTTTAATGAACTCAGAAATCTGAAGGAGTTACACAAATTGGTGAATGGCTAATCTCAGCTTTTCATCTTTAGTGTTATCAAGTTGAGTGATCCCTGTAGTGATTACTTTCTAACATCTGGCTGGTAGCTTATTTGAAGAGAGTTGGTGGCCTCATTTTGAATTCTAATGAAGACCATGCTGCATAAATCACTAATGTTATATTCCCTGCTGGCACACTTGGCAAAGCAGTCCTCGATGGGAAGCTAAAGCACGACAAAAGGAATTAAATGTCATTATGTCCCTGCAACTGAATAATCCAGATCAGGGATTGTCCACAGCATCTGAGTGTGACACTCATAGTCAGTCTTTATGTAGTTGAGGGACAGAGTTGAGGAATAAATTTCAGGTCTCTTGATTTAGGACACATCATGTGTTCTACAGTCACTTAGAAGGCTGTGATTTTTTTTGTTGTTGTTCATCCCTAAGAAAGGCAAAAGGCCACACAGGGATTTAACTTGTATGAACAGGTATTTTTAGACAGACAATACTGAAACGCTTTGTCAAACTACATGCTACTGTATTCCTATATTCCTAACAGACAGTCAGCACAGACTGAGACAGGGGAAAAACCTGAGATACACTAAACTTGACAAGTGAGTCTGAGTCTACTTGCATAGGTCTCAGGTCTTTTATTCCACTCTGTGCTCAAAATTCACCATGGAAGAAGAGGCACTGCCACATGTCTCGGTGTGATTATGTTGCAGCTTCAAAACAGAGGAAGCTCAGGTCTGTTGGAAACATCCTGAAAATACAGAGAATACACTATCTGTAAGGCTGATTTCGCCAGATGTATCTTACAGCGTGTGTTAATTTATGCAGCTATTTATGTAGCTATGTGTATAATGATCTTGCTTTTCCCTCTACTGGCTATGCAAAGTTAATGTAGTGTTATACATTATCATAAATGATCACTATCTGTGGTCTTCAAACTGAGACAGCTCTTGTCCTGCATCAGCTATACTCTGCTTTTCCTCCATTGACTATGAGACACCTGAAGTTTGTTGAGCTCATTTCACACTGAGGGATTCGTCTTTCGCATTCAACAGAGAGGAAGTGCCTGAAATTTAAACTCCAAGCGAAATCTCAGAGCAAAATAGAAGCATATGTCTCACATTAAGTACTACTACCCAAAAATACTACAGAAATATTCATTCTGACTTCAGCATGTGCTCGTCTACTGCACTGAAGTGAGTATGGACATTGAGAATGCCATCTACTGGCAAAATAAAGCACAAGGGAGCATAATTCTGTGGCAGGCAATTTCCAAATAAGGGAAAGGGTAAGAAAATATAATGTGGATTGTTAGTTCGTTTGGGTTGGGTTTTTGTTTTGTTTTGTTTTATTGCTTATTTCAAGTTTTTTAGATCAATTAACTGAATGATATGAAGTTGAATTTTGTGTAGAAATTTTAGTGGGAATTAGTTCTATTAGTTCTGAACCTGAAAAGTATAACTACAACTTAATTTTGTACTGGAAAAGGCTAATGTTTGAAAAAAAATAACTGTTTAAAAGATAGAAATAATGAGAAAGTATGAATAAAGATGCAAGACTGCAATTGTTCATACTTTCCTATGCTTTCTTTTATTTCATGGGATCTCAAAATTGACTCTCAAGAGTTCTTTAAATATTTAAATATAAATAAATATATAAATATATATAAAATATATAAATAAATATATAAATAAATAAATATAAAAAATAAATATAAAAAAAATAAATATAGACTATTCAGAGTCTAAACTTCTGAAACTAAAATCTGAAAAAGCATCAAACCCTGCAGTGAGTCTGTTTGTTATTGTGCTGTCAGCTACAGCAACCATGATTCTAAGCTTTACTCGGCCAATGTTGATTCAGTCACGAATATTAATCCCAGTGGAGAATATCTGTATTATTAACTCCACTTACAAAGTAACTGTTGTCCTGGTGGTATGGCAAGGCTGATCCACACAAGCTATATCTCTGCTGGTGTGAAAATATGTTGTCTTTTTTTCCCCCAGTGATCGTTGATGAAATTGTGTCCAGTTTACACCTAGCCAACAGCCAGGTAACCCAGTCTATCTAATGAAAAGCAGTTGGTTTAATATTGACCTAGTGTTCTCTGACAGCGTCCCGTCTTCGTAAGTAAGTCAAACATGGAATTGTACGGGGAGTAATATTTGGTGGGGGTTCAGCAAAGACTTTGGTCTAAATCTAAATTGATCATTTCCTAGATTAAGGTAACAATCACTGACAAAAAGACAGCAATCTGCTCAAAAGGAAGACCAGCAAAAAGTTAGAAGTGGCAGAAGTAACATCCAAGATATTTAATAGCAGAGAAAAAAAACAGAAGTAGGAGAAAAAACCACAAAACATCATTTGTGCATTTGTGAGCAGAGACATATCTGACCACAGCTTTTCCTAAACTTTTATCTCCAAAAAGTAAACATTCCTTTGTTGTTGCTGTGGTGTGACTCCAAGAAAGGCAGCAATCCTTGAAGTGCCAGTTCTGACAATATGCCATTCACATCTTACCATTAGATTACTGCCACTTACTGTGACATGTAGGTAGACTGCAGGAAGAACAGCATGTGGAAGGGAAGAAAAGTGTCATCTAGGATGAATCCAAGCTTCTCTGTAGTCTTGAAAACATCTGCTAATATCAAGACTCAGCATTTCAGTCATTTTAGGAAAGCAGAAGGAATAGGATACTATGTTTAAAATAAGCCAAAGAAACAAACAAACAAAAAAAAAATCAGAAAAATGGGAAAAATAGTTTTGGATTTTAGTGTCAGAACATAGAGTTTTTTGTTGTATGCTTTGTCAATGCAAAAACTGCCCTTGCAGGCACACCAAAGCTCTCTCTGAAAAATGGCAGTAGGGTCCTGCCAACTCAGAGCTGTGGCGAAGCTAAGGGCTGGTGTGATTAGACCCTTATAATGCTCTCCTGAGAGGCTTGTCGCTGAGATCATTCTGCTCCCAGGGACTAAAGTCTGGGGCTGCACTGTCCTTGTAGAGGCACCAGCTTGTCTGGAGTTGGTCATACTTAGCTGCCTTGCACCACCACTCTTTCACTTCCAATGATGAAAGCAAGCTTTTA
The DNA here is from genome assembly GCF_036013475.1 of Columba livia. NCBI lineage: Eukaryota > Metazoa > Chordata > Aves > Columbiformes > Columbidae > Columba > Columba livia. The sequence goes on along the minus strand of NC_088642.1, from coordinate 13,661,585 downwards.
GCATGGCCTCTTCTTTAAAAGTCATCCCTGCCTTTTTTGTGACTGCAAGTCAAGACAGTAAAGAAGAAGGTATTACTGTGCCAGGACCAGGACGTTGCATTGAGCTGAACATACCACACACACTACTACCCACCTGAAAAGAGGCAGGCACTGTGTTAAAAACTCAAAGCACTCTAGGAAGGGCTGAAAAGCATGGGAGGACACAGGTGATTTTGTAGATGCCCAGCTGCCTCCAACATAATCAGGGAAAAAGACTCAATTTAGGAATGGACTGAAAGTTTGAGGAGCATCAACTCTGCAAATCAAGTAAATCTCCAAGTTTCTTCCAGATTCTCTGCAACAAACTGGTTCTTTGGCTTGGGATTTGCTTTCAGTTCAAACCAACTTAATTACAAAGGGAGAACACAGGCCATTGATCAATCTTGAGGTCAAAACTATACCTTTTTTGGTAAGTACAGCTCTAATGCATCATTGTATTATGTCGTTCAGTAGACTGAACAATAAATCTATACTGTTTAAGGAAACCTGAATGCTTTCCATATCCTCTTTCCTGTCATTACTGTCTGTGAATGGTTGTGGAGCACCCACACCCATTAGCATAGCCCAGTAAATGAGTTTTCCCCACTCAACAGCTCCTCATAACAGAATAATACTATCAGACCCCCTTGTTCAACACAAAATGAGAATGTCAGCAAGGTCTCCCTCCATGTGATAATCCTCTACTTGACATACAGTGACATTATCCCACCAAAGCTGGAGACAAATTTTAATTCTTGCTGTAATTACAGGCTTTAATAGTTATAGAGGGTTGCTAGATGCAGAGCAACTATTCCCACTAGGGACTTTTCAGGAATACAATTGGTGCAGACAGACTATTTATGCATTTGAGATAGTGCTATGATCAAAGGAGCCCATTCTGACTTTTTAAAAGAGCTATTTAAATAATACACCATCTCCATTTGGATTTCTTTTTGGTGACTTCCATGTCTTCCATATGTTGTGTTGAAAGGTGGTATGTTTTTCATTTGACCCAGCAATACATGTTGTAGGACACAATAAAAGGCAAATTAAAAAAACCAAAGACACACACATTTCAAGCTTTTTTATAAATAGTAGATTGAAATATAATAAGAATGGCATCCTGTAATACAATTATTGAAAAAATGTACAGAAAGATTAAAATATATGAAGTTGCTAGGAAATGTTAAATGTACAAAAACCTATTTAGTATTGAAAAACATTTAAATCTTACAAGTCTTTTAGAATCTGAGCTTTGCAGTTACTATGATAAGTTTGAAAAACTCCGTAGTCCTAGACAAATTACTATAAAAAATGCCATTAAATTATTAGCTTGCGACAAGCATTAAATCCTATCCAGAGATACTCTGGAAGGCATTGCCTTCTATATCTATTTAAAGTACTGGTCACATAGGAAATATATTTTAATTCATATTTTTTCAGCTTGTCTAAACTCTGAGCAGGTTCTGGAAGACCAAGAAAACTTCAGGACACAGTCTGAGGTTAAGAAAGCATGTTGGGTGGCCGTCGTGCCCATGCCAGGATGTGCACTGGATGTTTCAGAATCACAAGATCAGAAGCAAGAGCCCTCTAGTTGGTGTGTTTTCTTAGAGGTCTGTCAAACTTCATCTTATTTCCCTGAAGCTCAGCAATGGTGCCAGCCAAAAAGCATGGCTTGAAAAAAAAAAAAACAAACCTAAAATCAAGGCTTCCCTCATCCCTGTTTTAATATTTTTTTCTAGTCTGCCTTGTCTGTCTCAGGTGTCTGGGGAAATTTTCATTATGCCAATTTCCTCAGATCTACAAGGATCCAGGAAACTTCAATCCTTTCATAAGGGTCTTTTGAAAGGACTCATCCAAGACTGGAGTCCTGTTCTTGTTAATGGATACACATATAGATATTAAGAAACAAGCCTTTCTAGAAGAGTGTACTGGATCTGACTGGGATCGACTTAACTTTCTTCACAGCCACCAGTAAGGTGTTGTTTTGGATCTGTGTCTAAAAGAGTGCTGCTAACACACCAGTGTTTTGTCCGTTGCTGAGCAGTGCTTGCACAGCATCCAGGCTTTCTTTCGCCCCACTCTGCCCACCAGTGAGTAGGCTGGGGGTGGACAAGAATTTCAGTGGAGACAGAGCTGGGACAGCTACAGCAAGTTGGCCAAAGGGATGTTCCATACTATATGATAACATGCTTGAGAACAAAACCTGGAGTACAGGAAGGAAGTAGGGGTTTTGTTTCCAAGGTGGATGTTCTTCAGAGACTGGCTGGGCGTTGCTCTGCCTGTGTGAGGTGGTAAGTGATTTCTTTTGCTTTGCTTGTTGTTTTTTTTTTTTTCTTCTTTCCTTCACTTATTAAGCCATCTTTATCTTGACCCATTAGTTTTCTTGCTTTTGCTCTTATGTCTCAGGGGTGGGAGGGGAACCCAGTCCACCATAAAGAACTTCAAAGACCTATAAAAGCTCATTTGTGATGTAGGACATGGAAGCCGAAGCTGGGATCAGTCTTTTCTCCAGAAGAGCTATAGAACTGTACTAGCTTCCAAAGGCTGCCTTTGGCAGGGGAGAGCTTACTTCCAAGTGAAAGTCTCTGTACCTCATTAGAATCACTTAGAGATTACACAGACTCAGAATACAGCTTATCTCATTGGAAGTGGGTTTTTTGGCTGGTTGGTTTGGATGGGGTTTTGTTTATTTGTTTTAAATAAAACCCTCAACATACCGGAGTTCTGATGGGCAGAATCTCCCACAAACAAGAGATTAGGACATATGCAGTTACTATGCATATCTCCCGCTATGCAAGAGATTAGGACATAGGGACAAAAGACAGTGACTCACCTCACCACTACAGAAAAGCTCTCAAGTACCAAAATACTTAAAGTTGCAACATTAAAATAATACTGAAATTCACACAAATTTGTTTCTGAGTTAGTTATTATTTTAATACTTTTTTTTTTTAATCTTAATTTTGTCTTGTATCAGCAACTAATTTTGAATCATGAACAGACCAACGCCAACCAGTAGAGGAAACAGGAACCAGAAGATTCATGTCCTTGCATTCCTGAATCTACGCTGCACACACAGCATGCAAAACCCAGCTCATCTGAACCACTGGCTTTTCTTCTCAGCTGTAGGAACAGATTGTCACCAGCAATCATAAGTCAGAAGTAACCATCATGTCTTTTTGGTGGGACCATCTGGAGGTTTCATGTAAAACCATGGGCCTCTGTTACAGAACTATCCAGATTTCTATTTGTGACTATTACTGACTAACGTGTCTATCTTCCCTATCTACTCATAAGGACTGTGAGGTTCTATGAGACACTCACAGCAGCGCACAGACAGGGGCACCTGGATCTGCGACCAACACCAATAAACCTCTTGCATTTGTCTCTATGAGGCAGATGACAGCTGGAGCTCCTCGTGCTGTTGGAAGGCTGATAGCATCAGCCACAGTGGAAACTCTCATTCTGCATTTGGCAACAGGGATGAACATGTGCTCCCCATTCTACCCAGAGACAAGCAGTCACTCAATTCTTCTTCCCTGGGTCTGGTCCTATTACTGAATACTGTGGTGCAAATAAAGCACAATTTTTATCTTCTTTCTAGATGGATATAATGTTCACTTTCTCCCTCATTATGTGAAAATTTGGTCCTTGTTCTACCTTAAAAATACTAGATATTATATCCTCTAACCCAAAATCCAATCCAATTATTTCAGCAGTCTTTGTATCAAGTTTTTTCTCATTATGAAGTCCTGTTACAAACATTTAATATTTCTCTAAAGTGACTCAAACTGTACCAGAAAGAAGCAGAAAACACAGACAACTTTTTTTAAAAGCAAGTCTCAAAAATAAGAAAAACATACATTCAACAAAAATATTGCCCATGGCAACCAGAAACTAGATTTAAAAAGTGGCAATGATGTTCAGGTTACACGTTTATTATAAATCCATGATGTAAGAGATGTGAGGTAGGTCATCTGTAAATGATACTGGGCAAGGGTCAAAAATAAAATGTCATTTAAGTCTTCAGTTTCTGACATCACACATAGACAAAATGTTAGGAAAGAAAGATTGAGCAGTCATGTTAGGGACTAGTTAAGAATCATAATTCTGTAAGCTTTTGTTAAACAACACTTAACAAAATAACCCTTGTGAATATGCCATTAGGTATGCTAAATTGTAATTCTAATAAAGAGGAATGGGGATTCAAATTTCATAATGGAGTTAAAATTTTATCATTATTCACAACTAACTTAATCCCATGTCTCTGGTAGCTGCCTTGCACAGGCCAAAAACCTTTTTCCATGAAATGTGGGCTATTCTAAGACTGCTGAACTCATTGTATGTACTTGTGATCCAAGATATTTAAAAATAACCTCTCAGTCATTTTGCCAATTCACTCTAACATCTTAGCATCAGCAGGTACTGATGTTTTGGCAGAAATGTAAACTCATGCTAATTTTCTTTGAAGTCATTCCTAAAAGAACAGAAATGCAAGTCAGTGCAAAAATAGTTGTCACATAAGTGCAACAACTTATTCACTGAAAAAAGCAAAACAAAAAAAAAAGAAAATATAGTATGAAGTCACTTATTAATCCATCTCTGGAATTTTCGTTGATGCTGAGAAAGGAAGGCTTTGACAATTCATGCATCCAAACATATAGGGTCTTGCACTGTAATCCTCTCCTGCACCACCAAAATCCTAGCACACACACCAAAGCTCGTGAGTGGACCCCAGCCCATTGCCCTCACGCTGTGGGGCAGCCCCACGGCTTTGGCTCTGGACCGCTAGCAGCAGTGCCCCGCGGGGACACCATTCACAGCCACGACAGCGTGAGTCAGCTCTACTCCCTATTCAAGTCCTGTTCTGCCTCCATTTTCTCTCTTCCAAGGCACAAATACTTTGAGACACAAAAAAAAGTCTGGTAGCCAACTGAAATTAACCTCTCCAAACATATAATGAGCTAAAATTACTCCACTCAATAGCTATTATGATCCCTAATAGCTGAAAACTCATTTAGAACATGTCCCTAAATGTGTATACCAGACTACTTGAGATTTTAAGCAAAATTAATTCCTAGGTGCTTAGTGCTGGTGCTCTGATACCAGCTGAAAATTCCAGTCCTGACTTGTCAGCTCTTTTCATGTTCGTTTTACTTGAGCAAAACTTATGCCCAATTACTTGACAAATCTTAATGAATGGCAGTTTTCAGTAAGACCGCACTAAAAGCGCGCCCTTTTGGATTTTATCAGCAACTCCATGAGCTCTCATTGCAAGCTGCTAGGTGTGATATTAACTGAGTTTAGATCTGCTTTAACAAAGGTAATGGGACTATACACCACTTTGGCAAAGTATGAAGCTCTAGGTGTTAATGACCAAAATTCCCCCACAAAAAAATTTTCCCCAGGATACTAACAGTCCTGAACAGTAACTTTTGAAGTGGTAACTTCCAGAATGAAAGCTGTTAAGGCTTGTGGATGTAACAACAGTTTCAGATAACGATGACCTTATTTAGGAAGCCTGAAGAAGGCAAGCCTACAGCTAATGATGCAGGTGGTTGCCAAGGGGACACCAAATACATCTTACAATTTGCCAAGGTCCCCCTGGCCACGGGCAGGCTTGTAAAAATAAAGCGTTGAGCACAGGTAAGGAAGGATTCACTTAAGCCAGTGCAGTTACTAATTGCTGAGTTATGGGCAATGGGAGACCTCCTGGTACTGGTCAGAGAGAAGACATGTCTTCCGCAGATACATGCTCTTCATACCAATAGGACAAAGTACGAAGTAACCGCAGTGCATTGGTTGAGCAACATTTCTTAGAAAGTCAAGGGTGAATAGCTACTGAACAGCTATTTCAATAATATGAAAAACGCAACAGATTTCATCTAGACAACGGCTTGAATGTGCACCAATGCAACAGTCAAGTGTCCCCAGGTGGAAACTGAGGGACAAAACAGCAGGTGTGGAAGTCTTGCAAAAGGGCCCTCAATGGTTTTACCCTCCCACACCCCCAACCCAAAACCTATTTACTTGATCTTTTGTGAAGCTGCTTTATGCAGCTGAACTTTTTTTTTTTTAATTAAGATTGGTAGATACAGCTGCAGTTTCAACAGAGCTTTTCACAGTTCTCTCCACTTGCTCTGCCTCACTACCAGATACACAATTCATTGTCTGAAGTTTTTGTCCTTGTGATGTTAACACAAGATGGAAGTTATCAGTACATGACAGAAAAAGAAGAGGCAAGCACTGGAGTACCCATTTTAAGTCATGCTGCCTGTTGTCTTGACAACCAGTTAATAAGCTCTGTTACTCATTTTTCACCAGCACCTGACAGCAACATTTCTGCAAGATTTGGTATTATTAATGAGACTGCTAACTCAGCTGCTTTACAAGGTATCAGAAAAGATCTGCTGCCATTTCCATTCTGAATCCTATTTTTCAGGAATCATAAATCATCCATAAATTGCCCAGCAACCAAATATAGGATGCACAAATACCACTGACAATTCATTCCCTTGAAAAGAGCACAAATAGACTGTTGGGTTCCAGTCATGCTTTCTGCAGTATCAATATGTGCATTGCTATTCACTACACAGGGAAAAGGATGAAACCTCACATTCCTCAAGTGAAAACACACAAATGCTTTGACAGATATATTCTCTCACATGCCCCTCCTTCAGCATGGCGGGTGTATGGCATGGGGACAGGCTTGGCCTCACTTCCTCCAAGGTTCCTTTTGGAGAAAAGTCTTGCCCTTCCCATTGCTGCTGTGTTTAACCTCAAGCTGCTTGGGAAAGCATACAAACACGTTCTGACCCAGCACTGCAATTACCATAATTAAACATGATAATCAGGCTTCAGTTAGCAGTCAGACCTGACTACACCAAGAGCTGTGCAGACACAAGAGATGACTCTGCCCCTTCCTCAAGAGTAAACTGTCCTTATGTGGGACTCACACAAAGAGTTCAGTCTCAAAGGACTGAAAAAAAAGGCTGGTTTAATTACATCCCACAGACTACCCTGTCACTTTGGAGGAATACTTTCCTTGGACAAAAGATCACCTAGTTACCCAAATTCCACAGAATGTCTGAGTTTGGAACCATAGGGGAATACGTACTTAGAATCATCCCATTAGTATGAACGTTGACCATTTCACTGGTTGAACGCTCAACATTCAATCTTTGTGTGTTGTAGCAGAAATCAAACATTCTGACGTTTTATTAACAAGTGGCAACAAAAAAACGGTTCTCCCTTCCAAACAATAGAGAGGATACAAAGGAGCCTCAAGCAGATTCAACATCAGAAAACCACAGAGAGAAACTAAAATAAATGATCCTCTGATCTGTGCAGTGAGATTCCGGAGGTGCCAATGATCCTCCCCACAAAAATTTTAGGTAATAAATTGTTCAAGAAGGCTAGCTTTATTCCTCGATGCTCCCTTTATCCAAGTTCCAGGCTCCTTTAATGCTCTTTCAACATAGATTTTGGAAGCTTGTTGTTTAAAGATTGAGCAGTGGTGAAAAAAAAAACATTCATTACTGATTGTCACTGAGATGTTGATGAATTCCAGTCAAATGCAATTAAGCTGTAATTCAACACAATGATAGACTAAACAGGCAAGTCTAGAAAAACAAGAAAAAAAAACCCCAAACAACCAAAGATACAATTCCTAGAGAAAAATTCCTAGATGATTCTATAATCTTTCTGTTGAAAAAAGAGGTACATGATCTTATTTTATCATATGAAAGCAGAATATTTTATTTATTTTAATTCATGCAATTATATCAGGAAGTGTCATCTAAACAAGATAGAAACAGATGTTAGGCATGCTAGAATATTTTTTGCTGAAGGAGAGGTGCAGGATCTTTTTTCTCTCTGCAGTTTTGAAGGAAAACACATACATGTTAACAATGGGATGCATAGTATCTTTCATTCCTTAAAGATAAATTCTGCTAATCCCACTTATCAGAATAGCTTCTCTGTAAAACAAAGCAACTAGGGTCACTGAGAAGTTCAACTAGTTTAATGACATTTAAATTAAAATTAAATATAGGTATTCCAGGCCTGAGTTTACTTCCATGTGAACGAGGAATTACATGCTTTGACTTTAAATCTTCACACTGAGTATTGTTGTATTGGTTCTGTTGCTTTTCAAACCAGTGGAAGAATCATAGAGGTAGATAGTTTTTTCTTAGCTCTGGCAATGTTTTACTGTCTATAAATATGGGAAGATACACCAAAAACTGCTATAACTTATGCTACCAGAGGAAGAATCAGTTACAGAATACATTTCAGTACATTATTCAAAACCATCGAGATATCAGGATCTCTTTGTCAACAGTGTATAGCCACTACCCCTAGGAATGTGATGTAGTAGCATGCCGCATTTCATAGCCCTTTTCCACCACACTTAAAAGATCTTCCCGAAACTGAAATTTATAATACTCATCAGCACCAGGTTGTACTGCTCAATGTGCACATGGCATGATGATTTCACCAACGAAAGCAACCTCTGCTCCTTTGATAATGTGATTTATTTTTACACAAAAACAATGATTTCACTGTTGCTCACTCAGCATTTGTGTTAAAGTAATGCGATGTTAAAAAACTTACCAGTTGATTCCCATACAACCAGAATAAAATCAAAGTTTACACTTCACAAAACTGGGGTTTTTTTTTGTTTTGCTTTATTGTATGAATCCTCTAAAGGAAGAACAGGCTTGAAGAAAAGGCAGCAAAAGAGATTTAGTCTTATGAGCTATGCAAATTTCTAATTTCCTCATACAAGACAAAGACAGTTCCTGTGGGTATAGGCAGACCCTCCATCCCTTCACCTTTTCATATCAAGAAAGGGAATTAAAGCCCTTTGGGAAGAAACACAAGGCTTGAGCTGCACTTGCGCACAGCCCCGATTCCATTTCTGGTTCTATCAAACTGTGGAGCTAATCTTTAAGGTTAGTTTTTGTATGTGTTCTACCTACCACAATAAGCTACAGTCTCTGGGACTACTAGGTTGGTGCTACATAGAGAAACTGTTCAGACGAGAAGTGAGTTTTGCTTAGCTTTAATGTGGCCCTAAAAACTAGTATCTCCTACCAAATTCATCATGGTGATGTACACGAAGTTAACCTAAAGGGCTGATTATGTTTAGGTTGTGAGAAAGTTAAATCAAATTGTAATTTTTGACTCATGCTTTCAAATAAAGAAAAAAACATATTCATTGTAAAGAATCACAAATGAAAGTGGGCCATGCAATTCTACAACATATTTATTAATACTGCTCTTAAACCAACAAAACACCTTTGCCAAACACTTCCCAAAACTCACCTCGAACTTCAGGAGAGAATCGAGCTGAATGGCGAGAGACAAAAAGTTTCAGTTCTTGATCCAAGTTGCATTCGACCAAGTTTGTGTCCCATGATCGGATTCCTAAAATTCAAAATACAAAACATGTCTAGCTTGATCCATGAGCACTGGAAGTTTTAACTTTGCATTCAAGCTATTTGCATATTTCTAAATTCCAAACCCAGCTTCTCTTCTTTTCAAGGTATATAGCTATTTTTTGAGTGCTGAGTGCTCAAAAGGAAGAGTCTGGACAAGAACAAGTCGCAAGCAAGAGGAATTCTCCTTGACAAAGGGTGACCATTCTCTAAGGCCCCAGCTTTGAGACTGTTGGTCCCACATCCTAGTAGTCACATTATGAGAAGTTACTGTTGTCCTTGAATTGACTTTAAAATAGCAATAGACTGACTTAGACTGACGGAGGACAATTTAGTCACATTGCAGAACCATTGTATTTGTCACTCTGAGGAAAAAAGACAGCATCACCTAGCATGTTGCAAATTAATACTTAAATGTAAAGTCATAAATTGCTGACTTCTTCACCCAAAAGCTTTGAAGCATCATGCATTTTAAATTAAAATTTAAGTGATCTTTTATTTATGAAGTATCAAAACTCTAGTTTTGAGATTTATAAATGCTACGCTTGATCTCTTTTTTCTTTTAAAAGCTAAAGAGCATGTCTATATTCCCTACCATTTTCCCCCCAGCTACTTAGAAATTGAAACACATGACATGCAATCAAAAAATAGATTATCCCAAAATACATTTTTAAGGATTGAAATTTGATCGGGAAGGGAAAAAAAAAAAAAAACACAACATTGCAGCCAAAAAAGAAATTTATAGTTGCCTTCCATATAATTTTGATGACAAAATTTAAAAACAAACAAAACAACAGAAAGAAGAAACTAAAAAAAAAAAAAAAAAAAAAAAAAAAATAAAAAAAGCCACCACAGGAGAACAGGTTTACTATTTTTCTATAATTTTCTTGGGTTTAAATTGTTGTGAAAAATCTTATAATTTTGAAAAATAATGAGCAGGCTATTGCACTACAGGTAAGTCGAGGCACTGCTGTGATTTTAAGCAGCAATAATACAGTGATTTTTTGTTTGGTTGGGTTTTGGTTTGGGGTTTTTTGTTTGTTTGTTTTCCTAAAGGAAAGCCATGAGACTTACACAAATTATCTGGCAAGTGCAGAAGCGACTGCAGGTGGGGAAATGTGTGGCAGCCCCTCCCCACATGCCTCCCTGTGCCTTTGCATCAAATTGTTGAGTTAAATCGCTGTGGGGTATGGCGAGGAGATGCCTGAAGAGGTGTGTGGCCAACCCCTCACTGCGAGACTGGCGTTAACACTCCTGCTGGTAAATCTGTCAGGTTTCGGGCTACGAATGTCAACGCCACCTCCCATGCTATATTCTCCTTCAAGCAGTGGAAACGTCGGAACTCAGGCTGGCAGAGGCCATGTTGTATGGCTGAAGGATGAGGAGGAGAAAGTGAGAAGGAAGAGGAGAGAAACCAGATCTGCAGTGCTGGTCTCCCACTGCAGCTCTGGGTAGGTTCTCCATGCAAATAGGAACATCTGCATTTCAAGAGCCTGAAGCCTCTTCAGGGAGAATTCATGGAAGGCTTTTCATTGTCAGCAGCCCAGTCCAGGTAGGAACATGCTTACTACTTGAATATGCTACTGGCTACTAAATAGTTGCTATTCGAAACTCTAAATAAATTTGGAAATACAGTACTGTGTGTTTCATAACCACTCAAAAGAAAAATAACTGAATTACCAGCCACCTCCACTTCCTGACCGATGCATCATTTTTCAGAGGCATAAGTAGTGAGTCTCTTCCGCAAGCCTCCTTATTTTCATTTCTCAAAAACATCTTGGCCACATGGTGCATTTTTTGGGGGTAGTTTTGGCAGGCAAATACAGCTCAGCAAGCTTTAATGTTTTCCAGGTGTTCAGATATTTGAGAGCAAGAAAGATGATATAATACCACACACGTACAGCACATACAAAACTATGACTAGTAAACCGACATCAATCATGAAGTTGAAGTATTTTGAATGAATGAGTGCTGAACTTTAAGAAGCTAGAAGATGAACAGCTCACCAGCCTCTGATAGCAAGTTTGCGTGGGGAGAGTACAAAGCTTTCTGGAGGTCAGTTGAACAACATGGACTATGATTCAGCAGTGTTGCTAATGACAGGGCCTGTCCACCCTCCCTATCTGCTTTTGTTGTGAATCCAGACTAGCTGTATGGATAAAATTCTGCTTAGGTATAGTCAAGACTCCTGAGCCAGTCAATGTCCAAAATGCAGGACTCAGGGCAAGATACATGGGCCAGGGGCATGTGGGAATCATAGCCATCCCATGCACATAATAGATCTGGAAGATGAAGCTGGGATTTGGATAGAATATCCTAAATCTGCAGCTGCATGATTCAGCAGTCTGGATGCAAAAATTATACATGTAAATTATAAAGTAGCATAATGTATTATATACATTATATAACAAAATCAGGTTTGGGCAGAACAGAGGTAAACCTGGAACTAAATTTCAAGGTCAATCCAATGATGTAGATCAGTAACAGCATGAATGTAACTACTGGAAGCATGGCTGAACTGGAGCTATTTCTTTCTTTCTGCAGTCTTAGGAGTGCAGTGCCACTAGACACCAGACTAATCAGACAACAGGCAGGGCACACCCAGTAGCATCTGCCGAACCAGTGGAAAAATCTTGAAGGTCTCTCCTTTTATGGTGGATGGTGGGTTGGAGGGTTGCCCCCTTAGCAAAGTCACATCCCTAATGTTATTACTTAATATGCATCTCTCCACACCATTCCCTCTTCATAATATATTAAGAAATGACTCTGCATTCCACCAGGTTACGTAGCATCACGCCACTGATGTGTTATCAGCAGATGTTTTCTTTGACACGTTGCTCTGCAGTTTGGCGCATGAATCCACAGTATTCAGTGATGGTACTTGGAAGATGTACCAGAGAAGACAGTGAGGCAGAGTTATCAAGAACCCAAAACACATTTAAGGCTTTGTTGAGAATAAAGGTTGAAAGAAACAAGATTTTTCCAGACTACAGCACACTTTCCAAAGAGAATATTGGTTGAGCCCATATTTGCCTCATGCAGATAGAGCTTCAGACTGCCAGTATAGTCATCCAGAACAATACACCTCAAAATTCCATCAAGTTTTTTTTGTTTTCCTAGCAGACAAAATCTCAATCAGATTGTCTGATACCAGGAGCAGCAAGGTGACTTCTAACCCAAAATGCTGAATAAAAAGGTCAAAGTGTTCCCTCTGAACATCTAAAACTGTAAGTGGGTGTTATGGTTAGTGGCAGCAGGTAGCAACAACAGAGCTATGCAGCAGCAACTGTACAACAGAAGCTTCAAGAAGGGACTGAAGACCATCTCTTCAGAGGAAGGATGACATCAGCTGTCTCGAGGACAGTTTTATCCATTTGCTCTATAATTTTTAATAATTTAATTGAAACACAGCCAGTTCACTTATGGCCCAACTGAAAATTAGATAGAATTAGGGAAGTGCAATGCTGAAGAGGCTCTGAATGACAAAGCATCTGCCTCAGTAGTTCTCCCTAGGAGACAATGGTAGCAATAAAGATGAACAGGTCATGGTGAAGCTGGTTAGCTGTGATGAGGCAGCCCTTTACCACAGTCATAAAGAAGATGCACGAGAAATAGCTGACTAGAATAACAGTACTAGAAAAAGCAACAATAGAGACAAATGAGGTCCTAGCTGGACTGCTGAACCACACCTACATGACAAGGCTGCTACCAACTCCCCATTCCAGGGTATCTTCCTCCCCTCTAACAATGGCAGGTTTTTAGAAATCTCTGTTTTCACCAGCCCAGAACAAAAATATATGTTACAAAATCAGTTATCAATTGACTTTAACACAATATAGGGTCTGACAATAATTTTCTTTGTGCTTCATAACACTATTATTGCAATGAGGTTGTTTTATAATTTTTTTTTCCCTCCTGCATTCTGTTGTACCAGAAACCAAAACAAGAACTTATAAAAGTGTCATTTCACTTGCAACACTTTTCTGTATCACCATTTGAAGGAAAGGACAAGTAAACAGCAAGTCAAAGCAGCCCTTAGCCAGACAATAATGAGGCTGGACACTCAGGTATTAACGTCGTTACTCACATGGTTTTTCTTTATTGAAAGATATATATTTGCATATAAAGCTTGGATCCTGAAAAATCCTCCAGCCGAGAGAAAAGTCTCACCGCCCAAAGTTAGACACAAAGGCAGGGCTGCGCTCCCGCTCGGGCAGCCTTTGCCGCCGAGGAGGAAAACGCCCCGCATCCCACCGGTTTGGTTCGGCGGCGGGGACGAGGGTTTGCGGGGGGCAGCCGCCCGGCAGCCCCATCCCATCCCATCCCATCCCATCCCATCCCATCCCATCCCATCCCATCCCATCCCATCCCATCCCCAGCCGCGTCTGCCGCCGGTGCCGCAGCCGCCCTTTGTCCGCTCCGGGCTGCCATAGGGACCGCAGTGCGGACTGCGCCACGCCCACCCGCCGGTGCCTCCGGGCAGACGGGCTCAGCGGCGCCCCGGGCGCTGCGCTCCCGCCTCGGCCCCTCCGCCCCAACAATGGCGGGCGGGGGTCTCGCTGCCGGGCTGCACACCAGCCCGCTGCGGCTCTCTGCGCGGGGCCCGGCCCGCAGCCGTGGCTCCGCAGTGTCCGCACCCCACCGGGGGAGGGTGGGGCGGGGGCTGGTTGTGGGGGCGCTGCGGCGGGACCCTTGGGTAATAAAGAACCGCAGACCGCGACTTGGCGGCTCGTCTGCTCGTGCCCCGAGCGGGAGCGGGGTGGGTGAGCCCGGGCGCATCCCCGGGGTGGGGAGGCACCGGCGCGGGGAGCCGGGGCGCTGCCGGCGGTGCCTCCGCTGCCCGCAGCCTCACCTCTCTCGATGTTGGCGATGGCCCGCCGCAGGTGCTCCTCGGTCACCAGCTCACCGACGACCACCAGCAGGTAAAACTTGCTGTCCAGGAAGCGGTGAGACAGGCTGGGCGACGGGGAGGTCAGGCTGGGGATGCTGCAGGACGGCTCCGAGTCCACTTCTACCAGCACGGTGGCCATCGCGGCTGTCCCGCTCCGCCCCGCGGCTCTGGGGCGCTGAGGGGAGAAGAGCCGCTCGGCAGCGGGTCCGCAGGCGGCAGAGAGTGAGCGAAGGCGGGCGGGGAGGCGGCGGCGCTTTTATACCGAGACGGTGCAGGGCAGGGACCTGGCGAGGAGGAGGAGAAGGAGGAGGAAGGGGGGGAGCCGGCGCATCCCCGCGCCGCCGCCGCGTTTCCAGCATCCACAGCTGATGTCATCTGCGGCAAATCCACCCCGCGGCGGGCCCCGGAAGCAGGAAGGACGCGGGGGGCGAACAACGCCCGAGGGGTGCGCTCCGGGCCCGGGTCCCGGCCCCCGCCCGTGGGACACCTCGACCCGCTCCGGCCAGCGCGGGTCCCTAGCTCCAGGGGCTCCCCGCGGCCCTTGCTCCCAGTGCCCTTCGGGCGTCACCCTGCCGGGCTGGTCAGCCCCGAGATCGGGCTCTGCTGCCTCGGCTCCCCGAGGCCCTCCTGAAGTCCCAGCCTTGAAGAACAGCGGTGAGGAGATGCAGGTGATGACCCGGCAGACCTGGGGAGCTCCTCTGTGAAAGCCAGTGTCGGGGTTCCAGCCACACCCCTGATTCCAACAGAAAAATAAAGCGGTTCCACTATCCAAGACCAAGAGTCCTGTCTCCTGCACCTCACTGTAGCACTGCAGCAGAATTTGAGTCATAATTCCCCCACAGACACAACTGGGCAACCTAAATATTCTTGCTACCATTTTTTCATTTGAAAGCAGTTCACTTAATAAGGTACCTTAAATATAACCTTTCTGCACATATTGAAGGCCATGGGTATATGAGTTGTACCAGAAAAGCACTGGTTTTAGACAAACTGCTCAAACCCATACCCTTAAGGCTCCAGAGGTTCAATGGGCTTTGGGTAACTAATTTTGACCAGGCTCAAGCAACTCCAGGGAGCAATGGTATTGAAAAACATCTACAATTACAAAAACAAAAGTTTCATTCCTTTCCACATATCTGATCCCCAATACTGACTAAGACTGATTTAAGAGGGAAACTCCATCACCTCCCAGAAGTGTTCTGTCTTCTCCTAAAATGGGATACAGCAGTCAGATAAATCAGCCTGTCCGAGATGTTTCTCTCACTTTACTGACAGAAGCCAGGCACTGTTTCATACTAAGTCTCTTGATTATACAGCAAAAGTGATGTGGGAGAATTCTCACTGTGACTGAGGAAAGGATATAAACTTATACAGCCAGGTTTTTAAGATAAGCTCTGGCCCATGATTGAGAAGACATTTCCTCTGTGTGCAGCTCCTTCCAGTGCTGATTGCTCAAATTTCCTGCCAGTTACTCAGAAACACAGTACTTGTCTGGATGAACCAATATCAGACCTGTTTTGTTGTAATATGTACTTTGTTCCTGGACACACCAGATTCATTATAATTAACATGCAGGTTGTCACTGCTAAGTTATTTGTTTTACTTGGCTAGAGGCATCCGCAAAGATTGAGACACCATTGTTGTAGGTGCTGGTCCATAATGTTGTCTCTGCCTATAGCACCTAGTGTTTTTAATATTAATAGTTCCTATGTGTAAATACAGCATTGAGAGCCTTGGCTAATACGGCATGATGTATCTGCATGTTACATTCAAAGTAGACTACTTTTCTGAGCTGCCATTAGTCTGAAGGTTGTAGAGTGCAGACAAGCATTTTTATAGCCGTGTCAGGTGGCTGAGATGACACGGTGGAAATGAGCAACAGTGCTCGTTCTTCACTAGAGCTGACACTGCTGATAGAACAAATACAAGTAGGAATGGTTCTTCAAAAGTTGGCAAGGTAATCATGGGTACAGGGTACTTCTCTTTGGGTGCTTCCACTCATCTGAGTCCAGCTGTGACTTTGGTGTTTCCCTGCTGATTCTGGCAGTTTCCATGGGGCAGTATAGATGCCTATTTAGAAATAATGTCCACTCCTCTGTGGCCATGCCCTGTATGACCCCCATCCTAATAATCTATTCTAATTATGGATAGCCTCAAGAGTTGCCATGCGGTCCACAATGGGGGAGGCCAGCTTCTTGCTTGTCCTGCTGCAGTATGTAGCTTTGGGATATGTCTTTATTTCAGTCACTAACAAGAGCAGGTAGTCCCTGGAATGCAGAGGGGATTGCCATGAGGACTCGCTGCCCAGCTGCAGAGGAGACTGGAAGTCAACCCTGGACATAAAGGTAAAGCAATTATTTGCCTCACAACCACAACAGATTATGTGCATTACTCTCAGAAATGTACACAAAATGCATTATGTGTGCTTTTTAGCACTTTCTTATTTTTAAGAAAACATGAACACATATACATAATTAGAAAAGTGCCTGTGGAACTGAAAAGTAACAAGTGAAAAGAATGTATTGTACCAAAAAAGAAAATACAAGCAGGTAGGTAATACAGATGTACTTGAAATAACCTGCTGAGGCAGTCCTCTATTTTATATTCCACTGTAAAATAATATGCAGCTAGAATATGTATGATAAAATGTGAACAGTTACAGTCAAACTGTATTGTGATGGTAGATGTGTCACACGTTAAAACCCCGAGGACAAGAGGCTGCCAGTGCAAGAAAATGGTCTTGTGCTAAACTCTTTAGGGGATGTTGACCTCTGCTCTCATGTATTCACAAGCATGTGCCACTTCATCTGAGGTGGAGGTCAGGCAAGAAAAGATGCTGTAACCTTCTGGATGTGTCTCTGAGGAAGCTGCAGGTTCCCAGCTCCATGGTCAGTGTTCATGCTGAGACTTGCCCTGTCAGTATCTCACTTGGCCAGTTTTGTTTGTCATCATCTTTCCCTATCTGGAAACTCATTTAAATTCTGCAATATGGAGCATATCAACAGATCTACTGCTGGATGAAATGTGGAGCTGTGCTGTATAAAGCTGACTCAGTGCCATGTGACCCTCAGTGCTGGAAAGTGATACCAGCTTCTAGTGCAGCTCAGACACACTTCAGCACAAGAAACAGCAAAACTCATGCAGAATACAGAATATATCTTGCTGTTTTAAAGAGACAATGATTGGTATCCGCTGTATCTGGCTTTCTATTTGCTTTGTTTTGGCTTGGTTTTGTTCCTTTAGTATGTTCAATACCAAACTGGTGTCCCACAACTGAATATAGTAAAACATTACATGTAGAACTGTATTTTTCTTGTGGATCTGGTATTTCTTTTAAGTAAACAGGCAGTTTTAAATGAAGTGCTTGAAGTCTAAAACTAGAACATACTTCTTGGTGGTGCATGCCATTTGTTACTCACTAATATTCAGGTTTCATACAAGTCCTATCTTCAAGTTTCAAATGAGGTTTCAGTGATACGCAAACCCTCAGTCTGGCCCTTTGTCAAAGGCTAAGTGTCATCTCTAGAATAAAAGAAATGCATATCCATATGCATTACTTCAGACCAATTTAAGACCTTTAATGAAAGTGAAGTTGAAGGCTGTTGAATTTTCTGTCTTCATTGAGAGAAGTGTCAATATGAGGACTTCACAATGTGTCATGAAGCAGCTTCACGGAACAGGTAGGTTTTCATAAAGAGAGACAGTAAGGCATAACATATTTTAGAGATGAAGCTTTGCCAGCCTATATCAGAGACTACAGAATGGTTGAGGTTGGAAAGGACCTCTGGAGGTCATCTGGTCCAACTTCCCTGCTCAAGCGAGGTCACCTATGACTGGTACCCCAGAACAGCATCCAGACAGTTTTCCAATATCTCTCTGGGTAACCTACGCCAGTGCTCAGTCAGCCTCATAGTGAAGAAGTATTTCCTGATGTGTGATGATGTCAGGAATATGCCACTAATATTACAGCAGATAATACCCATAGAATTTTGCACCTCACCTGATGCCTTCCCAATATGACCTATGCTCACTCTCAATACTCCCATAAGTGACCCCACACTCCTTGTTTCCTGCACTCAGCAGCTCCACCAACCTCACGTGGTCCAGCATTTGCCTCCCAGAGTCTACTCTGCACGATGCTTCTTTAGGACAATTCAGCAGAGCATGGCACAGCAGCACAGGCATGGAGGGACAGTCACACGTTGCCCCGACCCCAGCAGAGCAGAAGTGTCATCCTGCAGCCACTGGCTATGATGTGACTAGTCAGGAACCCTGCACATCCCTGCAAGAACCTGGACCTGTGCTCATAAAGACAACTCCCCCATTTATTTTAGACAGGGAGGCATTCTTATCCTGAACAGAAGCCACCTCAAAGTTGCACTGCTGGAGGAGCTCCTCCTGCAGCAGTGACATGGCAAAGGACAGTGGTACCTCACACCAGAGAGAGCTGCACCTGAGTGTGTAGCCAGGGACTTGGGGACAGATGGTTGAAGAGAGGAAATACTTACTTCACTTTAAAGATAGTGAGCTTTATGTTTAACTACATGCTAATTAAAAATTACTTGGCCGGCATTAATTTCAAGTATTTTAAATTACATTACTTCAATTTTAATGATTACTTTTTAAATAGTAAAAGCAGGAAAGTTTTTATTTGCTTGTGGTGAAATAGTAATTTCATTTGGTATTTCAGCTGTTTCCTACTCCTCCCACTTCCCTTATAGAAAAGGAGGAGCTAAATATTTAAAAAAAAAAAAAAAAAGTGAGGAAAGTAACACTGTTGCTTTTAAAAATAACATTTTCTCTCACTGTCTCTTGAAGTGAGAGAATAATAACACAAAGTAACATTTTGCTTTAGTTCCAATGGAAAAAGTTAATTATTTTTTTTTTTATCAAAGTAGATTCTGCCTTTTTTGTTCAGTGGGAAAAGAAGCTAAAAGTAAAAACTGAGGTGAGTGGAAAATAATTTATTTAATTTTATTGAGAATGAATTTTTTTTAAAGTATTTTCCTCTTAGCTATTTAAAAAAAAAAAAAGCCCAAATTAGAAATTAACACCTTTGAATAAACTTATTCTGAAATTTGCTATGAAAAAAAAACAAAACGTAGTTTTTTAGGAAAATAAAATTGTTGCTTCTCTGCTGTTGGAGAGAAAATAGAGCTGTTTTAGTAATTACATCCTGTTTACTAATTAGGATGACAGTTAAAATTCAGTGATGAATTATAATAAATCCATGGAAAACAGCGGTATCCATAGTACTGCAAGGTTGGATGTATAATTGAAACATCAGCAACAAAACCAGTGGTAACAGAATGTGAACCAGCATCAGACAGTAGTTTTGAGCTTCCCTTGAGCCATTGCTGAAAAGTATGATTTACAATACAAAAATACAGCTCCGCAACCAAGCAAATTTCAAAATGCAGAAAAGAAGCATTATTTTTAACTACCTTTTCCAAATATTCCATTCAATTTTACTCAAGATAGCTTGAGCTTCTTTGGGGTTTGTGCTGTTTTTTTGTTATTGTTTTTATGTTTTTGTTGGGGTTTTTCTGCAGTTATTGTTTGGTTGTGGTTTATGTTTGTTCGTTTTTTCCCTAACTACCATTTATGTTTGTTCCAACAACATTTTGAATTCCAAATTTAGAAGGTCACGGTTTAGTTTTCAAAGCTCAAGGAAGGCAAGATTTATATTAGCCGGATCTGACATATTTTACTTCAGTCACCCTGCATACACACTTTTGAGATAGCAGCTATTGTATTGTCACTATGTAGTAAAATAACATGTATTTATAGATATACATATATAATGTACAGGACAGATGGTGAAGTCTCTCCAGCTGGTAGCTCTGCAATTGCAACTTTTTACATACAGAAGTATACTGCCATTGCATTCACTTCTGTGAGAAGACCTGAAGAAACACATCCTTTCCAAGCAAACTCATAGAAGTACATTACACAGACAGAACGCAATCCCTGTTTTGGGGTGATACGAAGGCTCTGGATTTTAGCAACACTCAGTCAGAGCTGTTTTTTCATATTTCACTGAGAAAACCCCAGTTCTATAAGCCATAATATGTCAGCTGTCTAACAGGAAATGAGTTTACTAATAAATAATGGAACAGTGTTTTCTTTTATAATATCTGGACATCCTTACCACAAGCACTGAATGTTTTCTTTGAAGGATTTTCACTGGGTAAGTTCAGTCACAGTAGCTTTTGTCATCATTGATAAAAAACACCTGAACAATTCCTTGTGACCCAGGGTGATAAAATAGTTCAGTGTTATATTCCTGCATTCACACGTTCTGTTCTTAGCAGCATTAAAATAGTTGTAGATGATTCATTCAATGAAAAGTTTTGTTCATCTCCAGAGGATGGTTACCTTTTCACTTGCCAACATCTCAAAGCTCTATGCTCAGCCTTCCAGTCTGACCACAACATTTTGCTCGGGCTCAGTTGTGTCTCAGTCTCATTTGATATTAACAAACTCAGTGGGGAGTATAAAACAGCTGTCCATAGCAACTTCTACTACACTACTTTACTACACTGTGGTAGAGGACCAGTAAAACTCTTAACTTCCAGGAGAAAACAGATAAACCAGCTTATAGTGCAAAGTACTGAGAAAAGTTATGAGTAGAAAAAGAGCCATGAATGAAAACAAAAGATCGGGAAACAAAGTACAAAGGGCATTGGTGAAGTTATAACAAAATGGACAGAGAGCTATTTTCTCCCTCAGAAATGTTGTCTCAAATTTACATTTTTGTTTTATACTCCGATCATGATCAGGGTTGATAAGCATTTTTGCCATTGTCTTTTTAGAAGATTGAATTAGGTGGCTAGTGTGCTGGTCTTGGTCTGAAGGACATTTCCAACAGGTAAAGCCCATGTTCTGCTAGCATCCTGCAGAGAAGAATGGTAAACATCAAGGACTGTAAAATATTTTTAAGAGGAAAAGTTTCTGACCAAGAATCGTATGAAATAAAGAAAGAAACATGTTTGTTTTGGCTGAGAAAGGTGCCCCAGGTATCATGCAACTTTCTCTGGTAATAAACAATAAATACATGGAAAACAATGGTGTCCATAGTACTGCAAAGTACCTGCACTCAAGCTTGGGGGCACTGGGGGAAAACTAGGGTAAGAGCAAAGGGGTGACTAGTAAGAAGGCCATGCCATTGTCAATGGAATTTTGAAAGCCATTAAATAAACGAAGGATGAGCAGCTGTAGGAGGAGATTTGGATGCATATAGTAGGAATCTAAACAAATATTAAACCTGGTCATGTCTCTTCCCATGCACTCTCCACAGGAGAATCAGTGTCCCAGATGAAGGATGGGAATTCATCATTTGTGGAAAAAATGAGGAGAGGGTGGTTTCTGGCAGGATTCTTCTTCAGCCTCCACCTTGCAAAATCAAAGGGACTACAAAAAAGGTAAGTCAAGGTGGGCACTGTCCAGAAGAGTCACTTCATCCCCTCAGACAAGCAGAATGATTTTTTGCAGCAGTGGTCGGCTGCATTCCCCATGGAGCAGAGCAGCGGCCATGCAGTCAGCATCTCCACCGTCTCCTGACCCCTGGGACTCCTGTAACAGCTCTCATTCACTCCTCTTGGCACTTAGGAAAGGAGAGCAGTACTGACTGCACTCACCTACCACCTCCAGGGTTTTAAGACTGAACAAACAAGTCCTTATGACTTAAATCCAATTCCAGTTTTTATCAAATGTGTGGGCTGTCCTGTAGAGGAACAGATTACTACACCGAGTATTTAAATCTATTGATGACAGACTAGATTTTCTGAGTTGCCTTCTACAGCCCCTGAGAGGGCACCTACAGACCACGTGCAAATCCCTACTGTAACCAACAGGACTGTTTGTCCAAAGCAGGGTCACAGCATCATGTTGCAGGCTTGCTATACAGTGTGCTTTTCAAGTAGTGCCAACATGCTCTGGCTCCAAGTCCGAAAGACAATGGGATGCTCTCATGAGTACGCATTTTCCAGACTCTGTGCACTGTGATCTCCCTGAACTCCACTTACTTTGGGGAAAATTTCTCAATATAGCTTGCAGACCCCTCCCTCCTTCTGTTTCTGCATCGTGCCACTGATGGCTTGGACTATCCATCCAGTATTGCACCAGCAACCAGTGCATAAGGATTTATACGGGACAACTAACCTATCTCAAATTTTTTATCGCCTTGCTGTCTGACCAGTGGTAGCCACTAGAATTTTCATTCCATGAGAATTTTTTTCCAGTGCCTTCCAGACAATTTTCCATTTAAAAGCTTATTTTAGAGTTTTGTTTTGCTTTCTGAGCATAAGCAGGAAAACATACAGCAGAATCTAATAAACACTGAAAGCCAAGCTTGGTTATTTTGGGCTGATGCATCTACAGTGATATTTTGCACAGATAATTTAATTAACAGTTCTTTTCATGATAAATAAACCAGAATAAAATCCAGTTCATCTTCCAAGAGCTGCATTTGTTCTCTACTGCTAATGGCAGTAAAAAATAATAAAATCTTATTTTAGTGAGGATAGTAGGGTAGGATAATAGGCTTGTGTAATTCTGAAAGAATGAGAGAAGCCCACCTGCCAAGGGAAAGAATGTATTAGAATGTATTTAACATTTGTCGCATAAATGTATTTATATTAAATCATGCTTGGCCTTCATTAGTCACCTGTTTTCTCATTTATAAACTACATATTTTCTTGGTTTGGGATAAATGTTTGAAATTCATGGGAGACAAGGTAGATATAAGAAGGATGAATAACTTTTTAAAATTATAGGCCATGTTTACTTTTGCTCTCTTCTGCTTGTGTTTTTGTTTGGTTGGTTGTTTTCTTGTTTTGGTTTGTTGTTGTTGTTTGGGATTGTTGTTTTTTTGCTTGGGTTATTAGTTGGGGGTTTTTTTGTTGTGGGTTTTTTTTGTTTGTTTGGTTGGTTTTTTTGTTGGTTTTTTTTTTTTTGTTTTGTTTTGTTTTGTTTTTTTTTACCTTGACCATTTATGCATCTGGTGTCTTTGGTTCAAAAAGCAAGATGTTGTCCCTATGCAAATGAGTGAGGGTGAGATTTCATAATATGAGAGGATGATAATTTTCCCTTTACTTTCCCTTTTGCTGTCTCCTAGCCTGAGCGGTCTCCTCGTCAGCTCTCCAGATACATTTTAAGCATACTGTGATAATATTAACAACGGGATTTTATTGTATAAGCATATCTATCATTTGCAAAGAATTTGAGATCTGGGCACACTGAAGAAAAGTCTACTGTAAACTGTTTTTTTCTCTAGTCAAAATAGACAGAGTGAAAAGTTTACTGTGTTGTAATAATATATCCAGTACAATATAGTAGTATAGCTCTCTCTGTTTTTGTGTTACAATGTCTCTGGCTTAGTATAACCTCATTATGCAGAACGCCCAGTTTACTGAAATTCTGGAAGGTGATAACAATAATTAAGCAATAAAACATGACAAGTAGTATTTTATTATGCAATCCCAGAATGCCTAGGTGAGTTGCTAGGCACATGGCCAAGTGCTTTGAACCACCTGGAAGAGTTATTTCTATACATTTCATAGGTAGTCATAGGGAATTATGTGATTTGCCTGCAGCTATGCAGTTATCCCATCCTAACCACCCTGGTAAGAGTTCATCTGCTTTGACTAGGCTGATATTGACTTAAGTAATAATGATCAGTGATGAATACTGCTGCTGGTTTCATGGCTGATGGGGACAAACACATGGCCCAAGACATAGCAATAGGCCATTTGTCCCCAAGCAGAGCCCTGAAATGCAGATGTGGGTGTTATTACAAGCTGAGACTGACTACAGGTATTTCAGCTTTGGAGGAAGCACCAGAAAAATGCAGTATCCTTGGTTAAGTGTAAGCTATGTCTAAGCAATAAGATGTGCATGGGCCACATGATCTAAACGCATGCTCAACATTTCATAGAGGCTGTCACAACGTGTAGGGTTCTAGTCTTCTTTTTTGAAATACTTAAGATTTTTTTTGCATTTAATTGGGTTAACCTGTCCTAAAAGGTCACATTTCCAGAAAATGGAATATCCTCAATATTGACACCTCATCCTCTTATATGTAGCTTAATCAATTGTTGCTTTGATTTTCAAATTTGGTTGTGCACCTTTCCAAGCATTAGCTCACACTGGATCTAATCTGGGGAATAATGAAGTCACTGCAAAATTATCTCTTGGTTTAATGGGGTAAGAATTAAAGTCCAGTTGTTTTACAGCTTCAGGATACTACCAGATGAAAATTTGTAGCATTTCTCTAGTCCAGGCCACAGTAACTGCAACTCTTGTCTTCACTGCAGCCTTAATAACATAACAGTCTATGCTTGTGCACTACTACTGATGCTGCATACGTGTGGATTGGGTAACAATCACATCAGGATTTCCCAACAACACCCATTACAAATTAAGTCGTGAAACTGCACTGTGAATATCGGGAAAAGTCATGCCAAAAAGACACCAAACTTTGGTTTCTATTTTGGGGAGGAAATCTCTGTCATCTCCCTGTATCGTCAGACAAGGACAAAATGTTGTTCAGAGCAGCAGCCTAACTGGGGTGGTCAGAGCAGCACTCTGCAGGAGCAACCCTTTCACCCTTTTCCTCCCCTCCTTACAGTGGGGACTGAAGATGCTGAGCCTTTCCATTCAGGACACTAGATTAGATGCCTAAAAATTAACTGTGGTAACTAAAGTTTATAACGTTAACATTTTATATCATATATAGAAAGTGACTGAGTTACTAATTTTGACTGAAAGCTAAAGTATAATACTTTTCAGTTGTCAGGCAATAGCAAGTCACTGGTTCTTAGAAGATACTGGATATCCACAATTGTTGTGTCAAGGAAGCCCAGCTGAAGAGAATGAAAGCTTTTTCACTTGTTCAGTGGACTTACTGCTGAGTTTCTTCTAAACATAACTGTCTAAATAAAAAGGTAGCTGGAGACGAATCTCCTGATTCTGCTTCTTGAAATATTCATTGATGACCAGGATGCCCTGAGGGAAAAAACATTGATGTATACTTTATGTGAAAGAAAGCTCATTTACTTTGCCTTTTTTCCTCCTGCCCTCGTGTCATATTGGTAGACACTGACCCATAACCTCATCCCATAATATTGGTTTTGCTTTGTTCTCACCAAATGTCACCTGGTTCTCCAGCAACACACAGAGCTCACAGCCATTTTGCAATGCAGGTCATTCTATAAAAGGTTTGCTTTCTATCAAATAAGTGTCACTGGTATAAAAATTGAAATATAATGAAATAATGGAAGGTACCTCAAATGTGCAAACAATACCTGAATAATTAATTGCTGCACTAATATATCTTCAGTACAAATTATTTCCCTCAGACATACCAGCACTGCAGTTTAGTTCTTCCTGTTTTCAAGGTGGGGTCTGCACCACCACTTTGTCATCACTATGGTGCATGGGACAACTAGAGTATCAATAAAGGTTACTTAAATATTGTTAGCAGTTGGGGTGGTCAGGGAGTTGAACTCAACTCTGCAAGAGCTCCTCTGGCCTTCACTGCCTCGACTATATGGAAAGGTGAGAAAGACACACCTTACAGCTGAGGTCTCTGATAGAGTGAATATGTACTGAGCAGTATGTAAATTATGCTGGATTTCTAAAAATCATTGTCTCAGAGCATGAAAGACAAAGTTAGCCCAATCCCAGAAAATAAGTAGATTGTGTCATGTGTTTTTACTTTCTCAATAAAAAAGCTTGACAGGACTTTACTAAGCTTTCAGCTAACTCCAGTTCTGTACAACGAACCAGTGACTCACAGTACAAAATCATTAATAATGCCTTACTGGGATACTTATGAGTACTGTCCAATAAAGTGTTTGAAGGAAAATTGATTTTCTGTTCTTAAGTCTAGGGTCTATAAGCAGTTTTGCCTTGAATGTTGCCTCTGGAACATCATTTTGTACTGCTTTTTCTACACTTCAGAATGCAAATTTAGTAAATGCATTAACACAAAATTCTATGCATCGGTTACAAATGAGCGATTGCAGATTATGTTTATTTTCTTTAAAAATATATCTAACAAATATTGGAATGGAGTTGTTTTATAAATTAGCAATGTTCACGGTTAAGCAAATAGCTGCAACTCAGCTTCTTCTCTGCCTATGATGTTACCCTTTCAGAAAACCCATCATGTTCTTTTCCCATTTTTATGCTAAGTGCTAAATGAGAGTAGTAATCATCCTTACCCAGGAGGCCTGACTGGGTCCAGTATTGACTTTATTCCCTTTGTGAGTCTGTGACTGATGGTGAATATGGTAGATTCCTTAAAACAATGTATTGATCAACCTGGTGATAGGAACAGAGCAGGATATAAAAGAAGAGCAAAGCCTCTAGACAAGCTGTCTAATTCCTGTAAGAGCTTTCAAACAACTCTTGCAAATTAGTCACTTTTTACATAGCAAAGTTTTGTCTTGGCAGTTTCCTGCTCCTTAGCCCTCAGTTCACCACCTATTTCCTGAACTTCACAGGAGGTCAAGCTTTTGGACCAGCTGCTCAGCAAGTCATCTTTGAACAAATTCCCAAGAGTTTGTGGGAAGGTCTTTCATCTTCATTGCATCATTTTTATTCATTATTTCTTTCCTGAGATTCCTGCTGATGACTCCTAACATAGTTACATATTCCAAGGTCTCAATACAACATTAATAGATTTCAGACTATGAGTACAAATTTTAACTCATATCCAGTTTCAGGCCAATAGAAGTGTGTTCAGCCGCAGCCACAAACACCCAGGCAGCTCTGATAATCTTTCAATTGCTTTATGTAAGGATTTGGATTGCAGGCACAGCATCCCCAGCTGTGTCCAGCTCCGGGACCACAGTGCCAGATGTGACCATCAATGCTGATCAGCCTGCTGACTCATGGGTCTGCACACACACTCCTTAACAAAGGCAGGAGCCAGCAGCTTTGGGGGGTGATGGCTCTTGACCGAAACCTCGGCTTGTCACCTGCTCCTGTGCTCTGAGCCACATGTACAGGTTGAGGAAAACGGTGAGCGTCTGCAAAAGCAAGCATGTGTGTCAGCACCCATAGATGTGTGTGCTGAGGGGACTCACTGTGATTTCATGCCAGTGTAAAAAGGACCAAGTTTGCTGAAAATATTGCTATAAACTGATGCAAGTCAGGCCTTTGTCAAACTCTAGGAGCATGAGGGCAGACATTTTGAAACTTGAGCTCCTGAAGACAGAGATCCGTATTTGTATCTAAAGCATACTCTAACTTTTAAGTGGAGTTTCCCAACGGGCTTCCTGTATCAAAGGAATCTTACTGTAGATACCTAAAAAAAAAATTCTGGCTGTACACATGCCAATATATATTTCAGTTAGAGAGCAGAAAAGCAGAAAAGATCGTGTGTTTAATGTATCCCACTGCCAACACAGTTGTCTCCTTGCATTATATTCTCTAAACTTTTTTTTCTTTGGAGTTCTGTAAATCTGTTATTCAGGTTTAAGTTAACATAGACTAAGTAACCGATCAATAATTGGTATGTCATGTATCCACAGGACAATGTATAGTAAATGAAGAGTCTCTCTTGAATTAGTTTCCCACAACATTCTCCTGGAGAAACTAGCAGCTCATGGCGTGGACAGTTGTGCTCTTTGCTAGAATTCACTGGACGGCCCAAAGAGTTGTGGTGAATGGAGTCAAATGCAGTTGGTGGCCAGTTCATGAGCGGTGTTTCCCAGGGCTCAGTATTGGGGCCAGTTCTGTTTAGTATCTTTATCAATGATCTGGATGAGGGGATTGAGTGCACCCTCAGTAAGTTCATAGATTACACCAAAATGGGTGGGAGTGTTGATCTGCTGGAGAGTAGGAAGACTTTACAGAGGGATCTGGGCTGGCTGGATCATTGGACTGAGGCCAGTTGTATGAGGTTCAAGAAGGCCAAGTGCTGAGTCCTGCCCTTGGGTCACAACAACCCCAGGCAGCGCTACAGGCTCAGGAAGAGTGGCTGGAAAGCTGCCTGTGGAAAAGGATCTTGGGGGTGTAGATTGACAGCTGACTGAACGTGAGCCAGCAGTGTGCCCAGGTGGCCAAAAAGGCCAACAGCATCCTGGCTTGTATCAGAAATAGCGTAGCCAGCAGGAATAGAGAACAGATTGTCCCCCTTTACTCGGCACTGTTTAGGCTGGTCCTCAAATCCTGTGTTCAGTTTTGGGCCCCTCACAACAAGAAAGACATTGAGGTGTTGGAGAGAGTTCAGAGAAGGGCAACAAAGCTGGTGAGGGGTCTGGCGCACAAGTCTGATGAGGAGCAGCTGAGGGAACTGGGGCTGTTTAACCTGGAGAAAAGGAGGCTGAGGGGAGACCTTATCGCTGTCTACAACTACCTGAAAGAAGGTTGTAGCATGGAGGGTGTTGGTCTCTTCTCCTGAGTAACAAGTGATAGGACGAAAGAAAATGGCCTCAAGTTGTGCCAGGGGAGGTTTTGATTTGATATTACGAAAAATTTCTTCACAGACAGTGTTGTCAGGCATTGGAACAGGCTGCCCAGGGAAGTGGTGGAGTCGCCATCCATGGAGGTGCTTAAAAGATTTACAGATGATGTTCTTAGTGACATGGTATGCTGATGGATTTGGCTGTGTTAGGTTTATGGCTGAATTTGATGATCTCAATAGTCTTCTCTAACCTAAATGAATCTACAATTCTAAAGTAACTCCCATATGAAATGTAGAGAAATATAAATTCCCACTCAATGCAACTGAAGCATGAAGCAACTTTTGAACCTTCCTGAGTCCCAACTCTTTCTCACTCTTGCTCTCCCAAGCATCAGAGCATCTTTGCAGTTGTCCTTCATTTGTTATACATCCTCTCTGATGTTTAAACAATAATATAATAAAATATGAAAGTACTTAGCTGCTGACTGAAGTTCTGGTCTTTTAATATACTGTCTGTGTGCTTCACTGTCTGTGTCGTCAGTGAAGCTCAAGGGGGAAAACTGAACATGCAGTATGGGCAGTCACTGACAAACCTCTGCATCACCGTGGTGGTGAAGGAAGCATCAGTGAGTATCAAGGAAACAGGTTTGGGGTTTGTGCACCTGCAGTGTTTTGGGACTCTGACTCAACTGCCTTCAAGATGTTAATACGAACTTCACACTTCAACTGTACTGTCAGCAGAGATAATTAATAGTATACATGGTTCTTGCTGGCAGCAATGCTTGTCCTGCGCTTTATTGCATATTTTGATATGGTTTTATAAATTTGAATTGCATGATAAATTTTGTTCTTTTAGTAAAACCGTGTTAAATAGCAAAATCCAGAGGAAATACCACTGAAAAGTGAATGTGTGAAATGAGAATGTTAAAAGTAAACTCCTTTTTTTCACTACTTCTAGACTTACATGTACTTTGTTTTTATAGATTTCTATTTCTAAGCATACATAAAAACTATAAAAAACATATAGACTTTTTGGCATGTTCAGTCTTCAGATAATACACTATGAAAGCTGGAAAGGCTTTTAAAATTTCTAACTTAAAAGCAGGCCACACATAAGAAAAATGTTTTTTCCAAACATGAAGTTAAATAAAGTTTAAATTTAATAAAATATGGTCTCTATCTTTAGAGCCCAAATTGCCGGTATTTTAGTTCATTATTACATCTATATATACAGGGCTTGGTAACCATAAGCATTATACTGATGTTTTATGTATAAGGTTTATTGACTTGCTTTCTCACCAACTCATTAAAGTGTTTTGTTTTGTTTTGTTTTAGAAGAAACAGATCTGAAAATAAACTAACTACTTGCTTTACATTTTCTTTCTCGTGGTCAGCTCTTTGAATGTCTACTACTCTACTTGTACAGCAGCACACAGGATAGCAGGTTTTAGCTCAGGGAAGTAAAGGAGCCAACAGTTTGACTGCAGATGCATCATTATATTTGACAGAGCATTAGATAAATATCTTGCCTTATGAAACTGAGTATATTTATCACATTAGGAAGAAGTTCTGTCCTTTCACCTCCAATCATGAGATTTTTTAAAATACAATGAGGGTTTTTTTTTTCTTAATTCGATCTTTGAAACTCATAGGTCTTGTTTCCAAGCTTTTCTCAAAAAACTTACAAGCTAGAAACTATTGCTAAATTAAAGCAGAGAGTCTCATATTCACAGTATTCCAGGAGTAGGCACTTTCCTTTGCAAGATGCTAAATATTCCAAGAGGGGTGATTTCCTTTATTTTGATCCTGCTATGATGAGACTAGCTTTCCCTTGCTGTGTTATCTGCAGCACTGCCACCTGACTACACCTACTGAGTCTAGCCAAGTGTTACACATACTGTTGAGCAGGAGACAGTCACAGGCTCACTACAGATTGCAGCCAAACAGTATACAATAATCACATTCTACTGCCTTTCTCTGTAACAGGGATGATAATTTGTCTGTCACTTCCTACCCTGCCACTAATACTCACAGTATGTCCAAGAATTTCATTGTATTTGCAAGAACTTAACTGTATTTGCAGCATCATCCGCTCTTCCCAAACTTGGCTGAAACCTGCCTGTAAGTCCAGAAGTCACAGGGAGAAGGAAAGCTGACAGACAGACGGGCAGCACGATCATGTCAGTCTCACACCCTTTGAAACCCAGGTGGAAATACAGCTCAAATTCCATGAGTCCCTGCAATTCGCTGTAGCACAGAAGGGCATTTGCAACATGCAATGGTAATTTTGGCTGCTTGGCAGAGCTGCAGACCAGTTTAGGTGGCATCTAACAAGGGCTTGCTCTTGCACATGAATTGCTCAGGTGAATTACGGCAGAGGGACCAGCTGGGGACAGAAGATGCCGTTTGATTTCTCACCTGTGATTATACGGTCTGTTAGCTTGCTTGTATTGTACTTGATGTAGTATTTATTAAAATAATTACCTGGAAACCAAAACCAACCAAACAAACCAATCACAATACAACTGTGATCAGTAATTGGGCTGCAGTAAAAACAGTTAAGTGCTACAGACAGGGAGTTGTGAGCCCATACAGAGTCTGGGGGAGTACAGAATTAACCTGTCATTTAAATCAGTCCTGTGAAATAAACAATTCAAGCAGACCTGACATTCTGCTTTGGGAAATCAGAAACTTGCAAAATTCATGTGTAATGATTAATAATGAGAGCGTGTATATGTATATTTACATGTCATATAAACCCTCCATCTTAGGGAAAACACTTAGCAGAAATCTCCTGCCAGACCTTATTCATGCAAGTTGCTGACTGCAGTGAAAGGGTGAGTGGCAGAGGACATTGTCTCTATAGTAACACCGTCACCAGAGGCTTGCGAATGGTGTTTCCAAGAGCTGAGCTGCACAAGATAAGTGGAGCTATCACAGCTCTCCTCTCCCCAGCTTTGGCCCTGCCCTGAATAGCTACACTGACTCTTGCTTTTCTGGCAGCTTAGAAGAAATGCAGCCTCTGACTATACTGCTGCTAGCCCAGCATGGCTTCTGCTTCTTTTTATCAAAATGTTCGGCATGGTGTGTAACACTGGAGAGCGTGGACAAACACAGCAAACATCTTGCTTTGAGTTTTAATTTACTATTATAAGCCCAGAGAAAATTGTCATCCATGAAGTCTTCCATAAGGCAAAAAAAGGGGAATGGAGTGGAAAAAAAGAATACAAGTGTAGATTTTTCTTCTCCTTAGTGGTATAATGATCCCAAAAGCTAGTTTGAAACCACAGCTCTGCAGGTGGCCACAGAAGACAACCACAGCCTGTACCACCAGGTTTTGAAGAAATTTCCACTTCGATTGCTGAGAAGAAAGTTGCCCTGAAAGGTGCCACACCATCAGCAGCTGCAGCCAAATATGCTCCTTCTCTGGAAGTTTCAGGCTTTTAGCTCTAGGACTCCATCCAACTGGAGGCTCAGCAGTGATGATAAAGCAGAGGTTACAATCAGCTAAGCTAGATGGAGAGTAATCTTTGATACAGGCAAGGAAGGTTGTTTGTCTCAAACAGCAGCACTTAAGATTTTTTTTGTATTGTTTGCTTTTTTCACATGTTATCTGGACCAGAGAAATGTGGGACCTTGAGGCTTCTCACGAGCAACTTGCTATTAAAATAGGTTAGTGTCGCATTCCAGCATCAGTCTAGTACAAAATAAGGACCATCTATTACAATGTTTTCATTCTTTGCCTCCTAAAAATATTGTCACCTCTTTCTGTTTTCAGTCCTCAGTCTTTGTTAATCCTAGCTGCTATCAGAAGGTAATGCTGAAGGATGGCTGAGCTCCCTCACGCAGCACAGGGAGCTATGCCAGAACAGATTGCAAGGAGAGTGATGCAGCACAACTCAGCTCCCTCCCTCCCTCCTCAAGATAGAAACTGTGCTTTGGAAAAAAACAAGCTTTCCCACTAGGCATGCTCAGAAGCCACCCACCGTCTGCTAATTATTGTCAGCATCCATTTATGGCCTGAAAGGTGAAACAAGAAGTCAAGCTTCAGTCTTTTTCTGAGGTACAATAGAGTGAATCACTATTTTTGTAGTCTTGAAAAACATAAATACTTCATGAACTACAGATAACCATTGTCTCCCAGCCCCTTTTCCTGCACTATGTTTATCATTCAGGGACCAACCTAAAATCCATCGCATATCCACCCCTGTGAAATGAGCTGTTAAGCTAAATGCATTTAGGTGAATCCCAGATTATAATAAAATTCCCAATATACTATACTTTGTATGAAAAAATACTTTGCTATCACTTACATATTTTCTCCTGTAAGAGCAAATTTCTTCAGCCCTTTCTCTTGGATTTTTAAAATGTCATAATTTTTCAGTGCTGTTAGTTTAATTCACCATTGGTAAAAAAACCCTGAGAAGTGCTACAACAGTGGTAAATCTTATCACCTCCACCAGAGTGCTGAGGGGATTTGAGACTGGGCAAACAGCCCCCAAGGTTATTCCTGAACACAGCAGAGTGTCAAGCTGACAAAACAGAGGCAAAGGTTACTTTAAGGGTAAGGTCACAAGTAAGTGTGAGGACAAAAATAGCACATTCAGAGAAATGCAGAAATTTTAGAAGCCAACTAATTAGCTGAACTGTCGAGGAAAGACTAAAACCGACCAAATTAAAACAAACTTTTTTTTTTTTTTCCATTTTTTAAATTTAATTGCAGTTTTCTAAAGCAGAACTTGGACAAAGGGTGTTCTTGAGAATGCTTATTCAAGGAGCTTGTAACTCCGTTGTAGTCACTAGCAGACAGGAATATTGTCTGTTCATTTCAACACATGAGAAAAATCAAAGCAGTCTTGACATTAGGGTCAGCATATTAGGAGGCTCATCTGATAATTCAAACTACATGGGTTTTGACAAAGAATATTCACTGAAACTGATAGTAAAGTTTGTTCACTGTTTGCTCTGTAGCTAGAACAATTCTCATGTAAATTCTTCACTAAGAGCAGTTTACTCTCTAGTTTTCAACGGTCCCCAGTTGTGTTAGAAATGCCAGCCCAACACTATTCTGCTATTCCATGGAATGCAGCGTCTTCACAGCTCACACATGTTTTAGGTAAATGCATTTATTTAGATTTTTTTCAGCTGGCACAGAAAGAATTATTTTAACATCTCTTTGATGAAGAAAAGTCTATTGCAATGCACAAAACATCATTGCATTTGGACTTTCTCACGCGGAACAGCCCCACGACAGGACATGATCCTCGCTCCATACCTGAGGAGACACCACACAGCTTTGACATTTCATGGCTTCAGATGCTACTAATAAGCAATAAAGAATATCCCACATGAAGTCATGCATTACATGTAACCCTCCAACAGGCTGGACAGTCTCAATTCTATTCACCCTCAGAATGAATATATTAAGTACACAAATCTCCAAGCCCCCTTACTTAGGAATATTGGGGGCCAAATATTTATCTTCGGTAGTGCTCCTGTAGTCTCTTGAATTTGATGGATAACCAAGGGTCATATTCTGTGAAAACAAAGGGGAGAATGAAAAGAGACATCAAGTAAGAGCCATGCAGCCCCTTTCTTTTTTGTCATTGTCATGGACACTTTCACCCCAAAAAAAGTAATTAAAATAGTATATTTAGCTCTGATCTCTCACCTGAATTGTTTCAGTTAATGGGTCTTATTTTTTCATAATCAAAGCACAGTGACCACTTTGATGAATCAACTTTTGGCTAAGAATCAACTTTAGTCAAATAACAGCTTTGAGTTTCTAAACAAGTTCATGCAGACTGGGGTAAATAAAACTACAGATGAGGACCGGAGCTATCCCCAGGTCCATTAGCGAAAATAAGAACAACCTTGTGGTGATCAATGGAGTTATTTTGCTCCAGATGAAAATGGTTTGGCAGGGACACTGCAAAAGGATGTTAACTGAAATGTTTTTTAATGAGATAAACTATGAGAATGCTTTCTGTATTGTTTTAAATGCATGTTTGTTCACTTCTGTTTTCCAGTATGATACCTGATGTACAGCTTTATAACCAGTTGCCCAAGCACAGTATTTGATAGTCAGGACACTTGATATCCAGAATAGTGATTCAGTAGCTTGTCTCTACTGCTGTCACCTGAAACTGGAAAATACAGTAGAAATATAAATATAGAATAAATATTCCATTACTTCTTTTGCCAAGACTGCATTTAACAAACTAGAGGCACATGGCATTTTGCCTTCACTTAAACCCATTATATTAATTATTCCCTCTTTTCCACTGAAACAAAAAAAAAAAAAAAAGGGACATACTGGTGATAGCTGAGCTAAAACATGTTTTTAGGCTGCCTACATCCTTGATATGCGTGTACAACAGCATTCAATGTTTGAAAAAAATGAAGTGACATGAAGTTTACTCCGTATAAATATAGGCTTTTAAGACAAAACAATGGTATAAGATTGCGTAGGATGTTTTTTGACAGCTCTCCTTTAATTTGCAACCTGGGTGGTGCTAGAGCTGTTGGGTGGATGTAATCAGTATAACTCTGAAAATGACTATCCAGATCATTTCAATCTTGTCCTCAATCAGTTTAATGATATCCCAGGAGGCTGATAATGTGATTTCTTATGGCTGTGGCATGTCACTCCTTGCAATTTTGATTTTCATACCCTGCAGCCATGAGCTTATGGTCTAAGGTCCTGGAATGGAACACTTCCATACTTCTGCCATTATAGGTGTTTTTTTTCCTTTTCTTTTAAGACAGACTCACAGCCTTTGCATTGTCATTTTGCATTTTTGCATGTCATATAGCACTTTCTTGACTACGTATACTAGAATTGGTGTAAGTGGTGCTTGCCAATCCACAAAACAAATAGTTCACAGATGTGGTGAAGGCTCACTATTTGTTCATTTTGAATGAAGACTTTGAACCACAATGAGACCTTATTATTTGTCCTTTTTCTTTATTCCTTTAATCATGATTTTACTGACTTTGCTTTTTTTCACTCAAAAATAGCCCATTAACACAAAGTGCTCAGTGGTGTGATCCATTGTTTGGTACCAATGTATTGAATTTTTTCACACAATTTGGCAAAACCCAGACATCTTCATTTCACTGGGGTTCACTTTCCTGTCTCAGCTGGCGATACTGGTAATGCAATAACAAGAAAAAGTTAAATGCATACAGAGATCTTCCTATAAACAAGAGATATCCTTTGGCTATCAAAATGGAAAATAATAGTGTGTTTTATTGTTGAATGGTGTGTACCTTTCATATGTAATGTATGTGGGATAAAAAATAAAGGGTATTTTGATGCTATAACTGACAAAATGAAAAAGAAAATACAAAGGAGAAGTGCTTTCTTTCAAAGCACAGACATATATGCTTCATATCACAGTAGTGACACACTGCTTCACAGCAGCCACAGCGTCTGTGCCATGCTTCTGGATTAAAGTAATACAAAATAAATGCAATGTTTGGATTCCAGAATATTGGACACACCTTTTATGTCTTAATTTATGTACAAAAATCTTGCATTTCAGCAGATGCAGGAGAAGACTGGTGGGCATTTGGATGTGCAGTGGTGAAACATCAGGAACAGAATTACAAAGCAGTCTTTCTTCTGTCAGAAAAAACATTGCCACCATCTTATTGTCCAGATCCAATCACATCAATGTGAGACTGGGCACTGCTTTCAGAAGACATCGTGCTGATTTATATTAATTTATTAATCCAGTCCTTTGAGCACGCATTATTTAATTGCACACACAGACAATGTTTACTAGTGATCGGGACAGAAAAGTCATGAAAGAATCATGACAGAGTCGGATTTGATCCTAACATTTACACTGCTTGTCAAATTCTTATTCATGAAATAAGAAATGGTACAGACTTTCCACCTTGTGATGCTGTTCTGAGACTACACTGAACTGCTGAATTTTAGGATATGGGGCAGAAAAAAACCCTCTGCCAGGATTTTTAAAAGGGGATCTCAAGGGCTGTGATGTCACTTGGAGATTTCTGAAGAGCTGACTGATCCTTGCTCTTTAGAATTTAAGGCCTTCAGACAATAATGGCTCTTTGAACCATCAGGTGAAATAACATGCATTTAGCTGTCTGCTGTGTTAAAATGCCGTGTTCTTTGGGAACAACCCTGGTCTACTCAGTGCCATCTCATCTCCGTGCATATCCCCTGAAAAAAACCCACACAAACTCAACAGTTGGAAGGTTGCCCTGCAGCAAAGGCCTCTGATGATTACCCATAGCAGGCAGGACCAATGAGCCTGGTATGGGTAAAGAAACTCGTTCTGACATGCTCACTGAGAAGCTCCGAGTCTCTCTACATAGGCACAGAGATCCCGTCAGAGGTACTGCTGCATATACATGGCACCACACATGTACAAAACCTGGGCCCAAGGCCCTAGGATTGACTAGGATGGCCCTTCTGCTCTTTAGGTTAAGCAATATTTTAGGAGTATGCAACCAATAATTAATACCTGACAGGTGGTAAATAAATGAGCACACTGAGCTGTCAGATTCTCGTTGACATCAAAGCCAGTGGACTTATTCTGGATTCATACCATTAGAAGTGAGATCAGCATCCTGCCTGCTGTACGTGAAGCTACAGTAAATACAGAATGGAATAGCATATGAAAATGAAACATATGCCAGCCTTTTATATGCAGTTTGATTAACTTCAAAGTGGCTTCTGTAGCACAGAAACCGTCTCATTTACAAAAAAAAAAAAAAAAAAAAAAAAAAAAAAAAAAAATCAGGAGCAAGTTCATTTGCCTGGATATGTATATGCTAGTTGCAGTGTGGTTCTAAAGATAAGAAAAATAGCAGTCCTGTATGCACACTTTTTTCATCCTGCACATTGATGTTCTTTATAAGACACATTTTATTTCACAGTCTTCCAATATACCACTTTTTCCGTACTGTCTGAGTGGCTGTGTGCCTGAAGTCAGGCGTGTCCTTTGTTCTACAGGATGCGGGGGGAAGGGTATGCAAAATATGCTCTGTGTTGCCACACACACATGCACACAAGCCCTGCTGCTGTCTGGGAGCATGAGAGACCCCAGTGGCCACACAGACCCCTGCCTGTTTCCCTTGCATCCATCCCGCAGCTGCACCCGGGCTGGACAACAGCCTTTCTTTCCCACCCCACGATCTCTGCGGAAGCTCCACCAATGGCAACAACAGAGAATCGGGAATGAGTATCAAGTGATGCCTGATGCACGGTATATTGTTGGCTCTCTGGGTGTGCATGTGGGGGGACAGCAGGAGTTTGGTAGTCTGAATAACACCTCCTGGCAGTGCTTTTCTGCATTTTTCTGGGACACGAGGCTGGACCTTGCCCAGCTCCCAGACTAGTGTGCATGTGTGTGGGGGTGATACCCACCCAATATCCTGGGAAAGCAGAGAATCCATCCCCCAAAACACTGCAAAGGGGTTGGGAATAAAAATTCCCAGTGAAGTTCACCCTGTTTTCATAGTCACACTGAAGTCATAAATTGCTTAATTCCCCAATTTTCAAGAAAGTCTGCCAGAACAAAGAAAATACAATTTCTTAATGTAGGAAACAAGTGCATTGTGCTATATAAAACAAAGACACACTCACACAGATGTCACGAGCCCTTGCTGAATCCACCTGGCTAAAACCATATGTTTTCCTATGAAAACTATATGGAAAATATTTGGTTGGATTATTTAGTTTTGCTTCATCGATACACAGGAATACTTTATTATTATTATCATAATTCATTTGTGTTACATCATTACCCTTTATGCCAAATCTAGGGTGAACAGTTCAGTGCTGGATGCTGAAGAAATTTGAAAGGAAACAATGGTAACTACTGCAGGCAGATGAAAATATTGTTCTCTGTCTCAGTCATGACTCTTACTATAAAAGCCTGAATTCAAGGCCAATGTTTTCCCATCAACAATTGCCAGAAACACATAGATACTCGAGGAGGAGGATGATAAAGCAGAGATAATCTGAGCATGTGTTTACATATGTTATCTGTGCCCACAGTTTAATGCACCACGTGCCTCCTTGTTACCTGCATGTTCAAGATAGCACCGGGTTTCACAAAGGAGAGAATTTGCCCGACATATTTGGCTGAAATGGCTGTTTCCCGTACAATGGTTTACTAATGGTCCTCATTCTGCCCCATCATGATGGCTGCATTTCAGCTATACTAAAAATATACACCACACGCTTGCACTGTGGTTCTTGAAATACGTATAACGTATATGCTATGTAGAGAGACTAATATGTCTACATGTCTACATGTGTGTGCTATCTCTGCACACATACATAAATGCACATGCACACAAACACTTTTCTCTATAAACATGTCCCTTCACAGTAGGGTTGTTTAGGATGAACAGTCTTTTAAAGATGTATTAACAGCACATATCTAGACATTCATGAAAGAAATCTGGCAATAGAAATTAAAATTCTGGTTTCAGCACATTAGTTATTAATTACTATAATAATAATCTTATGTGCAAGAAAAATCCCCTTTTGCAGGATGAATGGGAAATTAACAAGTCTTTATATATTTCATGCATAAATTGCATATTCAGCTTTGTATCAGAAGGAAACAACCATATTGACTAACCACTCTTAAAACTACATTTGCAAGCACCTGCTTAAAATAAATCAGTGGCTAAAAATGTAATGGATGATGTTTTCACTTTTTTTTCACTATGGATTCTGTTTGCAACCTTCAGACCTGGACCCAAAGCACTCTCCCTGGAGGAGCTGAACCCATGGCTCCTTGGGCTGCTGGCTTCTGGAGGAAAGGGCTTCTCCTACCCTGAAGAACCAGCTCTCCCTGTCCCACCTACACATCTCAATCTTGTTCCCCCACCATTGACATTTTACGTAGCAGAGAGAACCATCCTCTAAGCTTTGAAATATGAATGAGCAAGAAGGGTCACAGACACATTAGGTTCCCCCAGCCCTGCAAATCCCAAACACAGTAGCCCAGGTTTGCTTCCTATTACACGCACTGATCAGCAGTGTAAGTAAATCGTTTTAAGGAATGCATGATATCCTAGCTCTCCATTCCCACTGTCATAGCTTTAGGTTTTTTGGTTGCTTACAAAAACCCTAAAGCTTTGCTCTGAGTTTTGAAGGCAAAATTTAGAGCTGAATAATTCAGGGCCCGTATGTTCATTATGACATTTCAGAATTGGCTCCATCTATGTTTTTGACTGCTGATTTGTGGTCCACAGCACCCTTTTGGCTTCACAAGAATCCTGGAAGATAAGAGACCACAAACATGCTACTTCCAGTTTTTCTGTTACCTATAAGGAATCATGGAGGTCCCATGCCTGGCACTGTACTTTACCCAAGGTATTCATTTATGCCCCCCCAAAAATCTCCTTTAAAAGCCAGGGTGGGAAAAAATATGGAGATCCAAAAGACTTCAGGGCATGCAACAACTGACAGGTCTGTGTGGACTTTGGGAGAACAGTTGAACTGGTCGCTCTGCTCATCACTTAAAAACAGCAGAGGTGCAGAGTCCATTCCTTGCACATAAATACAGAGGTAATCTCTGTAACAGCGTGCAGGGATGCCCTCTTTTACTCCAGTAGCCTCCTAGATGGCCTCTGTCTGCAGAAAAGCCTTGGGTTTCAGTTTTGTAAATGTCACCTTCCCCATTTCTGCTGCTTTGTTGTGTCTTACTGTATTTGATTTTTACTTTGTTGAATAGATCTTTCATAGTCTCGCAATGTTGCTTTCCTATCTTCCCCCCTTTTTCTTTCCTAACCAGACACTTTCCAAGATGCATTTTTTTTTTTTTAACTAGCCTTAGATACAGTCTACGGTGTCTTTTCTAACCACTATCTATTCGTTTGTATGCTTACTGTAGGCAGAATTTGAGCACAAAAACATTTGTGACGAATGAGGGACTTTAAAAATTGATCAAACCTCTCTCTCCCCCCTGTTTTTTAATGATTTACACCCTTATTTTAATATTGGCATTTTACTAAATGAGCTTCTTGACTTACTTTTTGCTGTCGATGGTTTCTAATGACTTTCTAATTGCCAAAATTTGTAGAGCAAATTTTGTTTAATAAAACTGATTATTGCTTTCTCAACAGAAGAGGACGTTTGCTAATAAGAGGGCATTTAAATAATCAGGAACACAGTCTTCAGGAGCAATGTGAGAAAACAGGGAACTGCAAGTCATCATGAATTTGTGATGAAACATTACCCTTCACCCAAATACTTCTTGTGACAGGAGAACCTGAGCTCTACAAAATCGGCTCATCAGGGCCATGGAGACTTTACTCACATGAAACAAAATCAACACATAAACAGCATCTCAGGACAAACTGAGAAAGCAAATTAATGAAAAGTGAAGATCTTAAGCCTGTGGCTGTAGCCTTTTTCCAAAGCAAGGCCTTTTTTCTGTAGGGCTTCAGAGAAGCCCAGGCAGCTCTCACACACTGACTGAATGCCATCAGAAGATGACTCCTATTTTCCTTCCCTTAGCTATAAAGATTTATCACATAGTCTCCCCCTCTCATTTCAAAAGTGTTGTACTTAACTTTAGATGTTCTGGGCTCATTTTTCATCATTGTATTTAGTGTCATCTACCAGAATCTTTGCAAACTCTCAGGTTTTCTTGCTTTATATTTTTTGGGAATTGCAAAACTGAAGATGAAGTATGTCCTAGAATATCTCTCACAAAGACTCATTAAATGATTAGCAGCTGGATTTAAATCCCAGTATGCCTAAAGTTGCTTGATAAAAAAAAAATATGATTATTCCATTTCTGATATTTTTGGGATGCTGCCACCTGCCTCAGAGCTTTTGGCCATTTGCTGTCACCCTGAAAGTGGAACTGCCACAAAAGTCAACGGGAGATTAGCATAACACTCAGTGGCAGATTTATCATGTTGCATCTCTAACACTAAATTTGTTTCAGGGGTCATAAGATTTTATCACTGTTCATATCAACCACAAGGTTTAATCACTGTTCATATCAACCACCCTTTGGCCACGTAACAGTATACTCCATGACTGACATAGCATCAAAAACTTGGAGCTCATTACTGAACCATCCATAGTAATTTTGCTATCGCTCACCCTTACGCAACTCAACTTTGGTATCGTAGATGTGGTTTCATGATAGCTCTACAGTTCTTTATAGTCATCACATCAAGTTGTCTCCAGCTTCTTTCCCCTGCTGCCTACTTTAAGGTTCTATTTGCAGTACTGTTTTCTAAACTCTTGCCTTTAAAACTGTGTATGAAACATACAAGCATGTATTTTTGCATGCAAGTGGGTATTCATTCATTCAAATTCATACATTCGTCGTTAGATACTTCCTAGCTGGCCTTTGCATGCATACACAAATGTTAATTCTGGAAAAAGAAATAAAGGAAGGTTCAGCATATGTACACATGAGCTCAAATACTAGTTTGAATCTCACAGGCATTTTGACCTTTAACACTCACCAGCTCAAATTCAGAGGCAGAAACATGCAAAAATAAAAAGTGGGGGAGGCTCTGTTTTCATCCAAAATATGAGCAATAAGTGCAACTACTGAAATTGTGCAATCATATAAGCACCAAGAGAGTGAAACTATGTCAG
Source organism: Columba livia (assembly GCF_036013475.1). Classification (NCBI taxonomy): domain Eukaryota; kingdom Metazoa; phylum Chordata; class Aves; order Columbiformes; family Columbidae; genus Columba; species Columba livia. The sequence continues at coordinate 13,619,196 of NC_088642.1, read as the reverse complement.
ATTTATTTTGCATGAAAGCACAAAGTGTTTATAGTTCCAACTGAAACACAGAAGACATAATTACCATTCATTTGGAGAGATAAAACTGAAAATTTACCAAATTTTTTTTTACAAACTAAGTGAAAATAATAACTGAACTCTTGCAACTGAATCCAAATACTCACATCATAGTGTCTAACTCTTAATAAGCAGAGAATAACCTCTAGAACAAATATTAAATAAACTCTAAACTTGGCTAGTGAACATCCTCAATCCACAGTGGGGCTGCTAACTGGGATGTGCACCAGGGGCTTTCCGCTGTCGTCTGTGGGCTGCTCCTGGGAAAGCTGAATAAGAAAAGCAAGGACACAGTCAGATGCACAGACACAGACACACAGACACAGAAACACACAAACATGACATTTACCCAGGGAAATGCTCCTCCAGCACAGAACAGGAAGCATGTCTGGCTCTGCACAGAGTAGCCTGCAAGTCCATTTCCAGCTCACCACTTATTAACCCATGTTATTTCACCCTTACTTTCTACAAAGGTACTTGCTACACCTTCCCTTCTCATCTGCCTCACTGTTCAGTGTCCACGGGAAAAAACAACTGTATGATGTCTTGCACTGTCCCTGGCAGCGCAGAGATGAAAGATGTCATTTTTAAACAAGAACCCCTGCTGCTGCAATTTCAATCTATTGGGACAAAACAGAGGCTGACAAGCTTAAAACTCTTTCCTGCAGTTCCAGTTCTTCTTTCAGCATTTTGCTAGCTGAAATGCTGCTTTTCTATCTTTGTTATTGGGCTTGCATCCAATGTTTATATTGCATTACCAATATCTGCTCTATATTGCTTCTGTCACAGTGTTTTAGATAGCATACGTTTTCATTTTATAGCTCTCCTGCTTCCCTTTAACTTATGACCTTTATTGAAAATGAATGCATTTGTCTGCAGACTGTCAGGCGAAAGGGTTGAATCACATGGACTCGGCATCCGTGAAATGCTTTGCAATCCACTGCAGCTGTATCAGGAAAGCAGTGATAGGAAAACCATAAACTTTCTGAGATTAGAACTTTATTCCATACAACCCCAACTTTTATTTGGAAAGCCAAGCACATTTCAATCCCTCACCAGAATAAAAACAAAGGCTTGTTGGGAATAGACATCTTGATGCTTCCCTAACACATTTCTGTGTTGACTTTTCAGTTTTTCAATCCTTTCTTCATACCTGTCTGTCCTTTTCTTCATACCTTTACTGCTCATGCAATTCAACGTCCTCCTTAGTGGGTGCAAGGTACTTGCACAAAGTGTTTGAAGAGCCAAACTGGATGAGTTCCAGAACTCAGCAGCATTTGGCAGTGAGGACCTGACAGCAGTGCCAGGACATCACGTATTACAAAACAGAGGCAAAAAGCCATTTTGCTTTTATTTCAGCAATCATTAAACCCCAGCCACTTAGGTTCTTATGACATCTGCATTGTTTCCCAGCAACTTAAAGGATGCTCTCAGTTTAAGAAATGCATATTCAGCATGTGTCTTATGTTCAGAGAGGAGCAAGGTGAGCTCTGCACCAGTGGCCCTGACAAGGGGAAGGGTTTAACACCATTATCAGGAGGAGGATGGACAGGTGTGATACTACTATGTGTGTATGCCATTGCTGCAGACATTCCCCTAACAAAAGCCTCTGCACACCCAGATCTGAGGCTAAGCAAGCCGTTCCTGAGAGTGCCGTTTAGGAGACTGCACAATTTTCCAGGGGGTTATGTGGAAGCTGCCACTGGATTAAGTAATTTGTGGAGGGAAACGACAGGTTAAGCCAATCTTCTGCCTGCTGCTCCCCACCTCCCTCTGCCGCAGTAATGCTCTGGTAGTGTGAAGTGGCAAGGTTGTGTACGTTTGCCGTCATTGTGGGCTACAGGAGGATGTCTTTGCTCCTCTGAGTGCAGCAAAATGGAAGCCCCTTGGTGGTTTCCCCTAAATGGGCACAGCCTTCAGAGTGGCAAAAGGCTGAGACATGAAAAACAGGCAAGACCAGTAGCACGTGCCTTCCTGTATTTACCTGGTTATTGAGCTAGTGCTTAGGCACTCCTGCCAGCTATATGTCAGTTATTGACAGCTCTCACAGGTCCTGATGGCTTTGCACTGGTCAGAACAACAACAGCAACTTTACCAGATCTGAAGCTTTGGAGTTGGAAGGCCTTGAGATTCTGGGATAGGGTGTCTGGAACATGTTTATGTGTAATATTCATCCTCAGAACTCAACTGTGGTATTAGAACCAATGTTTGTCTTCCATTAGAAAACTATGCAGGTTGTTTCTGGTACTTCATGAAAGAAGTAAGATTCAGGAAAAAAAAAAAGAAAGTGTTATTTCAATGCAATCCTCACTCGAATTTTCTGTTTGCAGATTAACAAGATTACTTGTAGGCTGTGACATATTTTGTGATCTCTTCTTGGACTCTCAAGCAGCTTGATCACCTTGTAGCAAAATTAAACTTCATCTCTAAAGCATATTTATTGTTACTTGCTCTGCAGTTGAAATACCTAACCTTGTCTTCTCTCACTTTTTTTGTCACTGCATAAATGACATGCTTCTGGGCAGGCTTGTATTGATCTACAAAGCCATCATAAATTTTCCAGGTTCAGATTCAAGTTACATTAACTGGATAAGGCAAATCATTATAAAATGCAATATTCTCAAGAATCAATATATCTTGCTACTGGAACAGAAGAGGGTTTTCACTGCCTTCCTCCCTCTTCCCACTCTCCTCTTCAGAGGAAAGCAGGCCGGGTCACCACACAGAAGGAACAGTCACAGACTGGGTCCTCACTGCACCTGCCAGTGTTGCTTCTTCCCGTGGCAGCAGCATCCACAGTCTGGCTGCTGGACTCGGTGCAGCTGCAGGAGCTGGAGAAGGGCTGGGATTGGCAAGTTAATTCAAGTAGCATTGACAGAGCATTTCAGGCCTACCAGGCATCTCCCTGCCTTAATAGAATTGAGATGTGCCAGACCTGCATCAATCACTTGCCCAATTTCCTTTAGCATTCCCATTTTTAGTAGGATTGAGTGTTAAAATTTAATGATGCATGCCAGTGTTTTCTAATTTAATTCCCACAAAGGATTTTTGTTCTTACAAACAGCCTTCAAACATCAAGAAAAACAAGAGTGCTATTTTCGTTTTCGTCCTCTTTGTGCATATTGTTCATTATAAAATCACTACTGCGGGCATCTGGTCACAACAAAATCTCATTGCAAGACATGTTGCTGCATTGGACTTACTGCTAGTGCTTTTGCCATGAACAGCTGGTCACAGCAATTTTATCATGCAGTATGTATTCTATGGCATGTATCTGTTTCCAACACGTGGAGATGAAGTTTCACTACAGTTAATAAAGCTGCTACAGTTCTGCAGCTTTTCACCATACAGAGAATTCCTGCAAAGACATTTTTCACTTGGCCACAACAGTCCAAGTATTCTGGGTAACTGTGAAATGATAAAGGAACTGGTGCTTTACAGAGAGATTGGTCAGGATGAAATCACTGATTCAAGTGTCTGAACCCTACTTGTTTGCTTCAGGGAAGAATTTTAACCAAGGCTTTCAAAGCCACTTCTCTTTTATTCTTAACACAAGGAAAATGACAGTTCTCACAATGGTACTGGTGCCACTGGCAAGAGGAGTTACATATTTAACTCCTGTTCCTTTGGTCCCAATGACTTCAGAAGCGGCTCTGTAAGCATTTGCCTCTCTAACGACTGGGATAATTGGTTAGAAATCTCACTCCATGTATTCCTTTGCAAGTCCTATAATAAGCACCTATCAATGAAGAATGGTACATTTCTTTTAACAACTGAAAACACCAATTTAAAAGTAATGTCTGACTTTACTCTTAGTTGCCTTTATCACCTGGGCTAAGGTCTGGCATAATACAGTCCCAACAAGCACTAATTGAGTATTAGCACCAGCAGAGCAGCAGCACAATTGACTCACACTAACTGACAGTCCTAGTGGGATGTGTTCTCCCTTCCCCCAGCCATCCTGCCAATGCCTTCGCTGGAGGAAGGACTCCTGCATCCAACAGCAGCTTTGTTGCCTCAAGGACCAGTAGATCAACCTGCCCTGGACCTCCAGCCATGACCTGCCATCAAGGTTTTCCCCCATATGTGGAAGTGGCCAGTGTGACAAGCTGATGAGAAAGAACGAACCAGACAGTTGGGTCAGTATCTCACATCATGAGATGGAGACAACCAAATCTGGTTGTGGAGGCTGGTTGACGCCTCTGGATGTCCTCTAGTTCCACACCCAGCTCAATCAGGGTCAGGGGCAGCAGGTTTCCCTAGAGCATGTCCATTAGGGTTTTTAGTATCTCTAACAACACAGAACAATGTTGTTCCATTGTTAAGAAAGTAAAAGTCTCCACAGAGAGCCAGACTTAGCTATAAAACTTGCTTACCAGTCCAGTGTGTGAATGATTTTAGAAAGTACTACAGGCTGAGACAAATGATGTCTCATTAAAAATTTGAGAACTCCTTCTTCTAATACCAGGATATTTCCAGCTACTGCACCTTTCTGTCTAGCCTAAGACAAATACTTCTGTTTTCTTTTTTGGGACAGAAAACAGTTTTCAAAGCCAAAAATTAACTTTTTTCATGGACAGGGTGTTTTAACAGCCCACATGATGCGAAATGTCGTCGCAAGCAGAGTTTCTTATAATATTGGATATTTCTTTACTGGATGTATCAGACTGTATTACTATACTTCAGGAAAGACAGCTTTGGGACACAGTATCTTTGGTTATCTGTATGTGCAGGCTAGTCCTATATGCTACTTCCTACTCACATTGATAGGCTACCAGCAACCTATGTTTCCATATTTCCTCCACGCTCAGAATCACTCACATCTCAGATTTTTGCTCAGGTTATTCTCTGCAACAAGTAAGATTTTACTGAGGTGGAAGCATTCATAGAAGTGAGTGTGCCTCCTGTCTCTTATTAGTTTATTATTTGATGACCCCCAGGCTCTAGGCTTCTCCTTGTGACATACAACATGGTAGAGCAATTATCTCAGAGAGACCTGGACACTTACCTGCAGCTCAGGAAAGTGGTCTTTTAATGAGCCCTCCTCCCAGTGTTGCCCCCCACCCAGATGTACATCACTCAAGCCATATATACAACCTTCTTCTGCCCTTGCCTGAAGCAAGGGTTGCCTGTTTTGCATCCCATCTGACCTGCCTGCAAGGTCACTGGAACCTTATTACTTGGATGAAGTGATGTATTTGCACAGGGCAACCTGCAAAAGCACATTTCGTAAGCTGAAAAATCTTGCTATCGTTTTTCCTCTTCTGATTTGAATTTATGACAAAACCTCACTAGGAATTCAAAACTCAGTTCTACAGCATGGAAACAAATGAGATTTAATTGAAAATGGGCACTTTTGTACTTGCAAAATGAAGCCTGAAAAGTGTGAAAATGCAGTTGGTGAGGCATTATTACCTGGGGGGGAATGAAACAGACCCTAGACCTGGGGAGTGTTTGAAGTCACCACTCCTCCTCTACTATGCATTAGAAATGTGTAGATACAATTGCAATCAGCACAGTGAGGCTCAAATATCAAGAACTAAACTAGCTCAGTTCACTACCTGCCAGAGCACTATGCTGTGCAAGGAGCAACAAGAAGTGTGAACAAGGGGGAAACAAGCTGGAAAACCCAACTCTTTACGGGCACAGAAAATGCTGAAGTGACAGCTTGCTCCCGTATAGCGGAGAGCATGGGGTTACAAAGCAGACAAATGAGTCACAGCAGCAAAGTCTGTCGCTGCTGTCGTCTCCTGGGAAGACTGGTTGTGTTTCAGGAAGGTGATTTCTGAAATGAACACGCTGTTTCACATAAAAGCCCGCCTGTGCATCTTGAAAAAAATGCAAGGTCTCTCCAAGCTCCTCTCCAGCCTGCGTGTAAATCTCACAAAACACATCTGTGTTCAAATAAAGTCAGCTGAGGTGATAAATGTTTCAATAAATCACATGGCTGACTTCTTTTTTAGCGTGTCCATTTACAACCTGTAAACAAACCCAGCAGGTAGTAAGCCCACAAACTTTGGTATGAAATTCTTTATTTATATTCTCCAAATGCCCTTACAACGACAATATAAAAGTCACAAAAATTATACGAATCGCATTTTCTGTTCCTATTGCAACCAAACCAGTTAATGTTAGCAAAATTGTTGAAATGACACCATAGAGCTAGATTGCCAAAGCCAGCTTGCATTACCTTGATTCTGATACCACAGATGAAAGCTAGGTAGACTCCGAGAAATACTGAGAATCCCAGCCGTTAACGCTATTGCTTTTACCCACAAAGTATTTTCACCTCTGAGAAAGCAATAAGGCACTGAGTACAAAGCACCTTACTCCTGCCTACCTTTAGACTCTTCCCTGTGGATGGCTACAGCAGTGAGAGTATTCCAGCCCAGACCAGGCACCACAGACTGCTTTGTGTTGACTGGGCTCCAAGAGTTTGTTTGAGGCCCCAGGGAAAGTCTGTGTCAGAGTCAGGTATTAAAATCAGCTTCTCTGATTTCTGGGGCACTGCTGTAAACACTGTTTTTACCAGCTTGTCACCCTTTCTTCAGTATTTATGTGTGGGCATCTTATTAATCTAAGGTGCTTCTTTGTGAAGTGTGTCTAGAACAGGTGGATTTGTCATAGATGCAGAAGCAAAATAAAACATCAGACTGAAGATGAGTTACTGAGATCATAATTTCATCCACAACTCAATCTCATCAATTTAAAGGTAGTTAAGATCTACTTGGTTAACACACTTTTAAAAATTGTTATCTAAGTGCGTTGTATGTTTAGAGCAGCAACAATTTTGGTGATGCTCCTCTTGCCAAAAACCCACTTTGCAGCATCCCTTTTTCCTTTTCAAAGCTTTTGTCTTATCCTGTATTAGAATATTAATACATCAAAACCGGAATTGTCCTTCCGAAGGCACAATATAATTGTACTCAGTTTTAGCAACAGAACATCATTCAGCAACAATGAAGCTAATTACCACGAGAACAGTTCATGGCCAATGTGCCAACTTATCTTTTAAAGTGCCACTAGCAAAGGTATGTACGTTTTTCTCTGACTATTCCTTGAAATACACTCTTTCCTTTTGTCCTCATTTCTCATCATTATTGCTGCAATTTCACTTTATTCCCATGGTACCTGCAGAGAGCAAATTTTACATTCACGTGTTTGATACCTAAAACTCCCCTCTCTGAACAGAAGTATCCGCCCAGCTTTTGATCACAAACTATATCCATACAGAAAAGGCATGAAACGCAAAACACAATGAAGCAATGCCATGTGATTATTGCTGCAGTCAATGTGCCTCTAGTCTTAAGCACTGAATTCTCACAGCAAAATACTTGCCAAAAATCCAGAGTTCAGGAAGAAGGAGGAAATTTTACTGCAAAACAAATATAAGAAAATAGGATTATCTGAAACAAATAAAATAAATGCTACACCACTGAATTATTTACTCAGAACTAGCCAGGACGTATTTGGAGCAGTATTGCTTTAGAAGTGAGGTTAAATTCAATGTTACTGCATCCTGCACTGTCAGGAGGGTCATATCTCTTTGGACACTGTTTTTTTTTGGTTTTTTTGTGTGTTGGTGGTGGGTTTGTAGGTCTTGTTTTGGTTTTTTGTTGTTGTTTTTCCCTGTGACTAAAGTGCTTATACGCACTTCTTGTCAGTCAGCCATAGGGGACGGTCTGGTAGCTCTTGAAGCACTGAGTGACAACGTCAAGGGGGACACTGCTAACATAGTAGGAGCAGCCACAGAGAGGGGGAATTAAACTTGCACTGAGACTTTCTTTATTTCTCTTTTCTCTAGGAATTAGTGCTCAACAAGGCATTCGTAAAAATCAGCTAAAAACTTACCACAGGAATCAAGCACGTGATTTTGCTCTGTGCTCTGCCATAGAGTGCTCATGTCACAAAGCAAAAAAAGTGTTGCTGTTAAACCCCTATCAAATAAAAGTAGGGCAAAGATGTTGGAAGAGAACAAAGAGCTTCAAGAAAAAAAAAAAAAAAAGAAAGAAAAAAAAGAAAGAAAGCTTTCCTTTTTCCTTGAAACTACCAGTGTGTATCTCTCTCCCAAGGTCTGTAACTGCACTGTGTCACCCCACAGCACTACCCAGGGGTTTTCAGGAAGCCTAAGTGTAACACTGTGCTTCTGTTAATTTTCTTAACGTTATTCTGCTTTGTGTTTTAGCTCCAAGGACAGAGAGGCTGAGACAGCCGCAGTGCCTCAGAGGCAGGGAGGAGCATGCCTGGTGGGCAGGGTCCGCCCGGGGTCTCACCGAGGGTCCACCAGAGCCAGCCAAGCACCAGACCACAAACCAGGAGCCGGTTCAGCTAGCTGACTGATTTTCTACTTTCCACACCGCTGTTGAGCCTTTTCTGAACCCTCCCCCTCCATTCTAGTGTACAACAAAAGCTCTTTCACAGGGAGGGGCATTTCCAATTCAAGTGTAGCAAATCTGTGTATTCAGTATTTTTCTTTTTTTTTTTTTTTGGGGGGGGAGGGGAGATGGAAATAATCACACAACACCTCAGCCAGTTGCTCTAGTTTTGTCTGATTGCTGAGGAAGCTTTCAAAGGAAAGCAAGTAGTCACTATAGAAACTGCTCCATCACACAGTTGTTTATGCTGCCTCTGAGATATGGAATATCTTTTTTAATGAGATATTTGGGGTTTTTTTTTCTGCCTTTAGGAGACACTCCACAGTAGCAGCTGGGCTTTGTTGTGTGGGTTTGTTTATTTGTTTGTTTGGGCTTTTTAAATTATTATTTATTCTGCTTTGCTTTTTCACCATTGAATGGAGGACAATATACAAGGCTTTATCTGGAAATGCATTTCCACAAGTGATAAATGAACAATTGTCTCAGACTGTTTGAGCTTCATTTTAGCAACAACATAAGTTCTTATCACTCTGGAAGAACTCAGATTGCAGGAAAGTTATAAAAAAAGATAAGACAAAAATAGCTGTATTTAAGCAGTCAGTTCACACCTCATTGAGAAGAAGGAGAGGTGAAGAGATCACATGCACAAAAGTCCAGCAGGTCCCAGTTTGATGACTAGTAATTCAAAACTCAATATCTGCAGAGAAAAAAGCCCTGACTCTTTGCATTGACTTTACGGATAATTGAACTGTCACATAAAAGAGAAACCCTCACAAAAAAGCACTGATATGTGCAAAATACCTACAGACAATGAAATTTTCCATAAATACATTAAGAAACATACAGTATAGGTAACCTCCCAGGGATCATTCACCTTTAAACCACAGTGACCTATTTCTGTTTTATTATCCTCACACAATAAAGCTCAGAAGATATAAATCATTTGATGGCACAGTTGCTTAGAGGGCTGATGACCACAAACCCATTGAACTTACCCTTTGTTCAAATTCTCACCTCTCAGTACCCAGGTCTAGTTTTCTTTTATTTCTCCCCACTGAAAGGATGGAGGAGTATTTACAGCCTGGACTTCCTCTTTTCCCACAATGAATGCCTTTTTTTCTGTCAACTGTTTCCAGGGACTTCAATATTTCCATTTGCATGAATAAAAGTACTACATACTCAGAGGTGCGGGATTATTTCATGAAATGCTCTGGATGTTCTCCACCACCTCAGCAAAGCCTCCAGCTCAAAACCACCTCTTCCACCACCACCCCCAGCCTGCTCCCTGATCCTGTGCTCTCTTTCTCCATCCCACAGGCTCAAGCACCCTTGCTCATCCTCAGATAGTAGTCTCCCCATCGCTGCTACTGCCTCTTTATCTTTCCCAGTCCCTCTCTCTCCTGAAACTCTCCAGTGTGCCAGCTGCCCTCCTTGGCTCAGAGCTTTTGCCTGCTTAGCTCTGCCAGAGCTATCAAGACTTTAGTTTCAACAGAAGCTGCAGGCTACCCTCTGCATGCCCTGTGCCTGGTGCAGAAAGCAGCAGGCAGAGGGAGAAGCATCCTGGGGCTGGGACAGGCACGTTGTGCCCACATCATGGGGCTGGGGGCAAAGGGACAGAGACAACTGCCTTTCCTAGCACCAGATACCTGGATGGCAACCAGCCCAGGAGCTGGGCAAGGAGCTCTAGTCAGTAGGTGTAAAATCAAAGCAACCAACAGAACCACTCCACATAGCTGGCAACAGCTGGCCTAATGAAATGTACGTTGATTTATATTTCTGTCCTGCCTATAAAGGTTGTATTTCTATGTTCCACTCTTCCTCAGAGCCTCAACAGTTCTCACTCTGCTAATACCAAATCCAGGAATGGCTCTTTCGAGAGCTTTTGTGTCTCCATATTTTGTTTACATTCATCTATTTATTAAAAAAAAAATAAAAAAACAAATCAAAACACACAAAAAATACCTCAACAAAACAAAACAAAGGCTTCAGAGAGTACTTTGTAGTTTAACTTCTCAAAAATTACCATTAATCAGCCACAGGGGACTGGCTGTAGTTCGAATACTAGAGTGAAATATGAAGTACACAGATCCTGATTCTCTACCAAGCATTACTTCAGCAGTGTTTTCGGTCTACTGCATAAACCCTACCTATCAGTATAAATGTAGCCACGTAATACCTTTGTGGGTCAACTTGGCACACCCGTATTTAAAGCCTGCCTGCTGCTAGATCTCAAAGTTATACAGATATATGATAGACCATAACCTAAATTTAACACTAAACCTTGCCCCTAAGAACCTCGTCTAAATGCCTTTTAAACATCTCCAGGGATGGTGACTCAACCACTTCCCTGGGAAGACTGTTCCAATCTGAACTTCTCCTGGTGCAAACTGAGGCCATTTCCTTTTGTCCTATCACTTATTACTTGGGAGAAGAGCCCAACACCCTCCATACTACAGTCTCCTTTCAGGTATCTGTAGACAGCAATAATGTCTCCTCTCAGCCCCCTTTTCTCCAGGTTAAGTAGCCCCAGTTTCTTCAGCTTATTCTCATAAGACTTGTGCTCCAGGCTCCTCACCAACTTCATCACCCTCTGCACTCTCTCCAGCACATCAATGTCTTTCTTATCATAAGGGCCCCAAAACTGAACACAGGATTTGACGCCTCACTCAGCCTCATCAGTGCCGAGTAAAGGGGGATGATCACTTCTCTAGTCCTGTTGGCCATACTATTCCTGACACAAGCCAGGATGCTGTTGGCCTTTTTGGCCACCTGGGCACACTGCTGACTCATGTTCAGCCACTTGTCAATCAACACCCCCAGATCCTTTTCCACCAGGCACTTTCCAACCACTGTTCTCTGAACCTGTAGTGCTGTCTGGGGTTGTTGTGACCCAAGGGCAGGACCCAGCACTTGGCCTTTTTGAACCTCATACAATCGGCCTCAGCCCATCAATTCAGTTGGTCCAGATCCCTCTGTATGGCCTTCCTACCCTCAAACAGATCAACGCTCCCACACAATTTGGTGTCATCTGCAAACTTATTGAGAGTGGGCTCAATCCTCTCATCCAGATCACTGATAAAGAGATTAAACAGACCTGGCCCAAATACTGAGCCCTGGGGAACATCACTCATGACTGGCTGCCAGCTGGATTTGTCTCTGTTCACCACAACTCTTTGGGCACAGCCGTCCAGCCAATTCTTTATCCACAACTCTTTGGGCACAGCCATCCAGCCAGTTCTTTATCCGCTGCAGAGCACACCCATCCAGGGCATGAGCTGCCAGTTTCTCCAGGAGAATGCTGTGGGAAATGGTGTCAAAGGCTTTACTGAAGTCTAAGTCCACAGCATCTACTAGGCAGGTGACCTTGTCATAGAAGGAGATCAGGTTGATCAAACAGGACCTATCTTTCATAAACCCATGTTGACTGGGCCTGATCACAGCATTCTCTTGTATGTGCCATGTAATGTCACTCAGGATGATCTGGTCCGTAACCTTCCCCAGCACCAAGGTTAGACTGACATATCTGTAGTTACCCAGATCCTCTCTTCTCCAGCTGAACAGACCCAGCTCTCTCATTATTTCCTCATAAGAAAGATGCTCCAGATCCCTAATCATCCTTGTATTTCTCTGCTGCACACTTCCCAGTAATTTCTTGTCCTTCTTAAATGGAGGAGCCCAGAACTGGATGCAGTACTCCAGATGTGGCCTCACCAGGGCGGAGTAGAGGGGGAGTAAAACCTCCCTCAACATGCTGGTCGCACTTTTCCTAATGCACCCAGGATACCATTGACCTTCTTGGCCACAAGTGCATATTGTTTACTCATGGTCAACCTGTTGTCCACCAGGACACCCAGGTCCTTCTCTGCAATGCTGTTTTCCAGCAGGCCAATCTCTAATAAGTGCATGGGGCTGTCATTATCACCTCTGCTTCATCAGGCCTCCACCTGCTCCTTATCATTGTTCTTCTTCATCTTCCCAGTCTTCCCTTTCTTTCCTGAGCTCCTTTTTCCCATACCTGTTTGTGATGTGCAGTGTGATTGTTAGGGAATAAACTGCCTTAGCTTATTAAATTACTGAGTATACTGCTTTTTGTAGAATTTGTTTAGAAAGTGCTAACATAGAATTCACTTAGCATAAGTTAGCTTAGCTTAACTTCTGTAAGCTGTGAAGCTTTGAAACGTTCTGCTTTATAAAGTGAGAAAAAGGCCTGAGAATCTTCAAGCTAGAAGATAAGAGGAGCCACTTCCCTGGAGATAAGTAAAGAAACACAACAGTGTCTAACAGAATAATTTTTTGGCTATTGTCAAGAACTTATTTTCCTCAGTCACAGGTGAAAAATAGCAACTGAAGGTCAGAGCTTTACTTGACAGCCTGATGAGAATGAAGAGATTCAATGAGGAATGGGGAGACTCCAGACTCTAATTTTGCAACAGGCTTGGAGTGATGCAAGGGGTAGAGGGTAGGGAGGCTTTGATTGTGGGGGTACATTTGTCAAAGACTTTTTTACACTGAGGGCCCCTCTTCAGGAGGCACCCAGTTCAAGCTGCTCTATGCTGTACCTTGCAAATAAATTATTTATTTTAGAATATTTTCTGGAATCTACGCCTGAGTGCTACAGGAAACCTAAGGTGAAGGAACTTCTCTAACAGTGATGAAGGCTTGAGTATGCAAACCCTTAAGCGTAACTTGTCCCTGCTGTGTCGGGGAGAGAGAGAAAGAGATGAGACAAAGCCACATTCCTTCAAGGAGCTGGACTGTTTCCAAGTGTAGTCCCCCAACAAGGACTTCAGGTAAGAAAGGAACTTAGCACAGAGCTTCTGGAAAACCTAACATAACAAATATAATTAAAATACATAAAAAGGAAAATACAGTCAATGTCTGGGACAAAAAACTAGAAAACATCCAGTGCTGTCATAAAAACTAAAGAGCACTGAAAACACACAAAACAAAACATTTTCAAAGCAAGTGGTTATGTGAGAAAAAAAGAACATGTTTAACAAGTAAACAAAGAGGGAAACAATACTTACAACAAAAACAAATAACCAGAAGACTGTAGCAGTTACCAGAACTATGGACCTGGTCACACAATATACCTGGGAAATGTTACAGCTGAGTATCCTTTTGTAGTGAAGACAACATGGGGAAGCTGAATATTAGCACTGTCTGTATATAAACCCATCAGCTCTTCAGAGCAAAGACTGACTGCATTTAAACAGGAACACTTTCGGGACCCAGTAATTAACTAGAGTAACAAAATGTGATGTACAGCCACCTCAAGAGCAGGTAACTGCAACAAAGAGTGGTCTAGAATTCTGCTGTTCATGCATCATTGTTTTTTGCAGAATGTTATCAGAAGAAAATTCTACCTTCATTAAGAAGGAAGGCTGTCCTGGTTTTGTTAAAAACAAGTTTCTCTTTTAGTGAATTTGCCAGTCAGCTAAAGCCTTCTTATTAAATGCACTCTCCTGAAAGTTAGATACATATTTTGGTAATGGACGTAGGAATGGAATGTGAGTCATTGATAAGGATAACGATGCATCTCACAAGATGTGCAAGAAGGAGGTGACCAAAATCTGACTATCTGAAGTATTACATCCCATTCACATGATACTTCATATAAAAGTGGGAGATCACAAGGATCTCGTCCCTTTTCCTTATGGCTGACATTAGGACAGAACCTTGCAAGTCATCCCTGTGAATTGAGGCCTAGTGACAGACTGAATCCAGTTCTGGTTGGCTGCAGAGTCCAGTCCAGGACTTTGGGTGCCTGCCCCACATCTGCCAGGGCAGTTGCTGGGACTTTCAAGATTGGTTTTGTATATTTTGTATTATTTTCCCTCTTTTTATTAGTAGAATTAGTAAAACATTTTCAATTTTTCCAACTCTCTTCTCTCTGTCCTTCTTTTCCTCCCAATCGCCTGTCCTTAGTGGGAAGAGGGGGAAGGGGAGGAACTGAAGGGGGAAAGTGGGGGAGAGTGTGTTAACAATACATCTGCCATGGTTTTATTGTCACCCTGCAATCAAACCCTCAACAAAGGCATTTCATCTTCCTTTTAGAATTGCCAGCTACTTTTCTTTGGTTCAGAAGTGCATCAAATAAGACCATAAATCTCAGTGACCAGGCCGTAGCCTTATGCTTCTCTGGACAGCTGGCCACCAGCCCTCTCAGAAGCAGTGAACATTGTCATCCACCTCCAAGATTTTCATCATTGCTCTTCACAATCAAACCCAGATGGCATATGTAGAAGACTAGGCAGGAATACGTGCCAGTGGAGGGTTAGGTTGGACATTAGGAAAAGGTTCTTCCCCACAAGGGTGTTGGAGCACTGGAACAGGCTCCCCAGGGAGGTGTCACGGCTCCAAGCCTGACAGTGTTCAAGGTAAGCGTTATGTACTTACAATGGTGGAAGCAACCACTGGATGGTTGGAAACATATGCTGTACCTCATGCTACAGCTTCAGTACTGATCACTTTTGAAGCAGCTCGAACTCCTTCATATGCTGCTAGTATCTCTTTTTCAGTTGGAGTGTAGTTGGCCTCAGATCCTTTGTATACTCGACTCCAAAAACCTAAGGGTTGACCTCGGGTTTCTCCTGGTGCTTTCTGCCAGAGGCTCCAGGTAAGTCCATTATCTCCGGCTGCGGTGTAGAGCACATTTTTAACATCTAGTCCAGTCCGAACTGGTCCAAGGGCCACCGCATGAGTTATCTCACTCTTAATTTGTTCAAAGGCTTGTCGTTGTTCAGGGCCCCATTCAAACTGGTTCTTTTTACGAGTCACTCGACAGGGAGGGCTCACAATCTGGCTGTAGTCAGGAATATGCATTCTCCAAAAACCTACAACGCCCAAGAAAAGTCTGTGTCTCCTTTTTATTAGTAGGTGGAGACATTGCTGCAATTTTGTTGATCATATCCATTGGGATCTGACGACAGCTATCTTGCCATTTTATTCCTAAAAACTGGATCTCTCATGCAGGTCCCTTGACCTTGCTTCATTTTATGGCAAAACCAGCATCCAAAAGAATCTGAATTATTCTCTCACCTTTCTCAAAGACTTCTTTCGCTGTGTCGCCCCATACAATGATGTCATCAATATATTGCAAGTGTTCTGGAGCTTTACCTTGCTCCAGTGTGGTCTGGATCAGTCCATGGCAGATGGTAGGACTGTGTTTCCACCCCTGGGGCAAGTGATTCCACGTGTACTGGATGCCCCTCCAGGTGAAAGCAAACTGCGGCCTGCACTCTGCTGCTACAGGAATAGAGAAAAATGCATTAGCAATGTCAGTTGTAGCATACCACTTAGCTGCCTTTGAGTCCAGTTCAAATTGCAGTTCTAGCATGTCAGGCACAGCAGCACTCAGTGGCGGCGTAACTTCATTCAGGCCATGATAGTCTACAGTTAGTCTCCACTCGTCACTAGACTTACGCACTGGCCAGATTGGGCTGTTAAAAGGTGAGCGAGTCTTACTGATCACACCCTGGCCTTCCAATTGACGGATCAACTTCTGGATAGGAATCAAAGAGTCTTGATTGGTGCGATATTGCCGGCGATGCACTGTCGTGGTAGCAATTGGCACCTGCCGATCGTCAGCCATCAGCACTCCTGCAACAGAAGGGTCATCTGAAAGACCAGGCAAATCAGACAGCTGTTCAATTTTCTCAGTGTCCACAGCTGCTGTACCAAATGCCCACCTATACCCTTTTGGGTCCTTAAAATACCCTCTCTTGAGGTAGTCTATGCCAAGGATGCATGCTTTTGCCAGTTTTTTCCAGTTAGGCTCATTTCAGCCTCTACAACAGTCAGTTCCTGGGATCCCCCAGTCACTCCAACAATATTGATGGATTGCATTCCTTTATAATTAGAAGGAATTATCGTGCATTGAGCACCAGTGTCCACTAAAGCTTTGTACTCCTGGGGGTGTGTTGTACCAGGCCATCGTATTTGTACAGTCCAATATACTTTGTTATCCCTTTCCTCCACCTGGTTGGAGGCAGGGCACCTCTAATTTCTGTTTTGCACAGTCTCTGGGTGTGAATTAGAGGTTCCTTCAAGAGCATCAGAATCTCTTCTGCTCCTTTTGTAAACTGGAGCAGCCACCTTCCTAGGAGCTTTTCCTTTTATCTCACATACTCGTTCTTGAAGTTCTGAGGTAGGTCTTCCATGCCACTTATTCATGTTTTCTCCCCACTCATGTAGGAAGAACCACAATGAACCTCTTTTTGTGGGCTGCCTCTGCCTCTGCCTAATAGCTGAAACATAGGTTTGTGCAGGTCGTGAATGGTATGTGTCTTCTCTGAGTTCTTGATCTCTCGCAACAGCTTTTCAAACCGGTCATCAGATTTTTCACACAGTTTCTCTACAGCAGAGACACAAGCCCGTAGAGAACCAGCAAGGCTGTCCTCAAAGTTCCGGAGCTGCTCAATCACTTCAGCAATATCTTGTACACCTCCAGATGACCAGACCATTCCTGCCAATGACTTAGCATATGCAGGGGGTGCACTTTGTACAAATCTGCGCCACAGAGATCGTGTACAATTGATTCTATCTGGGTCTGTCCCCTCTTGGTTGTCTGATAAAAATAGATGATCTCTCGCACAGCTAATTCTCTCAGGAACTGAATACCTCTCTCCATAGTATTCCATTTCCCTAACTTGGATATACAATCTTCCTTGTAGGGAAATCTTACTTTCATAGCTGCCAGGAGTCGGGTCCAGAGAGTAGTGGCATTAGACTCTCTTGAAATTGCCCTATCAATGGTGGAATCTCTTGACAGAGATCCCAGCTGCCTGGCTTCACCACCTTCCAATTCAATTGTTTCTGCCCCATTGTCCCAGCATCGGAGCAGCCAGGTTAAAATATTCTCGCCTTCACGACGACTAAAGTCTTTTCTCATATCTCTCAGCTCACCTGGAGAAAAGGACCGAGTGGTGGTCACTTCATCTTCTCCCTGTCCTGATGGTGCCCCTTGGGTTGATGTTGGCCCTGTGCCATCATCTGCTGCACGAGTAGTCTTTCTAGTGACTTTCTTATAACCAGCAACTGATGCTGATATGGGTTCACCATAATTTGATTTATTTCCAGAGTCCGAATGACTGTCACAGTGATTACTGTGGTTACAGCAGCAACAGTGCCCAGTGTGTGAAGAAGGGGGGGCTGCCTTGTTAGCCTTTGAGGCTGGAGAAGTAATGTTATCTGCAGCGACCTTGGCAGAGGAACTCTGCGGAGGAGCTGTAGCTTCAGCCTGCGAAGCTGCCCTTGGGGGGGCAGTGGCTGCAGCGGCAGCTTTTGCTGTTTTGCTCTTTCTCGAGTGGCTCGGAGTGCTTTTTGCTAAAGCTTCCGAAGACGCACCGCAAATCTCAGGACAACAAAGACGCAAACCTCCTGTTGAACACCATTTCTCTTAGCAGAAGCACAAACTGACACACATTCAGCAAACCGGATAACACCATCACAGTTCTATCAAAACTCCAAGGATATTCAAAATTCTCTAAAACATTTGCGAACTGTCCTAGCGAAAAAACGAAAGTATTGTTAGTCAGCCTTTCTAAAGATTCGCTCGACCAATTAGCAAACACAGAGCCGTACTGCTCTTTAATCTCTCCTGGAGGCTTTTTAAGGTAAAGCAGAAGCGAGTAGAAATTCATTAGCGGCTGCAGTATAATAAAATAAACCAGTGACAAACCACACAGTATCATCATGACCATTGTCCAGTTCCTTGTTGTTATATAATGAATATTTCGATTTAAAAAGACGGCCCAACACAGATATGGAATCAGTGAGCACAATGTAGAAAATAACTGATACAACTTATGCCATAACATCTTTAAATCAGTGTAATTCACTTTGCCTTAATACCACTAAATAATGTCCAAAGCAAACAGACGCACGAGTATCACAACCCTATGAGTTGGCACCGTGCCAAGAAAACTGAAAGTTACGTCAGAGCAGTAGAAAAGCCAAAAATCTTCAAATTTACCCCTTTCTCTTGCCCCACGTTGGGCGCCAATTATCTGTTGAGGGTTAGATTGCGGAGTGACAATAAAACCCTGGCAGATGTATTGTTAACCCCCTCTCCCCCCCCCACTTTCCTGTTTTTGCCCCTCCCTCTCCCCGCTTCCCACAGGTGATCAGGAGGGAAAGAAGGACAGAGAGAAGAGAGTTGGAAAAATTAACAATGTTTTACTAATGCTACTAATAAGAATAGAGAAAATAATACAAAATATACAAAGCCAATCTTGAAAGTCTCAGCAACTGCAGAGCCGGCAACCAAAGTCCTGGATTAGACTCTGCAGCCAATCGGAGCTGGATTCAGTCTCTCACTAGGCCTCAGTTTTAGGGACAACTAGCAAGGTCCTCTCCTAACGTCGGCCATAAGAAATAAAAGGGAAAAGGAAAAAAGGGACGAGATCCTCGTGATCTCCCACTTTATATGAAGTATTCACGTGAATGAAATGTTATACACAATTGGTCAGTTTCTTGGTCACTTGTTTCTCGTCACCCCTCTCGCGAGATGTCGATCCGTGCTTACCAATAAGTTTGCATTCCATTGCTAGGTTTACCAAAACATGTGTCTGGTTCTCCAGGAAAATGCAGTTAATATGAAGGCTTTAGCTGACAGGCAAAATTCACTGAAAGAGAAACTTGTTTTTAACAAAACCAGGACACTGGGGAATTCCCTGGCTCAGCTGCAGGTCATGTGAAGATTGGTGTCCTGGCAGTGCAGCACCTGCTGGAAAATGCATTGAGGTGTTGTTTTTCTCCCCACACACCCTCAGCTCTTGGGTGTCTACAGGGACCTTTCACCTCTGCTCTGTCAGCTCATGGGCACTCCAGGGATTTACATAGCATCACAAGTATGTTTCCTTTATATCCTCTTTCCTAGCATTTCAGTTTTCTTCCTGGACTGCTCCTGTTTTCTTGTGCTTTAACAGATCTAGTACAATGTCATGATCTCATTTCCAAGTGGACATACCAGCAGTGCCTTGAATCCAGAAACTAATGGAAGCTACCTCTTCCTCATGCAGGACCCAGCACTTAAGCCTGTTGAACCTCGTAACATTGGCCTCAAACCAGTGATCCAACCTGCCCGGATCCCTCTGTAGAGCCTACTTACCCTTGTGCAGATCAACACTCCCACACAATTTGGTGTCATCTGGAAATTTACTGAGGGTGCACTCAATCCCCTCATCCAGACCATTGATAAAGAGATTAAACAGAACTGGCCCAAATACTGAGCTCTGGGGAACAATACTTGTGACTGGCCACCAGGTGGATTTATGTCCTTTCTCCACCACTCTTTGGGACAGTTTTTTAGCCAGTGAAGAGTATGGTCATCCAAGCCATGAGCTGCCAGTTTCTCCAGGAGAATGCTGTGGGAAACAGTGTCAGAGGCTTTACTGAAGTCCACATAGACATCACCCACAGCCTTTCCCTCATCCACGAAACGGGTTGATCAAGCAGGACTTGCCTTCCATAAACCCGTGTTAACTGGGCCTGATCACTTTGTTGTCCTGTATATGGTGTATGATGGCTTTCAGCATGAACTGAATTAACCTTTAATTAACACCTCTGTAGGCACATAACTTCCTTTCTCAGCAAACTGCACCAGACAAGACAGAAAACTAACTGGCCTCATAAAAGTTAAGGATCAAGAAACAGTGCTAAATAGAAGCAAGGACAGCAGATGCTGGTTTTATGGTAGGTTAGTTTCCAGTCAGAAGACATTAAGTGAAATGCTGCATCATCTCCACAAGTCAGTAACTTTTGCTGTAACAGGTGAAAACAGTAACTACAGTTCAGCCAATAGGTCAAGAGGAAACAAATATATTTGAATGGGTAAGTGAAAAGAGTACCATGGAGTGTTTCTAAAAATACAACCGATATTTATAGAAAGACATGAGCTAGCAGTTTAGCAACAGACAGGGGAGTCAGCGGCTCCTAATTTCCAGCCACAGCATCCTTTGTGGGCTTCAGCAAGCCAACCTCAGTATTGATATGAGGCATTTATAAGACTCTGCCATTTCAGTTCGTTCCACATAAATCAACAAGTTTGTACCCTCATGCACTTTCAGGAGTTTCTGGCGTATCTTCATTTTGTGTAAAAATAGCAGACCACTTCAATGGGCATTTTTGAACTTATTTCAGTTTTGGTAAAGAGGATCATTACGAGTTCCTTGGTAGTCTTGGTGGTGGTTGTTGTTGTTGTTTGGTATTGTTTTGTTTGTTTGGGTTTGGTTTTGTTTGGGGAGTGTGTGTATGGTTTTGTTGGTTGGTTTTGATTTGGTTTGTTTTTTGCTTTGTACATGTGTGTTTTTGGTTTGGTTTGGCTTTGGATTAAATAAATAAAAAGGAAATGAACAAATACTAAGCTGTCATTATTTGGGGACTGTGCCATGTCCAATAGATAACACTGCTCATTACCTTGCTGGATGTATAACTGTGAAAATTTGTGCATGTTTCTGAACCATGACACTGATGACAAATACAGTTCAGATTGTGATTGGTTGATTTATTTGACCTCTGCTGTAAAGGAGACATTACAGGACAGGGGACAAATGCTGCCCTTGTGCATCCCCCAGACTTTCCTGTAGTTTTTGCAAGGGTGGATGGACCATGGGCCTGAAGTCTGTTGGCCTGAAGCCTCACCAGCTCCCCAGCTGGGCTGCGACAGATCCGAGTTTGCCCTCACCATCCTGTTATCTTTGGCTGGAAGCTTGTAGCTGTATTTTATTCAAAAGACTCAGGCCAGGTACCCAGACAAATAATTTGGAGCAAAAAGCTGAACATGAGGCTCATCAGTGGCTATCCATCACCCAGCTGCACATTCTTACCTCTTGCTGCAAGTGCAAGGTGGCTTACATCTACCATGGGGCAAGTCATTACAAGTATCTGCAACCGCTAAAATCTCTCTGAGGTTTGTATTAATTTATCAAAGCATCTATTTATAGCTGAAAAATAATCTTCATATTTTTAGAGGCACATTTGCTGGACCCTTTTAGTGACAGCAGTCAGAGCCAAAATAGCCATCCACTTAAAAAGACAGGGAGTTTTTTCCATACCCCTCAAGTGAGGCAGTAATTTTTGCACATATTGAAATTCCATCTTAAGAGAATGCTATTCAGAAACTGCAGGTGTCCTGTTTCAGTCACATCCCATCGAAAAGACTGTGCCAACTCCTGCTCTGAAGGTAGCTGTGGACAAGAAGGGTAATCAAAAGCTAGAGAGAAAATTGTATGATGGATAAAGAGTAACTTAGCTTAAAAACAAGGTTAAACCTGGGTTGGCTTTATGGTCACAGCTGGGATACTTCTAACTTTGCAATGCGAGACTGAGATAAATTTTGTAGCAACAGCCTGATGCTGTGAATCAACATGTATTCTCTTGTGAAAGGTGATGGGAATTTTTTTCTGAAAAAAGTGCAAGATCTAAGCAGAAGGCCAAAATTTTCTAACACTTGTGTCAGATATAATAACAAGGATCAAAAGACAAGAGAAATGGCTGATTATATCAGCAAAGAACAAGTATAGGAAAAGGATTTTTTTTTCTTCTGGAATTTCCTGAAGAATTGGCTAAAATTTGTGATGACAGCTGCTCAAATGCAGGTGAAGTTACAAAAGTTCGCATGTGTTATGCATAAACAAAATCTTTGCAAGATTTTAAACATGATGGTTTATTGTTGTCTTCCATTGTAAGGTACCTGTAGGTTTTAAGGTTAAGTCCTAGAGAAAAATTACTAGATTTGAATTTACTCCTACAGGCAAGGATGGAAGTCAATAGATTGCTTGGATCTAACTTGAAACATTTTTGTTTATTAAGAGTTATCAAGAAAAAAAATTATGATTAAGAGGAGATAGACTGGAAACAGTGGCAAATAAGGACGGCAAACAACCACATCAGTTTAGCAAGTAACAGAAAAGCAGTACCAAAAATAAAAGTTAAAATAGAAGCTAAGTAAGATGCGACATTCTTAAGTGATTATAAATTACTTTAAAAGGTTACACAGTGGCAATCTTAAAGGTAGGTCAGCTCCAAACACTTGTCTGAAGGGATTCTTTTTGCTTGCTATGCTTTTACCATAGGCTTTTCTCTTTTTTCTCACCAGTGCTGTCTCAATAAGAGTCAACCCTGTGTCGCTTTGTTTCTATCACCAACCCTGACCCCTGTTCTTGGCTGCCATATATTTAATGTAATTGAATTAATTCCTGTTACCAGTGGGAGCTGAAATATTGCCCATTGGGGATTACTTTTGCTTCTCCTCTCTCATTGTGAGCTTGGCTGACGTGTCTTCAACAGAGGGGTTTCCCATGAAGAAAAAAAACATAAAAATTCTGAAAGTACAAACGACAGGATGGGGAGATCCACATGCAGATAACCACCATGGCTTATCTTCTTTAAGTGGTTCATGCCAGTTGCTGTTGCAAAAGCTGATTGACTGGAGAGTGATTTTTAGCAGTCAAGGTGCAGGCATTAGGTGGGCTGATTTCAGATGTTAATACAAAAGTATCATTGTTAAATGTTCAATAGATAGAGATAGAGAGATAGAGAGATAGAGAGATAGAGAGATAGAGAGATAGAGAGATAGAGAGATAGAAAGATAGATAGAAATAGACATTTACATATTCTTTCTGTGCTCACATTTGAAGTCTCGCCATCTGTGGGTTGGTGTGATCTTGGTTCATCACTTTCCTGGTAGATTAATTGCTGCATATCTGAAAACTTGAGCAAATGTGTTTTGTGAAGTCAAAGAGAGACAGAAAACCTACTACATGCTTCTCCACTGTTTCACAACATCTTCTTTCCTTGCTGTCTTGGGGAAATATTCCTGAGTACACTCAAAAAGATTCAGTCCTGCTTGAGAAACTCAAACCTATTGCCTTTGTCTCACAGATACCTGAACTCTTAGATTGAAAGAGCAAAAGTAAAACCTTGAATTCCGCTGCTGAGACACCCCATCAAGGCATTGCAGATATATTAGTTTTCTGAAGCAAAAATTGCACCTACTGTGTATTTGTGATTTGTATTCAGCTTCATTTGAAGTGTTAAACCCCAGCTCCACAAATACCACCTGGAAGACTGGAGAGGGTGAGCCTTGCACAAGCAGCAAACCTCACTCTGAGGAAGTCCTCTCTGTCAGGGACACCTGTTTGAGTGCACACAGTCCTGGGGAGGGGCAGAGGGATCAGTCTCCCATACACATGCTGCACTGAGGACTGCAGAGCAATAAACAGAAAACATGTGTGAATTTAACTTCTAAATAAGGAAGTGAAATACTTTGTACATTTAGGCCTGAAGCACAGTGGCATGGCTCATAAGTTCAAATATCAGAGAATCACAGAAATGTTGTCTGCAATGGCACTCTTGAGACCTCTCCTCTGATCTCCCACTTGAAGAAGGACTTTTTGCAGCTCTCTGACAGGTTGCAGGGACTTTGCCTAATGAAGCCTTGAAAGTATCCAAGGATGGAGACCCCTCTGTGGGCCACCTGTGCCCATGCTGCACCACCTCCTAATGAAGAAGGTTTCTGATCTGAGCTCTCAAGCTGCAGCACTGTGACCTCACCTCACTAAATGACGCTACACAGATGCTGTCAGCCCCACCACCTTAGCAACCACCCCTTGCACAACTGCAGGCAACTCTTAGGCTGCAGTTTAGACTCCTTTTAGCAGACTGAGCAAGCCCAGCTCCTTCAGCCTCCCTGTGTGAATTAGTACCTGAATGTCTCAAAGGCTCTCTGCTGGACCCTCACCAAGCTCCTCACATCTCTTTTGCACAGGGGGCTAAAACCCCTGCACAGCACTCCAGTTGCAGCCTCACCTAGGGCCATGGAGAGGGATGTCATAGCTCCCTGGGCTGCACTGGCCATGCTCCACCTTATGTGGCCCAGTACATTGTGTGCCTTCATCACTTACTGTCCACCA
Organism: Columba livia; assembly: GCF_036013475.1. NCBI lineage: Eukaryota > Metazoa > Chordata > Aves > Columbiformes > Columbidae > Columba > Columba livia. The sequence continues at coordinate 13,594,847 of NC_088642.1, read as the reverse complement.
GAAAACATAGTAGGACAAACCTGAGAGAGTGGAAGACATTTAGCTGGAAGAAGAGTTATTTTCATACAAGCAGTATTCACTGATAAGCATGTTTTCTGCTGCTACTTTCATTCCAAAGTTCACCTGACAGGGGACAAAGACAACAAATTGCCTTTACAGAAGATATCAAGAGTGTGGGAATGTAAACAGTCCTGTAGACTTGTGCTAATCTCAGATAAAACCATTCACAGCTGTCTTTCTGTTGTATTTTTAAATTATCGTGGAGGGCGCATGGATGTGACTTCTGAAAAACAAAATTCTTCAGCCAGGCAGTGCTCAGGAGAGTCCATATTACAAGACCATGGAAATTATGATCCACAGCCAAAGCAAAAATGTCACCTGCCATTGTTTTCAAAGATTTGGTATGGAAAAGGTAGTTATATATTTCTCTAGTGAATGATATCTAACTGGTGAATTACTTCAGTTTTGCAGAGACCAAGAGCTTTGGTGAAGAATACAGGGAGACCGGAAAGCACTGTTGGAAATGCTTAGTCCCAGGGTTGCTGAAGATAGCAGAGGTTGCCATTCTCAAAGGCAGGGCTAGGCTATCTCATGCATGTGTGGGCACCAGACATGCTTATAACGTTGCAAAACCTCATCATCTCTCTAAATAAATGGTACACATGATAAGAAAAGATCATGGTATTTCCTTGTCTCCAGCAAGAGCTCGTTCATCTTATAACTGTACAATTCCTGTGCATTGATGATGGACCTTTGTGGCTGCCTGATAGAAACAGCACTCCTGATTGGGGTACAGGTGCTATTCAATAGAGACGTAACCACACTTTTTGTGTTTATGGAAGACCTGTGCACCAGCAGCAGGATATAAAATATTTGATTGTGTTTTTCAGTCATGCACTCATACTAGGTGTTAAAAATTGTGTGCACACGCTCACTGGAGAAAAACCTCTCCATCAAAAAGCGATTCACCAAGACAGAAAAAAATCACTTCCTTCATTTCTTATGCCAGCAGAATGTGGATGTGATGTCAGCTGCCTGGACTCACATGCCAGATGTGACCATGTCACAATTGCTCTGTGTTCAGTCTGATATTACCTGTCAGAAATGAGAGGCTGCCTGGTAATTCTTGAATTGAATGTGTGTGCATGTGTACATACATGTGAACGTTCACTCGATACATGTACGTGTCAAAGTTTATCAGTCCCTCAGAAATGTTTTCAGGTCAGAAAGAAAGGTGTTTTAAATTGAAAGTCTCATGTTCGAGTGCTTGCGACTTTCTGAATTAAATGTAATATTCAGAATGAATGTTTCACGTTCAGAGTCTCACCTTGGTTGTTTCTTTTCCCCCAGACATGTCAGTAAGATTTCACAAAGTTTGGAAAATGAGCTTGCACCATTCAACCAGGTTCTTCAGATGATTTTTCCTGTTGACTTCAGCTGAATTTAGATTTTAATTTTCTTTCTAAAAGACCAGTGTGCCTTGGTCATTGAGGATGAATTAGAGCCTATCAATGCTTTGGTAAGTCAGGGCTCCAGCCCCATTCTGAAAGCTACAACAGATTCCTTAGGTTCAGTGCTTATTGAATAAATCCATTTGTTCCTAAGGAAAGGACACTGAAAAACATGAGAGAAAAGAAACTGGGCGGCAATGGGGAAGGAAGACCCACAAGTTGTGGCCAGCACTCGGCGGCTTTTGCTGTCGCCTGTTCTGGGAAGTAGGGGCACACACGAGAGCAGCACGGGCTTGCCTCGCTGCGGGCACGCCAAGAGCTGCCAACAAAAGGTGCCGAGCCCTGCAGGCTGAATCCCTGTTCTCTGCTGTGTGGAAGAAAGGGATTACGTGCTTCAATGAAGTGTACGTTTAGCAGAGAATAAAATGTCCTGGGGCTTTTAAAAATAGCTTCAGGCTGGGGGTTTTTGCAGCTCAAGGGAAATATGCAAGTGCATTTCAAATTTTGTGATCCTGGTGTGGTGAAAGATATCGGAAAACTTGCCACTTTCTCTAAAATAGAGTTCCACAAATGCACTCAATATTTTTGTAAAACCTTCATCCTGAATTCACAATATTTTAATATTAGAAGATGCAATGTCCTAGGGTAAAATAAGTTTTTACTTAGTCTGTTATCAGCATAATTTATGCATCACATGTGGACCCTATACCAAACTGGTTACCTCTCAAAAATTACGACTTTACCTGTTGATATGGATTATGTCAGACTTTTAGCTCCTATGATGGGCATCATGTTGTCAGTCTAGGAAGCAGCTTTCTGATGGACCTGTAAAAGAGCAACATTGTGTAGTGTTGCACACAACCATAGTGTCCAACGCCCCCCATGCATTGCCAAGCAGCGATTAATGACATTTATGAAGTATTTATACACATGGATGATTAAATGTGAAGTAAAGATGAAATAAAATGCCTGCTAAGCACCCAAGATTTCTATTGCCTAGATAGATTAATTAGAGGGAATTGCACTTGTATCTCAAATGGTTTTTTTAAAGTCACATATGGTTGAACAGAAGAAGAGTCCAACAGTCCAGAATTGATGTTAAGGGAAATATTGCTATGTACTCTAAATTTGAAGCTTAAGCTGATGGAATGCAGCCTTGAAACAGTTAAATATGGAACTGTTAACCACATTTTAAATTTAAGATAGAATTGTGATTTAAATTCTATTTTACTAATACTCTCTTGTTGCTAGATATTCAACTGGAAGCTTCAGTTTTTGTTTTATCAGGGAAAAATACCCAATGGTCCCATCTGGGGTTCCTAGAGAAAGGTGTACAAGGTGCGAGGGGCACACAGGGTACACAACCTCCATAAGGACATTCAGGATGTATGATCCCCAAAATACTTCCTGTGGATGGAAGGGCTGGGGCCTGAGACTTGGTAAGGAGCAAAGGAATACCTGCATGTGCTGACTTTCAGGCAGGTTTTCCCCCAGGCAATCATCCATCTTGCTAGAAGCAAATGGCCAGGAGACACATCATGACTCCAGGCAAGAACTGAAACATCACATCTGGAGTCTGATTTCTAGGTAATGAATAAAAGATTATTTCTGGTCTACTTTAAACATATGTGTATCAGTAAAATACAGAGGATTAAATTGGGTGTAGTCTCCTTAACACAAATGAGATATTCCCTTTTCTGTGAAAAGCCAAATATCATTGGCATGCTGCAGTTATGTAGGGTTTACCTCAAAGATTGATTTTGTGGGGGTGGAGCGGGAACAAGGGGAAGAGAGAGAATATGTGAGAGCTATCAGTGAAAAAAAATCAGGCATTTTTGTCATAGTCCAAGAAATCATAGCACAATTCTACAGAATGAAGTATGCCCAGCAATCTATTAGAATACAACTTCAAAATAAAAGCTAGATAAATAGTACCATGTTTCACGACAACAAAAATTGCACAAACCTTGTTTTCTTTTAATAATTAAGGTTATTTTTGAATAACCCCCTTTTAGCTGCCTGTTATGCTTGTTCGCACTCAGACCAGTGATTATGAAGCTATTTTCCCAGCAGGTGACTTTTCAGTAAGGCGTTCCTGTGTGAAATCTCACTTGTAAATGAGGAAGTGGATCTATATGACCATAAATTTAGTGGGAGACAAATAGCTGGTGGTGTTATTCTGCTGGTTGCTCTCTCTACACAGCCCTGGTGTGAGACAAAGCATGGTGCATCGCTTATAGATTCAGTGCAATAAAGTGTAAATAATTTAAAGCTTTTTGATATTATCCTGTCTTCTTGTAACATGTGCCTTCAATAATTGATTCATTTGTATCTTAAAAGTGATTGTTCCATATCTTCAGTCATTTCCACAGTTTTGCTTATTAACCTTGGGATAGCATGACCTGCTTTGTATATACCTCTTCCCTGTTGCGTTACTCTATTTATGCGCTGGGAGTTTCCCTCTCTCCTGCTCATCATTTTCCATATCACGTGTGAATCACTGTGTCTAATGCCTCCAGTAGCCATTGTTAGCAATAATAGGTAAACAGGATTATAGCATTCAGTATTTTAATTAGGATGCAGATTCAAGACCTGCATTTTCTTCCTTCCTGTTACTGAGTGTGCTTGCTGTCCCTGGGGAATTCAGCCTGCCCCTCCGGGTGATGCAGAGCACCACAGCCTTGATGCTCGGGTGACATCTGACATAGGTAACATCCTTCATGAGGCCAGACTAGTCCCTGCTTCATTAACCTCACTTTACATTCTATCACATTTAAAAAAAAAAAAAAAAATAAAAGGGGAAAAAAAAAAAAAAAGCAAACCACTTTTTAAAAGGTTTATTAGTCTTCTTGCAAAAATAAGCTTATACAGATTTTGTGGGAGAGCTTTTCCAGGCTAGAAAATTCATTTCAGAGTAAAAATGTGTCACCTTAATCAATAGATGTAGATTTCCTTCATTCCTCATAATGATTTGATTTACTGGGCCTGTTTCTACTCCTATTTCAGTCACCAAAATCTGCTGCCTAACTGAATAAGGATGGGCTCAATCCCTGAAAACTTATTTTAAAACTTTTTTTGCCACTCCCTGTTGATTGATTCAGTTGTGTGTTTCTTTGAACAGAAATGTTACCCTGGTTTAGCACTTCAGCGATACCCTTCCCCTGAATGGTTTTATTTTGCTGAAGCTCTTCTAGTTCTTATAAAACTGTTCCCCAAAAACACAAAGGATCAATACTGAAGAGGGTAAATTGTGGAGACAGTGGGTAGGAGGCTCAGGCTAAAAATGGTTTCAATATAAATTCTGTTAGGAAATGGATTGGTCCTCATGCTTTGCAATTAGTGCTTTGCTAACCTTTGGGAAAAACAGACCCAGAGCAAGGCAGGATTCAGCTTTCAAAGGCAGAAAGAGAAGGCATTTGTGATTTTTCCTAAAATGTCTAATTTACATGTTTACTTTGTTTCATATTGTGCATTGGATATTTCTGTGATTTGCCATAGGGGTCATTCTGCCATATTATATCTATTTGCCTAGCTGTGTATGTGTGTGTGTTTATATAAATGCACCTGAGTGCACCAGCTTACACAGGTATTTTTACATATCCAACCACATTTCTTAGATATCAAATGTATGGTTTATTAAGTAAGTACATATTACACAGCTTGAGCATACAATTTCTGTCTATTCTTATGAGTAAATGTAATACATATGTTTCTGACACATACGTTTTCTCTAATTTGACACCTTTGTTCAGGCTTATCTACAGGAGCAGATAGCAATATCTTTCTTTCATTATCTTTATGGGGCCAAAAGGATCAATATTTTAATATTTATCCCATGAACTGGAAGATTTAGTATATAATTCGTAAAAATACATGCATTTTAATGGGTAGAATAGGAAGCCTACTCACTGTTTCTCTCAAGCTGGTGCTTTATTTACTAAATCCAGACTGAAATGCAGGATTAGTTTTCAGTAAGATCTTCCTGACTGTGAATTTTAAGATTCTTTGAAATGCATGATTTTGTAGTGCTAGCTGCTGTGCCTACGCTAATGGGTTCATGTTGTTAGGCACACACAGGTGTTTCTATTTAGCTGAACAGGTTCATGAAATATGCCAGCTCAAACACTAAGTGTATGAGTGAGACTATTGTTTACCTGGTGCCCTAGACTTGACTTTCTTCCCTTAACTTGGCAGCTTTTATTGATCAGAGGTGGCTCCTGCTAGACATTTGGAAATGCTACTGTTTCTAGAATACAATTATAAATTAATATTAGTGATACCACTAAGTAAAATACTTCCTGACATACACTGGTGCAGAAAAATCAGGTGTGTATAGCGAAGCAATGAGGATGAAGAATATCAGTACATGTCAACATTAAAATAGGACCTGAGACATAGACAGTTTTGCAAAATATAGCTTGATCTTGGATCCAAAGGTGTTTGCTGATATAATCTTCTACAGAGCCAAGATGAACTGCAACAAGGGCTTTGAAGTGGGCCGATTTTTTACACTTATCGTATAAAAGAACTGTGCTGGTCTTACAGGCACAGTGACCTTGAATCGAAAACTGAAACAACATCCACACCAGATAGAGTCAGTTCATTTATTCCCCTTCTTTAAGCAACACATGGTGGAGGGGAGAAAATTTATTGATTCTGATCCTTTTGTAGACAATTACATTGACTGGTAGCATAACATGAGCGAGAAAGATTGCTATCAGCCTCACCTATCAAACACCCAGAAAAAGGCAGTTAATTTTGAAGAGAAGTCATCAGGAGGAGAGGGAAAGCAATTGTGGTAGCAACCCACCCCATTCCCCAGAAGACCAAGGTCCTTAGGGGTTACAAAGTAGTGTTGGCTTTGAGTTTATGACATTTTGGAAAAGATTACCAAGCGGTACCATCATTGGTCCAAGTTTTGCTGCACTGTTGCTACACAGACTCATTTGTGGCAACAGATCTGCAGGCTTGGTGAGGAGGGAGAGGGATATCAGCCTCACAGGTAGAGTTTGCAGTCAGGGTGCTTCAGAAATAGTCTTCCACACTGAACAGGAACGTTTCCACAAAAGGTTTCTTACCACGTATAACCAGAAGCACCTCCCATAAGATGAGCACCATGCATGCAGCAGCTACCCAAACTCACCACCGGTTATTTCACATTTCACTGTTTGTAAAAGAATGAAACCTGAGGAGTTTATAAAAGATGTGATTAAAGGGAGAAATAAGAGGTACCAGCACAGCTATAGATGTGCTTACTAAGCAAACCTAATGACATGAAATAGAAATGCCTGTCGCAGCATCTGGACAGCGGAACCAGTGTGGAGGAAAACAGAAACAAGAAATGCCACTGTGAGCAAAGAAAGCTGGTTTGGAGGCAATGCAGCACGAGCTATGTAGTGCTGCCCTTGCCTGTCCGCTGGGGATGCCAGCACCCCAGATCTCCTCAGGCAGGTGGGCACCAGTAGATGGGGCAGTGGAGAAGACCCTTCTTGATAAGTACAATTGTAATGAAGACCCCTGTTTTCATAACTGTTTCTGTGACTGTCAGTATAGGTTTTGACATTTTTCGATAGGAAGCAGCACATTTAGTCTCTTCTCTCTTTCATTCATCCCCAAGAAATTGAACACAGACTACTCCACAGTAAGCAGGTGGCAAATGTGTCAGCTCAGCAAGGGGTGGATGGCTCTTGAAGTGCTGTGCACACTTTGTAGGTTTAGGAGACCCAGCAACTTTACAGTGCAGTCCTTTATTAACCTACAAGGCCTAGTTTGTGGACTGGTAACAGTGCACACCAAGGCACAACCCACAAACAAATGCCACCACACTGTTCATAGTACTATAAAATTATGTGTTTGATAAACAGTTTCCACACATAAAACTACAAAATGCAGTAGAGACTGCAGGTGTGGCAACACAGGCCAGTTTCCCTCTTTGGGTGCTCCCCAAAGGATCTGGAGGTTTACCTCTGAGAGCTGCACTAAGTCCTTGCTTTCTAGCTGACTTCTCATGACCTTGGGCAAGTAACTTCATTCCTCTGTGCCTCAGCCGGTTATGTGAAGCAGAATATTACCATGCCTCTGCCTGTTGGTTCAACTGAGGATGGAGGCCATGATCGGATTCTTTCAGAGGACACCATGGGACAGCTGGCAGCAGACCTGTTTACAGCTCCAGAAAAGCGAATTCCAGCACTGTGTAGTGAGAGCTCCCATGTTCACACACACAAATGGCTCAGTTTGTGCCTTTATTGCAGAGTAGTCATGGCACCGTCCTGCTGAGCTCAGGTAGCAAGACCCTTTCTCGACTGCAGAGACTGCAGGGTTCTGCACACAGCGTGTCCTGAGGTTGCTGCTCCTCCTTTGCTGCTTTAAACGCCTAATCTCACCAGGCCAGAGCAGGTTTTGGTCCGTAAACACATGTTGCTCTCTCACCTCTCACAACACTACACACAAACTTAAAAATGCATCCACTCTATTTTTTCTATGAATTTTTAGCAATCATTTTGCCTAAAGGCAGTTTTTTATTACTTGTAAATGCCATATATGAGGAGTTCTTATTTCAGAATATCCCTGAGTACATCTCAAGCTCACAACAGGCAATGCTAGACTCACAAGGGAGGGTAAAGCCTTTAACTTTCCTCTACAGCAAAGTAGCAGTGCCCTGATGACCCAGAACTGCACAGCAGAAGCAGGGAGAGACTCTGGTTTTCTCAGGGACCAGCTTTGCACTAGGTGAAATAAGGATTAATTTAGCCCCAGTACTATGGAAGCAACAAAGAAATGGTGGACAGGCTGGAAAGCAAAGCACTACAGGAGGTGGACAAAATCTCTCCACTATAAAAAATAACTCTGAAAAAATATTTGAAGCAGTATAACTGGGCTCACTGGCATTGACAGTTGTAATTTCCGTGCTGCAGGTTCGGGGGCATGCAATCTGAGACAAGCAAAGCAGGTTAATCAGAGATGCTTGGCATATTCATTGCAGGCAGTAGCTGCCAGTTGTGTTTACTATCCGCTTTCCACAAGGATGACCAGTCCTTCTCTCTCCTTTCATCAGTAGAGAGTTGAGGTTTGCAGTTACAATGAAGATCCCTCTCCTTTCTGGGATAATGAAAACAGCCCTCCCCTAAATTCAGTGTGTACACCTGCCCTTCCCAAGCAAGTCTGCTGTGCAGAAAAGATGTGCTTGCTGTATGGTTGTCCTTTACTGTACTCCCCACCGAGAGGGGCTGCACTGACCCTCAGTCCTACCAGCTGAAATACAGCTGGGTGGGCAAGCAGGAGCACGGCAGCAATTTGACAATTCATCTGCATGTCTGTAGCTCTGTGCCAACATTGTGTACTGCATGGCGGTGTTCGAGTCTGGCAGTGAATGAAACCAGGCAGAGGTGCATCACCTCCACTGTTCTGCAGGCACTGAAGCTGACAGGAGGACACTGCTGGAGCTCCTGCTTCACCACGGGTCTTCTCCTGCCTTGCTTCTGAGAAATCACACCCCTCTCTGCTAAGGCACCCAGCTCTTTAACACATCCCTCGCTTGCCGGGAACTGGTCAGTTTGGAGCCAGCTCTGTCCCCATGACTGTATACCTTCACCCAGACACTCAACCTCACCTAGTTTTTGCTCTGCTCATCTGTGAATATTGCAATTCCAGGCTTCCCAGCTAAAATATGGATATGCTGTGTTTGTACATCATTTCCACCAGCTGTACCTTGTGGAATATGGTGCTGTGGAGAGGAGTTTTTAAAGTCATCAAGGTGTGGCCCGGATGGCAAACTTCATGTTTATACGTGGCCACTCACAGAGAAGGGCCCCATGTCATAGAGGGATCAAAGCAGGTATTTCTTTAAAATTCAGGGGAACGAGAATGCATGGGAAATATAGAAAATAACAAAGCAGTTCACCATGGGTCAAATTCCTGCAGACATAAGACATCAACAGCTATCAGGAGAAAAGCCCAGGAGAGGCTGCACATGCAGCAGGGCTGCAGAGCCTTGCCAGGGGCTGCCCCTGCCCCTGTCCCTGCTTCTTGTCCCCACAGGCAGCTGGGTTCTTGGGCAGTGCCTGGAAGAGGCAGCCCCAACCCAGGCAAGGCTCCAGGAGCCCTGGTTGTTTGCAGCCAGAGGCAAAGGCTTGTGAAATCAGACTGTGCAGCTGAAAGGCAGCTATTCTGCTGTCTTTAGTTGTTCTTAAGACAGACAAAACATCGGTCTACAAGCTAAAGAGTGCTGTACCATGCTGGCAGCATTTCTTGTAGATTACCTCAGCATTTGCTCATCTGACATCACTGTCAGGAGAAATATAATTCAGGCAGGTGTCCTGTGATATGCTCCCTGGGCAAATTTACAAGATAAATAAGGGCATGTGCCCTTCTGGACAGTGAGCCACTCTGCTTATCTTTCCAAACTGTCTGTAAACAGAATGAGAAGGGTTTGAAACACTCCCTTTCATCCATTGAAAAATGCCCTGCTGATAATTTCCAGTGCATTAAGCAATAAGGGGCCATACCCAGAAGCCTTCATACAATTTTTAATAGTTTGGGTTTTGAGGGGTTTTTGTGTTTGTTTGTTTGTTGTTTTTTTTTTAGCAAGCTCTGGAGCAGAGGTTTTCAAATAATCTCAGAGTAATTTTCATCCTGTGCAGAATTAAAAGTTTGTTGTTCGATGATTGCTCTATGAAAGTCAACACTTGCTTTTTTCTGAAACAAAAGGGAGTGAACTGAGCTCTAGATCTCCATTTTGGTAAAGCCCTTCACTTCAGACAAACTTCCAGCCTTGACTGAGTGAGCATTGTATCGTAAAAAAAATTAGGACATCAGAAGCTGGACTGAACTAATTCATACAGTACGGCAAACATTTTGCACGAACATGTTGTGCTAGTTAGCAGAAGATTAGCATTTATGTTATTAATAGGAACTGTCATGCACTTTTTTTAATATCAAGCACTGAACACAGCACAGCACTGTACCTGTATTTCAGATAACAGGAAATGAGTAATTCAAGTTGCAGTTTAATAACATTCAACTGAAAAATCAGCCTCTCCAGGTCACAAAGACTGCATCCTCCCAGTACCTCTGCAAGAGCCAGGGGAGCCATGCCAATTTATGCTGCTGGAAGATTGCTGCCGTATTTCCTTCATAGTGAGCAAAATTCAGATGCCATTTAACTTCTTGCAGAAGTAAATAAGGAGAGGAGTTTAAGGTATGTCAGAACATTTCCATTGCAATTATTTTACATCCAGTGGCAACTAAAAAGAGCTGATAATTGGGGCAAAGACCTCTCCAGCCACCACCCTTTATACTACATGCCAAGACACAACTTGCTTAGGAGAAATCTCAGTTCCTGTTACGGGAAGAGACTCCTCCTATTTATTGATCCAGCTTTGAGATGTCTTTTCTCCACAGTCACTTCCAGATTTCAATAAAAATATACAGCTGACTAAAATATATGAAACAATGGCTTTGGTGACTATCTCAAAGGTATAGCAAACACGTGACTGGCATTAAACTAGATGACTGGGTATGATACCAGGGATAAGAAATTCAAGGAGATCCAAAACTTCAGTAGCCCATCAAACTGTTTTCAAGCTTCCAAAGACTTACAATACTGCTCTAAATTGCTTACAATCCTACTCTAAGTTTGCAAACGTTTTGTAGTTGGGCAAAGTATACTACAGTAACCTCTAAAGTGATTTCTTTAAACAGGAGCCAAGTTCCATACATAGGCTTATTCTATACTGCTATAGCTACTGCAACATAAAAAAAAAAAAAAAAAAAAGCTACATTCAGATTATAGCACCTGCATAATTGTACAATTGCCATCACTTCCATAGGTCAGTGGAGGAATTTTATTAGGGGAATTCTATCCACATGTGCATTCTGCTTAGAAGTCTGTGATTCAAAAGGAAATGATGTTTCTACTTCTCTACAGAATGTATTGAAAAGTCACTTGCTATTCAGTATAACTGTAAGAAAGCCCAGGTAAAATACAAAAGTGAAACTTATTGAAAATTATTACCTAAAGCAACCCATATATTTTGCTGGTGCTTCATTTTTACGGTGCTTATAATATCCCTGCTGTGCTTATAACAGTCCTGTGGCAACACAGCACTGTTAAAAAGCAAGAGCTGGAATCTTCGCCTTGTTTGTTTTTTGTTGAAGTCAGTGCAAGTGATGTTTGAAATTAAGTGGGGCCTTAGGCAGGCAGGAATAGTGTAGGATTTCACTATGGGATTTAGGGGCACATAACATACTTCTTGCTTTGCACAAGCCACAGGGAGCCTGGTGTGAACCTGAGGATTAAATACAAACTTTCCTCCCTGTCTGCTCACTCACACCATAGCCGGGCACAGACTAGGATTCAGTTATCTGAGGCTGACCTCAGTCACAAGATGAGTTGTGAGAGATACTTTCAGGCAGGGAAACAGGCATGGTTTTAGTCCTGTCAAACAAACAGCCTGTTGTTTCGCCAGTGTCAAACTGGGTGCAGTCAAAATACACTTCCCACGTGAAGCTGATCTACCAAACAAAGGAGCAGCTCCAGTTTTCTTGCCACCTGTGGTAAATCAGAAACAAAAAGGCTAAACTGTAATCAGTTCCTCTTCTGTCTTGTAAAAGCTGGTCATGGGCCTACTTCATACCCAATGCAGTTTTATATGTATCAAAATGCAAAGCACCTTATGTTACTTACTTAGATTCTGTTTTGAGGTGCTGTGGGAACAGGTAAGGGCAACACACTCTCTCTGGTGTTGTTACCAGACGGATCACTGCAGAAAGCTTGTGGGGTAGGCTGCACTGCCTCTCCGTCCTGTTCACCACAGGAGGAGGCTCTGAACATGTCACACAACGTGGTTCCAGTGCTACACATGCTCATAGGTGGATGGGATGCTGGGACAGCAGGACATGGAGTAGTACCTCCAGTCTCTTAAACCTTTTGTGGTGTTGTAGAGTTTTCCAAACCAAAATTTAAAATCTCATAGGCTTCTACAAACTGGAAATCCAGAAACAATTTTGATCTACGTCAGCTGAAGCATTTTCTATTTCAATCACTGAATATGGTTGCCATTTGTATTTCAGACATTCTGTATGGTTTGTCTTGTTTTACTGCAATTAATATTGCTGTACAAATAAGAATATGTTCCAAAGCAAAAAAAGAACATATATTCTTTTTCACTTGAAGATACCAAAGCAAAGTACCAGGTGAACCATCAGAACTAGCACTTTCCTACTAGGAAAAGAAAAACAAAATCCATTTCAATGAAAAGCATGTAGTCCAAAATTTTCTGAATAGTTTTTAATGTCAGCACAGGGGATTCCATTATGTGAGTGCTAGAAGTGAGTAAGACTTACACACCATTTCTAAAGGAAATCTCTCCCATGCTTTGTCCTCAGTGCACCACTGAAGGTCACTAATGCTCTGCTGTCCTGCAGGAATGGTCAGGCCAACCACTGCCAAATCCTCCTTCTCTAAAGGACAGAGGCTCACTTCCTAGATTTGCACTGCCCCAATGCTTGGCTGAGCCTGGGATGGGGCCTGAGAACAAACACAGACTGAAGGTCTGGCTGTAATTTAGCTTCCACTGGTTTTGTTTGGTTTTCTGATTGTAGTTGTTATGGTTGGGTTTTTTTTGTTTGTGTTTTGTTTGTTTGTTTGTTTGTTTGTTTGTTTAAAAAACTAAAATAAGCAGAGGGAAATCAGTTACAATTCTATAGTGCAGGTCAAAGTTTCAAGTGGTGGGTAAGCCAGGGGACATCCATCATAAAGCAGCCTGACTCACCAGCAAGTGTCTTGGTTGCAGCAAGAAAGAGGGAGGACTAAGACAGAAATGAGAATGAGAAAAAGGTGACCCTCTGTAAGTTAGGTGGACACTCATTTGGAAACATGCAGGATTGCCACCATAATTCTTGTGAGTGGAAATTTACTGAGCTACTTAATGTAGAAGGGCTTATTTTCACTATCTTCAGAGACAATGCAAAACTGTCAGTAGAGCAAAGACAGTTCTAGTCTTCACACAATTTTTTCACCTCTCTCAGGAGGTAAAATCTGAGGTCCAGTAGTCACACCTTGCTCATAGTACAAAATGTCCTTTCAGCAGTAACCCTGAAGGTAAGATGATCCTGCAGACCAGTGGAGACTGTGTCCATATCCACACTGGTGTTCATGCTTTCTGCTCCTTTCAACCATGCTCCCAGCAGTGCAGATGTGAGCAGTTCACAGCTCTGAGGCAGCTCCTGCACAAGAGGGAGGAAGAAAAGGAAAACTCCTTTCCTACTTGACCTCTCTGTTTAGAGGTTGTGCCAAATCTGCAAGAAATTATGTATTATAGATTTTATACATATATGAATACATACGTAAAATTAGGTCAAAGATGCTGCATGATATGATAATACTGCCAAACCTGCAACTGCAAATCCTGTCATTAAGGGTAGGGCAGTGTTTCAGTTTTAAGGCCTGATTCTGTACTGTGAGCCATATTGCAAACCTTCTTGCTGTCTGAGATCTTCTTGGAGAGTTTTAGTTCAGCCTCCGGTAACTCAAGATACGCTTTCCTTCAGCACAGTCATTAGCTGGAGAACATAGCAGGTGCCCATCTCTTGCTTAACAGCAAATCTCCATCATTCATTGCCTTAGCTTCCTTTCCATTTGATTTCAGGAGGCATCTCCACCACCCGCAGCCTGCTTGGTGTCAGCATTTGGGGCAAAGGGAGGGAGACTTACATTCTGTGTCTCTGACTCAGGGCATCAGGGGTCTGGGCAAATTCACCTCCACTTCAGAGGTACAAGATCAGTCTATGTCAAGCTGTTCATGATTAATCACAGTTGTCACAGGGCCTGTCTTCCTTTGCCTGCCTGGATGGCAAACTTGAGAACAGGTTATTAACTAACCATGAATCTGGAATTGGAAGTAGGGAACATGTGGGTATGAATTTTCAAATGGATGGCACCTCTACTTGGCCTTGTAAAACTTCTCAGTTTTGCAGACATGCTTGTGAATACAGCACCACAGTGTACTGTGCTTATTGTAACCATTCGTGAAGCAGTCAAGCCAAAACATCCTTCTTATCTGCCAAAAGACTTTGGAGACATCTTTTCCATTATTTGAATATTTGTGGTCCTGACTCAGATCTGAATTTTTAGGCTGATGAGGGACAGTACTCATTTTCTTTACGTCACCTGTCATCTATGGATTCAAGCTGTAATTGCATGTTATTGTTTAAATATCTGAAGAGAAAGAGTGGGCGACCAGTAGCACTTAAAGCCAAGATAACCTATAACCCAGGCACTGGATCGGTGCCCTCCACATAGAGAGAAACTGAACATCCCAACTTAGTTTATTCCCACATCATCCCAGAAGGAGGTGTTACAAGATGGGACCTGTTTCTGAGCCAAACCGGAAAGGTTGAAACTTGCTGAAGTTCAGAGGTGACAGAGACAAAAGCGCATCTACCCTCCCCATGTGCTGCCCAGTCCTGGCACCACGAAGAGTCACTGCAGATGTGGCCACCACCAAGAGCCCCCCAAATACCTTATCTGAGTGGTGTCAGATGCTGGCAGCCCCCAGAAGCAAAACTGGCAGCTGACACTCTCACCTGGCCATTGCCCTTTGCCTGCCAGTGAGACACAGGAGTGCAGGGATGTCTCCTGTGGGCTACCCAGACACCTTAGAGATCTTGGAGCTTCAGGATTATGTGAGACAACTACCAGTCTGAATATAAATGAACAGCTTATTTGCAACATGGTACAGTTGTTAAATGGCTTGCTGAAAGTTTCCATGCAAATTTGTGTACTTCTAGGCCTATTGCTCTGCCTGTAGTCCAGTGAAGGCCACTTAAAAGATACTGCTGTAGCTCTTCAATAAAAGCTGTACTGCTGCTCTCTGTAGTTTCGTTCATTCATTCATCACCTACTATGACTGCCTCACTCATCTGTTTTGTATCAGGCTTTTCATGAAACCATTGCATTTCAGTGTCTTTTAAAACAGCTAGAGTTTTGCCCTCAATTGTACATATGTACAATAATCCAACCAAAATAACTATAGTCTTCATGGTATCAGATTTCTGCAGATTGCTTTCTATTAATATGTGATCTGGGTGCTGCTGGTGCAGTCACACTTCTGCAGGAAGCAGGCAGTCTGCAATGTCCTCTGACCATCTGTGTGCACGAGTCAAGTGTCAGCCTGGTTAATACACAGTGACCTGATGCACTCTGAGATGCAAGGGATCATGAGCAAATCTTTCATGATGAAGGGATTTGTACATGCAGAATTCAATACACAATAATGGAAACCACTTTGAAAATTCAACTTTTATACTATAGTACTTGGTGTAGCACAGAGAAATTTCCTTTAAACCCATGGTGGTTGGGGTGTATAAGCAGTCTCAGCCCTAAGAACAGTCTGAGACTAAATGCTGCTAACAAGACTACCTGTTAAATGCTTATAAACTATTATTACACAGACTAAAAAAGAAAAAAAAAAAAAAAAAAAAAAACAAAAAAACCCAAGATCTGGTCAGACCTGAAAAATGGGAAAATAAAAGGTTTCAGGCACACTTCTGAGATGTACAACTCTATAGTTGTCTCTGCTTCCCTGATCCCCATTTTCTGGAGCAAGAAGAGCTCATTGCAACAGTATGTTTCAGAGATGTTTCAGTCTATTACCAGTGCTCCTTCAGTTTGCAGACATTACCCCTCTTGCTGCAGCTATGGCTGCTTGTGCCTGGCATGCCACATCACACAGCCGATGTACAGTGGGAAAATAACTCTCAGAAGCACACTTGTAACCCCCTTCTCCAGGAAATACTTTTGCTCAGGTTTGGGTCCAGCTGGGACCGGCTCCTGTGACTCCAGGTCACCAGGTCACTAGTAAAAGCCTAAACCTCTTGAAAACTTTATATATTATCTTCATATCTTTTCTATAAACCGGTAGATAACATTTAACCTCTTGCCTTAACAGAATATACCACATCCTTGATTTTGAAACAAGAGTAGGAAGACTTTCTCTCCAGACTTCTAATGAGTTAGACACTACACATATATACAGTCATTTATCGTACTTTAAAAGCAACTTTCCATTGCCAGTGACAAGGTGGTGGTAAGTCAGCATGTCAAAGGTGGTGCTGCTCTGTGGGCTCTCTGAAGCAACCCTATAATTACAGCTTACACATTAAGAACATGCAGATCTCATTTGGTGATGTCACATCAAGAAACAGAAAAGTTGAAAAACCACTGCCACAGTTATGAGTTCTTTGCAAAGCAGAATAAAAGCAACTATTTTGATTAAGTGCAAGTTTATACTGTGCCAAACATGAAACAAAGTGATAGCACCAGGAAACCCATCTTGGACTGCAGTGATAAACCTCTGGTGTCACTGGGACTGTGGAGTCAGCAAAACTCCACAGCAACTGCAGTAATGCCAACATGTTGGGCAAGCCTCACTTTTGAGTTCAGGTATTTTCTCTTCATCTGGATTAACCAAGGTGAGAAGTACAAGTATCTGTGAAGTTTGCAGAATTCACACACCACTGCTTGACAAATTTGGTTTCCTGTTCCCTTTCGTTTCCTCAGATTAAAAGAAGGAAGAAGAGAGGTGGCGTGGTGATTCTTGGCCTGCCTCCGAGCTGAGCACTGGGAGCACAGATGCCGTCCTTCTGAATTTTCAGACCTGCTCCACCCACAGCATGCTGAGTTTGGTGGACGTCCAGGTTGTTGTGGTAGTGATATGCAAAACAGTTTGCCCACTCCAAATCCCCCAGAGGAAACAAGTAAGGTCCAGATTACCTGACAAAGAGAATTACCCAATCAGTGAAACCACTGACTATAAGAAAAATAGTTTGATGAGGAGAGGAGATGTGTTTTCAGGAGTGAAAAATATATAATGAGTCAGAAAGACAAAAAATTCTACGAAAAACATCCCCGACACCTCAGAGATCTTTGAGCTATGCCCAAGGGATATTCTGGAGCTTTAAGGAAACTGTGTTTCTTATGCTGTCTAAAACACTGTATGAGCAGGTTAGGAAGTCTTGCAAAGCGCTTCCGTTATATTTCAATTAACACAAGCTGCTGGAAAAAGGGAAAGGGAAAGGGAAAGGGAAAGGGAAAGGGAAAGGGAAAGGGAAAGGGAAAGGGAAACGGAAGGCAAGGCAAGGCAAGGCAAGGAAACTTAAGCTGAAGTGCCCACAGTACTGGGTGGAGTAGAAAGACAGACAAAGTGAAAGCTGAAAATGAAAGTGTTGACTAAGATTTCCTAGCTGGGTCTTGATCATGGAGTGCTCACCAGTCATCTCTGTTCCTCCGAGTGAGTTATGAGAAAACCCAACTGGCATGCCCATGGGAGACCCCACTCTGCATTCTCTGCTTGCCCAGGCATCTTCAGGAGAGGCCTGTGTGCCTTTGCAGAAACACCCTCTGAGCAGCATCAAGATGACCAGATAGCTGCCATTCCTCCTAGAAGATGCCTCACAGCAGGGACAGAGAAGATTTATCAACAGATTAAATCAACCCTGCTTGGGCTGCCAGAGGCTGATTTGTCTGGGAGGTGCTAGCTTTCCAGTTCCTGGTTTCATGGTGCACAGGTCCCACCACAGCACGACCTCTCCTTGTAAGCAAGCCTTTGCACCAGGCAGGCTGCCTGCACAACCTCGTGCTGCAGAGGGGCTTCAGGCAATCCTGCTACGCTTAGCTGGCTTCTCAAGGGTGCTAGTAAGCTTGCGGATAAAGGGAATTCAGCAGACGCCTTATATTCAGGTTTTCATAAAGCCTTTGACAGGATTTCACAGCAAATGTTATTAAAGAAGCTGTGCTGCCAGGGATGGGAGGAAGTGCCCTTCTAAGGATTAAAAGGCTGCTAAAGGATAAGAAGCAAAAAGCAGCTCTGTTTTTCAGTGTCTCAAGAAGGAGGTGCTGCAGATGGGGAAGTAGAGAGAAGGATGAATACAATGAGCAAAGGGATGGTGGAGCTTGTCTGTGAGGGAAGGCAAGGAAGCCTGTGACACTTCAGGGATAAGGTGATGAAGGGAATACAGTCTATGTTTCCAAAACAGTGAAGGGATGAGCTGAATGGGGAACCACTATTCACTAAATCCTGCAGTCAAACAATTAAACAACATGCAATTAAATCAGTAGAAGGTAAGCCTAATCCATATAAAATCCCATCCTTCTTTACCCAGCAAGCAGTAACTTCCATAATTTTCTGCCACAGGCATTCAGGGTAGATGGTATCAGCATGGTCAGAAATGGTTTAGATGAACACACGGACAACAGGTCTACAAATGGATATGGATAAGACTGGTCAGAGACATATTCACCAATGTGTCTAATTCGAGAGCTGTGGCTGTAAAGTCATAGGAGGAAAGAGGTCACACAGAGGGCTGGGGTTTACACTTGTGCCCCGAAAACTTCTGTCACTGCTGTGGTGGGAGAAGGACTAGAGGGCATGGGGCTGACAGCTTGATCCCCCCAGGAACTTCTTGTACCCTTAATGAAACCCTATGTCTATGTGCAACAAAACTTATCACATCTGGGTCTCGGGTGTGCTGCTGGAAGATTTATCTACCTGGTTCCCAAGGCAATAGCTTCCAAGTGTCTCAGATGCACCCTCATAAGCCTCTTGGGGCACAGAAACGTATTAGGCATCGCCTCGTAAATAGGGCACTGAAGCAAAGGAGAGTGAGTCTCTCACCTGGCAACATGTAAGCTCTTCACAGTCTCACTTGGAATTGAACTCTTCTATTTTAATTTAAGTGTCTCATTTTTCAGACCATTTGAAGTACAAGACTATTCTTTGACTAGATTGGATGCAAGTAAATGCAACAACCCTTTGCATGGAGTGTAAGCTCCATGAGGAACAACAGGAGATGCGCTGGAAGCAATAACACCACACGATCACATTATACACACTAAAAGCCATGTTCTCTGACAGAAAATCTGGTCAGCCATGCGTACCAGCAGCCAACAACTCCCTGTGCTACAGGGAATCCCCATGAACTCGAGATGCTACATCACAGAAAATATTCTCTGATGGAGAAGTTTTCCATCTCGGTGTCTGAACAGACAGAGCAAGAGCTGCTGCAGGTAGCAATCTTCAAAATGGGGCTCTCAAGATATTTACATATATGTGTACACCCTGAGGCAAAAAAAAAAATGCAGTGCTGTGACATGGCAATGACACACCACTGGTGTCCCCAGCAGAAACAGCTCTGCTGTTCGCATCACAGGATCACTGACTGGGCACAGCCAGACATGACTCAGGGCTGTCAGACTTGGCAGCAGGTCATATGCCACTGCCAAAGGCCTGTCATTCTGCACCTTAAATGGCAATACCGAAGGAATATACATATAATCTACATGATAGCTTTAACACCCAGCTATTAGTCACATGGATACACAGTGCTCCCAGGATAAGAGTGTGCATACACACATTGCAGTTCAGCAGGAGAATGACTGTGCCTTTTTGGCGGCTGTGCTGTTTGTGGTCTTCCGAAAACTGTTTTTCATAACTCACCTTACCCTGTTGTGTACACATACACAGGCACGTCCTAAGAGCCAGAGGCCATGAATACATTGCAAAGAGCAAGTCCTATTTTAGTTACCTCTCTACTGGGGGACCTTTGAAGTAGCACCTAAGCTCCCAGGCAGAGGTGACACAGGCGGGGACACAGGCGCTGGTCAGTTCAGCCCTGCTGGAAGATCACCGGGCCTGCTGAGCTTGCCTGTATTTCCAGGCTTCATGCAGGCGCAGCCTCCCGCTCTTTCTCACAACAAAGCAGGAATCTCAGACATAGTGATAAGGTGCCTAGAGTTTCTCATAGGCCTATGTTATCTAACACAGAGGTTCTACTCATCAAGCACACAAGGCCAGTGTGATGTATGTGCTTTTTCTACAGACAGGTGCAAGTCACTTGAGAGTATTTACATATAACTAACCTCCTCGCCAATCTTCTGCTATATCCCCATACAACTGTAGCAGCTGTAATACCTTGTTCTGCAGAAAAACAATGCTGCCTGGTGGGGTGGCAGTGGCCCACTCCCCCAGCTATGTGAAAGTCTGTGGCACTGACATCGGGTGGATCTTATCTTGTGGGGATGGTCAAGCCCATGCCTGACTCCTCAGAGGGAAGAGAGGATTCTCATCTCAGTCACCTAGGAGAAAGAGTCATTTCAGGTGTCTGACTCCAAAAGATCTGCCATTCAGACAGATCATCGCATACCTACCCTATGCAAAATCAGACCTCTGCATATCATATCACAGAACCTGTAATAGCCAGTTGGACAATTTGAGGTACCCAAAATCACGAGTCACTTGTCAATGTGTATACTAGTGCTGGCTCATTTGCTCCCAGAATATCAGCCTCAAGATAGAAACAAGAGATGTGGGCAGAAGCTCAACCACTCCCATATAGTGCTTCCTATGCTCACCTCTGCAGACGGCAGTTTTCGGCTTTTACAGCTCCAGCAGGCTGGCCCATATGCACTGTTACTGTGATGCTTTCACTTCCTAACAAAGTTCCTTGGTATTTCTTGATTTATTTGTTCAAATATTAAGCATTAACTTATTCAAATATTAATAATTAATGTGTTCAAATATGAATCAGTTTAACAACTGCATTGCTGAACCTCTGTAGTCATTTATTTACCCTATTAGATTTCTTCTGCGTAGGAGACTGGCACAACTCCCAAAAGATACAAAACTAATAAAAGACTGACTTCCGCTGTGACAATAGAAGTTTTCCATTTAAGTTACAAAGTAAGAAAGCCTATCACATGGATGACATCAGATAAGACTGTTTACAGTAAGTGCTTCAGCTTGGAGCTATAGTAGGAGAGAAATATGACATCTCATGAATGCAAAATTGTGATAAAGCCAAACCAAGCTTATTTTGGGGGGCTTCAGTTGCAATATTCTCACCAGGGCTGGCTATTCTATGAGCAGTGCAACAGCAACTACGCTGCTTTTATAGACCTAAGAGATAAGTGGAGTATTTTACCACCCTTAACTCAATTCCTTCTGCAAGTACTACGTCCTTCTTCCTCCCTTTCCCTACTTTGCAATTATGTCCACAGATAACCTTATCTTTGCCTGCATGTAGGCTTTAAGTCTATATTAGAAACTCAAAGATAAAATATCACAGTGATACTGTAGATAAAGCTAACTACATACGGGAAAATTACAGACCATATAGCAAGGATGTTGTAGTGTTGAATGTTGATATTGTATCACAGAACCTGTAATAACCAGATTAAAAAACCAGCTGATTGAAAAGTTGGCAAAGGCAGAATTAATGCCCATAACATAAACATAAACATCAGTTACTACAATAATGAAAATATCTTTCCAGGGATTCTGAAGATCTACTGCTCTCCAGTCATTGCAAGCCTTGCAAAACAAGGCTGGTAGTTGGCTCAGGTAACAAACATGTCAAAGAAAATCTTGAAATAAAAGACCCTAAAAGCTGAAACCAAAGGTCCACTGAGATTTATTGCTGCTGCCAAAGGTGATGGTATCCGATAGCATAATGGATACAATAGAAAGGATGTGGGCACTTCCAGCATGCTCCCATCACCTGTTGTGCTCCCAGTTAACCAGCACATCCCAGCCTTGAAAAGGCAGCTGAGGAGGGGGCAATGGCATCATTCCTGGTCTGCTCTTTGAAGACGAGGACCTTTGCCAGTTCCTCCTGGTGCTGTGTCCTGGCAGAGCTGCCAGGCTGTGGGTGAAGATGCCCAGATGCTTGGTGGGGATATCAGGTGGGGACCAGCCCCAGCCCCTCTGTGCACTGGGGCATTGGCTTCTTGGCAGGAGTGGTTGCTATGTGGAATAAAGACAAAGGAGCAGCAGCTGATCCTGGTGGGAGGCTCCTGCCATCAAAACACTCTAGTAATAAGATAGTTATTATCTATCTGCATGTTGTTATCTTGTTATTTACAAGGAAAAGCAGAACAGGTGGTTTTCTAGTTTAAAATAAACAATATAGTCTTTTATCCATCATTTATTCATCATATTTTTCCCTTTTTTCTGACCACCAAACACAAGGGACTACATGAAGTCAGGATTCACACCAAGAAAGAGGACAGTAGCCCCACATTAGATTGTCTGTGTTTTTTGTTTGCCATCTGACAATAACAGCAGGAAAGTTCATAACCCACATCGCTGTACAATGGACATGTACTTTGAATACTGCTGTGAAATAAAGCAGTATTACCAGAAACAGAAATGTATTTCAGTTATATTTTTCTCACCTGAATATCAGAACTTCCAAAGGTTGTTATGCTGGAGCTTTTTGAACCTGCTTTCTCCTTATCCACTTCTGAAACAGTGAGTTTTGTAGTTGCAGATCTCTGGACTTTGAATAACTTAATGGACGTGTTTGGATCAAGACCCTGCCTCCTGAATCACCTCTAACTGGATATGGGTGAAACATCTGATATTTGGTCTGAATTTCAGCAGAAACTAAGAAGTTTTTGCACAACTCAGAGACGTTTAATTTGCAGGTGTCCTGCAGATGCAGTAGTAAATGTAATCAGCAACTCCTTTTTCAGACCCATATACCCAGCCAATAGATGTCACCACACAAGATATCTCAAGCTCAGAACAAAATTAGAAAGAAATAGCAAGTAAAATCTCATCAAGGAGCACCAACTCCTCGATGATGCTTGGGACTGCGGCCATGAAAACAGACGGTAGATGTCCTCTGTGCAGAAAGGGCAGAAGCACCTGTGCTGTGGGAGGCTCCCCAAAGACTGTTTGACCACTCGCCTACCACGAGCACATTCCCTCCCCGAAACCCAGCACCCCGCACAGCCTCCAACTGGACAGTGGAGATGATGCTCAATGTAAAGAGGTACAATATCTCAAACACATGTTCAGGGGCACCACATGGGTTGCTGAAACACTCTGTAGGAGGCGACTGAGGCAGAACTGTACCAAGATTTCTATTTCTTCCTGAAATTTGGGCTATTAAAGTTTTATTTGAGAAACAGAAAGAAATGGTATTTGAAAGTTCATTTGTTAGTGCCAGGGAGGCAAGACATGTCAATGTACCAAATAATTTTCTGCAAATATGAGCTGAAAGGGAAAAAAGCGAAAAGCAACTGTTTGAGTTTGTAAAATCAGACAATGCAAAGCCAACCGAGCAAGGAAGAACCACAGGTAGTGTTTAAAATAGGACAGTAGTCTTAGCATCTGACAGCATTTAATTTAAATTGATGACCAGGCTACCAATACAAGTTATAGCATCTTGAAAATAAAATATGAAAGGAAACAGTAAGCTCTCACTGAACAGAGATTTTTGTAATAATATGGTCACATATCTATAACTTCTACTTCTGTAGTTCTTCCAGTGTTATAAGAAGGTAGTCACTCCATCAGCTTTGAAACTTCAGGTCTTTGACATATCTGGTTATATCTGATCCCACACACTTCCTTCATTGCAATGAGCTTAAAAGAGTACTTCAAGATCAGTCTGAAGATAGCTGTCAGCAACTGAAAAGAATGCAGAAATATGTCAAAGTACAGAGATTTTGTTAGCAATAGGAGTTATTTTATTGAGAAAAATACTGAAAGGTCATAATCACATGTTCCCTTAGTTTAGAATAGTTTATCAACATAGTGTTAACAAATTATCAAAGTAATGAATGATCAAAATGTTTACCCTGTGCCTCTGTGTGAATATAAAAATATCTGTGTTATGAGTGCAGACTTTCTATGCAAACTAAGCAGGCAGCAGAATAACATGAATTTTTAAGTCCCATACTTACAAGTATATGTATCAATTTGCAGAATGGACTAATGAAATAGATCACTAAAATATTAGGTTTTGATATTTGATGCATGTGATTTAAAATAACATCTATGAAAACCTGACATGACCATTTTTTGATTTATTATGGATATAAACCAGGGAATTAATAGAATAGCATGCTATGGAGCCAGGTCTGGGCACCTTCATTACAACCCCCATAGAAACTAGCTGAAGGAAAATAATGTGCATGAATAAAATGGCTCTTTGATATATTCTAGTAAATGCAAGCCTCAGGAACTTTGGATGGTCAGTTTGGACTCTTATGTAAACATTCCTCTGTCTTCCACTGCTCAAAAAATTGTCCTTTCTTTTAACTGAAGAACTCATTTACTTAATTTCTGGAAATACAGAAATGCTGGAACTTTATTTCCTTGGTATTTACTGGCATCTTTACATTCTAACCACAGGAGATGATAACAAATTATTGGAGAAAGTGTTTGTAAATAAAAACAACAAACCTGTTGTTTTTATATGTAGTTCAAATGGTGGAAATGAAGTACTTTTGCACATTTTATATCCCTCACTGAAAATACTTTTTCATGAGGAAAAAAAGCTCGGTTACACTTTAAGATTTATGGCCTCAGTTCAATATGCTACCCTGGCACAAGACTAACTTTAAGTACGTGAGTAGTCTTGTAGCTTGGAACATTCACATTTCTAAATCACGTATTCACATATGAGTCCAAATTAAGATAACCAGATAAATTAAAACAATCACTGGCAACCAATGCATTCCCCATATGAGCTAGACGTCTGAATATTTTCCGAGATTTCTTGTAATTCTGAATCTTATTTTTACTTCATGAATAAACTGTAATACAAATACACTGAACAGATGCAAAAACAGTAGAGGAAGACATCACCGAATGCTATCCATTTCCACTTTCATTGTCTGAATAGAATATCTTCCTTTAAAAAAAAAAAAAAAAAAAACACAACAAACGTTTTATTGCAGCTCTGTTAAGTTGGAATGAAAATACTGGGGTGGAATTTTCTGATTGTCCCTGCTTCTGCTTTGCCATGACAGATGACACATACACAATAGAGGATGTTCTCTACTAGCATGAGATTTTCATTAACCAGACACCATAGTCTTTTCAAACATCTCAGTTTCTGAAAGGGGATTAGTTATACGAGGAGTGGCATTAGAAATCTCATATTGCAGATCTTTTATACTATGCGTTTAAAAAATACTTCAGGCAGAGACATATGTTTTTATTATATTTGTTCCATGTTTTTTGCTATGCGTAAGGAACACAGCCGCATCTAAACATTGACTGTGACTCAAAATTCTGCATTTAACTGAAAGATCAAGTATTCAAAGGTCAGTCAGCTACAATCGCTACTGAAATGGATTCAAAACAGTGACTCTTTCTGGCAAAAGTAATAGAAGATTGATGTCCCTAGTATTAGTGTATCAAGGAGGTAGAGAAACTGGTAAAGTGATGGATTACCGTCATCTGTCAGATGCTCGCATTTGAATGATATTTGGGTCCAAATAAGCAAATGCAGTGTTCCTTCTAGACTCTTTCTGTCATTCTTTAATATTGATAAAACATTAGCTCTCTGATCAAACCTCTGGATTGGAGGCAATACATCAGTATACAGAAAACATCCAAATAATTTTTGGTCCTAAGGTTAATTTTAGGGTACCGATGGCAGAAAAGATTTATGATCTCTCTTCATTTGCTTGTGAATTCTCTGTCCTATACCTCACTATAAAATGGGAAGTGGAAAGGTAAGGTCCCTTTTTGACTTTTATTTACAACCACCTTCATAATTACAAGCCGGACAATTTTTTTTTTAACTGATTGTGAGTGGTTTTTTGGCTGCTAAACTGTCTGCTTGATTTTATGAAGCCCATGATGCTCTGTCTCACCACCATCATTCTTTGAATACCAGCTCCCTGATGGGCTGATTCCCATGGCACGATCCTATGATGCAGCAAACAGAGATCCTGCCCCTAGTTGCTGGTGGTCAGTATCTGCCATGACCATGTCCCCTTCTGCTCAATAACCCATAAGTTGTTTTCCCTTCATGTTGCAGAGCAGATGGGCACCAGTTAGGAAGAGAGGGAGAATGACAGAGTGGGAAGCCAGGCAAAAACCTGTGAAAAGATAATAGAAAGTATTAGCTTGAAGGTCAGTGTTTATTATTGTTGCTGCTGTTGCCAGTGCAACTAATGCACAAAATTATGTTAGAATTAATGAACAGAATGCAAATCAAAAAACTAAAACATTCACAGGAAACTGTGGAAAAGAATACACACTCTGTGTGCACTGGACATTTTTATTTATTCAGGAAAATATTAATCCTCCAGAAGACACGCACCCATGCATCACACACTGCCATCAGTTAATGCACCCCAGGGCTCTACTCCTTCAGACAAGATTGCAGTGCTTTTAAGGAATAACTAAGCATCCAACAGCATATTCCGACCATAACAGGGTGAAGGCTGCACACGAGCAGATCAAGGTGATAAAACAAGACAGCATGACCCCCAGCAGAAGCACAGCGCAAAAAAAAAAAAAAAAAAAAAAAGCAAGATATACATCAGACAAGGGCAAATACACCAAGCTGAAAGCTAAGGAAGGGTGATAACAGACTAAGCAACAGGGTGAAAATAAGATTGTGCTGCCTAAGGGCAATGGGGAGGACCCAGTTTTGGCAGGTGTGAAAGGGAAGGATCAAGAAACACAGAGAGGAAGGAGAACAAAGTAGTGGAGGGATTTTGCAGCACTATAGTGTCTTGCAATGGTCCCAGCTGCAGAGCAAGAATTTCCCTCATCTTTTTTCAGTCTTTGACACAAGTGGGAACTTTAAAAAGCAAAGGGTTTTGTAAATATTAAGCATTAAGTCACTAAGTGCCCACTGCAAAACCTTCTTGGATGCTGGCAGGGTGGTCTCCAGGGCCTTTCCGCTGCCTGCACAAGCGTGGGATGGTGCACAGAGCTGAGGAGTAAGCCAATGCTTTCGGTGCCACCTCATCCATTACTGCTGTCACTGTGACGCACCTTTCCTCCAGTCTACCGCCAATATTTATTAACATATGCTCATGTAAAAACTAGAAATAAGTAGGTGATATGTAATGGATTTAGTATTGGCCCCACCATGCCTGGAGATTGCAAAGAACCTACTAGTTTATGAAAAGACTAACAGGTAGAGACTGAGGTAAGAGTAAATAAGAGCAAATAGTTTTAGAAGCAAATGTCAAATCACAAAATCTGTTTAACTTCCCAAAACACAGAAAATTGGAATATGACCTGAATGTTGCTTTTCTCTAACATATCTTTGTAAATGGAAGATGATTATGCTGTTAATTCAAGAAAACAGCAATTTGCCAAATTCAGGGCTTTGAGCAAATTTTCTGATACATTTCTGAAAGAGTGGGGAAACCTCCCCCAGTGAGAGTCCATGAAATGTATTGTCTTGTACTCATTACTTCGTTCTATTACAGCAAGCATCCAAAAATAATATCATTCCTATTTTCCATTTTAAACATGAGCCAAATTTTCAAATTAAATCAAAAGGTCATTTGCAAAGAAATATACAACAATTACATGGCTAATTGTTGTTCAGTTACCTTGACAGAGCAGGTGATTTCTCTTCCAGATGGGCAATTATGTATGACACAGATACAGAAATGCAGCTGATTTTGCACACACTGTAGAGAGATTTGGTGTTTTTCTGATAACCAGAAACAAAAGGCACAATAAAAACCTGTCTCCCTACTCCACTGTTAAATCCATACATTACTTTACCATTTTGAATTTCTTCTGAAATCAGATTCGGCTCTGGCAGTTCCTACCAGACACTTAATTTGAATAAGAGTTTTATTCGATAAAATTTCATTTCTCAGAAACCCTATTGAAATTACTGCCAGCTCCACCATTCTCACCTATACACTTCTATGCAGATCCTTTTTTGTTTTTTCTTTCCCTGAGGGAGCTTCTGCAATTTTGTTTGATATCCATTGGTCAGAATGGTCCCAGGCCAAACAAAACACCTGTAAATAATGCTGTGTGTTGTTGAGCAACATCTTCTGGTACAATAACTCCACTAGCCCTGCAGCTACTGCTGCAGATGCGGAGCGCACCCTCTCACACCAGGCAATGCTTTCTTAAAAAGCTATGAAGGTGCGTGGCTCCTGCTCCCTGCCTGGTGAGGCAGTGATGCTCCAAGCCCTAGGTACCCTCTCTGGCCTCTTGACTTCTCCAGAGGCTGCCAGTGCTGCCATCCTCACCCTCTCTCAGTACAAGGGTGTTACATGTCTTGCAAAGATTACCAGGAATCACTTCCTCCTGAGAAACAGCACCTCTCAAGTCACATTACAAGCCATCAGAAGAGTTTTCTTTCTGCCTTGGTTGCTCTCTGCTCACTACAGGGCCCCTGGGCAAGGCTGCAGAGCCAGCCCCCATGTTGTGGGTCCTTCCTTGCACCACTTCTAGCCTGGCAGGATGGTGGAAACGCAGCCTCCCCAGGCTATAACAGCTTCTTGAACTGGCCCGTTTTCTCAGCACAAAGCATCACTCCCTGGAACGTCTGTATGGCAGGTATTTGCTAACACCCTATGAGCAGGTCTATAAGTCAGTTGTCCTCTTTCGTCCCAAGCAGCTCATTTGCAAGTACTCATTTACAACATGAGTGCCAAGACGGGGCAAAGTCCCGCACCTGCTCTACCCGATGGTGGAGCCTCCACACACCTGTCCTTCGAGGGGAGGAGGGCAATGGCACTGCCCCTGCTCGGGTGAAGGGAGGCATTGGAACACCAGTGGCAAATACTGATGCAGCCTTGGGCTAAGCTTGTGGCACTGGCAGAAGCAAAGACAGAACTTGGCCCAGGAGTGGGTTCAAGTTTTGGCCTTCTGGGCAAGAAGCACTTGACCGCTGCTATACAAAAGCTTTTTGAAGAATTTCCAGAAATTAAATGCATAAATAATGTACAGCAGTAGATTATCAATAAATATCTGACAAAACACACTTCTGCATTGGGTTCGCTGAGGTTTCGCCAAAAGTATTCCTTCCTCCTACAGTATTCCAAAAGTGCCTTACATTATGGCCATTGCTTCACAGGATTGCCACTGTCCCTGATACTGAAAAGGAGAAAATAATATCTAGATTTTTAAATGTACCTTTACTGTTTCATCTAAGAGGTAATCAAGAGGCAGAATGGAATCTGCTGTACAGCCCCTACAGTACCAGTGATTTGGAGGACTGGCAGCTTTCAGAGGCAGAGAAGCAAAGGGAAGATGAAAGTTAAGAGTTAGTAATTGGTGGATACGTGGTTGGTAAAATATGCTGAAAGTCTAAGTGGCAATATTGCAAAAAAGATCAATTTTGCATTTATGCTGATTGCAGAGACATTCCCCATGTTTTTCAGCAGCTGAGCCCTGGCCTGGGGAAAACGCAGTGCCCTGTGTCTTGCTGCTGCAGCCCCAAGTCATTTGGAGCACTCAGCTACATGACATTCCGGAGAAAAAGCACAGGCCTGAGAGCAAGAAGATAATTTCTTCTCCCAGGTTTAAAACAAAACAACAACAACAACAGCACAACAACCAACCAACCAAACAAACAAAAAGGTAAAGAATTCCTCTCATCGGTGAAAGGCAGAGGTAGGAGTAGGTGTCTGGCAGCATTGCTCTGAAAAACAAGCAAAAGGTTTAAACAGTCACTTTTATGCATTTTTATGGCCTTCGTTTGGGGTTTGTTGTTGTTTTTTCTTTCTTTTTTTTTCCTTCTTTTTCTGCACTGTCAGGTTTTTACAGCACCGAGATTTTGCCAACAGTGTCTGATACCAAAGTAGGAAGTTCTGCCAGCGGATTTACTTGAAGACAAAAGCAAGAAGAAGTGCAATGTTTTTCAATTTTATATCTGAGAATGAGCAGTTTATAAGGTCTGCATATTTAATGTACCTTGCATTGTTCCTGCATAATTCCAGCCTTGCTTTGGAAGCAAATACATGACTGATCATCTCAGCTGTGTTCAAAAGGTTTCCATTTCTTGACACCAGCTGACATTTTGTGAATTATTTACAGTGAGACACTGCAGCATGCATTAGAGCCCTACTAAAAGCTTAACTCTTCAAGGCGACTGTCTGGCTCTCCTGACACTGGAGCAACTCATCCAAAAACAGGGTGTGGGAGCCGAATTCACCTCATGGCCCCTGTAGCCAACTGCTGCCATTTTATCAATCTGCAGAGACTCAGACAACGTAAGAAAGAACACTGAACCTTTGAAAATAAGTAAAATTGAAAGGCTATTTTTTTTTTTTTCTTAAGCATCTGATCAGGAAACTGCCAGAATCACAGTGGGAACCTCCAAAAGACAAACAGCTACAGGTTCTGCTGTGAACATCTTCCTCATCAGCACAAAGCTTCAAAACTGCTGTACTGGAAAAGACACAGGTCAGTGCGGCAGATTTCCAAAGCTGCATTGCTAAATGACTTCCAGGACAAGATGGTGACCTCCTCTGGGAGACACAGACAGCAGCAGCATGTGAGGCACCAGGACACATGTCACATAACAACAGAAACCCAAAGCTTGTGTACTGACACACAGCATAGAGTAAGGACATCCATCCAATGTGGTAGTTAGGGGTCACAGGCTAGGACCCCTCTTCCTTGCAGCCAAGCTCCCCATCCCTGTGCACAGCAGCTCCCCAATAGGCTCAACCTGAATATTGCCTTGGCAAAGGTGGTTGCACAGCTCCTTGTGTATCTCACCCATATGAACTATAAACATATATTGAGTTGCCTTTGTGCACCTTTTCTACAAGGGTAAGGGAAGTGTTGCAGAGGAAGGTGTCTACTGTTAACATTTTCTCTTGGAAGAGAAAATATGCAAGGTTGAGGCCCAAATGTGCCCAAATTCAGGCACACACCAGTGCTTGAAATGCACTTCAAGTACAAACTTCCCTGTTCAGTGTGAGACTCAGGCTCACAGAAGATCACTAAGTATGCTTGAGTTTCCCCAGGTCACCCAGAAAATCCACAGGGCACCTGGGAGCTGGAGAGTGAGCTCTTGAGTCTTTATGGACATACTGGGCTGTCCCATTCTGAATGTATGTGAAATCCTAGATTAGAAGTGTAGGAGCCAGAGGACACTGGAAAGCCCATTTCATACACATACTTCAGAAATACAACATTTTACAAATCACTTTGCACTACATGTTGATCATTCAAAAATCACTATGATTTGAAGAAGATGCCCTGTGCAATGTGCTAGCAGCAGAGGACACAAAAGTCACTGAACTTTTGGGTGTTTCAGGAAGGGCTGAGATTCGACATAGGAAACAGTTACTTGCTTTGTCTGGTATTGCTGTGCTATTTGACCAGTAGGGCAGACAGGGTTATAGGAGGAAAGACTTGACAGAAAACAGTTGCAAGCCTTATCCCTTTGAGGCAAAGACAAAGCTGGAGCAGGGGCTTCTTCTGTAGCTATTGCCTATCATATATGAGAACGTGGGAAGTCAAGCCACATATTTGCAACAGCAAACACATTTGAGAGTGTTGTTTCTTTGAATAAGACCTGTGCTTTGATGAATACTCAGCCTGCTATGCTGGTATGTGGAGAACGACCATGCTCAAACTGTACCGTCTCACCTTGTATCATCTGCAAGCCAACACCATATTCATCACAGCCAATATAAAATGAAGAATAGTGTCTGCTACCTGCCTCCTCATGACCACGCAATGTTGTCTTTCCTGACTAAGACGTGTGCAGTCACCAACACCACAGTATCTGATTACATTCACAGTACTGTGCTACCACTTAGTCCTCTTCTACAACCAGAGGAACTCAGGCATGCAAAAGCCATGTACAAGGAGATACCATGCATCAAGTTGCAGCATTAGACAGCAGATTTAAATTCAAAGAGTGATATCCTTTATAAACAGGCCTTTGCCTCATTGGAAGCCAGCTCTTCAGGAAAGGGAAGTGCAGGTGCTTTTGAGAATATTGCCATTAACACCTTGTTGACAGTGATGCAAAAAATCAGTCATGAAACAGCAGTTTCAACCTGCAGGTGTTTAAAGGTGCAGTATACCACATTACCGCAGGCCTCTCCTTCCTTAATTTTCAAAATGCCTGTGTTTTCCAATTGGAAGCATTTGCTTAATTCCCGGCTCAAGGTGATTAAGAGGTTTAATGGTTGAAAGAACAGCCTGAGGGGCAGAAATCTCCAGCTCAGTTCAGCCCTGGGTCACTGAATTGATCTGAGACTGGGGACAAGAGACCGACCTCTCTGAGCTGTTTTATGCCCTGCAGTGAAACGCAAGTATTGTAACTGATGCATCGTTTATAGACGTAATTGATTTTAAAGAGCTCAGAGCCTCTCAGATGAAGCCACTAACAGCCAGTAAAGCTATTATTGCCATTCTAAAAACTGCTGAAACAGAATTAATGCTATAAAGAGCAAACCCCTACCTAGAAGTCTAACTAGGGTTTATTTTTGCACACTTCTCTTAAGAAAACTTACCTGAAAAACTGTGAAATTTATACCCTTCTCTGATGAAATAGGCAATACATTGAGGCCTATAGTGAACAAAGCCCTATATCCACACAGGAAAGTGTGTGTGTGTGTGTGTACACGTGTGTTGTCCACATACATGAACATATGCATAAAAGCACATGGGTGCAACACGTACTGCGTTCAGCACAGGCTGGATACCAAGCTTTTC
This sequence comes from Columba livia, assembly GCF_036013475.1. Classification (NCBI taxonomy): domain Eukaryota; kingdom Metazoa; phylum Chordata; class Aves; order Columbiformes; family Columbidae; genus Columba; species Columba livia. The sequence goes on along the minus strand of NC_088642.1, from coordinate 13,561,927 downwards.
ATGTGTATGCATGCAAAAAATCTGATTCATCTTCATCAGTTTCACAAACTTTGCTGCTTATATATCCTTCCAGAGGAACAGGTCAAAAATGTCTTATGTGCAACTATGCCACAATATGCAGATAAATAGCAAATTCTGTCATTAAAGAACCCCAAGCAGCCTGGACAGTAAAATGTGCCTGTGGTCTCCCTGGAAGCCTTTCAGAGAGCAACAGAATTGGTTTAATTGATCAGTCAACCACACAAAACATTAAAAACATTTTCTGTTATTTAACTACAGTATCTAGCATGTCATCTGTAGACCAGTTCCTTTCTGGTGGAGCACAAGCTGTGACAGTCCCATGTTTTATGCACAGTGAAACTCCTGTCTTCCTGTAAATCTATCCAAATCTATCCATCTGGTATAAATTAGTGTCTCTGTGAAGGGAAGTCTTGTCACTTGTTTTTTTTGTTCATCACACAAGAAAGTATAAATATACTCTTTCTCTTTGGAAACTGGATGTAGACAAAATATGGCAATGCAGAGAAGGGAAAAAACTCCACAACATTAAAACCAAGCATGATTAAGGAAGAAAAAAAAAAATTCCTATCATCTCACACATCATACAACCAGAGGCCATTTCACATCTTCATATTCTCTCAACAGCACGAATATATTTCATATAGAAAATGCTGGGGAGAAATTACTAGAGAGAAACTGTTTAGAGTTATGTACCAGCTTACTATGTTGATTTTTGAGCTGCAAAAGTGACTTTTCCTAACATCACCCCTCACGAGCTATTAGATGGAGGTTTAATGGCCCAAGCCCCAGGTATTGTCCCCTGTGACAACAGGATTTGTGCACTGTGTAGACTACAGCACAAGCTGCAGGCCCCTGGCAGCTCACTCCCATCCAGCCAAGCTATATAAAGGAATCCTATATATTGGGCAACTCAGTGGAAAACTAAGCTTTTGTTGACAAATGCAGTCTTGCATTTTTTCTTTTTAGAACAGGTATTGGTCAAGAACAAAATGATATTTTGACAAGACTATTGAAGGACTGCTTTAAACCAAGTGTTTATTCCACATGCTTGCTAGGCCTGGAAATAGGAAAATATATCTGCAGAGTTATTGTACTGGTAACTTATGGCCTCAGTCCAGCAGTCCCCAAAGAGCACTGTGTGGATAAGTGCTAAGTCCTAGCACTTGAAGTGCACCCAGACACTTTACTGATAAACACAAACAATAAGTCCCCGATAATTTCTAATACCAGTGACAAATTACTATTACTAATATAAATACCAGCATCAAAAAGTTGCCGAGCATCTCAGAAATAATTCATGCTGGCAACAATTTGCTAGCATTGCTGCAGTCTGCCAGAGGAATTATTTCAGGAGCCTGGAGCTGGCACAGGGGACAGGGACATCACTCCCCCATGGTGCCAACACTGCTGCAGCATTTTGCTGAGGAATAAAAGCCTTTTTGCCTTTCAGGCAATGCAATTGTCAGCTCTCAGGCTCTGCCACCCAGACAGGAGGAACTAACACTAGGCCTTGCAGAACAGCCTCCGAAAGGCTGGCCTCAGACCCAGGGGAGGGGGCTTGCTGAGCACCCAGCAGAGCTGCCGTAAAGCAAAGGGCTGAGCTCGAGCATCTCACACACAGCACTTTGTGAAACACACAGAAGGGAAAAAAACCCCTCTGATGAATAAACAGGTTTCTCTAAATTGTAAAAGGCCACCTACAATTCCTTTTCTGCAGATTCTAAAATCAGGCAGGGTCATTGGGAAGTACAACAGAAGTAAAATGGTACATTGAAGAATGAGATTATATGTATGAAAACATACATTTCTGTTCCTGTGTGGCTCATGGTTTTGATTTCCTCACGTATTGCTGTCACTAGTTACACATTCATAACAAGCACCAGAGTGTGAGGAAAGCTGCATTTATTCACACTACTCATTGCTGAGTTTTGTTTGTTTGTTTTGCAGTTTTTTGTCCTAGTGTCTGACAAATGGCATCACAATTGCCAAGAATTCTGGTAAGAGCAGCAGCAATGCTTCTGCAATATTGCCCAGTATGGCCAGCAGTGGTTTTAATCTCATACACAAGCATTTAGCTGCTGCAGTGCCCTTTAAATCAGTGTGCTAGGTACGTGCATTAATATTTAATATTGAAAAGCAATATAAAAATGCATCAATGTCGCACATAAATAAATGCATTTAATTCAATACAGTTACAGCACAGCTGAATTTGGCCCACTGTATCGACTTTTGCAATTAAAAAACAGAAGCATAAATAACCCAGCTGCTGAAAGAAAGAACCAAAACAAATGTGTTGTCATGGGGAAAATATACCCAAAGAATGAAAGAATAACTGCATGAAACGATGGGTTAAAACCTCAAATATGAAACATATTTTTGTGTAGGCTAAGTATTTGGAAAGTGTTTGTGTGATGCTATGGTAGTATTTCCCTTACAGAAAGATGTATGTTGAAGAAGGAATGCAGAAGCCAGCTCGTGGTAAGGTGTGTGTATCTCAGCAATGATCAGGTTCGCTGCAGTGAGGTATGCCCAGCAGCTCTGGGGCTTTTCTTTTAATAAGCCCACTGACCTTGGAGTTTTCACAAGTGCTTGTAAATTAGCTCCACACCATCTTTGTTGTATGAGGACAGACTGCGTGTGCACCTATTACCCACATAATGAATGTCAGAAAAGCAGGATTCAAATTTACGCTGCAGCCAATTAAAACTGGACTGGAAGACGTGCCAGGGGACTGCAGAGCAGCCACGGCTCCCCGCTGTTGCTGGAGAAACCTTCCCGTGGCCTGTGCTTTCAACTGTGGACCCCCGCACAGCCCCCCACAACTTCCCAAAGCAAACACACGGTGTGCTGAGCATTTTCTCTGCCAGGCTTCACCAAGGACTTGGATTGCAAAATTCTGTGCTTGGAGGGAGCGCAGACCACAGAGCAGCTGAAGTGCAAGTTGGTTTCTGAGCAAGATGGTCCCAGACCACAAGTGCTTCCTGCTTGCTCAGATGCTCAGCCCTAGGAGAGAAAGCCCTTAAAAATCAGTTTACACTGAGACAAGGCTATGCAAACCTTCTAAAATGCCTTACAGTCAATGTGTTTGGAAATAAACCTGTGGATGTCTCTAGCTTCTTGTACCCACTGTAACCCCTTGTCACGCCCCTGCATCATCACTTACCTTCACTTTCATGCTTAGTACTTGTGAGAAGGTTCCAGTGAGTTCCTTGGAGACAGAGAACCCTTCCCTAGCCAAGAAATCAAATATTCATATCTCACAGCTATATTACAGTTTGCTTCCCACAAAGCTAATAACCCCTCAATCTAAGTTACACACACAAGCTTCCAATTTTGCCTTTTCTTTTCCCAACCCCAGGCACTATGCAATATCTGGCAACCCCAAACGGGTCAAATATTCCAGCTGCTCCAAAACATCTGGACTTAACCCACAAGAGGCAACTGGGGTCTTTGCATTTCATGCTGGAGTTATTCCCTTGGTGACACTAAAATGTTCAGGGACTGATGAGAGCAGGATTGCAGATAGGAGCAGCAGCAAACATGAAGTGATCACTGAAGACAACAGAGTAAGCAGCAATCTCTCTTAGCACTGTTTTAATCACAATGAAAGATCTTCCCTGCTCCAGACATAACACTTGATCAAGATGCCATTGTGTATTTGGATCACACTAGGGTGAATGAGGGAACTACCAGGGAGTAAATGTCCCTTTCACTATGGACATTTCATATCAGCACGTCTTCTTTTACAGCTGTATTTTGCAATACTCCAACCTGTGTTGCACAGGTTGCTTTTCTGAGGAAGGGAATAGCAGTGGACAAAAACAACACAGAAGCATCCATAGAAACCAAGATACTTATAGTATCAGATTTTGTGCCCATGTATTATGATTCAATATTTCCCAGGAGACAGACTACTGATGCCTTACCCTGTGGCACAGGAGAAGTGATGTCTCATGCACAGTGACAGCTGCAAAAGTAAAATTTGCATCTCTTTCATTAACAGCAGCCAAGAGGAATTATGTACAAATGGATAAAGGCACCCTCAGCCTGGTATTGGAGGTTAATATGCCATTGCTGTTTGCCCGTATAATCTCCTGCCTCTGTAAAAGACCATGGTACCCTCACATCTATACCCAGCCCCAGCAAAATTTTCTCCACATTTATTATGCTGGGCATTGCTTTTCAGCAGGTGGCAATAGGGAGTGGGATAAAGGACTATTGACACCTGGGCAATACAAAGAGAGTGGCCAGAAATGGCACTTGGAGGCTGCTGAGAAAGAATAGCGAACAGAGGATGCGAGCTGCCTTTCTGCGGGCTACCGCTGACAGGACGACGGCATTACTCATTGTCTCAGAGACAAGTGTCGTTTTCTCTGTCCCCCAGGAAATTTTAAAATCTCTCTTGCTCAGGAAGGATCATTGGCTTTTGGATGGACCATGGTGGTGTCAAGGGTGGTGCCCCATGGTTTGCCATCTTTGGTCTGTCCTAACTGAAATGGAGCACCAGAGCATCCACCATGAGATGAGAACAGAACCAGAAGAGAACCAGAACTAGAGATCTGGTGTCCATCCATGCACTCCTGCAAGTCCAAGGTTCCCGTTTACCCAGGACGCTACACAGACGTTTCAGGAACAGAGGAATACTCCTTCTTTGTTATATGCAAAAATAATTGCTTCACCTCAATCTCCACACCTTTCAGCACCACTTTTGCTGTAAAAGCACAAAATCTCTTTGGCCCTGCTCTATTCCCACAATTTCTCTGCCACTTTAAGGGACCCTGATGTGTGGCCTCTGATGCAGTCCCTTGCTGGAGACCCTGTAAGCAGCAGCAGGTCTGGGACAGGGGTGGTCCACATAGTCTCACCAACTCCACCACTATGGCATGATGCCAGGACTCGCAGAGGAAGGAGGGGTGAATGATATAAGAGGCTCTTGTCTCGAGAATGTTCAAACAGCAGCTGGGGAATGAAGTTAGCACATCGCCACAGAACCATGGGGAGCTGTTTATACATTGGCCGTGTGAAAATGATATCACTGTTTTCCCAAACCAAAGCTTGTTTTCATAACTTTCACAGCTCCATATTGCCACACAAATAATGCCTTCATCCTGGGCCAACAAGGAGGCCAGATACTTGGCCTCTTCCATGGGCCTCCTCCCCAGGAAGAGTGGTGATATCTTACCTGGGAACATCAGCCTCTCATGCACTCCACCATATTTTGGACAAACGTAACAGAGCGACAACACACAGGCTCCTCTGCACAGACGGGGATGAAGGTTTTCACTGACAAGTTTGCTGTGCTCAATTATTGTTTCCACAGATGCTTCCACAGATCCAAAGTTACTGTATTTTTGCCCTGTCAAGTGCAGTGACCCATACTAACCCTCTTCCTGGAAATCAATCATCTACTTATTTCCCTCTGCATGTGCTGCCTTCAGCAACAGATTGTTAATGAGGACAGTTAGACAGAAGCCATATGATTATGCCTTCAACTCAGAGGGCACTGTAGTATCTGGCCCGCTTTTCTCCCCTTTATCTCTGTTCTTAAGCACTGCCTTTCTCAAAGATAAAGGAAAAGAGAAGCAAGGGAAAAGACTGTCTTCCTGAAATCTGGCCCGTTACAGGTTTTTTATGTTTAGGTTCAGCTATAGAAGTGATTTCTGGTACACACACACAAGGCTACAATTGCAGATAATTGCTTGATTCAGGCCTGACTACTATGTCTTAACGATCTACCAAACTGTCATGCCGTGGGGACACAATGCCTGGCATCTGTTGGCTGGACATGCTTGAGGACACACACTTTGGGAGTGTCATATTTTAAATATGCCTTTGTCTCCAGAAAGGGGAAAAAAAAAAAAAAAAAAGCCTGACATGGCAAAGAAGCATTAGAAAGAAATCTTTTGGAGGCATACGTGTCAGAGGGCAGAGGGAAGGTTAATGAAATGCGTGAGGTAACAGAAAGAATTTTCTATTTTTCCCCAGTGGTAGCTGGTCATTTGCACTGAAGTGAGGGAAAAGATTCAAAATGAATAAAGCATTAGATACTAGACATTAAGTCAGAATTACAGTGATGTGCAGAATTGCCTGGAGAATGAAATATAATACAAGTTAACCATCTGATTGCTATCAGGGCAGAGCACTGATTCCTCACAAGATTCCTCGCTGCAGCACTTCTCCTTTCATTCATGGGTCGCCCAGTTCAGCACTTTTATCAACGGGAAAACAGTCTCATACTCTCATTATCGTTATTTTAATGCACAGACTAGCACTCCTCAGCCAAGGAGGTGGGGGCCAAAGAAAGCACGCCGGTCACTGCATAATCAGGCGTGTTGTCTTCATGCCAGCATGGGTGATGCATTGACCCATTGGCTCTTCTCACTGCTTGTGGTTCATGTCTCCAGCAGCGTCTATGGATCCTGAAGGCAACTGCTGGCCAGAGAACAACAGCTACACTAGATGTTGAGGGGTGGGCCTGGTTAAGCCAGAGTACAGGAGCTGCTGCCTCCTCAACACGGGCAACGCAAGACCTCTCCTGCTGTGCATTGCTGGAGCTCCACCATGGGTCTGTGCATGTGCTGACCAGCAGCAGCACCCACAGCCCAGGTCCCACAGCCTGGCACAGCAAACACGTCCAGCAGGTTCAAAGTTAAAGCGCTTCATTGGACCAAGACCCACATGCCCATGAGTGTTCCTTTACAGCAGTGCACCTGATATCACATACTGCAAACCACCTCACAGATTTACTTTAACATGTAAGATGAGAGCTTATATGTTCCCTGAGGGCAAGGAAGATACTGAAAAAATAAATATACAGCTCAGTAACAGATGAGAATTGAGAAATATGAAGCCATGTTTGATGGGAATATATAGTTGTTTGATACCTGCCACCAAAGTTTTATCCTACCAGGAAAACAAAAGGAAGAAGAACATATCATGGCACACCTTCAGACAGAAAATATCTAAATCATAAAACTAAGTGGTTCACAAATACCACTTTTATTTAATTTTGTCAACAAGAAGTCCAGGATTCATCTAAAATATGCGTTATTCAGAAAATAAAGAGCTTGTAACCGCTCTTTGGCATTCAAAATTGTTTTGATCCATTTAATCTGGCTAATGAGCACAAATCATTGCTTTGGTCCTGTCAAGGTTTAGACTCAGATTGCTGGAGCAAATTCATTCATCTAACAGTTTCAAAACCAGTTTCCCAACACTGTTGCAATACATTGGCATAATCCCTGCACATCTGCAGTGCAGAGTGTTAGTGAATAGACCGCCTTAGCTTATGAATGATTTGGTATACTGCTTCTTATAGGTCTTTCTTAGAAATGGCTTATATAAAATTATACAGAATACTTATATACCATAAGTAAGTCTGCTTAGACTGCAAGCTGTAAACTTTTGAACTTTCTGCCTCGTTAAGCAAAAAAGGCCTCAGAAGACAAGGGGAGCTGCCTGCCTGGGGATAAGTAAAGGTCAGAGAATCTAAAGAAGATAAAACAGAAGAATGTTTTGGTTATTGCCAAGACCTTACTTTTCTCCCAGCTGCAGGTGTAAAATAACAACTACAGGACAGGACTTTTATTGACATCTAGTCAGGTTGGCCAAACAACTGCCGGCAGAGATAAGAAATCGCCTGCTTGATGAAAATGAAGAGATACAATGAAGAACAGGGAAACCCCAGACCCTGATTATACAATTGGCCCAAACGAATGCATGACAAGTGGGAAGCTTAGATTGTAAGGGTATAATTATCTAAGATTATCCTTATTCAAGGTCCCTCTTCAGAAGGCATCCAGTTCAAGCTGCTCTACACTGTACTTTGCAAATAAATTATTATTTATTAATAATTTCTGGACTCCATACCTGAAGCTCTACATCTGGAAACCTGGTGAAAAGAAACTTCCTTAACAAGAGCATAACCTCTGTTTTCAGAGCTGAACAGTGCTGCTTAGGACCATGAGACAGAAGCCATGGCAGCCCATTTCCAAGCCCCAAAGCCTGACTGTCACTGTCCCCACCCCGAGGACCCCAATGGACCAGGAGGACTGCTGGAGCTGGGCAGAGGGAAGATGGTGTTGCCAGTTCAATGCCCGAAGGGTTGTGAGTTGCCCAGCTGACACCCTGAGCAGAGACCCCAAAGCTCATCAGATGGTCACAGAACAGGGGATAACACACACCCCTGCTCTGTGTCCAGTCATCACCAATCAACAGGACATCCCAAGGTGCAGATGTCCAGCTTGAAGGACACTGGTCAGACTAATGCTTTGCAGCCGTAAAGTGTCTCGGGGCCAGGCTGAGAAACAGTGTTCACGTATACCTGGCCTCAGACTATCAGAGGGCTGAATATCAGAGGGCAGGATCATCCACAAGAGAGACTCGAACATGCTGCTGACATATGGACTCTTGCACTTCTTCAGATGCCTTTCGCAGTAATTCCATTCTCTATGTTTTGTATGAGATCATGATGAAAAGCTCAGGAAAAATAACTGAAAACAAGTGGTGGGTCTCAAGAAAGAACCAAAGGAAAGCTAAAGAGAAATCAGGGTAAGATATCCTGCTTATTCCCCCATATGCTTATATGAAGAACGGTGTACTTTACATTGTGAAACCATTTCTTAAGCACAGTTTGACTCATAGAACACATTAAGCAGCTTAAGTTTATAAAGCAGAATTTTTAAATTACAGCAACCTTCTTTGTAACTTCTTTGAAAATTACTGGAAAAATGCATTATCCAGGAGTTACATGTTCCTCCTCCATTAGAGGAAAGAGATTTGCAGGATCCAAAACAATCACCAAACCACATGTGAACAAAGATAAAAGCTGCAGTTACAGTAAAACATTTAATTTAAAGAACCATGAGTTTTGGTGTTGTTATAAGCTTTCATTATCCAGGATGCATGCCAGCTTCCTATCAAATGAGATTATAAAGAAACTTCTCTTCTGGACTAGTTAATTCATGATTGCCCATTTCAAGACCTTTTCTATCTGTGTCTCAAAGCTTCTTCAGTCATCACTGAATACTGGATTAGATCAACAACTCATCCACTATAGCAATTCCCAAGCTCATACCCCAAGAAAGTCTGTTAAAGAGGAATGCAAAACCAACTTAGATCCTGCTTAAAGAAACTGAGGGGTTTTGACGTATTTACATATTAGTAACCATATACTAAGGCAATAAATTCTCCTTCCTTTGTCCTGAAAGTTTTTCCAGCCCAGCCTGTGTTTCCCCTAACAAGGAGGTTATTTTCAAAATACTAAGTCAGCACTGAAATGTCCATTTCAACTGAAACTCCTTTGTAGCTGAACGAAGTAGTCATATGGTGGCCCATGTTATTGTCAATGTAGTTGTTAAAGACTCTTGTCTTGGCCATGCAAATGACAGGAAATATGTGAGAGAATTCAGTGTGCTTCAGTCTTCATTTCTGCAGGAATTTCCAAAACATTAAATAACAAAAATCACACTTTCTTTGATACTTGAGAATTTAACACTGAACCCATGAAATCCTATTGGCAAAAATGGATAATGATCAGATCAGATCACCCAGAACAGAATGCCTTTATTAATGTACCAAATCATGCAGAAATGTTCAAGCTGAATATATAGTCTTCTGTATAAAGCCTTCATAAACAATTCCCAGTGTTTCATTTAATACTTCTACCATACAAAACATCAATTAAAGTTCTTGCATATATCAAATATTTAGAAGACCTTTTAACTTTTGCAGAATTCTATTTCTGTACAGACATAATTGTCACAGAAAATATTGCTTCTGTATGCTTAGCATAGCTGGTTTTAAATTTCACCAAGTAAAACACGCCAGAAGTCCATTTGAAGATTTTAATGTTACATTTAAAACTTCAATCTTCTCTCAGTTCATATGCTTCTAGGCCTCCTGAAGTAGTTATAGATTAGTTTAAAAAAATAAATTAACCTTTATTTTTAGTTGCTGTTCTAGAACAAGTAATGCATGGATTTTGCATATTTCAAACCATTCAGCTTCTCTTTATTAATGAAAACTACTCCTCTATAGCTGTCATTTTTTCTCCATCAGTGCTGTGGTGCAGAAGTTGTGCTGGTTTGGACAACAAGCTATGTACAATTGTGATACCAAGCATTATTTAGCTGCAGTGCTGGTTCTCCTGGTGCTGGCAGCCACAAGAGCTTTGTCATTATCTGCCTTGGGGAAGTTCCAACTTCCATCATGCTGTGATGCCACAGGGATTGCTAGGGTGATATCCCCAAAACCATTTAAGGGTGTTGGAGGAGAGCGTAGTGAAGGGAAATCCTTTGAGAAATTAATGAGATATCTGCACTGCATGCTATTATTTGCTGCATATCTGTTCTAACTGTCTTTACAACTTGGTCATCAAGAGTTTAAACCTTTCCTTTGCTTGAATAAGGTTGTGCTTTCCTTGTAAGTGTGATGTTCACAGAGGGGAGCCTGAAAGGGAGATCGTTTTATACAGCAGCACTGACAACATCTAAGTTTGGGAACAGGGATATATTTGTCATCAGCAACAAAGAGTCAGCTTGAAGGATGCTAGTGGCAAGCCCTAAGCTTCAATTGGCAAATGAGTCATCCCTTATCTTGGGTGATTGTCTCCTGTTTCTTTTATTTGTTCCTTAGGATGAAAAATCTTCACTGATAAGGAATTGATTCTGAGAGTAGAGCTAAATTGCGTATCTAAAATGAAAAATCCGTATTTGAGATTTTGGCTATTAAAACACCGTACCTCTGCTTTCACACCTGTTTCTGGGATGGGGCCCTGTTGGCAATGTGAGTGCCAGGATATGGGCACCCAGCTGAAACGACTCAGGGACAAGGGTGCCAGACAGGACCGTGGACACTGCTGCAGCCAGCTGCATCCAGTGGGCTCACAAGCTTTTGGGGAGACACCTTCCCAGAGGCCCAAGTGCAAGAGCAAGGGAGAGCTGGAGCCACAGGGGCTCACCACATTGCACCACTGTACTGTTACATCGCTGTCATATTGCTGGGTTGCAAAGACAAATTTGGGGCAGAGGGAACAGGCTTCCACATTGTGTGGAGGTCTCTGGTGAGCTTCAGCTGGGGTCACAAGTAACTGAGGACATGTTTTCTGGAAGAAATAACTTCAATCTTAAAAAAAAAAAATCTGAAAAGTATTTTCCAAATAGTTTCTGCCTGCTTAAAATAAATCCCTAAGGACTAACCTATATAATTCCACCATTTGGCATCTCAGGCTAGTTATATCCTGTACATTTATCCCAAAATAAACACTGCTTGCATTAAGCCAGTATTATTCTGGTATGCTGGATGTAGAGAGCACACAGAGTGAGAATGACCTAAGATTGAACGTAAGTTCTATTTTTATATTTTCAAGTGGTCAAGTTAATCTGCACACACATCTCAAATGTGAGAGTTACTAATATGCCATAGCAGTTCAAACCAGCCACTTTAAAGGAGATATTACATTTCCTAGAAGGAGCAGAGAAGTGATTTTGCACAGATCTACGAAGATAACAATAACTGCCATAGGCTTTTACTGTAACTTGTCAACTATAAGGCACCATGCAAATGGAGCAGATCATAAAAAACATCCCAGTCTACCTTCTAGCAAAGCTTGTGAATGGGTTCTTGCTAAGAAATGTGGAAATGCAGATGACAAAGTGACTAAAGCAGAAAGAGTGGATTGTAGTGCTATTCATAGTCATTCCCTTGGTGATTAATTAAGTAATATTTTTCAAGATTTGCACATAGCTGTGTGATACTTTTTGGATAACACAAAAATTTCACATATTACCTGCAATATAGTACTCTCTCTTTCAATGGGGGATAAAACTGGAGACTTGCCTCAGGTGCACATAATTATCTCTAGGAGTACAGTTGTCTGAAATCTGGAATTAATGAAGCTTTTTCCTACCTGTTTCTTATTACAGAATTAAGAAATAAATAATGCAAGGTTGGGTTTTTTTTGAGACAGGAAAATTTCATTATGAAATTTTGTATCTGCAGAAAGTGTGCTACAGCTGAACAGTTTGAACCTTGACAACATATTATCTTTTGCAGATGATTTTGGAACACAGAGTGGAGAAACACTTCCCATTTACAGATTAACAGCAAAGTGGGTTGAAATTTGCTTCTAGATAATTGTTTAGTTCAGATCTTAAATTCTGCAGCAAAATACACCATGGATAGTCATAATTTGATCCTGAAGACTATAAAAAATACTGAATCACTTTTCTTCATCTGCCAAAAGAATTTCAAAACTATAAAAAATTCATTTTGTCAAATATGAACATGCACAAATATCAAAGAATCCTCTCATAAGACAATTATGACTACATCCTGCTGCCAAAAGGCTAAACATACTTACCAGCTATTATAATTTACTTCTGAATATCAGGTCAATTAGAAAAACCCGGTCTTAGATGCACTGACATATACAAATCATGTGTTCTTTGAAGAAAAATTTGGAGCCCAGAGTTTGCTTCAGCAAACTATACAATTTGTTCCATAGTCAAAAAAGTATTCGTCTGGACCTATTTTCTAGCCAAGCAGGGGATGGGAAAGTTATTTCACTCCATCATATATTCTATCGCAGGCCCAACTGCAAATTACAAAACTGAATTAGCAATTGAAGCAGGCTAACCTTTCTCTATTCTCTCCTATTTTTTATTTTGCAGAAAATGATGCCGGCAATTCTGTGTTTCAAGCTTGCTGGCAAGCTAGATAGCATTGTTTATAACAATAACACTGTAGGCTGAGAAACACAGCTGTGTTTGTGCATACAACTTTTAAGATCTTTATACCATTTGCACTCCATCAAAGTAACATTTTAAGAAATAACCTGGAAATTACAATGACTAAACTTCTGTTCTGAACAGCAGAAAGTATATTTTGGAAAGATGTACTTAGAACCAGAGAGCAAGGAAGTATTAAAAATTCACCCTAGAACCAATGACATATAAAATAGATGCGTTCATCCCACCAAACTTAACATGGGAGGGGTATGTGACTGACCACCCTCTTCTCTGGTCATGTATCACCACCTCATTCTATACAGGCCTTTACTGCATCAGTTAGATGGCACATTCACATTTTCCTCCTAAACCCTGTGGAATAAATACCTTTCTTTGAAATGGAAGGTGCTGCACTAGTTGCACAGCAATAGCAATTGAAGACTTTGTACTGGGCAATGACTGGGTCCCAAGAACTAGAATTGGTAGAAAACATCTTCCTGTGTTTATCTCAAAAAGAGCTCAATAGACTCTAAATTACAGTGGTAATTCTTGCTCTTGGGCTTTGGACTGTTCAGCCAGCACCTTGATCCTTCTCCCAGATGAGAGAATCAGTGAGATTTTACCCTCTGTCAATGTCTCAAGTGTTTCCATGAATTTTGCTTTAACTGTTATCTTTCCAAATGTAAAACTGTGCACTCATGGACAAAATTAGACAGAAGTTTGCAAGAGGAGAGCATTGCACTGCACATCTGCTGTGCAGGACACTAAAGCACTCTGCTCTTTCTGATACAACATTGCTTGTTGCCAGTAGACATAGTTTATTAATTTATGAATGCTATAGACATTTTCCTATGCAAGCTTTACCATGACAGGCTGTTTTCCCCCACCGTCCATGATATTGCTTTTAGTGGGCCAGCAGTGATGTTCACTGCCACAGCAATCACAGCCACAGTCACTCAATTTTTCCCCAGACTGAATTTTCAAAATACGTCCCTAAAGGGCATGTCTTCCAATAGCTTAGTCAGAATTGAATTTAGCAACAAACTTTTGACCCTGGAACATGGAGGGCTTGACTCAGCAAGTCTGCAATGAACGTGTTCCTACAGACTTCTTCACTTAAAGAGAAGTTACAGGCAGCATGTTTGAGAGAGTAACATAATCATGACATTAGGACATCTTCCCTCATTTACCAGCAAACAAGATTGGCACAGGTCACAGCTGATGTAGCAGTTGCCTTATTTGCTTTCTCTACAGTTAAAGTAGAAATGTAGGCCTTTGTTTTGTATGTCAGATGTAATGGCATTTTAGAAAAGATGTTCCTTCCCTGGCAGAAGCACAGTATATCAATAGATTAATTTGTTATCCTCAGATGTTTCTGGTACACCTAATCAAAAATTGGATTTTTACAGATAAAATACCCTTCTGGAGTAAGAAGGGCCTTTGATGCTGGGGTATTTTCTCCTCTCTTATTACTTACATCCCAGCAATGGGAAGCTCACTGAAGCCAAACCCAAACACTACAGCCAAGCACAAACTGTTCTTTTGTTGCTACTCTGCCCCTTGTGTTCTGAGCTATGCTACCGACTGGGACTGCAGTGCATATGCCCACACAACTGTTGCCAGCTCCTGAGTCACTGGGAAATTAAAAACAAAGATGTGACTCAGCAAAATGGCAGTCAAAACGGAAAATAATATAATATGCAACACAAACAGTAAACCTCAGGTAACTCAAAGCCCTAAGAGCAATAAATACCATAGAAAACCACCACTTTTCTACGGAAGGATATTCTTCATTAAAATGGCATCATCTATCACCAGCTGTTACAGCAGTTAAAATAAAACCAGCTATGAACACGTCAATATCTCAGATGCTACTGTTTCTTTTTTCCTACATGCACAACAAGCTTAAAATAGATAATAAATGTATTAGTGCTTGATTTTGTACTGTTTCTGCCAGGCCAAGAGTTCTCTCTCTAAAAGCTTCTAAATTTGTAGGCTTCGCTCGAATCTGGCTTTGGTCAGCCACGCCATGAAATTCTCATCTTGGAGACTTCATCTCTCTCCTGATTTCAGATGGCTTCCAGGTAGGGAGTTTAAACCTTCCCTTTCTCTGACCATCTTAGTAAAGCAAGAGAGACCAAGGAGAGAGGAGACTCATGCAGAGCATGTGGTTTATCATTCCTTTCACAGGCTGGTTAAGAAATCTCTGAGTCCACAGAGAGCCCTGGAGGGAGCAAAGCAGAAACATTCACCATTACACTACTTGCTGAGCTTCATTTCTGGACTCTGCAGAAGCTAAAAGGGTTTCCACGCACACTGGGCAGTGCCTAGCCAGACCAGCCTGGTGTTCCCAGCCATCAGCTTCCTCACCAGCTTCCTCTTATCAAAAGCAGCACAGACCCCACCCCATGCAGGAAAGCATGCAAACTTATAGCCATGCACTATCTAATTAGTCTCAGTGGAGAGCAAATCTCAATATGTCAGCTCCTGCAAGCCACGGTGACCTATGCCTATTGAGGATCTGCCTTCTAAAGGCCCTCAAGAGGACATTAATTGGATTTGAGTGTAACATTCTCCATCACAGCTGCCTGTTCAAGGACATTTGTAGTGTAAGGGGTGAACAGGGAAGTTAGTGCAAGGTTGAAAACATCAAGTGCTCAATGTCTGAACATTATGTTTTAGGGTATTTCTATTTCAACAGCACACAAGTCAGGAACTGGGAGTCCACTGGAGGCATAGTTGTTTCCCTCTCAGCTATAGAGCAGTCTGTAACACTGGAGACACAACTCTTGCTTTTGCTCACTTTCTTTTGAGCTATTTTATTTTGCCTGGAGTTTCAAGTAATGATCTCTAAGACAAGATAAACCCCCTACTCAATCCAGAAAGAGCAAAAGAAAGCAAAAACATGAGGAAAGAATTGTTCCTTTGTTTTTTGATATAAGTTTTCAGAATAAGAGTCTCATCTCAGACCTCCTCCACATGCTGGTGACACATAGCTTCCACCAGCCCCCATTCTGCATCACCAGTGGCCATAGCCAGATGTCCCAGCCAACAGCAACCACTGAAAGCCATGGCTGGGCTCCAGTTCCTATACCCAGCTGAATCTCTTTGGACAACAGCCCTTCAGAGCCTGCAAGTCTATTGCACTTTGCCACTGTGCGTACACAGAATGCCCGTGTCCTTTTGGATCATGCTCAGAAGCATTATGAAAGGACTATGCTGCTGCAGTCCTCCTATAAGGCATACTCCTTGGCAGGAGCTGGTGCAGGCAGTGATACACTTATTGTAGCATCTCACAGATTTCCAGCTCCTGATCAGTGCCAAGAGTTTGTCTATAACGTCTCCAAAAGACAGGCAGCTGAGCTGAGCTGTTCCTGCATCTCTCTCTGTGTGTCATCTACCCTGAGCAACAGGAAGGGGAGAGGGAAAAGAAACCTGTCCCCTCCCCATTTCTGCACTAGGTCTCACTTGCCTCAAGCTCAGTAACAACCAGGTGGCACTCAGTTGCTTCTCAGTGTGTCCACAGCACGACTGTTGTTTTACAGTGGGACATGGACCTAAATGAAAGAGCCCAAACCTAGAGCTGAATCCTCCAGAGACCACGTAGGACACTGCGCTGGGAGCTTTCTCCCATGGCAACAGCAAGGCTGAAGGTGCTCTGCTGAAAGCTGAAGGCAAGGATGGGCAAGGCCCATCCACCTTCTGAAATCAGCTAGCTTTTCCTCCTTGACTGGGGAAATGAAGGAGGCAACGCCATTTTAAAAAAGAGAGCTGAGAAGGAACTTCAGTGCCTCAGGCAGCAGAGCTAAAGCAGATGGTGAGATCTGCTTGGGGGAAGATAAGCACAAGGATTATAACAGCAAACCATGAGACCCATAAAATAACTGCTGAAGTAGAAGGGTCAGTCTAAAATCAAGGAACATACTAAGGCTGAAGTTGATAAAAGCAATGTTTTGTTGATGCTTCCGTAAGGAATACAGGCACAACAATCATCAGGAAAGAAAACAGGTGGCTGGGTAGTTTCAGCAGCCTACATTTAAAAAGACTTCTGCTGTCAGCTTTCAACAACCAGTTTAAAAAAAGCTGAGGCCTATTACCTCACCAGCTTGTGGGAAATTAGCCTGGATAATGGCCATTTATGTTAATGCATGCACAAATCCCCTTGCAAAATACAGAATGCCTGCCCAAAACCTTTTGGATGCTCGGGTGGGGGAGCAGCAGCAGCAGATGCTTTTCTCTTTAAGACCTGAAGGCTCAGAGCATTAACTGCTATGATTTGACTGGGATCCATTTAAATAAAGAGTCAGGGTGATTTTTATGGCCACCATGCCCTCTGCTGATACAGGTGAAACACTTCACCGAGATGATGGTGCATGACTGCTTTAGTAAGGCATGTTCTTATTTAGGAAAGGCATGATTTTGTTTGGCTGGTCTGGTTTTTAATGCTACTTTTCAAGTAAGTCCGTAACAGACATCTCCTGTCAAGGACTGGGCAGGAATACACTAACGTGAAAAAAGATTTCCTGTTCACTATTTATGAATTTCCCTCCTGGGATGAGTGTGAAAAGAGCAGGACCATGTTCACCTCCCCCTGGTGTCCGTGCACCTGAGATAAGACAAGCAGTGGCTTGAGCAAGCAGGAGCAAACAAGTCCACACAGTGCCATGTGTGCGAGTTACCCTATATGCAGGGTTTCAGTGTCTGAATTTAAAAATGGGGTAGGAATGAGAAGAAGCTTTTTACAATAAATTAAAACTTCACCAAGTATTTGGATTTCCTCACTGTTCCTTCAGACGGTTGTCTTTTTCTAAATCATGCTTCTAACAAATATTTTCTCATAAAAGAAATCAGAGGAAGAAACAAAACTATACGTATCTTACCAAATGAAATATGACATATTTAGCATGCAGTATATACCAATATGGCAATATAGAATACCTATGACTTACTTTTTCCTTAGGTAGTGGTCATTGAGCAAGGATCTCTAAGCAAGTGTGCTTTGTCCTTGTTGTTTCTCACTCCTCTAAGCAGGAGTGCAAGACTGTCTTGCCTTTTGTCAGACATACTATTACACCACTGGGACAGCCCCTCCAACCACTCTTTTTGGCTTTCTGTAACCTTTTCTATCCAGGCCCAGGTGTTGTGTTCATTAGTGAGATTTCTGGTGACATTCACCCCAAGCCTTTCTAAAGTTTCGCTACTTAGTGCCAAACTCTTTACAATTTTTTTTTAATCCCTTTATTCTACTTACTTTCACACCACCATTTTCTTTTTCTCATTTGTCACACTTGCTCTAGCAATAAGCCACTTTTCCCAGCAATCAGCCACAGACGTGTTATTTAATATCCTCTGATAAGAATATTTTTATTTTTTATTAAAGATATTTTTATTACAAACATTGATTTTAAATCTGTGTGCATTTTCTACTCGAGTGTCAGGCAGATTAACTACAAAGTATGTGCACAGGTGCACACTTGCATGGATAAAATCTGAGGAGTTCTGTAAAGACTTGCTATTTCTGTCTCTAGAAATGAATAGGATATTTGTTATCAGAGATGGAGACATAAAACTTGGAAAAAAAGTTAATGTGGTTCAGTCTTACTAACTTTAAAGCCAAGGACTCTGGCATCTGCCCAATAACAATACTGGCTGATGCTCAAGAGAAAGGGAAAAGTCTCTCAAGGATCCAAGAAACTTTGAAAATGTTAATTAAATGTTGAGGTTTAGTTTTAAAGTTGATGCACTCAGGCTGACCCCTTGTTTGCATTGCTGCCTATGCCTAGCAAGTGTCATAGCCATCTCACGCAGCAATACTGGCTTTCCCAGGCCCCACCATTTCACGTGGGGAGGTAATGTTCATCACCTAATGCCCGAAAAGGGTGTACCTGGAAGGAGGGTGGCAGGGGAGGTTAACACCTTCACTTCCTTCACTTCTTAGCCACTTTGTGCTGGAGCAGCTGGGGCTGCTGCTACACAGCCTGGGGGAAAGCCCTGCTCATTCTGCTCAGGCAAGAAACACCAGGCATGACTAAAGTGAAGGGAGTTGCCAGCTTCAGATTGTATTCCTGCAGATTTACCATAGCCCAAAGGGAAAATGAATACTGATTCCCAAAGCTTAGAGACTGCAACACATACATATTTATGCTGGATCACTGTGTTATGGGCAGGAGATGTGTACGCTGCGATGACAGCTTCTTTTGGCACATACAATGAAATCCAAATGAAAAAAGGATCCTAGCAGGACACTCTTGCAACGAGACACTGCAGTCTTACTAACAGACCCATTGGGAAGGGGCCATCTCTCTTGAACTACCCCTAGTATCATATGTGCTTTCACAAGTGGCACAGGATCATGGCAGCAAAGGGTTTGCTCACAGAAGACAATATTAGATGCACAATTTCTTGCCTTTGTGCTCACCTTATCAAGGGTATGTATCTTTATATAAAAATTGATATGATTAAGAAATATATTCACCATTAGTTGTTATTGCATAGGTTGCTTATGTTTGTTTAAGACAGATAATTGTAATACATCGTTCTATGCTGTGTACCATTGAACATATCAACAGTCATTGTAATCACCTCACAAAGACACATACTGCTTTATTTACAAGAGTTTGACATGGAAAGAATATTAAGGGAGAGGATGTGCTGGAGATAGAACAGGCCTCCCTTAAGCCTTTGCCTGAGAGGAGACTGATCAAACACGCTTTACCATATTCTGTAGTGCCTGGCTGATTTATTTTCACCTCTGAAAAGTAAGACCATCTCTAGGATTCTAACATGTTATAGAATAATTTATCCCGACTTATCAGTTCACCTCATAGATAAACATATTAGTCTCATAGATGGAAGAAAAGCTTGGAGGTCTCCAGTCCAATCCCCTGTTCAAAACAGAGTTGGCACCAAAATTAGATGAGGCTGTTCATGTCTTCACCCATTCAGGTTTTGTATATCTTCAAGGACAGGGATCCCACAGCATCCCTTGACAGCCTGTTTCTCTGTACCTACGGTAATGACAAACTCTTTCCTAATATCTGCTCAGAACTTCCCTTCTTGCAAATTTTCACCTTTTATCTTTATATCTTGGAGAGGGCTCTGGCTCCATCTCCTCTGTAACCCCCCATTAGGTACTTGGAAACAGCAACTAGATCCCCTTGTAGGCTTTTTACCTCCCAGCTAAACTCGGTTCTCTTAGTCTCAACACCCAGGAGAAGCAAATTCAGATGCATTATCCCACCCTTGGCCCCTTACATAAGGCTCGCTCAGGTGAAGTGCTCACTGACATAAGAAACAAATTTTCATTCACCTAAACCTGCATTTTCAGTGCTAACTTCTAGTTACTGCTGGTTTTCAGAAGTTTGATTTTAAAGGTTGACTATTTTCATCTATAGCCACAATTCCTATTCTGGCCTCACATCAGGAGCAGCAAAACACACAAAGCACAAAACACCATGATTTGTGCTGCTTCCAGCTCAGCCAAACTCAGGAAATGGTGATTTTTCTCTGGGGTCGGGGCCACCCTGTGAGCTTTCAGGCCAGAAAGATGTGGTTGGGGATGGAAAAACAACAGGGCTCAGACTCTCTGTTGTCAGCTCTTCAGTCAACAGCCACAAGACAAACTCTAGGGCTGGTTAGCCAACATGTAGGTCATTTTGGAGGGGGGAGGAGAGCATGGTTTGTTTTTTGAGAAAAAAACATCTTGATGACTGGATTTGGCAGCTGCTAGATTCCAAGAAAAATACCATCTTCAAGCTGTAACAACCCAGGAGTTGAACATGCTCCTTGCCCTCCTTGTGGCCAGAGTTCAGCCTGGGGCTGAGGGCAGGTAACTCCGTCTCCAGGACTCTCCAGCTGGGCTTGTCCTTCTTTCTTTCTGCTTTGTTTAGCTCCAAGCACTCTTGTGTGGACACTGCTGAAACAGCTGAAGTTGCCAAAACACTCCCTTCCATCCCAACCACCTCTGCTTTTTCTTCTTTCAAGCCCTCTCTTAATACTCCCCCTCCTCCACAACAACCCCCTTCAGCCTCCTCCATGACCCTACTGCAGTCCCCAACACCTGAGATACTGCTGCATGGTGTGTTTTACTCTTCAGAGCTCAAAGAACTTTTTAGCTTCACATTCCAGTCTGTTGGCTTTCCCGTTGGCTTTCATTTTCCACAATCTTCACTCCCTTTACAAAGTTGCCTTGACCAGAAGGACAGAGAGTAACAACCAACCCTCTTACAGAAATAATGTCTTCTCAACAGTGATCTTCACAAAAAAACTATCACCTTACCATCTCCTACACCCTCTGGATGACTAAAACTCATACAGCAGATGTTTCAGTGAGCTACCCACAATGATGCTTAGATCAGAAAACAGTAATTATATTCCAGCTGTATGAAACATACATAGTGATTAACTATGACAGCTCTTTGTGAATTAAAGTAATTGGGATTTAGTATGATGTTTGCTTAGTTTTCCTAACCATCAGTCAAGTTCTGGATAAGAAGAAAAATCAGCTTTCTTTAAAATATTCATTTCCTCTTCTGTGCAGGCTTTATCGACCAATCTGAATTAAAATTGTGTTATTTAACTCTACTAGGATTCAAAAGAGCAAAAGAAGAATGGATACCCAAATCAACAGATTTAACAGCTCCAAAAACACATATTGTTACTTCATTTAGGGGCAGAAGAAATACCTGCAACTCCATTTTTGTCTTCATGTGTATCAACTGCAGATCAGTGGTGCTTCTATGCATTATAAGCTTCTAGCAATCATTCAGTTTGCAATTACTATTTAAGAAAAAGTATTTAGGTAACCACAATATCAAGGAGGCATTTTAAAGTGGCTTAAAAGGACCAGTTGTTAAGATATGTTTTTAAATTAAGCCTTAGGTTCAATATGCCTATGTACTGTTGGTTAAGAGTACTTGAGCAGCAACCATCTCTAACACACAAGGTACTTATAAACTGGTAGTATTGCTTGTTTGGGGATCTTCCAGCAGCAATGAGTTGCAGTTTCAGTGTGCTTCCACACAAACTAGACTCACCATCCCCTTTTTATTCTTTGGTTGCCTAACTTCAGACCTGAATTTGTTAGACATAGAGTTAGTTCAAGATTGTTTTGTTACATGAAATCAGTAACCGAGTCCAGACAAGGCTCCTGAGCTGCTGAATGTAGCAGCTGTGTTAAGTACAGGGCTTGGATGCATATCGCAATACTGCAATCTGAGCAGAGCTATCTCAGTGAAGAGCTGCCCCACCTAACAGTGTTATTGAAGCTAAATGAGAAATTCATACGGTATAAGAGGGCACCAGTGATATCAGGGAGTACTGCTTAAAATTCTTTAGCATTAGCAGAGGTTGTAAACTCTGACCCTGGATTTCCATGGGCCAGTTCCCATAAATAAGGGTTGGAAAGACAGAGGCATTTTTTCCATATTGAGCACAAATGACCACAAGAGCACAAAATGTTAAGTTTTGGTTCCATCAACTCTGTGCATGGAGATCACACAAAGGGCTGAAGAATGTTTTCTTTTTAAGCTATATATCATAGACTCATATGTCTATTGACATCTTTTTGAAGCCTTAATCAAGGATTATTGCCACTGCATTCGCTGGCACTCTTATTATGCATTACTCTTCTCACTTCAGAAGAGAACTGCCTGGCAAGAACTATATGAAATGTGTACTAGGATTACACCACTCCTGTACAAGATGTTATATGTAAACCATAGGTACTGGAGAAGATTAATTTTGGTTTCCACAGCACAAGATTGAAAACTCACCAGTAAGAGCCCCTATTTAAGAAGAAAGATGTCACTTTTTGCTCTGTGTCTTCTGTTGTTGCTTCTAACATGTTTAGTAGTTAGGGTGATTATTGTCATTATGATAAGAGGTTACTTCAGTGTAACCACGAAACTACCAATACAGCATTTATTTATGAAGTACTGGGGATATGTCCAAATTAGCGAAGAGCAGTGTAACATCTGAATGGCTTTGTTCTGAACACTTAATTTTATACCTGGCGTTTTAAGTAGTCATGGATGAATTATATAAGCAGGCTACTGCTGCCCTTCAGTGGGAATTACTGATATAGCAGAAAAGGGTGCCGACACTGCCAAATAAGAGAGTTTCTGTGAGAGAGGTTTGTGTCTATTTTAGGCCCTTGAAGATGGTTGAAACAAAACAAAACAACATAACACACACACATGAACACCACCGAAGTGTGTGATAAGTACCTATCATGACAATTGTAAACAAAGAGGCTCCTACCACCAAGAGTTTTTTCCTCTCCCAAGCTTTCCCTGCCAGAGGACCACTCACAGGCCTTCACCTATCAAAAGCCATGAGGGTGCATGGCAAGGTAACAAGACCCCATCATAAAGCAAACCTATTTGTTTAGTCTACAGTGGTTCCAAGAAGATCTGGGGATGGGGCTTTCTTTTCCTATTATCCCTAGCAGTGCTGTTGACTAGGCAATACTTATTTCCAAAAGACAACAAAGGTCACTTCAACACTTAGAAAATGGTTTAGAAAAGTTAGTTTGTCTAGCCATGTAGCAGAAGTCACACCACATGGAATAGGGATAATAACCAGCTCATTCAAAACCCATCGCACCACAAAACTTTGCAAAGAATAGTTTACAAACCAAGCCTTCAACAAAGCAGATGAATCACTGTGCAAGGTCAGGGAGAGGGTACTCCTGAAGCAGGGAAAGGTACTCCTGCAGTTACTCAATCTGACCCCAAATGATTGCCAAATGACTGTCACCCTCTCCATAAGTTCGGCTTCAGCTGCGGCTAATCTTGGTGCAGAGCTTTGCATCGGGTGCAAAACCAATCTTACCAGAGCTGTTGTTCTATCAAGACAACCAAGATGACTGCAGGGGACAGAAGCAAGGAAAAGATAAATGTTTCCTAATGACGATATGCCATATACAAGCACAGCAAAACACAGTAAGCTGTAAGTTGTGATACCTCACACTGGTGATTAATGTACCCGCTCACTTACTCATTTGACTCCAGCAAGTCCATGGCCAGGGGTAACCCTCATTGATGGAGAGACAGGATGGTGGCAGCTGGTTCTTTTCTTTTAACTCTTTCATAATGGTCCTGTTATGCAACCTGCACATTAACTCCTTTTAGCTTTTCTGTGCACATCGGTGCATAATAGGTCTTATTAAGATACGTATATTTGACACTGAAATCGTCCCTGTTTGAGGTCAATACCTAGTTCCATACCAAAGTTTTCATACAAACAGTATCTTCCCTCGAACAAACCAGTAACTTTCCTAGGAATCCTGTATATCAGCAAAAGGTTTTCCACACTTGTATGTACCAGCAAAATGAATGTTTAAAAGTCCATGCTGCACACAGAGATACATGGTGAAGTCTGTGCTTCAGCCTGTGCTAAAGTGTAAGTCTTTGTTAGGCTAAGGAGGTCTAGGGCAGGGCATTAAAAGTACTACGGCTATTTCAGCAGCCCTTGTAACTGGAGTATTGATGCAGAATGGGAACCAGGTGCTGTCCCCTCCTCCCATACCCCTTTACTGCTCAGCAGGCAAAGCACAGGTGTGCCAAGGACAGTGTATGGATAGCAATGCCTCTTGCCTCTCTGCTCCAGCTACAAAGCACACCTCTTTGCCCTTTGCTCTTGTAAAACACACACCTGGCTAGGTGTGTACCCAGAAAAAAGCAAAAACCCTAAATGACTTTGCACAGAGAACACTCATCCAGGAAAGAGTGAAAGACCAACATTAATCTTGTAAATGAACACATGCCACTTTGCCTTCATACTGTAGTATAAAGAAGCTTGTGTAGAACTGAGTCTTCCCCGGGTAAAAGTCGTGGAAAGGCAGGATACTCCCATCAAGTAAGACTGGGAGCTGAAATTCCTGACTTCCAGCGTGAGTGCCTGTGTGCAATTCTGTCTTATATCCACAGGTGTCAGTGAAAGATCAACACTTCTGGGTTTTCTGGAGCAAAAACCACAGAGTTGGATTGAGCCACAGAAGTTTAACATAGCTAAACTACAGGTCTGTAGGCCCACCACCTGGAAAGCGTCCAATTCAAAAAGGACTTCAAAAGACATTTTCCAGGCAAGCTCAGAAAAGACCATTCCTGAAATGAGGAGGGCTGAACAAATCAGGAGAGAAGTTCCCTTATACACCAATCTAAGCCTTTCCTTTGTGCTGTGAAACCCTGTCTGATTTCTCTTTATTCCTCATGACAGACACCTCTAGTTTCTCCATCCCATGGCTCCTTTCATGCACTAACTTCCCAGTGTGATTTGCATTCCCTCCACTGGACCCCACAGGTCCAAGCTCAGCCGTGGATAACTGCTGCCCTCGTTCATGTTTTTCCACGCAACCCCATCAAGCTTCTAGTTAATGAAAAAGATAGAGATTGCCTTCTGGAGCCCTTCTAATTAAGGTTTCCCAAACTGTTACTGCTGCTCTGAGAGCTGCTGAAGGACTGAGGAAGAGGAGATAAGGAGCACCTTAGAGGTGGGTGTTTTGCACTCCTCACTCCCAGCCTGGGCTCACTATATATGTCTGGCCCTTGGGGGCACCAAGACAAGACAGATCTTAAGGAGGACTCTTCATGGCAAAGAGAGGGGTGGATGCTTGCAGCTGTCCTCAGGGGCATGCAGCCAACTAAAAATGCAGCACCCTCTGTGGCATCTGACTAAGCACAATGCTGTGGTACTTGCATCTTTGTGATTTCTATCCATCCAGGCAGGGCACTCCTTCAGAAGCAGATGCAGGATAAAGCAATCCCTTGTGGGAACTACCTGGGACTATTTGAGGATACAGCTGTATCCTGATGCTTGACTCCTATGCAGGAGCCATAGATGTAAAGTGACTCCTCGCTGTGAGAGACAAAAAGGAAAATACTCCTTCCAAGTGGATCACTGCTCTGTATCAGCCTAGCTGTATGAGCAGATGTCTACTGATTTTTCATTTGTGAAAAAGAAAACCTGTGCGACGCAGCCCTTCCCAGGGCAGTGTGCACGCACTCCCCACCACAGCTTCACTGCAGGAAATCCTCTCAGACAGGCAATATGCTGTGATGCTAGATTATCCTCCTTTGTCAAAACAGAGCCACAGACCAAGCTGGGAGATAGCTACATGACTGCTCTGAACATTTGCTCTTGGGAATCTGGAGAAGTCCTGGAAGTGTGGAAGCTGGCAAATATTGCCCCAACCTAAAAGAAGGGCAACAAGGATGACACCAGCAACTACAGGCCTGTCAGCCTCACTTCTGTTCCTGGTAAAATCATGGAAAAAATTGTTCTGGGAGTTATTGAAAAACATCTGAATGGCAATGCAGTGATTGGTCTCAGCCAGCATGGGTTCATGAGGGGAAAGTCTTGCCTGACCAACTTAATTTTGTTCTACAACAAGGTTACCCACCTAGTTGACCAAGGGAAGCCTGTCAACGTGATCTTTTTGGATTTCAGTAAACCTTTTGATACTGTCTCTCACAGTATCCTCCTGAACAATGTGTCCATCACACAGCTGGATAAACACACAGTGCAGTGGGTGAGCAATCAGCTGACAGGACGGGCTCAAAGAGTTCTAGTAAATGAGATTGGGTTGGGCTGGCCACCAGTCACTAGCGGGTTCCACAGGGATCCGGCTTAGGGCCAGCACTCTTCTGTGTCTTTATGAATGACTTAGACTCAGGACTTGAGGAATTGCTTAGTAAGTTTGCTGATGACACAAAATTAGTGGGAGCTGTCGACACTCTTGAGGGCAAAGAGGCTCTGCAGAGGGATCTGGACAAATTGGAGAACTGGGCAGTCACCAACCACATGAAGTTCATCAAGTGCAAGCACCAGGTTTGCACCTGGAACACAGCAACCCTGGCTGTACATACAGACTGAGGACAAGATGCTGGGCAGCAGCTCTGTGGAGAGGGATCTGGGGTTCTGGTTGATGGCGAGTTGAACATGAGTCACATGTCCTGGCAGCCGAGAGGTCAACCGTGTCCTGGGTGCATCCAGCACAGCATTGCCAGCCGGGCAGGGAGGTGATTGTCCCGCTCTGCTCTGCACTGGTGCGGCCTCACCTGGAGCACTGTGTGCAGGTCTGGGCAACACAGGGTAAAAAAAGATATAAAGCTACTGGAGAGGGTCCAGAAGAGGCTATGAAGCTAGTGAAGGGTTTGGAGAAGAAGCTGTATGAGGAGCGGCTGAAGTCACTTGGTTTGTTCAGCCTGGAGGAGACTGAGGGGAGACCTCATGGTGGCTGCAGTTTCCTCACAAGGGGAGGAGGAGGAGGAGCAGGGCTGAGCTCTTCTCTCTGGGACCAGTGACAAAATCCAAGGGAATGGCAGGAGAATGTGCCAGTGTAGGTTCAGGTTGGACATCAGGAAAAGGTTCTTCACCCAGAGGGTGCTGGAGCACTGAAACAGGCTCCCCAGGGAGGTGTCACAGCCCCAAGCCTGACAGTGTTCATGAAGAGACTGGACAATGCCCTCAGACACATGGTATTGAACTGTGGGGATGTCATATACAGGGACACAAGCTGGAGTTGATGATCCTGGTGGATCCCTTCCAACTCAGGACATTCTATGATTCTGTGATTTCACACCAGAGCTGTGAGTTTCCCTGGCTTTGGCTGAGGGCAGTGCTGGGCACTGCTGCTGAGGCTGGCACAACCCCAGCCAGGCCAGGGCACCAGGGACCTGCTTGCTCTGCTGCTGCTCCTGGGACAGGTGCTCCCAGCTGTGGGGTGAGGCTGGGGGGCTTTTCCTGGGAACCCTCTGGCCAGCATGTCTAAAAAAGATGACCCAGTACGGCTCTTTCAGATAGCAAGGAGCTAGGCTTGCTGCGCCTGCAAGTCAGTGCCCCCTCAAAGGATTCATCATTTCAGTTCTGGAAAGAGTAAATAAAACTTGTGAGCATCCCCACCCATCAAACAAAGGCTCTCACTTCTGTTAGATGTTATTCTCCTTGATTTTACTTTTATTATCCAAGATCAAAAAATAATGTAATTCATTAAGATTTGAGAATTAAGATGGAACTGAGATGGAGGTTACCAGTTACCAGGAAAAAAATTATGCACTTGATCATTTCTGAAGTGTGACGTTTCTCGTTCACAGAAGAAGGAGATAAAGTGCAATGCTTCAGCTGCATAGATCACTTAGAGAAATGGGAAGAAGATGATCCTATGGAAGAACATGGGAAATTATTCCCTGAGTGAAAGATATAGTATATCAAGAAAATTTCCTGCTGTGCAATAAAAGTTATTACAAAATCTTGCATTGTTTTCTAAATACCACTACAATATATGAATGTATATAAATAATCATATATGACTATACGTAAACATATTTATATATATAAATATTATGTCCCTGTGAAAACCCTTTTTTCCTTAAAAATTAATTATTAGATGCTGAAGTATGATACAAATTCCCAAACAAAAATGAGCATTCATGAAATAGTTTAATTTTAATGTCAAGTATAATCAGATGTACAACTACATTATGCTAACTGCTGTGTCTTTTGAAAACATCACTTCCAAATGCTCAAAAATATTTTGGATTACACTAGAAGAACAGATGAACCAACATTACAGTCTGCAAAGATTTACAGTAGTCTGCACTATTTGCTGTCAATGAAGCAGCTTCATGCTTTGCAATTTATAAATGTAGTTTTGATTACAACAAATCTCTCCAGTTGCCATTCTCCATCATAATCTGTAGAGCACCTACAGAGTATTCAAGGCAAAAGTCTCTTCTGTTTTTATCATGTCCCATCCAGAATGCAGGGGCGTGACAAATTAATCGATCGGTCTTCTTGGCTGGAAATGAGTATACACAATATTTAAGGTCCATAAACAAAGACTTCGTTTTGCAGCTCCACCCAACTGGTAAATGGTTTAGTAGCAAAGAGATTAACCTTACTTAGGCTCAACTGGTAAACTGTTTAATGGCAGGTTTGCAGCACATGTGGGGTGTTACACCTGACATTATTTATTAAAATAAAAGCAAAATAATAGGAAGCGGGGGGCGGGGGGGGGAGGGCGCGGTGTGCGGGGAGGAAAGACAGGCAGAGATTTCACCACCCTTCTGGCTCCCATGATGAGAATGATGGTGTTTGTGGTCTGAACCCGGTGATGTGCGGCATCCCCTAGTACCTGGTTTGGTTCTCACAATGAGAAGGGTGGGCAGAGCAGCCCTCAGGATGGTGGCCGCGCTGCCACTGCTTGTGTAGGTGGGCTTCTTATTAATCCTCTGGATCACCTGCTTGCATAATCTTTGGTCTTTTGTGCAGGTGCCACTGGTGGAGTGACTGCAAAAGGCTGAGGAGTCACAAGGGGTCTCAGGTGGTCTTGCGTCTTCTCCCCTAGAGCCATATGGTCCTATCAGCACATGGAACTGTGTGTCATTCGGCAGCAGGACTTTTGTCTGCAGCTTGTCAGCTTGTCGTTGGTGTGTAGATCACCACTTGCCTTGTCATGATGTCCCATCTCCTGCTCCTTTCTCCCGTGGCTCAGTGTCGCAGAAGTGTTTTTGCCACAGTGTTTGAGACTTTACCGTTTCAGTCTCTCATGGTTTCTGAAGCCACAACTATTCTACTGTGTTGTCCCCTTGAGTGAATTTGGGATTTGGTAATCTTTTTAAATTTGTAGGAAAAAATTTTCATTAAAACTAACTCAATTCTTGTTAGTCTTGCAGACTACCCCTGTCATGTGGAAATGGATATTGGGTGCTCAGATTTATGTTAAGACAGTGAAACAGGACCCTTGTAACATCAAATGTGATGGAAGAGGGAAGAATTAGCAGCAAAGTCATTTTACTTCAATTCTATGCTAAAGAAAACTTTCCAAATCTGCACTCTGCTTCAGAGGTCCGTGAACAAATATGTGGTGCACCACCTAAATCAGTATGATGTAGCCAGTGACAGCTCCCATCTATCTACCTAAGGTTTTTTCTGAGCCCTGCCTCCCTGGTCCTTCGCAATGTTGAGGTCTGAATCTCCAAATAGTGTCCACCTGTGTGCAGACAGTGAGCTGAGCCATGGAGCAACAGAAACAAATTTTGCAAGAGCTGTTAAGTACTGTGCAGCATCATTTGTTGAAAGGATGACGTGTTGGATTTTCACATTTTGCTTCAAGATGTTTGCTAAAGGTCTTCTGGACTCTGCACTTAATCAGAGGAGGTTTCTTTTGAAGTAAAGACCAAGTTAGGATCTATGGATTGTCTGTATACAGGGGAAACAAATAGTAGAGAATCTGTCAGCTACTGCTTGCTTTGGCAACCCATTGAATATAAACCAATCCCACAGCAGGCAAATATCACCTCTGTGTAGACAGGAGGCATGTAAGCAAAATAAATTCTTTTGCGACAACACAGTGTGATTTATTTTGCATTCATGTTTTGGAAGATTGTCAATACATGTATATCAGTTGCATTCTACATATTATACGTATTTGCTTTTGGATACAAAAGAAACTAAGTTCAAGTAACTTTCTGCTGTGATCAGCTTCTAGTGTGTCTTTTTTTTTCCTGATATTATGTTTATTTGAAGGTAGTGGTTTTATGGATATACGTCTGTGGATGTCTGCCAGAAGAGATCATACACAATGACTTTGCACTGAGTTGCTGCACACTGGTACTGATACACGTGCTCAGAGATGAAAACGCAGAGATAAATTTGCTGCAGGAGTACTGCCCAGAGATTTTCTCTAGCAGCCTCCTGTAAATGCAATAACGATTATTACCACCTTCTGGAAATACTCAAATTATCTGGCGTATATGTATCAGACAGAGGCTTTTTGCTATTTTTGAAAGCAATGGAAGTACATTTTAGAGCTCTGAAAACATAATAGCTCAGGGTACCAAAACAGAAAAGAGAGCAATAAAAATTCCTGTTGCCAGCTTATGAACAGATATATTTGTCCACAGTAGAAACTGACCAACTTGTGCATCTCCTTTTTGCTGAAAGTGTCCTACAGTGCTTATTCCTGGTGAAACGGCCTTGTCCTTTGCACTATGGCATAAGTAAATCAACTCTTGCCTGAAATCCTTCAGAAAAGGAGCTCTCTAGTGTCACCTCTTGGTGAAGCATGGGAAGAGCCACTGATCACCTACAGGCTTCATTGTCCTCATCTTGAAAATAGGAAGAATAATACAGTACGTTTTCATCTGAGATCACACATTACTGTGGGGTTATCTGGCAGTTTGTATGCTACATACCTCTTTACAGGTGTAAAGCTATGTTTCCCTTATTTCAGCTGTTCAGAAATATCAGAACAGCCCACACACCATTACTTGGGTTGGATTACCCAGTTTCATGGTCAGCTGTGCCACAGGTGTGGACAATGCAGCTGGCCCTGCACGGAACCGATGATGTGCATCAGGACAGAGGCACCTGGCAGAGCCACTGCTCGCAACAGCCAGCATGGCAAGTCCTGCCTGACCAAGGTAGTGGTCTTCTACAATGGAGACACTATACAAGTGGACAAAGGAACAGTGATAGATGTCATCTATCTAGACTTCTGTAAGGTCTTTTACATAATCCCCTACAATATCCTTCTCTCTAAATTGGAGAGATATGGATTTGGGGGGTTGACTCTTCAGTGGATAAGGAATTGTTTGGATGGTCACATCCAGAGGGTAGTAGTCAATGGCTCACTGCTCAGATGGAGATCAGTAACAAGTGTCCCCTGGAGGTCTGTATTGGGGCCAGTAATGTTAATATATTCATTGATGACATAGACAGTGGGGTTGAGTGCACCCTCAGCAGGACTGTAGGTGACAACAAGCTAAGTGTGGTTGATATACCTGAGGGATGGGATGGAATCCAGAAGGACCTGGACAAGCTTGAGAAGTGGGCCCATGCAAACCTCATGAAATTCAACAAGACCAGGTGCAAGGTCCTGCACATCAGTCAAAGCAACCCCTGTTATCAATACAGGCTTGGGGATGAAGAGATAGAGAGCAGCTGTGTGGAGAAGGATTTGGGGGTACTGGTGGATGAAAAGCTGGACATGAGCTGGCAATATGTACTTGCAGCCCCAAAAGCCAACCAGTAGGTTGAGGGATGCAATCTGCCCCTCTACTTTGCTCTGGTGAGGCCCCACCTGGAGTTCTGCATCTAGTTCTGGAGCCTTCAGTACAGGAAAGACATGGACATGTTGGAGAGGGTCTAGAGAAGGCCACAAAATGATCAGAGGAATGGAACAGCTCTCCTGTGAGGACAGGCTGAGAGAGTTGGGGTTGTTCAGCCTAGAGAGGAGAAGGCTCCAGTGACACCTTATTGCAGCCTTTCAGTACTTAAGAGGGGCCTAAAAGAAAGATAAGGACAGACTTTTTAACAGGGCCTGTTGCAATAGGACAAGGGCTAATTGTTTTAAATTAAAAGAGGCGATATTCGGGTTAGACATGAGGAAGAAATTTCTTACAGTGAGGGTGGTGAAATACTGGAATGGGCTGTCCAGATAGGTGGTAGATGCTACATCCCCGGAGACATCCAAGGCGAGGCTGGACATCTGAGCAACCTGATCTAGTTGAAAATGTCCTTGCTCATTGTGGGAGGGTTGAACTCGGTGACTTTTGAAGGCGCTTTCCAAGACAAACCATTCTATGGTTCTTTGAAAGGACAGTGAAGTCTCCGGAGCTCTGTCCACTCCAGGAGGCAGTTTGGGCAGGGACCTCCCTGTCAAGTCCACCACTCTGCTTCAGTCACCATTTCATGGTGAGCAACCAGCTTTTTCAACCATGTCATGCCCCATGTGATTTCATGCTGTGATTTCCTGGAGGTCCAGCCACCTCACCAGTGTTTCCAGAAGCAGATCAGAGAGGGGAGCCCCCACACTGGTCCAGGCAGCATCATAACCCATGTACTTTCCTGGCATACCACTGTTCCACCCAATGGGAAAAAGGGCTGGGGGATTTTTAATTGAAACAACAGTGCCAGTTAGGAAGGTATTTGGGGCAAGAAACATCTGTGAGCTTTGACATACATTGTATAACCACACCCAGGGCTGTAAATACTGTTGCTTGCTTTGTTTGCCTCATGAATGTGCAGGGGACAAAGACAAGGTGCCCCAGCAGCAAGCTACTATGCAGGTCTGGGCAGTGCTCAGAGAGTTTACAGAATATTTATGGTTTTCTGTGAGAAGTGCAAGGCTTGTGTAGGAAAATATCACAAATGTGAAGTCTGGAAGTCCGGGCTGTGCTGTGAACAGATCTGTAAAATAATCCAGCACTGGTGTTTCATTGTCATTATCAAAACTCCGGTGGCAGGGCAAGGCTGTGCTATTAATGATGTGGGATGTATGCAGGAATGTGGAGCATGTACCCCAAACTATGTTTTTGCCCTGCAGTTAGGACGAGTTGCCCATTGAGATGCAGAACAAGGGGTAAAGAAAGAAAGATCAGAACAGGAAAAAGGAGTTTAAAGAGTGCACGTCTCATTGCCTTAATTTAGCTGCTTATGGACACGAAATTTCAGAGCTACACTTTCCTAGCAGATAGCACAACAGACTATGCTGGCTACTTCATTGCTAGTCAGATTCTGAAGGAAAAGATGGATGTGCAATTTATCACCCAAGGTGATGAACTCATATGCACAGGAGTCACCAGCCTAATTATATAATTTGTTGACTCTAATTTTTTTTACCACAGCATTCCTCAAGCTTTGGGTATCAAGGTCTGACCGTTTTTTCAACACTGCTGAGTATCAAAGTCATGCAGGGCCTCTTCCATCACCACAACATTACAGGGGTGGATGGCATGATACTTGAAGAGAAAAAGCTGTTCTCAGCATGACACACAGCTAGTTACGAGATTTCTGACTTGCATTAAAAAAACGAGTTACAATTGCTAGCACAATGTAACAATGCTGAGGGAGGCCTGCAGATCATACAGGAATGAGATTATGGTGATGAGCCATCACACACTCTGAGAAAGAGGACAATGGAAAGTTGGAGGTTTATCACCACAGACATCCCTTTCCATATACCTTGCTGGCCTCTGTTTGCGCATCCATGTAGAGGTTTATGTGCATTAAACCGAAGGCTGCAGCACTCCTTCCTCCAGGGTCATCTGTCTGCATTGCAAAGCAGCCTCCAATGAAAAGATAAATTACTATGATTTTACTAGCCTCTATCCCTTCATCAACAAAACAAAACTATACCCTTTTGTGTACCCTGAAGCTGTTTCTGAGAATTTTGACATGTTGATGGCCTATTTCAGGATGGTCAAAGCAAGAATCTACCCACCTCATGGGCTGTTTTTCCTCTGACAGTCAAAGGCAAGCCATCTTGTCCCTTATGCTACTCTTGTGCTGAAACCTGTCATGCTCCCTGCACACAGTGAAGAAGAGAGAGCATATATGGGCACCTCGTGTTCCCAGGAACTGAAAAAGGCTCCACAGGATGGCTACAGGCAGATTTTTTCAAGGATTTTTTGTGGAGAGGTAGGAGCCTCTTTCCAAATTCCGTAAAACTGCATCTCTGACAGAAGCAGGAAACATCAGGCTATGCAGCCTGGCACACAGATGATAATAAAAAAGCTAAATATGTTGAAGATTACAGGCAGAAAGATGTTCATTTGTGGACTGAAGATTATTAGGAAAAACCCTGCCAAATGCCACATTGCAAAACTGTTTTTAAATTCTCAGGGGGTGGGAAAGAGAACTGGATGTTTACCTCCTTTCTCTGGCTTATGATGTGTGCTCCTGTCATTTTTTTGATGAGGGAGTGATCCTTCACATGGATGCTGACCATATGAATAAGACGTGTGTACTCTCTCACACAAAATCTGTTCTCAAAATCAGGCTGCAGGGGTTTTGCTGGTATTTGCTCATTACCGTGTGGCCCACATACAGACCCACAAAATTTGTGTCATATAGTTGAAAGGGTTCTTAATATAATTGTAGCTAAAAGTATCATAATTTACACACCAAATAAAAACAAAGCCAGGCAGCTGTCCCAGAAACAAATTTTTCCTGGTTGCTGATACAACTGCTGGACTTTCATGCCCCCCTGGTCCATACCCTGCAGTCAAGAGGCAAAGGTAGCGCCTCCACTACCACCCAGCCTCCCCATCTGACTTTTACTTGAAATATAATTTGCAATTCAGGTGTCTATTAACTGGCTCTTCTGGTTGATGTGATCCTTTTGCGGTATACCTTTGGGTCTTATTCAAAATAAATAGTTCACTACTGGGCCCACACCCAGCCAGTAGAGCCAAGATGCATAACTCAACTCACCGTTTTCTCTAAAATCCCATTTCAGATTCAGTCTGTAAGAAATGGGTGGGATACAGCCCAATGAGATCCAACTGCAGCACTGGTCAGCTCCAGTCCCAATGCTCTGTGGATTCAAAAGCCTGCAAATTAATTTTTCATCATTTCTCTTACAAGGATCTAAGTAGAGCCTAGATCCCATGGGGACCTTCAGGTTATTATAATAATAGAGAGAAATTTTCTTTTGTACAGCCCCAAGTTGGGTGGGAGTGTTGATCTGTTTGAGGGTAGAAAGGTTCTACAGAGGGATCTGGACTGGCTGGATCATTGGACTGAGGCCAGTTGTATGAGGTTCAACAAGGCCAAGTGCCAGGTCCTGCACTTGGGTCACAACAACCCCAGGCAGCACTACTGACTTGGGGAAGAGTGACTGAAAAGCTGCCTGGCAGAGAGGGATCTGGGGGTGTTGATTGACAGTCAGGGGAACATGAGCCAGCAGTGTGTCCAGGTGGCCAAGAAGGCCAACAGCATCCTGGCTTCTATCAGGAATAGTGTGGCCATAGCGTGGGAGGTGATCAGACCCCTGTACTCAGTACTGGTGAGGCCTCACCTCAAATCCTGTGTTCAGTTTTGAGCTTCTCATCATAAGAAAAATATTGAGGTTCTATAGGAAGTTCAGAGGCGGGCAACAAAGCCGGTGAGGGGTCTGGAGCACAATTCTGATGAGAAGCAACAAAGGGAACTGGGGCTGTTTGGCCTGGGGAAAAGGAGGCTGAGGGGAGACCTTATCGCTGTCTACAACTACCTGAAAGGAGGTTGTAGTGTGGAGGGTGTTGTTTTTTTCTCCCAAGTAACAAGTGATAGGACGAGAGGAAACAGCCTCAAGTTATACTGAGAAGGGTTCAGATTGGATATTAGGAACAGTTTCTTCATGGAAAGGATTTTCAGGCACCGAAACAGGCTGTCCAGGGAAGTGGTTAAGTCACCATCCCTGGTAGTGTTTAAGAGATGTGTAGATGAGGTTCTTAAGGACATGGTTTAGTACTAGAGTTAGGTTAACGGTTGTACTCAATGATCTTGAGGGTCTCTTCCAACCAAACTGATTCTGTGATTCTATACAGGGCCTGAGCCAAAGCCTACTTAGCAAGAGTCTTTCCTTCCATTTCAGATATTTAAAAAACAGCATCCCCAAGCACATCCCAAGCAACTGTGATACTGTGAATCATACACTTTCAATGTATCACTAACATCTGTTTTGTTTCATACTAAGGAACTTGGCCAACAGAGCACTAACAGGAGCTTTACTAGCTAGAATATACAGGAAGTCGTGCACAGAGGGGAAAGGAAAAAAAAAAAAAAAAGAAAAAATAAATCAAAAATCTACCATGTAGCACAAAAGCTGGTGGTTTTCCTGTACCACTGCAAGATTACTTACTTTCATCAAGTAAATATGCAAATAGAGCACAAGAGAGCCTTAACATTAAAGTTGTCACTAGCAGTTCAGATGTTTTGATTTACGTCAAAGGAGAAAGCTCCCACAGTGAGATCACAGGCTGCACAGTCCAAAGCCTTGCTTTGTTATTGCACAGCTTGGGGGGAGAATGCAGGAAATCATTAAAGTTGCATTACAAGAAAATAACAACACACAATGTAATCATCTTAGAAACATAGAATCATAGACTGGTTTGGGTTGGAAGGGACCCTAAAGACCATCTAGTTTCAAGCCCCCTGCCATGGGCGGGGACACCTTCCTCTAAATCAGGTTGTTAAAAGCCCCATCCAATCTGTCCTTGAACACTTCCAGGCCTGGGAAATCCACAGCTTCTCTGGGCAATCTGTTCCACTGCCTCGCCACCCCCTAGTGAAGAATTTCTTCCTTATGTGTAATACAAAACTACCCTCTTTTATTTAAAGTCATTAGCCCTTGTCCTATCACTGTATGCCCTTGTAAATTCCCTCTCCATCTTTCTTGTAGGGTGCCTTTAGGTGCTGAAAGGCTGCTATAAGGTCTTCCCAGAGCCTTCTGTTCTCCAGGCTGAACAACCCAAACACTTTCACCCTGTCTTCATAGGAGAGGTGCTCCAGCCCTCTGGTCATCTTTGTAACCCTTCTCTGGATTCACTACAACAGGCCCACATCATTCTTATGTTCGGGGCCCCAGAGCTGGATGGAAAACTCAAGGTAGGGTCTCACCAGAGAGGAGTAGAGGGAGAGAATCACCTCCCTTGATCTACTGGTCACACTTGATGTACTTCAGGATACAGTTGGCTTTCTGGGCTGCAAAAGCACATCACCTGGTCATGTTGAGCTTCTCATCAACTAACACCCCCAAGTACTTCTCCACAGGGATGCTTTCAATCCATACTCCATCCAGGCTGTATTTGTGCTTGGCATTGCCCCAACTGACGTGCGGGACTTTGCCCTTGGCCTTACTGATCTTCATGTTTTCTCACTCAGAACATTCCCCAACACTAGGTCTGAGCAATGACTGACTGTCCTCTGTGTGCTCCAGTTACTTGTTTACGCCTGCTGTGTCAGTGTCTGCATGAGCCAGAGCTGGGAACACATTTGGATGAAAACTTAAGCAAAAAGGTTATTCTGAGTGCGATCCATTCCCCAGCCTGCCCTGGGGAAGACCTGCAGGAGTGCTGGTGCTGGCACTGCTGCGGGCAGCATAGGTCAGTGGTGGTGGCAGCTAATGCCCATGTTGCCACTGGAAAGATGTTTGTGAAACCAGACCATCACACTTGGCAGCATAGCAGCTTCATTAGATATTTTTTAGCTGGCTTAGCTCATGAATTAGTTTCTTTTTTGCATGAATAGGTGTGCTAACATGCTGGAGAAGGTGATGAGGGGCAGGAGCAGAAATGGGCAGCCAGAGAAACAGGAAGCAGCAACTCTTCAAAACACCTCTGCAACCACAGGCAAACCTAGCCAAAAAAATCTTCCTAACCTTGGCTGAAGTGCAGATTTTTTTTTTCATAGCTTGCAATGCAACTCCAAAATGCCTAAACATTATCAACTGCAAAATGAGTATTCACATTTTTCTTTTACCTCATTGAGATCTCTGTGTTAAAATATTTTTTGCACCTTTTATTCCTCATGGAAGGGTATTTTTCCTTTACCTAGAATGCAAATGCTATCTGGTGCTCACTCAAATTTGAAGAGTATTTTATCACCTTTGCTCCGAAGACTTAAATAGCTCAGAATAGAAAACTTGCACTTTTTGGCAATTTTTTACAAGACCTAGTGCATATGTATTGTGCCCGGTGTGCAAAAATTTGGTCAGCACGTAATTTTCTAATTTCTTCATATCCTTCATACTTTCAGAACCAGGAGAAATAGAAAAATAATTTTTAAAATTCCCAAAATTGCCACTTGTTTGTGACTTCAAAATATACAGTATTAGGTGGAGTTTTAGTGCTGAGACTGTACTGAGCAATTTACCTCTTCACTCTGATTTTGTAGTTCACACAATAAATTGAACAGTTTTATACAATTGGCTGTGATGATG
The DNA here is from genome assembly GCF_036013475.1 of Columba livia. Lineage (NCBI taxonomy): Eukaryota > Metazoa > Chordata > Aves > Columbiformes > Columbidae > Columba > Columba livia. The sequence continues at coordinate 13,523,470 of NC_088642.1, read as the reverse complement.
GCAAACTTTTCTGGTGGGATTAGCTATTTAAGAAATGCTACATAACTCACTTGTTTTAATGCATTTTATGTTTGAGTTAGTTTGATGTGTATTTCTGTATTTCTTTCCATTGTGGATGGAGAGCTTGCAACCATGTGTTCATATCCTTGCTCTCAAATTTGGCCTTACACCAAAACAGGATTTTCGAGAACACTGGCTCATAGAACCTAAGCATTTACTGGATGACGGCAACCTTCTGCAGGTATGCTTTAGATAGTAAAGATAGATACGGGTCTGTTCTTCAGCAATGAACTAAAGTATTGACCAATGGAATTATTTAGGGGAGTGAAATGTTATTTAAAATTTGAAATTTTCATACAATCTTATGCCCTTTCCTCCCCTTCATCCAAATCTCAGATCTGTGTAGGAGTCTTCCAGCTTACGTGCAGACATTGTTCGTTTAAGTATAACAAGTAATTTCAAAGAGCTCTCAGTTTCCTCTTAAAAACACTGGGTATTTTTTTTCAGCAAATACTACCATTTACTGAATAACATGGGTATGAAGAATAACAGCAGAGTTAAAATGCTGCTTATCAGAAAATAACTCTCCATATCACGAGGTGTTTTGTACCTGAAAATTAAAAGAAAAGAGCCAAGTTTCCAACAGCCAAATCCTGTAAAGATCGTGGGTGCACTTCCTTGTGCGAACATGTTCTCCGTCATGCTTTTCATTACACTGATAATTTGTTGATTGACTTTGCTGGCCTCAGTATTTCCAGAGGAAATGATCCAGAAGAAAGCCAGAAAATGAGATTAAATAAAGCTCAAGGCAAAGCAAATTGCAAAGGAAGGAGGTACTGAAGTGTAACTCAAGAACAAGAGACCATACCAACTTTGGGTAATATGTAGAGTCAAACAGCATTCCATTTTCCAGTAAGCACAAACAGGACCTGTAGAGTTTGGGAAAGTGAGATTTCAAGCAGACAGGATGGAGTCAACTAGAAAGGCGGAAAATAGTGAAAAAAGTTGAAAAATACAAGTGCTGGATACTGTCTCCCTCTAAAATGTAGTCTATTTTCATCAAGAAATTACATACTATAAAGAAGGAATAGTCTGCAGTGTTTCCAAAGTGAGGTGGTTCATAATAAGCTAGCTGATCAGCTTAAAAATAATAAACCTGCTTATGCATACTGCTTGACACTAAGGGAAAGGTGACACAACATAATGTAATGTGTCTAAGATTTGTTTGAATAGTTCAGTTAATGACGGTGGACAGCAGATTCTTACATTACATGATTTTGAAGAAATAAAATGTGACATCCTGCGACCATCATAAATTTGGAAAAATATTGCCAGCTACCTTTCTGCACCAACAAACATCAGTCCTTGTGTCAAAAATCCTTGTGCTAAATGATAGAGTGCTGTTAGAGAAGGGCTTGCTTCTGAAAAGGAGACTGATATGAGTTAAATATCATCTTGTATCTCATAGTTGCCATGACAAATAATGGCAATTATGTTCAAAGAACTAGGTGATAGATGGCTGCCTTCTACATAATGCCAAAGAAAGGAAGGACTTAGACCAGAAGACACCTGTGGAATCACCTAATCCAGGCTTCTGCTCCAGGCAGGGCTAACTGCAAAGCTCAATTAGGTGCCAAATTTTGAAATCTGAAAGGGTGAAGACTGCACAGCCTCGGCCCCAGACCTGCACCACTCTAATGCTTCCTTATTGCAGCTTTTACCTATTTGCTTTGTTTTTCTTCTACTGTTTCACTTCTGAGAAGAGTTTGGCTCTCTCTTCTCAATAGGCTCCCTCCAGGTCATGGAAGGTTGATTTGTTTTCCCTGCCTCATCCCCCTCTCATGGGGCTGAACCAGCACTCCTCCCCGAGACTTTTCTCATACATCACATGCTCCAGATACAGTATTTGCGTCATCCTTGCCTGGACTCATTGGTATCTGTTTTATAATGGGGAGCTAAAAGTGGACACTTTACTGCTGTTAAACTTGAAATTTGCCAGTTTCAAATAACAATGCAGCAGCAATAAAGAAAGGAGTTGTCTTTGCAAAGAGGTTTAGGTAAGAGGCAGGAAAAGCTGAGAGAAGATGCTGACAAAGAACAGGGGGAATAAAGAAAGTGAGTGAGAATGAGAGGCAGTGAGCAACATTTCAGTCTGAGAAATAAAAAGCCCTACCCAGAATGTTTAGATAAACTATTTTTCCTGGGTATGATCACAAAGCACACAGCTGACAAACAGTGTTCTGCCCCTTTTACCACCCCAGGTGCCTGTTTCTAGCTGCTCCTTCACTTGGGTCCAGGAGCGGAGCAGCTACAAGGTGAATGGGATCAGAGGAGAAAAGAAAAGAGGAAAAAATTAGTTCCCTTCTCTGGTTTTCACGGTGACCATTTGAACATGAGTGCTGGATCAAACAGGAAAGGAGGAAAAAAGGGTCTGGGAAGGACACAAGGCAATGACTGTGAGCTAAGAGGTTGGCACATGATCTCTTGGGTAGTGGTTTGTGCTGACTGAAGAGCTATAACATTATTGTGGAAGCTAACTTCAGCACAGTGTTCAATAGAAGCTGAGGAGTGAATACACAAGACTGTAATTCTGCTTCTCCTTCAAGGTAAGACTATTGAAGATTTTTAAGAATTTAGATCCCTGAAAAATCCAGGGGCTAAATCTGGACAGAAGAAACAGTCCTGGCTATATGCAGTAAGAAAAATACAAAGACAGTGTTCAAAAGCTGTACTACAGCTCCAAAGCTCTACTTTCAATAGCTTTTGGTGTGCTTCATACAAATGAATGGATTCAATGATTGGAATGTGATAGTAAAGGCAACAGGTATCAGGAGCATGGGATATCCTACTTATGAGACAGAGCGTGGATCAGGAGGATAGAAACAGTGGCCAGTGATGAGTGCTATCTGGGATTGTCGTGTGGGAAGAGGGAGCTGGGCAGGCAGCTGCCAGTGAGCTGTCTGGCAAAAAGAAGCATTTGCTGTCAAACTAGTGCAAAGTGTCCTGCAGGTGTATGGCTACAGGCTCACATTTTTCCTTTCTCCAGAGAAAAAACGATCAACAACAGAAGTGAATGAACCTTGTGGGTCCCTCCTAACTCAGGACACTCTAATTAAATTGCTGACACAATGAACTAGAGACAGGCTCACGTTAAACTTTGCAAGTAAAATACCTCTGAAAAGCCTTTCATACCTTTCTGCTTTGGAGGCAACAGGCTGGGAAGGAAGGAGAAAAGCAGACACGACTTATCTCAAAGACAACACCATTGTTTCAGTTAGAGTGTGTTATATGAGTTCACAGGTTCATCTGTTAATATCAATTAAGTTAACTTCTTAATCTTTACAGGGTTTTTATTATGAAAACCTGTTTACACTAATTGTCTTGGGAATACCAGACAAGGAATCTAGTCACTGCAAATGCACATTCCCTGACTTTCAGTCCCTTTCTATTAACCTGTTTTGATAGCTGTTACTTTTTTTTCCCTCCTAACTGTGAAGTGAATCAAGAATATCCCTCTTCTAAGTATAGTTGTTTCCAGGCTAAGTTTCTTCCTGGCTATTTTGAATACCTTTTTTCTTGTGCTTCCATTGGTCATCATTTTAATAGTTCTTTTTTCCCCACCTTGGTGTTCACTTGTTGATGTGTTTGTAGACAATAACCATATTGTTTCTCACCTTTCGTCTTTCCAACAACAACATGCCCAGCACTTTCAATTACCTCCTGCACAATGGGCTGTTGATTCACCTTAATAGCACTTCTGTGCATCTGCTACAGGCTCAAAGGATCCTCAGCCAGGATGACGTAAGTTGTGCATGGCACCATTGCCTTTGAGTATTGACATTAATGCTTCTCTATCCTTGCAGAAGAGATCCTTCCTGAATCCTTCTATGGTCCTATCTGTGTCTGATATGGTTGTGTCACCAAGCCATGATTGTCATCAGCAGTACTGCAAGTTTATTCCTTTCTCTATTGTGAAGCCATAAATGTTATCTGTGAAGTGTTTATCTTCCTCTGTGTAGTGCTGTTGGTTCCTAGGAACTTGAGTCAGTTTGGTGCAACATACATTCCCCGCCTCCTCTGATCTGTACTAAGAGCATGTTTGATACTGTTTGCATTTAGTCTTCTGTTTCTCTTAAGTCATAAGTTCAAGGTGGACATGCTCTTTGACTCATCCAGACTTTGCTTTTTGTTGAGCTGTTTTCCAAAGCAAAAGTCGCTTTTCCTTTATTTCCCTTTTCTTTCCAATTTCTGTTAACTTGCTACTGTTTTTCCTGTGCCTTTCCTTCCTCATGTTTTCAACCAAAAGCAGTGGCTTTCTTGACTGCATTTTGTGTGCCATCATATCATCCATCAACATCAAATACCTTAAAGACCTGTGCAAAACAAAAATCTGTGTTAGACCCTATAGTCTCACTAGTACTGACCATGTCTCCAGCATCACCAACAGCTCTTATTCTACTCAGATTTTCTAGTACCAGCCCCATCACCTGTACTGTTTGAAATCTCCCTAGACTTTATACCTCAAAGAATAAAGGGGCGCTTTACTACATTCTTCCACTGTGGCTATAAATCCCAGCAAGGGATAAACAGTGGGGTGCTGGACCATAAGCACCGTTTCTACCTCCTCTATGAAGCCATCAAGACCAAACTGATAGCAACTGGAGCTGTTGATGCATTTGAACCTCCCTGCTGCTGCAGATCAGGCTGCATCTTAGGTATACATAGATCAATCTGTATCATCTCCTTGACCAGAAGTAGTGTTCCATCTGTTTCTCCACATCTGGTGGAAGGGATTAGTCAGTGACTTTAAAAAAGGTCCATACCTTTCTTGTAGACCATTGCTGACCAACCTAACAGATGCCTCTTCTGAGACGGGAAGTGCCCGTTAGTCTTTCCTCAGTGTAAGGTTGCTGATCTACAGAGAAGTCTGAGTTTGCATGTCCATTCTGTGGAGCTGGAGGTGTTCCTGTGTCATATAAGGGAGGGTATCCTCAAATCATGACAACCAATATCAGTACTGTTTGCTGTATCAGCCTGCAAGGAGAACAGAGATCCTTTCCAGAGGTATGAAGTTAGTCAGTTTTTGCGATTGGACTGTCAACATCTACAAGCACCTACTGGTGGTGCATTTCAGATCTTGCAGTCCTAACAGACATTTGTCATTGAATCATCAGGAGTACATCAGCCTCCTGTAATCCTTTTTCCCATACAACAGCCATCTAGATGTAGGCCTCCTTGCTTCACGCATTGATGACGAGTGTCGTGTAGCTACTCCCTGCCAGTATCAGCAGCTCTGGCTTCTGAACTGAAAATCGAAGAGCACTAGGGCTCTGCTGACACTCTGCTGATGTTGCTAGGTCCACCCACCAAAATGCAGACCTTCATCTTTTATCTCTGCCTGCTAGGATTCTCCACGTTATTCTGGCTTCTTTTCTTTCTTCTGAATATGGTTGACAAATTCTCCCTCAAGCATGCCTGTTCATTTGCACAAAAGTGTGAAAACTTTACATGGTGTAAGCTGTATACATGCTACAGGCTGTAGCTTTTTTGCACATTTCCCCAATCATGCACTGCATTAACTGTTGCTTATGCCACTGTGCTTATCACAGAATCACAGAATATTAGGGATTGAAAGGGACCTTGAACGATCGTCTATTCCAACGTCCCTGCTGGAGCTGGAGCACCCAGATGAGGTTACACAGGAATGTGTCCAGGCAGGCTTTGGATGTCTGCAGAGAAGGAGACTCCACAAGCTCCCTGGGCAGCCTGTTCCAGTGTCTGTCACCCTGAAAGAAGCTTCTTCTCATATTTAAGTAGAGTCTCCTGTGTTCCAGTTTATACCCATTGCCCCTTGTCCTATCATTGTTTGTCACCGAGAAGAGCCTGGCTCCGTCCTTGTGACACTCACCCTTTATATATTTATAAACATTAATAAGGTCACCACTCAGTCTCCTCCAAGCTCAAGAGCCCCAGCTCCCTCAGCGTTTCCTCATAAGGAAGATGCTCCACTCCCTTCATCATCTTTGTGGCTCTGCGTTGAACTCCCTCAAGCGGTTCCCTGTCTCTTTTTTTGTTTGGTTTTGTATTTTTGCATATTTTCCACCTCCCTTACTTGCTTTGGCCAACCAGTTAGGCTGCCAGTGCTGAAAAAGAAAATGCTTCTTTATAAACCTGACTGCATAAATGACGAACTGTTGAGGCTTCCTCAAGATCTAAATAAAGCATTTGGTTCAAAACAGAGAGGGTAAACCATTGCAAACAAGAGCACATGTTAAAGTATGCACTGTGGTTACAGAAACAAATTCAGATATTAGTCAGTGATGACAGCACCATCACTCTTGAAAATAATTGGTAAAAATTATTTTAAGATGCTGATACCTGGAACCATTTGTGATTTTTTTCATGTAAGGGACTTTGCATCTTTCCCACTTAAAATTCTGAAAAGTTACACTTGCAACAGTTAAGCTATAACTACCTGTTAGTATCTGATACTTGATTGTAAGGCTTAGCCAACCTACTGGAATGATGTCAAATAAGAGGTGTTTCAGGAAGTTCAATCTAATTATGTTATAATATTTAACCATATTTGAAAGTAAATAGGAATTCTTCTTTTAATATTAAGCCTTTTGGCACAGCCAAACAGCTAGCTGTAAGCTTTTTGTTCTCTGTTAGAACTATCAGCAGTTCCTTCAAAGTTCAATTTTAATCTGCTTTTGACAAAACTGTTGAAGTCTTACTACCAAGCCTGAAGACTTGCTTTTGTTTCTACTGCCAATGGCAAATGGGCATCAGTGCCTTCCTCAGTATAAAACTAAAGATCAATTAAACAAGTGCCCAGGGTAGTCCTCACCTTTCCTAGAGGAGGGCAGCACTGTTCATATGGGCAATGACACGTGTCATATGTTTGAATGGTTATCTAAGCCTTATCTTGCCTTGATTCCTTGTGCAAAAAACATATATTACCCTTAAATCTCAACTGAAAAAACAAAGTATCTGAATCTTAGGACAATTGTCTTCTGTGTCAATTAATTATGTAGGGGGAGTGAAAGGGAAAAAAAATATTTTTGACAAACTGAGATGCAAACTTTGAATGAAAAATACTGCTTTCTTTTTTCCTTAAGTAAAGTGTTTCCTGGATGTTTTACAGTGTCATTAAACACTATAATCAGCTAATTACACATGATAGCATGGCTTTCTAACTAACTGGTGGTTGTATACCGATTTATGATTAAAAGTCTGCCAAAATCCTATGTGTGTTATGGTGAATTATAAAAATTTCTGTAAGATGAACACTTTGTTTGGCACACCATCTACACTTCTGATGCAAGAACAAAAGGGAACTTGTCTCCCGTACAGAGGATCCTCATTCAGCAGGGTGAATCCATGTTTGCTAGTAGCAAGTAGCAGTGCTGAAAAATTGCTTCCTACTAAGAAGACGTCCAGACACAACTGCCCTTGAGGCACCTCTGTGTAGCAAATGACTGGTAAAGAGCAAAATGGAAATGACCGCCCTACGTACTCTGTCGTTCGTACAGTACAGTCAGAGTTGCCCTGTTTTACCTGTGGCTCTGATTCTTATGACTAGATAAACATGCAGCAAAGCCTTTTGTTTGCTGATTTTCTTTTTTCATTTTAAAAGCTTTCTATTCCACTGTACACGTGACAATTTTTAACCCTTAATTCTACAGAAATAATCTGGTTCAATAGAAATGCACGTGCTGTTCATAGCTTTCCCAGGCTCTTGGATGTCATGTAATATGTGATATATTTAAAGATATGAGTATGAGACAAATACAGCATGGCTGTATTTCCACTGGTAGAGCCTTTCTTTATAGCTTTTTGCAGGCAGAAGAAGAAGAACATTGTCTACTGAAAACACAGGGAGCTAACTTTCTGGTTTTGACAGAAAGAAATTAAAAGGGAAGCAATCCTATCTGTTGAGAATCCCTTATGTTCATTTCAATTAAAAAAAAAAAAGGTTTTGATAGATTGATCAACAGCCTGCTAGGCCAAAGGTAATTCCACCTTCATTAGAGAACTGTTCCATTTTGGTTGTGATTTTTTTCTGACTAGCCAGTTCACATTACTCTAAACTATTAAAATGTCATCACAGTTACTGTATTTCATTCTGTTAGTAAATAAATAAAACAATAAAAATTTGAAAGTATATCTGAAAAAAAAATTATGTGTGAGTTAGGAAAAAGCAAATTTAAATATTTGTTTAAATATTATTTGTTAAAACTCAGGATGATCTCAGTGATTTTAAAACATAATATCTAACTTCTCCTTATTTTAAGCATTAGTATTTATTGCTTGTTTGTTCTGCTCACTTCCATGGTAGATTATTATGGAATAATTACTGAGGGAGCAAGTTATTGAAATTAATCATCAAAGATACACTTATTGAGAATAAAGCTATATCCACAACTTCAGCATATAAGGCAGCTGTGTAATAGGGAAGAAATCTGTTCTGTGTGGTTTCAACCCCCCCTGCAACATGGCCTGCATTCTCAGATGGCAGTGCATGGGGAAGATCAGTGTATTGCCAGTTAAGAAGATGTGGGTGCAAAGTGGTATGAAGATGCCACAGTCAGGCTCTGTATAACACGGCAGGTACAGGAACCAGATGGTATAGCTGCTGCCAATTTTAGAAGATGAGGTATAGCTGCTGTCAATTAAAAATGATAAATGTTCGATTCCGTCCAAAACGCTCATTACTGAGCCAGAAATTTGTTCGATGGTTTAACTTTACTCATTATAATCTCATTATAACACCAAAACACAACTCCAGCTCAAAGGGTATACTCCTCCATCACACCTACTATGCCTCTCTGAGCAAGCTCAGTTAAATTTTTACCTTAAAAATCAAAGCAAGTGTTTTTACACCAATTAGTAACAAAGACATGTATGACTAGATGCACTCAAATTCCACCTAAAAGTAGAAAATAGTATAAAATAACAATAGACAAAAGGTGGAGGAAGACATTAGCACTGAGATGTCAAGGGAAGAGCATAATAAAACTTCTAGGATCAGTTGACAGGCTGAGCCTACCTTCTCCACCCAAAAGAATGGTTTTGGGTAAGATGTGTGCACCTGGTTATACCAAGTTTTCCCCGGGACACTTAGATTTCAAGCTTGTATTTGTAATCACATTAATAGTGCTATATAGTCATATTAGAATTTGTATACGTTTGGTACCAATACTTATTTATTGCAACTAACATTTGTTTTTACAACTAAAGTATATTTTGCAGCTATAGTGTGTTTTTGCAGACAGTGACTTTATCAACAACATCTACAAGACCTTGCACCTGTTGCTTTAGTAAACCTCATTATTCATGGATGTAGTCATGAAAATTTCTCATTGAATGCACTCAGACTTGTAGTATACATTATACTTTTCATGAATCTGTGCAAGCACATAAATTCAATGGTGGCAACTGCCCCGCACTAATTGTGCAAATTCACCACAACACCAGACTGGCAGTTGAGCTCGATTGGACTTATAGTGCTGACTTGAGGTAATTTGATATAATTGGGCATCACTAAAGAGTTCAGCTCAGCCACCCCCAACCCCTAGTGAAAATACTGAGGACAAACTGGAACAAAAGGGAGCTTAACTTCTGCCAAATTAGCCCTCTTAATGCAACAGCTATTCTCAACCATTCAGGAAAATTTCTCAATAAAAATCCTGTAGTATACTCTTTGCAGCCAAATTATTTCATGCCTGCTCCCTGCAAGAATTTGTAGAATAAATTAAACTCAGTTTTCTTCATGCAGTATAATCATTCATTCCCAAATAGCAGGTAGACCTCCTAACACTACAACGTCTTCAAAGACAAAGAGTAGCTCTGACTGTGTTCACGCATGTAGGTTTGCATAGGAATCATCAAACATACATACATCAACATACATACATACATACAATCAACAAACATACAAACATACAAACAAACATGAGAACTGATCTGTGGAATATGATTTTGATGTTCATATTGCTTCTACTCTCATCACTTTTAAACTTTCCTATGCTGTCAAGACCACTGTAATTAATACAGGTCTCATGTGGAGAAGAGACTATACCTGCAAAGCTTAAAATAATTTCCCATGACCTCAAGCGCAAATTTTTAATGAACACTAGAATTTCTATAGAAAGGCCCACTGGTAAAACTGCACTGAATTATTGACAACAAGGTACAATATACTTTGAGTCATTTATTAGAGAAGAGAAAAACATAACTGGCTTGAATTCTAATTTTTCATTTCATTAAAAATAATAGATTTTAGACTAGAGCAAAACAGATTATCTTGAAATTTCTCATATCACTTTTTAGTAGCAGCAGCACATGTGACCTGTAATACGATATTATCTTGTATCATTAATTGTCATATGTTATGCAGCTGGTACTGCTGCTTCCCATATATCTGCATTAAAATATCTGGGTTTTAATCTTCTGATTTTATAGTTTTCCATTTTATTAGTATTTTTAAAATATGTTTGTGTTTCACAACTTTAATAAATACTTGCATGATTTCACAGATTTCTTCTTGAGCAGCATAATTGTAGCAAATGGTTTGTGAGAAAACTGCCTTACAGGTTGCAACAGGACACAGGATAAGCAATGACCTTTTCAAGTGAAATGAAAATTGCAAAACAATTGCAGTCGCCAAATCATCCAGTGGAACATCCATTAAGTCCATCTTTAGTCAGATTTCCTCAGAAGTGCTTTTTGTCCATCTGGACTGCTACCTTTTGACCTTGGTCTGCAGCCAGTTCTACTCAGCAACCTTTATACCATGTTAGTTATTCCCTTTTCCCACCTGATACTCATTATAAGTAACTTTTCCTGTTTTGTAAGAGAAATAGGAAATCTGCTCATCCAGCCCGATGCAGTCCAAGATACTCACTGCCAATAACACACTCTAACTGCAAAATTGCAGGGGAGTAGAAAAAGGCCAAGAACAGTATTATATAAAATCTTAAGTGATGGGAAATAAGGAAAATAATGGAACCCTGCAAACTGTATTATGAGGAGATTTCAGCTTCTCATCTTCTCTTTCTTTTTCATTATTTACCTACTACATGAGATGCAGTAGTTTGAAGTTGAGTGCAATTTCCATGGGTAAGTACCCATAGCTTGTTGTCATAGACTTAACTGACCTCTTGCAGAAAGCACCAAACTTCTGCAGCTTGCAAAAATAGGAAGATCTGCAAATGTGCAACAGCTGGCACATACGTAGCTTCCCCATAAGAAAGAGCTCCTTTATTGCTGCTTCTCTCACAGCACCAAAAGGTATTAGCCCCTCATTCCTTGGTCCCCCTCCATCTGCAGCTTTAGTGCTATGTCAAGCAGCTCCCTGCAGTCGCTTGGCCAGCCTGCTGCCTCCGCAGGCATGCAGGTTCTGCCTTCCCTGTGCTGTGGAGGCGGCAGCTGCCACCAACAGGTCTTGCACGCTTCTTTTGCACTCTTAGAGATGCTAGGCAACTGGCTGTAATAGAAAATCAGTTTATTTTTCTGAGACTGAATTTATCACGCAAGCCAATTCTTCCCCTTATGTGAGCTGTAGTCTATTCATTGGCTCTTGACTCTTCTGGGACTTAAAATGATCATTTAATCTTTGTAGCTTTTTTTAAAAATATTTTTCAGAATATCTCTTTTTATTTCTCTTCCTAGTATGGAAAGGGAATGTATCTGCATTCTTAAACTTTTCCACATAGCCAGAATATAATTTCCTGTGCAGCTTTTCCCGTAACAATTAACTTAGCCTGCATCACCACAGATGAGACCGTCATGTTCCATCTATAAAATGAAAATAAGTAGATCAATGAGTACGATCAGTAAGTAGAAAACAGGAAGTAAAAGGTCTTTTCATCAACATAATTATTTCAGTAAATACTGTGCGGCAGCAGAAGGGCAAGTAGTACACAAGATGTGAATTACAGTAATTACCTGAACTTTTGATAGCAGTCATGAAAAACTTGCTGTTTCTATTTATATGTGTGGGTATAGCCTAGAAGGTCTGAAACATCAAAAAAACAGAAGTAAGAAAAATTGTAAAGTATGTTTAACAAATACTGAGAAATTACAAATTATACAGGAAAAATGTGATTGTAAATTGAGCCGGATCTGTTAGTCTATGGGGAAAACAAATTGCTGGAAGAGAATTCATGAGTGTTTGAAACAATGAAGCAAGAAGGAAAGGCGCTCTGGGAGACAGTTGTGCACAAATAGGGAGATGAACTGGTGAAATTCATATTAAGAAAGACAGATGTAAATTACATGCCTATTTAAACCGTTTATTTTAATGTGTTTCTGTCAGATGCCTACACTCGTGAGTTTACTCATCTGGAAGAGCAGCTGTTGCTGGTGAGCTGGCACACAGTGACGCCAGCTCTGCCATGGCTCCGAGGGGTCCCCTGTGCCCCCTCTGTCCTTTGTGCCCCCAGTCTCCACCCTCGTCTTCCCTGCACAAACTCCCAATCCCAACACATGGCTTTATCCCTCCTGGTCCCTGCTTTCCTCTGTCACAAATGGGCCACCTCCTTTGGAGACCTGAAATTTGTGAAACCGGTGGCTAAACTAGCAGATTTCCATTGATTCCTTGGTCCCTGACAAAACTGCACCTCCCTGCATGCTAAATGGCAGCTCATGACAGTGAGAATTTGCTCCATTTTATGCCCCCTCCAGCGAAGCAGCTATTTTAAGGGAAGAGATCTGTTTGTTGTGCTCACCAGCTGGTTTTGCGGGTGAATTTTTGCTGTGTTTTGCAGCCTGAACCTTACTAAGCAATACAGGGAGATGTGAGCTGCAAGTTGTTATACCCATCAGTCCCAGGTTAAGCAGATGGGGAGTAACCTATAACTGATATTCAAAGTCAAGTATAGCTTTGGGGTAGTCTCATGTCTAGACAAGCTGCACACTAAGAGATGTATGGCCTCCTGTTGCCTCTTCTGGAAAACTCCCAAACACCCCTCGGGACTGACTTGGCTCTTGATCCAAGGTTCTTGACTCCTTCATGGGTTATGCATGGCACACAACAGCTTGACGCTGGCTTCCTAGGCTTGCTGCCCTGAGGTTATTGATGAAAACACCTAGTGCATAAACTTGTAAATCCTTTGCTGGATCTAGCCTGATACCTGTCAGACACCGATATTCTTCAGTGCTGCCTTATCTTGACAAGACAGAAGGAAAAGTGATATCCCCTCTCAGAGAGCAGCAGTTATTATGCGTGGTGCCCCAGGGATGGATATTGGGCCCAACACTGTTTAACATCTTCATAAATGATCTGGATGATGGGATCAAGTGTACTCTGATGAAGTTTGCTGATGACACCAAATTGAGAGGGTAAGTAGACGCTTCAGATGGGAGAGTCACCCTGCAGAATGACCTGGCTAACAAGAACCTTATGAAGTTCAACAGGGACAAGTGTAAGGTCTTGAACCTGGAGAAACATAATCCAGGAGTGCAGCATGGACTGGGATCTACCTGGCCAGAGAGTGGCTCTGTGGAAAGGGATCTAGGGTTCCTCCTGGACAGCAAGCCGATATAAGTGAACACTGCATTGCTACATCCAATGGGATGCTGAGCTACACCAGCAAGAGCATCACCACCAGAGACAAAGAAGTCATCATCCCACTCTGCTCAGTGCTTGACAGGCAACACCTAGAGTATCGTCTTCAGTCTTGGTCACTGCTACACAAAAAAGAAATATACTCAGAGGAACAGATTGAAGAGGGTTCCAGAGATAGGCCATGAAGATGATCAAAGAACTGAGAAGCTGTCATATGACTAAAAGCTAAGAGAACTGGGTTTGTTCAGCCTTGAGAAAACAATGCTTAGGGAGACCTCATCACCATGTTCCAGAATTTAAAGGGTGGCTACAAAAGAGAAGGAGAATCCCTTTTTACAAGGAGCCACATAGAAAAAATGAGAGGCAATGGGTACAAGTTAATCGTGGGGAGATTCCGGCTTGGCACAAGAGGGAAATTTTTCACTATGAGAACAATCAGCCATTGGAATAATCTACCCAGGCAAGTGGTGGATTACCCAACACTGGACAGTTTTAAGATTCATCTGGACAGGGTGCTGGGCCATCTTGTCTAGACTGTGGTTTTGCCAAGAAAGGTTGGACCAGGTGACCTTTGTGGCTCCTTCCAACTTGGTATTCTGTGATTCTATGATTCTGTGATTATCTATGCATCCCCATTTCCCCCCTGTGTCAATGTATGCATGCATGCATATATATAGATATGGATCTATCATACATACTTCTGTATGTCCATCCTGGCTCACCCTTAAGAGCTGCTGGAACACATCTTCCAGAAAATGTGCAAGCTCTGACAATAGAGGATTAGTGACTGGCAGATATCCCCATGAAAGCAACCTGCCCACGTTGGAGGCACGTGGACTGAGAGCACATGGAAGATGAACTTGTCACACTCAGCAAGTTTCAGGACACTACAGGCATCACATGAAGTCATGGCTTTATTGCAGGATGACAAGAGCGCCACAAAGATAAAAATTTTATAGCTCATTACAAAATACGCACATCCAAGATTCAGAGAAACATACAGAGGAGCTTTTTCTTGCCATAAGGATCAGAAAATTAACTCAGCATTCCCTGAAAGTGTTTTCTTAGTTCAAATTTCACAGTAAGCTTTTAAAATCAGTATTCCATAAGAAATAGCATAGAACACAGTAGCACACAGTGCCAAACTCCTGAGACAACTAAACAAGTGCATCTACACTCTGCTACAATGCTGACCAACGCAGCACTCTTACCTGCAACACCGACTCAACACGATGTTTCACTGAGCGGTTCCCCCTCCGTCTCCTTTCTGAAGGGTGCAGTAAAAGCGGTGACACAGAAATAACGCCCTGCTGCCTGCGCCCACGACAGACTCATGGGCAGCATTTCAGCTGCAGGAGAATGGCCCTGCGCTGTCGGTGCTGCAGTGGTCTGAGCCTCGCTGGAAACTGCTTCACAGTGAGGTGGACGATAATCAGTTTGCCCTTTCCCAAGGAAAAATGGTGGTAGCCCGGGAATGTGTTCAACTTAGCTGACGCCAGCCTACGGTGAGTCCTACAGCCTTTCTTCCATGTGGTGACAGGGGCCAGATCCAGCCAGGAAGTGCATAAACAAAGTAGGCATCAATCAAACTATTATTTCAGCAATAGGAGAGGATGCAGAGCTCAGGACTCAGTGGCAGGTTTTTTAGCTGTAGCTCTGCACAATGGGGAGTCAGCACGGTGTTTTGTATGGCTTTTTAAGAGCAGAAGAAACCCCTGCTGAGCAGGCCAGCGGTTTTGAAGCAGGAGCAGAGGTCCTGACCAGCACTATTACACAGTCCTGGGTCTGCCACAGCTGGATGAGCAAAAGCACGTTCCTGGAGAAGCAATGGGAGCCTGTTCTGACCTTTCAGGAACATGCAGGTGAGGGGCATGCAGCACTGCACATTAGGTTGCTACTGCTCTCCAAAATGTGCTAGTCACCTCCCCAGCTGAACTGCATGACTGGAAACCTGTAGCAGCAGCACTGAACAAACCACAAGCTCCTGAAGAGAAGCTTTGCTGAGCAATTTTCATTTCTGTTCATCCATGAGCGGGAAAGACAATGTATTCCCTAACTCTATAACCCTAGTCCAAACCATACAGATAAGCACATAATTATTACCTGCTTCCCCAGCTACATCATATGAAAATATAAGGAAGAGAGATTTGCCACTGTACAGGCTGCCATCAAAGGTTAAAGACATTGAAGTGGAAAGTATGCAACAGTTTTGTGCACTCAGAGTATCTGGAGATTTGGTGCATTTAAATATGTCTGTGAATTGCTGTTGTGTATAACGATGCTGAGATACCAGTCTGTTGTGCCATAGTGTCACAAGAATACTCACAACCTAATAAGTTACTGGTAAGATTATTTCCTTCTTGTCTCAATTGAGTAGGATAAATATAGTACATGAAACTACATATGAATGTGAGTTTCAAATATCCAGATCAGAATAAATAAATACACGACTTTTGGTAAAGGAAAAGTTGGTTTACATTAAATATGACCTCAAGGAACTGCAAGAAGGCTTTGGAGAGTGGGAAGCACTCGGCTTATATGAATCCCCTGATGAGCTGGCATTCACTCCTGCTCTCACCTGCAGATGAAGTGGTGCCACGCTTCCTTGGTGCTGTGTAGGTGTCTGTAGCCCAGGGCTGGGAACAGGACTATTTCAACTTTGGCAGCTTTTTGCTCTGAAATGAAGACTACCCCAAATCACTCCTTACCTGAATGCCATCCTTAGGAAGGGCAGCCACAGGTCTTACTGAAGTTTCCTTTTTGCTATGACAGAAGAGTGACCCATTTTAGAAAAAAAAAACAGTCTATAGATTATATTGTCTTATGTGATTTGTTCTTGATGTGGACACCCTGATAGAGCCTGAAAACAGAAGTGATAATGGTCTCATGGATCTTTTGAGAACTAAAGAAGTAGTAAGAGTGGTGAGAGCTTGAAATAATTGTACTTGATTGAAACTTGTGGCAGCTTTGTACCAGCTGCTCTTTCCTTATAAATGTTCTGGTTTTTTGTAAAGAAAATCCACCGCATTTGGATAAAGACGGGGCAGAAAAATACAGTGTTGGCTGAACAGACATGAAACTTCACATGAGATATACTGTAAAGCTTTTGTGAGATATAACGTGAGATTCTGTGTGGTAGTGCCACTCACACAGGTACAGCCCAGGACAGTGTGAGACAGGTGACCCAGTTCTTCCAAGATTCCTGGCCAGACAGAAATCAAAAGTGTCTCCTGTAAGTGGGAGACATAAGTCTCAGGTGTCCTATTGAAAGACCATGTGAAGAGCTTCCACCTCCTGAGCTGCAGAGAAAGCCTACAGTAGGAAGAACTGGAGCCTTCCTCATCCCATCAAACACAACTCCACCTTTCAGGATTTGCATTAATGATTTATAGCATCTAGACCCAAGTAGTATATTAGGAAGTTTTATTGCATTGACTACAGAAGTCCTATTGCTCCCCAGACTGTGGTAGCAAGGAGGTAGGTAGCAAGAAAACTTTTCATAGGCCATGGCAGAAAACTCCCATGATCATTTGTTGTTACCCATACATAACCCACCTCACTGAATATCACCCAATAATACCTGCAATAAACTCATCCTGCAATGAAGGTTTAAACCTGAGCCTATGTTTTGAATGGTCTGCTGTTCTGATTTGCAGATTTCACAACAAACCTAGACAGGGTCTGATTAATTACTCCATTGCTGAAAATATTCAGAAACATAATTAGTAATGTTTCAAATAAGGCAGCATTAATAGACAAATCAAGTCCTGATTATGAAGTCTGCTGTGCCCTGTCAAAAACTAGTGGGTATGTTCTCCAAGACAAAATCCACAGGCTAATTATAAAGATTTTTTTTTCATTGGAGGTAGCAATATTTAAGCCTAAAATCTATTTGCAACAAACATCTCTGAATTTCAGATATCTAAGTCTATTTGGAAAACTGAGTGTAGCTGTTTCTGCACAGCTTTGAGCTCTGACCCATTTGAAAATAAGTTAATAATAATTGTTGGAAGAGAGAATAACAGTAAAGGAACTGAAGTGCAATTGAATCTGAAGAAAAAGGAGATTTCTTGTATGCTTATACCATTTTTTTGACATTATGCAATCTTAATTCTTGCATTTTATATGCTAAATTCCCCCTGTTATATCACCTTGCAAACTAGAAATTGACATGTTTTCAAAGGACTGTTGAAAATATCAAGGCAGTTGAATAATGTGTTAAAGGCAAAAGTAGGCCAAAATCCAGTGACAGATGAAAATGCATAATTAAGAGGAAAGTGTATTTTCCTTTCAAATTTTTAACAGGGAGTTATGAACAGTGTTTTGTTGTTTGTTGGATTTTTTCAAGGCAAACAAATACAAGTCTCATTCATAAACTAGCAAAGTGTGTAAACCACTGCAAACTGTAACATGCAACAAATGCAGCACTTCAATATGCACTCCAGAGATGACAGCAGCAAAGAAATAGCGTAGGCAGTTTCTGCTTCCTTCCTTAAAGTCAGTTTAAGATTACTAATTAATCTCAAAAGAGATTATGAGTATCTTAAAGAGTTAATGAGTATCTTAAAACTGCCTGTTTCTCTTAATTGTCCAAAGGCCACTTGATCCTGGAGTGTATAAAATACCAATGTATGAAGAGGAAAAGCCCAGCTGAGGCAGCCAGCAAACAAACAGCAGACAGTGACCAAGTGCTGTGTTTGCCAGGAAAGATGCCAAAAGCTGTTTTCACCTTCATTCGTCTGTTTGTGCTCTTACTCGGTTTCTCACTTATTTGTCTGGGAGTTCTCTGCGTTTCCTCCAGTTCCTCCTGCAGATGTGGAAAAACTGAGCTGATGTTTTATTGCCTGGTAGCTTTGGGGTTATTTCTCCTTGTGGCTGGCATTTTCTGGAACACTTCCCATGAGGTCTTGAAATGCAGGGTTCTCAGCAGCATCTTCATTCAAAATCCCAGCCATAGGGAGCTACGTATCAGCACCATAGACAGGTATGTGTTGCAGTACTGCTGATGACAAATTGGGAGGGAGGGATGCTGTTTTGTAAATTTATTGTAAGAAGATAGAAGCAACACAAGGTTTTTGCAAAATAAAAATACGTGTAGCCATTTTATTATATTTCTATGGAGACAACAGTTGTCTGAAACTTGATTTGCTAGAGCAAGCAGCAATGTGTAAACAGCAATTTGTGCCAACAATAAATAAGGAAAGGTATTCTACAGGAAACATAGCAGGTTGCACAGAGTGATCCAAAGTCATGCATGGAAGGGCCAGATGCAGCTATGTCAACTTCCCAGAGCAGGAGCATCATTGGTTCCATCTCAACAGACAATTCCATATGTGCTGCTGTGGGATATGTGCTCGTACTCCTCATTAGCAAAGAGGTATGCAGGCAGCTTCACCTCCCTATATGGTCCCTGCTAAAGTTTTCTTGTGTAACTACCCCTGTTATTTCTGAGCAAAGTCTGATGCTTTGAGTTTCTTAAACTGATTGGCACTATGCCTGATGAAAGTCTGTAACAGCTTCACTGGATGTAAATGACTTTTCCCGGACTGTTGTGGAAACCACACCAGAAACACTGGCAATGGGTGCTTCACTATGAAAACAACATTCAGCGAATTTTGGTTAGATAAGAAGAAATATGCAAAATGTATTTTAAAACTGTGGAAAACAATGAGAAGTGTAATAATAAATAATTCACTAATTTAACCTACTTTGGGCAGTGATCTCTTTCTCCTTCCAAATCTAAATTTCTCAGGTAATTTTTGAAATACTCAGAAGAGAGAATATTTCTGTGCCATGGGTGGGAACTCTCATGTGGAAGACTTGTCTTTTTAGAACGTTTTGTTTTAATAAAACATCTTGCAGAAAGACACAGGTGATCAGCCCAGAGAGATAGCTGTTTTATATTCATATATTCCATTGATCTAAACCTACTTAGGTTTCCATTTACAGTTTAAGCCTCCTCTAAACTCTGAAAATATAACAGACAAAGCATCTAAACAAGCCCTCTGAGATAAATCACATTTCACATTTTGTGTTTCCTTTTAATTTGCTTTTTTTCAGGCCTGACTTCTATCCCCCCTCCTATGAAGACAGCACAGATCCTGAAAAACAGTCTTCTGTGCTGCCGGTTGACTCCACAATAAAACAGGAAGAAATCATCAACATGCCTCCACCTCCATATAGTGAAAGCAGCGCAGAGCTCATCGGTGAAACTGATGAGCAGGAACAGCCACCACCTTATGAATTATCTGTGCAGTGGCTACAGCAGCAGCAAACAGCTGACCAACGCTCAAACCTCAGAAGAACAGAGTCAAATTTTAATCCATCCACACAAGAAAATAGTTACCAACAGGATACAGACTGCCAGGGAATCTCAGAAAGAGCAACACCTGTCAGAACATCTGAGACAGGCAGTGGGTAAAAATCCTGCAACTGTGAAACAGGGAAAATTGTAAGAAGACATGTGTCAGTGATCCCTGACAGTACATCACTTAGGGTGGAGCTGCCCAGGAGAAGCACTGATCATTTGTGTATTCGAGCGGAGCTGGAGGGGATATGTATATATATATATATAGGGGTGCTTGGTGTTTCAAACCAGAATGAATTTCTGTACAGATAGAAATAATCAGGCTGTATCTCATAAAAGTCAGTATCACTGGAAACAGCAGTTTCTTATGCTGCCAGATAAATAAGCATCATGCTGCTATCAATCTTAAATGTCTTGTGCCTCATAAGGAGTTTTGACTGAAAGTCCTCACTTGTACTTTTGTAACACTAGCTGACTTGGGAAACTTATTAACTCAGCTTTCGTTTGGAATTTGTAAATTATTTGTTGTAACTGATTATTTTTGTATCATATACTTCTGAAGTTACTTGTTTTATTTTGGGGCACAAATAGTAGGTATTTTACTATTGAATTAATGACTATGTTTTGTATTTAAAACAAATGCCATGTACTTGCCCATATGATACACGGTGTCCGTGATTCATGATAAGTACACAATACAATACTCACAATACAGTTCCAAGTTGCTAAACAGACAGCCCTGGATATACCACAGCTTCTCAAAGGGAACTAGAAATTGCAGGAGGAAAATCCCTCTCTGACCCACTCCTTTGAGCTGTCTCTAAAAGCAGTTGCTTCCACTGCAGCCTACCTGAGACTTTGGGAACTAAAAAAGGGGTCCCATATCCTGTTTCTGACACAAGTGGCCTCACGGTTAGGGAACATGTACCAGAAGGAGAACAGGCTTGGACTCATCCTTCCTCTGTTACATGTTTCCTTCCTTTCATGGAACAACTGAAGCAAAGTTGCATCCAGGCCACTGTCAACTGTAATTCCAGATGACAACAAAAATTTTGCTCAGATTTTGACCTGCAGCCCTGACTATAGTTGGAGTTTTGCTTTTGGCTGCAGAACCAGTGAGACTGAAAAGTTATCACACTTTCCAGATGCCCACATACCCTAAGATAACAACTTCAGCATGTGAAGTGTACAGCATGGCTGCTTGTGCACTGCAAGTGCAAGCTCTGGTGATCATGGTAACAATGGCCAGCAAAGTGACAATCATGTCAGTTTTTTCTTCTAAAAAATTTCATCCTTTGTGGGAAGGACCTATAAAGCTTCCATTGATGTAAGGAGAAAGGAAAGCAGGATAAAATGGGATGGAGAAACTACAGAGGAAGTAAAATCAGTTCAAGGCAAGTTGAGGAAGAGAAATGTACTAAAATAATCACAGGCCAGAAAAGAGTCCCTGAAAAAGACAGAAGCTGATAGAAGATGGCATCAGCATATAAAGATTTTTCAAAGTGACTGAGAATTAGCCCAGCAGAGGACAGTAGAAGTTGGAGGAACACTGCACATTATTTCCAAGACTGCTGAAGTGAGGATTTCCTATGTCAAGTGACCTTCTTGTGGTCTTACCTCCTAGCACTACCATACCCAAACCCTGAAATCCCTTCCTCCCTTACTGCAGGGCCCCAGATCCTGAAGGTGTGCACACTGCACAAGTACTGGTGCAGGGGTCAATCACAGCAGATGAGGCTGGCTAACCAGGAGATCTCTTGTGGCAAAATGCTTTTCCTGTGCAAGTTCAACCTTTTATTAAAGCAAGAGCACCAGTGGGAAATGATTGAGAACACAGGTAGCTCTGAGAGCAAGTGCTGCAGGTGTATTGCTAAAGGTTGGTTTTGGACCAGTTTGCTATAGGAAATGACACTGAGATTCTTTCCATAAGGTTTATAGCCAATGAGGAAGAGCTAATCCTCTCTTCCTTGCCCCCAGTCCCAGGGAAGTCCTGCTGTGCCACTTTTTAGCTCCAGCCTTCTGCAGATGTCATGAGGTCTCAGTGGATCCAGAAATGTGAAACTGACGATAACTGCATCTTCAACCTGCAATCTGGAAGAAAGTTTTGGGACACAAAGGTTATTGAGATAAGTAGAAAATTAAGGTTAATACCTAATATTTTATTTGATACTTTTTTAGTTTGTCTTTTCAGGTAATGAATTATTTGGCTATGAGCTTAATGGAAAAAGCTACAGGCAATTAGCTCAAAAATTTCAACAAACTTAAAGCAATAAAAGCTTTTAAATGGTTTCCTTTTCATCCAATCTACTAACATGAAGTTATCTTTGCCAGGAACAGCAGCTGGAAGTTTTAGATTAAAATGAATTTTCTTTGGACTGGAGGATATGAACAGGTCAAACTAAGGCTTCAGAAGACAACAGTGTGTTGTCAACAACGTAATGACATGGGCAACTGAGGAGCCAACAAGAAGGTGTGTGGGTGTCGTGATACTTACACCCCCAGAAGAAATGAGTGGGCATGTGAAGGTCTTTGCTGCAGTGATAACGAGATGGTGTTCAGGATCTTGACAGGAGGGACAAGAGCAAAAAGTGGGACCAAAGTTAGCAGAGTAGACATTAATCTCTTCAGAGGTGTGTGTGGAAGAATCCCATGGGTTATGGCCCTGGAGAGCAGATGAGTCCAGGAGAGCTGTTTGACTTTCAAGAATCACCTCCTGCAAACTCAGGAATGGTTTGTCCTGACATGCAGAAACCAAATAAAGACAGTAGGAGGCCTGCAGGGATGACCAGGGAGCTCCTGACTAAACCCAGGTATGGGCAGGAAATGCATGCTAAGTGAACAGGTGACCCAGGAGGAATATAGAGACACTGTCTAATCATGCAGGGATAAGATCAGGAAAGCCAAAGCCTACCTGGAATTGAATCTGGTGAGGAATGTGAAGGTCAACAAGAAAAGTTTCTACATGTACATTAGGTGACAGAGGACACGGAAAAGGCTGAGGTGCCCAGTGCTCTCTTTGCTTTCATCTTTACTGGTAAAATCAGCCTTCAGGAATTCCAGGTCCTTGAGACTAGAGAAGTCTGGAACAAGAAAGTCTTACCCTGTGTGGAACAGGATCAGGTTAAGGACCACTTAAACAAACTGCACCCACACAAGTCCATGGGATGACTTGGGATTCATGCATGGTGCTGAAGAAGTTGGGCCATGACATTGCAAGGCCACCCTCCATTATCTTTGAAAGGTTGTGGTGACTGGGAGAGGTTCCTGATAACTGGAAGAGAGCAAATGCCACTCCTGTCTTCAAGAGAAGAAGTTACAGGCTGGTCAGGCTCACCTCTGTCCTATGTGAAGTGTTGGACCAACTAATCCTGGAAACTCTTGCCAAACCCATGAAGGACAAGAAGGTGACTGGGAGTCATGGATTTATGGAGGGGAAATGATGCTTAAACAACTTGTTGATGTTCTACAATGAGACAACTGGCCTGGTGGATGAGATGGAACCATGAATGTTGTTTGCCTTGACTTTAGCAAGGCTTTTGGCACCGTCTCCCATAACATCCTCACGGAGAAGGTGACAAAATATGGTTTGGGTAAGTCAACAGTGAGGTGGACTGAAAAGTGGCTGAACAGCTGGGCACACAGGGTTGTGATCACTGCCGCAAAGTCCAGGGGGAGGCCAGTCAACAGTAGTGTGCCCAAGAGGTCAGTATTAGAGCCAATACATCTTCTTTAACAATCAGAATGATGGGACAGAATGCACATTCATTGGTTTTGCAGGTAACACTAGAAATAGCAGCTGACACACCAGCAGGTTTGCTGCCATTCAAATGGACCTGAATGGGCTGGAGAAATGGGCCAACCAGAACCTCGTGAAGTTTAGAAAAGGGAAATGCAAAGTCCTGCCCTTAGGGAGGACTAAAACCAGGAACCAATACATACTAAGGCCAATGGGCTGGCAAGCATCTCCACAGAGAAGGACCTGGGGATAAGATGCTAGACAACAGGTTGACCACTTGCCAGCAACTCACCTGCACAGCAAAGACGGCCAGTGGCATCCTGGCCTGAATTAGGAAAAGCAACACCAGCAGGTGGAGGGAGGTGATCCTTCCCCTGTGCTCAGCACTGCTGAGATGTACCTGGAGTGCTGGGTCCAGGTTTGGGCTCCCCATTACGAAAGAGACATGGACATTCTGGAGTTCCTCCAGTAAAGGGCCACAAAATTCAAGGGGCTGGAGCATTTGTCATATGACAAGAGGCTGAGAGAGCTGGGAGTGTTTAGCTTGGAGAAGGCTTGGGAGAGATCTTTCTGATTTCTACAACTACCTGATGGGACAGAAATAAGAGGACAGAGGCGGCCTCTTCTCAGTGGTGCCCAGTGACAGGATAAGTGGCAATGGGCACAAACTGAAATGTATAAAATTCCACCTGAACACTCAAGAAAATGGTTGGGGTTTTTTTACCATAGGAGTGGTCAAACATTTGAACAGTTTGCCCAGAGAGGTTTTGGAGTTCCAACCTTGGAGATAATCAAAACCCGACTGGACGTAGTCCTGGATAGCCTCGTCTGTCTGACCCTGCTCTGAGCCACCACTGTGCTCCCCAGTGAGACTGTGCCAAACATTCTGTCGCTTCTAATCGCATTGGCACTACTCTTGTACCAGTTTTAGTAATTTGGTCTCAATTACTGTGTTTCTGTAAAATGTTATGTCAGAGTTACCAATTCATACTGCTCCAAATTTACCGTTATTTCCTCCTAGTGTAGACTGCTATTTATCTCTGATCCTGAGAGCAGTTACTACAATACATTGTCACTAAACAGGTGAGATTATAGACAGTTCTATTTAATATTGAACATTATTAAGTCATTCTTAGACCATGCTCCCTTCCCACCTTTAATTCCTTTTTCCCTCTTTCCCTCTCTCAAACCCACTTTTAGGTTATTAGCGTTATCACGTCTCTTTCCAGCTGAATCCGGCGCTTTGTCTTCTCCTGATCCTCCCCACCATCTGCTGCCTCTTTCTCTGTTCCTGGGCCCCACTCAAGCCCTGTCTTGGTCAGCCATCTGCTCATGTACCTTGAAATCATTCTCCCTTTCACTGCTGTCTCTCTGTTCTTCTTTCTCCTTCTCCTCCAGTGTATTAGGAGTGTATCTTTCTATTGCTGGGCACAGAAAAATTTGAGGGTTTGGGAAGTCCAAGTAAATGTTAGTGCAATCACAGCTGAACAACATGGGAATCTTGCAATTTGCAGATTTCATAAAGCTTCTAAACCAACAACAGTCACAGAAAGGTCTGGGTCTCTGTCACAGTACGTAGAGACTGTGGCAAGGCAAACGGTGTCAGTTTTCCCGGTGTTAGATGCATAGTCTGTTTTTAGAAGCCTTGCATCTTTGTTTAAGTTCATATACATTGCTCTTTTCCAAGCATTTATCTCTCATGTTAGTAAGTGAAAGACCTCAGGAAATGCAGCACACTTTATGAGATTGTTGCTACAGTCCCTCCCCAAACGTATCAGATACAAAGATACACACTGTACTTCAGGCTTACAAAGTTTTGTTCACCTTCTTGCAGAGAAAAGCAGTTAACTGGTGAAAAATACCAGTTATTAGATTTTATCAATATCACCAGGTATGATTAAAAAAGGATGATGAGTGGATCTGGGGTTAGGCTAGTTCATTGTCAAAGAACAAATAAGAGATTTTAGAAGTTCCTGGACTGCTGTTTAGAATGTTCTTTCAAGCAGCCCAGTAAGTTGAGCTGTCGTAATCCAGAGTATGTCTATGCTTGAGCTTGTGTGATCCACTACTTAGAAGCTTACTATCCTGCACCTAGGATGAAGATTAGTATTCTCACATTCATAAGTAGATGTTCAAACTGTGTGAGAATGCCATGGTCATCTAAAAAAAAAATCTTTATAAAAAGAACTAAAGCCTTAAAACCTCATTTGGTTTACAGAAACACTTAATGGCAAAGTAGAATACTGTGTGAAAACATTTCTACCTCATTTGTTTAGAGTCAATTAAGCAGATAATGTAATTGTATTAAAGGCAGTTTTATTAGGATGCTTGAAAAGGCAGTGTGTCTTGTCAACAATCATGTATTAATACAGAAATACAGCATTACTTTTTATTGTGTACTAAGTGCCATAGCAATTTTGACAGAAGTGTTGAAAGAAATCAAAACTCTTTCCTTTTGCTGCAATATCATATAAATTGCACTAAGATTTGACAACCACAATTAGTTGAAACACACTGCAAAGAGGCAAGTTGCACAGAGCCACCTTGACACATGATACAAGTGACCACACTGTTCCCAAAGAAGCAAAGCTTTCAAACATGCCACATGCACGAAGTGTTTGTGTTCCTCTTCAGAGCACAGGATTGTAGCTAGAACTGCAGAATCATTTCACAAGCAGAAAAATGCTGATCTTCATATCCCCAATATCCTTTTCAGATCAATGCCGGGACATCTCTCTTTGCACGCACCAGATTTTTATTCCATGATCCACTGTTACAAAGAACCTAACAGAAACTGCATTCAGCCCGTGAATCAAGAGGAGTATCTCTATTTAATTCATTAACATCTGTTTTTATTTCCTCTTCACTACACACTTCAATTACCACTTTGTGCTAAGTGGAGCATGAGTATTTCAAAGGCTTGAAAAACTTCCATAATAACTCCTTCGTGAAAAAATTGCTGAGTTTGCAGTGATAACCTTTCAAATGCAGTAAGCACCAATATCATCTGCTGACATGAGAAATATTGCAAAGGACAGCCAGATTCCACACCCGACATATTGTTGAAAGGACACAATCAGCTTCTACAGCACAAAAGCCTCCCTTTGGAGGAAAAAAACACAAAGAGTCAAAAAATCAGGAAAATCTAAAGGCACAACTCAGATGGATATGCTTTAAAAGCAGGGGTAAAATAAAATATGGGATAACCCTTTCTTTGGGAGCATGTGCAAGTGTGTACGCAACACTGCTGCCAGCGTGCACATGTGAGCAACGGGAGAGACTGGAGAGGTGTCAGGTGAGGAAATACACCCTTTGCAAAAGTCGCTACACAGCCCTGATGCCTCAGACATGCTCTGTACACATCTTCGTAAACCATCAAGAAGGTGACAAAGATCTCAAACAACATTCACCAAGCATGTCTTTGCTTCGCAACTCCCTCTCTAACTGAAATTTCCCCAGCCTTTATAAGAGCACTCAAAACCAAGGAGTTTTCCTTTTCTGCCACATTGCTGACAACACGTGAAGGTTAAGGCCTCTTTCTTTGGCTATATTGTGATCTGAAATTAAGATATTGCAGGTAAAACAAAGAAGTCAATACACTATTGTATTTGGAGATCAATGCAAATGAATATGCTCAACATTATACTGAATGTTTCTTCCCACCCTACATTTATCCCCAAGACAACTTTTAAAATCATACAAGGCACAAATGGCTAACATGTTTCAGCAAGGTCCTCTCTCTTCCTTGCTGTTCCTCTTTTGGCCCTGGTTTTACAATCTTCTCTGGTTTCAGGTGATGACAGTGGGTCCCTTTCGCCCTGTCCTCTCATGAATCTGAGATATTTTCAGTGCGATTGCTATAAGAGGACTCAGCACAGCCTAAAGAAGAAGAAATAAATTGAATTACATAAAGCAGAAATATCAACAGATTTCACATATAAATCCTCCTTTTAACTGTAGTATTATATAACAACAGTAAAACATTTAATAATAATAAACACTGACACAGCTACAGTGTGTACATTGTCATACTTGATACAATGAAGTATCATGGTGAGAGTATGTTTTGTGCAGTGTGACACCGAGTATACCTAAGGTATGCAGAAAAGAGAAACCAATAAGTATGCTACACTGATAATGTAAAAAACAACCTAGAAATCACAAAAGTAATATTATTTCTATTCTGCTGAGTGGAAGCCATGTACATGAGATGCACACTTTAACTGTGAAGCTTAGAGTTGGAAGGTACTGTAACAATTACCTTAACAGAAATCACAGAAGTGTGTTTTGAGTAGTACCACCTATAGTTATATTAAATAGGATAAATTCCAACAGAGGCAGCATGAACTCTCATGTTTCAGGCTACAGTCCTTATTGAATAGCCATATGTATAACACTGCCCAGACAACAACTACGATGGTACCACATGAAAATCAAGTAAAATATATTTTTTCAAATGGAAACTGAACCTTCACTCAGTTAATTAAATGACATGTAAAGATAAACTTGCAGAGTTGAGTTTTGTGTGAAAGTCTTCTTTTCAGAGAGTCATCTATTTGGTTTTCAAATTCGTCAAGATTCCCACCTGCCATATGTTTCAAATAAACTACATTCTGGCTTCAAACCTGTCAGGTTTAAAAACCAAATCAAACAAAACTGTAATTCAGGAGAGCTTAAATTTAGGTATCTTTTTAATGAGATTAATATAGTTAATACCTCGAATCTGTTTCAGCCACTTAACAGTTCTGTCAGTATGAAGTGTTTGCTTTATGTTCAGGTGTCTGAACAAATGTTCAGACACCTAAAAGAGGGAGCAGACAAACTAATTGTGCAAGCAGAGTCATAGAGTAACACACTGAATGCCACTGGTGTCAAATTTAGTTATGCACAAGTGTGAGCAGTGTGACATGTTATTGCTCAAAAAAGCTCCGTATTTGTAGATATCTATCTACTGAATAATCATTGAAGCAGAATACAAGTCCATTAGAGTCAAACATGCTCAGAGGAGATTAACATGTGGAGCACAAACTTGCATCTGTGGGCAAATATTGCAAGAGAAAACAATAAAATGTGCCAATTTATAAGGTCTAGACCGTATCATTCCTTCCCAGGATCAAGGAGAACTCAAAGAAGATCAAAGCATCTGAAGCCCCTCTGGCACTCCCCTAAGAAACCTCTTTCGTAGTTAATTGAAAAAGCACAGGAAAATGTAACAAGCAACCCTACCGACCAGCTTTACTTGACCCTGCTTTCTTAAACCACAAATGCACCCCAGAGGAGAAAGGGCGAAAAAAAGCCAAACAAAGCTCTATACAATGCTTTGAACAAAACACAAAATCAAACAAGTTTATGTGACACCCATTTATATAAACAACTTAGCTGCCGCTCTTTTGCCAAGTTGTTCCCATTACTACTAAGTATTCTGCTTGTCATAATCATGCTTTTATTTTAGCTCTGTCCTCTCACACTTTAATTTAAAGCACACTTCCTTCATCCTGCAGGAGAAAAACAAAACAAACACCAAAACCAAAAAACAACACCAAAAAAGCATTCTCTTTGGAATGGCAAGAACAGAGCAGACCAACAAGGAACTAGAGCTGTATATGCCTTTTTTGAAACTCTTTTATCTCTGCAGTGAATGGTTTACATTCCAGTTGCAAAAGATGAATCTGGCCAGCAAACGTGCAGTTTATACAATTCTAGAAAGAGTTATATATTTTAAAAAGATCTTGATGTAAAAATATTTCACAAATGGTTTCTTCTGCTTCAGAAATTGTAAAACTTTACTATTGACGTGTCAACTCAAAATGGCAATTACAATCATTCTGTATGTTAATGTTAATGTTAATAGAGAAAACTCTTGCAAACTGTGTGGAAGATATGCCATGTTATCCCACACATATAATTTAAGAATTGAAAACTAACAGAAACAACTTAAATCAGAATTTTGCTTTAGTAATAATATAGATGCTATACTTCTAAAGAAATAACTGGTAGGGAAGATTATTCGTACCAGGAAATACATCAAACAAGCAGACATCTAACATAGCACAAATAAAGATCAAAAGCCCTTTGCTCAGGAATACTCTGTACCAGAGCTGTCAGAGGTGTATCATTTCTCTTTGGCTCATGTAGCATTTTTTCCCTCTGTGAACTTTCAAGAAAAATCCATACAATTACATTTCTTTTAGTCAGGTTCTCAGATAAGATTTGTACCATGACGCACCTGGTTTATCAAAGGCTCAGGCAAGGTTGAAATACACCTGCCTGCAGGTTAAAAGCTCAGCACGAGCCTAAGGTTTGGCTTTAGAAATATTTTTCTGCAGAATAGGTGGACAAATGCCACCTGTATGTCAAGAAACAACTTGTGAAAACATACTATGTGTCACACTTAAGCTAAAACTTGCCAACATTCATCAAAAATTCATGCAGTTCTGATGCAAAATCATCTGTCCAGGCTTTGACTGTAAAGCTCGTGAATCTTTTCTTTCAGCCTCTTCCCCAGCCTGCACTGAATTTCAGCCTTGTTAGGAAAACCAAATGTAACTGAGTTCTACACAGTCAGGGCACGGACATTTTCCACAGGTCTCAAATTCACTGTGCCCAGTGTAAGTCTCAAAAATAAGTTTCCCCATCAATCTCATCAGTGAAAAGAATTCTGCAGAATTTATCTGGGAAAAATAAAGAGGGGAAAAAAAAAAGCTCAAAGAATGGCAATACCATCAAACAGGATTCAAACATTTTAGTGAACAACGGATAACTACAGCTTCCTTTTACAGTTCACAAACATTTGCTCTGTCTTCTCTTACTATTCTGATCTGCATTTTTCATTCAGCATCATGTCCACCAGTGTTATTTGGGGCTCCCTCAGCCTTACATATACCCAGGTGAACATACAAGGTGGAACACTAGGAACACAGGGTCAATTATTCATAGATATGTCAGTAACTGGAAACATTAAACACTAAATCATTTGCTCCCTGTGTTCTGGGATCACAGGAAGAGGTAATGGAAAGCCATCTGAATTAGCCAGTCATCAAAGATCCAGCATCAACTGGCTAAACCTTGTGTGACTGTCACCCAGGCATTCAGGCACCTGAATTACTGATGAACAAAATGACACTTTGGATGGTAACTATTTCAGAACAAAAGTTCAAGACCTTGCTACAGATTTTTAAGCAGAGCTGGCATAGTACTACATGTTCCAGAAGAGTTTACTTCCCTGGAACAGTTATTAATGCCTCAAAATTAAAGGGAGATAAACAAGTGGGTTAGTACAGCATGAAGTCATCAAAGAGGAGCTACAGCCTGACTTTTAGAGCTCTGTAAAGATAGAAGATGTGTCAAATGTTTTCCATCTCTGCATCTTCCCTCTCTAAAAATTGCTGTCAAACATCAAATTCTACTTCCTCAGCTGCCGGTCTTATCAGATTTAGTATCAAAGCACTTTTCCAGTTCTTAAAGTTTGCCTTGAGAAAAACATGCTTGCAGAATGCTTTGAAGTCACCAAAAGTTGTAACTGCTAGGTGGTGGTATTATTATTGTAAAAATTATTATAAGCCTTAAAAGTTTCAAGCACGGGCTAGAAATCCTTTTCTCTTCTAACACTTAAATTCATTCTCAATTGTTCTGTATTTACTATTTAAACGTTATACAGAAGGCTTCTCTGAGATGTCAGGGTAACAGACAGCTCTAAGTCCCGTAACAAGGACTTACTTCTTCCTGCTGCCACGTCATTTTTGTGACTGCCTAAAGCTGCTCTTAGCCCTTTGTAACCTGGGCAACAGAATCACTAGAACATGAACTAAGGGAAAGGAAACGAATGTCAGAAAAGAGGGTCAAGTACTCACAAAACATGTTTTGATGGCCTTACCTATTAGAAGGAGCTTCTCCTTTGGCTCCAGTATACTTTACAAGTCAAATCAATACACTTACAAAGCAACGCTGAAGTGGTGGAAGAGACATGAAGAATGGACTGAAATAAGTGCGAAGCGAGGTCAGCACTAAGACCACGCAGGCTGGGACCACAGCAGTGATCTCCTGCAGGGCTTCTGCCATAACGGCCCAACACACAGCTCAGCGTGTCTGCTTGGGTCTTGCATTCCATAAAAGAGAAGGCTTTGGAAAGGTTTATGCTATGGCCACCCATTCCAGCAGACCTAAGCAATGTGGATGGCCTAGTTTTCATTGTGGAACAAACTGGGCTGGCTCTGTAACAGCCACAGCGCTGGTGGTGCTCACTTTGTTACCATGAAGCAGCACACTTGCCACAGGAAAAAAGAGACTGGCCTCTCTACTCTTGTGCGTGGTCTGCCTGCTAACTCAAATAAAATTACAATAAAGGCCAGGGGGCCAGCTGTTTTGACCCTAGCAATAGAGGAGGTCAGACATGATGGGTGACAAAGACAGGAGGAAAACGTAAACTGAGTGTTGTGTGAAAAATTCTACGTTTGTAACAGATTAGTTCCTTTCTAGTGTGCCCAAAAATCTGAGAGTGAAGATTAGGTATAATGAACTAATTTCCACGATGACTGAAAGATTTTATAATTACTGTTACATGAAGTACTTTTCCTATGTAATAGCTGATTTTAAATGTGTTCACTGTACATCTTCGTGCAGAACTAGAAGCTAAATTACCTGAATGGCACACACACATTAAGTTACATAAAGAGTGTGATCACACAGACGGAAATCTCCATATCTCACACCCCCTCAAAGAAAATCTAATTGATTTTAATAGTAAAGGCAAAACTTCACATTATTTCTCTGCACCATGCTGTATGTGTTAACAGCCAACCAGAGCCATGCTAAAAGACCCAGTGCTTCAAAAACAAATGAAGAGGTAATTATTCTCTAGCAAACTGAACTTGTGCTTAATGTTGTGGGAGTGTCTTGACATAATCACACAGAAACCTTTAATTTTTATCTCAAGTGATATTGGGCACAAGGACTTCTGGGTTACTGATTTCAGTTCCCTCCTCCTGGACAAACTCACACCATTAACAATCACTTTATTTAATCACTATATATACAACCATACATAATCATTATCCTTTCATATGACAACCAAGGTCCCCCTGAAAATTGGCTTTTTTTCTCCTCTGCTACTTGCCATTCAAGAATTGATTCAGAAATCCAGTCTTTGATGATCTATCTCAATTTTTCTTTTTTATCACTTTTTTTTTTTTTTTTTCAATTGGCATGCCTTTTTGGACAAAACCACAAAGAAAAAACTACTGCCCTGAAATCTTCACTTGGCTGCTGCTAATCTAATGATCTGTAACTAACTAGCATGTAGTTCACTAGACTTTGGCAAAAGTAATTGCAGAATTTGTGATTCACTGCATCCTAAATAAAATAGAGTTAGCTAGTCCATATTCAGAGCAATCCAGATTATTTACTACACTGTTTCCAGGACAGTTATCCTGCAACAGCCACACAACCTTGCTGTTGAAGAACACATTGGATTTACAAATAAAACCAATCAAAACAACTCAGCATAACGAGTGATTTCTTTCTTGGTCTTCACATATGAAACTTCCTGTTTAAATACTATCGAAGTTCAATAGTATATTCAGGTGGCTAGAAAAAGGATGAGAAGATATTAACTATGTGTCAGGATCTGGAAATAATGAAATATGAGTTGATCTATAAAATGAGGCTGCAAATGAGCCTAAAGGTCAATAAACTCTTATTTTAGTACTTCATGCCCACTGGACATATCTCTAGTTTTTCCAACTGTGTTAAATTTAGCACCGCTAATAACTCTATTAACCTGAGGAAAAGATACATGTCAATGCATAAAGGCCCACAGCTTCAGGCAGAAGTCTGTTGTTTGTTATAAAGAACTGAACTTTCTGCAATTGCTACCTGAATGCCTATTTGAGTAGTATAAACCCAAAAAATCATCTTTTTAAGGAAATCTTGCAAGTTCGCTGGAAAGCAACTTTGCCAGGAATGCAGCATGATGAGGGGCATCAGCAATGACAAGGAGAATCAACAGAGTGGTCTTCCATTCTAAGGGGAACAATACAGTTTTAGAAAAGCCTTGGGCATGGTTTTCAAGACTTTGTTTTAGCCTCCTTATAACTAGAAGGCATCACCCCTATATATTACATAATTTTCAAGTGCTTACATTGGATTGTTTTTAATATACTTTGCACAGAGCATGATGGTCACTTTTCTCTATTGCTCCTGATTTTCACTCCTGTTGATACTGGCTTATAGGAAGAACTGAACTACTCTCAGAAAATAATTAGTCAGTCCTTATCTCCTAGGGGATAACGAGGCTGTTTCTGCCAGTTTCTTTCAATGGATTGTTCAATGGCCAGAAGCCACTGCAACTCACATTTACCTATAACCTCAGTCTTCTAATTACTGGTATATTTAACTGCTTTCCCTTGGGCTACTGTGTTGTCAGTCACGCAGTTGTCTACATTTACTCTGCTCTTATGGAAGCTCTAATGTTACTGAAGGAAAACATACAGACAGTAAGGCCTGAAAGTCAGCTCTTCCTGTATGACTCATGCAGAGTTACACACTATTGAGGCAAAACAAAGCATGAGGAGAGCTTCACTTGAGCAACACTCACTTGAATGGCTCCCTGAGGTCAAAATAAGAGGCAGCATTGAGCAGCTTCAATGGTGCTTCTAAGCTTGTCAGGCTTTCTGCTGGGTATCAAACCAAAGTAGGGCCTACAGCTACCTACGGTGGTTGAACCTGGATGATACTGAGCATTGACACAGATCTTTGTCCAAATTTCATGCTGGATAAGGGTTCATCATAGTACAGCCTAGGTTGGAAGGGATCTTGAAATATCATCTGGCTGAACATCTTGTGGGAAATAAAGTTACCATCATCCGGAGAAGTACATCACCTCTAATGTGAATGATTAATTCTATCCACCTCAAGTGAACAACAGTTCTTCTTAAAATAAAGGTACTTGTACATATTGCCTTTAAAATATGTCTCAGTTAACACAACTCAAAAAGCGTTATAATGTAATATTGGTGTTTCAGGACAATATGCATGTCTCAGCATGCATATTAGAAGGGGTGGTTTAGTTTTTTGCTTATCTGTGGAAGATTCACCAACAGCAGTTAACACTGTCAAAGAGAACACAAGCAAACTAGAAAAACTTGAAAACTGCTGAAAAGTTGGCTGATTAATTTTGGAAAGGGCTTTGTCTGAAAGGGGAAAACAAAGGATGCTGATAGGAGGTAAACTCAACCTAGTTACCATAATGATTCCACAGAACAAGAATCAATTCTTGTGAAAAAGAGCCAAAAAGATGTCTCAATATACTTTTGCCTTTCATTTCAAGTATTGACTGGAATTGTCACCAGGCAAAAACATGGAGCAATGCAAAGCATTAATCTTTCATTTGTCTATGTAAAAAATGAAAAGGTGGTACTGGAAGGAGGTGGTCCAATAAAGCAGAAGCAACTAAATATTTACTTAAGCAGCCAACCATCAAATAATTTTATGTCTTGGTTTATGATATAAAAAGTATGGAAGAGAGGTTTTCCTGATCAGTAGTTGCAGGCAAAGTGCGACAATACAGAAGCTACATGTAGTCATCTACAAAGTTACAAAGACCAGCTATGCTTAAAGAAAAATAAGCATTTATCCCAAACATAACAATTTCCTTAAATGCTATATATAAGGTATATACCTTACATACTTCTTTATGTCAGTGCTTTTTGAATAACTGGTCACTTAGGAGTATGTTGATTATGCCCCTACTACTGAAAGTAAATGGGAAACAAAGTACTTAAAATTTCAAATCCATCACAGCTCTTCTAGACGTTCACATCGGTACGAATGTCAAAGGAAACTAAAAAAAGAAAAGAATTACAATATCAGCAGAACTATGCCACCCCTTCTCAGCAATGCTATTTTCTGTTAAAGGGGTTTGCTATTCACTCTCTTCCACATACTTCTCTGATTATCAAATGTTCTCCTGAGAAATTTTTAGTTATTTTTGTACTAAGATGAGGATCTCCTGAAATCAAATTTATTTATTTCCTTGAAATCCACCATGTGCCTGCAGTATACAATCTATGACCTTGCAGCTCCTGTTGCCCTCACGTTGCTGGCAACGCGTTCAGCCAGAGCAAGGAAAGATAAGAGGTGGGAACCGTGCAATACTGTGAAATAAGAAACCAGAGAAAGAATTTATTGCATTAATTGAGATGAAACTGCTATTTGTCACAGATTTTGTGCCCATGGCAAGAGATGAGGAGGGTCTCTACAGCACTATGTAACTCCTGAGGCAGCCTGGATGTTAAAATGTCTGTCTGCACAAAACAAAGGCAGGGAAGTCCCTGCAACAAGTTTCAAGGCAACAACATTTCTACCCCTGCAATTATCTGTTCACTACCGAATACCATGGATGAACAGCCAAAAGTGTAACAGTCTGCAGGTTCTATGCCCTAGGGGTGCTTCTCTCCAGGCTCCTTGGCGCAGCTGCCTGGGCGGACCCCAGACCTGTGCTACAGGTGGCCTCCCTTCCTGAAGGACTCCTTGGATGTACATTGTAGCTTGTCTTTGGTTCACACTTTTACCCTCTCTTCTGGATGAACCCACACTGTTGCCTTGTCACCAGCCCTGTCTTCTGTCCCATATCCTGCTGCTCCAGATGGACCCTGAACCTGATCCATCGCTTGCCTCGTCTTGCCTTGTTACCAGAGCCTTGATCTTCCTGCTCCACTTGCCTGCTTTGGGACAGTGCCCTGGACAAGGAGGGCATGCCTGTCCTGTAGCTGCTCTGGGTTCCTGGCTCCTACCAACCTGTGCAGCAGCTGCGTTCTTGCTGCTCCTTGGACACAGGCTGTGCTGCTGGGGAGGGAGGTCACTACACCTTGCAGGGGACTTTATGCACCTTTCTCAAGCAAAGCCATGCAGAACAAGGATGAAATGTAACAGTAGAGTAGCATATTCTTCATTTTCTGAGGATAACCTCTGCTCATTCAATGTAGTCTCTTCACAAGTGTAAAATTCAATAAGAACATCTGCTATTTTCCACCCATTTAATAAAGCAAGCGTTAAATACTGGACATTGATTGTAGGTCACTTTAAGAGACCCACAAGCCTGAACTTTGCCAGCATATCCTTTCTCTCATATTCCATACCTTGTAAAAAGCTGAACAACCCTTTGATGCAAAAAGGATTTCATTATAAAAGGCGCATGCTCATTTGTAATTAGATAGTCAAAATTAGGCTAGACGAATGCTGCAAGTATATGGTCTGCTGCTTTCTAGTATTTTTTGCTGGGATTCATTAGACAGGAAATATGTTCAGATCATACTTTTGTGCCACATTATCAGAAGGTTACTGTAAGTCCACTGCAGACCTCTAAAATGGACTCTTAGTCTGCCTCTCACCATGACTTATTGTCATTTAATCTATGTCTAGCCAACATAGCACAAAGAACCATATTTAAAATAGTCAGCTTAATTGCAACTGATTTGTGCTGTAACAAAATGGGACAGAGCTGTGTTGGGTTGACTGTGGAGGGTTGATGCTGGTGGCTGCCAGGTGTCCACCAAGCCACTCTATCACTCTCCCCCCGTTCTTCACTGACCTCAGTGTCTGCATAGTTGTTTCCCCCACACATTCTCACTCCTCTCTCCCTGCTGCTGTACTTTTTACCCTTATTAAGTATTTTAACATAGAGGGGCTACCAACATTGCTGACTGGCTCAGCTTTGGCGAGTGGTGGGTCCATCTAGGAGCCAGCTGGAACTGTTTCTGTTCAATATGGGGCAGCTTCTGGTGTCTTCTTACAGAAGCCACTCTGCAGCCCCCCTGCTACCAAAACCTTACCACATAAAACCAATTCAGTAGCAAGTGCAAATGGGGTTGTAACACTGTTGTTCTTTAGTCAAAAAGTATTTATGACCCTGTTAGCTGGCTAACCCTGGATGCACAGAAAAATAATAAAATCACTAAAGAATAGTTCTGTACTCTGTTGGAGGTTGAACATTATACATATTCTGAGGACTTACTGAGGATGAAAACTGTTACTTAATAAAAAGCAAGTAAAATCAACAGATCATATCTGCAGGGATGGAATCTGCAACATTTCTAGAAAAACTGAAGCACTTATCATGACCGATAGATAACTCTTTAATAGCATAAAAAGAAACTAGCTAAGTATATGGTGGAAATCTGGTGCAAAAAAACCCCACAACAATGTCAAACATTTACCTAGGGTTCAAATGCATTTGACAGCATTTATGTTTTGGGAAATTTGCATTTGTGTTTCAGTTTTGAATACACAACTAGATGGTACTTGAAGCTATAGGTTTTTGATTTACTAAAAGCCAAATGCTTATCCTCTCTTCCAGGAAGCATTCTTAGTCTTCTCTTGTTGTATATCACAGCATGAAAGTGTTTTACTGGGAAAAATCTGAGAGTTCAAAATGTGATTTATATTATGAATTGTTTTAGGCGTCTGTTGGACTATACTGCAACTTGTACTCAAACTTCACTCTTCCTAGGAAAGAGTCTGGTTATGATACAAAATACTTCGCAGACAGCTGCAGGTCTTTCCCTTACAAGGAATCCCTATATGGTTTATACTCTGTCATCTGTATTTCCTAACTCCGCTCTCATTGTGAGGAATCCCTGGTTGCCATAACTGAGTGATCTTCAGATAACCTCCTTGAAAAATATTTATCTCTTTCTCTAAATATTGTTCAGTAACTCAGACTATGACACAAAAAAATAAGTGAAAAATAAACTAGAATGGCTTCTCTTAGTAGTTATCACCAAGTATCTCAGCCCTTGACATCTCTGTTGTGTTAGACATTATACAAACATACATTAAAACTCCTCGTCCTGCCTCAAGATGTGTACAGTCACATGATTAGGAACATCATCCACAAAGAACAGGGGTCAAAGTGCTGAGTGCTCCTTCTGATTAAAGATGAAAACCTACAGCCATTGCTATTACAGAGGAAGTGCATTACTTATCAACTTTGACTATTGCAATGCTATTGCATTACCTGTGGTTCCTTATTGTGTTGGCTGGGATCTTTTTCATAACTCTCTGCATAGATCCGGAGAGTAGCTCTCACATGGCTAGAAGCACTCATTCTGAAGATGAGCCTGGAAGCATCTGAAAAAATAATCCGCAGCCCCTATGGAAGAAGAAGGAACAGCACATATGTAAGGCGGCAGTAACTTTACAAACCGCAGTTCAC
This sequence comes from Columba livia, assembly GCF_036013475.1. Taxonomy (NCBI): domain Eukaryota; kingdom Metazoa; phylum Chordata; class Aves; order Columbiformes; family Columbidae; genus Columba; species Columba livia. The sequence goes on along the minus strand of NC_088642.1, from coordinate 13,484,646 downwards.
TATGTTAAAATAAAAAGTAAAAGGAAGAGTCATTAGGATACAATTCCTCTTTCCCTGTAATTTCGGACAAATAATTTATTACTCTTTTTTCTCCTCTAAAGACTAGAAATGATCTTGTGTATTCCCTCTCCGTCCTCATAACAGGGACTCTCTTACTGCTGTTCTTATTTTCTTTAGCTGATTCGATCTTGCTCCACGTGGCAGAGCATAAAATCAATGGTCAGAGAAATAGTTATAAGATCAATAAGGATCAGGAGCCTAAGAAATAGCTGCAGTCTCCCAGGATCAAAAAAAAGTTGTCAGTAGTGAATACAAAAGACAGAATCAGTTGTGACCCCTCATAGACCATGCACCAATGTCTGATTACAAAGATTTTAACAAGAGTCTGCAGTATGACTTGGGAAATTTGACTTTAAGTGATAATTAATTTAATGTACACTGATTCATGTACATTAACTGTGTGTAGAATAAAAATGATTTCTTATTAACTCTCTGCTCCCATCTTCACCTCTTCTTTCCTCCTCCTCACCTCCATACTGTACACATGAATACATTCTTCTACAGACCACAGACTGTATACCTGGATCCACAGTAAACAGACTTGCCTTACAGGAAGGCCATTAAGACTGAAGGACTGAAGTGCAGTGTTAAATAGTTGTAGTGTATCGATACTCTAACAATTCTGCACTAACACTCAGCACAGTTCCCTTCCTGTAATTGGCACCTTTAGGCTAAGTGCCACCTCTGCTGTGTCACTGGACTTCATTTCCCCTCTTAGTCCTGCTGTTGGCAAATGCCTAACGCATAATTTGAGATCCTTGATACTTTTGTTTAAGGGGCAGTAAACCATTAAAAATGCGAGAAGTAAGAGAGAAGCATTTTGTTCTTCCAGTTTTGAGAAGACACTAATGATAGCAACACAGTGGTCCAATATTCCTAACTAGAAATCTTTGTCTCCTCAGGTATATGCCAAAACATCTTCAGCACCATGTATTGTATTGTTTGCATTGTTTGGTTGATAATCACAGAATCATACAATGGTTTGGGTTGGACCTTTAAAGGCCTAGTCCAATCCCCCTGCAATGAGCAGGGACATCTTCAACTAGATCAGGTCACTCAGAGCCCCATCCAGCCTGGCCTTGGATGTCTCCAGGGATGGGGCATCTAACACCTCTCTGGGCAACTTGTTTTCACCACCCTCATTGTTTAAAAAGTGTTCCTCATATTTAATCCGAATCTCCCCTTCTTTAGTTTAAAACCATAACCACTTGTCTTATTCCAACAGGCCCTGCTATAAAGTCTGTCCCCGTCTTTCTTATCAGCCCCATTTAAGTACTGGAAGGCCACAACAAGGTCTCCCCAGAGCCTTCTCTTCTCCAGGCTGAACAACCCCAGCTCTCTCAACCTGTCCCCATAGGAGAGCTGTTCCAGCCCTCTGATCATCTTGGTGGCCTCTTCTGGACCCTCTCCAACAGATCCATGTCTTTCCTGTGAAATGTTCATTAACACTAGAAAATATACAAGAGGAAAATATCCCACACGGATTAAGGGTTGGATTGCCTAAGAGATATTTTCCGTTTTTAACTCTGGTGATACCATGACACTTTTTTAAGCTGCTAGTATAGCATTATCTATTAATTTAAATATGCATTGGCAATTTATCCAGAAATTTCTCTAGTAGTCTCAAAAAGTACAGCCTAAGTGACAAACAGAAATAGTTTACATTTGTGAGATGGAGCTTTAGAGCCTGTTTTTCTAACATTTGCTATTAAGCCAACTTTGTAATGGGACGGTTCACTTGATGCTGATGGGAGTTTTGCCATTGATTTCAATGGAATCAAGATTTCATCTTGGACACTTGGAATTATACAGGCAGTTTGTTGTGATCTGATCCCGTAAGCAAGGGGCTGTCTCTTGCTGATTGTTCACTGACTTAACTTCATAACAGTGAAAAGAAAGAAGAGAATTTGAAGAGTTTCACAGTTCTGGATATAGTTCATTTCTAACGGTTGTCAATCCCAGGACCAGCAGCTCGAAATATGGAACATTAATGTCAACCAGCTTTAAGAAAGAAGGAAGGGAGTCTAACATATCTGCACAAAATGAAAGAATGAACATCACAACATGTGAGTGTATTCCTCTCCAAAGACAGAACGGGCATTTTACATGTTTTTGCCATGCCTACAAACCCCCACAATAACAAGACTAGCAAGGTGACTTGAATACTCTGCCACATACTCCATGTTTATCTAACAATAGTGACAATAACACATTGCTACTTGGTTTAGCACATCTGAAGTCTCACCACTCATTAAATTGTGATCTTCAGAATAAAAAGGATTTATAACCCCCCCCAGAACTTTTCCCGTAACTTTAAGATGAAAAAATGCTCCACCAAACTACAGCATCTGTAGCCAGTTACAGTGCTTGGGATATTTATGCAATGTATATGGACACATGACTAGCAGCTCACTGTACTATTTCTGAGTTTATTATTTTCTTCATTTTACATTTCTCAGGGACACACAACTGACAGTATTACACATGTGCAGTGACAGCTAATATTTGATTGTAAGTCCAGGATTCCAGCCATACAGCTGAAAATACTCTGTAAAAGGGAATTACAGAGACACAGTGGCTGTACTGCTTAAAACCAATAATCCTTAGTGCCAGGGAGAAACCACCTGCTTGGGAAACAATGGCATTTAGAGCTGGACTGTCAAATCAGTCAAGATATTTGCACCTGGAGATTTCGTTTAACTAATTTTTCAGAGAGCCCAGCAGCAAATAAATAAATAAATAAATAAATAAATAAATAAAACTATATTCCTCACTGTTTTCTGGAAATACCTCAAAGCTGTGAGTTACAAACATTTGTTGAAGGCAAAAAAAAACCCAGCGAAAAACACTGTTACCAAACAAATACGAAAAAGAATTGCCTGGAAAATAACCTGTGACTCTGCATCTTTTGTAAAGACACAACTCAACTGGTTTTCACCACTTGCTACAGAATACCCAGTCTAACATACGAAAGTTTTCCTTTTTGGTGTTCTTGAGTTTTTGGGGCCAGCAAGGTCAAAGGAAGCTGGTGAAGTTGCAAGCAGCCTATTAACTGTTTGTCATGATGACATTCTTTTACCTGACGTAAAGGTCATTGATTTAAAGCCATGTTTTTGCTCTTTATTATATAGAAGGTGTCAGCTCCATGAAACATAAAATTTTGTATGCAGAACTTGTAAAACAACATACGAGGAAAAGAATAAAGAGTAACACACAGAAAAGCACACAGGACAGAATAACTTCCTGTTTTATGAAAACAGGACACATTATTTGTCACTAGCGAGAATAATGTTTTCTTATGGGAACAGATAATTTTTTTCCTGGGAGGAAGCAGATGAAAAGGTTCAGTACAGCTCCCACACTGGACATCTGCTGATATTTATTTTAGGCAAATTGGGCCTGCTTAATGGACTTTAATGAACTGTGTGAAAACTATGAAACAAAATTATGTTCCATGGCTAACCCCCTGACTTTGAAGCTGATGTGACAGAGATGGAGGTTCACAGGGATTTCTCTCTTTTACACTACAAACCAGGTAAACAGCCTACTAATGTATTAGTATCTGTGAAGCACTGAGAAAACTGAACCTACTACACATTGTACTACACAGTTTGCTTTCCAGTAGTTTGGTTTTTTTTGTCAGTTAGCAATTTCATAATTAAATTAATAATAATAAATTAGCATAATATGGTAGCATGAACAAGAGTAAGCAGCAAACTTGGAGCAAAATATCTTAGGATTCTGAAACCATTATGAAAGCATAATGGCGAGGAGTAACACTAGTAGAAAATCTAGTCTAGCAGCAATATATCAGACACAGAGACATATACAAAAATTAGAAGCATGTAAAATGGCTATACTCTTACTTCAAAATACTGTGATTACCACAATTTTTACTTGTTCCTCTACTGGACCTTTGAGTGTCTTCTAGGCACAGCAGGCCACACTCACTACTCTGACAGGAAATACTTTATTGCTGATACATGATTGAAATATCATTCTGAACACAGAGGGATTTTTGCCTTATCTCTGGAGAGTTATCTGAAGTAACTTTTTTTCCAGCTTTTCCAATGCCTGTTTCCTGACTCTGGCTCAAACTGAAATGCAAAAAACCCAAGATTACATGCAGACTCCTTTGCAGCTCAAATCTAATGAGACAACAAGAAAACATTAATAAAATTCTAATCTCAAACCGGCAGCTTTATTCTATGAATCTCAGAATGTAAAACCCTTCATTAAAGAGCTCAAGGTTAACCATTATGACGGGCAATGCATACTTCTCATCCTACTAATTCAAGTTTCACACAAAAATGCAACTGATCCTTTTTCAGGATCCTCAGGAGCAGCACTGTTACGTGCTCATGTGCACAAAAGATAACACAACTGGACTTAAAAAATGAAAACAGTTTTCAGGACCAGCAGAACATTTAATTTAATTTTATGCCTTATTACTGAACAATATTAATGGGTTTAAACAGTCAGAATGGATTGGAAGATAGAATCAGGGCATACTGTTTGCAGTGCTGTGTTTGTTTTCTGTCTATTAACACTGATCAACTATCTTATGGCCAGCTTCTCATCCATGAAACATAGTGCAGTTACACTGAATATAAATCTCCCCCTCCTGCCTACTGGGGAACAAAACTTCGAACAGGTTCCCAAAAACATAGCTGGAAAATCTGCATGAAGCTCATGACAGTCAGAAAGAGACATCTGCATTTGCACCAAGAGCAAGCTACCCGAGGGAAATGGCAGCAGTAGACTTGTTTCATTTGCATGGATTAATGTCCTCTCATTTTGTTGTGCGTGGAGAATTCCTTTGAGGCTGCAGGCACATGGACCTAGAAATGCGTCCTTGCCAAAAGATGAACTGGTTAAACTGTATGCTCAATAAATACATGCTTCTCCCTATGAAAAGATAAACTTTTTGGTTTTATGGGCTCACTTTGAGTCCATCTGAAAACAGCCCAAGTCATGTTACTCTGTTTGTGTTACATGGTGATATGATTAGAAATTATATTCCAATTTAGGACAAGGGGTTTGGATTAAAGTCAAGGGAAATAAAAGTGCACTGAAAATTCACAAGCTGTTTTTTAAAAGTACAAGGGCCACAAGTCTGCCATGCCTGTAATTTTCCAGTGGGCTTAGATAAGACAATATCCTCATATCCTGTTTTGGCAGTAATACGCAAAAAGAGAGTAGCTCAGTGGCAGGTGGGCTACTCATATTACCTGGGTGCAATGATGAATGGAAACTATAAAGACTCTGAGCAGAATGGCATGACAATAGTTTTAATGGCTTGTAATACCATTTGCTAGGGTCTGGTCAGGTCAAGTAATTTATAAACCAGAGAAACGAGGGCAATAAAAACAAACAGCATAAAATCAGAACACATTTTAGTATGAGTCAACTCATATTCAAGGTGTTTGAATATATATTTATACCTGGAAAAAGTACATGGTTAGTTTTGAGCACATCATGAACTTCAAAACACTGGAGGCTTGGTTTGAACTGCAGTTCTTGATAGTACGGAGTCTCATCAAGGACAGAGACCAGAAGGAACACAGAACTGGTCATTTGGGCTAGAGAAGTCAAATGTGCCCACATATGGTACAATCCACTAAAGTCTTCCGCATGTTATTGTCTATAACAGATAATATGCCTTAATTATGCAAAGCCTGTGGGTTACCAAAAACAAAAAAAAAAAAAAAAGAACTTTTTCTGTAATGTAAAGTAAGTGGAGATTTCAGAACAGAAAATAGAAAAAGGAAAGACTGCCTTTCTACATGACATTTTACATTGTTCAGGAAAGGGAACCGTCCCTGTGTGTGCATTGCTGTCAACAGGGACTAAACCAGAGGTAGATTATGTTATCCAGACCCAGCTAATCTTAAGTAGGAAATGTGGTATCTATCAGAGAAAAGAAAACACCATGCTATAAATAAATGGAGAGGCTTGCCAGCGGAACATTACAAACATCACTGCTAGAGACAACATGAATGTTGCAAAACTTTGTTACTCCATCACTACAACCATACCTGTCTTTTGGTCACAGTGCCATCCACAGGATCTATGTACTCAAAGCTGTCTGTTCTTTCCACACTGTAGATATTGTTACCCACTGCAAACTGCTGATGGCTGAAGGATTTGTCAGTGATCAAAGCTTCCAGGTCTCTCATTATGAAATATGCTGTTCTGGGTTCCAGTGCTTCATAATCAAACCTTGCACATATAGAAAAAAAAAAAAAGTAGAATGAAGAAGTAAGTCCCCTACAGCTGAGAAAACAGTTCAGCTTTCACAGAACTCAATATACTTTCAATTAGCAATTTATTGCTTAGCTCAAAAATTAGAGGTAGACCACTGAAGTACTGATAGCAAATTAAACCAGCACACCCATGCAAGTCCTGTGCAATCTGACCAGTGTGTGTGTGCACCACAGTTCTGCACTGGCCGCCTGACTCTGAGTCAACAGCAATCATACAGAAAATACACAGTTTCTAAAGTAGCATAGTAAACATCATCAATACACAGCTAGCTTTCCAAGACTAAGGACACAATCAGTGCAGTGCGTAATAGCTGAGTGAAATAGAGAAAGCTGCCACAAATTGTGGGGAACAGCTGTGTGCGGGAGACTTTATGGATATGTGAAGTCCTCTGGATTAAGTCTATGCTGAGAGAAAGAGAGAGGCAGGAGCTAAGATGTAAAAGACAAGTTAGAAGTCACTCTTTAGAGACCTTAATAAAAATCAGTAAATGTTTGCCTCTTTGGAGTTCTCCTGAATTAAAAGCAGGTGTAGATCCAGTTGTCACTAAAACACTGTCAAACAGAAGCACATAGAGAAACAAATGCGGGAGTAAATCTTGCTGAGATTGATTTTTTTTCCAGCACCATGTAACGAGCTATGCCTACAGATTCCACACATAAATAATCCAAATCCTTTGCCATTCGATATCAGAAAATTCAATTACTCATGTACTAGAAATGATATATACACACTGCTCCTTCAGTAAGTAAATAATTTCTGCTGCCACCTACTCATGAGAAAAAACTGCCTACAGAACAGGGGCAATCTGTGGCAGATATTCATTCTGTGGACACAGCAAATGCACACCTAAATGCAGCTGAGCACAGCTAAACAAGCCATGGTTGTAGCAGAATGGTCCTATCAACTGCAGAAGTTCCTATGCCTTTTCCTCATTTTTCTCACCTGCAGTAGTAGTGCCGCCCAAATTTTGCCCAGTGATCCCTGACAATCTCTTCCACACTCTGCTTTCGAGCTGCTAGTATTGAAAGCCAAACTAGCACAGCCCATAGTCCATCCTTCTCCCGAAGGTGATCAGACCCTAAAGAGACATATATAAAGCACATTATTTGGTATCACTGCAAATCAGAAAACAAGGTAAAGAGGCTGGGCAAATGCCTCATTTAACTTTGTATGTCACATAACAGTGATTGACAGTATCAACCTCAGCAACTCTGATATCTTTCAGACAGACAAACAGAACTAATGTTTAAAATGTTATTTATTTATATATGACAAAGTCTATACTCTTAAGGTTAAATAAAAATATTTGAATAGAATACTTGAATAGAAATGGCAGTACTTGAAGGGAAATGAGAGTTGCAACAATTTTAGTCATGATTCCTGCTCACTATCACACCGGGTGTTTTCACACCTCTGGTACTGTTTTCCAGAGCTGGGCTAGATACGCAAAACCCTGGCCATGAACCAGAATGTTCTGAGATATGTGAGTCAAGTTCAACAGCATCTCCTTATCTCTGCAGATGTTCATCTTTCAAGCTGCAGAGAAACAGTTTCACCATTCCATGAAAAATGAAGGTTTCCAGAATGTTCATGACCTACCATAAGGACAAAAAACAAGAGCCTGAAAAAATTATTCTGGAAAACAAAACAAACACAACCAGAAAATAGTACTTTTTCCCCTTTCTGTATTTCTCCATTCCTCTCAGTGGTAAAGACTTTTGGGTGCTCAGATCTAAATACCTTCCTGGGTTTATATTTATGAAGAGAAAAACTGATCCAACAATGGAGACTAAGAACTATTTTGGAATACCCCACCTGATTTAGTACATACTCTCAGATACAGGAGACACAAGTTAAAGTTTACCATCTGAACTCAAAAGAGCAGACTTGATCTTGTACTTCCAACGTCCTAAGCCAAGATGCCAACTTGGATAACAGCCTGCTCTGCAACAGACCTGTAACATAGCTTAACCAGAAATATTTCTACTGAGCTAAAGTCTGCCTGTTAATACTGAGCCCTACTTTTGGCTGGGATAGAGTTAATTTTCTTCCTGATAGCTGGTACAAAGCTGTGGTTTGAATTCCAGAAAAATGTTGATAACATGTCTTAGTTGTGGCTAAGCAGTCAAGGACTTTTCAGCTTGTCACACTGGCCTGCCAGCGAGAAGGTGGGCAGTGCACAAAAGGCTGGGAGGAGACATGGCCGGGACAGCAGACCCCAACTGACCAAAGGGATATTCCATAGCATATGGTGTCATGTTCAGTATGTAAAGCTGGGGGAAGAGGAAGGAAGGAGGGGACATTTGGAGTGATGTGGTTTATCTTTCCAAGTCACTGTTACGTGTGATGAACCCCTGCTGTCCTGGAGATGGCTGAACATCACCTGCCAGTGAATAAATTCCTTGTTTTGCTTTGCTTGTGTGCGTGGCTTTTGCTTTACCTATGAAACTGGCTTTATCTCAAGCCAAGACTTTTCTCACTTTTACTCTTTCAATTCTCTCCCCCATCCCACTTGGGGGGAGTGAGTGAATGGCTGCGTGAGGCCTAGTTGCTGGCTGGGTTTAAACCATGACAAACTGGAATATGTCAATCAGCAAAACGTTTCAATAAAATCAGTATTTTCCAGCAAAAGTCTGTTTCATGGGAAAGTTCTTGCTTATCTCAATAAGTGTTCTCTCCTTTTGTGGCAATACGTATCTAACCCAGATTACGAAATAATCACGAAGAAGCATGCCACAAAGTAAAATCCAAGACACCTGACACTCAGTAGATGCTGATGACAGATACATAAGCTAAGAGACTCAAGAAACTTGAGGAGATATCAAACATGTCACCATTGCCGACAAAACAATACTCGATTTGGTTGAAATTTCTTTTATTTCCTTATTTTCTGTCTAGCCACACATTATTGAAACCCTGAGTACAAAGCAAGTGCAACAATTCATAAGGTTTTTTTCCTGTCAGTCAGGGAGGCAAACACTTTAACTATTTGTACCCTTAGAAGATAGTTAGCAAAACCCTCAAGAGAGGAAGCTAAAATGTCTTAGGTTGAAAACCTGTTTTATGAAATATCTTCCTTCTTCCAACACACAAATCCTATGGCAGCAAGAATGCTTTGCAGTGCCATGGTTTTACATAATAGCCTACAAGGTCTACACAGTCATCTGTCAGAACAGCCATATTTTGCTACTGACAGAGGACGTGGTTCCCATAATATAAACTGATGCACTGATGCTGTTTATCCTGTGAGAAACTGTCAACAAAATATTAAAGACATATAAGGAAAACAGCAAGATGCACAGAGAATCACCACGATTCCTGGTGTTCAGTATGGACATCCATCTTTTAGTCACTGCTGCTGCCTTGGACTTGCAGTCCCTTGTCTTGAGAGAGAGCTACAGTCACAGCAGCATTTGCTACCTTGCTGGCATTTGCTAAGAGCCCACTGTGCTGGGCCTGCTGCAGCTCTGTCTGCCACTTATGCTTCTTGTGTTACGTTCAGCCCTGGGAGTGTGGACCTCCAGCACTATGAATCTAACACTAAGCAAATTAGCTACCACAGAGATAACTAAATGCAAATTACTATTTTGGCACAATATGCCAGTTGTATAGGAATTAATATTGAAGACTTGTGAACAGGAAAAAGCCTTACATGAAGATTAAGTTTGTGTCTATGACCTAGGTAATGCAGAAGAAAAGGACATAGAATACTGTGGATGGATTTAAGAGCTGAGAGATAGTAATGTTCCTTTGCATCTACAAAGTAGCTGTCATTATAGTAAGAATACCTTGTTTCTGACACTTGCCATCTGCCTTGAATTGTAATATGCGAGCTCTCTGAAACAAGGCCAGTCTCCTACTACAGTTCCTGGGGGTATGGGCTGGTCCTCCAGGAGCAGCTGCAGGAAGAGCAACAGCTCACTCTGTTCCCTGCTTGAGTCCCGGTGCTGTCAAAGCACAGAGTGTCAACTAATCAGAAAATGAAGGGCAGGGTTATTTATGAGCTATCACAGCTTTGCAAATAGCTTTGGATAAAAATGGAAAACAAATGTCCCTCCACAGGAAGTCAGCCCTTCGGACAATCAGGCCTTCACCTTTTCTACCGCCCTGTTGTGATAACACTCCAGAGCAGCTGAAGGATGCCTTCCACAGAAACACCAGCAATAAAGCCTATGAATAATAAAGTCAGCTTTGCTTGTAGGCCAAGCAGATGGTAGGGTCACAATCACTGCTATCACAGACTAAGCATCTGTTCGCAGATGACAGCGCAGGTGCAGATTTCTGCCACGGCCACCAAATGAGAGCTCTAGAACAGAGCTGTCACTTCCCACCAGCGTCCATCACTCCTCTGGTAGCAGTGGCAGAAGTTGCCAGGTCACAACAGGGGCTGGGCACCAGGAGCAGTAGGGGCTCCCGGTGTCCATCCTGGGCCTGTCCCAGAGTATTTTTTACTACTACAGGAGCAGGCAGATGGGTGAGCACCGGGGCTGCCTCAGCCCCCACCCCCTGGGACCAAGCAGCTGCCTGGGGAAGGGACTGGGCTGGGGCTGGCCAGGAGGTGGGCCTGTGCATATGCCTGGCTTAGGAGGCCCATGGCAGGGCAGGGCTGGGGAGAGCTGGAGACCAGCCCTGCTGTGGCATCGCTGGAGCAGGAGCTGATGGCCCCGCATCGTGAAAATAGAGTTCCAGACCCTGGGCAGGGTGAGGGAGTCCTGGGGTGGGGGGTGGGTAGAGCCCTGGAAACAGCAAGATCCCCCCATCATGACTGTTCCTCTCCTTCTTAACCTGTCTGCCTCTCCTTTCTGCCATTTACCCTTAACACTGAAAAACTCAGTTTCACCTAAAAGTGATACTACCAGCAACTTGAACTGTTGAAGTGTCTCAACAGACACCAGGGAGAAGCAGACAGGGTTTTGCGCTAAGCACTTCAACAATGTTACAATGTAAACTATCATTTATTATCCTTTTGCTGTAACACTCTGCAGACTGCAAGGCATCAAATCGTACAGTGAAAGGCACAGAACTGAATCAGCAAAATGGTCTGTACTTCTTGACAACTGGGCAATTGTCTGAACTGAACACCAAAGGAGAGATGCATTTGGGTTTAACAAACACTTTGAGTATGTTTCTTTGAACCAAAATGGTCCAGTGAAACATGGACAGAAGAATTTTTGGAAGGGCCTCTGTTGTGCTCTGAGCCTTGTTCTGGCATGACTTAAGCTCATATATTTCTATGAAGATGGATGAGTGTATGCACGTATCATTCTTTTGATCCGTTTAGCAGCTTTGGCAAGTGCTGTGTCCTTGTGTGCCCTTCACGGGGACAGGCAGATTGTTGCTTCTCTGGAAGGCAAAAGCATTGCAAGGAAGTAATCTAGAGGAAAAAGTCTGGATGGAAAAGCTGGAAACAACCTAATTGTTCCAGGATCAAAAATCACTGATTAAAAATGTGAGTATAGAGACAATTATCCTGTGTGCACAAGAAGTGCCTCAGATTGTTATTCTTAATAGGACAAAAATTAACAACTGAGATTTCTCAGAACCTGTTTATCACACTTCTTTCATTTCACCAGCATATCCATCAACTGGGCTACCTTATGCACATATATATTGCACTATTTATTGCCTGCCTTTCTTTTAGCAAATTAAAACTCATTACCACAATTCTGTTCATCAGCTCTGGTTTTCACCTCCCGTACCTTTGCTGGTGGCTTTGCTCTCCCTCGCTCATTGCTACTGCCCAGCTCACACAGCAGAACCTCTCGGGAGGGAGCTCATTCTGCTGCCCCAGTTCCACCACCAGCATTCTCCTTCGCTTTGCAGATGCCGTATCTGCCGCTGCAGGTCTGCAGAGGCAGAGCTGCCCTCTGCAAACGGGTCCAGTAAAAGCTGCCTCGCAAGTACCGATCGCTGAGATTGTCGTACTAACAGTCTTATAGGCTTGCTGAGGGCTCTCAGCAATCTCAGTAAGTTTTAATTGCAACATCCAAGGCATTAATGAATTCCAGCCTCTGTTTAAGGAGCTGAAGCAGAAAGAGGCAAAAGAACAGTGGAGTCAACAAATATTTTTCTGATTATCCCATTATATTTGATTTGCCATCAGTAAGGGAAGTTATAATAATGTCAGCTACTTAATGGCAGCCTATTTTTACCTTAATTTGTCACACATTTCTCTATACAACAGTAGCAAAAGTTACTTTTTACTACTGCAACAGCCAATTGCTATGGCCTGACTCAGAGTAAACAATCTGGGAAAACCTTTCAGAGCATGTTCCCATTCATAAAGGAGTAGTCAGCTTAAACAGGTTTAAACTGAATTCAACTCTGCCTAGTGTATTGCACTCTGTACATGTGATTTTAAAACAAAAATCTGACTGCAGTGAGTGTACAGACCCGCAGTAAATCATTTTGTTTGAACCATGCTCTTTCAGTCTTACAAATTTATCACCCAGCAATCTGAAACTTGATGATATTTTAGGCAAATGGAGACTTAAGGGCAGCCTGATCGGTTCCTTTATTGAAGTTAATGAGATTATTTTAGATTTGTGCTACTGCAACAGGTACCACCAAATAACTCTTTCAAGGCTTTCATTCATTTCAGCAGCAGCACATCTTTATATTTTCCACTAGTTTTTCTTCCACATAATCTTGCAGGAGAAGACGGCTGGAGTTAATAGCATCTGGAAATCTGGAGATGAAGCACGCAAATTTATGAAAGATGTATCAATTACTGAAGTGTTTTAAACTGCAGAAAGATAAATCAGCCACAGAACTCTTCTAATCCTGATTAACAATTTGCTGATGAAATTTAGAAACAAATTGCCGCTGCTGACGCCCTTCTCTGAACTGTGTCCTGGACATTAGTCATAGAATCAGAAAGCTACTAACCTCATCTGACAAGCTCCCCACACTGCTACAAAAATGGAAGAAGTTTTTAAAACATTGGTTGAGCTCCAAGATCAGCTGCCAGAAAACAAGTTTGGGAAACACAGCCCTATGGGATGTTTTCAAAATCTTTTGTCCTTTTATAGCAGAAAACTTGCTTTTATTTACTTGCCAGAGCAAAATCCCTTATGTTATAAAACCAAGGCTCTGTATTATTTGGAAATTCCAGCTGGGCTGGATTACCTGGGTACACAAGCAGCTGGTCTCCAGTGCTGCTCAGATGGTTTGGTAACAGAATGCAGATCTGTAAAACCCCTTTCTCTTGCACAGAACAGCAAAGTTTCCAACTCTGATCAGCTATATGGTACATTTCTTTAAATATTACATGCTGAAAACTAAAGAAACACCAAGCTGAAGTTCCCTAAATAGATATGATTGAGGGGAAAGCTGTAAAGTTGATTCAAATGCCCTATACTGGAAGAAACTTGTGAGGGTCATGCAGCTTGGGACATTACTAAAAGATTCGCAATAAGGTAAATATTTATTGCTAAAAACAGCTCACATCGCTAAAGTATTGGTCATCTACAGAACAGACTGCATTTTACAAAAAAGCCTCCTGGCATATGAGATATTTTCAGATAGCTGCATTGAACTGAAAGATGATAAGAAAACTGAGGCAGGCAGAAAAACAAACTTTGAGCATCACAGTCCTTGCGTAATTGCCCTGTAGACACTGTCATAATTCATTTACACAGCAACTACACGTGCACTGAGGAATTTAAACCCAGTGCTCAGGTTGTCTGGATGCCCATAAGATTGAATCTGGAGGGTTCAGCTCAGCCTTTAGATGGTATTGACTTAAATAGGAGGTCAGGAGGCTTTCCACATAGAAGTGCTGCAGGTCCAACAAAGCTCATTTGACCAGAAGGTACCAAGATACACAGATTAAATATGGCTGCAGAGCAGCTCTCCCTGCTGCCCACCAATATGTTGTTCAAGCACCCTTAGGATTCACAAGAGATGGAATTTAACAGGAATCCAAAGAATTAATGATAGCATAGGAAAACCAGATTCAGACAGTAACACAGAGAGTGGCAGGAATAAAGAGACTGGTCTGAGGTCAGGAGGCAGGAGCCGCAAAATCAGGAGAGAGGCTACAGTAAAAAATGCAATTGTTTTAGGGCCCTACAGAAGGATACAAGAGAAGGAAAAATGTCATGTGTAAGAACAGAGAGAAGTTAGAGGAATTATTAGGTTGGTGCAAAAGGAACTGCGAGTTTTGCATTGTTGAAATTTGCTCTTTGATATTGGAATATATTCTTAAATAAATGTGGTTACTTTACACATCATTTTAATGCACTTTTCTGGCTTTATGGGGTTCTGCTACTGACTTATAACTTGTTCTTTATTTTCTGTTTATTTTAGATTACAGAAATTATGTTAGACACAAAGCAAATTTGAACAATTTTCTTTGTTAAGTTCAAAATGGGTCATAAGGCAGCAGAGACAACTCTTAACACCAACAACCCATTTGGCCAAGGATCTGTTGATAAATATACAGTGTGGTGTTGCTGCAAAAAGTTTTGCAATAGAGACAAGAGCCCTGAAAATGAGGAGTGGAGTGGCTGGGTATCAGAAGCTGACAATGACCAATGGAGACTAATCATTGAAGCTGATCCTCTTACAACTACATGAGAAGTTGCCGAAGAACTCAATATCAAGCGTTCTACAGTCATTTGGCATTTGAAGCAAACTGGAAAGGTGAAAATGCTCAATAAGTGGGTGCCTCATGAGCTGAACAAAAATTTTTAAAATTGTCCTTTTGAAATGTCGGCGTCTCTTACTCTACACAACAACAACAAATCACTTCTCGATTGGATTGTGACATGCGACAATAAGTGGATTTTATATGACAACTGGTGATGACCAGCTCAGTGGCTGGACCGAGAAGAACCTCCAAAGCACTTCCCAAAGCCAAACAGGCAGCAAGAAAAGGTCATGGTCACTGTTTGGTGGTCTGCTGCCGCTCTGATCCACTGCAGCTTTCTGAATCCCGGCAAAACCATTCCATCTGAGAATCTGCTCAGCAAACCGATGAGATGGACCGAAAGCTGCAATGCCAGCAGCTGGCACTGGTCAACAGAAAGGGTCGAATTCTTCTCCATGACGATGCCCAAGCACACGTCACACAACCAACACTTCAAAAGTTGAACGAATTGGGCTACAAAGTTTTCCCTCATCTGCCATATTCACCTGACATGTTCCCAACCGACTGCCACTTCCTGAAGCACCTTGATAACTTTTTGCAGGGAAAACATTTCCATGACCTGCAGGATGCAGAAAAAGCTTTCCAAGAGTTCATAAAATCTCAAGGCACAGATTTTTATGCCCCAGGAATTAACAAACTTATTTCTCATTGGCAAAAATATGTTGACTGTAATCGTTCCTACTTTGATTAATAAAGATGCGTTTGAGCCTAGTTATAATGATTTAAAATTCACAGTCCAAAACCACAATTACTTTTGCACCAACCTAATATGAAGCAACCAAAGATTCTTCCCTTCTGCCTGAGGCAGAAAGCATCTGCAAGACTCATACTCAACATCACCAGAGGAAGATAGTCTAGGAGCCTTAATTCCCCATCAGAAACAGGCCTAGAGGCAGTGGTTTGTCATGGCATATGGCACACAGAGGTCACCCCTGCTTGCTTTACATACCTCTACAGATAAAACTCCATGCACTAGGAGATGTTGCACTCTGTGGGTTAAGGTACCCAGATGTCCTTAAATCTACGGGAACTCACTATCAAACTCCTACAAACTCCTTCCAGTCAAAAACCACACTTCCTTTTCTTCAGCATCATGATGAAGGCAAGAGTTTTTTCCAAATAATTTGGGTGCTAATGAGGTTAAACCAATGTCTCAAGACACAAGTTTTATGGAAATATCTGGGTTTGGATTAGTAGAAGGAACTTCAGTATTTAGAGGGAAGAGGTACAAAACTGGCCTGTGAAAAAAAGCATGATAAAGCAGTGTGTTGAAAACTCCCCAGTCCAAACCTTTCCTGGGCAAACGGAGACACAGTCTAAAACACCACAAAATGGGAGTACATTCTGAAAGCTACAAGATCTTCCTACACCTCTTTCAAGTTAGAACTCACTCAGTGACCTTGTAGAAGACTCTTTGAAAAGATCTATTCAAAAGACACAAATCTGTGCCAGTCACAGCAATTAAGCCAGGGCATCCAGATCGCTAAACATGAGACATTGGTTCCCATGCACAAGACAAATAAAATAAATATTCATTATTAATTTAAATTCTTTTAATTTTACAAATACACATCCAAAGAAATCTAACACATTTTTGGTTCTTCCATCATAGTCCACTCAGATAGTTACAGAAAGGTTAATACAGGCTAACACATAAAGCAGTATGTCTGTGGCTTAAAGGTATCATCATTTTTTTAAAAAAGCAGCATTCTGTGCTAATTGACCTCAACCAACAAACTTAAAACTAGACCTAATCAAAGCAAAATGAAATTTGTAACCAGGTTTCACTGGATGATAAACTATTGTCTATGAAAAGCTATAGCAAACTAATTATACACCAAAATAAAGAACTCCATGGAACTCACATCAAAATACAGTATAAATTATTCACCAGGCAAATGGTTAAGCCATTCTGATAATTGCTGATTCAAAAGCACTTGTAATATAACCTCAATAATAAACAAAAAGAAGAAATAATCCAGGAAGGAAAAAAAAGAAACACTGCGAAATTTATTCAGTTTTTGTCATAAACCAAAACCACATTGTGCAGATTTGCAGACTACATCTTTTAATAGTTTGTTCTTATGCTTCCTGTCAGGATTGAGTTCATGAGGGCTCAAATTTGTGTTTCATTCTGCATTCTACTCATTGACTGGTTCTTGGGATGGATAAGGAAGAAATATGGAAATCACAGACGCTGACATATAACTGAACTTCTTCTAATGAAGAGTAATTGTGATGTTCCAAAAAGGGACGCCTGCAACAGGTTTGTTTGACATACCATTAGACATACCAGTCCTCATACTTTGTACACTGAATAACATTAGGAAAAACCATGTGGTGTTTCCATACAGGCGAAATCCCTCCAAATGCTCCTGAAGTCTATGAAAAGACTATTGCAGTGGAACCAGTGAGACCTTTCTGCATCATGTTCAATTCAGAAGAGAGTGTCAGGCACCTCCAAAAGCTGTCTGGGCAGTGACAAACCTGCCTCTGGGTTCTGACTGTCTATCTTACACACTTTTCATACCACAAGGTAATGGACATCAGAGTTGCAAGAAGAATGTGAACAACTGACAGTTCTCTGATCCAGCACAAGAGTGTGTTAGTTTGCTGATTCTTTTGGCTTTGACTTGAGGCACTCAGGAAAATTAAAAGTTGCCATTAAAAGTTTGTGGAAACTTTTTATTATGTATTACTTACCAGTGCCAAAGCTTTCCTCTCCACAAAGTGAGCAACGTCCAGAATCCATGAGATTGGAAAAATATCTCCATCCTGCTGGTGTTTCATACACAGGAACCTTCATTACTTTTGCCACTCTGGAAAAGACACAGTAAAACATGACATGATTGAGACAGTCCTTTTTTTATATATGGTCTGAGATCAGCTGAGGAATATTCTAGGTCTCGCTACATCTCCTGACAGCTGAACAGATCAACAGCAGTATTCAAAACCAACCCTTGTTTCAGAACCTGACTTCAACCAGAACCCACTAAATGTGGTATTTTGGAAAATGTAGGACCTCAGCTCAATAGGTTTTACCAGTATCTTTCTCTTGTTACTGATGAAGAAACACACAGTTTTGTTATATTTTAATGAAAGTTAAAGCATCAAGTTGAAGTATCTTCCTTTAAAAACCCAAGCGGCCAACACTGATACGCTTGAAAGACACTTTTGCTTCTGTTCATATGTTCAAAGCCAAGGCAATTCAGGAATGTTTCCATCATGCAGTGCCTCCCCTAAAAAGCTTTCCCAGTCTCAACCTGAGTCTGAACTTACTTTCCCTGTCTCCTCTGATGCACCTATATGAAATAATCCCAAACAGCTGGCTGATCTGCTAGTATTGTCAAGAAATAAAATAAACCACCATATAAGCTGGATGTGCTTTCTCTTCCCCAGATTGCCCACTTGTATTTTTTCCTGTTATAAACTATAAAGAAAAAAATCCTTTCTTGGACCGAAAAATGAGAAAGAAGAAGAAAACAAGAAAGAAAAAAAAAAAACACAAATTCTCGAAGGAAGCCACTAGTAAGCTTGGATTTATGCATAATGAATACTGCCATTCTTCTGGTTTCTAATTATATTTGTTTGTTTTCATGGTGTGCCTAGGATTTTCAGAGCAAACTGTTTTTTTTTTTTCAATGTGAAAAATAAGACTTGAAATATAGTTGAGCAATCTGACTAAAAAAGGACCTTCTGATCTCCCTAGAACTGCTGCAACAACAATCACACCTGACAAACACTTCCTAAATTCCACTCCCACAGAAGAATATTTTATATAAGACAATTCACATAATTTTTACATCAGTCATGCCCAGGCAAAGCAGATCAATGAAAGCAGGATTCAACATGCTTAACACAATCTACCTAGAAGTTACATGACAAGGCGAAAGCGTTTACCTCTCTAATCAGAAGACACCCATTTTCAGACAGCCCATCACTTTGTCTTAAAGTAGGTGTGTAAGGTAGATAGAATGAACTGTCCAAACACGCAAATACTGACCCTGCAATACTTGGTACATAAATATACCTAAATGACAGTTTAACCATTAAGCACTCTCTCTGAAATAATTAAATAGTTAATCAGCAGTGATATTAAGTCCTCAAATCCACTTTTTAAAATGTAGTAAATATCTGCTGCCATCCAAGTCTCCTACTACTCAGTCCAGATGTTAATTTTTGTACTGACATATGGCATCTAAAAAGAATGGTTTTGAATTTATATGGAGTAAGAATTGCTAATTCTTACTTGAAAAGATCTAAAGAGGTACCTGTAGAGAGAAATATTATCAAAATGTTTGATACTAAACTCAGTTTTCGTGTCTCTAGTTTAGAGGTAGAGGCAAGTGCATGTGTCCTTGTGTTTATACAGCACGAGCTATATTATTAGCCCTTAGAAATGCTGCTGAATAAGGGAGGTTATACAGTGCAGAGCTAAACAGGTTTCTGGCTAGCTCTGCAAAAAGTCAAGAACATAAAAGGATTTAATCTCTGTGTGACAGTAACTGCAGGCTGGGAACAGGACCATACTGTCAAAAGCAGAAAACAATCAACCAGAAAACAATGGCTAACATGCTGGAAGAGCAAACTCAATTCTCTTGAGGGAGCCTAACAATACAGCAGGAATATCTCTGCTTGCAGAAATGTTCCTACATCCTGTACTGGTTCTGGAGAAGGAAATCCTTTCCCTTTCACTTTTCTGTATTCCTCAAGCCTGAGGACAAACAGCCTTGGACAAATCTGTCTTGACCAGCCCCAAAACTTCTATGGGCTTTAATGGTTTTCAAAGATTTCTGTGTCCTAGGCATGCACCGAAAATACATATGTTAATTCCAGTGGCATTTGGCTTACTTTATACTAAACCTTTCAAAGAAATAAGCAAATATAATATACATATAAACATATAAATACAAGGTTTATAGTGAAATATGACAGACTGCTCCTTGCAATATTTTTTTGGTTTTGATTCCTAAGACTTCAACAGAGTAAGCAAAAGCACACTGAAAATAAGGCATACTCTTTCTTTTATTGTCATTTTAGTGAAATAAAGAATCGTTACTACAAGTCTCAATAAGTGCACAATGTGCCTTTATGAGACCTATTGACATTTCTGGAGAATGATCACCCTGGGAAACACGAGAGGTTTTCCCATGGGAAGATGCAAAAAATTCTCAAAGCTGCAGACTCAGAGAAATCATGCGCTGCATCAGATCAAACAAACAACAATGCAAACTACAGGAAAATACCTTCGGAGGAAGGAAATTAATATTCTGTTAATGGGAAATTACTAGATCTTCAAAGCCAGAGAAAACAGAGATTAAATGTGGAAAGGGGAAGGGTTTTTTAATGCATCTACATCTTTTCAAACATGACTGGTATGATTTCAGTGCAGAGAAAGTAGAAAAAAAAAATCTTCATTTACCAAAACTTTTTTTTCACTTTTCATTTGCCAGTCTGCTTTCTTGTAGAGAAAATGACAAAATGAGAGCTTGCAGTCACTGCTACACCAAGTAGTCACGTTGTTTGGGGTTTTTTTTCTTTCTTAAAAGTGCTAGCAAAAGGGTACTCAAAAGAGTACAAAAGGGTACTTGTGGACCAAAATTCAGAAATCAGTTCCTATATACCACTGAAGATTTCCAGCACTACCTCATGTAGCATATGACTTCATGACAAACTTGAAAGATACTAAGGAAATATTCTAGGTAGAAATGCTTAGGATCAGGGTTTCTGGAACTTTAATTCTGCAAGAACAATTGCTGGTGAACCATGTTAAAGGTTTTTGGTTTATCTATAACAAATCACAGATCAATTAATTACAAGCTATGATTTTTTTACCTTCCCAAGACAGCCCAAACAAGTCTGTATATATACAGCTTTTTAACTTGCTCTTCTCTCTATATGTTTACACCAAGTCCCTAAATTTGGAGAGTTAGAAATGGAAAGTCAAGTGGTTTTGTTGTCTCTATGAGATCTCTTAGTCAGACAGGATACAACTTCTCTCAGAAAGTGAGTTTTGGAATCGGTGCTGCAAAGAGTTTATATCTTGCAGAGGTCTCACTCTTCAGAGTAAATTTTATGTCTTCATAAATATGTATAAGGCGCCATCATCAAGATACTGATGTAGTAGTGCTCCTGTAAGGGTGATACCTCAGTCTCTGAGTTCTCTTGGTGAAGGTATTAACTGTTAAAAGGCCTGACTTGATGGAAGGAATATACTTCCAGAGTAATTCAAATTAAAAACTGGAAAAAAAAAAATGCTGTATGAATAGGTTCATTTTCCTAGTCTGCTTGAAGTAAAGGAATTCTATTTATGTCTAACCACACAGTTGATATACCTGTGTTTATATGCTCCATGAGTATGAACTATGTAGAATGAACAGAACAAACCATGGACATTCTGGTTCTTATCACCTCAGACATTTAATGGGACTGACTTCAAACAGTACTCCTGCTTGCCTTCTCTCAGCGTAAGCGCTCACTACATCAATGAGATTACACAGTGAAGTTTCTTCTGTCTGTGCGTAGCACTAGTTAGCTCTTGTGAGACAGGGAAATGGGGTATTTACATTTGGACCTAAACTGAAGGGCAATCACCTTAGTTATATGCCCATATCAGAGCTAAAGGTATTCATGCTCCCAATATGCTGAAATACTCATTAAAGGGAAAAAGAAAAAAAAATCAAAGAAGAGTGGACTGTACTTTTTGCAATTACACACATTATTTGAAACTATATTTTGTGATTTTTTTTAAAAAATGGAGCAGCTGTTTTAAATGGGCAGACTATAAACTGCATTAAAATAAGAACATAAATTACTGTAAGGTTATATAGCTAAGTTTACCTTCCTACTGGACAACTTCACTCTCATTTCTATCTTGAAGAGCTAGTCCCACGCTACGTAAACTGACCACCCATTTTTTATTGCAACATAAGGAGAACACATACAGTACAACCAGGAGAAGTATTTTGAGTTAATTCATCAATAGAAAACAGAATTATTGGAGAGTTTAGTATCTACACAGAACTGTGAAACCAATTCTTGAACTCTACAATAAGTCTCACCAAAGCATGAGACAGCCAGTTAATGATAAAGGTAATAATGAAGATCATACTAATCATAATGAAGATCAGGATTTTTGAAAACTTCCTGTCAGAAAAAAATAAATATAACAGCTAATTCTAAAATTGCTTCTGAAAGCCTTAACAGACTGATGTGGAAAACCTTCCTGTTCTCCACCAGGCAAGCAGACTACTTAATGCATAGCTGCACATATGAATATCCCAGATCTTCTTCCTTACACTTCATAGCCATACGTATGTCACCTAACTAGGAAAACAGAAGGTACAGGACTCCTGATTGCTCAGATTATTTTCCCTGTCATTTCAATAAAAATATTATCCTGCTTAAACTGCATAAAAAGATAAGTTTCCATCACAGAGGTGGGGAAATGCGGGGGGAAAGGTTATTTTATTTAAAAGGGTTAAAGGAATATCTTTGTGATATCTTTCCTTCAATTTTCCACCCAGTGGAGACAAAGACTATATTTCACAGATGGGCTAATAAAGCAAAGTGGTCCTTGAGGGTGCCTCCCAGTCACTGTGGTTTTGCACTAGCAAAACACCACTGACATCAGCAGAATTACCCTGACTTAACGTTAGCAGAAGTCAGAGGGAAGTTTGCTCCAACCTGTTCTCTAGAATGCCACAAAGTCCTGATGAATACACACCATTCAGATACAACACATGGACAGCAGCAAGCTGACTTTCTTGTGCCCAGTTAAACTTTTATGACTTTTGAGAACAGATCAGTCAATCAAACAAAATTATCCTGCCAACGCTGTGATGCCTGTTCATCACAAAGATAAAGGTCACGACACTGGGGGGAAGGGCTTCCTTTGACAGGCCCCATGTCAGTGACTTGCTGGTGTTCTGCATTGTAGGTGAAATGGTGGCCAGGGTGAACTTCAGTATCGCATTCATTCTGTCATCTTAACTTGGAGGATGAAAGAGATACTAACAAAAGAATCACTTTCTTTAGTGACTTTCTTAGCAGCTTCTTTGCCGCTATCGCTTGTGCTTCTCTCTCTTGTCTTCCACCACCTGTAGGTATCAGCTGCACACATGAAGGATGCTCACACTTGGGGGAGCAGGCTTCAAAACACAGCCTGGTGTTTCACAGACATTTTTTTGTTTCAATCCTGCTCCTCCCTGTGGAGCCAGCCCTGAGCTGCCGTAGTTCAGAGAGCAACAAGCCTAGTTCTGCAGAAGGGTAAGCACTCTCCGGCCCTAATAAACAGGAATTAAAGGGATTTGTGGGACAGGCATGTGGGCCACCAAAGGATAGTGTGTGGTATCATCATTCCACAAGAGATCAAACCTCTGTAATGGTTTCTTTCAGACTTATAGTTACAGAAGAAAAAGGTTTCACACTGGGTCTTCTAAATCTGCAACTTATGCAACTGAAGCAGACTGTGTTATCTAATCTTCAGCTGATAAAAAGCCTCATTTGATTTAAGGCCTGAATAATATTTTTTTTTAAAGACAAGCCTATGGTTTGACTGAGACAAACAAAACTAGTTTTTCCTCTTTTGTAGTATTTCGTGACATAAAGAATTAATATCTCATAAAGATCTGCATCTTATTTATCAAGAAACCATTTCTCTAGCTGAAAATAACAGTCATCACACAGTCTAACCTTGGCATACGAATGTGTTTTATTTGACATTTTACTGCCTGAGATGCTTAAAAATTTTTGTAACACTCTGGACATTTCTGAGGTCAAAACAACTGACTTATGTTTGCTTAGATTTATTTTTCCATCCCTTTATTAGAGATCCTGCTTTTACTATTATCTAACCATATAATATGGTCATTGCCTTGATGGGCTTACTAAGTGTAGTTGCTACCAGACCTAAAATTTCAGTTCTTTCTTCTGAAGTACTAAGACGGCATCCAGGACTGATGTCATGCTGCCACAGTATTGTTTCCATCCGATCATTTGCATTAGCAATCTCATTCCTTCTTTAACATTCAAATTTCTTTTGCAAATAATTTTTGGTTTTAAACTTTATTTAAAATTGAGACATACTATTCATTGCCTTTTTAGCCAATGAGTCCCTATCCTTTTCTCACTGTATGTTTCCACTTCTCTCTGTGTTCTCTTCTTGATGCTGAAGGGCTCTTTTTTGCTCCATTTCTCAACTTTAGAAGTTTAATTCAGCTCACATTTGGTCAGTTCCCTCTTCATTCTTATTATTTATCATGATACAGGAGCCATGAAGTAAATGGTTTTAACTTTTTTCTTCAGTCTCATCTGTAAATCTTTCTTTTTTAACTACGAAACTCCAACAGCCTGTGAGAAACTCACAGCAGTAGCAATGAGAGCACCAGCACTGGCACCAACTATAATGTGAAATGAATGTTCTGCTTCTGGATGTTTTCACTCTGTCTGCACCACCTTCCCTTAAAAGGCTTCAACTGCATATTGTGCAAGGAGCAGAACTAAAACAGCCGTCACCACCCTT
Organism: Columba livia; assembly: GCF_036013475.1. Lineage (NCBI taxonomy): Eukaryota > Metazoa > Chordata > Aves > Columbiformes > Columbidae > Columba > Columba livia. The sequence continues at coordinate 13,460,143 of NC_088642.1, read as the reverse complement.
ATACGGTCAAGTATTACAGTGTTACTCCTTCCTCATCTTTAATTTATTAAGCAAAAAGCAGTGGAATGCTTAGCCCTCACACACAACACAGATACCCAGGACATTTCTCTAAGATAAGATGTAAATTGGCATGGCTAGCAGAGAGGCTGTCAGGAGCACAGGGCAGAAAAAAAACAGTTACTAGACAACAAGTTCCTCTTCTTTCTGCTTTCTAGTATGCTACCTCTGACAGAAAAAATATCATAGTAACAGAAACCAATAAACAAAAAAGCATCTGAAGACACTGTAGCTACAAAGACTCTAAAAACATTTGTCTTCTTTGGTTTTGCTTCCTCTTCACCGCTGCAAAGTTTTAACTCTAAAATGGTTCTGCAGGCAGACTAAAGGTACACTGAATCAAGGTCTGGTGCTCAGGGGTAGCTGCTGTCTGGAAAACTGGTAACTTCAGGTGGATTTTTTTGGTTGGCAATAGTTCTGAGGATGACTATGGAAATCGTCTCCTTGTTAAGTTCTATGCAGAACAATTTGAATTCCCTTTCTATCAATGGAACCTCCTGGCATCCATGAGACATAACTGCAGTGCCAACTAACTGTTCCAATATTCTCTCCTGCCTCTCGGTCTCACACTGGCCTTTCCCCATGTTTGAAATCTGTCAACAGCAAGAACTAAGAATTACCCCAGCTGAAAGGCGAGTTCCTATAAACACAACATACCTTGCTCATGCCTTGTAACACACGGCAACCATATATACTAGAAGCTTATTTGAGCTACATGGAACACAGTCAAGTTCAGCACAATCACCACTGTACTCCGAGGATGTGAACTATCGTGCAGAAGGTCAGCCCTTTAGCTTTAAATTCCTAACACAAACAATTTAAGAACTCCGTATCTCCCTTCAGGCCCTTCAAGTTCACTGGAGTTCTCCTAACTCCTGTAGGAGCAGGCTTGTAAAGGCTCTCGCCATCCCAGGGGCAGTCACAACACCCACTGGGGAACTCTGGCTCTGGAACACGGATACAGTGCTGCCCTGCGGTAATTTACACTCCTCGTTGCCACCTGTAGGCCACGGTGCAAACACACAGCTCCATGTTCCATACAGAGGTGTTCAGCTGCACGCAAGGCTCTGCAATGCCTCTGTCGAATGTTACAAGCACCTTGAGCAACACACCTAAAAGGCAGCACTTTTTAAAGTACTTACAGAATGATGGTAGACTAATCTGTGCCCCAGCCCCAACAGGCAACTGATTCAGCAGTCGCAGGGGTAAAAGTAAATTCAGTGTGTATCTCCATCGCCAGCTACAGAGCCAGGGGAGCAGCGCAGAGTTGACGTGCACTTGTGAGCAGACCAACAGCTGCAGCCCAGCTCTGCTCCAGCTCTCTGAGAAAGGGCTGCAGACGCCTCTGCCTCCTCCCTGCTCTTCAGGGAGTCAGCAGCCAAAGCAAAAATAGCCAGCACGGCTCCTTGCTGAGTTTGCCTTTGCCTTCGAAACTAATGTGATAATCCTGTCCACTATGGGCAGAAGGTGTAAGGACACTTTCCGTGGACACTGCACTTTAGCCTAGTCTCTCTAATTAGCCATGGAGTGAACTGCCACTGATGCAGAATTCACTGGTGAACAAGGACAGTAAATGCACCTTTAACAAATACACAAAGCAGATAGCATGCAAAGCTGGAATTTTTCACCCCATATTTGCAGGTGCTGCAAGTAGGTTATTGTTGTAGTGATCAAGATACAAAATTACTGCCACTGTTAAAACCACCAATAGCATGCAAGTTACAGATGTATTACCACAGCCATCCCAAATGTGTGTGCACTATGAGGTATTAAAGAATCTTCTTTTGAGAAGTTAAATGACTGTGTAAGAAGTTGCACTGGAGGTGACCCCACACACAGGCTTAGGTTCTAAGGCTTTGAGTACAGCTTTGGCTTATAAACTCCGCTCTGAAGTCTGGATGGTAACACAGAGACCTAGCAATGAGGCTCCATGGGAGAAAAAAGTTCTCTGAAGAGCTAAGTGCTTAATCCAATTTAATTGAGCTTTCCTTCTCTTCAATGGAATACAGCCTTAAAGAAATCCCAATATGAAAAACTGGACCTTATCAGAAACCTCTCCTTGAGACAGGAAACTGGCCAGTGAGCCCATGACATCTGTTTCTGCTCAGCCAGACTGTCATGGTATGAATGGTTCTGTCAGCACGAAACCACTGGAGCTCAATCTACAAAACATGCGATTCTTTGCAGCCTCTAGAAAAAAAAAAATGAAATCCCCTCTGTCAGCTTTTAAAAAGTCTCAGCAGTTTGACAGATTTCAGCATGGAGCAGATGTTCAGAAAGGAATCAAAAATGGATACAACTGCTAGATGCTTGACTTTTGCAAAATAATAACAAAATGAAATTGAATAAATACTTACTCAGTGTTTGCTATGAGTAGAACTACTAAGAAGCACTTTCTGGACATTGCCTTTAACATGGGAATTCTCCTTTAGGAGAAAAAAAAAATCTTCCTACCTTTTTTTAACAGAAAAAATAATTTAATCATTATGAGAAACCTTTAATTCCAGAAAAAGTATTTGTGCTCTTATTACAGGTAGTGGAATCAGGTATTATGTGCATTCACATCTAACTGCTAAAAATGATTCTCAGTTACTTTTTACTAGGAATTAGTTGAGTGTAAAATTCTGTTTCCAAACTACTAATAATTTTACCCATTTGAACTCCTCACATGAGCAACACTTTTCTTTCTCTCTCATTAAATGATCTCGTCAGAATGAATCCACTGTGTTTAAAACTAACTCACACTGCCAACCTGAATGCCTGTATCTGGACCGAGTTTGCTAAGAGCAAGAGTTTATTCTAAGTACAGTATTTATAGTAGTGTCCTTTCCTGCTGCATGGGAGGGAAAACACAGGCGTGATTGTATAAGAAGAACCAAGAAAGGAGACCACGAACAAGTCTGCAGCATCGCTCAGGTGCAGCTCCCATCAAACTCATAGCCCATATTTCTGTGAGAGGAGAGGATTTGAGTGACTTAACTCCTGCTGGACACTAACCAACCCCAGGCAGCTCCGAAAGTGCAAATGATGGTAAAACACGCACCACATGGTGCAACTGAGCACCATTAGGGGATCTATGACCTCAGGGCAAAGAATCTTTCTGTAGAGCAGGAAGCAGCCCGGTCCCACCAGTATGGCACTGTGCCACCATTTTTGGTCTCTTTCACAAGCCAGGTTTGGTGCTTTGCTAGCACAAACTCATGGGCAGTGGGACTCGATAGTACCTGTGTACTGCTCTGTATTGTACCACACAGGCATATGGGTTTATCCCGGATTCCATGAAAAACACTGCACTGTGCATAGTATGCATGATCCAGGCTTTGCAGAATTACTGCAGTGTGCTTTCCTTACCTGCAACAGTGTCCAGAATGTTCACAAGCTTTATACAATTTCAAACTGCAGTACTGTCTGGTGACATGCAACCCAGTCTTGTAAGTTGTGTTCCTCCTACCTCTTCCACTTCCATGTCTTATCTCTTTTCTGCCCTGCTCCAGCATGCCGCCCACACTGAGATTTATGAAGAAAAGCAACCTAGAAGGTTCATGCTAGGGAAAGCTGACTCAGTCACAGCACAACTTTAATTTCTCCTTTACAGGACAACAAGTGTTTTATACAAGGGCACAGCGTCAAAAACTAATGAGGGCAGTACATAATAAAATGGCGGGGAAAGATAAAACATTGAAGTAACAGAAAAACGGTACTTTTGTGCAAAATTTCTTTTTTTTATATTCTACATTCATTTTTTTTGAAAGAAACTATTACAAAAGGCTTTCAAATTTCTATTCAGATCTCTGGGAGTTCTCATGACTTCAGAAGTTAAGTGTGCTTAAATATTTGGCTGAACTGGTGCCAAGAGGCAAAAGTCAGTTATTTTGCTTTACTGAGTATTATGCACCCATTATAAAGCAAGAATGTGCACTGTAATACCTGTTTCCAAGAAATCTGCTAACAAATTCAGTACCCTGCAGACACAAATACTGTTTCTTATGAAGAGAAAAAACCTGGATGCCAAGGTGGATAGGTCTGTGTAAATAAAGATAAGTTGGAAGGTTTATTATTTTAAAGGGAGGGAAGAAGTAATTTCAATGTGCATAAATGGACATGTTCATCCTCTTGCTTCTGATTTCTCCTCATTGTGTACATCTATATAGAAAAACAGGATGTTGCAGACACACCCTATAAAGAAGCCAAGTAGTTCTTCAGTGTAACTAAAGCTAGCTGAGATGTTTGTCTGTGCTGAGACTACAAATTGCACGTGTTCCTCCTGCCTAGCCTCTGCAGATGCTCCTTTGTCTTTAACCAGAAGTAGTAATATGAAAATTCTGTTCTTTTTATTACTTTATTCAACCTTGTACTCAAGGCCCATCAAACGGATTAGCTTGACCAGCTATCAGTCCTCACTTAGAAATGAATTGTAGTTGAGACAGACTCAAAAGCCCATGGGAGGACAGACAGTTATCAGATCCACACAGAGGTTTTCTTAAACCTTCTAAACGAAGCTACTGAATGTTAAGTTCTTTTTCTTCTCTGAGTCTTCCCATATGGATTCAACTCACTCACGGTGACTTCCCTGCAGTCTCCCCAGTCACAGAGTGATGTTTGAAAGATCCTAAAGACAGCTGGTTAAATAAAGTGTGTAAACAGCTCTCCTTAAATCGAGGTATGAGCAACAGGCACAGGAGGAATTCAGTAGTCTCCTTGCCGATTTTGTCTCAGGTATGGGAATACTCTTATGCATGCTAGAGCATTGCCAAGACTCTCATCCATCCATTATAGTAACAAACTTTTAATGTGTTGAATGATCTATCTGAAGAATTTCCAAAAAGATATTGCCAGGCTTTCCACAAATAATTGATTTATCTGGTACAAATAAAAAAGCGCTCTGAGAACATATGACATGTAGAGCTTGATTTATCCCGTGTTTGTGGCTGTAAGGATAGAAAAGACTCTGATGGGTTACTTTACGCTGCAGGTAGATATTATTACAGTAAACTCAGTAGGATATTCTACCAATACTTTATGCCAGTGAGTTACAAGAACCTAATTTCATTCTCTAATTATGCCGGCTGAGTGATACCCACCAGAAAGACAATTTTTGCAAAGGAACATTTAAACTGGATGGGGAGCACACAGCTGACAGACTCGTAACTACGTCAGTTAGATCCTAGAATTGGCAAAGGCAAGCATGAATCATGCCTCTTAAGGGTTCCTAAATGACAGGAGAAGAGCAAAAGAAACCATGTTTGTACAGAGTTCTGACAAAAAGAAGCTAAGAGAGCTTTAGGTGTACCTGATGGGGACTTGATTGATTTGAACACGAGGAAGTAATCCTATAGATCTGTGAGCCCAGAGTAGGCCTCTTGAGAACATACGGACTCATACAATTTTAGGTAGACCACAATTTCTTGTGTTTCTGAAGAACTAAGCAAGATTCAAGTAACCAGGAGGGGTGTTTAGCTCTTGATTCTAGGAGGCTTGAGAACCAAGAGCTGGTGTGGACCAGTGCATGAGGGCTGAAGAAAAATGCTGTCTGGCTCACAAAGGAGCTATCCTTGTGATCATATTACGCCCAGTGTTCCCTAATAAATCTTCACATGCAGAGAAAGATACTGAGAAAATATGCCACTGGATGATTGCAGAGGTAAAACAACCCAGCAAACTACCCCAGCACAAAGAGCTACTGAAGAATTTAATTCCCCACTTTACAAACAGATATATGACTAAGCTAATTTCCTAACGCAAGCCAACAGTAAGTGTATGGAGACATTTGCTATATCTACATTATTCCTTTCTGGGATGACAAAAAGATTCTGCGGGTCAGTCAAATGACCTGTAAGGCCTGCAAATTGACATTAAGTAAGGAATCTCTCTAGCACACTACAGGAGACTTATAGCATGCTGTGAGTTTACCTGTCAGAGGAACAATAAGAGTTACTGCAGCAAAACAGATGGGGAGTGGCACCTTTAGCATGCCACCTGGGACCGCAACTACAGACAGAGTTCAGTTCTGTCAGTCTTGGGCAGGGGGGAAGAAAATTTTGCCACAGTATTGCAGTGCTTGGTGGTGGGAAATAGCCAAAGCGTGGGGTTGCTCTCTCACTCTCCGTAGATGAAAAGTACACACTAAAAGTTGAAAGGAAATGTGAGAAATTTTAAGAAAATGAAAACAAGGAGCAAATAATAGTCAGGGCACTGAAAATGCCTTCAACAGTAAGAGTTACAGTGATTATGGATGTTTCTTAACCTGGGCTACCTATAATGATCAGTAATGTTCATGACATTTCAATACAGGACCTACTGGAGTACCAGGAAAATATTGCTGAACTTTGGTAGTTAGAAATGGAAATAAATCCCTCCTAGAGCACATACAGACAGAGCACAGGTTCCAATGGTGCAGTAGTCCTACACATACCACACCTGAGATCCATACTACCAAATGAAACATACAAAAAAGAGAAATCCTTAAAGGAAATCTACAGTCTGTGGCTTAGCCCACACTGTAACATTTTGGCATGATGTTGTTTTAGTGGTAATAAACACTACTTGGACAGCAAAACCCTGAGTTACATCAACAAGAAGTCCACAGTTTTTCTCAGAAACTCAAATGAGTGATATAATTGATATACGTGATGAAAACATGAAAATTCTCACTGGTCTCCCAGCCAAATCAGATAGGGTAAAAAACTATTCATGCATCACAGTTGCAAGCTATATATATGTGTGAAATACATGTGAAATTACTTTTCTTCTGTTTAATATATATAACACACATGCCCCATGCATAATATGCAAATGCCACCACCACCTTTGAACTGTACTTTTCAAGGAACCCAAATTTACATGTTTCAAAACTTCTAACAAAAAGTATTCCAGTAACTGACATTGTTTTCAACTGTTTCTCTTGGTTACAAATGTATTGGAAAGCTCTGCACAAGATGTGGTCTGTGTAACCCTTTCTTATTATGGGTTTGTTTTCTCCAGTGTGTGGGATGCTAACAGGTGTACTCATCATAATGTTCCACGCCAAATGCTGTTCTCATGTTGCTTTAGTCATCAGTTTGAGATTCAAATCCAAAATGCATAACTTCGCACCCTCTTTTGTAAATGTTTCAAGAGTCAGCTCCCAAAGGAAGCATAACCTTTAGGACAGAGTGCCTGTGACTCCCTTCCTTGTGAAAACTTCATGTTCCTCTCACACGAGCTCTAACAGAATTATTAGAAACAGCTGTTCACATACACAATACCTAGATATGGCAGTGCTAAAAGTAAGGGCAAAGTGAGAGACAAAAGCTGCTCTGCTAAAGAAAACAAGCAAACACAAGCGTTTCTATGAGTACACAAGGAAGGAGAGATGTGCTTTGGCAGCAACACACCCCAACAGAATGTTGTCTTTCACAAATAAAACCAGCTGGCACAGTGCTCAGAGTCCCTGTGAGGTGAAATTAGAATCACGGAATATTTCAAGTTGGAAGGGACTCATAAGGATCATTGAGTCCAACTCCTTGCTCCTTGCAGGACTACCTAAAACTAAACCATATGACAAACAGCATCATCCAGACACTCCTTGAACTCTGAGAGGCTTGGTGCTGTGATCACTTCCCTGGGGAGCCTGCTCCAGTGACAAATTGCACACATAAGTACTGTAGATCCACACACTATCTGAGGTCTGATTGCAGAGTTCATAATACTAATGAAGAAAAGTCCAACCATCTGGCAAGCATGTGGTCATGCTCTCCAGATGTACTGCAGTAATCCCTAAGGTTATTCATGCCCTTCCTGGCTGAGACACAAGAATCACTTTTCAATACTATTTCAGCATTCATATGCCTATAGAGTAAGTTAACTCCTCCTTGACAGAAAATTAAAGGACAAGGGGAATGGATGGCGATCAGGTATGATGACCTCTAGCAACTTCAGCAGGCTTTTACACAACAAAGGTAATTCCCTTAAAGATTCAAAGCTTATTTTAGCCTCTAAGTTCTGCCATGAGTCAGCAGCAGAAAGATTATGCCTTGTTCTAGAAAAGATGTTATCCACTTTTTCTATGACTGCAGCCTTTCTGTCCCATTCCCAACAGCACGGTCTGTGACTAGTTAAGCTATGCAAAACTAGGCAGAAAAACAGCTGTCACTGCTATGCTGTACTGTGCTGTATTAACAGCCTGCCCTGTTACTGGCTTCCTGAGTAAGGCAGGTAGGAGAACGATCTTTTTGACATAAGAACAGAAACAAATAAAAAGACTCAGGTTGTTTAAAGCAAGCGTGTCTCTGGAAAAGGAAATTCCCCTACCAATATAAGACAAGTGTAAGCAAAAGATCACACCAATGAATTTATGTAGAGGACTTTGTCCCATTAAGCATGTGCAAAACTTCATATTTAGTGCAACAATGAAATGTCAGAATGGTCTGTAATGCATGCATACCATGGGAAACAAACAAGCAAACAAACAAACAAAAACCCACCAAAACCAAAGCTTGAAGGAGGAGCAATCAACACTTAAAGCTTTCACGCCTCCCTACCCCCAAACATTTTGTGTTATAGCCTCAAGTCCTGCACAGTCACTGCTGTATATGAAACCTGTGAGTTTTCCAGCAATTAACATGGTCTATGAAGAGAAGGGGGAAGTGTTTTGTAAGTTGTCTTATTCTCTACACAGTGACAGGGAGTTTTATTATACCAGAAAAGAGACATAAAAAGGGAGAAAAAGGAGAGGTATTCTCCTTACATTCTTTTGCAGATACTTACTGAGGTAGACCTCAGTAATGTCATCACCAATGACTGGCAAGCCCTGTGGTCTTTCACAAGAAAGGCAATAATCCTGTAAACTAACCATAACCCTATAAACTATGCACAGGGAAAAGACCCTCCATTAACTCTGGCATATGTATAGCTCATAATCACTAGCCTTTTTAGGCCTATTACAATGAGGTCAGCTGGTTCGTAAGGCACTGTGCCCATGCTCATAGATAAAGATGCAAAACAGATGTGAATATAACCACAATATGTGGTACAAAACTCTGTATTGACAGCAATTCAAATTGGGGTTTCAGTGCCATGAATTGTCTGAATAAAAGAGAAACAACAGCTCTAAGTAAATATCAGAAGTTACTGGTTGCTTCCACATCCTCTTCACCTCCCAAGTCCTGTAATACTACATCTGTCCTCTCACACAGAGTCAGCAGGATAGCTCAGAACATGATAAGGAAAATACCAGTGTGATTTCTCCAGCTGGATAATTCCTTGCTTTAGGAGAAAATAAAAAATGAAAATCATTTAAGGCAACATCAAAGTTTTCCATACCTCACCTTGTTGTTAATCACGGTAAGTACAAGACTTCAAGAGTGCAGACAGGCTCAACAGTCTTGGTGGCAGTCAGACTCTCCAGCAAATTTCTCTTCATAAGGCCACAGCATTATAAAATAATTCAGACTGGCAGTGACTATGGTGAGGTCTTTAGTCCAACCCCTGACCAAGGCAGAGTCAGCTATGAGATAAGACAGGATTGCTCATGGCTTTATCCAGTTGGACACTGAACAACTTCCTTGTTTCAAATTATTATCCTTGCCTCTTGTCCTCCCATCATAGATAGCTGTGAAGTACCTGGCTCCATCTTCCTGATAGCTTCTCTGTAGGTACAAGTGGCTGCTGTTAGGTCCCAACAATGCCATCCTCCAGGCTGAACAAACCCAGATCCCCAGCCTCTCCTCATAGGGCCTGTCTTGGTGACCCTATGCTGAACTTGCCCCAGTTTGTTGATGTCTTCCCTGTAGTGGGGATCCCCAAACCTGACACAGTTATCTGGAAGTGATTTCATGAGTGCTGAGCAGAGAATAATCACTTCTCTCACTCTCTGGGCCACAGTCTCATACACACAGCTCAGGGTGCTCCTGGCCTTCTCCAGTTCCAGGGCACACAACTGGCTCAGTGTCCACTGGGCCCCAGGCTGCCTCTGCAGAACCTCCTCGCCCCTCTGTCTCCAGCCTGCATCACTGTAGAGTTCTGCCTTTTTAGGGACAGGACTCACAGTTTGTCCTTGCTGAATTTCATCAGGTCCTTGTCCATCCCTTCCCCCCAGCTGTCCAGGTTCCCCTGACTGACAGCTCTGCCCTCCAGCATGCCAACAGGGCTCCCCTCATCTGCAAACTTGGTTAGAGTGGCCTTCATCCCCTCCTCCAGACCACTGATAAAGATGTTCAACAGGACAGGTCACAGAACAGACCCCTCCAGTACTCTGCTTTTTACCAGCGCATTTACCAGTGGCCCAGGAGCCTGACCAGCAAACAAGACTTTTACCTATCTAGTCATCTAGCCATGAAAATATTAAGTCCTAACTTGGATACAAGAATCAAGTGGTTCACAGTGTTAACAGCCTTGTTAAAACGGAGGTAAATGACATCTGCTGCAGAAAACTCATCAACAGATTCAGTTGTTTTATCACCCAGGCAATCAGGTTGGTTAGACATCATTTATTCTAGTAGCTCCCTAATCGTGCCATTTAGATTTGGATTTCTGATTTCCTTCTTTATGCTAGTTCTGCCTTTTCCCTCTTGCAAACTGCTCTGTGGATTTCAGAGAGTGAGAATTACTAAGTGCTTTCTGTGGTTGCGATACTTGGCTGTGAAGGGAAAGAAAGAAAGCAGTTTCACAGCTTTATGATACTGTTCATAGAAACAAAGAAAATTAAAACAAAGATATAATATGCTACAGAAGCAGACTGCTACTACAGAATCACAGAATGGTTGAGATTGGAAAGATCCTGGGTCTCTTTCATTTCCCCATAAAATAAAACAGAAGACAATGTTTCTTCTCCTGCAAAATTAATCTGACAATTCACGTTAACATGACTTCAAGTAAGAACTGTTCTAACAGAACTCTCAAATTTCTTCAAATAATATTAAGTATCCTGGCTCTGTCAGAGATCATCTTCAAAACATCCAGAATGTAAAGAACCACTTCCTGTCTTCTTAATTTGTAAACAATATAAGTAACGTAGCAGAAGATTGTACTTTAATACACATAAGATGTAGAATTTTAAACATGCTGTTTTGAAATTCTATGCCAGAGATGTCTTCTTTGGAATCAGCAGGAAGCCTTCTCCATGAAGGTCACCCACTTACAGAAAAATCCTTTGATGGGAGAGGTTGCTCTTGAGCTGACACCAGCTGTGCTGTCCAGCACAGGCAAAACATGTTCAGGCACGCAAATACACGTGGGAGCCTTTCTAGGTTAAATCAAAAAATAAGACTGCATAAGCCTTTGAAAAACAAGGGGCCTTTATTTCAAACTTCCATTGAGTAGTCGCAAAGTCTTCTGCAATTCACTACTGCAAACTTCCTCACACTTTTGGACTTTTTTATCAGGACATTTGTAGGAATTCCTGTTTTTTATTCATAGCTGTATACTTTTGTGGTATAAGACAGTGCAGCACAGAGAAAACTGTGGACTTTCTGTTATCCAGCAGCTGTGTATTGCACAGTGCAAGGCTGGCTCAATGTTTTGCAAAAAGCTTTTCTCAGGTGTTTTTTCACACATGGCATTTTAAGCACTGACAAAAGTATGTTTATTTGTGAGAACTGCAAATAAATCCATTTCTTAATAAGTCAGTCAAGTTTACAAGATATATTTATGTCCCACCAAGGACTAAATCTCATTTTCTCTAACTTTGGTGGACAAAATGACCTCACTTACAGCCAAAGCTTAAGCTGGAAACAGAGCACTTCATAGTTTTCAACTCATCTTTTCCTTTTAAATCAAGAGAGCTTTCAACGCACCTTTCCGCACTCAGTGCTGAAAGCCGCGAGTTGCACAACTGATGAACCTGCTCATTTTAGGCTAGGCAGCCATAGCTGTCCACTCCTGGCACAGGGCAGCATGCAGCTAACTACAAATAAGAGTTGTATGCTGTGCAAGGCTGCTCTGCAGTCTGCCATTCTTAATAGGGATCAGTTGCCTCCAGACTCACAATGGGCCAGTGAATCCCTCTCAGACCCCAAACTGATTTTTTTGTCAAGTAAATGGAGGTAAGCCACAGGACTGCCCAACCTCTCTTGCCATGATTCCATATAGGACAACATAGAGTTTTCTACTAATGTTTCACAAGACACCGACGTGTTTTCTGTCCTTTTCTCATGAGCAATGAAATGCTACCACTAAAGAACATCAGATGCGGTATCAATTCATCCTCTCCTGGAAAGTTTAAAAACACACAATACATTGAGAGAGGTTCATTCTCATCTTTGGCTGAGAAAATATCTGACAGTCTGACTACTGCTGTCCTGAAAAGTGTTAAGAATAAACACTGACCCTACATAGATGTAAAATTTAGACTGCCATGCCAACAGTGGGCAGCACATTTTCATCACTGCAGGCTGGGATAATGAAACACTGGATAGCTAAGAATACGGTGGGCTGGCAACAGCCAAATATACCACACTATATTAAAGCATATCAAATCCGCATCAAAGAAAATAGCCAGAACACAAAAACAGATCCTTAATGATATCCTTGAAAATATTTGCAATGATAAATCACCTCCAGTGCTTAAAAAAACAGCCAGGGATGACGGGAAAAAAGCTAGATTACAAGCACATTGTAGAAATAAAACTAAGAGGCACAGCTAATGGACATCAATTACTTGTAATGATAGTTGTTTTTTCTCCACAAATCTTTTCAAACATGTCATATCTGTGTAAATAAACTATTTAGGGGCATAATGTATTTGAAAGCTAATACAGAGAACCTACAATTCTTTACTAGATATACCAGAGGACATATATTGCTATTTTTAATATTGCAATGTTATTTCAAAAGTTTAAAATCCTGAGAAAGTTTCCCACGACAACACTTAACAACTTTGTATTATGTTTCAAACATATTAAATTATATTCATGAAGGCTTTATGTAGTTGTCCTTCTGTAGCATTCCAGAACAGAACTTGTCCTTCTGCTCCATCTAATTTAAAAACTGCTTGTACGTGACATGGATTTAGTTTGACAGAGGTGTCTCAAAAAAATTCACAGCAAGCCTATTTCAGATAAGAGAAAGTGAGATTGACTTACCCTACCAAAGGAAGATAAAAAGGGCGAGGTCACAACTGGCATAACTTGAACAAATCACAGTCACAGAATGAATGCATTATCAACCATGTAGAAAGATGAATTTATAACTTGGAGAAGTCTTCCAGTGTAAAGAATCCCTTACAACTCAACAGTAAAGGATGACTATGTAGAGAAAAAAATGCGCAGTGCCTATCCTGCTTCTGGCACAAACTTCTTCATTAAAACAGACGATCAATAATTCAGAAGAAAAGCCAATGGTTGCAAAGAAATAATAAGCTACGAATTCACAAGAAAAGACAGACAAAAAATCCATGTGGTATTTGTAAATGAAGAATTCAAGGAAACAATCACAAAAGCGCAAGTGGAACGTTGTGTGCTGTTCTCCCTGGCCAGAGGTATATGTTTCTTTAATTGCTACTGCTTAAACAGCAACGAAGGCACTGTCCATTAATTAATCCAAAAGCTTTTTCCAGTGTTTGCAGAGAAAAGACTAAACTTTACAGGAAGAAGCAGCAGAAGCACTTACACTGAACAATACACCTCTCAACAAAAGCATACAGGAAGGGTCCAGTGCTTCGAGAAAAGCAGGTCTCCTTGGGTCTGCATTCCCTGGTTGAGATGCAGGTTTAGACAACTGATGCCCAACAGCACGACCCTTGCTGGTGCCAGACCCTGGGAACCACTTGCAGAGGAACAGTCAGCCCTTCTTTCTTCACCCTTCTATCAATTAGTATAATAATATGTAGTATATAATATAATGATATACAATATGTGTTTTACATATATAGTATATAATTAACATAATCAGAGCATCTAAATGCTGTAGAAATGACCTGGCTGTAGAACCAAGGTCTCAGATAATGCTAGCCACAGCAGTATTCTCTCAGCAACCCTCTTTTCCTGTACCAACTTGACTGCTATTTTCGACACACACCCAGCTTTGTAATTCCTACAGAAACAATTTTCACTTGCTCTTGTGATTCTCATTCTGCAGGCCATTAGCTAACATCACAGTATTTCATTTCCTTTGCTGTTCTGCAAACATCAGATAAATCAGAATACAAAGATATGAAAAAATAATGCTTTGTTGGACAGGGCACACATTCCTTCACATTCCCCACAAGAAAAAGAATACCCGCCTAAGGGTACATATCACCAGAGAATTGGGAGTCTGGAGACATACTACCACAGTCCTGTTGATATTGGAGCATGTTAAAGCAGATGTTTCCTGTCAAGTGTTACACTCTCCCTACAGTACATACTAGTATATTCCAGCAGTCACTTCAAGCAAACACATAAAAATGTTAAACACCTTGAGTGAATTCTCTTATAATCCCCTGCTCCATTTGTTAATGCTGTATTCCTAAGCAACATTTAGAGTCCTCTGGATTATTGCTTCCTTCTGTTTAACAATTCGCTGTGAAAAACTATTAAACAACATATTAACATGCACATACTCTGTATGATTTTTTTTTATAGCTAAGGAAAGACTCTAATACAATGACTTCGGCTAAACTATGGCCACACAATAGGGACACACCATAAGAAGAGATGATTTTCACTTGCTCTCTAGCACAGACTTCAGGAGAGAGGCTCATGACCTCAGAAGACAGTAGTCAAGTGAACAGGAATTGATCCAATTCTATCACATGAGAGCTACTCCTATTACTGCAGTCCAGAAGCAGGGGAGTACACTACAATAAAGAGATTAATTTTGTAGACACAAATCAAATTACACCCTGCAGACAACAGCAGGGCTCTGATAACCAAAGAAATGTTATCCCAGAGACATTGTGATGACACTATCAAACACAATGAAATATTTCTTGCACAATCCATCTTTCTGTCATGAAAAAAAATTAAGAGATGTTCACATACAAGATCCTTTGTATCATCATTATCTCCTTTTCCCTACTCTGGCAACATCTGTTGAGAAAAGATTTCCAAGTGTTTTAATTTTTTATGGAGCAGTGACTTACTAAATCCCAGTTAGATGTACCTGAAGTTCAGATTTCCCAGCTTCTTCAGGAAGACTGACAAGTAGAATGTCTTCATTTTCTTTTACTAGGTACTATTTCTTCTATCTTACTGCAACTAGTATTACAAATGTTGCCATGTCCTTTTCTCTGTTACTTGTGTTAGAACAAAAAAATACAGAAAATAAGTAATATCAGCACTCAACAGAGCAGCAGAAACCTTTTTCTAAGTACTCTGTTTATTAGTGTGCTTTCCCTGCCTTGTTATCAAGTGTTGTCCTTATTCTTGTCCATACTGTTGCAACATGTAGATAATAGCTGACCTGAAAGTCCTTTTCCTTTATTTATTTCTTCTAATTCGCTAACAAAAAAGACTTTTCAAAGTATTTTAAACAACCATTCCCATGGAACAGAATGGTACTGCACATGCATTAAAGGTCAAATTAAGACTAACTCAAGATGTCATACTTCAAGATTAAATCTAGCAAGGTGAGACATGTCTAAGAAGCCCATGGATGTAGACTGGTATGAATAAGAACAGAACCTACCATTTAATCTCTGTGTATAGGAAGGTTTACTGTGCATCTACCACCCCAAATAGAAAAAATGCTAATTTGAATGCATGACGGTTTAGATAGAGAAGAAATACTGAAGTATTTAAGGGATTTCTTTTAGATATTGCACTGGGTGTTCATGGCATGGTTTGCCAGCGGGGGCTGCAGGGGTGGCCTCTGTGAGGACAGGCCGGGGCTGCCCCATGTTGGACACAGCCAGTTCCAGTCAGCTCCAGCCTGACTGCCTTCCACAATGAGATGACTGGTTCCCTGAATGAGGTGAGAGCAGCGCATATTGTCTACCTTGACTTAGGATTTCAACTTTCCCTCCTGTAACATCCTCATGTCCAAAATAATTAATCATAGCATAGTTGAGCTGACAGTGAGATGGATTGAAAGCTGGCTGAATTCCAAGGCTCAAATGGTTGTGATCGGCAGCACAAAATCCAGCTGGAAACCAGACACCAGGGGTGTCCCCCATACATCCATACTGTGGCCAGTACTGTTTCACATCTTCATTAATAACCTGGATGATAGGACAGAGTGCAACCTCAGTAAGTTTACAGATGATACAACACCATCAGTGTGCTGCCATTTAGAGATGCCTCAGCAGGCTAGAGAAATTGGCAAACAGGATCCTCAGGAAGTCAACACAGGGCAATGCCAAGCCCTGCACATGGGAAGGAATAATCCCTGGCACCCGTACATAATGGGTGCCAGACAAATAGATAACAGTTCTTCAGAAAAGGGCTTGAGGTCCTGGTGGACCACGAGTTGACCATAAGCCAGCAATAAGCCCTTGCATCAAAGGCCAACAACATCCTGGGTAGCGTTAGAAGAGCATTGGTAGCAATGAATTGGTAGCAAGGAAATGGAGCCTTCCTGACTCCTCATCACTGGTGAGAAAATCTGGGGCCCTGAGTCCAGTTCTGGGCTTCCCAGATTTGAACCCCATGGAGCAGTTCTGGCAAAGGGCCACAAAGGTGACTATGCAACTGAAGCACCTGTCATGCTAGGAGAGGCTGAGAGAGATGGGATTGGTAAGCCTTAAAGAGAGAAGGTTCAAACACGACATCTTATCAATGTGCATAAACATCAAATGTAGGGTGGGCTGGGGAACGACTTAAGATAGAGCCAGACTCTTCTAATGGTGCCCAGTGACAGGACAAGATGCAGTGGGCACAAACTGAAATTCAGGACGTTTAGTTTCTGCTCACAAAAAATGTTTCTACTGTGAGAGGGGTGAAATACTGGAGCAGGTTTCCCAGGAAGACCATGGAGTCTACATCCTTGGAGATACTCAAAACACAAGTGAAATGGCCCTTAGCAATCTGCCGTAGTTGATCCTGCTTTGAACCAGGGTGCTGAACTAGATGATGTCTAGGCATCCTTTCGAGTCACCACCACTCTGCAATTACTTCCTTCTTTTCTGCCAGAATTAACATTCCTAGTACAGTTCTAAATTCATTTTTAACATTTTATTTCCAGTGCATGAGCTTGAAGCATGAGCTTTACAGGTAGATATACAAACAGGTTCGATAGTGGTTGTCCCTGGAGCACATCAGACCAGTCCATCAGGAAGGAATAAAAGAGATCAAGAAACAGAAAGGACAATAGATTTAAAGCATACGCTAGTAAGCAGCAACCTCAAACCTAGTGCAGAACTTAAGCAAGCGGTGTTAGCCATTCTTTTCTGCATTTCCTACTCAGAGCATAAAACACTTTCCTTATTGATTTTACTATACTGGAGCTGAGACATGCAGCAGCAAACACAGAGGGGATGCTGTCCCTTCAAACTAAACAACATGCTGTCTGGTATCAGACATCACATTTTGGAAGAAAAGGGATTTCCCTTCCTATTGCAGAAGTACAGATTGAGAGTTTAGAATTTTAATACTATGCCTTATACTAGAGTGCTAATTCAATAAAGAATTGCTTAATCTTGTTTTTTTTCTTTTTGATTCATTGCAATGAAAATATTCCTGTCCTTCCAAAAGGCTTTTTTTTTTCTTGCAGGTTCGCTAATTAGTCCATGGGAATGGAATCACAAATGCCTTACACATATTCTTTTACAACCACTGTAAGATCTCACTGACACTAGTCAAACTGTTCCTTATGTTTATAGATACATGAAACTGGAATTCAGTACAACATGAAACCTACACTGAAAATCAACCTGTTATCCACTCCTTCAGGCAATACACTGTATTTTAGACAATGACATGCTATGATTTCACTGAAAAATACCTCTTATAGACAACCAACTTTCCTTGAAGTTCATCAGTTCCTTACGGTGGGCTTCAATGGGAAACCTGGAAGAAATGATGGCTCAATAATTCATGCAGTGAACTTCTGAGGAAGTGGTTCTTATTCTCCTGTGTTCAAGTCCATGTAGCTAGCCAATATATAGGAAAAGTGACTTGCTTAAGACGAACTACTGAATGTGATTTCAAGCCTAAATTGGGCTCTTCGGTGAGTGAGTTCAGCCCTGGCAGTCATAAGTTAAGCAGGTTATAGAACTTTGGCAACCAAAGTATGAGAATTTCTAGTTAAAACTATAGCATTGTTAAAGAAAATTAAAATTCAGGTAGTTTAGATTGTCATGCATACAACTGAATCCAAAGCCAAAATCAAGCAACTTTGAAAACATGCAACTTTCAAATCTTCTGGACAACAGAAAAAAAGAAAAAGAAAAAAAGATCAAGTGTCCTGGATACAGACGGCAAACTTCATAATACTAAATACTTGCAAGGATGGATGGGAAAATAATTACATCCTTCCATCATTATCAATTGCTCATTTTTATTTAATAATAAGACATAGCTCCACAGAACTAAAAAAGGCAGCAATCACTACGAGACAATCTGTGCTCCAGAAGGTCAAGTAAACATCATCCAAACAGCCACAGTGTTATTGAAGGGAACTTCAGTACATTACTACTTTCTGACATATTTATCCAAATTTAACAAAATAAGACAGACAAACATATTCAAATGTCACTGTCTTCAAGTCTTACAGGAATGCAGACATCCTGGGTTGTATATCCAAAATTAACCCCTATTTATTCTATATTGTATTTCTATATAAGAGTAGCTTTCATTTAATCTACAAGATTCTGGGATCTCTAAACAGAATAAACAAATTCTGTTTAAACAAATAAACAAAAAAAAAAATAACCAAATAAAACAAATAAACCCTGACCATATCATATTTCCTTAAACTAGGCCATCTGCCTACAAGTAAGGAATATTTCCCTGAAGACTGCCAAGCATTAGAGGAAGCTGCTAACTCTGAATTTAGTAAATTCTAGACATTTCCTGAAGAGAGAAGCACCCTGAAATCCTTCCTTTTCAAAGAACAATCAGTCTTTTCATACAAGCTATATTTCACTTTGAAACTACTGTCTCCTGATAAGACACATATAACAGAGGCAGCAAATCATTCTTGTGGTCGTAAAGCTATGCAACCAGATCAACACTGAGACACAATTATCTCAGCAAATACACTTTCCACACAGAATATATAAGGCAATAACGTTTAGTTTAATCCTCTTATGCTGATATTTACCGAACACT
The DNA here is from genome assembly GCF_036013475.1 of Columba livia. Taxonomy (NCBI): domain Eukaryota; kingdom Metazoa; phylum Chordata; class Aves; order Columbiformes; family Columbidae; genus Columba; species Columba livia. The sequence continues at coordinate 13,440,923 of NC_088642.1, read as the reverse complement.
AAGGCCTGGCTGAGGCCTGATGAAAAAATTCAGCAGCTAACACAGGATGCACATTCAGCAAATCTTTTAAGAGCAGACTGGACCTGCAGAAATAGCTTAGATACACATTTAACCTGTGCTGGAACTGGAAATGGATACCACGACTTCTTGAAGTCCCTTCTGGGGAATTTTGTATCATGATAGATGATATATTTCAACTGATTAAAATAAGAGGGAGTTTTTGTTTGGGTTTTTTAATGCTTGTTTAGTGCTGAATCAGTACTTTCTCTGTTGTAAACTTCCATGACTTTCATAAGAAGGGCTGTTAGATTAGGCTGTAAAGCGTTATTTTACCAAGAAAAAGAGTGAAGTTATTTTGAAAAGGAATTACCAGTCAAGTATTTGTAGTCTTGAAAAGATTTAACCTATTCAATTCTTTTCCCAGGCTGACCTAAACTATTTTCATTCAAGTAAAGGCTGGTAAAATCAGTCTAGTTAAGAGCGAAATGTCATTGAAACTAGTTGAAACACTGAAACACATAAAGACTGTGATATTAGAAGCTCTTATCAAAAGACTTCACAATTTTGTATTTGCTAAGAAGAAAAAACAGGGAAATAAATAATGTAATGACCAAGGTGATACAAACACGTGTTTAATCTTACTTGTCCAGGGCTGTGCTGGTGGGCATGCTCCTGCCAAATCCTCGGACACCCATCTGACAGAAGTATGGAATGCAAGACAGATTGGCAGCAATTATAGCCAAAGAATCCGACGGATTAACAAAGAAACCATTTTGGCCAAGGATCATGTAGCGGTCCTGGGAAGACAGGAAATTCAAGAAAGCATCTTAAATCCTATATTCTGCAGAGTGGTAATTTCTTTTATTAGATCCACTGTAGACAGGGAAAAAGAAAAAAAGAACAGGCTTTGGGTTTACTCACTCACATCCCTCTTTGGGCAGAATAATTTATTGGCATCCTGGCAGGTTTATAATCTCACTGTCACACTATCACACCACCACTCCCCCATCCTTGCAAATCAAAGTTCCCAACCACTCTATAGTAGCTTCAGCCCCCTCCATGCTACTTCAGTCGGCCTGTTTCTGCCAGGGAATGCTTGTGTAGGTGAATCTTTTTGCGAAGGACAAAAGCTATGCAGGGAGTAGGAGGGTGTTTTGTCTTTACTGACAACAGAAAACAGCCTCTGTTCTTCAAAATCTTTCCATCTTTCTCCCACTCTGTCAGGACAGAAAGTTGTTTCGGAAATACTTCACTGTTTATAATGCCAATAATACGACATTAAAAAATTAAAACGGAGATTAGGGATCAGTGCTTGCATTAGCTAAAAATCCCTCAAATTACGATGTTAATCAAAACGGACTTAACGTCCTTACTACTTACTGTGACAAGCCCATATTGTTTCTATAGGCTGTCTTTCCCTACACAGAGAAGCAAAGTGTTGCAACAAGATAAAAGCAGTCTAATATTTAAAAAATACTCATTCTGGATTCAACTCCTGCTTAATTTGCAGTCATCTGCAGAGACAAATTACAACATATGTGTCTGATCTATGGGCTGCAAATGCTATAATTTGTACCTGAAAGTGATATCACTTTCAGCTTCAATGGCTTACTGAAAAGCAAATTAATTAGAATTAAATGTCCCATATCTGACCCCAGACAAAATAACTATGGCAAAACCTCAAGACAGATCAAAACACTTACTCCGTCAGCATCAAAAGCAGCTCCAAATCCATACTCTCCACCTCTCATAGCCTCCAGCAAGGCAGTTGCATATGTTAAATTGGGATCAGGAGGCTGCCCACCAAAATCCTCTAGAGGAATACAGTTTATGGCAGAATTTGCAGGAGCTCCCAATTCATCACACAGGATTCTTCTCACATAAGGCCCCATAACTGCGAAAACAGAAATCTGCCATGCAATCACAAAAGCATATGCTTGATATTCACATTTTTCACAGCACTGTGAAGTCTTGATACAAAATGTACTTCCAGTAATTTTATACATCTGTCCTAGCAACAAAAGACAAGTTATTATTTCACAGCAGAGTATGTGATTGTCCTCCCAGTAAATAATCAATTGGCAATCCAGCATTAAAAACAAAGTTCCCCACTAGTGGAAGTGAAAAAGTAATCACTGAACTGTGAAAGTTCAATTTTTGTTTATCTATTTTTAAGTAAAGAAATTATCATACACATTGAGGGGTTCTCCTCACTGGAATAAAAATAAGATGCTATTCTATGTGTCCTGGAATGCAAATAAAAGTTTAACACATATTAGCAAGAAAAGTAAACAGCAGGGGAATAAAGATGGGAAATAAACTTACCTCAACCTTCTAATTCATATTAAAATTACAATAGGTTTGTCCGCCAATAATTTTACCACATTTTAGTTACTACTATGTAGATAATAAATAAAAACTTTCTCAAAACTAACTCCAAAATCATTTTACTTTGTTAAAGATATGGCCAACTAAGACCCCAGCTCATGATACTATATATTGTAATTATTACATGCAATGCTGTGAGGGGTATCCCAAAACATCACTTGTGTCCATTTTGGAGCAGCATTTTGTTTCACCTGCATTCCAGATTGACATCTTGGGCCTTTTCTTTCTGTCCTGATAGGAATTTCCCATGCCAGTTTTAACCACTGAAGTAAATAATCTTTTATCCTTCAACCAATTAATTTTCATTTTAAATAAGTGTAAGGAATATTTTATAAGAATTAATGGCAAATTTACATCATTTCAGCACAGAAATAAAAGGATCTTGAATACACATGTACTCTGAAATGCAGTCAATGATCAAACTGTGCAGAACATTGTTCAATCACACAATGAAACCCTTTGCTTCTGTGAAGAAACTGCAACACTGTTCGTGTATGAAATTTACACTTGTGCACTTGGCGGCTGAGCAGACACTAACAACAGACTGACCTCTCTGCATCCCTAAGGCAGATGTGAACAGGTCACTTAGAGGTAAAAAAATACCGAGTGACAGCTCACTCTCTCATGCTTTCTCTTCTCCTACTTTACTCCCAAATCTTGCTAACGGGAGCAACTGCAACCCAAGGTAAACAGATGTGAGAAACTTGTATTCAGGTAAAATTATACAATAAACAACGATTCACATTATTATCAATAGTAAACTCCTGACAAATTAACTCTTTTCTATGCCAATGTTAAGCTACCAACATACAGAGGCATAAAAGCATATTCCAGAGTTGCAGAGCTAGAACTCTGGAAGACATTTTATCTGTGTATACACATGGCCCTCTCTAACGTTCACATAGTTACAATTATATTGTGGCTGATAACTCACTTTTGCCTAATGCATCTCTCCCAGAAAAGCTTTTGATCTGATGCCACCAAGAAAAGGAAAAACTGTGACTGTCTTTGGTAGATTGTTCCAGTGCTTAGTCACAGTCACCCATAAGTACATGAGCTACTTTCAGTTTGAATTTATCTGGCCTGAACTTCTCACTATTGATTCTTTTTTGTATTTTTGGGAAGAGATGACTGAGAAACAATTCTTCCACAAAAAAAAAAAAGCTTACTTTGTTGTACAATCATTCTTGTATACACTTACTATATGCTTACTATGTATATTATGGCTATTCGCCCCTAAGATACAAAGTTATAAAATCAATTCTCTGTCACCTTGTTTACAAATTCTGTCCTTTAAATTTTTTGTGTTGCATTAGTTTTTCTAACCCTGAGCAAGACTACGCATCTTTTTGACCACGTGTAGAATTTTTCAACACCCAGTTATAGATCTGGACATCAAAGCTCTACACACTATTTGAGTAACATTCCCTGCAGTCCTGTAGCTGACAGGAGGCACAGTGCCTTCCTCATTGCTTCCTCACCATCGTTCACAGACACCAGCTGCCCTTTCGCTACAGCCTGTCAAAAGTGAGTGTTCACACTGATTGTACACCCACTATGATGTTTTGAACAGTAATTATCGAATTGTACTAAGTAAAATGCTTTACAAAAGCTTCTTAAGTCTATCCAGCTCCCTTTATCAATCTGATTTCATAATCCCATTAAAGAATGAAGCCTGGTTTATTTGATGGAGCTTGTTTTCCGTAAGATAATGTTGAACAGCACCACTTACCTTCCTATTCTTCAATTCATTATCTATAGAAATCTTTATTTATTTTTTCATTATTTGGCCTAAAATGGATCTCATATTGACTTATGTTTCCCCAAGTGAGGCAGCTTATAACTTTTTAATATTGGCACTAAAGTAGTACTCTTGCTGTCTTTTGTGACACTTTCTTTCGTCTTGCTCCCAGTACACTGAAATTTATTAACAGCACTAGTGAGACAGAGGTCTTTAAGGACTTTAAGGACTTTTGGGTACAACCTCTTCACACTTAACTGATTTTATACCATTTAGAATTCACCCTTAGTAGAGACTGCACTGTAACCTCCTTGGTTACTACACACTGCAACATACTTCATCACTCTCTCATTGCAAGATTACCTCATCTTGCCTGCTTCCAAATGCAGAAAGATAACATTTCTTGGACAATTCACTTATTCTCTATCAAGAAAGATAAACCTCTTTGCACAATAAGGGACCTAACTCGTTAAGCTTGCCTTTGTTACTAATATAATGTTCAAACTCTTTCTTACTACCCTTAACCTTTCTAAAATGTCTGACCTTTATATGTTCTGTGTTTATTGGGAAACTACTGTAGTGTAGCTACACTTTTGCCCCAATAACAACTTCAGTTCATACCTCCATTCATGGCATCAATCCTTATTTTAATCTGGTTGGGTCCGGTCAGCAAACTTCTGATTGCATTGAAGTCAAAGATGCTTCGAAGGAGACTGAGGTAGATATCCACAGAATCCACAATTTCCACTAGAAAAATTAAGTAGAAAAAGAACACTACGGGTCATACATGGGAAAATATCTCTCCCAGCACACTTCAACTAGCCATGCACAGACAATGCAACTTCTACATAATATGATTTTGCTCTGAAGCCCACGGCGGCGAAGTCAAACACTTCCACTGATCTCACTATGGCTACCATCAAGCTTTAGGCTGCGCAAAGATCAACAGTTCTGCCCCCAAAAGAACTGCAGAGAGATAAGGTGACAGCTCTTATTTCACTGAAAACATTCATGGGAGTACATTATATCAAAGTAAATTCTTTATTTGTCACTCACGACATCACTGAAAAACTTTTCAAGCTTAAGCAGGTTTATTATCAGAGGAATGAATAAGTCCATACTGAGATAAAGCCACATGTTCTAATCTTCTATCTGACACCAGGATCCATCTGCACCACTCCACCAGGAAACATACATCCTATTCTTCTAATTTTTGGCACACGGAATATCTGTCTCCAGTTTTTTGTCAATCTACCACTGCAATTTTGGATTTTATATCCCACTAACTTAGGAAAATTAGGCTCAGATACAACATCTGCTTTTTGCTAACATCTTGCTAATTTGAATTCTAAATTCACCAAAGTAGAGGGCTACAATTTTTTGAGTTCTTTTGGATGCAAAATATTAAACTAATGAAAGTAATATTAAAATATTAAAATATTAAACTAATGAAAGTAATGAAAGTAAGTCTGTCATCATGAAAGAAGTTACCAAACAACTGTCAAAAGCCATGTTTCTCAGTTATTTTGGAACGTATTCTTTTCCTGATTAATTTTAAAAGCCTATGTTATATAAATGTCTTTGTATCTGGTTAAATTAGTATCTTGAAATATTCTAGTCACAAGATAAATTATTACTTAGAATATCAGCCAGTTTTCCCCAGAAACACTGACCTCACCCTAATGCTCTTCTTTAGGATAACATGAAGATGACACAGACATTTTTTGAGCCTGAGAAAAATGCTTAGAATAGATCGGGAAAACACACTTGAATGGAGAAACAAAAACGATTCTCAAGGCTGAAAAACAGCCCATAAAACCTACTTGAAAAATTTGTTCATTCTGTGGTATATGTTGAAAGCCTCAAGGATTCAGTAAATTACATTACTATATGTCTTCTATGCTTTGCTCCTAACACAGCTGAAGTAGACTCTAAGCTTTACACATATGAACAAATGCCTCAAATTCAGTGGAGCTGCTCACACATGTTAAGATAAAATGCATGTTGAATTAAAGTCTAAAAATTATTTTAGCTACTGCCAAATCCAACTCTCAGTTGCTTCAACATCTCTGTAGCCTTGATTCACAGGTGTTAGTTCATACAACTGAGTTTTATATACACCAGATAGTATCCTAAAATATCTTTAAAAATCTTTTCATTCTTTCTGCACTTTCAGTCTGCATTCAGACCTCTGTAAACTCTATTTATTCATGCATTTGTAAGCCAATTATATTGCTTCAGTAGAGTTCCTTGGCAGCTCTACTATGCCAGGGTGATGCACTCTGGAAAGAGATGATTAGGAAGTGAATTTTCCTTAGAAAAACATTCAAACAAACTGCAATTATTTTTCCTCTATTTTTATACTACCTGTTGGAGAAGCATGTCTCATTTTCATTTAGAAAAACACAATTTGGAGAGATATAAAAGTTGAAAAAGCAAAATTTAAAATTGTGGCAATCCTACAATTCCAGAGTGGCAGTAGAGTTGGATTTTCCGTGCTTTTGGTTTGTCTAAAACACCAAGTATGTCCTTTGCTCACCAAAATGCACTTTGTATCAAAAACTAATTTTTTGGTGGAAAATAAGCTGGCTTTAATTCTATGACATCAAGAATGAGGAAGAGTTCTTGAGACCACACAAATTTTTACAGTATCTGAAATATTGTCTTGGCAAAGGCAGTTGGCTAAATGGTGAGGCCTGATGCATTTAAAGTCCCGCACTTGGCTTCCTTATGGGCAAAACAAATGCAACACTTACTGATACTGCCTGATATTTTGAGAACTTGTAGAAAAAATTTTGGAGAACTGAAGTTGTGTTTAAATAATTACCCATTATAATTCTGCAGCAATTCTAATATTTAGAATCAATGGACATAGCATGCATAAAAGCAAAGATTGACACCTCGGAAAGGTTTGAATTTGTTCTCCAGGTCAAATTCCTGTCTTCCCAGGCGGGATAAATCAACTCTGAGATCGGGACAAATGGCATATTCCTCCAAGGTTTTGCTGATCTGATAGATTTTATCTGAAACCATATCTGGAGCAGGTCCTAGAAGAAAAACAAATGTGGTGGGACATTTTTTTAAACAAAGGTTCACTACTTGAAAAGTTAGTGCTATTGCAAACATTTTTTCTGAATATATTGGCGTTATTAAGGAATAAACCCAATCAAAGAACTATAGTAAATAAGGTCTTTCCCTATGTGTAAGACAGGTTTAAAACATATTTTGAAAATAAAATAACATGGAAATACAGTGCATTACTTGCAACATTTTGAGTCACAGAGAGAATTTAAATCAATCATCTTCAAGGGCAGGCAAGATGATGGAACCAAAAAAAGCCCCAGCCATCTTTCTTTGGCTTTACTACTCAAAGCCATTTTTTACTCTACACAGAATCTCAACATATATATTAAAGGAAAGTCTGTCCTTCAGCAGCAGTTTCTGGTGTTTCTTAGGGTTTTCTGCAAATGCACACCTGTGAAGCTGACATAGCCAGTGTTTCACATTATTTCAATAGACATAATTATCATTTTCAAAAGTCTTACCAGTTTGCCAGCGTTGTTTTCTTACAGTTTTTCTCCAATAGCTTAATGAAATGTACCTTTGTTAGAATTCAAAATACCTTAATTGCTTAACAAGCAATTACGATCCGGAACAGTCAGGCCATTCAGAAACAGAAATCACATCTTACTTCTGCATTACTTTTATTGCCAAATCCTGAGGATTGGCTCTATTTTTAAAGCTTTACTGTCAATCATATAGAAGTTGCAGGCTTGATGCAAAAATTACCACATGAGCTACACCATGTGTAGTGTAAGAGTTGAGTCTGAGTAACAAGTCTCTCTGGCTTATCTGAACTCTTTGTTGTTCATAGTAAAGTCACACCTCCACTCTGAAAAATTACTCCCTTTATTCTCTTTTACCTGTTCTCCCTTCTAATCCAAAGCCTCTGCCTTTTCAGTGCTAATTTCCCACTCCTCTAGCAATGCTCCTCTATCCAGTCGAGCTCTGCCATGTGAATTAGCGTGTTCATCTCAAATGCAGTGCACCAGATGGTCTGAGGCAGTTCAACAAGTAACAGTCACTTAACTCTTCATTTAGCTTAGAAAATTACTTCTTACTCATCTAGTCCAACCCCATTCAAGGGGTGAGGACGGGTTTCACCAGCTCCACATCATCCTTGACAGATGGATGTATTGTCTCCTGGTATTTCCAGCAAAGGAGATCCCACAGCACCGCTCTGCATCCTCTCTTACTGCTATAGAAACAAATCACTTCTGCCCCACATGGATCTGCAAAACAGACTGGGCAAGAATGCACAGCAACAGCAGCCTTCCCTAGGAGCCTGTTGTGCTGCCTAACCATTCTGCTAGCTCTAAATCCTCGCCTAATACTTAACCCGCATTTTCTCAGCTCCAACTTAAACCCATTACTTTTCATTATGTCCCTAGAGATCATCACAAATAGTTGAACCTTGTGACCCGTGCTTGAGGAGTGTTTCATATTTAAAGCTTAATAGCCTGTTTGAATTTTCTTTAAAAAGGCAAAGCACACTTAAAAGAATGTCCCACCAACTGTTACCCATTTATCACACAGATTTTAGGTGTATGTGGTGTTCTAAAGTTTACAGAGTGCTAATGGATTTAATGGTTTGTCGCTGGTATGCGTGTGCTGTGACTCTGGCTTTCTCACTGTCTGACCTTACACAGTCCCTTTAATCTCTCTGAGATTCAAGACTGTTCTGTTCATAAAATCACATTGGTTTCACCATGCACATTTTTCAGCTAACCAAGGGACAAGGGAGAAGCATCCCCTTCTTAAGCTTTCCCACCTTCAAAAGGTGGAAGGAAACATTATTGCAAAACCACTTTCAGATTGTTCATGTGGAAAGTGCTCTACATGTGAGGTATACAAGGTGTCAGCAATGGTCACCATGATGTTTTATGGGTATACACACATCTATAACACGAAACATACATAATGTATAACATACCTACACATGTTAGCCTGCCGATTTTGGAAAACAAGACATTAGCTATAGATGCAAATTGCATTATTCAGCAGTGGAATTGCAACAGTTAAAATGGCACAACCCTCTCCCTGGATAAGAACAGTTATTTCCTGGGTAAACATGTGAAGTGCTTTCTTCCATACAAGACAATGAGTTATACTGCTTACAGCACTTCTGAAATTATGCACTCCGAAGTAAATGCCACGACAAGCAACACAGAAATATGAGCAAAACAGAGCTCCCTCACAGGCGTCTTTATAAAAGGATCAGAACTGTGACAATGATCTGGCAGACTACATAAAATGCTATAAAAATGGAATGGCAAACCTCATTTATAGAAACATTACAGCTACCGCAAGGTATTCAGTGAACATTTAATACTTATTGTACAGATCGATGTAAACAAATACATTCCTATGACTGAAAAAAACACAGATATGCATGTATTTGTCATAGTTTTAACAGAATAAATTAAAAACATAGTAGTTAAAGTTAGCTAGTTATCCTTGTCATAATATTTTCACCATACCAAGATGCGTTATATAACGTTATTTAAAAAAAAAGACAACCTACCTCCATTGGCAACCTCAAATTTGACTCCAAACTCCCCTCCAGGTCCCCCAGGACTGTGGCTAGCTGTCAGAATAATTCCACCAGCTGCTTTGATCTTCCGAATGATACATGAAACAGCTGGTGTGGATAAGATACCATTCTGTCCAATAACCAATCTGCCGATCTAGGTGGAAAAGGAAGTCAAAGTACTCTGAATGGCACTAAATTTTTGAAAATTAAAAAATACACACACAATGTATAGGTATACATGTATTGGGTAGAAATTTTAAACTCCTAGTATGGAACCTGTTCTTTTGCAGAGAAATACATGTACGTGAGTTGGCTGCATGCGAAATCTGGACTGCTGACAAAAAATATTGTATCCTGGCAAATTCAACCCAGCGGCCTGTGTACTGACAGTAAAGCAAGAGCACAGACATGGTAGTGATTTGCAAAGCCCCCAAGAACAGCAGTGGTCTATGATTCTGCTATCAAACCTTTCCAGGTGTACCCACAAACAAGTAAATTCCCCTCACATATCTATATAGTTTAGGGCTGCCTGTGTGGATACAGTTTGCAAGGTTTGGGTTTTAACTAGCATAGAAGAGAAGAGCAACCAGATTGCCTTTCATGGAGCAGCCTTTCATGGCAGCCACGAACATCACTATGTCCTGCAAGCTGCAGTCTTGGTGAGACACCCCTCTGTTACCAAGACACCCCCGGATGTCATGCCCTATAGAAACTATAGAGCTCCTCCTTCAGCCATCGGTGACTCCTTGGCCATCCCAGATGAAGAGAGTGTGTTTCCCTGGGCACAGCTGAGCAGGGGAAGTTCCCACCAATCTCAAAGGAAAAAAAGCTTTCAGGTGGTGTTATTAAACACTGACTCAATGTGTTTGGTATTATGTGCAGTTCCACTGCCAGGTTCCTATTTCAAAACCTTGCCTTCATGCCCTACACAGATACTACAGTTTCAGCTCAACATAAATAAGCCAGGCGCCAACCAGAAATGTATTTACAAAAAAATATGGAAGAGTTTCAGCTCCTGGGAAACAGCACGTATTTGTAAATCTCTCGATTTATCATAATTTACAGACCTCAGGAACAAAGATAAAGGTATTATATATTTTCTCCATGCCTAGCTCCAAGCCAAGTGAAGCAAGTGATTAAATGTTATTTCATCGATTAGAGAACAAAATGGGTATCTCTCTTACTGATCAGATTTCTTCAGCTTTATGTAATGTTTTTCCCATCTTTTAAAACTCTTTTAAATCTCCAAATGCCACCTTTACACTTTATTTATGGAACTGTTTTGAACACCAAACTACTTGAAAAATACCTTTTATATAACCCTACTTGTCATCACAGAAATGCAATTCCTACATTGTGGAACAAGAATGAGTCTTTTTTAAAGCGGAAGCATTTATAGTTTTTGTGGGCTAAGAACTAACAGACACACTTTTACCTCAGAAAATGTGTAGGGTAAAACTCCACCCATCAGGACAGGCACTGAAATAACTGGGGGCTCTAGCACACGCCTTGACACACTTTAAGAATCAAGCTCAAGAAAGAAAACTCTCCATTAGCCACACAATTTACTGTTTAATTTAAACCAGTGCCATGTAAATAATTTGAAAGAGAAATAGAGATTTTTTTTCAAATTGTTTTGAATTTGAGTGTGTCCTTTTACGGTTTATTTTCAGTCCATGAAGCAGCTTTTGGACAACATGCCATGTCTTGCAAGGCTGTTGTATTAATGCTGTCATTTAATCACTGTTGCCAGTTGTACTGGAGCATTAGAAAAAACACAGAAGATTGGGAAATAGACTTTAAAAAACTTTCTTCCAGCCTACGCAACAGTCTATCCATGTACCTTTATTATGGAAAGAAAATCATGATGAAAATTAATACTGAAAATGTTTGTTTTGAATATTGTCTCTCCCTTTTTTAAACTATGAAGCATGTAGAAAGCTAGGGCAATGACTCAATCTTCCAAATACAGCTGTCAGAGAAGAGTGCCAGCTCTTAAAACAGTATTGTGTATGGGTAAGCACAAGGAAGATGACAGGAATTACATTTTGAAAAGTGTTTGAAAATAACACCCAAACTACCTCAAGGAACTCAGGTATAAATGCATTTATACTTGCACACAGGCTTATAATGAGCACATGTTCTCTTCTTACTGAGGTTTAGATATTTGCCTTTATGCACACCAAAATTGTTTTTATTTTAAAGCAGAATCCTTAGATTATTCAGAATGCACAAATCACCTTGCACTACCTCTTCACCATATCTTCATTTTTTACCATTCAATAGATGTTGCACAAATCAGTTTTCCCTTTTTTTGGATGCTCAATATTAATAGGAACAGGAGGAATCTGCCTTGCCTTCAACATTCGTCACAATGCTATTTATTATATTAATTTATATGATGTAGAAATACTGTAATATGTAGCATTCTAACTTAAGGACGTTGAAAGTGAAATTACCTGAATGCCACATGGATATTTTATTTACAGTGACTACTGCCAAGAGCTTCACCTTATGTGAAGGTCTTCAGGGCTTTTACAAAAATCCCCAAGGACAATGCAGACCTTCCTCTGTTCTCTTCGTTTCAGTGGGAAGATCACACAACCTCATCCTCTCTTGGCCCAGACACTGTTCATTTTGTCTCTGAATCAAATATTAAACTGACATTTAAATAATTTTATGTAAGAACTCACACATTTACAGATTTCTTGCAATCTGAGCTTAAATACTAACCAAATAATGTCCAAGTGCTGACTCAAAGTTCCAGTAATACCCTTCTGGAAATCTTGGACAGTTTCACAGTGTGAAAAGATTATCTTTGGATTTCAAAAACTGGAATTCAAAAACTTGCATGGCTATGAGATCACAGGCATGTAATGTCTCTTCTAATACTGTGTCCCCATGTCATGCTGTGTCACTCGGCTTTTAGTAGTAACAGCAGAAACAGAGACTATGATCCTCAGCAAACTGTTACAGCTGAAAGAATAGTCACCCTAACAAGGGCTTTACAAGAACATTTTTATTCAACACTACTTGCAGCTGTGCATTTTCAGACGATTCAGTTTATTATAATGGAATCACTTAATGCTTTTTATTTATCATTTTTCGCAGTAATCTCTCACATGCCTCAGTCAATTAAACTTGAAAGAGCATGAAGCAAGCGGATTAGATTCTGGACAGCTCGGGGCTGTGCCTTCCTATCTTTTACTGCAGTATCCTGAAGATGACTGAGCACCATGCTGAACGTAGAAACAAATGTATCAGGCACACAGGTCCACGGAGGGAGGGCAAGATTTGCATGGAAGACCACAGAAAATGAAAACAACATGGTATTATAAAGAAGATAACTGGAAAACTCCCTGTCATCTCCCAGTTCTACAGCATTGCTAGCAATACAGCATGATCTGGGGTGTTGCTGTGCCTCTCCATATTCAGAGCATGACCACCAGCTTCTGATCTGTCACTGAGACCCACACGTAGCAGCTTTAAACCTATTTAAACTTATCCTAAACTTTGCATCAAAAATGAGAGACCACATCCACTTGATGGGTCTAATGGAATTCTTGCATTTAATTTGTAGTGGAACTGTGTTATAAATGATGGAGCCTTTCACCTCGTTTTTTCCAGACACTAAGGTGCAAGGACGCTGCTGCTGACAGGACACAGGTGAAAAGGGAAACAGAGCCTCAGATGCTCTCCTACCACCCCACTGTGCTAAACTGCTTGTTGCAATCCAGCACGGGACCTCTGCCTGGTTCCCGCACACTACCCCACCTTCCCATGACATGCAGTCTCTTACCCAAATGTGTTAGCTACAGCTGCAGCTGTGTGAGCCATGGAGGGGTGAGCCCTGTCAGCCACCTTCAGCTCTGGACAGAAAGATTTGTTGGAGCATGTGCCGATGACACTGCACAGCACGGACCAGCCTGTAGCTGTTGCCGCCAGCAGAAGCCTGCACAGGCTGTAGCTGCGGAGTGTGTACCTGCAACCCCCAGCTGGAGGGCATGAGCCAGAGGGGCCGGAGATGAGAGGGCGGCAGGGCGAGCACTGGCAGCTGAACGGGCAGGGGCCTCGTCTCATTCCTTGTACTGCGGCTTATGCCAACTGTGCAAGGCTGTTAACGCAGGGGGAATGCAGGGTGAGTCACCAAATTAGAACAAGGGGAACCTAGTGGCTCTAAAGGGCAATACACTTACTGTTGATAATAGAAAATCCCTTCTATTTTTGTACTCGGAGGGCACAATTAAACATAAGACTTGGTATGTGTCTTCCAGGAAGGAGATTCAAGTTGACTTTAGCAGCACTATGTGGCTACCCCTCTCCTGGCACCCTGGGGCAGCTAGAAGTTGTGAATGCAGCTTCAAGGCTTGCACACATTTCAACTGAACCTGCCTATGCCAGCTCACTTGTGGCTACAAGCCTTCTAGTGACATTAACCTCATCCACAGAGAGAGATCTTTGTCCTCAAGAGTATTCCCATCCTCTCCCCCCCCTCCCATAGCGCAGCACTAAACAACACCTTCAGGGAGGTTTAGATATTTTCCCAGCAGGTGTATTTTAACAGCCAAAGAATAAAACATACAAACAGTATACACTAAGTAAATGTGAGGCTTATGCATTTACAGTGTGCTTGAGAGAAACAGGAGTGATGGTGTGTGGGGTGAGGACGGTAGAGAGGGGATGGAGCATTAGCACATTGAAATGGGAAGCCTTTTCAGTGTCAGTAGCACTCCACCAGCTGGCCTGCTGAATTTGTGAGGATTGTGTCATCAGTAAGAGTATCATGATTGAATTCATATATTTGTGGTAACTGTGAGCAGAAAAGCTTGGGTTTTTGGCTTCAGAGAACACGAGGGAGAAACTCTGTTTCCAAGAAACTTGCAGTAAGTTAAGAAAGGGGAAGCACTGCTACAGCAAGGTGCCAGAAACACGTCTGGAAACCTTCTGAGGTCAAGAAGACCTGATCTTCACGGGAAATAGAGCAAAACAGTGAACATGATAGAAGCAGCAGGAAGGCAGTAAGCTGACAGGCAAAATTAGTCAAGAAGAAGTCCTGAATACAGCATAACCCGGCTGACAAGATCCTGGTGTCCTAAAGCCTAAACTTCTTGTCTTCTTTAGCACTTCAGTCCTTGTGGTCACTTTGTGGCTTTAACCCTCTCAGTAGCTACTACCGGTGTGCAAGAGCAGCAAGGACCTGAGCCTTGGCAGGCAAGTTCTTGCTTCAGCCACCGCTGTGCTTCATCCTGCCTGGTCAACAGGAACGATTCCAGCAGCGTGGATTCCTACAGCGAGCTACGTGGGGAAGAGGGAAGGGAGCAGCCGTCCTACCTTGCCCTCAACGCCCCACACACCAGCCTGCTCGCGCTGCTCTGCGCTTGCTCCCTGCCCCTGCGGAGGGAACGCCACCGTGACACCCTCACCAGCGTCCCCACCATTGCCACTGTCCCCTAGAAAGCCCCTGCACACCCTGGACTACATGAGCCCTGGCCTCTACCAATCCTCTCTGCATGAATGGTGAGTTTCCAAATGTATGTAACGCAGCCTGTCTATGAATTCGCAGGTGTCACTCAGTGTCTCAATAGTATCTGCAAGGTGAGAGCATGCTTTAGAAAAAATTAAAATACTCATTATTTGTATGAGGCTGAGCAATCCATCTAGCTTCTATGTGACAGTAAATCAGCATGGAAAATTCAGACACATATTAAAAAACTGGAAGACCTAGTTGTAAAACAGGATTGCATTCAAAGAATGAAGCTTTTGGGAAGGAAAGAAAAAATAAGGTAAATACACTACACTAGAAAAGCCTCTACAAATTTAATCACTTCTTTTGCCAGATCTGGAGAATCAATTTAGCCATCCTAACAAGAGACAGCTGTTTCAACTCTGATTTGAAGTAGAAACCTCAAGCCTACATTAGCTAGTATCTCTAGCTTTCTGTACCTACACACCAATACATGAATATGTATGTATCTATCAGATGACAGCAGTTTTCTTCCCGAGTTCTTTCCTATTTTCAAAACTGCACAAGAAAAGCTGGAACCCATCTATCACAGAGGTATTTGCAACTGTTGTCTTCCTGCATTTTGTAATTTGTTTGCAAGTGAACAATGGAGAAGAACAACTCTTTTCTTAAGATGCAGCCAAAATGCTGAATTCCTCATGCTTCAATAATGCCATTTTCTTTGAATATTTTTAAAAGATGCTGAGCTGCATATACATGTCCGACACCTTAGTTTCCCATATGCTTTTTAATCACGCTATATTTTCTCCTGCCGAGTCAACCGTGTTTATCAGCTCCCATTCCTGCCTCCGTCTAAAATAAGGTGTGAAACAGCACGGCATGGCCAGCAGTCTCCTGAGATCATCGCGATCACCTCTGTTACACACCGACAAAACCAGCCGCGCCAAAGCCCGGCGGTGCAGCCTAAAGCGGGCAGGAGCCGGCACCGGGCTGGCCCGGGCACCGGGCGCGCAGAGCGCTCACAGGCTGCGGGACGCGAAGTTCGTCTGACTTCTATTTGTATATTCCGCGCTACCCGCGTCACGACACAAACCCTGCGGGACTGCTCCGGGCTCCCTCAGCGCCGGAGCCGGAGCGGGCAGGGCGCGGACCCCGCTGACAGGAGGCGGACGCCCTGCCGAGGGGCCGGGGGCGGCTGAGGGGGCCCGGCTCCGGCCGCCCCGAGGGGACGGCGTAAGGGCGGCGGGAAGGTTGAGGGGGTCCGCTTACCCCGTTGGCCGCGGCCATCTGCACGACGATCTCGATGGCCGTCTTGCTGAAATACCTGCCGTCGCTGCCCACCACCATGGTGCAGCCCTGGCGGTCGCGGAGGTCGACGGAGGAGAGGAGGCTCTGCACGAAGTTGGGCAGGTAGTTGCGCTGGCTCTCGAAGAGCGCCGTGGGCCGCCGCAGCCCGCCGCCGCCCGTCGGCCGCTGGTCCTCGTAGGGCGCCGTCTGCACCGTCAGCACCGGGATGGGGGTCCTCTCCATGGCGGCGGCCCGCTGCCGCCCGCCCGGCTGTGGCTCCACTGGGGAGCGGCAGCCCCTCAGGAAGACTGCCCGGCCGGC
Organism: Columba livia; assembly: GCF_036013475.1. Taxonomy (NCBI): domain Eukaryota; kingdom Metazoa; phylum Chordata; class Aves; order Columbiformes; family Columbidae; genus Columba; species Columba livia. The sequence continues at coordinate 13,424,129 of NC_088642.1, read as the reverse complement.
GACGCGGAGCGGAGAGGCGTTTCCCTGCCGCGGGGCCGGGCTCCCTCACGGCCGCCCCCCGCGGGGCCAGAGGCGGGCTCGCTCGGCCCCCGACGGCCCGCCGGTGGGAGCCCGGCGCCGCGGGGCAGCCGGGGCGGGCGCGGGGTGCGCACCGCCCCTTCCCCCGCCCGGCGGGACCCCCCGGCGCCTGCCGCCCGCGAGGACGCCCGGGGCTTGCCAGTCCGCTGCCATCAGCATGCCGCGGCCCCGGCCAAAAATAACCCTGGAAAGCGAAGCCGAGACTCGCGGTCTCCTGCCAGGGCTGTAACTGGAGGCAGGGGGAGAGGGCGAGACAGCGCGACACACTTGCTTGGGGGGATCAGCGCTGTCAGAGCCGCAGCCGCCCCGTCCCGTCCCCGCCGGCCACCGGCGGAACGGCAGCCGCCGTGCCTGGGCAGCCGCGCACCGCCGGGCGGCACGACGAGCGGCCGCTGCCCCTGCCCGGCGGCAGCAGCGCCCGCGGGAGGCGGGAGCAGCACCCACGGGTGGCAGAGAGTCAGTCCCCGGGCTAGAGTGAGCTCGGGAGGTGGTGCTGGCTCTGGGCCGTTCTGCGAGCGAGAAAACGGAAGAACGGGCAATTAAAGAATGAACAAGTTCTTTGACTACTAGTACCGTAAGCGAGGGGAATCGATTGGTTTCTTCTCTTTTTTTTCAGTATATTGCTCTAAAGCAAAGTTTTTGTGTAGCAAGGAAGCTTACCGAGGGGGGTTCGGTTTTGGTTTTTTTCACAGCAGGAGCTGAGTTCTGCAGGAAGGCTCTGGTCTGACTGCAGGATAACTGATCATACTCGTTTCTGTCCAGTCTTAGTCCCTGTGAGGCTGAGTAACCCTCTGAAGGTGTCTTTCCCTTTGAAATTCTGTAGGGCATTTCATAGGGATGTGGTGAGACTGAATTCATTGACATACGTGTTCATTCTGCTTCAGTTCCTTCTGCAGAGGTTGCAACTGGCAATTGCAAAGATGCCTGACATTTCCCAGTATAAAGGCTGTGTTTACAGATGCCTGTGACTGTCAAACATCAACTGAAATTTTCCATCCAAATGCCTGTTTCACACTGGGCACACACAACAATATTTTGCTGGGACAACTGTTGGCTGTAGAGTTGGAAAAAATACTCGTGGAACTTAGATGTCATTCGTGTGCCTAAGAAATCGCTGGTGTAGCCCTGCACCTGAGCAGACAAAAATAACTTTGTAAGGCATTCTTCAGGTCTCTACAAAGGAGTCTGCTCATAAACTGCTCAAAAGCACAACAGAGTGTCACGGCTCAGCAAGACAGTGCTGCATGGCGGGAGGTGGACAGGCAAACATGGGGTAAAATGCTTTAGTCTGTTCCATAGACTAAGAGCTCATCAAGAGTCAGTGAAAGTCACCTGGTGAACAGTAACCAAAGGAACTCTGTAGTGGTTTTAAGCCCTGTCTCTGCAGACTCTGTAGTGGTTCATAGCAGATAGAGAGTATGACTGTTTAAGATACGATTGTCTGCTGTTCATCCCTTTGACAGTGACCGCTGCCTTACACACTACATTAGGCAAGGCCAAACAGTTTAGTTTAAATAAACTAATCCACTTAGCAGGAATTCACTAATCCACTTAGTAGGAATTCTAGCTCCCTGGAAAGAACGCCTGTATTCTGGGCCATGGAGCTTCTATTAAGGAAAAATCTTCCGCATCAGCTTGCAAATGTTGCAGCAGAACTGTACAAGCACCATTAAATAAGCAAGTTTTGCTCCTTCAGTTGCACTGCTAAGATCACAATTCAGTGTTAGTATAGTACCTGAGTTTCAGACGGAAACATAGTTTTACAATTGTTTCATACAATATATGTTTGTGATAGAAATGTGGATACTCAAAATTATTTCAGCCATTCCCCATGGTGTCATGTGTTGCAGTTCAAATTCTTGTTCTGCCACTGAACTGCCAGTTATCATTTGAAGAATGGCGTACAGTAGCGTTATTATAAGAGGACGATTGTTAACCTGAGCTATTGAAAAGAGCATTTTGCAAAATGTTCTAAAAATAAAATGTTGGCTTATGAAACCTACTCAAAGAAAATGGCTAATTTCAGTTAATAAATTGTTTTGCTAATAAAAGCAAAAATAGTTTTAAAACCCAGTGCCCCTCAACTGCGGTGTTTCCTATTCATGAAAATTTTGTTTTCTTTGACTTGTGATGACTTTGTTTCAAAACATGAATTTCTTAGGAGTTAAAAAAAAGAAGAGGTTTTTTTTTTCCAATATGTTGAATGACTTGTTCTGTCTTCTCTTTCAGTTCACAAATGAAAGCTTTTCTGTGTAAGCCTTATGATAAACTGTTTAGAAAAGGCAGAGAAAGTGTGTTTTATACTTGCATAGGAAAATTAATTCCCTCATAGCAGAGCTTTATTGAGAAGTAGTATTTATGATCTGGTGGATACTTGAACTCAGTGAGGTTGTTTTCAGGAAATTACACTTAATAACCAGAAAAGGCTGTATTTCACTACAGCTGTACGTCTGTAATTACTGTGAAACAGGATGATTGCTCTAAGGAACATTTTCACACAAACCTACATGCAAATTGATTAACAAAGCCCAATCAGGAAAAAAATCCCTGAAAACATAATTCTCATAATTGCCGATTGATTTACTGTTATGTCAGCAACTCGTGATGTTTTATAAATCAGGTCTGGCTTATAAAATTGCCTGTTACTATCCATCAAATTAGGAGAAACAAGGGAGGAAGGAAGGGACTGAGGAAGGAAGGACGAAAGATCACCAGTCATTAAACTAACAGAGAAAGCAACTTCTGTAAAAAGGATGAACCCACAAATGCCCAAAGACTCATCTGCAGAAAGTTTATTCAAGTAGTTCCGTGCATAGCAGGGAACATGGAGATAAATATGCATTTCAGAATTCTAACAATATGCCCATTCCAATTAGTGCTTTGGATGTCTGAGAATCACTAGCAATTTTTCATTTTCCACTGTTAGTGGCAGACCAGTCCCACCACTCTTGTTTTCAGCAAGCAATTCCATAGAAATGCCCAGGTGGTACATGGGGGCACGAACAGCAGATCCATTGCATGATGGTTCATGCCAATGTGAGGGAGAAGCAGCATCTGAACATGGGCACAACCAGCTGTCTCGTCCTCGCTCCAGTCCTGCCAGACTTCAGCAGCTCCATCGCTGGTCTGGGCTCCGCTGCCCGCGCTGGGACCAGCAGGGCAAGCAGCTCACACTTTCGTTTGCCTGTAGCCTTAACAGCAGCTTGGAATGTGATTCACCGGCACAGGAGAGGAAACAAAATATAATTCCTGGAAGTCAAAGTGAGCCCTCTCTCCAGTCGTGCGTGCAATGCTTCTTGGTGTGTGTCACCTCGCTAGTGAGAGCACCATTCTACTTTTTTACACAGCTTTCTTAGGTCCATCACCTGTTACCCAGTCCTTGTAGCCTAAGGGGAACAAAACCAGATGTGTTAAAGTCTTACTCCACATGCAAGGTTTGCTAAATGGCTGTGTAGCCAAAACAGGCACTGCTGTGCAACAGCTTTTGCTGGATGTCTGAAATACAGGATACAGAGGATATGCTTCTACATAAATAACAACTTCTCATTAGGCAGCCTATCTGGATTGGCACAGGCATGAGCAGGGAGCAGAATAAATGCTGCATTGATAAAAACACTGTAAGTAATATATGATTCAAATTTTTCCCAGTACTGTTCAGTAACCCTTGTTTAGCAGCTGCTAGACTCAATCATTCAAATAAGCTGTAAAATTTGTACAATTCTTTGAGCACACGCTGGCTACCAATATTAGGAGCTAGGACATCTGCAGAGAGCACCTTCTGAGAAGAAACTGTATTTTTCACTTGAGTTCATGTTGGGATTGTTATGTGAGGTTATTCTTTTTTTTTGTGTGGGAATTAAAAATAAATTAGTACCAGAAAGTTCAGGATAGAATGATGAACTGTCAACATACACAACGCTTATTGCTGTCATTTACACACTGGGAAAGAACACGATTCAAGGGTGGAAAGAGTGGTGATGGGACTGGGGAAGGGAAAGGCAAGGGACCGGAAAGAGCTGCACAGTCTGGTGGTTGGCTGACACTCCCGTGGGAGCAGAACACATTTGGAGAGGATACTCTGCAGTACAATTCTCTCACACTACCCCTAAATATTCTTCAGCACAGTTAATGCCCATAATGAATGTAGCAGAGATGCAATCTAAAAAAAGAGCAAAAGATGTCTGACACGGATCCCATGTGACTTCTTCACAAAATCTGGAAATATATTTAACCCATCTAAAATACTAACATTATTGAATATTGACGTTTTGTAATTAACTAATTAAATTCCTGCTCAGGAAGTGAAAGATTCTCTGAGTCCAACACGAGCTCTGTGTGGAAGTGATAAATGTTGAAGGATGCATTACACCCTTGGTTTTGCCCACTGCCAGGAGATAAGAACTGTTTTTCTAACTGCAAATAAGTAAGTTAATAATCTTACTATATGTAATATTAAATGTGCAGTCACCGCAGTCTTGCTAGACTGTGTGATGGAGACAGATATATTCTGTTTAAGAAGCTGTTTGTATTGCCAAGTAAGCACCGTGTCGTCAAGGCCTGATTTAGCAGTAGCTTATTCTGTATGCACTGTGGAAGCCTTATACGTCCATCTATGGGTATTTATCAATTATGTCACAAGTTAAGAGTGGAATCTGCATCCACATGGCTAATATTCTGGCACATGATATGCAAAGAATAAAACACAACCTATAAATGAGTCCTACTGTCACAGTCCTGCAGATTTCAGGTCTTATTCTCAGAAGCGTGGAAATAGGTACTACCACTGCATAGTGAGAGAGACACAAGACTAGGCTGTCCAGGCTGTAGTGTTCAGGTGACATCACATTCCGTAACCGTGACAAAATACGCCTTACAGATACTGCCGACTAAATGGCCTCTTCCACATGATCACCCAGCTGTGTACTGCAGAATCCTGGCAGAAAAAATACTTCATGGACTGAAGTCCACTCCTTATAAGTTAACACATTGTCTATGTATGTTTATCCTTTTCAGTGGTGAAATTAGTGAGTAAAATGAAAATCTCAGCTGCGGCACAATGGTTTGGTCCTGGGAGATGGGCAGTTGTAATAAAGAAGTGAAACATACTGTGGCAGAATGCAACCCCCCCTCTCTCCCCCACCCTCCTTCAGTATGGAAGGAGTGGGCAGATCTCCCTCTTTCTCTGCTACTTGAGGCTAACAGCTTCTTTTGTTTGGCCCAGAGCACCCTGGCCAGGGCCATTAGGAGAAGGGAGTGCCGAGGCACACTGAGCCACGCCCAGTGTGGGGGATGTTTGGAAGCTTCAGGGGCACCCACACTCAGTGTGGGGGTGCAGAGAAGCTCCCAGAATGCCTACAGTCAGATCTGATCAGCCAGTATAAAAACAGGACTCTCGTCGAGACTCCACCCATTGTCGCGGGTCTCTCGGAGCACGAGCAAGATGCTGCCGCCAAGAGCCCCCGTCCCCGGGATGGAGACTGCGCTTGCCTTGCTGTCACGGGTGTGAGTAAAACTTCTCGCAGGATTGCGAGTATATTTATACTTTTCGTGCACATATGCACGTGTAACTTTCCGTGCACATTTGCACGCGTACTTTAAATTATTTCCTCGCACAATCGCGAGTGTATTTTCCTCCCGTGCTTCCACATAAGCACATGTAGGATTCCATGCACATTTGCACGTGTAAGTAAATTAACTCTCACAGGATTGCGGGTGTATTATAAATTTACCCTCGCGGAATCGCAAGTGTACACTTTCCATACTCACTACGAGTACGTGTATCTCTTTTAAAATAATCCCGCACCGTGTTTAGGCAAGTGTGTACTTCTCCGGGACTCAGGGATGGCTCCGGCATTTTTGGGTGAAGCCACGTGCATGCACTCTGTGGACCACCTGTTGTATTAGTGGTTGCTGCCTCAATAATTTTCCTCAACTGATATCCGAACCTATATTTAAGTCACTTTTGGAGTGCTAAAACCCTGTTTCTCGCCAGTCTAATAAAGGTTGTTTTTGGACCTTGTTGTCCCTTAAATTAACCTGCGAGGACTCTCCGTGACACATACATTCTCAAATACATGCTGGTTGTCTATCTACCAGCCCCAGGGATGCTACATAGTAAAGGGGGCAGAGAAAACGATGGTGTTCTTGCTGATACTAACAGATTGGTACATGAAGCAGAGACTGAATTTATAGTACAGATATACTGAACATCCATTTAAGAAGCCTGGGATTTTTGACATTAAGTCAAAGAATATGCAAAGAGTAAAAACACAGAGCAGGAAATGTTCCCCAACACCCCTTCTGATAACAAACATATCTGAAGGAAGATACACACTCGATATGAGTGTGATATGATACAATGATTCCTTGTCTTATATATACCAGCTTCCTCAACAATATATCAAGGTAGGAAAAGCAAACTGTCATCACCCTGAATCTGAGTCGTAGTGTTCCTGTCTAGGACTCAAGACTGAAACTGTTCAGGAATACAACAAGCATGGAAGAAGAAACCAGCATGGAAAAACAGCTCCTTGGAATGGCAGTGGGGAGACAAATTCAATAACAATTTTCTTTCGGAGTTTCTGGGAGAGTCACAATGTATTTAAGTCCCTCAGTTCACCAAACAAGTTCACTGGTCTTTTAGAAAGCAGTATGAGACCCAGGCATTAAAAAGCCCTATTTTAAGAAAAGGTTCCAGACAGAATTCCAGCAATTCCCTAATTAGTGTAAGTATCATAATTTTGATCAATTTGCATAGTTGCTTAAAGGTTTCCTTTTTTTTTCCCACACTCACTGAAATATTCATTGTTAATTTCACCCTTCACCATCTGCTCTTTCTGGCTCCGCGAGTTAGGGAACACTATTTAAGAGTTCCCCTCTCATACCAAGGGTCAAGCAATTTTTTCAGCGTGCATACTTTAAATTCTAGCTGACAAATTGATTTTGACAGGAAACTTATTTTGTCTTCTGGCTATAGTTGATGAAGAAAAGAAAAATGTCAGCTAAACAACCTCTCCATATTGGAGTGGCTCTGATTGTTTCTTTGGCTGTCGATGAGGTTAGATAGACATAAAAGCAGTACTGTATATGGATAAAAATAATCCAGAAAGAAAATAAGACAAAGTAAGCCAAAGGTGTAATTTCAGGATGCCTCAAGTCCTGTTTGCGGCTGAGAACCTCACCCAACTGCAGGTGCTACCTATGGAAAGTGGTCGAGCAGCGCCTCCTTCTGTGGGCATGGCTGGTCCATCTTCAAGTCTCTTTGAAAGTCTGTTCACGGAAAAGTCCTTTTCCCTTCTGTAACCTACCATATACTTCGCCTCACCTCTGAGAAGTTCGGTCTCGGTTCTCACGACCTGCAAGCTAGGAGGGGTGTTTAATTAGGGTTGTCCATGTGGATGTGTATCTGTCTTTAGACACCTGTAGTCAGACAAAATAGCCTTTCAGTTTTGATGTGTCTTCTCCTGGTCTTGCCTGACCTTTCATCTGGCCTCAGACAAATCTGGAGTAACTTCAGATTTTCTTATTCAGATTATATGAAAGTGTAAGTGGAACAAAAATTTGATGCACTCTGGAAAATTGTTGTAGCTGTACTTGGCAGATGCAATTGAAAGTTAGATAAAATAAAGTATTAATTGCAGGTGTTAAGCAGGGTATTTCCTTAAGATTGCCAGAGACACTGAGTTAACGTAGCTACATGTGCGGTCCATAACCAGGTTGAGGTCTTCAAAGCCTACTGCTGCAGAACTGAATCTGTTGTGGAACTGGCTTGAACAAGTCCATCTTATTTAGATCACAGTGCTTTTAGAAAAGCGACATGATACTTCATTTCTTCACTCTAGAATTACAAGCTCTTTTTCCCAGGAAGCTCCCCTTGCACAGAAGTGAACGGTTGTTTCTACACATCACTTTTACCAAGGGTGCTGGTGTGACTTGCTTTTGTTTGCCTTTACCTCTTGGGTTTTACTTTGAATCAGGTTATGTCAATGATGCCACTTCCCTTCCAGCCTCTCCCATGGCCACATTAACCAGCAAACACCCTACCAAAGGAGCCATTTCCTGGGGTTTCTGGACCTTTATTTCCAGCTTTTCTCCAGTGTGGAAGGTATCACTGCCTTAACACAAAATTATTATCCTGGGGTGATCTCAGCCCAAAGTTTACAAGCTTCTATTTCAGCCTTCCTAAGATCACATTCAAGTGGAAGGGGCTGGAAGCATGCTTGAAAATGTATGACAGTTTTATAACTATCTATTTTATAACACAGATAGTTAAAAAGAGGTTCACATAAACTTGGAAGTGGACCCCACATCACTTTTCCTTAGTGCTATCTCTTAACCAGTGGTGCACAATGGCACAGCCTCAATTGCCTTCCATCCTGCCCTTTCCCAGCAATGCTGGATGCATCTTTTTCTGCACAACAAACCTTGGGCAGAATGCAGCATCTCAGGTTTAACACTCATGGTTTTCCTGGTATTCTGCTGCTTCATTGGACAGTCCTGTCCCGAGCACATGTCATCTAACAGCTATCACTGTAACTACCTTTAAATGATGCAAAGCAAGGGTGCCTTATTTGACAGTTCTTTAAAGATTATAAAGTGATGCAGCTTTATTGATATCTACAGAGCTAAACTGAGCAATAGCAGCTGTAACTCAGCACACCAAGCATGGTATATTGCAGATGCAAGTGACACCTCAAGATTTCATGCATCACTGTCCATCCTGTAGCACCAAGAATACCTGGGGGAAAAAAAAATAACTATAAAGTTAATACTCTCTCCACTGTGTTTGAAGAACACGATTAAAGCTATCCCTCTTCCTATGGTTGTGTGGGTGGGAAGCTAACACCTGTCTTCTTAGGCATGTTTGATGTCATTATTCAATATTCAATGACATCAGCAAAGTTCTTAATTTAAAAAAATGAAGTCAGAATTCTTAGTTTTAGAAGAAAGAGTAAAGCATTTGGCAAAAATAGATCTCACTACGATTTTAGACTGAACCATCAGTAAAAGGATAAAGGTTTTCTATTCTTCATAAATCTTCTCCTTTACTACCTGGAAAAGAGCATAGGACCAGAATCAAACATAGACGTTCCTACGAGGAAACGAAACCTGCATCGCTGCAAAGCACAAACGGTTGCTAAAATAAATACTACCACTGGATGGCAGCAAATCGTCGTTTTCGGTGACATTTCTGTGAGCAGCTCGATTACTTGGCGGCAAAAAAAAATAAATAATCCTGTGTTAGGGGAGGAGCTGGGATAAATTCCCATTTGGAAACAAATTCAGTCTCCCCTGGAGACAACAGCAAAATTCTTCATGAAGTAAAATTCACTTACTGGGCTGTAAATTCTGTTTCAGCCCAAGTAGCATGCTGCTTCATAGTCATAACTTGGAAGAGATGTCTTCTGAGATACTAGCTTTTCTGATTTTCTGGTTTCCAAACCAGAACTCCATAAGCTGTGTCAGTTTGATTTTTACTCACATTCTTCAGTTCCCGTAAGGCAGAAGCTGAAACCACAAGACATTGTCAGGAACAAGCAGTGATTTAACAAAGAAGCAAATGAAAATACTACAACTAAGGTTTGTTTATTCAGGCTATTTATGAGCAACCTGAATATGTCCCTGCTAACTGCAGGGTGGTTGGACTAGATGACCTTGTCAGGTCCATTCCAACCCAAAGTATTCTATGACTCTGACTGGAAAACACAATTTTAATATTATATGAACACAGCCTTTGTTCAGATGAGCTCCAATACACTGATGGCAGCCTTATCAGTGTAAGAAAGGCATCTGAGTTTTCGAGAAAAATAAGCAGCCTAGCAACCTTAAATGGATAATACCAAAGTTCAGATTCTAGAGGAAATGGGACTTGACTTCAGCTAGTTAGCCTTCCTTCATATAGGTAAAGAACTGCCACTTCTTCCATAGAAGAAAGGCATTTTGAAGAAAAAAGACTGTAGAAGAAGGTTTTATTGTAAGGTAAGCACAGTTTTGGCCACAGGAAGATTCAGCCATAAAGATGCAACTTTCTCTACTTGCCTTCCAGAGGTGCTGTTAGCAGAGGCAAGCCATCCCATAAGGCAATTTCTGAACTGGGAAAGTAAAGTTAACTCTTAGGAAAGCAGAGTAAACTAACACAAGTAGATTTTCCTCACACTTGTATTCTGAAGAATAGTTTTCTAATAGAACTGAAAGTAAAAATGGGTATTTTTAAAGTTTTGAAACTTAGATTTTCCCCCTCCCAAAATTCTGCTGTCGTATGTGAGGCTATCCATTCCTCAGCCCTCTAAACAAATCCGTTTGACAGCAGCTAAAATAAGAAACTCATGAATATTGACAGTCAGATAATTTTAAACCCCTGCCTAATGGTCGGTATTATCTGTTAATATTCAGTATACTACTTGGTCTTGGTCTTGGTATAAAGTGTGTGACAGAATTACAGAATTAATCAAACAGAGCAACAGGGCACTACAGAATAAAAAATTCACCATATAATAGTCTAAGATGTCCTGCTTAAAAAAAAAAAAAAAAAATCAAAATCAAGCTTGATATAAAAAAGCTTGGCCTTTCCACTGCCTCTGTTGACAGCATTCTATGGTCAATAGAATAAATCCATGTGCATTTCCATGGATGGGAGTGCCAAGTATAAAACATAAGTTTGTTGTGATCATGGTACAAGAGCAAGATAAACTGAAGTTTGCCTTTACCCAGGTGCAATATAACACACCTTTAACCACCTGTCCCAAGGTTTTAAACACAGCCCCACAATTGCCATTACCATGTTACCTAAACAATTGGAATCCACCATCCTCCTACCTGAAATAACTATTTCTCAATGTATGGTTGATATCCTAATCAGAGGCCAAGAGAAGGAAATAGTTTGCTAAGCTCTTTGTAGGTACTTCATGGACAAGAGGGCAGAAAACTGCACTTTCTGATTACAGAACAAAGGAAGGGGAGGGGAAGGGGAAGGGGAAGGGGAAGGGGAAGGGGAAGGGGAAGGGGAAGGGGAAGGACTCTGGGCTTTACCTGTGTCCTGCAGGTTTTGAAGTCACACATGCAGGTGTCCATATTCCTGTGAGATTTGCTGAAGAAAAAAGCAGCATGGAATTGGGAACAAAAACATTGTAAAGCATCCAGTGCTTTAGAAGATTAAATTTTTACTTATCCATCTACGGGCCCTGTCCTTTCAGTTGCCACTTTACAGTACAGGATATCAACAGGGATGACAGCAACAAGAAGGACACCATGAAAAGGATTGCCCTGCTATTGCTGGCTGTAAATCCTGGCTGGGCTCCCTCTGGGAAAGTGCTGCTGGCAGTGCGGAATGACTGCTGCCCCAAACCGGTCACAGGGGGAAGGGTATCAGGCTCTGTGCACTCACTCCCGACAGTTTGAACCACTGAGCTGTTTCCCTTGGAACAGCACAAAAAAAGAATACCTTGCAGTTGTATGGGGGAAACACTGGGAGAAGACTTGTGCTGTAGCGCAATCTGGGGACACATCCATAGGACATCCGCATTCCCACAAACAAACAAACAAACAAAAAACAAGCTGTGTTTGTAGACGGAATTGAAATCCCGTTAAGAGAGTCATGTGAAACTAGCAGATATTTCAGACTACCCAAGCAAGGACAGTAAAATCACTGGGACTTTCCACTATGCTCAAAGATTGGAAGCATTTATGTATATTTGAGACCAATATTTATGAGTAAATGCAAGTGGCAAATCTTTTACTCATTTCTTAAAAAGCAATACATTTCCTACTCTACTTGACACTTGATCCATTATGGCTCAGTTCTTTTCCCCAAATTTCCACGGATGTCTGTGGATGCAGGACTCAGACTGAGCTGCTCTGGAGCCCTGGTGCCTCTGTGAAGCTGATGCCCCTAATCAGACTCAGACTTACTATCTGCTCCATTTGCTCGCCACGTGTCCATTGCAGGAAGAACAGAACAATCATAGGCAGGGCAGTGGGATGGGACCGTGACATGTCACTCTCCAGTGTGGCACTGCCTCTGCCAGCAACAGGCTGTGAGCTTTGCAGCAAGTGTGGAGAGCCTCAGGGCTGCGGTTTGTCACGCCAGCTCAGAAACCTCCTGCAGCTGTGTGCTGTCTGGATTACCTACAACAGCAGTGTCTGTAACTGACCTGTTGTCTGTTGCTGATTTGTTTTACTGTTTTGTCCTTGTATGTTACAACCACAGATTTTTACAACTAGAAGTAACTAACTGCCATTCCTTGAAGAATGAAATATTTATGACTGTAATGCAACGAAGCAGCGTAGGGCAACACATGCCTGATACATTATCAGTGGCCTTGAGAAGTGGAGACAAGGATGTGGGATAGAGGAGAAGAGGCATGGGGTGTTAAGAGATGGGGCACAGGCCTAGCACTGGAGACCCCATAGTGATTCATTCAGTCAGTAAAAACAATGCAGGCCTGGACCTGGCTAAAACTGGGTTTAAGGGTAAAATAAAGAGCACAAATGCACAGTATCTCACATGTGTAAACATATATAGTAAACTGGGGTGCAAAGTGGAGCTGCGGAGCAGTGATGGAGAGCAAAGCCTGGTAGCAAATACACAAAAATTATGCTCAAAAATGATGCACGCAGGTGCCGCTGCTGTGGGCTCTGCAGGGAAGCTGGACTGGCAAGGGCGGTGGAGCAGGGGCGCTCATGGGGACAATGGGCAGCTGGGACCCCAGCCTGACCTGTCCTGTCCCAAATGGCCACATCCTGCCTGTGGGGGACAGGATGGAACACGGATGACCACCCCACTGCCACCACCTGCCCCAGTGGGGCAGGAGGGCGCTGAGGAAGGTTGTTATACTTAAGGATCAGAAAGTAAGAATCCACCAAAAATCTAGCAAATTCAGAACTGCTTTAATTTTAAAGGATGCCATCAATCAGAAAAAGTAAACCTCTGTCTCCCTGGGATTCATAAATACTGATCACTTCCTGAAAATTAAACATGACAGGTGGTATAAGGGAATGGTGTGATGTTTCATGCAAGGAGAGAGGTAATTTCTGTTCATTTTCAGGCTTATCAGGGCCTATAATAACATGAGGAAAGTAGAACACAGTGGAAAAAAATGCTGGTTTGGAAAGGCAATTTCTGTAGATGTTCAAAGTTGGTGAGGGCATAGAGGGTGATCAAATCATTGGGTTTTGCCTCTAGGGAAGAAACTCCTTTGCCTCTGCTAAGGAAGAAAATGTGTTATTTTTGTCAATGCAACTGATGCTGGGCAGCTGTCTAGGGCCTAGGACATCTCAGGTGCTGGCAGGGGGAGGAAAGTATTATAATCTCGAGCATCATTTTGGCTCAGAAGTGGGCCCAGACATGGTTGGCGGCCCTACAGCCATGATGGCCATCCCTTCCTCATGAGAAGCTGCAGCTTGCTTCCCACTCTGCCCCTCTTGCAACACACCTAGCAAAATATGCTAATACTTTTCCTTCCCAGACCCCTTCTTGCTCCCTTGAGCACCCCTTGGCCACCCCGCCGTCCATGCCAGCACCACCCCGGGACATGACTGAGCAGGGCCTGCCTGCTGCCTCCTGCCCAACCTGACTTCAACCCACTTCAGTTCCTTGGTACTGCATTCAGTTCTGGGACTCTCTCCTGTTGTCTGCCTAAACTAGCTTCGGGGTGCCTCCATGACACTTCTAAATGCCTAACGTAACTGATGAACTTCCATCTTTGAAAACATTAATCTCTGAACTGCCTACCTGGTTGTTCATTTTCCATTTGAAAAATAAAGTTCAGATATTTAATAAGAACTTAAACCATGAGTCATAAAAGAACAAGCTATAGAAGTCTTATGCACTTATTGTCATATTTTAGGTGCTTATTTTTTTATATTTCCTCACCAACTACATACTCCAAAATGTCCATAATTACTGTTGATATATACTGGTTTGGATGGTGGATGTGTGGGTTGTCTGTTTGGTTGTGGGTTTTTTGGCTTTTATGTGTGTTTTTGTTGTTTTTTGTTTGCTTTGTTTTTTTATTGTTTTTTGTAATGGGGCATCTCTACAGCTGGGAATCTGTATGGGTCCTCTTGTTATTGCTCATTCTTTCTCTGTAGGGTGTTCCCTGGGTCTCTTTAGCTTGGAGGAGACTGAGGGGTGACCTCATTAATGTTTACAAATATATAAAGGGTGAGTGTCATGAGGATGGAGACAGGTTCTTCTTGATGACAACCAATGGTAGGACAAGGGGTAATGGGTTCAAACTGGAACACAGGAGGTTCCACTTAAAATTGCAAAGAAACTTCTTCTCAGACATTGGAACAGGCTGCTCAGGGAGGTTGTGGAGTCTCCCTCTCTGGAGACATTCAAATCCCACCTGGACACATTCCTGTGTAGCCTCATCTAAGTGTTCCTGCTCCTGCAGGGGGACTGGACTGGATGACCTTTTGAGATCCCTTCCAATCCCTGACATTCTGTGATTCTGTGAACCCGAGGGAATGGCAGGAAGATGTGAGAGGGTAGGTTTCAGGTTGGACATTAAGAAAAAGTTCGTCATTCAGAGGGTGCTGGAGCACTGGAACAGTGCCACTTTTGTGAGGTGTCACGGCCCCAAGCCTGACAGTGTTCAAGAAGAGACTGGACAACGTCCTCAGACACATGGTGTGAACTGTGGGGTTGTCATATGCAGGGACAGGAGTTGGACTCAACGATCTTTACGGTTCCTTTCCAACTCAGGACATTCTATGATTCTATGAATCCAAAACATGTATCAGTGCAAGAAGGTGTTAGTTTTCAAAATGAAGAAACAAAAGGGAAACTGTCAAGCATTGCTCAACAACATACCCATCTCAGTCGAATGCCACCAATGCTCTGCTAGACAGAAAGCAACATTCTAAGTATACGTTCTTTCTTTCAACTCTGCTTTGGTTTATAGAAACAATTTCTGGAAACTTCTTCAGGCTATTTAAAACTACTTACAAGGTGAGGAATGAAGCTGGTAATGTATCCACTGGGAGACGGAAGAGCTCTCTCTATCTTACTAGACACATGACTTCATGTACTAATCAAATGAGACACCATCTCCTGTAAGTGAAAGATTAACAATGTCTTCTTCCTCAGCTCTTGGGAAACAGACTCCAACTTCATTTATTTTAGTAGAAACAAAAATAATTTTTTTAAGATGGCTGATAAAGTAACATCCTCCTTTTTTATTTTTTCCCCCGTAATTTGATGCACCTTTTATCCCAAAGCAAATGCTAGGTATGTGAAAAGTTAACGCTCCACTAACAGTGAAAAAAAAATTCTGCTTATCCAGACGCATCACAAAGTGTTGCACCTGAGAGTCCATTCTTCAGAATATCTGCTGCATGTCCTAGAATTATGTTTTGAAACATTTTTAATTCCACCTTAACTTTTTGCATTCACTCATTTTGCATTCACTCAGTTGTAATTAACACATCCCTCTAAAGCTAAGAGGTGATCAATGACTACTGGAGAAGGTACAGGGCAAGAAGTTCAACTCTGAACTGTAAAAGTATCAAGCACAGAGATAAAAGCTTCAAAGTTTTCAGGGCAGCACCCAAACACAGTTTCAGAGAACTCTATAACAAATCACATAGGGCAGTTTAGACAAAACAGTGAAAATGTGCTGTCCCCAGTCCCCTAAATCCTGAACTGGCAGGGTCATGGCCTTGAAGACAGAACAAAGACAGGAAGCTTCGTTGTACTTTAGAAACAGAGATGAACTGTAGAGTGAAGCCTAAAGTAGCAGCAATAACCGAATTCAAAACCTGCCTGGACACATTCCTGTGCTATCTGCTCTTGGTGAACCTGCATTAGCAGGTGGGTTGGACTAGATGATCTCCAGCGGTCCCTACCAACCCCAACCATTCTGTGATTTGTGAGGTCAGCTACACCTTTCAACACATTGGCTAGGTGACTCAATGATGCATTCATAGTTATTATGCAGATAGTACATATTTCATGTGGTCTTGAGCCTCTGCTATCAATGTATCTTTAGTTTCATTTATACAACAGGTTTAGTGGTACTTGGGATGGATGTATACATTCAAAAATCACAAAATAAGTGGAAAGAGATGGAATACAGTTTAATAGTAAACACTAAATACTTCTCACTGTGATTATATCCCTGGCAATAAAAACGGTTGCTTCATTTCCAGTACTAAAAGACAGGTAGCTGGAGAAATGACTAGGCTTCAAACATGTAATGCTTCGTTTACAGCATAAACAACAGCCTTTTGCCTATCTGCATTTCTGTACAGGTAAATTATGTTACTGACATAACTCAAGCCCAATCCAAAATGGTAGAATTCCCTGTGTCTGATTCTAGACCATAAAACCTAGTCTTTAAAAAGTAGGTCAGCTGAGATTCTTAGGAGGACTTCAGGGTTTAACTGCTGTGTAAAATGCAAGAGGAAAAATTAACTACTATACTGCATATCATTTGGCCTTTTCTGTGATAAAAAGTTTGCAGGGTTAAGCACTGACATTTCATCTTTTCTGTACTTTGATGTCAACCATTTCCTTGTTTCTCTGTCACAGTGGCTATGAATACTTCTTTGATGGTCTCCTTGTCCAAGTTCCTGCCTGTAAAGAGACATAAATTAGCTAATTATATTTTACAGTGTATTACAAAAAGTGCATACAAGTAGCAATCTGCAAGCCTTCTCTGCAAATAAAATGTTCATTATGCTAATGAGTGAAAAGCAGAGGAATATTAGAATTAAGCTGGCAGTAATAAGGTAACTTCAGATTTTACATGCAACAACAGACTTCACGCTGTAAAAGTAAGGGAAATGAGGAAAACTGGAAGTTTTTGGGTCACAAAAAACACTTTGCAAAGCAGAGAGTAACAAGTAGGAAATAAAAACATACAACCTCAGCATTACAAGCTTTTCAGAAACAAACCAGATTTTACACATTTTAATGGCTATAATCCTGTTCCTTACAGTTACTGAAAATTTGATCAAACACTCAAACTATTCCCATAATCACATTTATAATTATGGATTTTTAAAATAACATCAAATATGCCCATATAATTTATAAATACTTAGTAGTTTACTTTATTGTCCCTAAAAGGGTCTGGAGCGTCTGTCTTGTGAGGAGGGACTGATAGATCTAGGTCTGTTCAGCCTGGAGAAGGCTGAGAGAGTAACTTATCAATGCTTATAAATATCTCAAGGGTGGGTGTCAAGAGGATGCAACCAGACTCCTCTCAGTGGTGCCCAACGATAGGATGAGGGGCAATGGGCACAGACTGAAGCACAGGAGGTTCCATCTGAATATGAGGAGAAACTTCTTTACTTTGATGGTACCAGAGCCCTAGAACAGGCTGCCCAGAGAGACTGCGGAATCTCCTTCTCTGGAGACATTCAAAACCCGCCTGGACATGATCCTGTGAGATCTGCTCTGGTGAACCTGCTTTAGCAGGTGGGTTGGACTAGATGATCTCCAGAGGTCCACTCCATATCTAACCAGTCTGTGATTCTGTGTAGATTCCTCTCAACTGGAATTTAAAACTGCAGGAGGTCCTGATGGATAAACCTTTGACTCAATGTCATACTGAACATACTCACTGCTATTACTCAGGCCAGCTTAGGTCAGTTGTTTTTCACTGGAAAAGACACAGGACTGCCTGCTGAAAGAGCAGCTTCTTGAAATCAAACAAGAAGGTACATAATTTCTTACCTATTAGGACCAGCCTGTTTGTTCTCTTTTCATCTTCTTTCCACTCTACTGCAGTCTCTTCCAGGTCATAGAGTTCATGGACACCTTGGACTATCACCTGATGAGATTTGCCTTGAATAGATACCAGTCCCTTATCAGAAAAATAACTGTTAGGATATATAAACAAACCTTTAAAAATGAAACATCTAAGTGAGAGAAAACAAACCAACAACTTCAAACTAGGCCAAGCAGGGAAAAATATTTCTGGCCACTATGCACCAGTTAGTCAAAATAACCATGCAGTAGTTAGTCAAAATAACCATGCAGTATGATCACTTCCATTCATAACATCTGTTCTCACATGTGTTTCTTTTGTTAAAGACTAATAATGACACTTTGCCATACTCTGCCTTATGTTCCTCATTTGCTCAGTATCTAGTGTGTTCAAGTAAAAATAAAATGTCAGCAGCAACTACGCTACTTTGAATATATATAAATACACATCATATATGTATATGCTGTATGACGTGTCTGTCCATGAAAGACTGCTTGTCAGCAAAGATGATGTAAAATAAGCAAAAATGTTTGATTTCAGATTATTCTGATTAAGCTCTCATGCTCAGTATATTCACTATTCTGAAGCAGGGTCTTTGAATATTGGAGACTGAACAAACATTTGTGAAGGAAAATGACTAGCAACAGAATTAGAAGGGATTACTATCAGAGTCTGAGTCCATTAACCCACATAATAAAAGTCACATTAAAAGAGTTTTCCCCATTTTTTTATAAAACTTCGTAAAATATTTCAGTGGAACATGTTCTGTAAAATGTCTTACACTTACAGACAGGAAAAATAAAATCAAGTTTTAAAAAAAGAGTTAAAGACATTTCATGAAATAGTCTGTATTTGACAGACTAGTTGGAGTTCTATGACTATCACTGCCAAAAGGATTATGACTGCAGGTAAGAGACAAATACAAAAGCAATAAACTTCTGAACCCATTTTATAATTACCTGGGGCTCATTTTCTTTGGTGTATTTGTCCATGACCAAGGGCCAGCACACAGCTTATCACAGACCTCAGATCTCCTAAAGAATTACTCGATTCCAACACTCAATACAACAAAAATGTACTTGTGCAAAGCAGTACTGTTTTCAGACAGCATAAGATGCATCAGTGGCTACTTCATTTTATTTGTCAGGAAGGTGAAGACAAAGATATTCTTGTTTTGTTGCCAAAGGAGAAAGAACACAACCTTTCTTCCAATGAAATGAAAATAATTATGTCACTATCCATGATGCACAAGTGTTCTCAGAAAACAAACCAGAGCGTACTTTCTTTTATTTCTTTCAGCCTACTAAATGACAGACTTGATTCTCATTTTTTAATGATTTACATGGCTGCTTGGTATAAGGAGAATGAAAATATACCCTAAATTGTCCTCTCAAAACCATGCAACTGAAAAACAAATGAAGTGCCAATGAAAATGAGGAATTATGGGCTGCAGCTTTAAAACTGCAGTCTGACAATACTTTAAAAAGTCTGAAGTATAAACTACAACTAGTATTGTGCTACTGTGTTTTGCCAAATTGAACTTCCACATGTTACGCCAACAATTATATTTGCAGATAGCAATCTAAAGTATCCAATATCTTGATAAGGAGACATTGAATGAGATGGACGGAATCTTCCAAAGCAACGAAGGTCAAAAAAAGAAAGTGATTTAAGTGTGTCCTGATTATTAACTTTGCCACTGATGTCTAGGACTGCACATCTTCCCTCTCAATTCAAAACAAGGAGGACCAATCTTTGCTTCTCTGACAGTTATCTCCTTTAAAGTTGTCCCACCAGCCAGCAGATAACAAACTCTCTACATGGAACAATAATAAATTGCTATTCTCCGTTTTGTCTGCTCTCCTCCCATGATCTAGCAGCGCCTTTGATAGGTCTGTAACTGACAGCACACTACAGTTTTTTAGGTGTAACAGAAGAAAGCACAAAACAAAGAAGTTGATAATTTCTGACCAACCTTCAGTCTTATGACATCCATGGTGCACCCAGTCTTATCTTTAATGTTCTTCTCCCACAGAAGATTCTATGGAAAGGAAAAGTGTTTTGATAAACAGAATGGCATTAGATAATTTTCTATAGAAAGACACAATGATTTTTCCATTCACAGTGATGTATTACTTACCTGAATAAAGAGATTTAAGTTTTCTTCTTTTATATTTCCTGGAACTTCAAATGTTACTGTAATAATACCCTGTAAGTGGAAAGACCCATTTATTATTACCAAACTGAATAAACATATCATTACACTAATTTCAAAAAGTGTTCTTTATAACTTGGCCTCATTAAAAAGCAACTTTATACCCTTATCAAATTTTTTTGCAAAACCTATTGTACTCTAATTTGCTATATTATGCTACACTTCTTGGTTCTGTTTGGGTGTTGTGGTGGATGCACTCAACTCCCCTGCAACCAAACCAGCAGCCATTTGGTCTAGGCTCCAGAAGAGGTCAAGGCCTGAGCCACAGCCAGGCCAAGAACTCCTTTTGGGAAACCCACAGGGAAGCAGAAGGGCACAATGAACACTGGTAACTTGTGGGCACAGGGAGTCTCGTGCAGACTTTTCCTACTCTGTGCAATTTGACTAAAAGTCAACCACTTCATTCCATAAATACGACAGCCCAAGTGAGCCCACTTTGAGCTCTCCCTGCTAAATAAGTGGTCTGTATGGTAATGGTTTTATTACTCACAGATCAGTGGATGGGCCCAATTTAAGTTTAATATTAATCATTCAGCTTAAGTAAATGCACAATAAATACAATTAATCATTTAGAAGTGTAAGGTTGTATGATTTTTAGTATACTCTCTGCTTCACATTACTTAGTAAACTGGATTTGCTGAAGTCTTAAGCTGTAAAATTCTGCTCATATTTACCAAAAGCAACTGTAAACTACCCTCAACACTTGCAAGATAAGGTCAATTTTGCACTTTCCTGGTAAGAATGGAATTGTGACTGGGAAAAAAATTAATTTCAAGGCTAACGCAGAGACATTACAGACATCTGTGAAACAGGGCCTGTTTTGCGCTTTGCTAAAAAGAAAGGGATTTATTCAGACAAACAGTACCTGCAAGGCTATGGACCATAAACAATGTCTACAGTTGAAATCAGCACATATGAAATCAGTGAAAAAGATCCAATGAGAAGCAAGAAGACCCCAAAGTGAAATATTGCTATTGAACTGAATCATGGTATGAATGGTCTGTAAAGATATAAAAGTCTATGGTTTTCTATGCTCAGGTTGGATCTCTGTGCAGGTACCCAGCTTGAGCCAGCCCTCCTGCTATTCCACTCCATTATTTTCTTTTTTCTCTGGAGAATTTTGTTTCATGAAAGAGCGCTCTGTACACGGTTATCAGGCCTCACCTGGAAGTTCGCCTTAACAGCTCTAAAATACAGACTCCGAAGCAAACAGTTAACAGGGAGAGAAGAGACACCTGAAAGTTTGCACTGCTAACAGGTATCAGGCTCCTGGAGAAAAGGTCAACAGCATTCAGCTTGGTATATTTCCTCCATGCGGTAAATAATACAGTGAAACTATCAAACTCTTTTAAATCACACTTTTCTTTGAGAAATCTAAATATTGTTCTACAGTAAGCAGAACTTTAAACCACTCCCCCGCGACAGGTGTGCACTTAAGGACATACACAGTACATTCAATAGTTTAGTGCCATGAATTTCTGCTGTGTAATTCTTTGCTGTAGTTGATGTTTGTTCTCAAAGAAAGTCTAATAATTTTAATTCTTACAGGTTAATAAACTCAATCTTTCAAATATGTTTAAGAAGGCTATTTTCTTGGCATACTGATCTTTGTCACAATTTCTGATATTCATCGCAATTCTATCAGACAAAAATTAATCAACATATTTTTCATATATCTATACTTTCATGCTAGGAAAAGCTTTTTAGAAATAAGACTATGTAGGAACAGATTAAAAAAAAAAAGGCATCTGAGGTAATGTCTTATTCCAAAGCAACCACCAGCTTACTGCTCAGAACCAGTTATCAAACCAGAACATGAAAATAAATGTGTAGTTTAAAAATATTAATTTATTATTTATGTGTCTTACACTTATTTTTGTCACTATAACCTCTCAATGGCATAGAAGAACTTACAATTACTTTTTGTACAATTTAAAATTCTTTGAAATTATTGCTGCTTTCAGATGACTATTTTAACTTAAGAAAAAAAAATAAAAGCAACAGGCAGCAAATCTAAATGTTTACCTAATGACTAAGTAAACTCAGCAAAACAACCAAGAGCCAACACTTCAAGCAGCTTCAAAACAAGACAAACAAAAGTTCACTGTGCTCCATGCAGTGTAGTTTGGCTTATGTTGACCTTCCACATGAAGATAACAAGCAGGCTCTATCACCCCACAAGGACTGGCAGCCTACCGCGACTGAAGTGTTCTGCTCTCATTTATGCCTCATCTGTCTCAACAATCACCTTTAAAAATGTGGGTGTTGAATTAAACAGGGATAGTAACAACTAATTCTCATTGTTTCCTACTGGTCAAACAGCTCCACACTACAAAAACAATCATTTCATGCAAGTGTTTGTGTAATTATTTTGCATTTTTCAGTACTCAAATCAGTAATTACAAGTTTTTATTGCCTGGCAATAAATTCACTAATTCCCTGACTTAAGACTGTTCTGCTTTTGAGATGGACCTAAACAGAAAATGATACTGTGATCATAACATTTGGAAAACAAACAAACAAAATTAAAAGGGAGCCTTTCTAGTACATCATGGATAAGAGAGATGCTTAAAAGTTGTGATTAGCATAGAACCATTTATATTCTGTAGGGATGTTGGACCAGACTAATTTCAGAGACAAATTTAGGGAAAAAGATATGCTGATCACAAAAAATACTGTATTTGCTCAGATCAGAGACACAAAGGCAGAAATGCTATTTGCAGCTGCATTATGCATCAGTATGTTGTACACAGGGAGAGAGAAGACTCTACCCTTATACAAACACACACTGATTTGAGTATTGTATGGGGTGGGGCGAGGAATACTTTTTTCCAGTTTAATCTGACATACTAAAAATAGTATCAACAGAATTGTTTCTTTTTTTTTAGCATACATGTGTTTACAGGATTGACACCTAGTTTATAGTGCTGAATCTATTTCACTGCTAAAACTTATATTGTTATTATTTCTTGTGAAAACAATGTGAAGCACTCACAAAACGGAAATCTACACCTGCTTAACTACTCAGTGAAGTTTTATTAAAGCTTTAAAGAAAGCAAAGTCATGAATAACATCTCCCTTATTATCTACATATAGAGACAACAATTGTACAGAAAATCTACAGGATAAAGGCTGGTTACAAAAGTAGAACTTGACTCTGCAAATATGAGAAAGAGTAGTGCTATTTGTCTGTTTCAGTAACACTGTTCATGTGAATCAATGAATGGTGTGATTATCTGGAGCCATGGAAGCTGGTTTTGCAAGTAAGACTTACATCCGTTTAGAATCTGTCTATGACAAAGCACAATCCCACATGTATTCAATGTAATCTTCCAAATACCATAACACACTTTACTCCCTAACTGAAACCTTCTGAACAGGTAACATCATTAGCATGCAATGCTTGCAACTACCCTGAACAATCTTGTTCTTACAGGAAGACTGAAGCAGTAGTTTTGGTAATTACCTTATCTAGATGTGCATGTGTTGTCTTCATCTGCTCAAATTTCTTCTGCAAACTGAAAATAAATGAAGTTAAATGTTGCATTTTAGTAGAATGGACAAAGTGTCATTGTTTCAAAATCTAAATAAACTTCAGTGCTGCAGAGCAAAACTAAAATATAAAAAATAAGACTAGATACTAAAAATAAGCCTCAACTGTTAATTCAATTTTAATCTCAAAACAGATATGTTTAATCATTTTAGTTTGATCTAGTTAATGACTTGTGCTAGAATGTTAGTTTTATAAAATATTAACATGATTATGGAAATTATTTGTAGTATCTTTGGGATTTTAAATATTTATACTTCAAGAACAACACGCTTGATAGTCCCTTGAGTAAGAACAAAAGACAAATTGCATCATTAAAGCAAGAAGGGAAAAATCAATCCCTAGAATTTGTTGATTATTAAGATTTTTAAAAAAAAAAAACCTTTGGAAGAATTCTTTGAAAAGCAAGAAAATATGCACAAAGCCATTATTTCTGAGAATAAAATCTGTTAACATTAAGTGAAATACTATATGCACAGCTCCCACTCCAACTCTGCTGTACACACGGCTCATTCCTACTGCAGTGTATCTGCTAATTCAAAATTGGTTCCCTCTATTTCATTAACGAACTTGGCGACTTGATACAGTAAGACCCCGAATCTTAGTTTACAAAACATTTTGTGTGACAATGTAAAATTTTACTGAAGATTTAATACCACACCCACATCTCTTTAACCAAGACAGTGCAAGATTTCTTGAAATACAGTTTCTATACCAGAGAACATTCTGTCTTATGTCCAATATACAGAAAAGGAATACTACAGGAAAAGTCACTACGATGACAGCTCTCTGCTACTTCAGGGAATATTTCCCATCAAAATTGCTCCTTCTACTCTGATGACTGTAAATTTGAAGAAGGTTTTAAAAGTGGGGGAAAAGGTACTGTCTACTATTGACATAATATTTCAAACTCCTCCTTGCACCTTCTTTGTTTTGTTGTCTTCTTCTCATACTGTGTTCCACAGAATCCTGAACTCTTGATGTGTTTCCTGTCACTTCAGGCATGTATAGACCACAAGGTTCTAACAGTAGAGTCACACCGATCAGATGTTGTGTCCATCTGCTACGCTGGCAGAAATCCTTACTGTAATATACAGTTTAAAAAGCAATTTTATTAGTGCACTGGTGTGTATTTGTGCTCAAATGGTGTTGGATGCAGATATTTTCTGCTACAGATGACAGGGCAGAAGTCATCACTATGGGGAGAAAGGGAGGGGAAGGGATGATCAGCTCCTGAAGAACTTTTTCAGATTTGTTAGAGCATAGCACTTCTTATTAAACCTTGCAGAATTCCACCCAGTATTACAGCTAATCAGATCTAACTGTAGATTGCCATTATGAAGAATGATCCTCTTTTGGTTCACATCTTTTTACCACTTTCTCTCTGTTGTGTGGCTCCAAGATGAGACAGTTTAACCAGCTAATACATCATCAGAACTCAGGACATGGGTTTATGATCTGGTTTATAAACCTTATAGTTATCTATTGACCATAAAGGATAGATTTGCCTTCCTCTTCCCTTAACTTTCTTTTGAATGCCTATTCTGATACCTCCCTGATGCTGCCTTTGGTACAATTTAATCGGTACATACCAGGAGCTCAAAAGAAACAAACACTATGCTTCGCAGATCAGACAAAAGCCAGTGCCAGCAAAAAGAAAGGGCAGCAGACTCAGGAAAAGCAGGTTATCCTTTGGATAGTACTGCACCAGTTCTCCGCAAAATCTGATGAGCACATCTCATCTACTAGAGGTCACTAGCTTGCACCTTCTGCAATTTCTCCCTCTGTGAACAAGAAAACATTTATGTTCCTTTCTCTGAAGTTAACAGTGTGTGTCCAGGAAGAAAAATGAAGCTGATACTGCCCTCAGCTGCACATTCCTTCCTTTCTTTTATGACTGGTCCAGTACTCCTTACGGTCTTTGCTGAAGAACTTCAGCACACAAGGTGAACAGAAATTCCTTCTCCCCTCACCTCATTTTACTTTTCCACCCAACTAGATGCTGAAGCACACATTCAGTATTAGGAAAAAAAAAACAAAACCAAAAACCACACCAACCAACCAACAAACCACCATGGAACTCAGTAACCGGAATTCACAGTGGCTTCATTTGTGGTGGAACCTCAGTCACTCATCATTTTCTGTGAAAACTATGGAGGTATCCAGTTCATCATCAGGTGAACTGAGAAAAATTTTGAAATCGTTTAAGAGCGCCAAAAAAGAGTGAACTTGTATTTTGGGAAAAAAAAAAGCACCAGCCCACCATGCACACTCTGGGTTATTTAACTTTACAAGGTCGAAAGGCTTTTGTTGAGAATTTTTCTACTTGAAATTTGTGCAATCTAAGAATACCACTTACAAAGTGAAGATTTTAAACAACTGACTAAACTAGAATTTCCAACAGAAACTCAGAGGCAAATCTGAGCCAGGATTTCAGTCTGTCTATTTTGTTCATGTATTTATACAATGGACATAATTTCTAATGAAAGACACCAAAATTATCACCATACCTTATGCCAGATAAACTGTCAAAAGCATGCAGGTCCAAGACATTGGAGAGATCAACTCTAAACAGAGGGAAGAAAGAGAGCTTTGTACTTCTGCTATATTCAAATGCTGTGTATATTTAAATAATTATTTTTAAAATAGTTCACTGAAGCTTATTTTTTTTCCTGTCTATCATATTAACGTAATCAGTCCTTAGCCTTATTTTTGGATGTTGGTGGCTGGTATTGTCTTCTACAAGGAAACACAGTGTTTATTTACACAGTAATATGTAAGCAGAGAAACACGACTTGAAAAAAATATAGTAAAATACAAGGTACTTCCAAGAATGACTATAAAATACCTCATACTGAATGCCTGAATAATAACTGATTTTCCCTAAATGGGAAAATGAGCCCTGAAGTTCTTCCCAGCAACTATTTGGCACCCTTAGTATAAACTCTCAACACACACACACATCCCCTGGAAGATTATACAAAAAACCTTGTAGCTTACACTGACATAATGTTAGCAAAAGAAACTGAAATACACTACTGGGTAACTGCTACTATGAAGAATTTGGTCTCTAACAACTGAAACAAACAAATGAAAAATGTAATAGAGAACAGACAGCACTGATCATATTTACTTGTAAGAACAGCTAGCTGCACACTTGCACTAGAAACATTTTTTACAATCAAAGCAATATAGACTACACTTTCCAATTACATTTGACAATAACTTAGAAAAGCCAAGTATACTTTATTAATATTGTCTACTATTTTCCCTTCAAAAATTGCTTAAAACATAAACTTTTATTATAGGAACACTTCTCATAATATAGTCAAATAATTGATGTAACAGTACACAAATCAGTCCTAGCGGTGTGAAAGATACACTGCTCTCCTAACACCTGGGATTACCATTTTCATTTAGCTGCTTATTAAAGAAGAAATCTGAGTCAGAATTTCAATAAAAAATAGCAAACACAATGCAATTACTTTTTCTTCCTATAACCTTCCTTACAATGCTCTCAAAGTCATTTTACAGTAACAACTTCTTTGCAGCAGCCATCACAAGTGAGAAAGATCTTTAAGCTGACAGAACAGAAAGAAAACATTGTAGTGCATGTGATCAGTAATTAGATCAGAGACAACTAGGCCTTGCAATTTACTCTTCAGTTGCAAGATCTGGTCCACAAGTTACAAGAAACTTCACATTTCTACCTGTAACACTCCCTTAAAAATCTGCTACATTTCTGTAATATGCTGAAGTCAATTACACTACTTCTGCATTAGCATTTTTCAAAAACTCTCCAAAGGCTATTATATTAAATGGCAACATGACTACAATACAACTTCAGTAATTAAAAGCCGTATTCATATTAAACTTCAAACAAAACGCAGGTTTTGAAAAATACTGCCCAAGCTTTTGTAAAAACCACTAAGCAATAGTTATAGTTAAATTGCAAAGTCCAGCAAAACCCACCAGTGGTAAGCTCTGTAAACTAAGCTACATCTAAACAGTCATTTTTTAAAAATACTTATACACTAGAGTATAGAACGTGAACAGTAACAAAGAAAAAGAACAGAAAAATGCTTACTTCTTTAAAAAAATTTAATCTAAATGTTTATAGTAAAATAAATACTGAGTTAAATATTTCTACTTCAAAAGCTTTCCTCTAAGCAAACTAGTCTAACAGCATACTTAAATCTGTCACAAAAGAAGCAGGATGTGATATCTGTTAACAGTGGCCATTTAATACCTTGATCTTTGCGTCTCTAGAATTTTAACAAGTCCATTTATTGACCTAAAATCAAATAGAAAAAACAGAAGTTAGATGAAAATGCAACTGTAATATATTGCTTGAACAAGTTATCCATGGAAAGCAGCACGAAAAACAGCACCACAACAACCCCAACTCTGTTGCCAGCTTGAACAAACCAATAGACATCCCACCAGGCTTCATTTTTGTGACTTTTCATCTCCTAAGTAAGGGTTGGGGAACTTTACAAGTTCCAACAACAAAATACTACCTGCAAGAATTGCATTTTCCTATCCAAGACTACACAAGACACACTCTGTTGGGTCTAAGTATTCTTACTTTTAGAATTCAAAACACTAATAGAGTTGTAAACTATTTAAAAATTTTCATGTTTCATTTCGGTTATCACGGTATTAATAGAAAAAGATGGGGCATGTCTTTAATCACTGATTTGATCCAGACAATTGGCTGTCCTACACCCATGACAATTATTTGGGACTTCCTTCATTTATCTTTGCATTTGCTAGTGAACTCACATCTACCAGCAGACTTTTTTTTTCCCTGATGCCAATTCTGAAAAAATGGGAACAGCTACCCAAAAAATGTAAGAGTACAGACATTTAAGACAAAGGCCTGTCCTTAGTGGACAACATCAAATCTTAACTAGATAAGCAAACTGCAGAGACTGTGTAAGCACATAAAAGTATTGAAACGCCTTTAGAAGGGGCAGTCTCTTTTCCGTTCTAAACTAACGATTTTTGTCAATGTAATCATGAAATCTGATTTCTTTATTAACAGCAAGAAGGAGCTATGTTTAAATTAATACTTTGAACCAGTACACTGATGCAGTTATGCCAAAAATTTCATACCTGACAGATGTTCTGACTTTATTCAATTCTTCCTCTGAAACCAAATCTGTTTTATTGATGATTACAAGATCAGCTAATGCAACCTGCCTATGCATTAAGGGGAAGAAAAAAAAAAGACAATGTGAAAAAAAATTACTTTTTTGTAAGGTAGAAACACAATCTATCCCATAGCACCAAAAAAATAGTATGACCACTGTAAGTATAGAAAGGCAAACATTAATGAAACTAGAACATCATGGAGTATCACTAAAGTACTACTGCCTTCTCCTTGAGGTGCTCTCCTGTGCCATAAAGAGTCTACCAAGCTACAAAGGCTTGCCAGTTGTTTTTTTTTTCATTTGGTGGGCCTACTGGTGATTGGTTGTTTTGTTTGTTTGTTTTGCTTGTTTGTGGGGTTTTGGTTTGTTTTCATACATCATCCAATCCGAAGTGTTTGGTGATTATGAACTTCACAAGCCCCTATTTCTCTTCCATGTGGTCTTTCTAAAGCCATACTTGAAGTCTCTTTGCTTAACGAAGACTTCTGTTGTTATAATCACTCCTAATCATTGTGGCTTCACATCTAGCAAAAAATATTGCTCTATCTCCAGTTCTACTTTGAGCATTTGATAGATTCTAGCACCCAATTCTTTCTTCCCTCCAGCACAGGTGGCTCCCCTTCACTTATGTAAAATCCCATCCCTCTTAAAATAGAAAAGTCAGATATTGGCAAAAAGACCAAATTGAGCATGAAGTCACTTTTCTATTTTTAACCTCTTTACACCAATCTAACTTGGTTTAAAAGCAAAGCAGGAGAAAAAACACTTAAAAAAGAAGCCATTTCTAATGACCTTCTATACAGCGCCATTCCTAACTGTGATATACAAAATTAATTTATACATACATACCGACAAGCTTCATTGACAAGGCCTTCTGGCTTTTCTTCTGTCAAGTGCTAGACAAAAATTAAAACAATTGAATTAAATGTATTTAAATGACATTTAAATTCATTTGCAATTAGAGGAAGTCATAAACAATTCAGCTGAGGTACATTTCTCAACATGGTATTGAGGAAGATGGCATCTAGGATTTTTCTGTAAAATGATGGTGAAAAAGTCCATTTACACATTCAACAATATCAGTGTTTGCAGCCTATTCAAGCTGTGACTGGGCAGAAGAGTCAGTCAGCAATGACAAAAGCAGCAGCTTCTGGTCATACTGCAGTAGTTCAGCATCATCTGCAGCGTTGTGCTGCACCTATCTGCCCAAGCTCATGTCCTCACAGAAGAATTAATGAAAGGGAAACAGAGAGCCTTACTTAATTTAGGCAGAGCAACAGACCACACTGAAGCAGCAAAGGCTCAGCTATTAATAATTTTCTGTCCACTCTG
This sequence comes from Columba livia, assembly GCF_036013475.1. Lineage (NCBI taxonomy): Eukaryota > Metazoa > Chordata > Aves > Columbiformes > Columbidae > Columba > Columba livia. The sequence goes on along the minus strand of NC_088642.1, from coordinate 13,394,081 downwards.
CCATGAAGGCAGAAATCTCCAGGGCAGAAGCATCGCAGACACCTGGAGGCAGTAAAACTTCAAACTGATGCTGTAATATTATTAAGAGCTCATCACTTATGCCTTACATCTTCAGGTAGAATAGAAAGTCCTGTGGACTCCTTCATCAGGTCTAAATGTACCAATCTTACTTTGAAACTTGGTTTTCAAGACAAAGGAATACCAAATGAAAGTGGAATTAAATGTCATGGGAAATACGTAAATTAAAAATAAAACTGATTTTTTTCTTCAAGTGGAAGTATCAGGCATCTAACTTTACTTGAAAAACAAAAGTAGATTATTGCATACTGTCAGTCTGCCATCTTAAAAAAAGAAAAAAAAAAAAGAAAAAAGAAAACCCTGAAACTATTTCCTGTTTCTGTACAACATAAACAGCATACAACAGGATGACTGGGAGACAACCTCTCCCACTATCTGTAATACTCTCTGTATTGATTCTACTGAACTAAACGTTGTCAGATCTGTTGCCCTGAAAAGACAATGTCACCAGTCCAGATGTCAAGTTCTGAAAGTCGAGAACTGTCACTTCAAATTGTCCAAATGTTTGCCCTTGATTTAAAAAAAAAAAAAAAGGTATTTCAGATTGCTGGGTGACAAATCCATTACAGTGATAACACATTATTTCAATTGTCACTTAAGTTTCACTTGGGCTGACTGGCCCCAGGGTACTATTTGTCAGCTTTTCTCATGATTGGTTGGTTCTTTGAAGCATGACACCCTTAAATTGCTGCCTATTATCTCAATGTCATTATCTGTATTGCTTTCAAAATTCTTTGAATCACAAACAGTTGTTGAGGTCAAGCTCTGCAACAAGAGGAACTGCACAAGTTAACAAGTCCCTTATACGAAGCAAAAGTTGTTTACTTGACATATAACTGAGAAAGTCTGAAGTTTCTAATATTCTGAGTGGATGTCAGTTTTGCATAAGCTTACTGATTAAATAAGAGTTTTCAGTGACCTGCCGAAAATAATGATTGACAGAAAAGCTGAATGTTTCAAGACCTCCTTGTGTTGTTTCTGAAATACCACTTGCAACGCAATTATGTCTGACTGAAGCCAATAACCTGCATTGCATTAAGAAAATAAGAACAACATTTTTGCAAGTAATAAAACTCCTCTGAATTAGTTTGAGGGCACTCAGCTGAAAAAGGGGTTGACTTAAGACATGCTGTGGTTTCTTGTGATAGTTGAGCTGATTTGGAAGTTGGTTCCTGCTTAAAACAGCAAAACAGCTCTCAGCCCTTTGCCCTCATCCTTCTACCAACTCCTCCACAGAAGTCCTTGCAAAACATAATGGCCTAACTCGCCAAAGTGGCTCGCTATGGGGTTAGACTAGTTCCATCCCAGTGCAACACAAATTCAGAAGAGGACAGGACTGTCCCATTTCAGTAAATCAGCTATTAGATCAGCTCAACTGAAACAAGAAACTTAAATTGTCCAAATCAAACAAAATCTTACAAATGGGGGAAACACTTCCTTATTTTTTAACCATTAGTCTTCAATTCTCTCAGCTTTTTACAGCCACTATAAAATACAGAGATATTAAAAACAGCATGATGGTATTTTTATACCATGAAGGCATCCTTTCTTATGGTCACTTTTATGATGAATACTGAAAAATCAATGCCTAATCAAAGCAGTCAGTTCTTAAGTTACGAAATTGGGAATTATTATCATTTTTATGACTAGTCATTACAAAAAAAAAAAATTAACTATGTGACTTAATCACAATTTATGCTGTTATCCAACCTCACTGTTCTACAAGTCTGATCTTACATTACACTTTATATGGATTAACACCTGCTCGTTTTGTCTGCTTCCATGTAACGAAGTAATTTTTCAATCTGAAATGGTACCTAGATACCCATCTCATCTCTCCTCACCATACCTGCCATCCCATAAGCACCTTTCTCAATTTGAGCCTTAACTCACTTGTTACCACACTGGTATCAGAGGTTTGTTCTTACTCCTCTCTTTTCAAGTAACATGGACCAATTACACTCTGTAAGACAAACTTCTCCACTGTTTTTACAGTAATCCAAATGCCAATTTGGAATACGACCAAGATTCCTGAGTGAAGTGATGGAACTAGAAGGAATCTAGCAACTGACAACTCTGAGGAGACATGCTGATGTGTTAGTAAGAATCTCAATTCCTATGAATATCGGTACTTCCTTGTTCCTATGCAAAATATAGCACTAATGACCACAGAAACTGAAATATATTCTCATCCATTGTAAGAGTTAAAACTATTGTAAAAATGTAATTCATCCACATGAACATTATTGCTACAGCTGTTCTAATTTGCAGTTTTAAACCATGTAACAAAGCCAGTAACTTACCTGCAGTCCATGCTTTGCATCAACAACAGATACAATACCTAAAAGAGAATATTACAATGGAATAGCAATGTGCTGAAGCAGCTAACAATTTAACAACTTGTAAACTTCTTGTACAACTACTAAAGTAAAAGTATAAACACATTTACAACTGGTTATAATACTTTGAATGCTTCCAGGGCATCAGAACATTAGACTCGTCACCTAGCAATTTCCTTATCTGTAAATTTTAACTGTGGTAAAAAAAATGTCTACGGACCTAGGTGAGAGAAATTCTCACAAGGAGAACGCCTCTCCTCCTTCTTCTGAAATGTCAAATTGACAGAGGTATACTTTTAAAGGTTATAAAAAAAAATTAAGGGGACTGACTAAGGTATGCAGTTATTGTGATTCTAAGTGACCAGCAATCTACAATTCTCTCACAGAGACTCAGGAAACATTACCTATTCAACTGAATGTTTCCTTGGCTAGATGGGCATCTGACTCACTGACCAAAGTGTCAGTAGGGTACTTTTTAAAGCCAAAATGTAAGGTTTTGTCCTACATCAAAAAAAAAAAAACAAAAATCAGCATTCACCACACTATTTAAGTACATATCGTGATGATTTATATTACAGTAAATTCAGATTTTTATTGGAACACAGCAAATACTAGAGCTAACAATAGTACAAAGGCAATGAAGGCAGAAAACAAAAGGCAAGGCAGGAGAGTCCAGATGTTGATAAGTTAAGAGTTCAGAAAAAAAAGAAACAATTTAGGGAACACTGCATTAGGAAGAAAAAACAATGAGAGCTGTATGATAACTCCTAAATAACGTTTTAAAACACCTAACTAACAAGTTTTTTTTCCCCTCCTTACACCACAATCAAGAGCTCCTCATATCTGACACCCGAATAAAGCATTTCACAACTTTCACCGGATTTAGCAACCTGAAACAGCTAACCAGCAAGATAAAGAAGCATTAGAAAAAGCAAGTGGATCTCTGTGGTCAAATTTGGGGACGTGAGAACCAAGATCATGTATTTCAAACACTTTCTGAAACCTTGCCTTATATGATAAGAAAACATCACACTGAATCCAGATATGGAATGCCAATATGTTGGAAAACAAGCTTGCACTTCTTACCATCAAGATAGATGTCACTTCCCAGCTCCGAGTCAACCCAGAACATGGAGGCCACAGCTCCTAAGACGTGCAGTACATTTAGTTGCAAAACTGACATTTTCCAGTAATCAATATTCAGATATGTCATAAGAAAACTCTGTTTGTAGTGCTGTACTTGAAACTCCCGTATTCCAAATCAGAAAGCATCACAGATGTCAAATACCCAACCACACATTTGACCTAACCACAGCTACCAGAGTATTATGCTTGTGTGCACATCCACAGTTATGACTACAAAAAGCTTTCAAAATCTCACTATTCCAGATGCATGTAAGTTGTCTAAATTACTTTTAATCACTAATATCAACTACCTGCCATTACTATACTCTAAGGGTCCCTAATTTCTAAAACATTCTAGACTGCCCCTCTTCACCTTTCAGACACTGTTTCTAGTTCATGGCACACACAAAAAGGACATTAAAAAATGAGATAAAACATTTAAAGAAAAGTGGAACTGTGACATTTGGGAGAAATCAGCTCCCTCCTAGGGACCTTCTCTTCTACACTGGCTTCTATAAACTCTCCTATGCAGTTTCTTCCATCATAAATCAATAGGACAAATAAAGTTAAGAATAACTGCATATAGAAAAGAACATTTCCTTATTTATCTCAGGTCCACACAGGAAAAAGTCTGGCTTTAGATAATTTTAAGATAGATTAAGAAGTATCTAATGCAGGTTCAATCTGCAAACAGATGTTGCACATGGAAGGCAAGTTTACAAAGCTAAATCATGCCTAATCAATCTGTGAACATTGTACTTTGCCTTATGAGAAAAAATACTTTTACTTGTGGACAAGGAGAAAGCACTTTATGCCATTTACAACACCTCTAGCAAATTTTTCAACACAGTCTTTGAAGATATTCTAGTAACCAAACTGGGACATTACCAGTCTGAATGGAAAGACAACCATGTAAACCTGGTTGGATAGTTAATCTCTAAAGGTTGAAGTTAACAGGTCATTATCCTACCTGGAAGGCAGCAGTAAGAAGGGTACTGCAGGGGTCTATCCTGAGACCTGTCCTGTTCAGCACCTCTAGCATGAACCCAGAAGGGGATGGAAGAGTTTGCAGAGAACACCAAATTCAGAAAAGAACAGTTCACATATCTACAGGCAAAGCTATCTTCGAGAGACTTGGCCAGGCAGGAAGGAATGATCAACAAGAACCCAATGACATTCAGCAAGAAAGAGCATTGAGAAATACACTTGAGAACAAAGAGGCCCTGACAACGATATGGACTGGCTAGAGAGCAGGTCTAGAGAGAAGGCCTTGGGGTTCCTGGCAGGCAGCAAGCTGAGCAAGCAGTGTGCCCTGTGATCAGAGAAAGCCAAAAACACTCCTGGCTGCTGGAACAGAAGCATGGCTGAGGCAGGTTGCTTTCATTTATTTAGCACTTTAAGCCCACGTGTGGCCAGCACTCCCCCATACAGGAAAGACATCAGTGCAGGATCACAAAGAGAGGTGACGCCAGAGCGTAGGCCCTACAAGGAGAGGTGGGTGAACTGCATTTGTTCAGCCAGCAGATGGGACAGCTTTTGCAGAATCAAACAGCAACCTCCCCAGTGAGTGGTTGAGAAGACTGAGACAGGTTGTGGCAGAAGGATGGCAGACAACTATAATAAGCTGAAGCGAGGTTCAGACCACATATATCAGAATTCTATTTTTTTTTCCACCATGAAAAGGTAGGCACAAAACAGGTTGCTGGAGAGGCTGTGTCATGTTTATGCTCAGACAACAGAAATAAATGACTGCGTATGGCAAACAACCTGGTCTTGTCTTATAGCGGCTTGAGGCAGGAGGTTGGACCTAAGGTGTTCTAACATCCCTTCCAAACTGAATCATTCTATGCTTATGTGATTCTAGTATTTGTTACAGAATAGGCCTCATTATCGACAGAATTTCTATCCAAGTAAGTAGTTTCTGGAACAATGAAATGCATAGCACTCTCTCTTTGCATAGTCTTTTGTATTTCTTCAGAATGTAAAACAGTACATACTAAACGGGTGAGTCTTGAGCAAAAAGAATCAGCAAGTATTTGGACAACTGGGACCACGTTCTATCAAGAACTTGGAATCTGTAACCTAACACCTGCATACTACACATGGCCTAGGAGTACGCTACTCCTATTTTCTGCTAAAACGGCCCTGTAAAACAGTTTCTAGCAACTGCAGGATGTGCTGTGACTGCTATTTTTAAGAAATCATAATTTGTTATGAAATAAAACCAATTTAACATAAATGAGTGCAACAATATGAAGGACAAGAGGAGCTGACAGCAACAACAGTACTTTTTTTTTTTTTAGTTATCAAAACCTTAGTTACTGGCAGGCTGTGTCAGACAGGGAACTAAGCTCATTCTAACACCTAAAACTGTCCACCTGAAGCTACAAGATGCAGTCTTCGAAACACCACTTGGTATCAACACCAAATACCTGTCAGTTGTTCACAGTGCTTACTCATGCAAGATATAGCAAGGGCCATAACAACTAAGTTTTCTGGTAACTATTGATTTTTTTATCAAAAAGCTTCATAGTTTTCTAATTACACTCAAATAGAATTTGTGTGTAACACAGGCCAAATCAATGTCCTTTATTTTGAATTAAACTACTTTACTATGACAACTATTTAGCTTGGAGCTGCAAAGTTTCAATCTCCTAAATGGGAAACAATTTTATTCACTCACAATCAACACCACATTTTTAATTGAGATGGTTCAGAGAAAATTGTTTTAGATAGCTATTACTAACATGAGCTCAAGTTTAAACACCTATTTATAATAAATATCATTAAAGGGCACGAATAGAATTTGTAAGATCTATTATTGTCCTGTACATACCAGATGAATGTATTGGTCTGTTTCACAGAGTATTTTATGACTTCACAAAATATAAGGGCTATCACAACAAATATAACAATACATCAGATGCTAGTAACTTCGAAGGAGTAATGTAGAACAGCAAAAGTCTACTGAAAACTATTGGTTTTAGAGTGTGCTCCTCTGCTCCAAGCCCAGTGTCTTCTCTTGATACAAATATATTTTAACTGTATTACTGTTAAGCTCTAGAGTCAATTTAGAGCAAGTTGAAACAAAACAAAAAAAAAATCACAACACACAATCAAACAACCAAGCCCATTACCTTGCTTTTGCACCTTGTCTAATTCAGTTTTAGTCTACATGGCAATTAAAGCATGTGCCTGACAGGTCACCACTTTGTAACACATTTTGCACAGTGAGCTGACTGGTGAGCAAATAAGCACTTCATAAAAACAGAATAATGATCATGGTTATGAAAACAGTAACGTGAACTACCTGGATCTGCCAAACCAGTTGTTTCTAACAATATATAGTCAAATTTTCCTCTCCTTTGCATCAGGTTCTCAATAGCCTTCACACCACTGTCCCTGTAAGAAGAAACAAACCTGAGAACAGAGAAAACAAGCTAAAACACATAGAAACATGTATCTTCTGACACAGAACACAGTGGCCATATCATCAAAGCAACAGCCTGAGTCAGAACTCAAGAGTCTGCAAAGGAAACTCAGTTATCAAGCTGCTGCTCTAATACTGGGCAAATTGTAGTTTTCTCTTTCATTTTAGTCTGAAAAATAGTATTTGCTTACTCCTCACAGGCATAAAAAAGGTGAGTTAAATGATGATTTGTTCTCAAACACTGAAAACCCTGTCAGTTTGTGTAAATATGTAACTATTGGGTTTGGCAGTTGAGATTACAAAAAGAAGCGGGGGGGGGAGTGGAGGGAGGTGAGGGAACTGAACCACGTTCTCCTGCCTTTCCATGTCACCTACAGCAAAGTTAAGATGTGTCATTTACTCAAACCTCAGCTGATGAAGTCAGCCTGAAGCAGAAATATGGCATCTTATATAGGAAACTGACATAAATAAAACATAGCAGCAGTGGCAGCATTCCTTACATCCCCGTAAAACACAATGCAATAGAGTCTTCAGTTTTCCACTTACTATCCCAATTAAAGGCACAGAACTAGTTCTTCTAAATTTTCAGGACAAACAGACAATCACCTTTATTATAAACTTAGCATAAACTATCCTGCATTCTAACAAACAGGAAGAAGAAACAAATACATTCCTGCTTTTTAACATGACCATCAGCTTACAATTCGGAATATTGTGTTTCATACAAGTCACCAAAAGGTTCTCCCTCCATCCTTTCTGAAGTATACAATATTCAAGTATTAATCAACATACAGAGAAAAAAAAAACCCACAGATTAAGTATTCAATGTGGAAATTAGGAAACGTGAGTCCTAGTTCCAGCCTCCTTGAATCTTAGGCTATCTACATAAAAGCATATAATACCAACAGAAGAGGGAGAGCTCCTTACCCTACAATACCCCAGTGGTGTATATGGTGGCACCTAGACCATTTTTCTAAAAGACATTAAGTCCAAATCCAATAAGGCAGCACAAGGAAACAAATTTACATCTCCCAAATTCCATTTCTTGTTATATCTGTCAAAAGAAGTCATAATCAATACCACTATCAGTTTTAGGAATCAAACCCATGCAGTCTTTTCCTTTCATCAGTTCCCCACAAACCCACTGTAAGAACTTGTACAATAGTCTTTTCTTACTTTACTGAACAGCACAGGCAGCCATTCCTGAGCTCCAGCCATTCTTCATAGAGTTCTCCTCCTTGACTGATTGCCAGGGACTTCTCCAAGGCACTTCCTGGAAATATAAGTAGTACTATAATTTTAATCTAAAAATTTACATGACAATGCCTGCAAAAGATATATGAAAGATTCAAGGTGATATGTTCTTCAGAAATTATCTTCTTCCATTTTATGGGAAAGTTAAAAGACTAAGTCAAGTTGGTTCTACAGAGACCAAAACTCAGAGGATCTAAGTACAGCATAGGCTCCATAAACTTTGCTAAAAGAAAAGGAAGCCGGCCTTTACCTCCATATCACATAAAGTCTCTGTCTACACATTTTATTTTAGGCTTCATGACCAGAAAAATGACAGGCATCTTTGTTGATGAAATCAAACAAAAAGAAATCACCACCAACAAAGTGCAAACTCTAATTATGCTGATTATGGTACAGATAAGAAATTATAGCCATAACAGCTAAAAATCCTGAGAAGAAAAGCAAAGAGCTCAAAGAAAAACAGACAGCAAGCACACATCTCCCCATTTTCTTGGTCTAAGATAATTTTTGATCCGTAAGTGTCTGTGAGGAAATGAAATAAAATATCCAGGAACGTGTTTTTTAATTTCCATTTGCTTGAAACTGAATAGGACAAACAGAAGTGTAGCATTTCTAACATGGTGATATATTAATTCACTTGATTCTGAGGGGCTGAATTTATGTACAAAACACATTAATGCACAGAATTATTTCACGAACAACAGCCAAAGAACGTTTTGCCCTTCTAAAGACTATGATGTATTTCAATAATTTCAGTAATGGATTTAAAACTACAATGTTCTTGATTTCCAGGAGCTTTACATACTTGTCATTTTACAGCTAAAAAATGTTTCTGCAGGTTTACATACCTTCTCCAAACTCATTCAGAATAACTGCTATTCGTTTATTATGCTGTTCTGTCAGTATGTAGTTTAGAAGAGTTGTTTTTCCAGCTCCTAGAACACAGATCATATTTCTATTAAAATGTTATTAAAAGCTAAAATTTTCAAATAAAAAGCAAATACTACTGTGTACATGCACACTTCAGACAAACCTGTTCTCTTCTGAAATACGTTCTTGTATCCTGTATTCTGTTACAATACTGTAAAAATCAATTTGTATAGATATTTGACCCCATGGAACTATCAGAACATTGAATCTCAGCATTAAGAGCCACAGTTTTCCATTAAGTAAGTCTCAGGGCTTGATAAACTTACAAGTCCCCTACCAGCTAGGCAGTCCTTTCCTAGAACACTCATTATGCCTTTCTTAAAAAAAGCAGTACTTATTTTTCTCCCTCCCACTGCCTTTTCTGACCAGCTCTTTTGTCATCAGTAATCACTGATGTGCCATTAGATGAGGCATTGTTAAGCAAGGTGTTCGGAATTTCTGTAATACCACATCATGGTTTCATCTCATGCACAAGATCACAACTAGGGAAATTTGGAAGAGTAACATTCCTTCCCTGCCCTTAGGGTTTTTTGAGAGAGTATGATGCAATACAAAGTTAAAACTCCTAGAACAGTGTTAGCTATCCTAAATTTCACTTGATCTTTTCCATATACATTTGAAGCTCCAAACAACTATGTTGGTTCAAGGGAGGGGAGGCCAAACCTCACATTTGTAAGACTGCAGTTCAGTCTGCATTTAACTGAGGCAAACACTTTATGCTAATCTGACATTTAGCAGCAAAAATCGATTTGTTAAACACGACCACAAAAATCAGGCCCTGAAAACAGGCTGGTAAAAGCAGCAACAAAAGCTTGTACAGCTGTTCAAAATGCTTCTGCAAATCTCACTGGAACCACACTTCGTGGGAGCGCTGCAAGGACACCGCGCCCGAAACGCGGTGAAGCGCTGAATGCGCAGCGCCAGCGATGCTGGATCCGGCTCACCCACGCAACTCGCGGGCACGGACGCCAGACCTGCCGGCACAGGTGTGCGAGCAGTCCTGCGGCCTTTCAGATCGGCGCTCCGCGACGCCCCCAAGCCGAAGCCCTGAGCCCCACACGACTCCGCCCGGCGCCGGGAAGCGCGGCGTGCCGCGGGCACGGAAGGGCAGCGGGCCGCTCTCACCTAAGTAGCCCGTAATGATGGTCACGGGGATCTTCCCGCCGGGGCTGGACTCAGTCTCCTCAGAGCCGACGGCGTCTATCGGGACCAGGTCGGGGCAGTCTTCGTCCTCCATGGGAGCGCGGGCCCCACCGCTCTGCGCAGCTCAGCCTGCCCCGGCGGGGAAGAGAGACAGACATAGTGCGGGCGATGCCGCGATGCCCTCCCCTCAGCCGCATTCCCGCGCTGCTGCCCGCTCCCCCCAGACCCCCGTGGCCCGGCCCCACCGGCCGCTCACCTATGCCCGCCTCACGTCACGTCACGTCACGTCACTCACACCACGAGCCACCGGGCGCCCCCGACGCACCGCTGGCACGCACCCCGCCCACAGCCCCGCCCCACGGAGCCTGCGCCTTGTCCCTGGCGGCAGCCGCGCGCCGCGCTCTGACGCGCAGGCGCAGCAGGAAGGGAGGCGGGGCGGGGCGCGTGGGTTGGTGGTGGGCTGTCCGTTAGCTGTCAGTCAGTTAGGTGTCAGCCGTCCGTTAACGGCTGGCCATGGGGCGGCACGGGGTGGGTCATGGCGGTGGCGCCGCTCCCGTCAGACGCGACTTCAGGGGACACGTCCTCCCGCCTGCTCTTCCTCCCGCCTGCTCCGCCTCCTCAAAAATGTCGACTCCGACCCGCGGGGAACCCTAAAGACATCCCGGTCCAGTCAGCAAGCCTTGTGCGGGGTGGATGCCCTTTTATTTAAAGTTAAGTAAAATTAAGCTACAGATTGAATGTTAGTTTTCTCCGTCTATCCATTAGATACTGTGAGGAGGCATGTATGTGTGTAAGACGTATCTGTAGTTAATTGTAAAAGTGGTGTGGATTGTTGTGGGGGACTACGGTGGGTCCGTGGTTTCCCTGACGGGGAAGGTGTGGGAACAGAAATTGACCTTGAAGATATTAAGGTGTACCCATGAGGAAGAATGGAGTAAAGGAGTATCTGGAGATACTGAGATATATGCGTGAGAAAGAAGAGAGTAAAAGTAACATTGACGATAGTAAAATTAGCCAATGATGTGCAGCCTGTAACCAATCACAAAAAGACACTTGAGCTGGTAAAGACTGTATAAAAAGGTGTCTGTGGCAATAAATGGAGAATGCTGTTTGTACTTAAGAAGAACTTTGTCTATGATATTTGCCTGTCCTAATCATGACAGACTGTCTAGCTTGTGGAACATAGGTTTAGCAAACTGGTAATACATGTTCCATTTTTTCACGTCAAAAGGTGCAGATGTAGTGTTGGGGGAGGCATGGAGATTTGCCTCATGCATACTTATGTATGTATGTATGCGTACTCCTCAAAACCCAGGTGTGGTCCTCTGCACTCAATAGAAGATCCAATAACACAGGTTTGAGCACAGACTATTAAAGTATGTTGAGCTTCAACTTGTTTGTATGTTTGTTGGCTTGTATTTATCCTTGAATCTTTTTATACTTTCGTAGGTTAAAACATTCCTTTAATACCAATGATACTGAATGATATTCCACTCTAAATGGTTTGCTTTCAGTCATTCAGAATGTTAAACGTCTGCCTGTAAAAGTCCCATCTAAAATAATTATCAAGTAACTTACATAATCAATTAATTTGGCTTGTCCTTGGAGATACAACTGTACTTATTCCAACAGAAATATCTATAGCTACATGATTGTCCAGATAAAAAGTTCAAAAGCAAACTATTAAAATTTGATTTGTGAGAGAAATGTGGGGTTTTTTCCTTTGGTTGTAGTTAAAATAACTTGTGTTGTCCTACACTACAAATCTTCTGCCAGCTCTGTGGAATGTCGGCAGTGGCACTAGCGTGAAACTTTTGAGTTTAGCAACACCATAAGCTTAGGTATCTTTTGCAAATAAGGGTAGCTGACAAGAATCAGTTGTGGAGTTTCCTTAACTGTGGAAGGCACTAAATTCATCCATTACAGAGTGTCAGTATATTGTCTGTTGATTTGTAAAGTTTTAGGACTAACACATGGTAAAATGCATCTTTTTGCATTTTTGTTTCAGCTACTCAGGTCATCCCCTTGTATGACACATCCTGTTTTAAAGGAAAAACCTGATGAGTGTTTCAAAGCTTCATCTGTTCAACACTAACTGATGATACATGTCTTTGCTGGCCTGAGCCTGCTCAACTTTACATAGTTCTGTTATTAAGGGATTGATTAAGAAAATATTTAAGTTTTTCACTGCAAGAAAGCTGTGGAGTAAAGGAAGAAAAAATCAGGTCTTGGGAACCAGCAGCTTAGCATCACAGAGCATATAAAAGGCTGTAAGTTGTCTTTCAAAAATGAGACTGTTTCTAATACTGAAATTTCATTTACATGTCAGTGAGACATCTGGTATGAGGGAAGAAAAAGGTGATGAAAACCAGTGTCCTGTTTATTTAAGCTGTTCTGCTTTTCATCAGTTCACATGATACAGCTCATTATTTTTCTTTTGAACAAAAAATACCTAAAAAAATACTGTGGTTTCTGGGTTTCCTTTTGGTTTCTTTAAAGTTTATATTCAAACATTAGAATTTTGCTGTAAGTTTTAACTACCTTTGCATTTCTACTGAACTGTGTCATAAAGCCTACTTTTTAAAGATAAATGCAAAACCTGCATATTTTATTGTGGTGGCAGCTAAAATGAGCATAGTGAACCTGAATCTGGGTGGCACAGTTGTAGTGTTTTATTCTAAGGCATCTGTAGACCAGACATACAACAGAAAGCAGTGAAGTGTTGATGTGTGCCAGGAACTCTTATTTAATTATTACTTTAGGTGGCTGCAATGGAAATAAGCTAGTCCCTTCCCAAATACTGAAGATCTCAGTGCAAGCAAAGGCGTTTGTTTTGGACTAATTTGGATGACAGACAAAAGAGTTTAAGATTCTTTGAGGAGAGTTGGGGAAGAAGACTTTAAGAGCCATAAAAATAAGGAAGAGAATGCACTGAAAAGCACTGCAACTTACTGATTCCTGATACAGGAGGGGATCATGATCTGATTGATACACTAGGAAAATAAAATCAATGTCATTTTAAGATTATGCAGAATGTAACAGTCTTAAAGCATCATGGCTGCTGGAGAAGGAAGTTGCTTTGCTACTAGTCTGTATAGTACAATGTAATTCAGCATCACAGAGAAAGGAGCTGCTGCAAATTCACACAATGATGCCAGATTTTTTGAATGGTAGCTAACCTGCAAAACAGTGTGGAAACAAATTAAGTTCAGTTTTGTGATCAGCTCAGTAGCTCCCAAGCAGGTCCATGAATATCTCAAAATATAAGCTGGTAAGCAGAGGCATAACTTCAGTATGACTTGCATATTCCCCTGGGTACATTTACGTATTTTTTTGTCTGTTATCTGTGTTTACCTATTTCTAGATTAAACTCTATCTCCTGATCTGTACTTGGATTGACAGTTTCTCCTGACAACTGGACTTGATTTTTCTTTGAAGAAGGGTTTTTCACATGTCGTGTAAGAGAAGGAAGATCCTACCTCAGCCAGCATACCTGCTTTTTAACACTGCTGCTTTTTGTGACTTACATGCTCAATATGCTGTTACAATGTGAAACTTGGTGAAACTGAGAACATTAGAATAATGACATGGCGTACAGTCAGGATTTACGTATCAACATACATCATCCAAAAAGTTGTGTAATTCTGTGTAGGAAAGTGGTGACAGTAAAGAAAAATTCTATCAATCAGTGGTATTAATTTCTGTTTACTGTGAAAGTGAGCAAATAAATGTTTCTCTTTGAGAAACTCTTGGCTGAGGATCTGGCCAGTAACATTTTTATTTCTCCAGAAGAATTTCCATAGACAAATGGAATAAGAAGATATGCTTTCACATAGCCTTTTTTGTGTTTTTTAGAGTCAAGTTTGTTTTGTGAAAAAACAAGGCTGCAATATGATCTAAGTTCCCTTCCTGCTACTTCACCAATACAGAAATGAAACTCAAATCCAGGAGTGACTTTCGTCTTTTTTTAAGGAAGGTTCAGTATTTCACTGCTTATCTATTTAATACATCAGTAAGACTAATGGAAAATTTTTATTTTTCTGAGATTTAGCCTACTAAACTTCATATAATGTGTTTTGTTTAAAGCAATCTTGAATAAATCATTTAGATTTTATTGGATACAGTACAGATCTATGCCAGTGAGAGCACTGAAGTTGATGGCATGTCAGCTTCCTCTAAGGAGAGAGTATCTAGTTGCACTGGCTATGTCGTACTGTTCTTGCCAGTGATGTTGTAGGAAGGTGGAATATGAGCAACCATTAACAGCCATTGTGTGTTGCTGGCAGGTACTGAGATCATCACAGCTTTCCTGTTGGTGTGAACCTCCAAGTACTTTACAAGGTAATCAGATAACACTTACTCATTACTGTACCTAGGTACTGCTGGTGTATTTTGCCATGGATGCAAATTTACTATTATAAAAGATGTTGAAAAATCTCCCATGGACTTCACTCAGTTGCTGGTCGAGCATCAAAGGCAGATCCTCTACAACTAAGCAGGTGACACTTAAAGATTGAACAAGGCTTTGTCATCCATTACTATCCTGGGATACAAAATTGTGTACACATGATGGGCGTGATGCCATAATCCTCCATCATGCAATAGTGTTCTTTGCAGGGATACCACCGCTAGTGTAGAAGTGACTGCTAATCTGCTCTTCTAAGAAGAAGGATGTTTGGAAATGTGTATCTTAACAGAAAAAAGTGCCCCAGTAGGTGGCATATAGATATGTTGTCGAGGGTTTAGATGACGGGGTGACAATAAAACCCTGGCAGATGTATTGTTAACCTCCTCCCCCCCACACTTCCCCCTTTTTCCCCTCCCTCTCCCCCCTTCCCACTAAGGACAGGCGATCAGGAGGAAAAGAAGGACAGAGAGAAGAGAGTTGGAAAAATTAACAATGTTTTACTAATGCTACTAATAAGAATAGAGAACATATACAAAATATACAAAACCAATCTTGAAAGTCTCAGCAACTGCAGAGCCGGCAACCAAAGTCCTGGATTGGCCTCTGCAGCCAACCGGAGCTGGATTCAGTCTCTCCCTAGGCCTCAGTTTGCAGGGACGACTAGCAAGGTCCTCTCCTAATGTCGGCCATAAGCAGAAGGGAAAAGGGACGAGATCTGTGTGATCTCCCACTTTTACATGAAGTATTCATGTGAATGGAATGTTATACACGGTCAGTTTCTTGGTCACCAGTTTCTTGTTGCCCCTCTCACGAGATGTGAATCTGTCCTTGTCAATAACTTCGCATTCCATTGCTACGTTTACCAAAACATGTATCTGGTTCTCCAGGAAAATGCAGCTAATATGAAGCCTTTAGCTGACAGGCAAAATCACTGAAAGAGAAACTTGTTTTTAACAAAACCAGGACACATGTTGATTATTGTCTCTCCCAGCACTTCCCCAATCTCAGCTAACAAACTCCTTCAAAACAATGCGCAGCAGTTGCCATTCTGCCCATATGCATGTACCCAGCCTGTGCTGTTTCCCACCACTCAGCTGCTCTTTGTGGCTGGGCCCACAGCTTCTCAGCCTGCCCAGATAGAGCAATCAACCAGCCACCACCTCCAGGTCAGGATCCAGGAGGGAGACTAAAGTGTGGTGAGAGCATTTGAAGACCAGCTGGAATGAGACGGAAGCAGGGCTTAATCACAGTATCACAGTATGTTTGGGATTGGAACGGACCTCAAAAGATCATCTAGTCCAATCCCCCTGCTGGAGCAGGTGAGGTCGCACAGGAACATGTCCAGGTGGGTTTTGAATGTCTCCAGAGAAGGAGACTCCACAACCTCCCTGGGCAGCCTGTTCCAGTGTCTGTCACCCTTACTGAGAAGAAGTTTTTTCTCAAATTTAAGTGGAACCTCTTGTGTTCCAGCTTGATCCCAGTACCCCTTGTCCTATCATTGTTTGCCACCGAGAAGAGCCTGGCTCCATCCTCATGGCACTCACCCTTTATATATTTATAAACATTAATGAGGTCACCCCTCAGTCTCGTCTTCTCCAAACTAAAGAGACCCAGCTCCCTCAGCCTTTCTTCATAAGGGAGGTGCTCCACTCCCTTAATCATCTTCATTGCCCTACGTTGGACTCTCTCCAGCAGTTCCCTGTCCTTCTTGAAATAAGGGGCCCAGAACTGGACACAATATTCCAGATGTGGTCTCACCAGGGCGGAGTAGAGGGGAAGGAGGACCTCTCTTGATCTACTAACCAAGGATGCCATTGGCCTTCCGACCACAAGGGCACAGTGCTGGCTCATGGTCATCCTGTTGTCCACCAGGACCCCCAGGTCCCTTTCCCCTACACTGCTCTCTAATATGTAATTTCCCAGCCTATACTGGAACCTGGGGTTGTTCCTGCCCAGATGCAGGAAAAGAGTCTTTCCCTTGTTAAATTTCATTAGGTTATTCCCCGCCCAACTCTCCAGCCTGTCCAGGTCCCGCTGGATGGCAGCACAGCCTTCTGGCGTGTCAGCCACTCCTCCCAGCTTAGTGTCATCAGCAAACTTGCTGATAGTACACTCTATTCCCTTGTCTAAATCGTTAATGAATATATTGAACAATATTGGCCCCAGTACTGACCCCTGAGGCACTCCACTAGATACTGGCCTCCAACTAGACTCCGCACCATTGACTACCACTCTCTGGCTTCTCTCCTTAAACCAGTTTGCAACCCACCTCACTACTCTATTGTCTAGACCACACCTCCTCAACTTAGCTGTGAGGATGCTGTGGGAGACTGTGTCAAAGGCTTTACTGAAGTCAAGGTAGACCACATCCACCGCCCTGCCATCATCCATCCACCTTGTTACATTCTCATAAAAGGCTATGAGGTTGGTCAAGCATGACTTACCCTTGGTAAAGCCATGCTGACTGCCCCTAATAACCCTCTTATCCTTGATATGCCTTGGGATGGCACCAAGGATAAGCTGTTCCATTACTTTCCCAGGGACAGAGGTGAGGCTGACCGGTCTATAATTACCCGGGTCCTCCTTCTTGCCCTTTTTGAAGACTGGAGTGACATTTGCTTTCCTCCAATCCTCGGGCACCTCTCCCGTTTCCCAAGACTTGGCAAAGATGATGGAGAGCGGTCCAGCAATGACTTCAGCCAGCTCCCTCAGCACCCGTGGGTGCATCCCATCTGGACCCATGGATTTATGGATGTCCAGACTATTTAATTGCTCCCTAACCCAGTCCTCATCGACTAAATCAAACTCCTCCATTGACCTGGCTTCATCCGGGGTCTCAGGGGTACAGGGCTACCAGCAGAGTAGACAGAGACAAAGAAGGCATTCAGTAATTCTGCCTTCTCTGTATCTTCTGCCATCAGGGCACCCACCCCGTTCATCGGTGGGCCTACATTGCCTCTAGTATTAGTTCTATCTGCCATGTATTTGAAAAAGTTCTTTTTGCTGTCCTTGACCCCTCTCGCCAGCTGTAGTTCTAAGGAGGTCTTGGCTATCCTAGCTGTCTTCCTACATCCTCTAACAGCAGCCTTATATTCTTCCCAAGTGGCCAGCCCCTGCTTCCATGACCTGTAAACTCTCCTCTTCTGCTTGAGCATACCCAACAGATCCCTGTTCAACCACACAGGCCTCCTGGCTCCCTTCCTTGACTTCCTACATGTGGGGATGCACTGATCCTGAGCATGGAAGAAGCAATCTCTGAAGGCAATCCAGCTATCTTGGGCCCCTTTTCCTTCAAGCAGTCTTGCCCATGGGATTTCCCCCAGCACTTGCTTGAAAAGGCCAAAGTTAGCCCTGCTAAAGTCCAGGGTTGCAATTCTACTTGCTATTCTGTTCCTGCCACACAAGATGCTGAACTAATGACTGGTTCTGGGCTGAAGTGGGCTGAAGTGATGCAGCGATGACTAGGACCACCATTTGGGATGCATGTATGTGCAACAGGATGATGGAGATGAGGAAATGGGGAATGTAAGTGTGCTTTCTACTGCATCCTATACAAGACCCAGCAGCAGCAGCTACCATACGAGCAAGATAAATTTGGAAAACCATGATCTGTTCTGAGTTGCACTGTTTTTTAAAGTTTCAATTTTGTGCTGCCTTCACTGGCACCTGGTTTGATATCATTTTTTTTAATCTCCTGACTGGGAAGATCTTGTTCTTCTTGTTTAAATGTGTGATTAGATGTCATGACCTTGTATACAGTAGATTTGTTTGTTGCAGGAATTCAAACAACAGTGTTTAACAATAAGCTGGAGCAGTACTATTGACAAAACTTAATTGGATAAGATAGCTTAAAGTAATCAGTTTACCAACATCCAGGCAGTGCTCCAATGAGTTAAAACCATGTAAACTTCCTTGATAAAATTCCTTTCTTTTTCTTTTTTCTTCTTCCCCCGACTCCCAAAAAAACAAACAAAAAAACAACAAAAAAACACAATTAAATTGCTGACATAATAGATGAAAAGGAATATTGGATGAGTTTTGCTGCTTACATGCTGAAGCAGGCTGCTGATAATTCAGTTCATCCAAAAATATGAAAGCTTACAATGATCCAAGTGTTCAGTCTGTACCCGATGAAACTACTAGCAGTTTTGGAAACCTTACTTTTTGGAGTCTTATCAGGCATTTTTTTCCGCATGTGACAAAATATTTTTGAGTAATCTTTTGTCCATGTTTACCAAGAATGTAGGAAACTGCAAAATAAATAGCTGTATCATTCATAAATGGGTATATTTGTGCAGTTTGGGATGTTACCTGCATTGCTGCCAGTTCGACTTGTGTAGCCAGATTTGGCAATCAAGGAAGGCCCTACTTCACACCATGTGAGCTGTTAAGATGAAGCCTGAACTCTTTTATAGGTTCAATAAAAAGTAAGGAAGTTGTCTATTCTTGATTACTTAGTAGTTCTGGAGATAGAGCTAGAAGAAGAAACAACTTCCTCTCTTAAGCAAATAAAAAACAACACCCCAAGCCCAGTTAACCACAGACTACAGTAAAAGACAAATGTCCAGTTCCTTTTGTGGGACCTTTCGTGAACAGAAAGACAGGAGTGAAACCCATCTAATACCAAAACTGTTGTCTTACTGTACAGACAACATACAAAATGGTTAATAAAGCTACCTGCCTTTTTTTTTTTTTCATTGCTTACATTTCTCATCCTTAGCTGACAAGCCTGCTAGAAACAGAGACATAGCACTTCATGGAAGTTTTTAAACAATGAAAAGGATGGTTGTGGTTTTCAAAAGCAGTATTTTGAGACAGACAAAATACCTGAATTCCTACTGTGGACAAGCAGCTCTCCTAGCAACAGGTTATCTATACTGCACGGTGAAGCTACCAGAAAGTAATTTTGTGTGATAATAAGAATCTACTGTACTAGTGGAGAACTGCATAGCGTTTTTTTCCTCTGATTTTCTTCCTTTTATACAGGGGATAGAATAAGGTGGAGCTGAGAGAGCCCACCTTGATATATGCAAAGAGTACATAAAGTTTTCTTGCCTGTCCTGCAGTGGTCTAGACAGCATAGAAAACTGACAAACTGGTGTTTATTTCATGGCTATTTCATGGCATCTTAAGGAGACCATGGTTTGTATTAATCTCTAAGCTAAAATTCTGGAAAGCAAATAGGAGAGAAGCAGCTTCCCTGTCCACTAATTTCCTGTAGGAGCAAAGAGAGCAAAGCATACTAGGAAAGGCAAAGATGTTAAAATAAATATTTCAACTGGATTTTGGATGCCGGCTTTCAACAACGCTGAGGCCCTTAACTCCAAGGAGAGTAGGTAAGAAATGCATACCTTTGATCCAGGAAAAAAACCAAGCATTGGGTGTTTCAAATTAGGTTCTCAAAAATGAATGGGTCCATTTCAAGTGCATGAGTCTATTAAAATTTTTGAAAGGTTACATTTTTCTTGTTTCTTTCAGCTGTTGACACACGATCACAGCCACCTGTCAGAAGGCAGGTTGTAGACTTTGAGTTTCTGGCAGAGCAGTAACATCTATTAAAACCACGGCCAGTTTGTGCACTGAAGAGAGTTGTGAAGCCAGTGACCATCTTTCACAGACATGTCTAAGTGTAGACGAGAAGAAAGGTGATGTGATGCAGTGTCTTGCCATGGCCAGTATTTCTGACACTCAGTTTTCTTGTCACCAACTCACATGCCAGAGCACAGCTACGTATCAGTGATTTATAACTAAGTGATATTTAACTGCAAATTACACTTAGGTAAGCGGCCATAGCTTTATCTTGACAACATAAAGAAAGGAAGGGTGTGGTGGGTAAGTTCCATGCAATCCACTACCTAATTTGTTCTTCCCAAAGCAAATGTTTGTTAGTTAACACCATTCTATTAATAGTAGATTTTAATATTTTCTTTTCAAAGTTTTCAAACTTGTATCTGAGATCTTATTCTTCTGTAGATCGTTGGTTTTTTTTTCCTCAAAATATATCCATATTTATTTCCATTTTCTAATTTTTTTATTTACTTCTGGTTTTTGTTAAATCTTTCACCTCTTCAACCTTTTTGCACTTCCCTAAGGGCACATAGCCAGTCCTCTTCAAAAACACAGGGGTCAACATTCATATTTGAGATCACCCATACTTTACAGTAAAGAATGGTGAATACTCCAGAGTAAAAAACAAACAAACAAACAAACCATAAAAAAGGTTATTGTTAGTAGCAAATTTTAGATCTTCACTGTTTGACAGTGATCCATTCCTTGCCTCAAAACTTGCTGTATTCTTCTAGAAACCTTCCAGCTCACTGGGAATGGAGAGATAAGCTATGACTGCCTTTCTACAGGTGAATCCTGATGTTGTTGCCACCAATGCATGGATTAATAAAAACAGAACAACCTAAAACTGAATTTCCTCTGCTACCCCAGAGTTCATTTGTAGAAACCCATGTTTGGCTCCTTTCCCCTTTTAATGACATCTGAGTTCTGCCTATTTGCAGAAGCAGTGAAATCTGCACCAAGGCTGAGAGGAAAAGCACCAGTCTGGGCACATCACTTTGTAACACAAGATGCTTAATAAAAATGGCCTTTTTGAAAGTTGAGCTGTAAGTGCAGGTGAGGAGAACAGCAGTGGAGCTCGCTTTGGGCCAAGCTGAGTTGCTATCTGATGTTGCCACATGTGAGTTTTCCTTATGCACTCGAGTAGTTTAAGAGAAAAAATATATCCTGGGTGCACATGTGTATTGGCTAAATAACACCCCAGGTGAAAGGCTGTCATCTATTTATGTCTTACACCTTACTGTCTTTACCTGCCGGAGCAGCTCCATCCGTGCACCAGCGTAGACAAAGAATGGACCCTGACTCTTTCCTCTGCCTGAAGGGCAGTGGGCGCCGGTCTGCTCTGCCCTGCCCAGGCCTGCCCTGCCCTATCCTGCCCAGCGGTCACGCCAGCTCCGCGGAGAGACGACGGGCTGGATCGGCGGCGCTCGGGGGCGTCGCGGGGTTGCTGTGGCGCCCATCGATGCCCGTGGTGCCCGCTGCCTCCTCGCCTGCCTCCAGAGAGAAGCGCTAGACCCCCGGGCGGGGCTGTCTTAGATTCGCGCCGAGGCTTCCAAAATAAAACGGGTCAGGGGTGCGCAAGGATTTCCGCAGCGGTGTGCGTTCACAGGTGCAAAGCGCCTTCCCTTCTTATTGCGCTTGCTTAAATGCTTGCCTTGCCCTCTGCTTCTGTCAAAAATATCCACGGACGGTTCTGGTGTCGCTTGTGTTAAACAGGGACGGGAAATTCCAGCCCCTCTCAGCGCCCGGGTGCGCTGCGGCCACGGCGGGCAGCCCGCGGGAGCCTTCGGGGAGAGGCGCAGCGCGCCCGGGGTGCCGGGGCTGGGCAGACGGCGGCAGGGGCGGCCAGGAGCCAGCTGTGCAGGGGCAGATCCCTCCCACTGCGGCCGATTTCGGTGAGGAAGGTGAAATGCGGAAGTTGCCACCCAGAACTGTCAGAAGACCGTCGGGTTTTCAGCCCGAGGCATGTAATTAAGAGAAATAAATAAATAAACCAAAGCCGCCCTTCGTGCGTTCAGCCGGCGTCGGTCCTCGTCGGCAGCCGACGCCCTCGTCTGCTCTGCTGCATGGCGACCCTACCCGCCGCAGACAGGAGGGCGTTCGCCCTGAAAATCAACAGGTAAGGCGCTTTCCTCATACCTCGTAACTATTCCTCGCCGATCGGAGCCTGAGACCCGTCCGAGGCAGGCGATCGGGCTGCGGGAGCCAGGGACGGGACGGCTCCTCCCCGGAGACCCCCGGGCAGTGGAGACATCTGCCAGCGCCGATAGCCGGGCTGGTCCCGCCGCTGCCGGCAGACTTCGGGCAGACACCCCCACTCCTCGCCCCGCCTGGCTGCTCCTGCCGCCGGGGAGCGGCCACCCCCGGGGAGCCTCGCTGGTCCTCTTCTGGCTCCGGAGCGGTGCGGCTCCAAGTTGCGCTTCTGCAACAGGGTTTGCTCAGACGAAGCGCACGCAGACGACGCCGTCTGTGGACTCGTCCTCTGACGGGAAGTAAAGGTCCAGTCTCACCCCAGGCGTTTGTTCCCCATCTCTTCTGCCCCCAGCAAGCGCCGAGCTTCCCGGAGGGGCTGCTTGCTTACAACGGAGCAGAGGGTTGGGGTTCCTCTTTGCACGAAGCAGCAAAACGACCTGATCTAAATTAGCACCCTTGGGAAACAAAGGGTTTATGTAAGGCATCAATACTGCTATGACACACATCCCTGGGATTTTTTTCTTTTTGCCTTTTCATCTATGGAAACATAAAATCCTCCTGCTGACTGAAAAATTTATCTTCTCCCTTCTTTCCCTAAACTAAATAAATTAGAGTTCAGCTGTTGGGACACCATAGTCTTGCAACTGAGCTTGCTGTCTGCTAGACTTTTCCCAGTGAAGTGCTGACTCTCAGCTGGTCTGTGCTCTGTGGTGGCAGTAAGAAACCAAGACAATTATTTTCATATTGTTAGGTTAAAGGAAAACACGGGCCTCCTTTTCAAGAGTCTTGTCATCTGAGACAAAAACTGTGTTTCCAGGGTGTTGATTAAGTACAAGGTAACTGAGTTTGCTGACACATAAAAGAACAAATAGCATAATGGTAATATAAACTGAGGATAAGCCTCTGTGCCAGAGAGAAAAGTATGCAGGGAAACTCCACCTCCTCAGCAATTTATTGGAAGACATGGGGTTTGCAGTCGCAGAGGATAAAATTAGCCCTGCTGTGATGTGCCTTTCCCATGGCAGAATGCACATCAATGTACCTTTCTGTATCCTTTGGGAATTAATTTTAAATTTATGGTGGAATATTCACAAGAGTGAGACATCATATTGAGAAGCTATCAAATGAGCAGTTCCTACAGGATCCTGCCACGATTCTGGATCCTTTGGAGACTTGTTTGAATAAAGGGCATAACTGGCTGATATTTAGAAGGTTTGGGTTATTTTCTTTCTTCCTATTTTTAGGGTCAGCCTTCTGGCAGCTTTTCCCAGCGGTGGTGACGGTCACTGTTCATCTGTATGACTAAAGCCTTTCAAAGCAGTGGAATCATAACAATTAGTCTGGCTTTATTTCACAAAGGTTCACAAAAGTTTTGCTAGTAAGAATTATTGTTAAATTAAACCATTGTTTTGTTTTGCTTTTATTCAATAGTGAAATAGTAAGTCTTTTTTGTAGCTAATTAAATTTTCAAATATGCTATTCATCATATTTTGAATATGATTCCAGGGGAACAACCTGCATGTTTATTTTGCAAGCAAGAGTATTCTCTTATACGCAGTGTGGTAGAAGTTACACATATTTGCCAGCAGAACAACATGTTTCCATTTCTTCAAAAGGAGCAGGTAATTTATAAATTACTCAAGTGCAGTTTGTTCTACCAACAGCAGAGTGATATATCTTCACAAGAAGCGTTTTTCTTGTGGTGTTTTGGGTTTTTTTAATGGAATTTTCAAACTAAGGGGAATCTTAGGTCAGTGTGTTAGCTTTCTCACCTGTGCACAAAAGGCTAATCTACAGCTATAAAATTTTGTTCCTCTTTCTTCAGAGCTCCTCAGTTTACTTCTTCAAAATGCAACTCTTCTCATTTATAGGAGTTACTACGTTGCGTGTGTAATTACTCTCTATTCATTACAAATTCACATTCAAGGTCTTGTCTTCCTCACTCTTTCTTCTGCCAGTGACTTGACTAAGCTATAGACCATTTTTATGAGGACCAGCAGAATTTTAGGCTCTGTACTGTTTATTCAGTATAGCGACATCAGCCACCTCCCTGCTGGCTACATAAGGTGCACCCTGTTGTGTTTAGTGAAGTGTGATAAATCTTTGACCACTTTATGAACTATGCTAAACACTGCTCTGTAAAAAAATTAGTGATGACGTGATCCGAAATGTTGTGTTAGTGATCTCGTCATGATTTAAAGTTAGTGTGAGCTGTTGATCATGAGCACTGGAGCTGCAAATGCTTCGGGAACAGCTGTTACATAACAAGCACCACATTTGTTTAAAACAAGGTCAAACTCTAAAATCAGGCATTCTAATGCCTTCAGACTTGTAAGCTGTGTATGTAACCTGCCCACATAACCATGCCTTCCTATCACTTTATTCTTCCTTCCACCCATCTGGTGTCTGTTGCCCCAACCTGTTGCTTCCTGCCTTTTTTAATCCTGCAAAGACTTGCACGTATGTTTTTAATGCATGTATGTGAGTAGTTCCTTCTGTTTTAATAGTATAACTTTCATGTCTAATGATGTTCATCTCATATGTAGAGGTGAAGGAGCAAGCCTTTAATCTCATATGTACAGGTGAAGGAGCAAGCCTTTAGTGTTCCTTATGTTAGGCAGCATTATTACTACTTGCCTGTGCCTTATCCCAAGCTAAGTTGCTGAAAGCTGAGCAGGACCTCTTCAAATAACTTTTTTTTTAATTACATGAGGAATTATATTCCTGTCCAGCTTTATGCATTCTTTGAAATGAAGCCTAAGTATCCCTTTAAGTGTAAGTTGTAACTCTCTTTCTAAATGGCCTTCTGCATTGGACAAAGGAAGGTGAAGAAAAACCCTCATTAATGTACAACACTAAGAGACCTTTATGGCACTCTCTGAGAGTGTTATGTGTCCATGGTAGTTGGAAGCCAGCATGGGACATGAAAATCAGATCACCCTTTTCGAGTCAGGTCCTAGATAACAGTTAGGAGGTATCTGGATTGTGTGTTGTAAATTTATCTACTTTCCAATCACGCTATTTTTACCCAGAAACCAAGAAAGTTGAAAGATAATTTTATAAACTGCTGAGAAAAAAGAAAAGGTCATCATTACTACAAGTGTGGGCTCTAACATGTACCAGCTGAGCAGTGTACATTCAAGAGACCGTAAAAGCTGAATTTTAATCAGTTTGCCTCAGCAGTGTGTTTGGATAAACACAGCATTCATGGAATAAATTTTCTATTTTTATCACTTTTATTTAGCAAATGTAGTTTACTATTTTATCTTCCACATTGATCTTGCAGTAGTAATTTGTTTTTACTTCTAGTGAAGAAAATTTTGCATTAGGCACCTACCTGGGGCCCTGGCCACCAGTGCTATACATTGAAAACATTTCAACACATAAATTACAAAACAGAAAACTATCAAGAGCAGGAATACAGCTTCCTAATGTATCACTTAACTTTCAGTCACGTGACTCATGCAGTTGAAGACCCTCCCAATAGACATACTCATCAACGATCTTTACAGACAACCAATGTCTTCATTTTACAAGTGTTACAAAAGAAATTTTTAGCATTTACTTCCATCATTTCATTTTCTTGTCCTTGAAACTGTACAGTTGTCAAACAAAATTTCATTTTCCTGTTCTAGTTTTAAGAAGTGTATTTAAGGATGATTTTACCTGCATAGATTTATATTAAAAAAAAAAACAAACAACACACACTACCAATATAAAGGCAAATGTTTAGCTAAAGATTTCAAATTTTAAAAGACTATGACACAAATCAAGCCTGTACTTAATTCTCTAATTGTACCATGGATTCTAGTTTACATTAATGACGACCATGCATTTACATTATTTCTATCTGAAACTAAAAGGTCATCTTTAATCTTATGTTGTACAAAGTCTCAGTTGTAAACATTCACAAGAAATTGCTGTAAATGGCAAAGGCTGATGCAGAGTGGTCAGGTACAAGGCAAAATGGTTTCAGCGGCAGAACAGGCCATTTCCGATGTACTCTCATAGCAGATTTCTGTTCACTGCAACCCCTTTATGGGGCTGAGGTCAGCATCTTTTAACTGAATTTCAATAAAAGCCTTGTTATATGGATATAATAAAATGCTAATTACTTAAAATGCTAATTACTTGTCCAGACTTCCTTGTGTAGGCCAAGCTATTCCTTTTAACTAATTTTTCTTTTTAAACTTTGAATATATTAAGTAAGCTGCAGAGAGAACTTCAGTACTTTTTACATATATAATGGATTTATGTATTAAGTATAAAGATCTAGTGCATTTTCTAAAAAGATATGGTAAATTCTCATGGTTTCTTACATAAAGTAGTACATTATAAAGACATTAATAAAATTACCATTGTGCTAATAGCAAAGGCATTTTCCATGTGTTTGCTGCATACCTAAAAAACGCCTTTATACTTTATCAACTTTTAAAAGCTGCTTGTAGATACACTCTTCTTATCAAGTGTGACCATTAAGCCATAGCCTTATAATATATAATGTCAGGACAGCGATAGCGTTAAAAATTCTGTGTTCATTTCTACTGTGTCAACCTAATTCAAGAAAGAGGGTCACAAAGGAGAGCATGCTTCATGAAAGGGTTGAATCCTGCTTTACTGTAATGCATTGCACCCTGAGAATCTAAGAGAGGATAACTCAAGGTAATAAGCCTTTGCAGGTTAACATTCAAGACAGTTTTTTCAAATCATCAAATAATAACCCATTTGTATTAAGCTGGAATCCATACCATAAGTATACAGTGCACTATGGCTCTTAAGAGTGGTTAAAAAATTCCAGTTTGTAATTACTATGGGGAAAGACTATTTCATATGTACTACATGTGTGAAATAGTAGTGGCTTTGTATTTGATACAGAAAATACTAAGCATCAATAATAGATTAAATATTAAAAGTAAGGTGTGTATGATTCATATGTATAACAATCTGTTAGTAACAGTTTATAGGAAATGTCCAGTTTTCTTAGACTTCCATGAAAATAAATGAGAAGCTGCTTTTTAAAATGCTTTGAGGAAATTACTTGGCATTGAATGTGCAGGGAGTATAAAGATCAGGTTTGCATCTTGGGAAGGTTTGGGTTGGAAGGGACCTTCAAAGATCTTGTAGTCCAACCCCTCCAACCTGACCTTGAACATTTCCAGGGACAGGGTGTCCACAATTTCTCTGGGCAACCCTGTTTAGTGCCTTGCCACCTTCAACATATAAAATTTCTTCCTTATATCTAGTTTGAGACTACACTCTTTTAGTTTAAAACCATTACATGCTGTCCTGTCACAACAGGCCCTGCTAAAAAGTATGTCCCCATCTTTCTTACAGGCCCCTTTCAAGTACTGAAAGGTCGCAATAAGGCCACCCTGCAGCCTTCTCTTCTCCAGGCTGAACAACCCCAGCTCTCTCAGCCTGTCCTCACAGCAGAGTTGTTCCAGCCCTCTGATCATTTTTGTGGCCTCCTCTGGACCTTTGCCAACAGGTCCATGTCTGTCCTTTTGTGAGGACCCCAGAACTGGACACAGGACTCCAGGTGGGGTCTCAGCAGAGCAGAGCAGAGGGGCCAAATCACCTCCCTTGACCTGCTGGCCACTCTCCTTTTGATGCAGCCTGGCATACAGTTGGCTTTCTGGGCTGCAAGTGCATATTGCTGGCCCATGTCCAATTTTTCATCCACTGATATCCCCAAGTCCTTCCCTGGAGGGCTGTTCTCCATCCCTTCATCCCCCATCAGTACTGATCTTGAGTGTTGCCCTAACCCATGTGCAGAACCTTGCACTTGGCCTTGTTGAACTTCATGAAGTTCACCTGGGCCCCACCCCTCAAGCCTGTCAAGGTCCCTCTGGATGGCATAGCTTCAACGGCACCACTCAATTTGGTGTTGTCTGCAACCCTGTCTTGCTGAGTGTGCACTCAGTCTCAGTATGTCATTAATGAAGATATTCAATAGTACTGGTGCCTGTACTTACCCTTGAGGAATACCACTAATTTCTCATTTCCATTTGGACACTGAGCTGTTCACTGTAACTTCTCAGATGTGGCCATCCAGCTATTTCCTTATCCAATTAACAGTCCATCCATCAAATCTATGTCTCTCCAACTTAGAGGCAATAAAGTTGTGGGGGACCATACAGAAATCCCAGAAGCTGACATCAGTTTCTCTTTCCTTGTCCACTGATGCAATCACTCCATTGTAGAAGGCCACAGATTAGTCAGGCACAATTTGCCCTAGGTGAATCCATGTTGGCTGTCTTTAATCCATGATCTTACTGATTACTGAGGTAAGGATGACTAGCTTTGTTCCTGCACATAGGCTTTGAGAGCCTTTTGATTTGGCTATAGGAATATTGGGGTGATTGTCTTTCAGGAATATCATTATACTTTTTTTTCACAATTCATGAACTTTTATATGCATTTTTCCCCAATTTTTCAACTGAGTTCAACATGTGTTGTTTTCCCAATTGCGATAGCATGTATCTCCCATTGCTGGTTTAGAGAGTTAGATTATAAACGAAGCAAAGTATCTGCTCATTTCTTTCAGAGAATCACAAAATGTCTGAGGTTTGAAGGGACCTCTGGAGGTCATCATGTCCAACCCCTCTGCTCAAGCAGGGCCATCTGAGTTGGCTGCCCAGGACGATGTCCAGATGGCTTTTGAAGACCACCAAGGAGGCACACTCCACCACCTCTCTGGGCATCTTTCAGGTGGAACATCCTGTGTTTCAGGTTGTGCCCATTGCCTTTGGTCCTGTCACTGGGCACCACTAAAATAGCCTGGCTCTGTTTTCTTTACACTCTCTCTCCAGATATTTGTATACAGTGGTAAAATCCTCTGTGAGCCTTCCCTTCTCCAAACTGAACAGTCCCATCTCTCTCAGCCTTTGCTCACAGGAGAGGTGCTCCAGTCTCTTCGTCACCTTTGTGGCCCTGGCTGGTATCTCTCCAAATGTTCACATTTCTCTTACACCGGCGAGCCTAGATTTGGATACAGAACCCAACCATGTCTTACCATCACTGAGCGAAGGGGAAGGATCATATCCTTGAACCTGCTGGCAATACTCTGCTGTGTGCACCCCAGAATAACGTTAGCCTTCTTTGCTGCCAGGGCATATTGCTGGCTCGTCTTCAACTTGGTTGAAGTCATGGTCTCCTAGTATCAGTGTGGATCCTTTTCTGCAAAGATGCTTTCCAGCTGGGTGGCCTCCAGCATATATTGGTGCATGTGGATCTTCCAGGTGTGGAGCTTTGCATTTCTCCTTGTCGAACTTAATGAGGAACCTGTCAGCCTGTTTCTCCAGCCTGCTGAGGTGCCTTCTGAAGGGCAGCATGACCATTTGGTGCATCAGTCACTCCTCCCAGTTCTGTGTCATCAGCAAACTTGCTGAAAGTACAGGCTGTGCCATCATCCAGATAATTAATGACGATGTTAAACAAGATTGGACACAATATTGACCCCCAGGGTATACTGCTAGTTACTGGCCTCCAACTAGAATTCATGCCACTGATCACCACCCTCTGGGCCTTGCTGTTCAGCCAGTTTTCAGTCCAGCTCATTGTCTGCTCATCCAGGTCATATTTAAATAGCTTTAGACTTAAGTTTCCTTTAGACATATGAAGAATCCAATCTTCTAAATGTTACTCTTCCCAGAAAAAAATCACTCCCGTCTTCCTGGCTTACTGCAAGCTGATTTCTCCTGGTTTTTTATGGCATCATTGTCTTGATGTCTTCTGGGTTTGTAGTCAGCATAAAGAATAGATTCGACATGGCTCTAAACCACATGCAGAGGAGAGAGAGAAGACAGGGAGCTCTGCTCCTTTGTACACAACTCATAAAGCCCTGTCCCCACTGTAGCTTCTGCACATGGATGCTTTACCTCCTATCCCAACACTGTTTGAGTTGAAGGCAATCTGAGTGAGCAGAAAAGATGAGGAGTGGTGAGGAGTTGAGACCATGATTTCATCCCTGTTGTGTTAGTTATGACTGATCACTGCATGTGAACAACTAAACAGCCATTAAATGCGTCAGAGGGCTGTTTCCTTAGGTATATTAACATGTCTCTCTTCATTTGGGACTCCTCCGCTCCAAGGGAGAGATGTAACCTGCAGGAATAATGGCCTTCTAAATCTACCACAAAGTCAAGAATGCTAGAGTAGGCTAGAGATGGATCCTATCTATTGTAAATAGCTCTAAAGATAGTAGAGGGGACTTCCTAATGCCTGTGAGGTTATATTTTCATCAGCCCTAAAGATAATTCCTTTACCTTTGCTAGGTTGTTCCCAGTGAGCAAATTAGACTAAATCTATGTCAGTGCAGCACTTCTAAACATGTTTTACAGCCACACGTGAGCGAATGACAAATTTAAGCAGTGTACAGTTTGGCTGGTCACTATATGCAACTGAAACTAATATCAGATGATTTGCATCTCACATTCTGGCATTTATAATTTTTGCATTTAAGACCGACTGTATCAAAGCCTTTCTACATCCACACAGCCTGTTGAATTATACCTGGGAGTAAGCTGTGCTGTAGATCGTATGAGCTAGAATGTGGCTGGAGGCCATAAGCGAGACAACTAGATGAAAGGAGGAATGCAGCTATAATATTTGTTATGGAGTAGGCTTAGATTGTAAGACGTCATGTTTTATACAAGCACAAAATTGATTTTTTTTAAAACAGCAAACAATGCACAAAGCATGTTTGTCCGTGCAAAACTGTGTGTGTGTCCTTAAGATGTTTCTAATTCTGATGAGGAACTTTGTGAACATTGCTTCCTCCTCTAGCAGAGGTGGACTGTAAATCAGTTGCAGGAGTAAATTGAGAAAGAAAGAAATATTATGTATCAAGATTATGCATAGGATATTAATTCACAGTGTTAATATGTATCCCCATAAGTATCTGCTCATTTTTCAAATATAAGATTATTCAGGACACTCTTACTAGATTTCACATCCTATTGTCTATCACAAAGACTAAACACACAGACCTTTCCTCTGGTGGACTATGTGAAAGATTACAACATTTCCGGCCTAAAGTACATCTAACTTTCAGGAAGTGGGAAATAAAGAGTAAGAAAATTAACTGTTAAACACTTTTCAGAGGCTACTAATGCCTTTGGTTATTCACAGTGATTTACTCCTGGTTTACATTGTTTACCCTGAACTTTATGATTACCCTTTCTTGAGTGGTCTGTCTGCTACACAATCAAGGTGATAGTAGCCACTTAGGTAGGGGGTTAATGACAAACACAGGCCCATTCAGCCAAATCTCTATGAAAAATTACAAGTGCAGGAAAGATGGGGTCCATAATACAGGTGTACTCTTTACCAGCAAGTAGGCAGCTGTAGAAACAAAGCCTTTAGAGAACTGTCGTGCATGCAGAATACTGTGGTTACTGTTGAGACAGATGTTATTGACAGCTGTTGTTAGCAGGAAGCTAATATTTTCATCTGACTGCATACTCACACAGAATCACACAGAATCACAGAATCGACTGGGTTGGAAAAGACCTCAGAGATCATCGAGTCCAACCCTTGGTCCAACTCTAGTCCGTTTACTCAAATTGTGTTTAAAATATAGCAATCTATTTTCCATTACAGTTTTTGAAGGCTGGTATTATACTGTACTTACGTATCTGTGCAAACATCATATTCCCCGCTATGTCATTATTGAGCTTTTTGCATTGTCTCTGGAACATGACTTGTGAGCAGGAGATGGACTTCAGGCTCTTGAGCAGAAAAGTTGTATTTTAAAATACTTTTTAAAGATCTTGAATCCCTCTTAGATTTCAGACATCTATGTGCATTGTGAAGTCTAGGCTGCAATTTATGATGAGGATGGTTTGTTTTTTCTTACAGTACAGAAAATCCTAAGCTTACCCAAGAAAAATGTAGTTGCAAATGAGAAACATCTCTATGTCCATCAGTACATGTGTATGAACATTCCTTATGTACCCTTCCACACAGTTTTCATTTTCGGACATGAAGTGAAAATCAGCAAGGAATAAATATGTAATGTTGCATTGTATACACTCTACCACTTTTAGATTTTGTGGTCATTAAAAATTGCAGTTCATGAGCATATTGCAGCATAGTTGTCCTTTTCTTCTATTCTGACTTTACTTTTTTTTAATACTTGATTTGAAAAACACACACCAGACTATACTGTTGTTTGTAGCAGTAGGAAAAAGAGTAGCCTGTGAAATGTGTTTACCTGATAACAGACTAAATGCTTGCCATCATGAATGCAGTAACAGAAAAATAGGTCCAGGCCTAGATCAGCTTTTGGGCCAAGTTCATATAAAAAATCCACAATATTTTTCCCTGCAACCTTTGTAGAATATTATTTGCACATGATGAATCACACAGTTTCCTGAGCTTCAGTAATAATGACCTGGAGACTTTCTATAAAGCAGTCATCACACCTGGACTTGATATTAGTATTTTTCCCTGAAGTCAAGCAAACTGGATTAGGTAAGAGTATATTTTATTTCAGTTGTCACATGATCTGAGCTTTACAAACATTATAATAACAAAACCTCACAAATAGAACATTGTTAGATTAAAACTTAGCCTTTCCTCAAGTTTGAAATTTTTCAGATTAATCACAAAGTGAAATTCAGTTTGTAACTAATGATATAAAATATCTTAGATCATCTAAATGTGTTTGTGGTGTAATATAATTTCTATAAAATTTGTACCTATTGTAATAGCCATCAGATATAAAAATACATTCCTTTTAACAACATAGTTTTTAACATATGCCAAATTCTGTAGACATTATTTTTTTAAAAGCGTGAATGGAAAATCCAGCTCTCAAGGGTATCTTAGTTACTGCTCTGGCTCCCACTGAAGTTAAATCAAAATTCTCTGTTCTAAAAAGGGCAGTATCTCTTCACGTATTTGAAATTGGGCCAATTTTTTTTCAGGTATACTGCCCTAATAAAATATCTTAGTTTTTCTAGTTAAACTTACAGCTCTAAAGAAAAAAATGTTATTCTAAGAAGTATCTGGAAAAAACTCAACTCGTGGTCTTCCTGTCACAGAAAGGTCACACTGGAAGTGCACAAATCTGTGTTCTTAGGCAATGTGGGGCCAACATTAACATAAATTGTTTTTCCAGTTTTGTGCCATTTGCATTAACTCCTCCTCTGTTTTTTGAAGTACTCACAGTATTAAAGACTCATCTGTGAATACATTGTGAATGTCTTTGAAGTTGCCAGTCATGAAAGAGAAAAAAATACACTTTTTTTCCTTGTTGATAAAAATACCGTGACCTTGATAAAAATTAAAAAAATACCCTGTAGGCATGCAAAGAAAAAACTCCCTAGAGTAACTTTTACATGGTCTTTATCATTATTCCTAATATCTTTTTTTTTTCCACTTTTCACTAATAATTGTTTATTAGGAAGAAAGTGAAAATAAAGCACATAAACTATTAAACTTGGTATGGGTTTAACAAGATTATTAGCATTATGGTAGCCTTTTCTTGGTGAATTTCTTGTAAAGCTCAGATAATACATGTCAGCTGGAAGTTAAATCCTTGCATTTATTTCATAATAACACTGCTGTGAATTGGTAGGATAGTACAGACAAAATAAAAATCTAAAAGCACAAACCAATATAAAATTACATCATTCTGTTACATTTCAAGTCACAGTATAAAAGGAAGGCAGCATGTATGATCACTAATGCTTTTGAAATTGCCCTTGTTGTTGTTCTAAGATTCTGGAAGACATTTGAACAATTTAGCAAGGAATAAGCCAGGAAAAAAAAATAGCTAGACCATAACTACAACTTTTTCTCTGGAATATAGACCTGTGGAGTCTTCTAGAGACTTCAGGGGCACATTTGTTAGAAAGCTTTTCTTCAGCCGTTTCAGTTGAAACGAACATTTAATGAGGCACTCGTGAGTTTTAGTACTTCAAGCAGTGAGTGCTCTGAGCCAAACACAGAAAATTTTTCTTAGATAAATTGAGGCTAATCCCTTCAGTATGAAAGGTTTGTATATATATTGCTGTATGCTAATAGATTTTAAGCTAATGGGGACAACAAAAGGATTCTGTTGTTTTCACACAAATTTATCTTCTGTTAACATAATTAATTAGCATCTTGTGAAATATTCATTAGAAACTTTGTATTGCATATATGAACTATCATGAACTAAATTAAGTCTATCGTAAGATGACAGATAAGATTGATTTATACTTTCTGCTTTCCAGGAGGTAACACTAAACTACCATATGAAACATTACACCTAAAACCACTTTCACTGCAAGAGCAAACCAGCCAACAATGCTTGCACAATGTCTTCTCAAATGTTATATCACAGTTTTTCCATATTGTCCATAAAGCACAGTGATTAAAGAGCATATAAAAGCATGATTCATCAGGACCCAATCCTAAGTCTTCTGTTTCTTTGCATGACATGACATAAGGCTGTCCTTTTCCTCCACTGCCAGATTAGAAAATGAATTTTTATGAGCGCTTATGTCTCTTTTTGAGGGAGAAACAATAAAACTGAGTGGCAGTGAAAAATCTTCACTGAACAAATGGCATACATGACCTGGGACAAACATAAAAATTAACTTCTTGCCTATTTTACTTTATAATAAGCTGCCAGCATAAGGAAATCGACAATTTCTTCTTGTTGATTTCTTTCTTTTTTTCCTGCACCATCTCCTGTGAGAATATTGTAGTTAAATTACAACCCTGTTTAATAGGATCTTTATTGCCTTAGCTGATACAGAGTCTTAATGCGGTAGACCCCAAAGCAGGGGTGTGCCAAGGGATGTATAGCCTGCCTGAGCCATCAGGGAAATAGCAGCTAGTTCAGATAGGCCACTGCTGTAAATGCTGACTAACAAAGCGGAGTTCTGCTGCCTTAATGACTAATTAGAAACTTAGAAGAAAAACAGGCAGTTCCACTGACGACGGTAAGAAAAGAGCTTCTAAGCAAGATTCCCATATTTGCTAGTCAAAGATCTGGATTGTTGCCCAAAACTTTGTATGTGTTTGTATGCGGGAGTGGAGCGGGGGGTGGGGGGGAAGGTAATTGTTAGCTTTTCTCTTCCAGAGTGTTGTGTTGCTTGTTTTCAGTTGTAACTAGAGAAGTTTCGTATTAGATTCAGAAAAAGAACAAAAGCTAGTTGAGAATTTTCTATGTCAGTGTCATATGAAAGGGATTACTCACCAGGGTAGCCAAGACTGAATATCTACCTGTTAAGCAAAAGTTTTCACTATTTTACTTTATGATTCTGCCATCTGTATACATTTAAACATGAATGTTTCTCCATTTGTGGGGATAGTTCTTATAGTCTTTTTATTTCATTTTTCCATCTTTTCTGACTGTGTATGCAGCTCTTACAGAAGACAGCTCATTCTTCCTCAGAGTGTGCTGGAAGGGATTGTAAGGGTGTTGAGGATTTTATCTTCTTGCCTCCCTCCAGTAGGTAACTCCTAATAATGGGTAATTTTGAATAGCTTGATTCAGTAGGCATGTGAAGCATACTAGTTAAATCGGGTTTTTTTCTCATGAAATTTCAGCTTTCCAGTTAATCGATGATCTTTAAAGCTGTTCTATTTTTGTTTTATTTTTAAATTGCTATTCTGTGCTGAAGTTTTCATATTATCTACATGGTAACAGCAACTCATTGTGCCTGCTTTTAAACTACGTATTTCAAAGAACTGTATTGAGCAGAATTTACAGTGAAACCACAGAACCAGCTTCATGTGTAATGAGCACTTGTGTAATTTTAATTGCAGAACCCAACAATTTTCAGCCACAGATCTAACATGTGCTAGAGAGAGAAAATAAATGTTTATTTTATCTTCCTTTCCTGATACCTCATCTAGGTCCAACCAATAACCCAAATCTCCAAGTTCCCAATCCTGCAATGAGTTCTGCCCTTAGAAGCATCTCAGAGTTTGAACTACAAGCTAAATATACGAGCCTCCAGGTGTAGTCTGTTACTTCAGTTACATTGCTGTTTTAATATATTATGCAAACTGTAGATTTTGCATTGCAGAGTATTTGTGAAATACAGATTATGTCTCAACTTTTTTTAAGCAAAAACTGCTGGAGGATCACAAATACCAGTGCTACAGACACTGTTGAAATCCTGATTAACCATCATCAGTTTTTGGGTTGGTTTGTTTTTTTGCTACCTTCCAGTCACTTCTTGGTGGACCAAGAAGTCTGGTGAGTTCCAGCTTTTTCCAGATTTACACCAGAGGAGTACAACATCGTCATTCGGGTAGAGCCAAGGCAACAAAGAGTGGAGTGATTGACGTTATTTTGGTCCAACATCATGGAACAGCCAAGGATCTAATAAGTCCACAACAGCCTGTGGCTGGATCATCTCCCATCTTTCCACAGGTTTACACTATCTTGCAACATGCCATGTGAACGCTGACTAACTGTGAATTCAGCAGTGACTTTTGTGGGAAAAAAACGCCCCTAAATCTGCACCTTTTTATTTCCAGCCAGTGTTTCTTATTTACCCTAAAGAAAGGGACATGTACCAACATGAGAGGTCTATAGAGATATTAACACTGCTGTGTCCCGTTGCTGGTCTCTGAAAGGCCTGCAGTTGCCCAGATGCTGTTCTCCGGTTCACTCAGAGACAAGGTCTACGTTGCCCATGTGCTCTTGTCACTGTGGCATCACCTGATGGCCACTTCCAGGCTCCTGCTGCTGTGCAGTCGGAACGTTTTTCCTAATAGGTTACTAAATCTTTCTTGCAGATTACTTGTTCTTCTTTTTTTCATGGACATGAATTGCTCTCCGTTTTCTTTACAGATTGCTACCTTTTACATAGTTGAGGACAACTGCTGTCTCAGTCATCTCTTTTGTAACACATCCATTTTTTTCCATCTTTCCTCATGGGTCATTAATTTTTTGTACTCTGGCTACTCTTTTGAAGCCTTTTGAATCTGATTGCGTCTTACTTTGTGGTGTTCTAAGTGTGTACATCAGCCTAAGCACTCTCATTGGCTTAGATATACAGAAATAACTTCTCCTTTACCTTCCTTATGATATTTACTGAGTGCCCCAGTACACTCTCAGAGCCTCTTCTGTAGCATAACTATTTCTTTAGACTGTTCATTTCCCTTCTTGTATTTCTGCATTTGATTTTTTTTCTTCATAGGTTTAGGGATATACATTTATTTTTATTGAATCAAACTGTGTGGATTTCAGATTGTTTCTAAAATATAAGATCATTTTGAGTGCTAGTCCTGCCTTTCCAAGTGCTTACAACTCCTTCCAGTCTGATGCGATCCACAAAATTTATTACTATGTTACCTATACCATCATCAGTGTTCTAAAATAAAATGAACTGGAACCAGACTGAGGAAAAAATAATTTGCTTCTCACTTACTATAGTACATTGTTTGAAATCTCTTCACAATCTTCTTTTGAACTATTGATGACTACACCTTGAATATGTTTTTTTAACCAATTTTGGAACCAGCTGTGATGATTCCACCTACCTACTATCACTTTACTTTGCTTATAGGAATGTAATGAGGGACACTATCAGGAGCCTTACTGAAGCAAATTAAACTATCACAGAAAAGTATTAGATAGGTTTTACGTGACTGCCCTTTGATAAATCCATATTGGTTATTCATCATTACGTAATAATTGCCAGCAATATACCAATAATTGCCAAACATTTTGGACCATAACTTACCACAGTCCACAGTTTCTAGTTGCCCACCATACACTTCATCACCAAACTATTATTAGACAGGCATTACTAAGGTGATGTACCTTTTAATGTTAAGTATGATTTCATGGTCCCCTTGTTTGGGACCTGATGTTCCAGCTACTTCTATGTTGATTCTCCAGTAAGTTGCTCTACTACCATCTTGAATGTCAGAGGCCAGCTGACTGGTGCATGGTTATTTGAGTCCTCCTTTCTAAAGATATAATTTCCTTTTTCACTCAGATTTTTCAGTGACTGCTTTGTGTTCATCCTTCATCTCTTGCCTTCTTTCCTTATTGTTTTTTAGCACATAGGTAGGTAGTCTGTCCTTGCTGCTAAGGGTGACTGTAAAGCTCTCCTTGGAATCAGGGCAGGGATGGTAAAACTACGGCCATGGCATAGGTGGACTGCAGCCTCCATAAGAGCTGGGACACGACGTGCAGTAGGTTAACGTGGACCACCATTTTCCTGTGGGTATCTGACACTGTCTGAGGTAGCTCTTTGATCAGAAAACAGGCACCTCACAAACCACAGCCATTCTGGCATTATTGAAGAGCCATCTAGAAGGACCTCTGTTTCCCCTTGGGTTCTCAGGTTTTCAAAACTTTCTGTGCTGATTTCTGACTGTAACATCCACCTTTCCTCCATGCTGGGATAGCTAATATGCTTTTGGTTTAGCATCTTTTAGCAGCTCTGTCTTTACATATTCCTAGTAGATCCTGCCAAGCATTTCTGAGTTGGTTCAAACCAGCTTTACTGTATTCTGTTATTCCTACTGTATTTCTTCTACCTTTCTTCCTTCAGGGATATCAAAAACATGAAATCAATCAACTGAACTACTCTTAAACTTTTTGAAATTCACCTTTATATATTACAAGAACCTTCTTCCATTGGACTGATTTATTTTGTGGATTCTTTCTTTGAATATCGTAGAGACTCTAGAACTAATGTCGACGCTCTTGAGAAATGTATTTCCTCTCAGTTAGCTGGACTTGCATGGCCGTTTACCAGACAGCAAATTCGGCCCTTCATCCACATGCGAGATTCTGCTTTTGTAGATGAAAAATTCATAGCATTTCCCCTTCAAAGGGTCTGATGACTCCATATCTGGTGTAATGTGTATTATATCATTGTTTACTGCAGCAACTTCTGCAATACACTATAACACAGTTTTTTACATATACTAAGCCAACATCTGCTGCTACATCTATTATTTATATCAGAAACAGATACTTCTGCACAGGGTAGAAACTGACTCAGTTTGAAGGAAAATTTTGAATGATTTGGTTTTTTTGTTATGCCTTGCTGCATACATTCATGATAAGAGAGTACTTGCAGTGGGAAGATGAACAACAATAATCCTGATACACAAGAATCTTTTATTTTTAAAACAGAGCAAAAATAATCTAAGGAAACAAAGACTTCCTCACCCTCCGTACGTGGCTTCTTGCTTATGTAATCATTGAATAGCCTTAAAAAAAATCCCATTTCATCCTGTCTGATTTTTGGAATACCACTGATGAGTAGAAATTTCTCTTCCAAATAGACCTCTTTTCTTTCTCTGTAACTCAGACTTTGCTATATTTGCAATTGCTACTGCCTTCAGATTGGAGCCACGTCCCATTCACACCTGGTGTGGCTTTTGACCTGTGAGCAACTACACTTACTTATGCATATTTTATTTTAGAAATCAGATCTAATGTCTCAAATAACCTTTAACGCCTTCTGTGAGATACCTGTCTCTTAACACAAGTAGAACTGCATGAAGCAGAGTTTAGGTTTTTGTCATGTTTGCTAAGTAAAGCAGTAATAAGGGATTAAGGGTCATAGAATAGGTATAGTAGTCATAGAAATCAAAAGGCCACAGAGGAGAGAAGGTGCCGACCAAACAGGCAAACTGTCCTGTGCCATCTGATAATTCTAAGGTGCCTCTTAACGCTTGCTGGAATTGGAAGAGAGTCTCACACAGACAAGAAAGTCTTCTTACCTCTGTGTTTTCCTGTGTCCCAGTTAGCTGCCCTGGTGGGCTGCAGGTTTGTTTTTTTCTTAACTTGAAATCTGCATAAATTCATCTTGTTATTTTAAAAATCTTGTAATGAATGTTCACAGCAAAATATATTGTAGATGTTTTGTTACCATTTCATGGCTGATTATTCTTAAATCACATTAAATATTAATTATTTTCCATGAAAAATGATCAAGCTACTCTGATTACTGGATTTCCAGACTGGGTACATGCAACTGTACTATCACTCTGGAATTTCGAAGAATTCAGTACTGGCCTCTTTCTGCTCCCATTGAAATAAATTAATTAGTATTTAAGAAGTCTTTTCCTCAAGTGTTTGGCTGATAAAGTATATGCTGATTTTTAAATTATTGCTTTTAGTTTGTCTTCTGCTTTTTACGGCAGACTGCATTATTGGTATAATTCTGGGCTTACACTGTTCAATGAGTGATTGTGTCTTGTTTTTATCCCTTAGTCAGTTACTAGTTCATTAGAATATTTGCCTCCATTACGTTCATTTTTCTTTCTCTGTTCTATTATGTTGTATCTTTGCTTTGCAGAAATGAATCTGTGAATATTGCTGTACAGGTTGCAATCACGCTTTACTTAAGGATAAGGTTATTCTTTCTTACATTGCCTTTCCCAGCTATAAGGACTGCAATATAATGTTAGAAATCTTTTGGAAGAGTGTCAGAACTTAGTCACGTGGGACTGCAAAAGCTTTTGAGGCTTGCACCAA
This sequence comes from Columba livia, assembly GCF_036013475.1. Lineage (NCBI taxonomy): Eukaryota > Metazoa > Chordata > Aves > Columbiformes > Columbidae > Columba > Columba livia. The sequence goes on along the minus strand of NC_088642.1, from coordinate 13,353,156 downwards.
CTACAAAACAAGGAGTCTAGAACACCATCAAAATACACTTCTGAACACTGGGGCAAGAGAATAAATTGGCTAAGTTTGGCATTTGGAATTTGCGTGGGGATAATTGTAATTACAAGAAATTTTTCTCTGCTTAATTAAAGGCACTCCTCTGCAGAAATACGAAAGCAATTTACTCTCCAACCAGGCTTTGCACAATTCTGTCAACGAAGCTTAAGTACCGCTGGCTTTTCTACTCTTCATCTGGTAAGTTCTGGGTTTATTTTCTTTACACAGGTTTGGCATCTGCATTGCTTAGTGTTTTAGGGCAAATGCAGTGATCTTGTTGTCTTGCTTTCCACTGGCTTCTGCCTGAAGCTGTTAAAAAGTACTTGCTGGGAAGCTGAACAAATTACCCGTTTGTAAAAGCTGAGAATGGTGCTTTGAGCCTGAAATAGACAGTCTTCCTGCATATTACTATAAATCAAAGTTAATTAGTAGGTGTTGGAGTATATTACATCCTTTCCTTGCTGTAAACATTCAACTACATCAAGTAAATGCATTGTGTAGTGATCACAGATGATTTGCAAAAGGAGGTCAGTGAATAAAGAGAAAAAAAAAGAAAGGTAGAGGCTCAGCTAGTTTGGCTTAGTAAACAATGTTCAGATCTAGCAGCAGAGACAGCACGCTGACATGTTTTTCAGTGCTGTAGGGTAAGCATATGCAGCGAGAAACTCTGAAGTATGCCCTGTTTGGCATAGGTATAATTGAGTCAACAGTTATGTGTCTCCGAATCATCTTCAGCCTTCCACGTGTAATCCCCCTCTAAAGAAGTCAGACCGTATGACGCTGCCCCCATGACAAAGGGAAAAAACACCAGATCTTCTAAATTGCCTTTCAGGAGGATGGGTATTTTGTGAACATACTAGGCCATAAATAAAACTGACTAAGATCTTTATATTCTCCATCTTCCTACCCTTTTGATTTTTTCTTATTTTTGTGAGACGTAATAAGTAGAAGCAGGAAAAGTCTTTGTGCACCAGTGATTGTGAAAAATGTAAAACACTAGATGAAGCAGCTACTTCCTGTGTGTCAGGGCCTCCCGCCACACTCACTTCCTTAATCTGAAACGCTCTGGTTCCTTGCGGTTATTCAGCCCGAGGAGGTTAGGCCCCTTCTCTTACATGCAGACGACTGCTTTTTGCTCTTGAGAAACCTGATAACATTTCAGTTACCGAGCGTTACGCCGTAGCTGCCATTTTGTGTGCTGTCACAATCTACATGCCTCTAGCCCATCATCCTTAAAAAGGTATGTTAGCACTAGTGATTTGTGGCATTTTCTGTAAAATAATTGTTTTGCACACTTTTATGATGTGTGAAAAGGAGTCCTGGCTTCTCAGTTGAAACTGTAGATGTTTCCTTTGATAATTTGCACCAGTTTTGAGGGAGATCATAATGATCTCCATCTGCATTTGCCTTTTTCACCATCTTTTAAAATTTGTATCTGATTTACAATAGTCAAAAGCACACATTTGTGGCAATTAACTATTATTATTATATTAACACTTCAACTAGAAAAAGTTAGAAGGCTTAGTGAAATGTGATTGATTTGAATTGTCAGAATGGGAAAAGTGTGATTTCTGAAAGGAAGTGCAATGCTTAATAAAAAATTAGATTGTATTTTGCATGCAAAACATTACCTCTTCAGCAACTGACAAGACATAGTATGCTTTTTTATACTCTTAGCTGTGTTTTACTTTAATATTTTGTGATTTTTTTAGATGCTCTTCATATATAGATTTAGATAGGTAGATAGGTAGGTAGGTAGATAGATAGATAGATAGATAGATAGATAGATAGATATACTAACGTAATGTTTTACCCACTTGCAATACAGTAAGTGAACTTCAAAGATATTACGCTGGCAATCAGTAAAAAATCAATAGCTGATAAAGATCACTGTTTACTCCTGACCATTGATGCAGTACGCTCAGCACTGCACTAGGTACAAACCAGAAATAGTGCTTAACCTAAGAATTTATTAACAGCACAGTGTATTTGTTCAGCTGGCTGCCTCATGATTTGGTGGACTTACTGTCAGTTTCAAATTTTTCCTTTGTATAAAAAGAGCAAAGAGAGAGATTTTCCCACAGGTGTTTTCAGATAATTCAGTCGATCTCTTAAATGTACAGGCAGAGAGGTGAACTCAGAGACTTTATTAGGGCAGAGACCTATACAGTTTTCGTATAAAAGGGGAACATGGGGCAGGGGGTGGTGATTGACTGTATGCAAAGGTCTCTACTACACCATTTACAGAAGTGTTTACCACATCTGTTTTTTTCAAAAGTTTAAATTTATTTGCTTCTCTTATATTTTTTAGCACACTTCTGTTAAATATGCTTCACTTTCTGCAAGATGTTTCTGGATTTTTATTAGCTGAATAACTTTTTCACATTTATTTCCAGAATGCTAGAAAGGCTCCAAAACTTGTATTTACCACTGATAAGTTTTAACTCATATTCCTATTTAGAGTGACTAATGTGGCATATTATGTGTGAGCCATTTTAGTTAAGAGTTACTCAGAGCTTTGCCGCTGTTAGGCACCTTTGCATGTTTCATAAATGGAGAAATTCCTCATTGAGTTACAATTCCTGATGTTGTGGATGTAACACCATTATGTGCAGGGGTAACTTCATGCTCAGGAGAAAATCCTGTCAACATCCATGAGAGCCTTGCACAAGTAAGACTCAGTAATAATGAGTAAAGACTTAATGATTTTGGCCCCCAGATTTTATTTGTGGAGAAGGACACTAGAGTATAAGGAGGATATCTCAGAACGCATGTTGGATGAGACAGCAGTCACAGTAACATTGAATATAAAGAAGTGATGGTATCAGGGACATTGGGTGCCTTATTTTCCGCACACCCCATCAACAGCACCATAGATGTAGGTTATCTGATCTATGTTCAGACATGTTGCTGACAGCTTCAGAAGGCAGCCTTGTAAAAGGTATTTGGGCTAATCAGTGCAATGCAATCCTAGCTCTTTACAGACAAGCATGATTTGATAGCTACTTTTTGCTAGAAGACTTTCTCCTAGTAAATAAATTATTCCAGAGCTGCTTTTCTAATGGTCTAACTGTTTTTCTGTGCTCTTATTGTGCTGAGCTGTCCTCAGCCTTTCTGGAGCTCACAGAACATAAACTATACGTTTTGTAAAGCTATAGCTTTTAGATCTATTTTTTACTTGTCGAGAAAGTTAACAACATGAGATGCTGGTCTCTGTATGCAAATGGACAGATGTTTTATTTTCTAAGCATATACAGGCTATTTTTGTTGGCCTTATAGCAAGTAATTTTTTCTGTTTTATCTATACATAAAATAACATATGCTTTTAACATATGGAGTCACATTAATGTGTATGTGGAACATTTTTAGATAACATATAAAAAAATATTTTCTACCTCTGTTTTTGAGACTAAGCAGATAAAAAAGATCCAGACAACTTCATAGTGTGTACGAGTGGCAGAGTTTGCACTTGTTTAAGTTTTTTCTGATCAGGTGTTCTGTGTATGAATGGCTGATTAAATGTAATCAGATATAACTGCTCCTATCAAGGTGCAATGCCACATGCTGTAGAAATTACAGATTTCCAAGGCTTGCAATAATTTCAGTAGTTCCACGTAACCTTCTGCATAGTTACTGTATAAACCCTAGAAAAATCCAGTAAAATTAGAACTCAAAATGCAAACCAGTAGCATTCAGAGGCGGAATATAATAATTTATTCTGATTTTGGGTAGCTCTTGTGTTTAACTTTGGAGGCAAAAGTACAGAGCATTTCTAACAGTCAGTATCTTTCAGGCACAACACCTCAAATGAATGCCATCTTCATGATGGCAGCCATGGTGCTTATATTTGGTCTGTAGCTCAGGACAACTTCCGAGACTTACTGTCTTGGCCTCATTATTTCTAGTGCCTTTTGTCACATGTACTGTAGAGTCCATTGGCAGCTGCCTGACACTGTCATTTTGGTCACCTGCCCTTGTCCTGTGTTGTTCCTACTCCCTGCTGCCTTTTTGATTACTCTGATTAATACCATGAATTGAACTAGGGGGACTGAGTGCACTTCGTGAGAATCCAGAAGTATGTGTCTGAGGGCATCCAGGATGTACCTCAGCCCTCCTACCAGCATCTAGGAAAGCCCAACAGAGAAAATAGGTGCAAATTTTGGTTTAGGTGTAGGGTCTTCCTTACTTCTTTGTGATTTAAAACTTTCCTCTCATTGTTTCCTTTATTTTTTCAACTGAATGTTTTGTAAGCAACATCTCCCAGTATTAAATGCAGTGGCACTGTATGCAACATTAGAACTCTGTTTGCAATATTTAATAAGTAATGGAACAGTGACATGAATTAAATAAATAAGCCTAAATTACACTATTAATAAAAACCTTCTGTTGCTAAAATAAACACCTCTTGATTTCTTTCATTAGCCTTCCTTTTATGACGTAGTAGACCCAGTAGATTTTGAAGGCTTCCTCATGACACGGCTGAATAACTTGGACTCGGAACTAGCACAAGAACTTGGTGATTTTCCTGAAGATGACTTGGACGTTGTTTTTACACCCAAAGAGTGCAGAACTTTGCAACCCTCTATGCCAGAAGATGGGTAAGAAGACTTCCTCTCTCCCTCTGAAATGCTGATTTAAAAACAGTGTGAGCCTGGTTGCTGGTTTAAATATAGTTTTGGAGATGTTGACCTAGACACCTCTGCCCTCTATCCAGCCATCGTGCAATTGCTGAATTTTAAACACTCAAACTTTGCCATTGATTCTGTTGGGCCTATTTGCACACTTAAAATCATGCAGTGTTTATACAACTTCTTGAGCTGGTTGGTAGCAGCAGAAGTGAGGTAGACAGCGACCAGGAAGAAGAGTAAAGAAGGGCAGGATGGTAGTATGGTGTTGAGGGTTTAGATTGCGGGGTGACAATAAAACCCTGGCAGATGTATTGTTAACCTCCTCTCCCCGCCTCACTTCCCCCTTTTGCCCCTCCCTCTCTCCGCTTCCCACTCAGGACAGGCAATCAGGAGGAAAAGAAGGACAGAGAGAAGAGAGTTGGAAAAATTAAAAATGTTTTACTAATGCCACTAATAAGCATAGAGAAAATAATACAAAATATACAAAACCAATCTTGAAAGTCTCAGCAACTGCAGAGCCGGCAACCAAAGTCCTGGATTGGCCTCTGCAGCCAACCGGAGCTGGATTCAGTCTCAGTTTGCAGGGACGACTAGCAAGGTCCTCTCCTAATGTCGGCCATAAGCAAAAGGGAAAAAAGAAGGGATGAGATCCTTGTGATCTCCCACTTTTGTATGAAGTATTCACGTGAATGGAATGTTATACACAGTTGGTCAGTTTCTTGGTCACCTGTTTCTTGTTGCCCCTCTTGTGGGATGTCCATCCATGCTTATCAATAACTTCGCATTCCATTGCTATGTTTACCAACACATGTATCTGGTTCCCCAGGAAAATGCAGCTAATATGAAGCCTTTAGCTGACAGGCAAATTCACTAAAAGAGAAACTTGTTTTTTAACAAAACCAGGCCATATGGAAAATAAGTTTGTAGATGTGATCGCAGAGGTAGAAGTTGATTCTGATCATGTAGTAAACACAGGACTGAGCTTTTATGCTTCTCCCCTTCCCTTCCCTTCCCTTCCCTTCCCTTCCCTTCCCTTCCCTTCCCTTCCCTTCCCTTCCCTTCCCTTCCCTTCCCTTCCCTTCCCTTCCCTTCCCTTCCCTTCCCTTCCCTTCCCTTCCCTTCCCTTCCCGTCCCTTCCCGTCCCTTCCCTCCCCATCCCTTCCCTCCCCATCCCTCCCCTTGCCCCTCCCCTTCCCTTGCCCCTCCCCTTTCCCTTTCATTTCTAGTGTAGAAGTCACTTTAGTTTTCAGACTGACATGAATGAAATAATTAGGAAGCTTTCCACTGCTTTTAAATTAAAATAGGTAGCAAGTGTTGATACTGGGGGTCAGCCATCTTGGAAGTATTTGAGCTGATTTGATAGACCGGGAAACTATGGGCAACAGAATTTTTCAGAATGCAAAAAAGGGGTACATTTGAGAGTTTTCTGATGTGGTTTAGGAGATTCCTATGCGTTGCATACAAAATACTCTTCAAGGACTGCTTTACTGTAAATGGTACCTTCAAAGGGAGCCACAAAAGCCCATTCAGTTTTGCAAGCAGAAACAGTCAGATGAACATGAAGTCGGCACCGGTTTAGCCCCAAACTGCCATGTCTGCAAAGGCAGCTAACCATGCAGTGTATTTTGGTTGGGGGGCTGGCTCCTTCTAGTATAATTGGGAAGGAAACAGCAGAGTCTATATTCTCTGCTGTGCTTAGCCAAAACACTGAAGGAACAAAGAGGTTGGTGTCCTGGCTCACAGGGCAGACTGGCACCCCCCTCTGCTCCTGCAGAAGTTCTTACAGCCTGCTCTAATCTATACCAGCCAGCTGTATAAATTAGAACCCTATACAACAACGGTATTTGTGCAGTGTATTCTGCCCAACGTACCAAATGCAATCAGGCTAAGCAGGAACCACAGTTCATATGCAGTTTGCCAGCTGCAGACTAGCTGAATCTTGGAATCATGTAGCTCCTGGGGGATTTTCTAACATTTGTACAAAAGGTGATTTTCACTTCAAGTTATGTGTAGAAAATGTTGCAATCTTTATCATGAATTCTTGTTTTCTCGTGGACTGTGGGAGACAGTGAATATTTTAGTGCTTGAAGTTCCCATTTATTTAAATAATGGAGAAAAATAGTAAAAAAATATGCAACTTTGAAATGAGACTTAAAAGATAAAATTACCATTTCTCCCCTGTTTCTGAGATTGCCTCCCAGGATGCCTGCTGCTTAAAAAAGCAGTTATCTATTTGTTGGTTTTGGTTTTGTTTGTTTGTTTGTTTGTTTTTTCCCTAGTAGGACAATGTGTAGACTCATCCTGTACAGACAGTTTTAGGCCTGATTTCCACCACAGTGACATTAAGGGTTCTGTAAGGAGTCTGTGGCAAAACTCAAGTAGTCAATACCAAAAAAATACACTTTCATCGGATTTTATTACACAGCTGCTTCCCGTTTAGCCAGTCATGCCATTGTTATCAATATTAGTGCTTTCACAGAAAGTCCTGGTCAAGGATGCCAGGGTGTGTTAGGGGAGCTGAGAGCACAGGAGGGGCGCACACCAAAGATTTGCCTGCAGGTGATGCGGTCTGTGGTGTCTTCCTACAACAGGAGCAGGAAACAGATACCACCAACCAAACTGGGTTAACGTGCTGCCTGCTCGCAAACACACGTCCCACGTGAACCAGATGCAGGTGGTGACCAAGTGGTGTGTCAGTCCCCGGGTGGCAGGGGCACAAGGCTCCAAATTAGTTATTACTCGCTCTTGGCAATCGGTTGCAAATCTGTTAAAGTGTTCTAGGTGGAAAGTGCTGAAAAGTATCATGCCTTTCACCCATTCCTGCATTGCATGGATATCCTGCTCTTTTACTCACTCAGAGAACATAAGAAGTGATTTTGGCACAGAGCACTAGAATAGGGGTAGGGATATTATGCTACAACATCATGACAGCAAATTCACAGACACTGTCTTTAGCTGATAATATTTCTGTTCCAATCAGTATCTGGTCTATCAAACAGCCCTGACAACTCCCTGTATTAAGTGAGACTTATCAGAATATAGTAAAATTGAGTCGTAACATATTCTTAGATGTTAAAGTTTTATTAGGCTATCTGATTAAAACCTTAGGGTCCCGTTTTAGAATTTTCTTCACTTCTTTGAGAGAGAGAAAATTGCACCAAAAGCATACAAGAGATTATGTATTTGCAAGACTCCAGGAACTGAGGCCTCTGGAAAAATAACTCTGTATGTTGAGACTTGTTATCACACCTTGAAAATCACAAAGATGGGTGCCTGGTATAATTTATTTTATTTTGCTGTCTTTTATAGCAACATCAGTCTTATATTCATGAAATGCACAGTGTAGCAAGTGGTTACCTCTGTGAAATGTATGTTTATCAATTTATAAACTCTGTATCAAAAACCTGCATCAGGGAATTCATGCAGTGCACAGAATTCTTTAAACATCAAATAATAATTTAGCAGTAAAAAACAGGAGAGGACTAATACAGTGGCCTTTAGCATGTTTGGATAAATTTCTTTGTCCTAAAGGTATGACCGAGGTGCTAAAATATTTACAGTATGTTGCTTTTTCCCCAGGGCTGAACTGGACTCACATGTCAGAGATTGTGTTCAGACGTATGTCCGGGAGTGGCTGATTGTGAATCGAAAGTAAGCTACATACAAGTAAATAAAATAGAAAATAACTTGCATCTTATTTGCCGGAGAGGAGATGCATGCTGTTATAACTAATTCTAAAGAATAATTATTTGAATCACTGGCTGAAGACAAGAACTGACTTTTCAGTAGTATATATAACTTTCTTGTTTTGTTTGAGCTCGTGGGGTATAGTTAAATATTGTTGCATCTGCTTCTTAATGATCAGGCACTCTAGGAATTAATTGAGAAGAAGCCACATCAGCTGCAATAATGATTTATCTAAATCAGGAATACTGCTTCTATTTGATCCTACTAAAAGGAAGAATAACAGGGATAAAGATTACATTTGTATGCATTTCATTTTCCCCTTCATACCCTGAAAATTCAACATGATCTAATTTCTAATGGTGTCTGAAAATGAAACAGAGTGCTACTAGTGAAAAAAATATAATTATGGGCTTTCCCAGCAGTGACTGATTATATTGATGGGATTATTAGTGTAACATCCAACTTTACCGTTTTACATCAGTAAGCGTTTTCTGCATTTGAGGGTCAGTGTGGTTCAACACATTGAATTGGACCTCTAGTCATTACAAGTGACTTAATTTCCAATTTCATTTTATTTTTTTATTTGCTTTCATTTCCAAAATGTGACAGGAACTCTCAGTCAGTGCCTTCTGTGCAGGGTTGTCTGTTCCCAGACTCTAAGGGAGTCCTCACCTCCTTCCCCATCACTCTCTCCTTTTCTTCAGAAAGGTTTTTGGAGCTGTTTTTCTGTGCCGCTTCCTGTGCATCCCCTCCTGCACTCATGCCCTGTTCTTGAGAAGCAGCAGTAGCATCAATGGTAGAGCACTGATGCATTTGCTGCCATTTTATTGTGCCCCTTCACCTGCCCTTGCTGCTGTTTCTCTGACCTGATGTACATCAGCAGTCAGTGAGTTACAGGCTGACTCCTGCTGATTGTAAGAGGATTTTATTGTTTAACGGTGCAGTTTGTGCGGGGACAGTGCATCCACTGAGGGTTATTAAGACACTTCCTCTGGGTGTGCAGATGAAGCTGATTGAGTTCTCAGAACTGTTTCGCAGTGAGTCACTAAAAATAAGCTGGCGGGTTTTGCAGGCTCTCCAGCTGCACTGCTCAGAGCACGGACGCTGGCTGTTTACACACTGTTGTTCTGACTGTGCTGCAAAGAGACAGTGAGCAGCTTTGTCTGTGCAAACGGGTAGGGAGCGAGCAGTAAAGTAGGTGAGGTGAAAAACAGAATGTAGCTATTTTTGCACTTACATGTGCTTGTAGAAATGTGAATGGAGCAGTAGAAATACATGTGTGAAAAGATTTGTCATGTGTTTCACTATTTCATTCGTTCAGGTAAGGCAAATTTGCATTCAAAAACTTTATTGAGCAATTGAGTGGTTAACATGGTGAATGGCCCTGCTAGAGGCCCAAGCTTTGATGGCTGTGGCTAACAAAGCAAGCATGTTATTAAAAATTGCAATGGGCTAGACCGTCTGAAAGATGCTGCAGTGTCACATAAACCAGCGCTAGATTGTTACTGGGGGGTCTCATGTTATGTTTGGACAGTATTCTCGAAACAGATATGAGAAGAAGCAAAAACACCAAAAGAGAAGTGAGAAAAAGTAGCTGTAGAAAGACTGAAAAAACTGTAGTTGCGTACTTGAGAAACAAAGATACATACGACAGATTGCTGAACATGTGGTCTGGTGAGCTATGGATGAGTGTGTTAGTGACATTCATCCATTCCTGGATGTGGACATTCAGAACAGGAGGCTGAAGAGTCTTCAGTGGGTGGCATGAGCTGAAGTGGTCCTCATGCCCCAGAGTAGAGAAATATGTGACAGAGGGCATGGAGACAGCTGAGCGGTCCATGTGTTGTCACCTGAGGCTGAATGGAAGGCTGGTTCCTGTGCCTGTCAGTTTCTCCTTTCAGTTGTCCTTTCTTGCTTTTCCTCAGTGAGTGACCATTAAATTGACATGTGCACTGAAAGCAGTGTTTGCCTCTGGTGAGTTTCAGTTGCTACCATGCTTTTCAATAAATAAGATAAAATTTTTTTCCAGGAATACTTTAAAGGGAAAGCATCTCTATTGTAGCTTGTACACCACATGGAAAGTGTGATCTCAGGTACATAAACCTCTCCATTAATCTTTTATTTGCCACCAGCAGTAGTGAAAAAATAATCAACAAAACCTCTTTTGGATGCTGAAATGTCTTACAGTAAACTCCTGCAGAATTTCTGTCTTTCATTCTGGATGATTAAGGCAGTTCCAAAACAAGGTCACATCCAAGGATAGCGGGGATCATCTCTTTTATGATTTCAGTTTTCACTTGCAGTGAACTGGCAAACGATTAAAATGTGAACAATTAAAATTAAAACACATCAGAGCATATAATTCAGTTACTCCAAAATGTGATAAAAAGGTGTCTCCCTGATCAATAATTGCTTATTGTGGCATCTTTATGAAAGCACCCAGATGTTTACACATTGCTTGGGAAGTGTTACGGAAAGGAAAATGAGTGAAGCAGGATACTGTAACTACAGAGGCTGATTGCAAAAAGGCCATCATGGGATTTAGCAAATTGCATACTAAAGTAGAAGAAATAGAGTTCTGGGTGTGTCTGGTATCTTTTTTCAGGGCACCTGCTGTTTTTTTCCATCTGCTACAAAAATGTAGCTTGAAATTTGTACCTTGCTGCAAAATTTTGGGAAGCTGCCAGCAGAGAGGGTTACATTGTGCCATGGCAATAGCCTTCTTCAGAAACAGGCACTGTTTGAGAGGTGTGGATTGCTGTATATGATTAACTTGGGAGATCAGCTAAGTCCAGGACAAGCGCAGTAAGCTCCTTGATGTATAATTGCAGGAGCAAAGAGCCAGCCCAGAGATAAGCAATCTCGATCCACGTTCTTGAGGTCACTGAAATAATCACTGTATCTGATCAGGAGCTCAGAGCTGAATTTGTACTTAGGGCAGGATTTGCTGCTGTCTCAGGCTCACAGTCTACACGAAAGTTACATGAATGAATTTTCTTCCTTTTAATATAACTCTTAATATACATAAATGACTTGCAGTGGTGTGATAAAACAGTTAAATATTGGTAAATCACAAATTTTGGCATGAAAGCTGTGCTACACTGCTCTTTTGCACTTTTGTGTTTCCAGTTGTTTAGTTTTTGGTTGGTTGGTTGGTTAAGTTTTTTTGGGTTTTATGGTTTTATTTTCCCTTAACTCCACCCTGTGCTGTCCTGACTTGCTTGGGCTTCTCTGTGAAAGGAACCAAGGGAATTCAGATACTTGCAGTCTGAAAAACAAAGGATCCCGGAAAGATTTTCACAAGACGCTTCAAAAACAAACATTTGAATCGGAAACAGTGGATTCCGGCGATGCAAATTTTCAGGTACATTTTATTCATTTTGGGGAAAACGATCAAATATAAAAACTTCCCTCAAAGGAAGCACCCTAGGATCTCTGTAACAGTGTCAAGCGGAGAGCTGTGCAAACCACAGCTTGTCATTTTGTCATCTTCCGACAGGCGGGACCGCGACACATCCCGGCTCTCCCCGAGGAGGCTTCGAGGACGACCCTCACTTCTTCCGACTTTGACCTGCGCAGCCTGCAGCCGGACCCCCGTCTGGAAAACCTGCTGCGGCACCTCAGCCCCGAGGAGTTCGAGAGGCAGAATGAGGAGGCACGACGCACCAACAGGCACGCCGAGCTCCTCGCCCTCTACCCCGCCGTGGATGAGGTGAGCTGGGACACCACCTGGCCCGCAAGCCTTCCCCAGCTGGCCATCCCAGCATGTTCATGTTCATGCACTGAGGTCAAAAAACAGGGTTTGTCGCCTGGATGCATGTCTGCCTTGGGTAGTGCCATGGGGAAGGCACATCGCTGTGGGCTCCTGTCAGGTATCCTGAACGTGCATTCAGGGCTTCACGAGGTTTTGTCACATCCCTTCAGTTCAGGTCGGGCCACGATGAAGGTGATACAGCTGTGTCAAGGTGTTACCCTTGTCTGAATGCTTGCTTGGGGGCCAGAAGTGTAAATATTCAGTGTAAATGCCAGACAGGGGTCAGAAGTGTAAATATTCAGGAATGTAAATCAGTTTTCTTTCATCTCTGAAGAGGTGAAATTCCTGCTGAGTAGGGTAAGGTGCTAGTCTGTAGTAGCGGCCCAGTTAACATCGAATAAAGGTTTTATGTAAGTATGTAAATTTACAGTTGTTTTAATAGAGTGTGACTAGCATAACTATTTAATGATAGGAAGATGCAGTGGAGATACGGCCAGTACCAGATCGCCCAAAGGAACATCTTGGCAACCGGATTTTGGTGAAGCTGCAGACTCTGAAGTAAGTATCCTCCGCAGGCTTCACGCACCATTTCTCAGTTCATGCCGGTGTACTCCTGCCAACTCTGCTACACCACTGAAGGTGTCCTGTTCGGCAGGTTTTTACATGCTCGCTTGTTCTTTCTTAGTGTAGCAGAGGACTATTCCTGTCCGCCATTACAGAAGCCTTTAACCTGCCAGGGTGGAAAAGAGCTGGAAAAGAGCCCAAATTGTATATTTCCAATGTCTCTGTACGTGCTACTGGGCTTGATAAACAGAAAAAAAAAATCAAGAAAGGTGTGATTGTTTTTAACTGATATCTAAGACCACCTTTCTGACAAATTTAGAAAATCGCTGTGTGAAGTTTACTTCCCTTTTTTAGCTCTTGAAATCATCTAATAAAATTCACTAATAAAAAAATCCTCTGGACGTTGAGAAAGCTGAGGTCTGGAACTACATATTTATCCTTATTTTCTAATGGAAATGCCAGTCGAAATATAGCCCTTTCTTTTTTTTTATTATACAGAGTCATAAGAATGCAGTATTAATCAGTGCCCTATGTGTCTTTCCTTAACAGGTTTGATATAGAGATTGAACCTTTGTTTGCATGCATAGCTCTCTATGATATAAAAGAAAGAAAAAAGGTAAGTGTGCATACAGCATTTTTGTTCAGTTGGCTTGGATTTTTATTTCTGGAGCAGTAACTTAGGAAAACTTACGAAAAACATGCAACTCTTTCACACTTTGAGTCTGATCCACGATTCTTTTTATTCAAAGTCACATGCTTGCAGTTGTTTATTTTATATTCCTAGTTACTACATTTGATTTCTTTTAAAATAAAATTTGATGCATTTTTGCTTTGCAATACTTTTTTTTTTTTTTTTCAAGATCTCAGAAAATTTTCATTGTGACCTCAACCCTGATTCATTAAGAGGATTCTTGCGTTCTCATACACCCTCCATTGACTTGTCTACTCAGGCAAGATCAGCAGTATTTTCTGTCACTTATCCCTCGTCAGATATATACCTAGTACTAAAGGTACGTTATGGTGCTACTTCAACACCATTGTTCCTGTTCCTGGCTGTAGCTGTTATCTGAGTTCATGGAGCTGACAAACATGAGTTTACTGTAGCTGAGACGAATTCTGATAGTTTTTAATAGTACATGTGCAGGTATCCACTGATGTATCTCACTCCCAAGCTACGAATTTATGTTCATAGCCTGTGTTCTAGTTCTACTAAGTATTTAATATTTCTTATCTCTGCCTAAGTGAAATTTAAAGTGGAATAAGCCATTTTAGAAAATTTTAATTACATTCTGTGGAGGTTTTTTTGGCTTTAGTTTAGTGCATTTTGCATCATTTTGCTTATTTAATTCTGAAACTGATTTATCCTGAACCACTTGCTTTTGAATATGTTAATTTTCCTTATTTCAGTGAAAATGCAGTAGTACCTGATTGACGATGTTGTCACACATGTATTTTCTGCTTTTTAACAAGCCAGATGGAAAACTAGGAGAAGTTTTAGTATTGGTTACTCCATAAATGCAGCTTTAAGAATTCTATATTGCGAATCTAGGCAGGTTCATTTGTACTGCTAGAGAAGCAACATGTTGCTATTTGGGTAATGTTTTTTCTTTCTGTCTTATTTTACTGCTTTATGTAGATAGAAAAAGTGCTTCAGCAAGGAGAAATTGGAGACTGTGCAGAACCCTACATGGTTCTTAAAGAAAGTGAGACTGGCAAGGTAAGAAAACAGCCATAAAGAGTGCCTAAAACAAAAAATACATACACAAGGAAAAACAAACAAAAAACAGAGAAAGAGCAGATCCTTTGTAATAGGGTAGAATCCCAAGAACATTGAGGAGAAAGCCAGTTGCTGCATCCGTGGTGCAAGCGGTAGGGTGTCAACAGGAAGAAGTCATGAGAAGGCAAGGTGCATTTTCATTACTGACACCCTTGGAAATCAATCCTGACAAAGTCTTGAGTGATGAAACAGATAGGGGTGAATGAAGAAGATGACAGTGCAATGTGGAGCTATCAAAAATATTTGTACCTCAGAGACATGTTATTGATTTTGATGGACAAACAACTTGTTGTATTGCGTATGTGGCCAGTTCAGTGCTGTCATCGACAGATAACATGAGCTCTCTTCAAGGAATTCATGGTCATTTACCTCCCTGGAACAGAATAACAATGTTTGCTGGACTTCCACATGTCTCTCACCTTCAGAATATTGCTTTCAGCAGAATAACGTTTCTGTATCTGACAAAGAAAGGAGAACCCACTGATGTTTCATGGTGCTTGTTCATGCTGGGCTTGAGGGTCACTGAATAAGATCTGTTTTCTCCTTTTCTGTAATGAAAATAAACTCATTGAAAATAAATGCGAAGTGAATGTACAGATCAAACTAGTTATGATCCTGACAGTGCTGTAGCAAGGAAACACGAGAGATAAGAGTGTAAATTACTTACAAAACTATAAATATGTCAGTTCTATTTTTTATCTATAATAGCATTAAATTAACTGATTACTTTCTAAACAGTAATTATTTTCTTTCTCTTAGACAAAAGAAAAGATTGAAAAACTGAAAGCCCAAGCTGAATCCTTTTGTCAGCGCTTGGGGAAATACAGAATGCCATTTGCCTGGATTCCTGTAGCCCTAACCAATTTCTTCAACCTTTCAACGCTTGAACGAGAAATACCTGAGGCCGAAGGTTTAAATGGTAGTTGTCTAACTTTTCTAACTAATGCCAAGTGACTCTTCATCCTAGGAAACAATGTCATTCACTCTGACATCAAGAGTGAACAACAGATTCAAAGTCACATCTTGTCAGCCTTCCTTTTCAGTGCTACAAAAACAGCTTAATATGCTCACTGTTTCATCTCTGCATATTTATTTTTATGTATGCTGAATATTCTTCCATGTTTTAGGCCCAGTTTTGGTTGAACACTGGCTTTGTAGAAGTAAAACTCCATTTGCCACATGGAGTTCATTTGTCATACAGGGCAATTAAAATACTTATGATCTTTGTTTCAGAGTACACGGGGCCATTGGTCAGCAACATTGACCAATGTGCTTTGTAACCCATGAACTACAAATTTGAATAAGCTTGTGTTCTGCAGCAGAAATAATGTCACTCCTACTGTGTCCTGGCTTTCCACTATTTCACATAGTCTAACATAACAGTAGTGGAATGCTTTAGGTACTCCCTCTGTCCTCTGATGTTGCTGGGAAGTTGTGGATTTCTAGTGTATTCTGATAGTCTTTATACTGAAGAACATAAAGCAAGTTGATGTTCCATTTAATTTCCCGTGGAAGGGAAAGGATCCACTAGTGACAAGAGGGCAACACTGCTACAGACGAGAAGGTTTTCTGAGAGAAGCCTCAGCTCAGAGGACAGCTATCCAGTATCCAACTTCAAAACAACCTCTCTAACCCTCAACACCTTCTTTAAACAGGTACTGGATGCTCTTTATTTCTGATTGCCTAAGATGTTTTTCAACTATGTAATGTGAACTGTGTTGGGAGAAGTTGACAATGATGTTTATGTGAGGAAAGAGCATAAATGCTGTCAAGTAGGCAGTAACCTACTAGCTTTGTGTACCTGAAGGGCATGGTTCACACAGAAGCTTCTATCGGTGTTATGGAGTATTGTTATAAACATACTGATATTGTTATAAACATACTGATTTGTGTCTTTCTCTTGCTAGGAAGGAGACAGGCTCAGTGATGAAGATCTGTTCAAATTTTTAGCTGATTTCAAAAGATCATCTTCCTTGCAGAGAAGAATTAAGACTTTACCAGGTACATTATTCATTTTGGATGGAAAGGGATATATGTACTTTTCTCCTCTAAGTTGTTCTGTAAATTCCAACCTCAAATTATTATTACTTGGGTTTTAAGTCTGTAGTATGTGCTATTGTGGAACTTCCTGAGTTCCTACTGTCCACCTAAGCACAGGTGGTTTTTAATTTTTTTTCTGTATGATTTAGTATGAAGATTTATATTTAGCTTGATATTCTAAAATAATTTGCTTTCCTTCCTAATTTACAGTATATCTACTGGATGTCTTTTCTTATTTCTCAAACTGTTTCAAGGCAGTGCTTTAAAGCAAATTTCTAAGATCCTTGCTATTGCCCTGCAATGTTTTTGGGTGGGTCATATTTTACAGAGAGAGATTAAAATGTGTGCATGTTTCATCTCATTTGGGTCAGTGTTATTTAACAAAGTAGAGAAGCAAAGATAGTGTTTGGCTACTGTCAATACATGGCCACCTTATGTTTTTCTTTTTACATAAACTGCTGCTCATGCTTTCCTGGGTTGCAGAGGCACATTAAAAAATATTAAGTGAGTACAAAGCTGTTTTGCCTTTTTAGCTGATTGCCAGAAATGACGACTCTGATTTCCCCAGACTGTTTTCACTTATCACAACAAAGAATTTAAATTGAAAGTCTAGTTATGCTTGGGTAAATGTTATCAGTATTAACTGTTTGACTGCTCACCACAGCAAGCCTGGCTTTCCTGGTGGGTGATGTCTACTTCGGCAGAAATTAATCAGAGTGGAATCTGAGTGGGGGGAGAGAGAATCATAGAATGGTTGGGGTTGGAACGGGCCTTAAAGATCATCTAGTTTCAGCACCCTGTTATGGGCAGGGACACCTTCTGCTAGACCACGTTGCTCAAAGCCCCATTCAACCTGGCCTTGAACACTTCCAGGAACGGAGCATCCACATCTTCTCTGGGCAGCCTGTTCCAGTGCCCCATCACCCTCGTGGTGAAGAATTTCTTCCTTCTGTCTGATCTAAATCTACCCTCTTTTAGGCCCTGCTAAAAAATCTGTCCCTGTCTTTCTTACAGGCCCCTCTTAAGTACTGAAAGGCCAGAATAAGGTCTCCTCAGAGCCTTCTCTTCTCCAGGCTGAGCAACCCCAATTCTCTCAGCCTGTGTTCATGGGAGATGTGCTCCAGCCCTCTGATCATCTTCCTAGCCCTCCTCTGGACTTGCTTCAGCAGGTCTATGTGATTGTTGTGTTGGGGACCCCGGAGCTGAATGGAATACTCCAGGAGGGGTCTCATCAGAGCAGAGTAAAGGGGCAGAATCATCTTCCTCGACCTGCTGGCCACTCTTTTTTTGATGCAGCCCAGGATACAGATGGCCTTCTTGGCTGCAAGTGCATATTACCAGGTCACGTCCAGTTTTTCATCCACCAGTACCCCCAAGTCCTTCTCCTCAGGGCTTCTCTAAATCCATTCTCTGTCCAGCCTGTATTTGGGCTTGAGATTGCCCCAACTCTTGTGCAGGACCTTGCATTTGGCCTTATTTAAGTTCACAAGATTCACATGGGCCCACCTCTCAAGCCTGTCAAGGTCCCTCTGATGGCATCACTTCCCTCCAATGTGTCAACCATACTACACAGCTTGGTGTCATCAGCAAACCATATTAGGCAGTAGCCCTTTTATCCTTTATTTGTCTACCAAAAAAAATTTATATCATTTTTGTGTGGAATTGCACAGGGTAAACATAAAGAGCTATTTATTTGCTTGACGTATAAAGATGCATATAAGTTAGTTACTGAGTATCTTTCTGCACTTATGCTTTCATTTTCGTGCAGCCTTCAAGCCAAAGATTCTTATTTCTGCACTGTTGCTATGTAACTTCACGTATAGTTTTAATTTTTGTTTTATTATACATTGATTATTTTTTATAGCTTTGCTGAGATTCTGTGATTTTTTGAAGGAACACTTAAACTGGAGATTTCTGCAGCTCCGGAAAGCCTTGGTTATTGCTTGACACCAGAATTACTACCAGTGAAGCCGTTTCCAGAAAACCGTAATCGTCCTCACAAAGAGATTTTGGAATTCCCAATTAGAGAAGTGTATGTTCCTCATACCATTTATAGGTAAGAAATAACATATTTTTTAAATTCTTAAGATAATTTTTTTTTCAGAAATAGAAGCAAAACCTTTTTTTTTTTTTTAATGCTAAAGACTATGCATTAGACTGATGATTTAGTCTTGCTACTCATTACAAGATAAAACACGTGCAGGACGTTCTATAATGTATTTACTAATCTAATTATGTTGCCATTTGAAAATCTTTCTAAAATGTCAAAATAAAATCCCGAGTAGCTCTCACTGGCTTTTCACATACATATATATCTCTTCCCTGTTCTGTTGTTTTTCTCCCAGTAGTTCTTATTATCATCTTTTAACTGTTTTGGTAAATGTTTGTGCTGGGTGGTTTCTACTGTTGAGTCATCTGAGCATCTGGGGAAGTAATGTGTGGCTCTGTGTACTTTTTTACCATGAACAAGGACTCTCATCTCTGTCATTTATTTTCTTAAATCTGGCCTGTTCTGGTTGTTTGAAGGAGATGAGAGTGTTCAGTAGCACTCAACTGAGCAATTCCTGTAATTTCTTAGTGGTCTGGCACATCTGAGTCTCCAAGAAGTAGTGACTGTAAAAAGAGTGTGCTTCAACATGTTTGTGCAGCACAGTAGTGCCAGTGGGCAGTGACATTGGTAATAGCTAGCTAACAATAATTCAAAATGGGTGTGCCATAGTACTATAGATACAGAAATACTAGCTTTCCCATGACAATTGAGCTAGTGAAGGCATGGAAGTAGAACGCTTCTTACAACAATAGTTGATGCTATTCTAAGGGACTTTCCTGATCCCCAAAACAGAAGCTAGGTACTCAGTTGCTTTAGTAGCAAAAGTGTGACTATCAGTAAGGAATCACAAAATGAAGAAGCTGAACAAAGGGATGTAAAGCTTATTCACTTCTTGCAGCAGAGCTTAGCAAAGAGCCAGCTCTCCCACCCACCCACCTGACGCCACCCAGGAGGGGAGAAGGGAAGGGCGAGACTTGTGGTTCAGCACAACTGCAAGGCTGCAGACTAATTTATCCTGGCAAGATGCTCCACACCTTCAAGGGAAACTGAAGATCCAGTGGGGCTGTGGGTCACACATGGGTTTGGGTCTCAGCTCTTAAGGAAAGCATAAAAAGGAAGTGGCATCTTATCTTACAATAACAATTTGCAGTGTGGTGTCAGGTGGGAAATACGCCAATTTGGACAGAGACTCATTAGAAGTTTTGGAGCAGTTATTCCTGGGCTGTGCCATGAATTTGTCGTATTCAAACTCCTGAGGGCAGTTTCTTTGTGCTCTTGGCACAGTGCAGTTTGTTATGGTACTTGTATCAAAGATAGAAGATAATATTTTCCTATTTTTTTCCCCTCTAGTTTTTAGGGGGTTTATGCAGACATTTCTATAGGGGGAGTAGCTTTTATACAATTGAAAGTGTAAATGAACTTGAGTAGTGATGCCTTTTTTTTTTTTTTTAATTAAAAAGAAAAGAAGAATCAAGACAGAATTTTAACTTTCCTGTTAATTGTCTGGCCCCAATAAAGAGTATCATGTGTCAACTTCAGTTTGCAGCCTGGTAGTGTCTAAAGGTCTAGTTTTGAAAATGAAAAGCAACAGCTGTGTTCCCAACCTAGAAGTGGAGTTGAGTCTGTACAGAGTATTTTCTCTTCAGTTCTCACCAAGATAAAATTCTGCAGCCAGACATCATGAATATCAAAGCCACAATGCTGAAAATTAATTTGCACATCTCCTGAAGCAAGTTTGGGTGTCTCCACATGATCCTATAGTTGATAGGGTGTCTGCATTGAATTACATACTCCCACATTAGAAGAAATGCTTGCTATAGCTCTATAGTTACGCTCTTTGTGCAAGAGTTCACACCCAGCATGTTTAATCTCGGGAATCTGTTTTGATTTTCACCTAAAATAAAAGTGGTGACAAAGCAAAGTAGGATCTGTCCAGCATAACTTGTAATAATTAAGAGAATATCAATAAAGAAAATTCACCTTCATTCGTCTTTACCTTAATTATTTATGCAAACCTTTATTTTCTTTTACCAGTGCTATGGATTTAGATATTAAAAGAATGAAAAATTGATAAAACAATTACCTGTTTTCTGTTAATGCTACCATGAATGTAGGAGATGTTTACATACAGAAATGTACTTGTGAATAACAAATTAATGAAAACTTTTAAAAATACAAGCTGGTAAGCTCTTACTGGCATAATATTACCTCTACAAATGTGCAGACAAATATTGATGAAACATCTAGCTTCAGTTTTTCTCCTGCATGTTTAAAAGAAGTGCAAGGATTCTGTTTACGTGGTGATTTTGGTTTGGTTGGGATTTTTTGTTAGTCTTGTTTTGTTGTTTGTGTTTTGTTTTGGTTTTTTTTCCAATGTAAGATATTTCAGGGAAAAAAAGTATTCTTTTTAAAAAAAATAATAGCTTCTTCTTTTGTGATAGGAGAAGCACAGTCTTCTATTACAGTCTTTGAACTTAGTTCTTGCTAGTTTTCTTACTGGTATAATGTCATTATTTTAAATGATGCTATTTCTGATTTATGCCAGAGATATCAGCCAACCCACTTGCTTTGTGCACTGTGAAACTGAGCACTTCTTTTTGTTGTGTACCTACATTTATTTTAAAAAGCAGTTCCCTTAAGATGTCAAAACATTCAAAGATTTATTTCTTCAATACCCTTCTATTCTTAATAGGAAAAATCATATAATTTAAAGTTTGTTTATAATTTTATTTTCTCATGAAATATAAATTAAAATGATGCTGCTTATGCCACTGTGAAATGTTGGTGTTGAGGGGGAGGGATTTGTTCCATCACTTCAGCAGTAAATCAGCTTAACGAGGCGCAAGGAGTCCTGTCTTTGATGGGGGAAATACCTAAGGCTTGGGGGATTTTTGGAGGGGGTGGCAGGAAAACCCTTTATTTTGCTGTTTTGTTTCATTTCATTGCAAACCATTTGGCACTGTGCTCAGACTCGCTGTAGTCTGCAGTGTGAGCTGGAGGCGTGCTGCTTTGGTGGCAATCATTCCACCCCATCCTTGGTTAGTATTGACCAAGGAAGGGCTATTGGTGTACAATGGTCTGTTATTCCCATTACTGCCAACAGAGCATTACCTGCTCCTTTCTATCTCTCTTCCGTGGGGTCTGGAGGGAGCACGGTAGCCCCATGCGTCTTCTATGGGGCCATTGCTCTAGTTTTGTGCTAGTTGGGGGTGCTAGCACTTCAAATTTCTTTTTCAGATTAAATAAATTGGAGATCACTATTGCAGTGTTGTGCACAGGTGAAGGAAACAGCTTAAGACAGCTACTACAGTTTCAGACAGCAGTAAGAGTTTTCATGGAAAGTTTTCTTTGCTTCTTACTCAGATAAAAAATGACTTTGTCAAATACTGCATAACAGAGCAGAAAGGATGAAAACAAAGGCTTCACAAACAGGATTCTGGGAGTGCATACCCCTCTCCCATAGACAGCCTGTTTGTCACAGAGCTTTCAGATAACGTATCACACCTAACTCCCCATAACAAACTTTATTGATTATGTAATACAGGCAGAGAGGAAAACATGCCACCATGGCATGGTGATCTCTGTGTAGTCACTGAGTAGAGACTGAATGAAATATGGATTTGTCTAAACTTCCAGATGAAAGCAAAGCCTTTAAAGATATGTGTTCCTTTAAAAAAGGTGGCTTAATTAGAGGCCTTTTCTTGGTTCTTCAAAATATTTTGGTTAATTGTAATTTGATTCGTGAGTTAAGTTAGATTAGTGAAAACTCTGTTTTCAGCAGACTTTAAAGCAACTGTAATTCAAAATGCTACAGCATTTTAAAAAAATCTTGAAAATTTGGTGTCTTGAATAGCTGCTAGCTCTCTTTATGAAAAACACTAGTATGATACTTGCTTTCACATTCTGCTGAGCGCTTTTGTACTATTTAAAATCTATCATATACTGATAAATATTGTAGTTTGCCTTCCAAGAAAATCTGGTGTATTTTTGATGCCATTGTTCTTCAGCTTCAGTGTTAGTTTGTTCTTCAGTCTACTACTGTGTGGAAATGAAAGAACACTAAAATAAAATTTTGTTAAGGAAAGCTTTTGAAACAACAGAAAGCAAATGCAAATCATTTATGTATACCAAGTAAGCTAGTGATCTTTTATTTCACAAGAAGCTAAATTGAGTGTTCCAAAGACCTATAGAAATTAACAATCAGATTTAACATGTAGATAATCTCAGTTCAAGCAGCTTCCTAAAGTATAAGGAACGTGGGACGTTCTTAAATCCAATTCCAGTTCTGCCACTGACTTTCTGCAAAGCTGTAGCTTATTGATTGTATCTCATGTTCTCCAACTGCACATTCACATCCACAGCAAGATACCATGCAGGAATATTAGAAAATTTAGACTAATATTTATACACTATGCTTAGCCAATGCTGGGTATTTTTTGTGGTTCAGTTCCCCAGACTTGAGGCCATTTTTTAATCTTCTTTTTCCCTGTCTTGTAAAGGGTATCCCTATTGCTTCTGCTCCAGGGTGTAGACATAAAAGCACTTCATTATCTAGCACAATAGCTTCCCAGAAAAACTGGACTGTTCATTAATCATTATCATTAACAATCAGTGCAATGCTGAATGCTCACCTTCCTCTCCAGAAAGAAGCTATAAATGAAAACACAAAAGACATTAGTAGTGTGAAGGGCACACCTTTCCAAATGGTTTTGAATGAAAGCATCTTCTTCACTCCTCTGGTTTTGCTGCAGCTCCACCTCAGCTTATGCCTTGGTCTTACATTAATATCTTAAGAAAAATGAAGCTACTCTGATCACTGACACTGCCCCTTGTTAGGCAGCAGGATTCTTTTCTAAAGAGCTCCCAACCAGGACTTTTGGAATCAAAACATTAGTTTCCAAGCTTGCAGATCTTTTTGCTAACCTCAGGACACTGTTCTTTCTCCTTCAAACCATTTGTCCTCTTTTCACTGGAACGAAAATGCTCCGATTACTTCCCTTTTGGTAAAACATGTGATTTCTTTAGGTGTGACCTGCAGGGCGCTTAGAGAGGGAGGACTTCTGTTTTCTAAATGGATTTTTTTTTCCTCTTGCTTGATAAATAGTTACTTTGAGGTGTACAGTTGGAGAAGAGGCATCACTCTAGAACAGTGGAGTTTGTCAGTATAGCTTCCACCCTCCCAGGTCAGGATGGTCAACTGTGTAAATGCATCAATGAGACAGTTAAATCCAAGTTCCACCTGTTGCCTTCCAGCTGCATAGGTCTTGCATGCTGCTGAATTCTGTGTCATTCACTAAGGATTTAAGCATTTTCAACTGAAATTTTTGAAGTGCATAGTGTCCATCGCAACAAGAATATGTTGGTAAATAGGAAAAGTAGCCTCACATTATCTAACACATGAAACTTCATGTTAGCAGTATCTTGGAAGATACTGTGTGCTATTGTAATTACTAACACTCCTTCACTGTGTCATTAATTAAATATATCAGGAAAAAAATTACCTCACTGCAATTCTCAGCAGTATCACCGTATTTCAAATAGGTTCACTATTATGGGTAAAAATCTAATATGTCATAAATTTCATTCTTTGATTATTGGGGTTCAATGAGAATTTGGGGATAAAGCGTTACTTCTGTTTACACAGCTGGAGGAATCACAGGTCCTGGGATGGTGAACGGGTGTATAAAATACAGCTCTATGGTATAGTTACTATCTTCCTTTTTCAGCTTTTCATACTTCATTCAGGCCACTGGGCAATGCCTTATGTCTGAGCTACCATCTTGTTATTATGGTGTGTTAATGTTGCAATAGTTGATACCTGGTGGATATCTACTCATTTTATCCACTTGAATAACACTGCCACTCAGGATTTAATAATCCTGGAATGAGCAGGGGAAGTGAGGGTATTATCAATGGAACAGTGGGTTTAGTTTGGTAGAGGACTGCAATGCATTGAGAACAGAGACATCAGAAGGTGGTATAATCCCTTTCATTTTCATATTTGAAAAGTTTTAAACCATTTTCAGAGTAACTTCTGAAAAAAAAATGTGATGTGAAGTAAGAAATTGTAAGTCAAAAGTTCCTTATATTTGCACACCAGAAAATCAGTATGATAGGTAAGAAATTAGTTTATTGGTTATTTTTGTGATTCACAAAATCTCAGTTATTTTCCTTTGGTCTTGGTTTTCAAACACATCATGCCATTGATTACTTGTTTGCAATATTTGACATTTGAAGTAATGGTAGGTCAGTTTGATGATATATAATGAATAACTATGAGTCCTAGAGAGAAAGCTAGTAAAATTCTAGTCTGAGTTGACTCCAAGCTCTACATTACATTTAAATTTAGAAATATCATTTTTCTTGTCATAATTTCGTGATTTGAATATGCAGAAATCTGATGTTTTCAGTCAACATTCCACTCTTTTCCTCTGGAAACGTTGTTGTTGTTGTTGTTGACTAAATCTTTAATAGCAAATGTTTTAAGGTTTTCACATCAATGCTAATGCATAGAATAATGTGACAATCACTCTCAGCCTAAATTTAAGGAGAATCTGACCACTGACTCTGTAGATTATTCCTAATTTTAGCAACACAAGAAAAGTCATTCAAACTATTATCCAAATTATCCATACTGAGATATAGAATATATAGCACATATACATCCCCTTGAACATGACATGTCGAAGTTCTGTCATTGTGCCATTTGTTCTAGTCAGTGGCTGACTAGAACAGGTTTCCATCTTTGGAAAAGTCTTTGTGATTTGCATTGTAGTTTTCAACCATTTTTTCTGAAGATTCCCTGCCAACCTCAACAAAAGTGTAGAGGTAATCAACAAAGATTGAAAATTATAACTAATGGGTGGGTCAGTCTTTGTTTCCGGTACCGTAAGTATTAAATGGCAATGTTAACCCATCATCACTGTTCATGTATACAACATTTATGGTTTGTATTAGTAGTGACTGTTTGCAGATGTATTGGCATTTACTGTATATGGTGTTCGTGCTGTAGTCATCAATGAACATGCTTAATACTCATTAGAATTTGAGATGCAATTGCTGACACCTCACACATTTAGTAATTTAACAAGAAGAATTATTTTATTATGTCTCATGTATGCACAACCAATAATTACAAATGGGAGTATTCAATGCGAAAGGTCACAGACTTAAAGCTCTGCATAGATTTTATTTTGGCAGAAATAGGTCTGAATTGCTTTGGCCATGGCAAGTGGTCAAATCACCACTACCAAGTCCCATGAAGCTGTAGGAAAGTCAGCAGATTTGAATGAGAATTGCTGCATGGTGTCCTGTGTCAGGCTAGGTGGACCCTTAGCTTTCCCAGCAAGTAATTCAAATAGCCTCTTATCTTACTGCCCCTCTGCTGTGTCAGTCTCTGGATCCACGCCTTGCCCAGGACCCTGCTGTCCCGTGGCACTCATGTCTCAGTGAAGCTGAGTGCTCTGCCATGGCTTTTGTAGACCCATACTGACTCCTGAATAGCTCTTTTGCTTTTTATAAGTACTTCTGACTCTACCTGGAGGTAGATCCCTGCACTTTCTGTAGGGGGAGTGAGAGGAGAAACTTGGTTGCACTGACAGAAAGTAATTTCTGTGGAATGTTGTTTGAATATTTCTGCTCGGTGGAGCCTCCTGGAGCTCACCATGTCCTTTTTGGCATGCCAGCTGTCTTATTATTTAAAAGAAGACAGGGTGTCCTGCCCTGATACCTCTGCTGACTGCCATGTGTAAAAGCTCATTGTCATTCCGTCCTCTCAGGCTTTTGAAAGGTGCAGATGCTAGCAGACAGTAGCACTTCCACAGTGGTCAGCAATGGGTCTACAATGCATGGCTGTGTGAAGGAACCCCGTTTGACCATTCCTCCACCTTCCTGCTTTAAAAAATCAGTCATCACTTCTGTCTCTGCAGGATATCCAGAATCAGTATTTGCCTCTGTTCTTCCTCGGTGCTGATGGGTTTAATACACACGTAAGCAAGATCCCCAAAACTGCTTGAGCATAAATGGCACAAGCCTTAGCTCTTCAGTACTGCACTTGGTAGAATAATGCTTCCTTTGGTTGTGCAGTCAGCAGAGAGCTTTCTGTTTGTGATTTTACATATCTTTCATCTCAAGTCACATGTAAATGTAAAATCCAGTGCTCAGGGACATTATATGGATTTGTGACATCTTCTGCTGGGCTGCAGATTAATGAAGCAATGACTGGATTATGCAGCCTCCCCTACGTGTATTTCTTCACCTCTGGCAGATGTAATATTGATAATATCCTTCATTTAATATGTCAGTCCCCCGAGCATAATTCAGTGGAGGTTACCAATATATTTCTCTCTTTCACTTAGCTTTTCCTAATATCATCTTGGAGAGAATTTGGCAGAGCAGAAATTGCATTTCAGGCAAGGAAGAAAGTGCATTAGTGTGGTAGGCAAGAGTACAACTCTGAACAAAGAGAAAGACAAGTTACAAGCTAGTTTCCTCGCTAGGGCATGCCATGTCCCAGGTAGTGTGTGTTGGTTAGCAAAGTAGCTTGGACTGTGTAATTGAAGAGTATTGTCATGTTGTGACACATGGCAACGAGGAGAATCAGCCACAGTTTTCCAGGCCTTGGGATGCAACAAATGGAAGATTTAATGACTTAATGGCAACATGCTCCAAAGCTGCCCTACATTTTCAGCTGACAATGGTACTAAGGAGTTATATGTGGTAAGAACAGGCTGGTTTTTTGTGTACCTTCTGACAAAAAGAGAGAATGAAAGCCCATTAGTAGTTTTCATTGTTTCTCATTGGAAGACAGCATACTTCCACCAACATCAGTCTTATTCCTTACACTCGCAAAAGAGTGAGAATCCTATACCAGACTGGGAAATGAAATATTAAGTAGACAATCATTATGCATATAATCCAGGTCTAGCTGAAATCTCAGACTTGCCATAGACTCTGCTGGAGAAAAAGCTTTCTATTAGCGTCTTGACTCTTCTACCAGAATTGTTAGGTTTTGAACTTGGAAGACCATCTATGCTGCCAAATTCACCAGAGAAATTAAAAGTGCATTTTAGGTTTAGTGATCTGTCCGTGTACAGAAGCTAGTAAACAGCAAAGTATGATATATTAATTATAAAAATATCAGTTTCTAGAATTAAAGTTCAAAATTTCTTGTTTTTATTTGCTCAGTTTCATTGATACCGCTTTTTGATGTGCATTATCTAGAAATATATGTAATTTTGTTGCTATAATCTAAGAATGTATGAACTTCAGCTGCTGGTTTTATTTGCTGGTTTACTTTTTTATCACCTACATATGATTCCTTACTTCTTCCAAAATCTGATTCTTCACAGCTGAGAAGGGAGTTGCTTTCTTGAGAGATTGTTGCTTTTCATTACATCAAGCAAAGATACTCATTAATTTGTGACTGGGAATTACATATTAAAAAAAAATAATATCGCCTTTTCAAAGACATAGCCTACTGTATGAGAAGCCTTAAACACAGGATCCATGTGTCACAGCAAGAACTTACCTTTTCCTTGTGAATTTTTCAAATGGAGTTCTGGCCAAACTTTGATTATCTAGGTGGAATTGAAGGACAGGGAGAGGAGTCAGCAAAATGCTGGTTTGTGTACTTGATTTTGAAATTAAAATCCTTGCCATTTACCCATTTTATTCTTCCTTTTCTCTCTTCCAGAAATCTCCTCTATGTTTACCCTCAGAGGCTGAATTTTGCTAACCGACCAGGTTCTGCAAGAAACATTACCATCAAGATCCAGTTTATGTGTGGCGAAGACCCATCCTGTGCAATGCCGGTAATAAGTGCTGAGGTTTCTTAGGAGGCTTTTGCTTATATGTATTTCTACACAACCTCTGAAGAAATAACTCATGGTTTACTTCCCATCACCACAGTTTCTGGTGAGGCCTTTGGAAGTCTGACTTCAGAGAGCTTGTGAAGCTTGTCGTTCTCATCAGAAAGCAGGGCTCTAGTCCTTACCCGCAGCAGGGAAGACTTGTCACTCAAGTGGAACAGAGGCGTATTACTCCCTCTTATCTAAGTCTTCCTACCTTATTTTCAGAAGAGGAACATTGCATTAAATCAATGCTGCGTTGGAAACTAATGATAATATTCACAGACCTTCAGAGGCCTTTTAAGAATGATGTAGTTTATCTTCCAGTGTAACTCCTCCACATTCACTGTGTGAACACAAATACTCAGGTATTTACTCAGGTAACACTGGAAGTTAGAAGTTGGGGTCTTCATTGGCTGAATCTGAACGTGGTGCATCATTATCCAATGTGGGTAGAGTTTCCCATGTTTGAAAATCACGGTGTATTAGGCATGTGTGTGCACTACTAGCAGAGCAGGCATCACAGAAGGTTGTTAAACTTTCTTCATTGCAAGATCCTGTCTCCAGTTTTACCAGGCTTCAGATGTTTAGTTTTAAATGTTCTTACCCAGACACCTGCTTCAGCCTGATTTTTTGGCAAGTTTTAAGACAGTGTTAATTTGCTATCTTAGAATTATATTGCAATAATGTTGGTTTTTTTTGTAATTTTGTGTGCTAGAGGGGCAAAAAAAGAGTAGAAATATTAATTTGAGGAACTTTAATCCGACAAAATGTTGGAGCAAGGACTGACACCCGACCAGCCTTCATCAGTATGCTGACACTGCACAGTGCACACTTTGTGGCCATATTCCACATGAGCTTTGAAATTGAAATCAGAGTATCAGCACAGTGTTTTCCCAGGCCACGTTTTTTCCAGAGCTGGAGCTGTACCATGCACATGCAACACTGTCTTTTACACAATATTGCGTTGTTGGTTTCCTTAAACTCTGCCCATATTACAGTTAGGTTTTGACAAATGCTTAGGACAGAAACAGTTCATCTGGCATCCCTCTCCACTGTGAGAGAGCTTCGTCTCAAAGCATATGGACTTGTGCTGTGCAGATATCCTTGTCTAAGCTCATCTCCCAGGGCTCTCTTTAAAGTTACTGGATGTCGGGACCTAATGAAGCTGTCTGAAATGAGGGAAGCAAATCAAGCACCAGAAATGCCTATTTCTCTCTATTGATCGTAAAGGAAGTTTGGACCTCTAACATAAAAATGAGATGGATCTCACCCTAAATGTGCAAGCTACAACTGAAAAAACAAGCTTCTAAAAAGATATTAACATTTTTGCATTTAATTAAAGGCAACATGACAATGTGTAAGAGGCTTACCATAACTTTATTCCTGCAATTCCTAACTTTTTAGTACATGACTGGAGAATGTGATGTGAGGTAGTCAGTGGTTCTGGAAATGACCTCTGCTCCTTTTTCCTGGTGATTTTCCCTGAATGATGTGTGGGGAATATGCCTGGTAATAAGTCACTTGTGTCAACATGCTCAAATAAAATTGAAGAGCCATTTTTAGCCTTTCAGATACTGTCTTAGAATTTATACAAGATTATGACAATTAAGTGCTTTAGACCTGACTGCTGTTACTTTCTTTTCCTCTTAATATAGGTAATTTTTGGGAAATCTTCAGGTCCAGAATTTGTGCAAGAAATATACACAGCTATCACATATCATAATAAGTGAGTATTGTTACTATCTGTATGATTTAAGAAGTATTAATCATGACCTCTTTACATAGTTCTTAGGCTGCATCGTTCTTCAAGGAATGCTGGTAATAATCCATTTTAGACATTTACATTTTATGTGGTTTTATCATATCTAATCTGCATTGCTACCTGCATTTGCATAAGTGACCATTGTAAGTGTTTTTCTAGTTTGGAGCTTTGCAGAGGTTAGTTGAGAATATTCCTAATCTGAAGATTAAGTAGCAGGAACAGGAAGCAGCAGCACAGTTTTGTAACATCACTTGCTTCTGTGAATTAACAGATCCAAAAGAGCTGAAGAGATATTCTCATTCTCATGAATGTGAACTTGGAATTTAGGATTTCCACAATAAATATGCTGAAACATGAAATTAATATTGAACAGTTTTGAAAGTATAGAGATGGGCGAAAGCTGAAAGATTCCAGCTGATACCATTGATGCCTTTTCTGATTCAAAGCTGTAGATAGTTTAAATATATATAAATAAATATAAATAAAAATTTAAAATAAAATAAATAAATAAATGGAATAAATACAGCTGTATATCTATTTATTTCATTTAACTTGGTTCTGAGGATTTATACAGTTCTTATAACCATAGCATCTAAGAGCCCACCAACAAATTTGCTTTCTACTCAGTCTCATACTTACACTGGAAATGTGCTTGGCATTTTTTTATAACAGGTCCCCTGACTTTTATGAAGAAGTGAAAATCAAGCTGCCAGCAAAACTCACAGAGAAACACCATCTGTTGTTCACATTCTATCACATCAGCTGCCAGCCAAAGCAAGGAGCATCTGTGGAAACCCTCCTTGGGTATACAGTAAGTTCCATGTGATATATGAGTGTGTCTATGTGTATATATGTGCATCTACATCCCATGCAAGTAGACTCTTGTCAAGAATTTTGCCTTATGTTCTCTTTCTGGTTATGCTAATACACCAAAAACAGTAGAAGGTCTTAATGCACAGAAACCAGATGCAACTTGTGCTATGTTACATCCTTGTCCTATAATTTTACATTGTTAAGTGTCTTTGAAGTTAATTAATTCACCTGAAGCAACTGACATTAAGTGTGAACCTAAATATTTGCAAGATCAATGCTTTATAGCATATCACCTAATTCTGTTAGATTATATCTATTGCAAAAATAACCTGAGACACATGCATTACAATTATTTACTGTTATCTAAAATGTTCTTACATGAGGTAACAAGTCATATAATATTTTCAGTTAGGTTCTAAATAGAATATCTTTTATGTTCCCAAGACTTGACATAGATGAGGACTTAATTTTCAGGCTTCTTTTCACCTAAATGCAAAATTATTCTGCCCTGTAATACTCAAATACACAGCCTCTTTCAGATTTCAATAGCAGAAAAAATAAGTGTGTTCCAAATATCAATACAGAGTTATGATGAGTCATTCTGGCCTTAATCTTCATGGTGACCACAACCAAGATGTTCGACTTGTCCTTAGCAAAACTTTAACTCTGTTGATTTGCTTCAAAGCTGAGGATCAGATACGCAAGATACATGCTTTTTTAATCAAAAATATGGACTCGACTAATGCTTCTGGTAGGATTCATAAGAAAACCATATGTCATGCATTGAAAGCTCTGTGTTTGTTTTCTTCAGAAAGGGTGGTTTGTAAAGCAGTCTTGTACATTTTTCTACAGTAGCTATCAGTGAATTTAAAATGCTAAGAAATTACTGTTGAATAGGCTGGAGCAGAGGTGCTTGGCTCAAAATCTCATTTGTTATTTTGTTGGCTGTATGTAACAAATAAGATAAATAGCCCTACTCATATGTAGTCATGAATATTGCTTTTTTTTCTCTTAATTTGTTTCAGTGGCTGCCGATTCTATTAAATGATCGTCTTCAAACTGGACATTATTGCCTTCCCGTTGCATTGGATAAGCTGCCTTTCCACTATTCAATTCACTCTCCTGAGGTAACAAAGAAAATTATGAAAATATAACATGTTCCTAATGTAGCTTGTAGGCAATGCCTCCTTTTTGTACTTTAAAAGGTGAAGGCTCTTATTATTGTCACTGGTGTTATTATTTCATATTGTTATATTGTGTTTTATAAAGTTAGTTATCCAAGCAAATCCTTGTAAATTGTCTAACCAGTGATAACATTTGTTTAAAGAGTATCGAGTCAATAATTTACTTTCTTCCATAGGATGATTTGCTATTTTTTTTGTGGCTGTGTGGGAGGGGGAGGAGAAATCAAGTGCTGCTGCTGGAGCAGAAAACTGTGCCCTCTGGGTAAATATGGCAAGTAGGAAACTGTCCAAAGGGTTAAAACTGCACCACATCACCATGGAGTGCCTTTGGCAGTGCTTTAACTGGGAACTTCTAGCCTTTAAAATGTCCCATCGGAAGATGTGTATTTGCACTGTTTGTGCTAGGCATCTAGATGATGTGCTCCACATCTCCCTGTTCATTGCATCCACTTCTCTGAATCTAGTCTATGAGAACAAGAAGATGCCTGGCTGTAGTCATCTGTATGGCACTGAAATCAGATATCTAAAATGAAGTGAATAGCATGAATACCCTACAGACCTCTGTGTAAACAGACTTTCTGTTTGATCATTAAAAGGAAGATGATGATTCCTATATTTCTTTTTCACCACAGAAAGTTCCATCTCAGACACCACCTGTTAAGTGGGTTGAAGGACACAAGGGTGTTTTTAATGTTGAAGTGCAAGCTGTTTCATCTGTGCACACTCAGGTAATGCATCAGAAGCAAAACACAGCTGTAGTTTCATTTCAAAGAGAATTCAGATGTCCAGTCCAGCTTAGGAG
This sequence comes from Columba livia, assembly GCF_036013475.1. Classification (NCBI taxonomy): domain Eukaryota; kingdom Metazoa; phylum Chordata; class Aves; order Columbiformes; family Columbidae; genus Columba; species Columba livia. The sequence goes on along the minus strand of NC_088642.1, from coordinate 13,320,199 downwards.
GTTTATGAAATGGAGATGCCCAAGCCCACATGGGTTTAGAAGCAAGTAACAGCTATGGAAATAATCTGATAACCTCAGTGAATGAAATCCTTTGGTGAAATGAAATCTGTTGGTACAAGCGAGCAAATGAGCACTCTCAGCAGCAAGTCACATCAAGCAATAGGGAGCTTGGTGTCTTCTCAGCTCAGCAATGGTCTGCTTAGGTTGTGTTTGAGGGACACTGACAGGGTGCAGTGCCAGTTTATGCAGGCTGCATCTACTATTCTACAAGGCTAGTTCAGACAACATGTCCACATCTGAGGAGACATAGCACCTCCTCACCTGCAGGGACAGGTTATATTGCCAAAATGCTTTAGGCAGCTCAGCCATCAGTGTCATGTGTGGGGACACAAACCTAGTGCTGAATGAGACATCTACTATTCTGGTTGTTTAAATGTGTTAGGAAATGGAAGCTTTGCCCATCTTACTGGGAAACTGCTTTGAGGCAAAGCACCTTTATTTTGTTTCTGCTGCTTTACCGTGTCTCATACCTATCATCCCATTCTAGTTAACACTAGTAGCTATGTCCTAACAACTGGAGGCCCTGTGTTTGAACCATGCTTTGCAGCATACTTTTTAAATACAAGTAGGGCATGCTCATAAGTCATAAGTTGTATGTAGATGGAAATTAGGTGTGGGTGTCAGTGGGATTATAGACCTACGATGTGACAGAATTCAAGACAGGTAACAGTGTTTTCATGAAATTAAGCAATCACTTTAGCGAGGTCTTTAGGGATTATAGACATACGATGTGACAGAATTCAAGACAGGTAACAGTGTTTTCATGAAATTAAGCAATCACTTTAGCGAGGTCTTTACCTTTTCTGATTTTAATCTGATCTAACTAGAGTCTGAATTCGAGTCAGATGAAAAGGAGCAAATAAGAGGCTGTGACAGCAGCTTTACAAATCAATCTCTAGGGCTTGCCACCACTGCAAGCCAGAAGGGTGAAAATATTTTCTCTCATCCCAACAAGTGGGACAATCAAGCTTTGCTTAGCTAGCAGCAGCCTGAACTATATCAACTTTGTTAACTGTGAGTGCACTGTATTTGCAGGACAATCACCTAGAGAAGTTTTTCACTCTGTGCCATTGTCTGGAAAGTCAGGTGACATTCCCTATTCGCCTAATGGACCAGAAGATTACAGAAGCTGCACTGGAACATGAATTGAAACTCAGCATTATCTGTTTGAATTCTTCACGCCTTGAACCTCTTGTCTTGTTTTTACATTTGGTACTAGATAAACTTTTCCAGCTGGCTGTACAGCCCATGGTCATAGCTGGCCAGACAGGTATTTACTGGTGCATGTCCTTGGCGGGGCACTGCAAGCGAGCTAAAGATCTGGGGGAAACAATTGCCAAATACCCAGGCTCAGATTTAGTATTTGGGGTAGTCTACTTCAAAAAGAGTTGTACTTCTCAAGACATAGTTTCACTGCACAATTTAATCAGGTTTAACCAAGTTCCTGCCTTCTCTCCTTTTGCCCCTACGTATAAGACTCTCAAACTCCAGTTAGTAAGTACATTAAATTATAGTAGTTTACATACCTGGAAATATAGTTCAGGAAGTAGGCTTTTAACTTTGGAATTCAGTGGTTTTGCCAGGAAAACACCAACAAAATCATTGCTGCCTGCATCAGATCCTCTACCCAAATATCTTTAGACAGAATTGGGTGAGCACAAAACCAGAGAAGGCATAGTAATGCACACGGATTTTCCTGTTACTGAGGCTGCCAGTTGCCCTTCACATATGTTAACTCTGGAGGGAAGGCATACTTGGAGACGGTGTAGTTTATTTCCTATTTCATTTTGGTAATCAGTATTGTCATCCACTATAATATTGATAGAAAAGTCTGCTGGCTTGTATTTGTCTGTCAGCTGGAGAATAATGAGTTTTAGTGTTCTTCAAGTATCTAGTTTATAGGAAATGAAAAAAAGGCTGCTAGAAATGGTAATTAACAGTTATGGTCTGCTTTTATGTAGCACCAAGTGGTGGAGTAGCAGTGACTGGGTTGAGAGTCACTGGGTCTACTGAAGGGTGGTTATTGGCCTATGTAGACCTTGGCCTGTGTAGGTCTGGCCAGGTATAGCAATTGCTGTCTAGAGCTCTGAATTTGTTAAGGAATGAATTAAAGCATGTAGGATTAGTTGTTGTTGGTACAAAGAGTGCCCTCACCTAATTATACTACACCTTTCAGTGCTGAGACTAATTCTTGCCTTTGTTTCACAGCCAACTTCTCACAGTTTGCCTTTGAATCTGTGGTTGCAATAGTGAATAGTCTCCACAACAGCAAAGACCTGAGCAAAGACCTGCATGGGAGGAACTGCCTTCTGGCATCTTATGTCTACTATGTATTTCGTCTGCCAGACCCTCAAAGAGAAGTAGTCAAACCAGGTAAAGTCAGTGTAAGGGTTTCAAAAGGTTGTTGTTGTTGCTGTTGTTTTTTCTGGATACACGTTGTTCAACATGGTGCCTCTAGGAGGAGGACTTAGGGAACAGGCCTGTGAAATTATAAACACAACTTCTCTGTCCATGGGGAAGCTGAAAACTAGGTAGTCATTTAGTGAAATTTCTGCTGGCTGTGCTCCCTCCTTCCTTGCATACTTTGAAAGTGAAGGTAAAGGTTATGTGTTGAAGGCGGTATTATATTTTGTGTTTAGGCCTGTGAATCTTGTCTTAATCTACAGCTAATTAAAAAGAGCTGATGGGAAGAAGAAAGAGCTGTTGTAATAGTGCAGCTGCTCAGGTAGCCCTGTTAATCTTTTGTTACTGCTTGTGCAATCACCTTGTGAGCTGTTGACTTGGAAAACATCTGCGCCTTGTCGTCCAACGCCCATGTAATTTGTTAATGAAGCAGTTGGTGGTGAGATTTTCAAGAGCTTTATGCTATTCAAAATGCTGATGCTATAACAGCACTGAGCAAAGCTGGCTTGACTCTCATGTTTGTCTAATATATATATATATCCGTTAGTCTTCATTCAAACATCTCCCTATGGGCAGGTGCAGCCAGCAGTGCCATTTCGACAGAGTCTCGTTATTACACATTTGGACGCACTTCTGCAGTGTCTGTTGGGAGTAAACTCCTGCAGAGCCGAGTGATAAGCTGCAGCAATCCTGACATCACTGTTACACAAACTGCTACTGATGAGGAGGTCAAAAACATCATGTCATCCAAGGTAAGAGAACAGAGTCAAATATCTGGAGAATTGTATAGCTCAAGACCTAATAATACAGATTTATTCTTTGAGGGTTGGATTTGCTTCTTGTAAATGCACTTTGCTTCTTGTGAAGTGCCACCAGAAGCATTTGCTGCTTATCTGGTTTTGCAGAGGTACATTAAATCCCATTGCTTAATTCTGATGTCTCTTGTCAGTGAAGAGAGCAAGAAGTAAGAACTTTGTCTCTTGTTTGAGACTTAGACATTCCACAGGGGGATTCGCTTTTCTGATGTGCCTCACTCTCCTCTTCTTCTTGATGTTTACGTTCTATTCACATGTGGTGACATGGGCTGGTCCAAGTTGCACAGAGTCACTGTGAGAAAAGACTGCTATTGATTACACTAGGAAAAGATTCACTTTTTGAAAAGGGTGAGAAAGTCCTGACAGTAGCCCCCTGATTTTATACAAGCTACAGTACAGATGCCATTGCATATTTTGGAACTGGGTCTTTCCAAATAGTTAATTCAACCACAGAGTAAAACACTAAACTTCCTCTGTCTTTCTCATCCACAACTACATATGCCACCAACTTGCAGGGTAGAGAGGATGATGAGCTTTATAAGGATGCTTGTGCTTAGCTAACTGGGGAACCCAAAATCTAGAGTTCTCCATCCAGCAGGAAGCTGGGCCTCTGACAAAAGTAGGATTTTTCCCCTGTGCAAGGAGCCTGCTCCCAGCTGCAGCCCTGCCCAAGCCCCGCAGCAGCATCTCTGCTGAGCTCTGAACCATACCCTGCCTCCCTTTTCTTTGAGAGTTGTGTATGTAAAATACTGATTCTCAAGCAGGTGATTTTCAGAAACATTTTTAAGCCTTTTCTGCATTGGATAACCGTGTACCTCTCCAGTTAAAGTGTGCTTATTTTCAGCCTAGGATCTAGTAAAATGGACTGGCTTTGCCAGTCTGTTTGATTTGTTTATATAGGCATATGTGTTCATCCATACCGGTTTTTAATAATGCAGATTTGAACTTAATAGCTTTATTAATTTTACTCTAACGTACTGTGTCCTTAAAAAACAGAGCTCAAGGCTTTTTTTTTCCCAAATTATTACAAAATTAAAATATTTTATATTACAACTTCATTACATTGATAAAGGTATCAGTTTACAATTGGCTACTGCAATTTCCCTGCCCTTTGAATTGTCATTACTTTTAATGGAAGTCGGACTCCCAGATGCCAGTTAATTTCAGATGTAGGGCCGGCAGATAAACTTAAAAGGACGGTTACCCTTGGAACGGTGAAATGTAGCGCTTCCGAAATATAGCTGCAGTGCTGAAATTTGGCGTATGATGGCAGTGTTGTCATTTGCGCGCTGGTGCAGCTGCTCTACCTGACTTTGTTCAGGTGGTCATTGACCCCCGTTGGGAAGGGGGATGCGGAGAAGGAAAGAGAACAGCTGTTCAGATGAACATCTGTGAATACCTTCCAAAAAAAAAAAAATAAACCACACCACTGCTGATTTCTACTTTGTTAATCATCTCTAGTTATGTATTAACCTACTTTCATTTCATTCTTCTGTCTACACCCTCCAGCCTATGGATCACAGCTCCAGTCGGATGTCTTTCTATGTTGAAGGAACAAATGACGTGCCAAGCGTTTGTGCAAACTCGAGACCTTCTAATAAAAAGGTAGCCTACCGATAAAGCCTGAGGGCACATGTTAACAGAGCCCGGAGCCTCCTGAGGCAGTGCTGTTAATTAACACTTCTAAATGAGGAGAGAGGAGAGGGAGAGGTAGGGAGAGGGGAGGAGAGGGAGAGGAGAAGGCAAGTTTTATTGAATGACCAGTTTGTGATGGAATTTTGAATGAGTGGGTAAATATTACCCAAACTTTTCTGCTTTTTCTACAGAGTCCTCAGATTCTTTTTCCAGGACATATTTAGACAAGTAACAGCCTGCCTGGATCCTCCCTTTGCTCTGTTTTTCAAGGTGTTAAGGCTTCTCTCTTTTTCCACTACTGTCTGCTCTTGAATACCTGCCTTTACATGTTACAGTAAATGGCATTCAGAAATGTTTGCTATCTCATTCTTCTGTAAAGAATATTTTTCTTCTCCCAGTTTGAAAGCTTTTAGAACCAAGGAATTTCTTCCTATATTGAGTATGTATTCCCAAATAGCTTTTTAACAAGACAGAAGATACATCACATAAATACTTCTTCCAGAGCTGTATCTTCTGTTTGGCATTGATCTTCAGCAGTGGTTTTGGATAAAAAAGCTGGGGAAAAACTCTGCAATGACCAGTTCAGAGTCCGAGTTACAGTCAAGAAACTCTCCTTTGTTACTCCTGTCTATAGGTTTGATTTCTGCCAGAAAGCGTAGAGTTTTATACCCGGTCTAAATATTGGATGGATTAATGTGTCCTATTCAATGTAAATATGTGTAGGAATCTCATTAGCTTTATTGTTTGTATCAGGAATAGAAAATAGATATTGCAATAAATTTTTAGTCCAGATTTGAGGTTCCTAAAAGTTTAGATCATTGGGCTTGGGTGTCTTATGGTCAGATCTTACTGCAAAGAGTATTGTCTCAAATTACAAACCTCTGTACAAACTTCTATGGCTATTACTGTCCTGCTCCCCCACCACAGAGACACTCTTCTACCTTCTCTGAAAAAACATGGATGTGCTAAATGGAAATGCATAAGGGGGAGTAGGGAATGTGACTGCTCCCTATCATGCATATGGCCAGTGGCCTGGGGATGGAACAAACACATTTCCCAATTTAGTTATCCCAGGTTCTGGATCCACAGAAAAATGGGTCCCAATGTCTGTTTCCCACCAACATTCTTTGTATGTCTTTTTTGGTCAAATCTGCCTTTTCAGCCTGCAGGGATGTCCATACATCCCCACCCAGCTGCTGATTCTCCATTACGGGAGAGTTTCCCACATGGAAGAAGGGGGATGTTGAAAATGGAAGATGAGTTTATTGAAAAGCCATTTCCCAACACTCTCTGTTTATTATCTAGCATTTCCATGAGGAGCTGGCACTGCAGATGGTGGTCAGCACGGGTATGGTGAGAGAAACTGTCTTCAAGTATGCCTGGTTCTTCTTTGAGCTCCTGGTAAGATTTGACAGTGGAGTTTTATAAGAAGTTAATGGTGAAATGTAGCAGGTACTCCAGACACAGATTTAGCTAGGTGACGATTTCTTCAGTTATTTCAGTGAGAAAAGGAGAGGTCCAAAATAGTGGAAGTACAACTAAAGAATTCTCCATTTCAACCCCATTCCCCACTGACAGCCTGTGATGGCAAAGTCCTGCATGAATTACATTGCACAGTGGTCCACAGCTCGCAGAAGGCTGAAATACACACTGAGTCCTTTCCTTTTCTGTGAATACCTGTTACTCTCTTTTCCACTTTGTTAACAGCATGGGATCACTGACAAGACTACCCAGCCTCACAGTTTCACAGAGCCTTGCAGTGATGGATGTTGGTGGAAAAAAATGTACTGATTTCCACTGGCAGCATATAGGCAACCCAACAGCAGGTCAAGAAATAAGAATTAATTCCAGAAGTGTCGCTCCCTGTCTGTCGTCATGAAGGGCAAAAGTTGCAAACAGCAGCATTTCAGAGCTGCAGATTCAAGGGACTGGGGAGGCTGATTCTGATTTCAGGTGCTGAGAGTAGCCAACTGTGTGAACATGAGTAGGAATCAGTGTCTGCCTGTGTTTGAGTCTTTGGCTCTCTGTTGTCGTTGCCGGTACATTTAGGATTTATTACAGACAGCAACTCTGAAAAGATAAGAGTGATTACATTCCAGGAAAAAACTGTAGGGAATCTTACTCACATGCACTAACTTAAAGCAGTAGTTTTGCCTCCAGTTTGAACATAATTTTAATATTTTTTTTATGCTTTGCAGATAAAGAGTATGGCTCAGTATGTTCACAATATAGAGAAGCAAGACAACCCGCGAAGAAGTCGGTTCTCTGATCGTTTCAAAGATGATATTACCACTATAGTTAGTGTGGTTACTTCAGAGATTGCTGCACTTTTAGTCAAACAGAAGGTAAATGCATTAAATAATCAGTGTGGATCCTTGCTATTCACCCTGTGTTACACTCAGCTGCATCTAATCCCTTTTCACCTTCATCAGTGGCCAAAACTGAAGCAGTATTCTCACATGGACCTAAAGCAAGAGATGTCGCTGGCCAAGGGGCACCCTTGTGCTCTCCTGGCAGACAGTTTTTATTCAGCTCAGCTCCCCAGCCTGCTTCTCATTGTGGCTGCAGGGCGCAGGGAGGGAATCCCCTTTTCCATCTATAGGAAAGGTTGAACACCCATTTTCAGTGATAGTGCTGCCAGGTTATCCAGAGCATCAAGCTGCAGCCCAGGCAGGGCTTATTCCTTTTATCCCCCTTTCCTGTTACCCCCATTTCTACTGCATAGTGTTTTGAATTCTCTGACAGCAGTTGGCTATGCAATATGAAGGCAATATTCCTCCCGAGGGTTGCAAAATCCAGCCACAAGTGATTTAATCCCAGATCTCTTTAAAGAGGGACTGGCCACATGAAAATTAAAGGCAAGTATCCCTAAATCCCACAAAATTCTTTCTCCTGATATATTTTAGCAAGTTGCACTGATATAACAGATTATAAAGTTTAAAGTATCACAAAATGTAATTTGTGTTCTAACATCTGTGTTGTCCGCTTACATCACTGCTGTCACTCTGCACTTACCAACAGACAAAATTAAGGCACTAATTGATTGTTATTTGTTCTGTTGTTGCAACCAACTTGGTTTTATGCCAAATACACTCTGCTAGCCCAGCAGTTAGCTCTGCTACAGGGCAGACCAGCCCGGAGAGCTGGCCTGCCAGGTCACTTTTCAACCAGCTCGGTTTCCTGATCCACTTTTCCGTGTATGCCCAGCTCTGCTGTTGAGGAGCAGAAACTGGGAAAGGCACAAGATTAAACAACTGAGAGCAGAGACTGGTAGAAGTGATTGCCACTGTCTATAAAGAAGTTGTTCCTGAAGATTTTGCTCAATCTTTTGCTCAATCCTTTGGTGTCCTTCTGTGATAGCTGTGTACAGAGAAATTGTTTCTACATAAATGTTTAGTTAATATGTCAGAGACTTTTTTTAAAATGCATTCTGTAATAAAAATTTGTTATGTTAAAAATGTTTTAACAGAACTGTAGGTTTTGCCAAGAGATTAGTATTTTATGGCTTCCTCAAGAGAAATACACAGGTTTTTATGGGCTGTTAATTCAATTCAATTTTGATTGAGTAAGTGTATAGAAGCTGATTATGTGTGAAAATCCCACTCCAATGTTTGCAGAATTAGGGCCATTGGTTAGTTGTACAGAGCAGCAGTAGGTAATGTGTATCTGATTTTTAAATCCAAGCAGTAATAATGTGTTCTTTAATACATGGTTGAGCATGTCAGATTGTGCTGAGATTCTACTGCGATATGTCTGGCATATTTTAGCCTACCCAGAAAGGTAGTAGAAAAGTAATTTTTTCTTCACAGTAGAAAAATATTTTACTCTGCTAATTTCAGATTATAGAAAATATATATGTATATATTCCTGAACAATGACAAAAAAAGGTTGAAAAATGAAAATTGAAATTGTAACCACCCTGAGGCACTGCACACCTGTTCTCACTAGGCAGAGACATGAGTAGGGGCAGCATTTTTCTCAGTCATCTCGTCAGTATTGAGTGAACCCACCTGAGGACTCTGACCATTAAATGTGTGCAGATCCCTGAGGCAACTCCACAAATTCCTTTTGGTGAATTACATATGCTACTAAGAGTTTATTATTTGAATTGGTATGTTTGAAGTATCTGTAGCCTTATTTTAGAGGGCACATCAAGGTTTTTGCCTGGGAACTGTGTATATGGATTTGATGGGTGAAATGTTTGGTGGGTGAGGAATTGGCTGGATGGTCACATCCAGAGGGTAGTGGTCAATGGCTCAGTGTCTGGATGGACACCAGTGACAAGTGATGTCCCTCAGCGGGCAGTGTTGGGACCAGTACTATTTAATATCTTCAACAATGACATAGATAGTGGGATAGTGCACCCTCATCAGATTTGAAGATGACACCGAGCTGAGTGGTGCAGTTGACACACCTGAGGGACAGGATGCCATCCAGAGGAACCTGGATAAGCCTGAAAAGTAAGCCCAGGTGAACCTCATGAGGTTCAACATGGCCAAGTACAAGGTCCTGCACATGGCTTGGGGCAACTTCTGGCATCCATACAGGCTGGGGGATGAAGGGTTTGAGAGCAGCCTTGTGGAAAAGGACTTGAGGAGTTGGTGGATGAAAGACTGGACATGAGCCAGCAAAGTGCACTCACTTCCCAGAAAGCAAATTGTATCCTGGGCTGCATCAGAAGGAGCGTGGCCAGCAGGTGGAGGGAGGTGATTCTGCCCCTCTGCTCAGCCCCAATGAGACCCCACCTGGAGTCCTGTGTCCAGCTCTGGAGCCCTCAGCACAGGAAAGAGATGGACCTGTTGGAGAGGGGCCAGAGGAGGCCACAAAAATGATCAGAGGGCTGGAACAGCTCTGCTGTGAGGACAGGCTGAGAGAGCTGGGGTTGTTCAGCCTGGAGAAGAGAAGGCTCCAGGGAGACATTGTTGTGGCCTTTCAGTACATAAAAAGGGCCTATAAGTAAGACAGGGACAGACTTTTTAGCAGGGCTTGTTATGATAGGACAAGGGGTAATTATTTTAAACTAAAAGAGGGGAGATTCAGGCCAGACATGAGGAAAAGTTTTTTTACAACGAGAGTGGTAAAATACTGGCCCAGGTTGCCCAGAGAGGCAGTAGAGGCTCCATCCCTGGAGACATCCCAGACCAGGCTGGATGGGGCTCTGAGCAACCTGATCTAGTTGAAGGTGTCCATGCTGATTGTAGGGGAGTTGGACTAGATGACCTTTGGAGGTCCCTTCCAACCCAAACTATTCAATGATTCTGTCACTGGTAATCAGGCCAATTATAAGCATGCAAGAGCTTATCTGCTGTGGTAAAACCCACAGATTTATCTTACCAGTAAATTTTTACTATCAGTTTTACACTTAAAATTTTGAAACAAAATACCTGGCATTCCATCAGCAAAGCCAGTGCAGATTTTTAAAATATGTTTTGTTTTTTAAGTGCCTAAACCAGTATTCTGTAATATTAAACATTCAATATTTTTAAAATAGCATATGCAGGATTGCAGCCCATAGGGAATTCAGAACTGGTCTCAAATTCCTTTTCATTGTTGTCAGCCCAAAGATTTGCATAGATAAACTTGTTCATTCATCCTATGATCTTCCCCTGTGAAACCTACAACAATTGAAATAATTTGCTGGAGTGAATCCGTGTAATTTTAACAGGATCACATAAACTGGAGAACTGAAACAATCTTATCAAATATGTTGCATGAGATGGTTCTTTAATGATTCCAAAAAAGTCTTCCATTTCCGTAATGTTTTATACATCTAACTGCAATTCATTTTTCCCCTTTTTTTTTAAAGGAAAGTGAGCAAGCAGAAAAAATTAATATCAGCCTGGCATTTTTCTTATATGATCTTCTTTCTTTAATGGACCGAGGATTTGTGTTTAATCTCATCAAACATTACTGTAATCAGGTAGGCACCATGCGTGATTGGGATTGCATTTGGCTTATGGCCAGTCTCGTGTTCTGTTCTGTTTGATTCATTTATCCATCAAGATCATTGGAGTTCTGTTAAAGGGGCAGGTAAATTTTCTATTTCCTACTGCATATGCAGAGACTTTAAACCTCTTTTGATTTGTAGTCTGCAAAAAAAAAAAAAATTGACTGGAGGTTAAGACTTTCAGAAATGTCATACCTTGCACTGCTGCAGACCATCCATGGAACCACTTTTATTCCCTTGCTTTTTTACATCCCTTAGCAGCTGGGTCTGCAGATCATAAAGAGCAGCTTTTGGTCTCTGACTATTCCAGTGCACTCCTGTGATGGACAGTATTTAGATTTGTGGGGGTTTCAATCAAAATGATCCATCTCTGTCTTCTTGCTTTACAAACCTTCCAAAATTAAAAATAAATTACGATACAGGATGTTGTTGTGAAATTATTTGTTATATTTGAAGAGGAAAGTTTTCCTTGTGTTTTGTGACCTGATATACCTGCTGTGTTTTTTCTGCCAAAGGTAGGCCCTCTGACAGTTGATGGTAGGTAGAACACGTGTTGGCTACCACCCTGTTTTCCTGTACTGTGTGCAGTACTTCACTGTTGTCATTGTTGATACAAAGGAAAATGACAAGACCATTGATGTTCTGTGTTGCTTAGCATGACTTTTTATGAGTTTGACACAGACTCAGCAGAGTCTGTTTGGTTTTAATCTTTGTGGTATGCAAAAGAGAAAAAATGTTGTATATTTTTCCTTTGGGAGGGAAAAAAAAACCACAGTTGATTGTCTCTTGGGAAGCTGGTAGGTCAGCAGGGAGAGAAACACCACCAGTGCCAAACAAACAGCAGCTTTTGCATGGAAACTATCTAGGTACAGGGAACCAGTGAACATTTTAATGCATGCTGGGCTATTTGTCTATTTCTGTATAGGGAAGCAGGATATTTCACTACACAGTAATTTAAACGGTGCACACCCATCACTTGACACTTTTTTGGTTTGCTTTTCTAGCTCTCAAACAAGCTGAATTCACTCTCCACCCTGATTTCCATGAGACTGGAGTTCCTGAGAATTCTCTGCAGCCATGAGCATTACCTCAATCTGAACCTCTTTTTCATGACCTCCGCATCTGCTCCAGCATCCCCCTCACCCTCCTTATCCTCCCAGGTAGGCAAGATGATATTGCATGAACGTCACAAGAAGCACACATGTAGAGCAAGAGTTATGTTGCTCTGTATTCAGATACTTGTGTTAGAATTAGCCATTGCTGGATCAAGAAGAAAGACTTCCCTCCTGAAAGAAAATGGGAAGAAGAATAAAGACTAAGGGAATACTACTGCAAAACTGCATCTACACAAGTTAATGGGAGTTGCTACCCCCAAGTACCAAGTGATAGGATGAGAGTCAAGTTGCACCAGGGAAGGTTCAGATTGGATATTAGGAAAACTGTCTTTACAGAAAGTGTTGTGAAGCGCTGGAACAGGCCCAGGGAAGTGGTTGAGTCACCGTCCCTGGAGGTGTTTAAAAAACATATAGATGACGTTCTTAGAATGATTCTATGATTCTAAAACTTAATATGACACAGATATGTGCCACTCTAGAAACGTGAAAACAGAAAATTACTGTTAAGGTAGGCATACAAGGTCTAAAAGGAACATGGTGCATCTCTATCCCGTACATACACAACCAAAATTACAGATTTCAGTATCTGTTTTGAAGAATTACGGCATGCAGCTGTGCACAGCAAACTTTCTATGCCTTCTAGCTGAACTTCTTGTTCTCCAACTGGATGCAGATGCTATTGCTATGTAGGTTAGTGATTACAACGCTGCAATTTTCAGTATCCTGAGATCATGGATTTCTGTTGAGCCTTAGTTTTGTTCAGAGCAAGATTTTCATGCTTCCCTTTCCAAATAGCAGTATTCTTTGTTCTGGGTTCCTCCCCACCCCAGTGGTTCAGAGGATGCTACGACTTTGCCAATGATTACTCTTGTGTTTTCTGGATAGTTTTTTTCCCTTTTATTTGAACTTTTTGATTTTTCTGTGTGGAAACACTCAGGTGTCCTGAGTACACCTCTCCACACAATTTTTGTGAATGCCCCTCCTCATCCCTTCTCATTTCTCCCACGATGTCATTCCCAGTACATCTACATTTTTCCAGACTCGTCCTGATACTGACACAGCTCTAGACTTCCTGAATATCAAAACCTCCCATCTATCATGGAGTTTGCGAACACATTCAACAAAGAAATTGTTGTCTGGCATACCACACACTATTTTGCCAGTGTGTTCTTCTCCTTTACTTAGTATCTTCCTTTTACCCTGGGGCAAACTCCCTAAAAAAGGGTGCGAGCCTGCTTGTTTTCTACCTCAGTGGTCTTGCAGAGGTCAGGATTGGGATGAAGCATTTCAGTGCAGTGTCCCATAATTGCCACAGCCCTTGAATGCAGGGGAATGGAATTGAAGCTAAGAATGGTGGAAGGTACAAAAATACTCTGAGTAGTGGAGTAGTTCAAATTCATGGTTTCTTTTCAAGTGTTACTGCTAAAGAATTGGTGGGATGCTAAGATGTGCTTCATCTCCTACCTTAAGGATTCTGACAGGTCAATAATGGTAAATAATATTTTCTTGAACTTTTTCTTGATCTTAAAGTATGAAGCTCTTATAGTCAGGATTTTCCAATAGTTGTGCTTAATGCTAATCCTGGATGCCAAAGAACGAGAAATGGGCTCTTCCGCTTAAGGGAAAAAAAAAAAAGAAGTCAGCATAGCTCTTACAACTCGTTCTATCAAGTCAGAGCTGGACAGATACTAGTTTAATCATATTTTCCTTCAAACAACATCATCATCTCTTTTTCTCTCTTAGGAGTAACCTATGCAGTGCAACCTGCACAAATCAGTAAGGTTTTTGTGGCCCTTGGATGATTTAATGCAGTAGCTGACTACCCTTGCAGTAATTTTGATCTGTCTGCAGAAGTGCTGCCCAGCTAGAGTTAGCTTTTCAGTAAGAAATGTGGTCTTGTGAATAAATCTTCTGGAATTCTTGGAGAGAGACCAAATTCGCTTAACTGGCCACACTACACTTGAACGTTATTCCACACAAACATAGTATAGCCTAGGCCTGTCTGCTTGAGGTTAAAATGGTAGTGGTCTTAAGTACATGGATCCAAAATATGGGGCTGCTCAGAGACATTAATTTCATTTGACTCAATATGCTGGAAGACAGCTGCCACAGTGTGGTATCCTGCTACTTCATGTGTTTGCTTTCTGGGATTACTCCCAGGTGACTGACAGAAATATTGGGAGAGAATATTGAAGAATATAAATAAAACCCAAAATTCGGACTCATAAACCCCCATAGCTGTACTGTGGAGTAGATTCTAAGACTTACGCTCACCTGATCAGGGGACAAAAAGATTCCAGGTGACCTGTGGCACAGTCCTATGATTGGAGAAGCTAAGTTCACAACACTTACATAGCAGCAACTTTCCATTCATGGGCTGGCTGTATATCACTCATAGCCATAAGTTACAGTGGTCTGAAGGCTGCTTTAAATTATACCAGCTGCCAGCAAGCTCAGCCAAGGATTTCCAGGGTGAAAGGAAACACTGTTCATTTGTCTCCCTTGACCTTACTTCCATGTTAGACATAATGGATGCTGAAGAAAACACAATGCAGAGCTTCTGACACTAAGATCTCTCTTAATGTAGGGCCAGTCTCTTGCTGTACAATGTAAGAGGAAGAGCAACGTAAAGAGTTGTAAATATGGAGAAAATTCTGACTTTGTGTCCTGTCCCAACTAATGAAAACAGGGTAGGAATTTTACATCTCAGAAAATGTCAGATGAGTTACTCTCACAGAATGCATCCTAGCAAACAACTAATTTGAAACTAGATGCTTTTTGTTTCATGCTCAGATGTTCCCCTCTAAAATATCCAACCTTCTTTCAAAGTGTGTGCTTCTCCTCTAGTAGAGATTCTGTGTTATCTACGTGGATTGTGACTACAACCTCTTTAAGAAGCTTTCATTTCAGTGATCCTTCTTTAACACTTCTAATATACTTCTGCAGAATTCTAGTTCCTGCTCTAGTTTCCAGGACCAGAAAATTGCTGGTATGTTTGACCTCTCAGCCGAATACCGTCAGCAGCACTTTCTGACTGGCTTACTTTTCACTGAACTGGCAGCAGCATTGGACGCAGATGGTGAGGGGTGAGTATCTCTGTTTGCAAATTGTAGAATGGGATTGAGTCACATTATTACTCTTGCCAAGGTCATAGTTTGATTCAAGGGCAGTCCTGTTTCCTCCACTCTGTCAGTGGGTCATTGTAACATAGCAATAACTCGGTCATTGTTTTATCTACAGCATGTTGTTCCAAGTGAATAAAAATATACTATTTGTTGTGGTAGTGTTGGCTAAATACATAAATGGAGAACATAGCTTAAAATTTCAGTTACTTTTCTCTCTAAAACACCTCTGCCTTTGAGCTTAAGAGTTTAGCTAAACTTTGTCCAGATTCTGATGCTTTTCTGTAAGCACTTCTCTTCACCATATTGAATTTTTATGGGAAGTTTGAAAGACTTGGGTACTCTTTGATTGTGGTGAAGTGGCTTGTAGATGTAAAATATCTATCTTTTGCAGGGAACATGACTCTCTGCTTGGAATGGAAGATATTATCTAATTAATACTGGTGTATTAATTTGTTTCTTTTACCTCTACTCTGTTTCTTAAACATTCGATTTATAAATAATTTGTGCATGACCCATTAGTGAAGCTCATGGATGGTTTTTGTGTCAACAGGATTAGCAAGGTGCAAAGAAAAGCTGTCAGTGCTATCCTCAGCCTGCTGAGTTCCCATGACCTAGACCCACGTTGCTCAAAAAAAGAGGTGAAGATTAAAATTGCAGCTCTCTACCTCCCTTTGGTTGGTATTATTTTGGATTCATTGCCACAACTCCATGATTTTACAAGTAAGATCTTTTTCCCTTTGTATTGTCCAGCTTTTTAGAGTCACTTGTCTATAAACAATTTATCAAACATAAAAGAGATCACACTAAGTGCAGAAATTACCCACAGTCTAATAAGGTTGGATATTTCTTTACTTAGAAGTGAATGAGATTTTTAAAGACAGGAAAAATTTCAGTGTCATGAGCAAATGATAGACCAGAGATGTATCTGTAGCTAGTTCTGCCTGTCTTAGTGTAAATACTATGATCCTCCAAGATCTGCTGGAAATATGGAGAAAAAGACAGTTTTAACAGACAGTAGGGAAGAAAACAAGAGTAACACTGACATTGTGTTACATCACAATTAAAGTAATTGGATAGTATTATTTATTTTTCTGTTGTTCATTAGTGTTATTAACATGATATAAAAATTAATCTTGGGCAAATGTGATCATCACACAGAAAATACAATTTTATCACCTGTTATAACTATAAACCTTGCTCTATATTAGCTTAGATGATGGTTTTTTAAAAGGCTTGATGTTTCCTTGCATTTTGCCACATGTGTTCATATGATATTGCTGAAAGTACCTATTTCACAGTTTTTTGTTAGATAGTAGATCTGTGCTACTTGGAAAACTACATTTTAATTCCATAAATAAAATAAAGGCTATAAAGAAAAGAGGTATAATTGTTGAAGAATATACTTTTGTCACTGGTTCTGATAATACTTTATGTGTAGGTGTCTGGACAAAAAAACTTAATACTATGAAAGTATTATTTAGCACTTTCAGTGTAATAAGATAAAAGCATTTATTATACATTGGCTAATCAGTTCTCACCCCCTTCTTCCAATCTAAGTGTTGTCCTTATAGCACAGATGAAAAGGAGACATTATGAGGAAGCCCAGATGAAGCAGTATAGCTAGGTTTTTAGAGTGTCTTTCTTTTTGAGTATCTGTCACAAGAGGCTGTTGACCTTATTCTGAACATACTGGGACTGGCTGGTCACTGGGCTTCTCTGAGAAACAGGACTTACAAAGCAGAAAATGGACACTCAGAATCAGAAGAGTTTCTTACAAAACTTAGGTGTATATAACTTCATTTTCTGAAGGTGATGTCAAGAACTAGCAGGGAATAGAAGCAAACAGATACTTGAAATTAAACTTGTTCTTTAGCCAGGAAGCAACACTGGCTCTATCAGCAGTTAGCAGACTTGCATGTGTTGTTGAATATCACCAAACCCATGTATGGCTTTTGGGTTGATCCTCTTTCCTGAAGTGGACTGCAACTGGATGGTTCTAAGCATTATGAAGTACTTCAGAGACAGCCCCATGTTTGCCACTACCTTTGCTTTTTCTTTAGCTTCTCTGAACATCTGGAGCTTATTGGACACATATCCTTTCCCTATGTTTATTTGAACAATTTTGCAGCCTTTGCAGATTGCTGCAATGTCTTGCTAGTGCTGCATCTCTTTCGCTGCTTGGTACATCAGCCAGACCAACAGTCTCAGGGATGGAGGTGCCAATTGTTTTGTTAGGTTACAGTCCAGCATAAGACCATGACACATGAGTGGCAACAACTGGATTTCTCCTGAAGTTCCAATAGTATATTTCAAATCTAGTTGCAGATGCCCGCAGCGGAAAGGGACGCACAGGAAACCCAGAAGAAGAACAGGAGTCTCCAGGAGCAATCAATCAAAATGTGGCCCTTGCCATTGCAGGGAATCAGTTCAACCTCAGGAGTTCTGGAATATCTCTGGTGTCCATGGTATATCCAGTGCTCTGTCCATCTCCTTTCTTTTATCTGTTTTTCTCTTTGTTTTCTCCCTGTATCCTTTCTTGTGACTAATAACTACAGCCATGAAGAACTGTGTTCTTACTTCCTTCAGCCCCAAAGAATGCCTTGTATTCCTCCTGTCATCTTCTCCTCTTCACTTCTAGTCATTTAATTAGCCCTTTGCCATAAGTAGTTCCGCTTTTTTTTCTCACATGCCTATTTCCATTCCACACCCAACCTAATCTCATTTCCAGATCAGCAAATGCCACTGACTCCCTCACTGGCCCCCAGTCCCACTACAATCCATGCATCTGGGACTCAAGATATTTCTTTTTCTCTGTCTCTTTCTTCAAGGTTATTTTCATCTTTTATACAATTTGGCTGACAACTTCATGGCAAGAAGGGGCCTAAAGAGTCATAGAATCATTTTCTACATTATTCTAAGGAACTTAAAATAAAAACATCTGGCAAACAATGCTCTTGTGCTTTCTTCTGTCTTTAACATGCATACTACTGGTCCTGTCATTAATCTCACATGCATACATTCAAAAAATACTATCAGTATAACCTAGAAGCTGTTAAACTTACTGAAGTCCAGTCCTAAGATTTTATTTCACTGAAATTTAAATGACATTACTTCACCTGAATGACGTCCATCTTCCTTTTCATATTTCAGCTGACATTTACTTTATCTGCTCCTAGCCCTACAGACAGAGTGCCACCTTAGGTCCTGATACTACTCGCAACCTTTTGATCTGTTTCCTCTGGATTATGAAAAATGCTGATCAGAATCTAATACAGAAGTGGATTGCAGACCTTCCATCCATGCAGTTAAACAGGATTTTAGACCTCCTCTTCGTTTGTGTCTCATGCTTTGAGTACAAGGTAGGTGAAACATGGCCTGATTTTGTTGTCCTGTTTCTGTTTAATTTTTTTTCCTTACCTTCCTGCTGTCCAGGGCAAGTTTGTTACTGACAATTGTTAAATTAGCTCCTGTCTAATCTATGATACAAATGGATAAATTAATACAGATAATATAACTGACAGTAGTCTTCGAGCTCAGTGCAGGCAAAACTTGAAAGGAAATCTTATGAAGTTGACATAAATTGTTTTATTATTTTCCTTTTGATGGGGATTTGACGGCTATTTTTGGTGGGGAATATATTGAGACTTCTGTAAATAATGGACAGGACACTAGATGTTATCCTTTAATTAAGAGCTGGGACTGGACATCAGGACTCCATCTCTGGCAGGGTCTGTCTGAAATAGAACAAATAATCTTCCCTCTGAACCTCAATTTCTCTCCCTATGGCATGGAGCTATATGTTTGTTCTTATTAGCCGTAGATATACCATCTCTTTCCTGATCTGCAACATTTAATTAGCCTGTATCTATTAGTCAATCATATTAATTGCTTGCTGCCCCCTCTATAGGTCTCTCCTGTTGTGTCTGATTCTGGAGATATAATTTGAGCTGATGTCCAAAGATGCAGGCATTGATGTTGATTGCTTTGACTTTACTTTCAGGGCAAACAAAGCTCGGATAAAGTTAGCACCCAAGCACTCCAGAAGTCACGAGACGTGAAGGCCCGATTAGAAGAGGCATTACTGAGAGGTGAAGGAGCCAGAGGAGAAATGATGAAGCGCTGCAGAATACCAGCTGGTACTTCATACCCCTGTCCCTCCACATCTTTTGAGAGGCATAAATGACTTTGTTGGGCTTCATGCACAATCCCCATTTTCATCCTTAGATTTTTCACCCTTGCAGACCTTTCTTGGTTTTGCTGTAGATAAAAATATCATTAGCTTTCAACTATCCAAGGTGTAGCTAAGACTGATCTCTTCTCAGGTGAAGAATATGAGGCCAACAAATAAGTTTTAAGACATTCTGAGAAATTGTGTTCCTGTCTAATCAAGAGGAAATAAATTGTGTCAAAACTATCAGTAAGAACAAGCTTTTCCTAGCAAAAAGGGCTGTTTCATTTAATAAATGGAATAATTTGTGTTTTGGTCTTTGAAGACATTAAGGAAGCTAATGTTCTAAAAATCCTAGGTTAAAAATGTATAAGGTCCTGTCCTTTTAGTGGAGCCCTGAGGCTGTAAAGTTGAATGTTTTTAGTTCTGACAAACTGCTACAGACATGTACTTCCATCTTTTAGTGAGCTATCAGACTTCAGGTGTCCCCTTTTGCTTTAATCTCACTGATATATGTTGCACTTTTAGGGAATGACAGATCAGTGGGACTAAATGAAAACCTGCGCTGGAGAAAGGAGCAGACTCACTGGCGGCAGGCAAATGAGAGACAAGATAAGTAAGTCATTTAATAGATATCTATTACTTTTATTAGAACCAAGCTGTTTGTTTTGGTTTGGTTTGGTTTTATGTTTTGTGCTTTCTCCTAGGATGTTTTATTACAAAATCAGCAGTTTCAGTCCTTTTCCTCTTCTGTCAAAGAGAAAGAAATATAAAATATTTATATAGCAGAAGTATCCAGCTGTTGCTATGACACAACAAAGAGATCACAAATACTCTAATGAAAAGTTTAAATAGTTATCTACACATTCTGATTAGCAGTGTGATAAATACTAGTTATTGAAACAAGTTGTGTCAAATACTCCACAGAGGCTTGCTACAACATTTGTTCTGGTGTTGCTATGGGTCCTCACGCATACAGTAGCATGGTATAAGGTTCACCACATTAAATCAGTTGAGCTGGGTTTGCCAAGCTATGTTAAACATGAATTACTAGTAAGAGTAGGAAAACATTATTCTGTAGTGAATATTTTTCTTTTTGCAGGTTTTAAGTTATGATGCCTCAGAACATTTCACCTTATCAGCACTCTATTTTAGTAGACAAGTCAGTGTCTAGGTTTATGGAATACTATTTTCAGGAATTATTTGTTTTGCTAACAGCATTTTCATATGGTGTATGCCAAGTTTCTGCAAGCATGGAACTTGTTGCTTTTCCCTAATGTAGACGTGTCATTTGTCCATAGATACTTGCTTAAATTTTGACTATTTAAATGTGCCACTGTGTGTCAGAGACAGTGGTCTCTCACCAGTACAGCGGCAGCAAGCTCCTGTGATATCGTTCAACATGTATGAACTTGAACTGAATACTGGTTTGTGCTATACAGCAGCTACCTTGTTGTAGCCTAGCACTCATCTATGATTATTGCAAACATTTTTGAACACAAGATTGTTAATTTGTAATTTATCCAAACTTTAAAAAAAAATAGTCCTTCCACCTTCTGTGCTAGATTGGGAGAGGTGCAGATCCTGTGTGGATATTCATGTTTTGCCCTGAAAGAAGCTTGCTTTCTCCCAGCCAGTTTCATTGAAAACAGAATAAGACAGTCTTCCAGCAGCTTCTCTACAATACCTCTTCACAGTAGTTCAGTTATATAACTTAAAATTAAACTTATGGTTACATAAATAAAACTCTGCATGCTGTCCTGGCCTTTCTGGTTTACCCAATTTTCATCACTTTGGTATGCGAGCTCTTTGCTCTCATCGCTTTTGGGATACTTTTACTGTATATGACCCATATGTTAGGTGTTCACAGGTAGTCCATGGCACAGCAGGTTTTCACGCGTCACCACTCAACCTGCTTCTCCCTGAATCCTGCATGCTTTGGGTTGTAGTTGCAGTTATCAGCTAAGTGTGTGGCAGAGAGCATTCAGTCAGCATGGTTAATGTGCAAGGCTGCATGGTTGCTGGAAATGGTTCAAACAGCTATGCTGTTTGCTTAATTTGTTCAGCTCTTACTCATATTTAGTGATCCCTGGCTTGATAATAGCACCAGCCTTTTGGCAGGCCCCTCTGTTCTTCATTACTTTGAATCATTGTAATTAATAGCCATATGGTTGCCATGAGTTCCTTTCCTAGCCCTCCCCAGAATTATCTGGTTGTGCCCAAAAGTATGACTCTTTACTTTTCTGGTTTTCTTTTTGGGTAAGACTTCACTGGGCAGAAAAGGTAAGGGAATGTAGCAGAAAAGCCACAGACTTTGAAGTCACTCAGAAGTGTGATTGTAAGGTTGTTTCTCCAGCCACAGAAATGCACCTTAGGAACTTCGGCCCAAGTCAGAGCAGCTCTAGTCCCAGGCTATAGAGAGCAGCTTCTAGCCATGCAACAGCCATTTTTTGAGCAGTTCAGGAAAAAGAACAAAGTCTCCTCTTTGTGTTTCTGGCATAGAAAGGATCTCTGAAAGTACACTTTTGTTAGGAGCTGCACCTATACTTAGAGCATTCAGCAGCAGAGAAGCTGTTTTCCACACCTCATCTCTAAGTATCAACTAAGACGGTATCATGCGTTGCTTTACCACAGCCTTCTGTCTTTTATAAATGTCTCAGTCCACTGTTAAGGGCCTGGGGCAGTGATGTATTGACTCTGCAGCTGTGGGGCCTGCTGTCTTATGTCCTCTACAGTCTCAAGAATCAACATTTTAAATTGCCTACATTAAACACTGCTGCTATGGCATCGAAGCAATTTCCCCTTTGCCCAACTCTGCTATTTTTACTTTTTTTTCTGAAAGTGTTAGATCAGTTGCCTAATTTTGGGGTTTGGTGTGCTCCTACAGGCAATGAATTTGGAAATTGCTGCATAGCTTATTGAACATGATCCTGAGGGTAGAGTAGCCATTACACAGGTTGCTATTAAAGAAGTAGAAGCATCTCTTTGAACTACCCAGACACCTAGTTTTCAGGTGTCCCCTTTGGGACTTCTGTTCTACAATATCAGCTCTCCTCATTTGACTTTGTAGTTCTTAAGAAACACCTCTGAACACTATTTTCATTGTTTGTTCATGCCAGATCATTCAGAGTGGAATCATTTGTATTTAGGTTTTGTGTAAACAGCAGGCCATGTAACTCTTGGGATACTCTCTGTATGCTTTAATTAGAACTCCTTTTTGCAGGTCAAAAGCTGAGCTAGATCAAGAAGCTCTGGTCAGTGGAAACCTGGCAACTGAAGCTAACCTTATCATTCTCGATATGCAAGAAAACATAATCCAGGTGGGAAATGGCAGAGCTGGCTTGGTACCAACCCCTGCTCCCTCAGAAGCCAGTGGGAGCAAGATTCATTTCTGCTTTTGTTTCTTAGGCAGTGCAAAATGTTTTAATTAAATATCTTCTGTAAACCTGTAAAGTCGTGAATGGGAAAAAAAAAAAAATATGAGGAAGAATGAATCCAAAACCGAAATTGCTGCCTGCCTTACAATGTTGCCACAAGCCTCTCCTACTGTAGGGCATCACACTACTGTGAATTAAAGGGAAATATACCACCTTGTCTTCAGTAGATGTTGTTGAAAGCCATTTCCACAGTCTTACTATGATCCTCATGCAGTTATTGTTTTCTTCCTCCATGTGTAGGCAAGCTTTGCGGCAGAGTGCAGAGACAATCTTTTGGGAGGAGTTTTGAAGGTCCTGGTAAATTCTCTTGGCTGCGATCAGAGCACCACTTATCTGACTCATTGCTTTGCTACACTCAGAGCTCTCATTGCTAAGGTATGCTCTTGACAATACTTCTGTTTTCATGTTTCCAACCAAGTTATTACGGCAACATTTCTAGAGCAGAGCTGTGTATGTTTACTTACCATTTTTACTCTGGCATTCATTAAATATCTTTGCATATGCAAATACAAATGCCTATCTGTAGGGATGTTAAGGGACTTCTACAGCTCTTGTAAGGTTGTTTTGTTGACCATACAATACGGAATAACTGAATCTGAATAATCCTGTGGTTTTAGCAGTCTAGTCTTTAATATAGATTTACTAATAAAAAGGTAAACAATTCCATCCATTTTATTTCAAATACATTCTGATTTTAATTAGGAATCCTAATACCAAGGGATGTACAGATTCCATAGAGCAAAATTTAAATTATTGTATCATCAGAACTAGTTTCTAACCAGTTGGGCAGCAGTGAAATCAAAGCTAACTCATCAGAGGTCAGGGGGACGATTCTACATTTCTACTTCTAAGATAGGCTCAAAAATTTTAAGTAGATTCTAAGATATTGACAGATTTCATCTTTATTCTGCCTGAGAACTAAACCAAATCCTAATCTGTCTTTCATTTCTGTATCACCAATTTTTTTTTAAAAAAAGTATACAAGGACAGAATTTGACCCAGCATTTTTATAACATGGGTCATCTGTTTAAGATTCATTCTCCTGCAAAGAAAAGCAATTTCAAAAAGAAAAAAGCCATGAAGTGTTTTGTTTTGTTTTGTTTTTTTCCCCTAAACTACTCTAAAATGCAAATAATGGACAGGTTACTCCTGTCCAATTAATGCCTGTCTGCTCTTAAATGCAGATTAGCTGACAAAGCCTAATTACAGGATAGATATCTGGATAGTTATGAAATGCATAATTATGTTTTCATTGTACTTTATCTTTGAAAGCTAACTTCCAATTATAATAATGAATTTTGTGAAGCAATTGTTATTCTCATTGAAATACATCTTCTAGTGAAGCTGACTCAGTTCTGTATTTTATGAGGCAATCATTCCAATTATTTCTATTACTCTGTAGGTATATAGATGTTATTTTACAAATAAAAATGATAGAACTCTGTGCCAGCAGGCTTGCAATATAAATCAGACATGAAACACTGAGATAATGAAGTGAAGAAAAGTTGAGACCTGAGAAATGGGCTTGCAAATGCGAAATAATATTTGTTCACACACCTTTATCAGTCTTATGTATGTACAAACAGCACTGGAGCATCTCTGCTGCCTACAGTGAGAGTTTCTTAGGAAAGACATCCTGCCCCCTGGGTTTATTGCCTGCTGGGTGCATTGTGGAGGCTCCATAAAGGAGGGTCTGGCATGAAAACTGGGTAATGGAAGTTTTGTGGCACACCGTAAGAGGAAGAACATGTTGGAGGGCTGGGGAAGGGTAGGGCGTTGATGCAAAAAGCTAGTAATTGCTCCTTATGCTTAAGGATGTATTTGCATGTTTCATTAACCATTATATATTCTGAAAATAGCAACTCTTCTTGCTTAGAATTTTGCAATATTTGATGCTTTCAAAAGCCATGGAACTCTGAAAAATTTTTGTATTATCTTTCTGCTGCCCTTTTTCAAAATACAAATAAGATTTTCAAACCTTTCTTCTCTACAACAAAATCTTGAAAATGGAACCTATAGCTTCACATGAATCAGAAGTACAATTTAAAAAAAAAAAGTATAAAATATAGTTTTTGCAAACTTAATTAGTTGTTTGAATCCTATTATTTTTGTGCACTAAGTCAATGGTGTTTTAATAGCCAGAAATTACAGTAATGTGTGTTTTCTTCTCTATCTCCCGTAGTTTGGAGATTTCCTGTTTGAAGAGGAGGTTGAGCAGTGTGCTGATCTGTGCCAAAGAGTTCTCCATCACTGTAGCAGCAGCATAGATACTACACGGACTCAAGCCTGTGCCACTCTTTATTTCCTCATGAGATACAGCTTCAGCTCTACCAGTGTAAGATTTTGAGAAAAGCAGTATGTTTTGTGCCACCTTTTTCTGGGATCAATTGAAACCAAAACTGAAGTTGTGATAGAAAATGCAGATATATACTCATATGTCGTGCTGTTTCACGCATTTGAGCCAGAATTAGTGCTAGAGGTGTAGGGAGGGAAGTAGTTTTAATTATTGTTCCTTATTTTGTTTAGGAAAGCATGACTTTTTCTGCAACATAGGTAAATGCATCTTCAAATAGGCCCTGATAGCAAGGATTATACAATGCATAAGCAATATTTTACATTTTATCATGTTTGGGTTTTTTCAGCCGCATGTCAGAACTACTTAAACTTAGACTAGTTCTACTCTAATGCCATTACAACCTCAGTAGAACTACTGTATGCTTGTATTAATGGGAATTCTTTGCCCCTTGGTCTCGGGCCTACGCTCTGATTCTTACCACACATATGGAGCAAAGTACACATGTTGTGCACGTAGGTTAACAGTGTCTTAGCAGGAAAAAGACATGCATTAGCATTTTGGATATCATCTTATCTTGCACAACATTTTCTTCCCTAGTTGTTACTTTAAAAGACTTGGACATGTAAGAAGTGTTGGCTTTGCAGGAGAAAAATGTGCCTCTGAGACACCATGATCAGCAAAGTGTAGTGTATCATCATGTGAGGCCCTCAGAGGCTTTTTGCTTCCCATACTTGTTTCCAGAATGTTTGCCAGTCCTGTTTCCTCTTTTTCTCCTCTGTGAGTGTCCTGATCTACACACCCCCTGGCCTGTGCAGAGAAAGAAAGAGGTGTTTCTGACTTCCCCTTGTCTCAAGCAAGCATATGTACTACAAGGTACATTCCTGCCCCAAAGTACAGACTTGCCAGAATTAGGGAACTTTTGCTTAATGAGGTAAAACAGGACATACTTTGATTCACCAGAGACCAGTTGTGTGAGCAGTGAGTTTAACGCATTGTGGGCAGGAGAAAGTGGGTTTGGTTTACGCAATATGTGAACCAATATGCATGGTGTAGTGCAGCCATCATTCTCTCATGTTTTTGTTTTTTCTTCTGAAAGAATTTTGCAAGAGTGAAGATGCAGGTGACGATGTCACTAGCCTCTCTGGTTGGCAAATCACCTGAGTTTAATGAGGAATTCCTTCGACGATCCTTGCGAACCATCCTAGCCTATGCAGAGGAAGATGCAGATATGCAGGCAACTCCATTTCCCATTCAGGTCAAATCTTTTATGTTATCTGTGGCTTTTATTGGGAGCTTTCACATAGGAATGTGCTTGGACAAGTCCTAGATCTTGATCTTTCAAAGCAATGAAAAATAAGGATGCAGGCCTTATTCCATTAGTTTATTTCTAACACAACAATAGGTGAAAAAGAAGTGGAGGACGTAATTCCGTAGAATAAACACGTAAGAAGTTCCACTGACATCACATTACAAGAGAATCTTCTCTTAGCATTGTGTACAACTTTCTTCCAGTAGGAACTGTACCCTGTAAGAGTTTCTGAAGATGGAATTTAATTTATGATGTTTTCAAACAAGTACCATCATGAAAACTTCTCTCCCTTTTTCAATTCATAAAGTGGCAGCAATAATGAAAAACATTTCAGACAACTGTCAGATGCTTTGCTAAAAATCTTACAGTAACTCAGCTTGTGCTGAATACTTACAAAAACATCTGCTTTGCTATTGGATCATAGATCAACTAAAGCTGAACTCCATTAGCACATAGGTTTCAGGTTTCTTTCATTCAGAAATAAACAGATCAAAGGATTCCAGCTTATTTTGAGTAATTTAAATGTGTGTATGAGATTTTCTGTGTCAGCAGTCTTTGCTGTGTTGAGTAGAGTTGGAAAAATGTGTCTTGTAGCAGTTCAACATCCTGACATTTCCTTGGGTAAGGGGGACAGTAACATCATCTGGTGCAGATGCTGTTGTTTTTCCAGAAGGGGAAAACAAACATCTGAGAAATGCATGTTGGTCTTTGTATTACTGCAGGTAGAGGAGCTGCTGTGTAATCTGAACAGCATCCTGTCAGATACCGTGAAAATGAGGGAATTTCAGGAAGATCCGGAGATGCTCATGGATCTCATGTACAGGTGACTGTGTTTAGAATTACTACTGAGGAAATTCTGCAATGAGGTGAGGGCAAGAACTGTGCGTTTTATGGACAAGCTGTGGACAAACCTTCTAGCTGTTCTGTTTGTGTACATTTGTGCTTTAGCACAGCTGATCTGTCACAGGGGGCCCAGGCTGTGAGACTGAGTGTGTTGCAGTGGAGCCGCTGGGAGGTGGGCATAGACTTGGGCGAGCATGGGAGTCAGGGACTGATGAACCCTGAAGAGTCTGGGGTTCAGCAGTTTTACTCTCCTCATAGCCCCTGCCTACCCCTGCCTAACTATTTATTTTGCCCTGTGGTCAGTGAATCATAGAGAATAAAGACAGAGATGTCTCCTTCCATTCAACCAAGGTGGAGAATTGTAAAGGTCCTTTCTGTTATCTGAGAAGAAGTGATTGTTCACACCTACTTTCTGCCCTGTGTTGTTAGAATTGCCAAAGGATACCAGACATCGCCTGACTTGAGGCTGACTTGGCTGCAGAACATGGCAGAGAAGCACACCAAGAGGAAGTGCTACACAGAAGCAGCCATGTGTCTGGTCCACGCTGCAGCGCTGGTGGCAGAGTACCTTAGCATGCTTGAAGACAGAAACTATCTCCCAGTGGGCAGTGTCAGTTTTCAGGTAAGAAGAGGCTCCCAAGATCTGACAGCATGAGGCCTGTTCTGGTGTGTGTATTCCTTCTTATGTTAAGCAAAGTAGAAGTGCGTATATGGGGAGGAAATGTTACGATGGCAGAGTATCCATCACCACTCTTGATAGGTTGTTCTGGAGATTTGTGTTTACTGATGGAAACTGGTACTGTAGTATCTGGCTGTCTCTAGCTTCTATTTCTAGCAGCTGCATACTATAATATCTTGTTTGCTAAGCAAACCCCCTCTATTATCACATGAATTTTCCTAGAGCTGTTACTTACCAACTGTGATGCATCTTTCAAACTTCTTTCTCATACTTTAGGTAATTGGAGCTACTCAGTTCCTTTAGGTATGTTCTCCAACCCTTTGACTGTCTCCAGTTACCAACCAACACCTTTTTGATTGACGAATGACACAATCACCATAGTATATATGCAGTCACATCAAAGTCAAGTAAAAATGTCCCATAGGTTCTTTAAGCCTTGGAAGTATCTCTCAGTTTATCTCTCCAAGTACTCCACTGGTTCTTTTGGCATTGTTGAGCTCTTTACTCGGTGATAAACTGATCTTTTCCAGAGAGTTTTCTTAGGTTTTGTTTTTTGCTTTTCTTTTCTATATCAGATAGGTGAAAGCATAACTCTCTCTTGTTAGACATTTTGAAATGCAGTTATTTATACATAGTTTATCAGATTATGTGGTTTTAGTTACCCTTACCTGAATGGACTTCATGTGCAAATTCAGTGATTTTATTTTTTTTTTTCACACATTATTAAAAATAGAAATGGCTGAACCCTTAATATATTGCCATGTATTGATGATTCCTCCTTCATCATTACTCTCTAAGACCAGTGAAGACCATTGTTCATTTACAGAGCGTTTGCTTCAATTATTATGAATCATTCTGACTAATTAGTAGAAATGTTTTGCAGAATCAACTCAAATGTTGTATAGACATCTCCTGTTTGGGCATTATTGCCTTTGTAAGATGGTAATATCTTCAAAAGCATCAGGTTTCTATAGTCTGGTTTTGATTTAGATTAATCACAATATCTTTAATTTTTTCTTTAGTAAAATTTTGTGTTAGTATTTCCACCACTTTGTCCTAGATGCAGACTGATAAACCTACCACTATCTGCTCATCTTGTTTACTTCTTAAAAAATGTGGTCCCCAAAGCCTATTTGCTCCTCTGGAACTTCCCTAGTTTTCTAAAACATATGGCAACTCAGTATTCACTACCTGAATACTCTTTTGCTTAACTCTTCTAAACTGTTGAGGAGCACGTTTTATGGTCCAGACAGTTTTGAAGTGGCTAACACTAGTAGTTGGTACATTCATCATCCCTTGATATAAACATCCAACCTGCATTTTTTTTCCCTTCAGAAATGAAAATAACCATACCACCTGTTTCATTTTCCCTTCAGAAATGTGAATAACCATACTACCTGGGGATTTTTCCCTTCAGGGTAGTAAATGTGAACATCATTGAACCACTTGGCATTTTGCACTGAATGTAGTTTGCTGGGCATTAGTACTTGCAATTCCACCTTAGCAATCATGTGATGGACTAGCATTTTTCTTAAATTCCTTTACTCTTAAGATAGATAGCTGTATATACTCTTTTTACTGGCTGAACTTTTGGCCATGCATTTATAAATTCGCCATTTTTCACCCCTTACCAGGTTTGTGTGCTTCCTAACTTCTAACTTCCATTCATTACTTCTGTTTTTTTGTTTTCTCCCTTCTTGTTACATACTATCATCATTTAGGTATGGGTGAAATCTGCATTCCCTTCCCAATGTCATCCTGTTCCCATGCTGCCTTGAATGCTTGTAATCTTGCACACTTGACCGTAATGCAGTTCCTCCTTCCATTGCTCCCACGTTATGCCCATTGACATGAATGGGTATGTTTCCAGTTAGAGAACTGAAGTCTATTTTACAAGGCACTGGGCAAGCAAAAACTTTGAAGTTTATAAGCAACAAATCAGTCTCTCTCATCAAAAGGCTTGCGTAGATATGTTTGCCAGAGCAACAGTTGCTCCATAGGAGAAAGGTAATGAAATACCTTAATGACCAGAAATCCAATTACACAAGTCTTTAACTGACAGCATAATTTTGAATTTCAGTTTGCTCAATAACAATAATTAACTATAATAACACTTTGCATTTTTACAAAGCCTTTCACGAGAAAAGTTCCCTTTCTTTACAAACAGAAACAGGTTTGTGTTTTGTAGCGCCTGTGAAGGTCTTATTCAGATGACATTCTCAAAACAGAGAAACACTACTCAGCCCTACTTGGAGTTCCAGATCTCACTCATTGACTCTTTCTGTGTCCATTTCTTCATTTAGCTCAGATATGAAATTAACTAATATTGGTGATACACATTTAGTTGCAGAATTGACCATTATAACATTATGTATTAAAAATAATCTGGATGAGCAGAAGTGTTCTCTCCTTTTTACAGATTATTGAAATGAGGCAGGAAAGGATTAAATCAGTTGACCTGAGTCTTCTGCAGTGACTCTATCAGCATCCAGAAAACCAACTGTCAATAGAGTAGCACTTAAACTGTGTCAGACAAAACTGTATATACTCTCCTCTGTGCAATCAAAATCATCTCTTGAAAGCATAATGGGATCATTTTCCGTGAAATTCCCTTTTAGCTTAATTAATGTTTACACTAAATCCCCTTTGCAGGTTATAAATTGGACTTAGAGTATTAATAGCATATGGACTGACTTTAAAGCCACTTTGTATTACCACAGACAAGGACTTTGTTTTGGGGATATAGGTTGCAGGCTACCCTAGCTGTATCTAACACAGTGATAGAGGCTGGGGATCACAGAAAGCCCCGTGAGTTTACACCAGTGTTTCTCTTCCTTAAAGAAAACTAGGCTTGTGAGGTCTAAAATAATTGCTGATCATATACTTGGTAACTTGTGTATTGCCTTTATTATATAAGGGACATATAAAATTCCTCAATGTGAAAGGTAGATCAAGTTGAAAGGCAGGTGAGGCATGTTCACTTTGCAAAAGATGATGCAGGCACCAGGAATACATAATAAATACTCTTTCCTGCTAGACTTTGTGGACTGTAAAACATAGAAATACATTCCTGACATTAGTTATCACAGGGCTAAAGGCAAAGAAGAGATAATCAGACAAATAGTGTCTGTGACTTTCTTGGTTACTTTCATAAAGAAATCACTCCGCTGGGCTCCTTTCCTCTTGCTAGCCAAAAAAAAAAGACACCAAGGACCACATGCCATCATGCCATTCTGTGAAAACAGTCCTTCACGGCTATGCATGGGTTGTATGACTTGCCCTAGGTATGTACCAGCGAGGCTAACTCTGGCTCAAGTCACTATCTTCAGTGAGACTGGTAGGTAAAAAATAGCATGGGTGTGCAAAAACCTGCTGCAGTCTTCCCTCCGCCTGCAGTTCAGTCCTGTTCTTAACTCCCACGAGTGTTGTCCTGAGATTTGTGCTCACCCTTCCAGTGGAGCTGACATGATGTGCAGAGGCACTGTGATGGCAGTACGGCTGGAGTAAATTTCACCTATGGGAAAATAAATACATCGATAAAACCAAGGGGGAAAGTCCATGTTGCTAGTGATGTGTGGTGCCAATTCTTCATCTGAAATCTGATCAATAGTAACATCCTGCAGTGTCTCTGCCATTTTATAAAGATTTCTTTAAGGACCCAACTAGCTAGCCAGCTGGCATCTGTCCTGCACTCAGACAGATTGTCGTTGCCAGTTTCTGCTGAAGTGAGACACTATGACACTAATTTAACTCCTTTTAATTACTAGCAAATCAAAGCTTAGCTTTTCTGGTGCTGTTGAAAGTTACATATGCTACTTCCACATTGTATGTACACTTATTTTACTGATCATTTACATGTATTTCTATGTATTACCAAATTTTTAATGTTGACTCTACTCAGTGCTATCTATTCAAAGGGATGCTGAAGAACTGTAGACATCTTATTTCATGGTCTAGAATCTCAAAGAGTGACTGACACTGTGTACTTTGTCTAGTTTTATTTAAACACACAATAAGATCACTAACTTCAACAAGAAACCAAGTAGATTCTGCAGGATCAAGATGTAATATGTCAGAAGCTGAAATGAGAAGCAGCATCCAATTATCACCATTTTTAGAGCAATATTGTCTATGTCCTACTTCTCCTCTGTTTGCAAAAGTCAGATCAACAACTGGAAAGTGCAGCTTCTTCAGGCAGGTGGCAGGAGGTCCAGGGTGCAGCTGGGAATTTCCCACCCCCAGGCGCCAGCAGTAGAAGAGCACATTGGCTGTGACCCCTGTGGCACAGGAGATAAAGCTCATTGCAGCATCATTGAAATCCAGCTACCAGAGGGAGGCCAGCTTACAGACTGTAGGAGTCTACCTTTGAAACCTGAGGCAAGAAAGAAAGTATAGGATTCTTGCAGCAAGATGCCTGATCTGCCATCTGCTGAAATTTATGGTGTTACATTCCTGTCTATATGGAATTTTACTGTGTGTCTCCTGGCTGAGTTTGTATACTCTCATTCTTCTTCCCATCATGTTAATAAGTTGAAATTGTTTCTGCCTCAATCTTTATGATAGACTGTTTACCTAAGCTTCTCATTTATCTGCTCTGCTCTATTTTAGAACATTTCGTCCAATGTGCTAGAAGAATCTGCTGTTTCAGATGATGTTTTGTCTCCAGATGAAGACGGTATATGTTCTGGGAGGTATTTCTCAGAAAGTGGCCTGGTAGGGCTGCTGGAACAAGCAGCAGAGCTCTTCAGCACAGTGAGTGAGGGCCGAAATCACTGGGGCATGGAGCGGGGCTATCTGGGCCATATCTACAGCTTATTTTCCTGCTTATGAGGAAACAAATTCTTACTGCCAAACCAGGCTCCACAGATCTGCCCTACTGCAAAAAAACAAGAGGCAGAGACACATCTTATTTCTGACCTGGTCCTGTCTCAGCCAGGTGGCTAAACCAGGCTTTTCAGGTAGCCTAGCTCAGTTATATCCACCTCTGCTGTGAAGACTACAGGCAGCATCAGCAGAAAGTGATTGTTCCAGGCATGACCAAAGGCTTTTGTTTGGTATTTTCGTGTGGTAGTACATTAAGAAAAAAATCTTGCTTAAACTACAGATTTCATGATAGAAAGCATGTAAGAGTTACTCCTATGCTTTTTGCAGCCTTCAACCACCAGCCTCATAATCTACATTTACCATGTAAAGAGTCACGTTAATACTCAAGAAGCTCATCCTATTGCTGTAGTGCTGGTCTAGCATCTCTGGAGACATCATTTAGGTTCCTTTTGACCAGATGCAGCTCTGATTGCCATGAACTGTACATGCTAAACAAATCTATTTCCCTTCTGCTCAGCTGCATTTCTAACTTTTCTAGCCCCTAAGCAGAAACCATGTGCTTTACACAGGAATTTAGGCTTCAGAGCCCAACAGATCAGAGATCCAAATTTGATCCAGGTTGTCATTTGCAGTTTAGAACTACCCATTTACTATTGCTAGTTTTTAGAAAGCTAAAAGAAGCAACATAGCAGATTAAAAGATGAGTCCCATAAATCCCATTTTCAGTCAGGCTGTTAATGGTGATCTAGTTTCTTTTCAGAGTGCATGAGAACTAACTTCTTTTCCTTTTTCTCTTTTTCTTTCTCTTTCTCTTTTTCTCTTTTTCTCTTTTTCTCTTTTTCTTTTTCCTTTCCTTTCCTTTCCTTTCCTTTCCTTTCCTTTCCTTTCCTTTCCTTTCCTTTCCTTTCCTTTCCTTTCCTTTCCTTTCCTTTCCTTTCCTTTCCTTTCCTTTCCTTTCCTTTCCTTT
Source organism: Columba livia (assembly GCF_036013475.1). Classification (NCBI taxonomy): domain Eukaryota; kingdom Metazoa; phylum Chordata; class Aves; order Columbiformes; family Columbidae; genus Columba; species Columba livia. The sequence goes on along the minus strand of NC_088642.1, from coordinate 13,286,576 downwards.
CCTTTCCTTTCCTTTCCTTTCCTTTCCCTTTCCCTTTCCCTTTCCCTTTCCCTTTCCCTTTCCCTTTCCCTTTCCCTTTTCCTTTTCCTTTTCTTTTTGTTCTTTTTTCTCTTTTTTCCCTTTTTTCCCTTTTTTCCCTTTTTTCCCTTTTTTCCCTTTTTTTTTTCCCCAAGGGGGGATTGTATGAAACTGTGAACGAGGTCTACAAAATTGTCATCCCCATAATGGAAGCACATCGAGATTTCAGGAAGCTTACCTTGACACACAGCAAGCTACAGAAGGCCTTTGACAGCGTTATTAATAAGGTACTGGTGAGGAAAGGCACTGCTAGCAAAACACATTGCTGCGTTGCAGTTGTTTAAGACTGGTGATAATAAAACTGTTCACGTGAAATAGATCCATTTCCTTTTTCTAGCAAAAGCTTCCATCTGCTTTAGCCTGCCTATCAAAAGGTAGTCTACAGTGAAAAGAGGCTCTATCCTCTCTGTAGGAAAAAGTGAAGATTAATATAAAACTGGTTTAGAGGTACAGAAAAATAGCTGAACAGGCCAAACTTAGAATAAGAACATGCATGATTCCACCTGGCCATATCTGTTTAATAAAAATATTTAATAAAAATAACTTTATTGTCAATTAAGTACTGTTTTCAGTTAGAAACCAGAAGAAATTCAAAAGCCTGGCTAAATTCTCAGCACTCACACTGCTCCTGAACATGCACTTTCTCCAGAAGAATTTTATTGCTGATCCTAGTAAAATTCTTGTCAATTTTTGTTGCAAAATTTTAAAGTTAACACGTATACAGTGGAATTAAAAAAATAATGTTATTTTGTTTTGCAAAAGTTATTTCACTATTAGCCTAAATTTTAAGTCAGATTTCAATCAAATGTCGCATTAATTTGCTTGTTTTCCTTCATGAATACGTGCTTCTAAGCCATCACCACTGGTGATACATAGAACTGTCTCTGAAATACAGGCAAATTTAGGATTAGTGCATTTTCTTGTACATCAGTTGTAAATAACTGTACGTTTCCTCTTTCTTTTTATCAATTAGGGTCAAAAGCGAATGTTTGGAACTTACTTCCGTGTTGGTTTCTATGGATCGAAATTTGGGGACTTGGATGAACAGGAATTTGTTTATAAGGAGCCTGCAATTACCAAACTTCCTGAGATTTCTCACAGATTAGAGGTAAATAAAAAAACATTGTGTTAATATCATATCCACTGTTACGTTATACTTTCTAGGGAACCCACAGAGTTCTAACAGTATTATTGCTATAAAAAATCAGTAACAAACTGATTTTTACTGTAGGTTATTTCCTTTGTATATATTCTTTCCATTTTGGCCCTTTTTGCAGCATGATGATGAAAGTGATCCCTTCTCTTGAGGCAGGACTGTAATACATTGAATTATTTGATTTGAACATGCCAGATATTTGCTTCAGTGTATTTTCAGCTTTTTCATGGAACTGCAATGTTCTCTTCTGATAACTTCACCTTGAGTTCTGCTTTTTTTATGAGCAACTCACAGTGATCTTTGTCAGAAGGTACCTTACCCTGGCCAGCTGTGGTTCATGAAACAGTATGTTGACTGTACACGCCCAGAAATTGCCATGGTTCCTCCTTTCTTCTAGAGGCATACAGATCATTAGCATTGTATTAAGGATTAAGGACACTCAAGGATAATTCTGTTTCCTTTCCAGGGATTTTATGGCCAGTGTTTTGGAGAGGATGCTGTGGAAGTGATTAAGGACTCCGCTCCTGTAGACAAAAGAAAGTTGGATCCCAACAAGGTAGGAAAAGTACTACTGAGTGTTGGGTGTCACAGAAGAGAAAGGAAGAGAGTGGGATCCCCTTGCAACTTTCATGTTCAAACATTAAGGCACCATAAATCCTCAACTTAGATGTAACTCTGTGTCCAGGGGTGTCCTTAAAGCCTCTGGCTTGACACTGTGGAAATTAGAAGTTCTGATCTCTGGTCCAGTCTCTGGCTCTGATCCCCAGGGTTAAGCTGTGCCCTTCCCACAGGCAAGTTTTGTCAGCTCTGAAGAAGAGAAGAAACCCTGAACGATTTGCAGCTCTGTGCTCTTCCAGACCATGCTTAGCCAGTGTGAATTATGGGATATTTAACATATGCCATTCCTTTTACACTTCTTGGGTTGTAAAATACTGTAATGGTACTTGCCTCTTTTTTCAGGCATACATACAAATTACTTTTGTGGAGCCGTATTTTGATGAGTATGAGATGAAAGACAGGGTAACCTATTTTGAGAAGAACTTCAACCTCTGTCGGTTCATGTACACTACTCCTTTCACCATGGATGGGCGCCCCAGAGGAGACCTTAGTGAGCAATACAAGAGGAACACCATCCTGACCACAATGCATGCTTTCCCCTACATCAAAACTAGAATCAATGTCATCCAAAAAGAAGAGGTAATTGGTTTTGAGGGCAAATGTTAATTTCTTAGGGGCTGAAGGTGTCTTTGGGTGGGAAGATTTTTGAATTCTATGCTTGGCAGAAAAAAAAAAAAAGAGGCTGAATTTCTCAAATGTGTTACTCTCATAAATGGAAATGGCAGAGAATGGGTAGACAAATCCAAGATGGGTATTTGAAGAAGAGGGGATAGTGACTGTATATTCCCCTTTTGACCTCCTGGTTATAATGCTGTAGAGCATGGAGCTCCATTTATGGCAGTACTTCTAGCTGATGAAGTACAGTCAAACAACTAAACTGGGCTCACAGCTGGTTTAGAGATAGGGAAGCTTTATAAATGTAGAAAGCACAAAACCATTTCAGACATTCATTAGAGTAATAAAGAATTTGTGGAAACAAGGAGTCAGATCCACATCCTGTTCTTACAAATTATAAGATGTCAAAGAGCTTTGGATCAAATGTGGCATCTACCAAGACTGAACAGTCTTCCTGTGTTTTACAACTACTGCTTTTGGCACACAAGAATGAAGTGGTGTTGACACATTCACAACAGGTGAACTGCTTGCATGATTCAGGTAACTAAGCATCTTTTCTTTCACTTTCATTAGTTTATTTTAACCCCAATTGAAGTTGCTATTGAAGATATGCAAAAAAAGACACAGGAACTAACTGCAGCCATCAACCAAGAACCACCAGATGCCAAAATGCTGCAGATGGTTTTGCAAGGCTCAGTTGGAGCCACTGTAAATCAGGTAAGGGATACAAATAAGCCAGATGAAGAGTTTCTGCATACTTTCCTCATTGTGCTTTCTTTTTTGTTCTCATCCCTTGCACTGGGAGTACATCTGGTCAGACAGATTTAGTCACAATGTGCATTTAAACTTCATCCCTTGATGTTTAGTTACTGTGTAGTATTCATTTGGTATGCTTTTGGTGAAAATGCTTGTGGAAGTGCTGTCTTGGTTGTAGGTGCAGAAAGTCACAAAAGCTTTGTGAATGCATCCAAGGATTTTCCATTTCTAGCACACTGGACTTCTCAGCCATTTTGTTGATTCCAGGGGTATCTTTGGGAATGGGAAGAATCACAATTCTGCTGTGGGACAACTACAAGCTCACAGTTTCACAGAAAATACAGGACCTGAGTGCCTCAGAAGAAAGCTGAGATGCAATAATTACATGTGCCTACTGAAAAAAAAGAAAAAAAAAGACATAACTGAAAGAAAACTTGGTATTATCCAGAGCTTGGTTCCTTTCCTGAAAGCCTAAATACTCCCATTTTCTCCAGATTCTTCATCAACCAAAGCCTTTAGTCTGAAGTAACACACTGTTGTAAGGTTTGGAAAGAGCTCTTCTGAGCTTATTTAACTCCCTTGGGGTGTTGTATTGCCACACATAGGAGCTGAGTTGCTCTCATGTAATCAAGTTTGGCAGTGGTACTATCCCAGCTCTTTTCTGCTGAGTAGAATTAATCTGTTCCCTTTTTTGTGGGGCTGGAGGAGAAATAAAAGCGGGAGAGGGTAAAATATGATATGCACATGCACTCTGCTTGCCGAAGGGAAAATCGGGGATGAGAGGAAGGAGGAAAAGAACATCCTGTTATGGTGACTATGTGTAGTTTTCTCTTATAATTCCACTCATGAAATGATGAGCAGCTTAACCAAATTTGTGATCTGTTTTCAGTGTAAGCAGGTGGTTTTGACATTTTTCTGTGTTATTCCTATAAGGGACCGCTAGAGGTAGCGCAAGTGTTCCTGTCTGAAATTCCAGCAGACCCCAAACTTTACCGACATCACAACAAGCTGAGGTTGTGCTTCAAAGAATTTATAATGAGGTCAGTAAAACAAAATTGAAATGCTGAATTGAATCAATAAAGCAAATAATAGCAATAATGCAATGATGATATGACTGTGTAATTAATTATGCAAGTTAGCATCGTGAATCCTGGCATCTCACAGTTTAGACACTTAGTCCAGACTTGTTATCTGTGCTTCATGGTCAGTGCTTCGGTAGGCTTTGCATCCTGAATGGGAGCAAATTGTAACACTTCAAACTAGTTATGTAGAAATTAAGATCATCCACTTGTTTTATATTTTTGATATTTTACCGAAATCAAGCATTTCAGACTAATGCCTTGATTTTATTATTAATAAAATGACATATTTACGTAGGAAGCTGTTCATAAGGAAACATTTCACCCTGTGTCAAGTAGACACACTGGTAGTGGTAAACACATACAGCCTTTTCTTCAGATAAGCTTGTAACTCTTAACAATGAAGCATAATTGCTGAAGGATAAGTTTGAGTTAAATAAAAATTAACCTTATGCAGAGTTACAGCCTCTACTCTCTGTTATTGTCACTGCATCTGTTTACAGTAAGTAGGCAGGTAGCTGAGTATTCTGCAGTCCTAAAATCTGGTTTTTTATTAGCTCCCTCATGCATTTCTAATGTCTTAAAAATATCACCGTAATTTCTGTACTTGGAAAAGACAGAGGTTTCTTGTTAGTTCAGTATCATTTTGGACTTGGCAAGTTATCAGAGGAATGCCTAGCCCAGACTTGGCACATCCAGATTACAACACAAAGTTAATGAGTTTAACAGAAGTAGGTGATACATCTCATACTTTTTTTTCTTTCCATTTGCCTAGGTGTGGTGAGGCAGTGGAGAAAAACAAACGCCTTATTACAGCTGACCAGCGGGAATATCAGCAAGAGCTCAGAAAGAACTATGGGAAGCTGAAGGAGAACCTTAGGCCCATGATTGAGAGGAAGATCCCAGAGCTGTACAAACCTGTGGTGAAAGTCCATAGCACAAGGTACCGTCAGGGCAGGGCTGGCTGCTGTAGGTATACAAAAAGATGCCATTTTTGCAAGGAAGAAAGGCAGTTTTACTGGCAGCTAAAACCAGGCCATAACATACACTGCCAAATTTGTACCTTATTAAAGAAGTCCACTGACTTCCACTGGAGCTGAATGTATTATCAATTGTGTTTCTCAAGCTGCTCATACCTGGGGCATAGCATTTATGTCATTCCAATGCATCATTAGAAAAGACCTTCTGCTTGCCGTAATGAAAATATATTAGAAACATCTTGTCATTTCTTCAACATTTGAATCAGGAAGAAGATAGAACAGGTTTGTTTAGACTATATGGCACCATGTGGTGCTGTCCAACAGGAAGTAAGAATGATCCTTGCACTCCCAGATAACATAATCCAGTTTAATCTCATGACTGCGACAGAAGAGTCTTAATTTATGTTCTTAATTTATGAATATACGCTTCTTCACAAGGCCACTGTGTCCAGTGTGGGGTGGGAGCAGAAGAAAGAATATGGCTCTGATCTGTCAACACATAACATGTTTAGCTGATGATTTGTCAGCTGCTCCTTTTCACAGGGCAGGTGTTTCTTCAATCCTTTTCCATTTGCCAGCTTTATTTATGGATGCATTTTGTTGCAGGGAATCTTTTCGTAACCACAGTTTTAGGAAATATGATGCCCAGACCTCTTCACAAAGCACCTCAGGACTAGCTGCTTTGGCCAAGGAAGAGCCTCATGCTGCAAGCCAGAAGTGATGGAGTATTCAACATCCGTGACATCAGAAATCTCTCACAAGACAGCATATGCACTTTCTGGACAGCATGCAGTAAAGCATTGACACAAGATCACTGAATGAAAACCAGGAGATGACTGCTAATCAACCACGTCTCAGGAGGGCTTAGGAAGGAAGGGGGTACTTTTTTTAGATATTTTTGCATATATTGTAAAAAAAGTCACATGGACCATAGTGTCCAGTGGCATGAGGTGAGTCACCACTAGCTAATGGACACAGAAATCTGTGCAGTTTGATTGAGGTGTTACATGAATCCAAATAACGTGTCTAAGGGATGCTGATGAATTATGTCTATTTATGGTCCTTTTCCAAGACAGCACTTATCCATGTGCTTTTTACAATGGAGCACGTTCTGCAAGTTAATCACATACTTAAATGCTGTTTTAATGATGACAGACATGGTCCCCTGCTCAGTGTTTGCTGAGCTGGAGCTGTAGGAAGAATAATTTCCTCAATCATTTTCTGTTACCAGTTTCTATCATGGTCCTTCACTGCAGGCAGAGTTCTGCACACATTTTCTCAATCAAATCTTGGAAAGCAAGAAGTAGCAGTAAATAGTTTTTATAGATCTAATTCTTTTTGTAAGTATAGGGACTACTACTTGGCATGCAGTTGGATTTCTGAATAATCAGTGTCATGTTTAGCAGAATTAACAAGGAATAGTTTAAAAAGAAGATGCCAAGCTACGAGTTATTATTTTACTGTACAATGCTAGAATGTGGATATCCAAAATTAACTACAGGAGTGCACAGTGGGGATTTCGTACAAAGCACTTCACTCAGGCTTTACAGCAGCTTAAGAGAAATTAGCATGTAATTTATAATATGTAATGCTTAGTATTTTCTGGACCTTAAGCAAATATTTTACTAAATAATCTTTACAGCACTTCTCTGAAGCAAGGAAACATTATTACGATTTTGCAGATGAGGATTTTGATAGAGAGAGAGGGAGAGGTATGGACTTAGGGACCCATTAGTGAGGCATTGACAGAGCCACAATTTGCATTTGGACTATGCTTACCATGTAATATTTCTATTTTGATACAAAGATCCATGAAAGCATCCCTCTGTTTTACCTCCTTCCCTCCACCTTCTCAGGGTTTTGGAAATTACAGGTTAATGCTGATTAAAGTACAAAATGCCATTTGCTGAAACACAGAATTTAATGTTAAATGGTGAAATTAATATTTTCCTTCGTACTTCATTTTATTAATAGAAAATTACAGTGAACTTTCTCAGAGCTGATGGCTTGTGATTCTAAATGTGAAGCTTCTTTGATCCAAAAGTATAAGGGAAATTGAAGCTGCTGCTTTTAGTGTAAACATTTTGACTTTTTATGGTCATTTGCAGCCTTTCCATTTGATGACAGGAATTTTCCCAGCACTTCATTGACATCCACGTGAGTCAGATTTTGAATGTGCTGTGCAGGAGATTCATGGGGATGATCAAACATGATGACATGTGGAAACAGGTGAAATAAACCCTGTACTTACACAGACCTTGGAATGTATGAAAGCATTTCCCTCCTCATTCATAGTACTGTTAAATGCTATCATCAGGAATAAGTACTCTGTGATTTTGAAATGAATGCATCCAAAGTACATGAGCAAATGGTATGAAAAGCTCAAAGCAACAAGGAGTTGCCTACATGGAGTAGCTTGTCTGTATTCCAGATACTTTAAAACAGTTCTAAGGTTAAAAGATTTTTAATTTCCCAAAGCTTTGAAGCTATGAGGTTGCTGCCTATCAGCACCTAGACCCTTATCTCTTATTTTGAACAGCCTGTTTGGGAGGAAGGTCAGAATACTGTCATCTATTATACCAACCCTGTAATCCAACCTCATTGTTTACAAGATGCTTATCCTTTACAGCCTAAATAACAGAAACCTCAGGTAAACCAAAAACCCCTGCAGGTGTACGATATACTCAGCAAATGTAATAAAGTGTTTCATGTTGTGTGGTCCTTTAACTGAAACATTGCTCTGGATAATATGAATACTAAAGGACTCTTCACATATTTTACAAGCTGAGCAACCCTCAACCAGTTGGCCAGTCTTGCCCTCAGTTTGTAGTTCATGTTGTCCCTTCTACAAATGAAACATGGTTTGTACATTTCTTTCAAGAGTTGAACTATGTGAAATGTAAATTTTCTACCTTATGACATTCATTTTACAATAAAGTGACTGTTTCACAGGATGCTCAGAAGTGCCTCTGTCTTGCACTTTATAGCTCAATAGAATACATCTGTAAAGAAAATTTCAGTAGGAACCAACTATCCTTGTAGAAGCATCGTTCAGCAGAAAAGACAAAAATTTGGGCATGGGAGGTGTCAGCCTGTCTTTAGGATAAATTGTGTCTGCTGCAGGCGTAACAGGCAATAACTTGCAGCTTCTTTTTTTTTTCACTGTCCGTGAAAAATGGTAGTTCAAAGCTCAGTGACACTAGTGCCCTCCTTTCTCCCTCCGGTGTGCAGGTGTAGAGCAGAAACATGCCTGATTCTTGAATGACACACCATCTGGGTGACTCAAGACTAGAGAGAGTTGCATATTTCCACACTAGTCAGGTCCAGGGCTGAACTACTGAGGCTTTCACAGGGGAACCAGCAAGTGAGGCACAGAACTACACTTATCCTGGTCCAAATTCCCATGGGTGTCTGGGCTGGGAGCTCAACATCACTCACTCACTGCTGAGCTCATGCTGGTTTTCACAGAATCACAGGATGTTAGAAATTGGAAGGGACCTCAAAAGATCATCCAGTCCAATCCCCCTACTGGAGCAGGAACACCTAGACGAGGTTACACATGAACATGTCCAGGTGGGATTTGAATGTCTCCAGAGTAGGAGACTCCACAACCTCCCTGGGCAGCCTGTTCCAGTGTCTGTTACCTCGCTGAGAAGTTTCTTCTTTTGTCTGGAATCCTTCAGCTCAGCAGGCACATCTCTGTTCAGCACGCAGCTGTGCCCCGTCCCGCTGCACCACTCAGCCTCAAGCTGCCACCAGGAGTGTCAGGTCTGTACAAAGCTCCGTTGCACAGCAGGAGACATCTGATCCAAACCAGGTGTGAGCCATACACTCGCACATCTGCCAGCATGCAGACAGCGCTTAAAAAAAGGGGCCTATAAGAAAGATGCAACAGGCTTTTTAGCAGGATCTGTAGCGATAGGACAAGGGGTAATGGTTTTAAACTAAAAGAGGGAAGATTCAGGCTAGATATTAAAAATAGATTTTTTATAGTGAGGGTGGCCCAGGTTGCCCAGATGGGTGATAGATGCCCCATCTCTGGAGACAATCAAGGCCAGGCTGGTTGGGGCTCTGATCAACCTTATCTGGTTGAAGACATTCCTGCTGGTTGCAGGGGGTGTTGGACTAGATGACCTTGAAAGTCCCTTCAAACCCAAACCATTCTACGGTTCTATGAACACACATGCATAAGGAATCCATTCCAGCCGTAAGAAGACCAACAATAATGCCCAGAAGTACAAATTAACCTGTCAGCATGTTTTGAACACATTTAAACAGTTTAGATGCGTGCTTTTGGTCAGCACTACTGATCCTACACGGGCAGCCCTAAGGCTCGATTTCCTGGTTTGCAGAACAGCGGCCGTGAAGCAGCACGTCCTTCATGCTGCACAAAAAATACCACACCGTCATTGCTTCAGCAGGTGGATTGAAGGTGACTGTGAGTAGCTGCGGCAGCATTTGTGCCAGGTGAGGAGAAATGCAGTGTTGTCACGTACAGCTGGCAGGTCTGGTTTACACGACCTTTCTCTGGAAGCTGAAAGCTTCCTCGTGAGGTTTCCCACCAATGTAAGGGACTTGGAAAACTGAAATCAAACATTTTAATTCCTTTTTTGTTTTGTTTTTCCTTTTTCTCTGTTTGAAGTACCATCTTCTCAAATGTTTCAGAAAGGGGAACTAAAGCTTAGCAAGCAGCCTGACACAAGCCAGCTAGGACTCTTTAAGGTGTTACAATCTCTCAAAGCAATGCTCGTTATGAAAGTGAAGCACATGGTAACAGTGGTTTACTGTCCTTTGCTGCACTACAGTGTTGCTGCCTTCTGGTAGACAAGAACACGTACAAGGTGCATTCATAGGGTGTTGCCATTAGTGATGAATTTGAGAGTGGGGCAGTTCGGGGAGTAGCTCAGCTGACTATGGTTTAACCATCTTTTAAACCAGCTAAATGGAGGGATTAAAAAAATAATCAGCAGGACTTGATAAGTCATCTCAGGTTGTGTAATACTCTGGTCTAATCACTGCACTGAAAGGAACAGGGGCTTCTGTGGAAAATGTCCTTTTTGAGTACATGAATAAAGGCAAAGTACATTCACAGTAGGGCTCAATCAGTGTTCAGGAAGATAACAGTAAAATCTGGCACTGATTGAGTGCTTGACGTAGTTAATTGAATATGTTTCTGTGACTCCTTATATTGTCAGAGAGGGATTTATTTAAATGAAGCATTTTAATCCAAAACCTGTTCTCCAGGCTAACCTTGATGAAGCTTTTTGCAAACAATATAGTCGCTCAGTATTGCTCAGTAAAAAATCCTGAAAACATCAAACTAAATGTTTAGCTGATCAAAACAAAAAAAAACCCGAAGACTCTCAATAGCAATTTTTCAATAGCAATTTTTCTAGGATTGGTTTAGAAAGCCTCTGAAGTTGTAAGATTTTTTTTCTGTTTCTCTGTTCTAATTATTTCCCTTAATTAATTTACACAACACATGCTCTCGTGTCGAGAGTTAGGCATGTGTTTAGTCCTGATAACTACACAGATGCAATTTTATAAGCTATATACCTTCTCAATGGAAATAGTTGTGAGAGGAAAAAATGGTATGGACTTGCTGAAATGCCACAGTACAGAAATCAAAGATACCCAAATGCAAATGTAAATTCTCTAAATTATTACACACTTTTTTCTCCATGCTATAAAATTGATGTTGTATTTCTGTCTATCTGTGGACCTAATACTCTTTTAGAACTACTTATTTTTACAGGAATAAGGTTTTCCTTGTCTGCCTCTGTTAGTGGAATATTTCAAAACATGTATTGTATGCCTGCAAGGACTGGGGAAATCCAAATTACAGAAAAAGTTAAGCTCTAATAACCAAAGGGACGGGCAGTTTGAGCTAGGTGGCAGGAGAACTGTTTTGCACTATTTAACAAACACCTGTAAAACGACTAGAAGGGAAGATTTCCTATCACACATTTCTGACATTCCCAAATGTGAACACTTGTATAAATTTTGTTCCTCAAGGAGAGCTCTGTGGGGCTCCAAAAAAAAAAAAAAACCAAACAAAAAAAATCACAACTACAACAAAAAACAAACACAAAAACAACAACCAAAATAAACCACCACACACAACAGAAGAGCAAGCTTAGCGTGGCTGATACATCTAGAACTTGAATGTGCCAGAAAGCTATCTTAAAACCTCGAGCAAACCAGTGTCTGGACTTAATAAACAGTGAAGAAAGGAAATAGGCACAAACCCATATCCTTTCCTTTGTTTGCAGGTCAACTTCAAGAGAAATGAACAATCCCTTCTCAGGTATCAAAGACAGGTTGGAAGTGTTCCCAAAGGACTGTTCCTCTTGAGTGAAGGCACAAAATCTGGGCTCAGACCTAAACCCTGGAGGTGGAATTTTTCCCAGTGGGCAAGGGAAAGGGCAAAGGAACAGGGAAAGGGAAGTGTGGGAACAGCGGTTCCAGCTAAGGGCCTTGGACAGGTTATACAGAAGTATGTTTTTTATGAGTGCAAGGGGTGATAGCCCAGGCCAGTGAGAATGGTATCTCGGGTCAAAAAACACCCCCATATGTATGATGTGTGAATGTTGGGCCCGGGCGTGTGAATGAGCGGATCGGAACGCCGCTCACAAGATATGCATGGGAACGTGACTGAAAAGTCACAATATGAGTGTGGTTTGCCTTGAACAACATTTTTTGGAAAAACCGTCTAACCTCTTGGCCCAGCCCTGTATCTGTAAACATATAAACTGAGAACTGTTAATAAAACGGAGCTCAGCTCTGCCTGGCTCTGCTCTCGCTGCTAACAAGAGCTCTGGGCCTGTGTGTCTCTGCCTGTGTCCCGGTGCGCGTCGTCTCCAGTCGCCGCAGGGAAAGGGGATGGAAAAGGGAAGAAGGAAAGAAGGGAAAGAAGGGAAGAAGGGAAAGAAGGGAAAGAAGGGAAAGGGGGAAAGAAGGGAGAGGGAGAGGAGAGGAGAGGGAGAGGGAGAGGGAGAGGGAGAGGAGAGGAGAGGGAGAGGGAGAGGGAGAGGAGAGGGAGAGGGAAAGGAAAGAAAGGAAAGGAAAGGAAAGGAAAAGGAAAGGAAAGGAAAGGAAGGAAAGGAAAGGAAAGGAAAGGAAAGGAAAGGAAAGGAAAGGAAAGGAAAGGAAAGGAAAGGAAAGGAAAGGAAAGGAAAGGAAAGGAAAGGAAAGGAAAGGAAAGGAAGGAAGGAAAGGAAGAGGGAAGGAAAGGAGGGAAAGGAAAGGAGGGAAAGGAAAGGAGGGGAAAGGAAAGGAGGGGAAAGGAAAGGAGGGGAAAGGAAAGGAGGGGAAAGGAAAGGAGGGGAAAGGAAAGGAGGGGAAAGGAAAGGAGGGGAAAGGAAAGGAGGGGAAAGGAAAGGAGGGGAAAGGAAAGGAGGGGAAAGGAAAGGAGGGAAAGGAAAGGAGGGGAAAGGAAAGGAGGGGAAAGGAAAGGAGGGAAGGAAAGGAGGGGAAAGGAAAGGAGGGGAAAGGAAAGGAGGGGAAAGGAAAGGAGGGGAAAGGAAAGGAGGGGAAAGGAAAGGAGGGGAAGGAAAGGAGGGAAAGGAAAGGAGGGGAAAGGAAAGGAGGGGAAAGGAAAGGAGGGGAAAGGAAAGGAGGGGAAAAGGAAAGGAGGGGAAAGGAAAGGAGGGGCCAAGGAAGGAGGGAAAGGAAAGGAGGGGAAAGGAAAGGAGGGGAAAGGAAAGGAGGGGAAAGGAAAGGAGGGGAAAGGAAAGGAGGGGAGGGACCAGCAGGGCCGGGAAAAGTCCGAAGGGCGGAAAGGAAAGGAGGGGAAAGGAAAGGAGGGGAAAGGAAAGGAGGGGAAAGGAAAGGAGGGAAAGGAAAGGAAAGGAAAGGAAAGGAGGGGAAAGGAAAGGAAAGAAAGGAAAGGAAAGGAAAGGAAAGGAAAGGAAGGAAAGGAAAGGAAAGGAAAGGAAAGGAAAGGAAAGGAAAGGAAAAGGAAAGGAAAGGAAAGGAAGGAAGGAAAGGAAGGAAAGGGAAGGGAAATGGAAAGGGAAAGGGAAAGGGGAAAGGGAAAGGGAAAGGGAAAGGGAAATCTGCCAAGATTTCAGAGAGGCTGGCTTATGTAACTGACTTCAACCATTGATTAAATCAGGGAGAACAAACCTCTTGTAATCTGTGGCAGTTTAAAGAGAATAAAACCAGTTTCCCATGCCTGCGTAGAAAGGATTGCTCAGCTCAGTTTGTAGAGAAGCCCAGTTGCCCCAAGGCCTGCTGCAACCTAGGACCAAAGGCTGCAGCTGAGTGAAAGAAATCCATCATAAAGAATAAATAACAAATCAGAAACCAAAGACTGAAAACCCAGCACACTGTGGGGAAAACAGGAGTAGTGCCATGAAATGGAACTAAGGGCAGGTTAAAGCGCTGAATGCTTTCTCACTTTCTAGACCATGTGGGGCACTAAGCACTGAGGGCTGCTGTGCTTAATGGAAGCCGTCAGGCAAAAAGTACTCACAAAGCACTAAAAAAGATCAAAACACTAACAATAATAAAACAGGGGAAAATCTATTTTGCTAATAAAAATACTCATAGGTTTGAGGGCGATTTTGTGTATTTTTGGAGTAGGGTGTTTCTGTTTGTTTTTTAATGCTGGCTACCTGTATTTTGCTAGTTTCTGTCAAGAATGGTGAGCTGCACACTGTGCTTTCCCATCGCCCCACTGGAGGAGTCAGACCAAGTGTCAGGTTGTTGCTCCCAGTGCGGGATCCAGGCTGGCCGGGGGAAGCAGCACAGCCCCACACACCTGCTGTGGTAACGGGTACCAGGAGTGACCGCAGTTTCCATGGTCTGTGCAGACAGGGATGCTGGGACAGAGATTACTCTGCTTGGAAACAGAGCCATAAACAGGCATAGTTTGAGAAAATAAAGGGCAAAGGCAAAATGTCCTGATATTTCTGCTAGTTTTGGTTCACTGCTAATCTTCTCTATTACTAACCAATGGAGGATGCACCCAAATGCAGCCACCAGCGGTTGCATAGTTACTGGGATCCTGCTCACAAGCCAGGCACCATCAACAGGGCATTGACCCTGAGGCCCCAGCTGCTGTCACAGAATCACAGTATGTCTGGGATTGGAAGGGACCTCCAAAGCTCATCCAGTCCAATCCCCCTGCTGGAGCAGGAACACCCAGATGAGGTTACACAGGAAGATGTCCAGGCGGATTTTGAATGTCTGCAGAGCAGGAGACTCCACAACCTCCCTGGGCAGCCTGTTCCAGTGTCTGTCACCCTCACTGTGAAGATGTTTCTTCCCATATTTAAGTGGAACCTCCTGTGTTGCAGTTTGTACCCATTGTCCCTTGTCCTATCATTGGTTGTCACTAAGAAGAGCCTGGCTTCATCCTCCTGACACTCACCCTTTACATATTTATAAACATTAATGAGGTCACCCCTCAGTCTCCTCTTCTCCAAGCTAAAGAGACCCAGCTCCCTCAGCCTTTCCTCATACGGGAGACGCTCCACTCCCTTCATCTTCTTCATGGCTCTGCGCTGGACACTCTCCAGCAGTTCCCTGTCCTTCTGGAACTGAGGGGCCCAGAACTGGACACAATATTCCAGATGTGGCTCAGAGTGTTCCACTGGCGAAGGCAATCTTCCTAGAAAGGCCAGTTAAGCCTTCCTTCACTTCTGACCATTCCCACAGCCTGGTAAGGAAAAGTATTTAACACATGGCATTTGTGGTTGTAAACTAGTGCTTGTTTAATCCTCTGTTTAACTTTAGCAGCTTGCTTTTAAACAGTTCCCATCTCTGCTATGCATGACGCTGCTGTAATGCACCCCTGCCCCAGACTCCTGCCCTCAGCTGCTGTGAACCTGCACGTGGGCTGAGCAGGACAGTCCAGCATGGGAAGGAGCAGCTGTGAGGGTGTTGTTGTGGCTCACAACACTGTGGGCACCGCTGCAGCACAGCACTGCGGGCACGGCTGCAGGGCAGCACTGCGGGCACGGCTGCAGGACAGCAATGCAGGCACGACTGCAGGACAGCACTGCGGGCACGGCTGCAGGACAGCAATGTGGACATGGCTGCAGCACAGCACTGCGGACACGGCTGCAGGAGAGCACTGCGGACACGGCTGCAGGACAGCACTGCGGACACAGGTGCAGGACAGCACTGCGGGCACGGCTGCAGCGCAGCACTGCGGGCACAGGTGCAGCACAGCACTGCGGACACGGCTGCAGGACAGCACTGCGGACACGGCTGCAGCGCAGCACTGCGGGCACGGCTGCAGGACAGCAATGCGGGCACGACTGCAGGACAGCAATACGGGCACGGCTGCAGCACAGCACTGCGGACACGGCTGCAGCGCAGCACTGCGGGCACGGCTGCAGGACAGCACTGCGGGCACGGCTGCAGGACAGCACTGCGGACACAGGTGCAGGACAGCACTGCGGACACGGCTGCAGGACAGCACTGCGGGCACAGGTGCAGGACAGCACTGCGGGCACGGCTGCAGGACAGCACTGCGGACACAGGTGCAGGACAGCACTGTGGACACGGCTGCAGGACAGCACTGCGGGCACGGCTGCAGCACAGCACTGCGGGCACAGGTGCAGGACAGCACTGCGGACACGGCTGCAGGACAGCACTGCGGGCACGGCTGCAGCACAGCACTGCGGGCACAGGTGCAGGACAGCACTGCGGGCACGGCTGCAGGACAGCACTGCGGGCACAGGTGCAGGACATTTGAAGGCTGAAGACTTCCACTGGTAGTCATGAGTTTGTTGAAACATAAATATAGTGTTATTAGACCTGGCATGAAGCTCAGCTTGTCCAGTTTTCTACTCATGCAGCAGCCAGTACCAGATGCTTCAAGATGAAGAATCTCTGTAAGTTATGAAAGAGGATCCACACCCACCTCCATTGCTATAAATCACAGATTAATCAGCAAGGCATGTGTTTCAGGAACAGCTAAAACTTTCCCTAGTCTCTGCCAAAGCAGCTTCACACTGATGTCTGTGAAACAGGAATGAAGAACCTGTTCTCTTTTTCAGCTTGATCACTAGTGAAGGTGAGACCTTCAGCATTCAGATTTGTCACTAATAACCATTAGATGGGCCCTCAGCAAGTGAGAAAAACAAGAGAAGGTAGCTTGACCACTTTCTCAGCAAAATGACGAAGAACATTAAGATTTTTTGCTTGCACTTTACAGTCAAGGCCCTCCATATCCTAATCACGTGGTTTTTTAAATAGGTACCATGCTTCTAAGTTAAAATCCCTTTGTGAATTTGAAACTAGAATGAAAGTTGAGAAATGCTCTTCTAAGAGGACTACTGACTGATGAATTTGATGAAATAAAATCATCATCACAGAAAACAAATAATCATTTAAACACAGTGAATAAATCTGTCTGTGCATAGGAGTGGTCCATGCTAGACCAAATCTGGCACACAGTATGTTTTAATGTGAGAATTTGCAGTGTACAAAGAAAGAAAATGCCATATGTGTCATATGTAAAATGCAGGGGACCTTCAAAGTGTCCCTCCGGTCCTATCTACCTCCTGCTGCGGAGTCAAAATCCACGATGGGTATCAGCCTTCACTCCAAGGAAGGGCGGAACTCCTCCAGAAAGGTGCCATTAGGGAAACCAATACTGGGGTCATTAATTTCCATATTCTGCCATTTCCTGGAGCGAACATGCACAAATTCGGGATTGCACTGGGTCTAACTTCAGGAGTTTCTTTAACAAATTCCATGCTCCAGCAGCAATTGTTGAAGCTTTTTCTCTCTTGCATTCTTCTGATAATTTTTACTTTTGTCTTTCACTATGACTCTCAAGGTTGCTGTTGGGGTACTGTGAAATGTTTTCTGCCTGCCCCAACATGTGAGGCAGGTATCCTGTGAACTCATCCAAGCCAACTCTCCTGCTTGTGAGCTGGCCTGTGGACTTGCTCATCTCCTCCACCACAGGTGTCTGAATAGACCTCTGCTGATTATTTTAGGATTTAGCATGATTCCACAATGTAGTTCCATACCCCAGTTGCTGTATGCACATACCTATTAAGAAAATGATTATATTAATCTCTCAGACAACTCAACAAAGACATCAAGTCCAAGTAAAGCTTTCTGTGGAGGGGAAGTTTGATAATAACAACCGCATGATGCTGTTGATTCAACTTAAACTGCAGTGGACTCGTCACCTAGCTCAGAGATGAAAGAAAGGCATGGGAGCTCTGGACGATCAAGCATTCTTCAAAGTATTTCAGTGACAAAAGGTAGATAAAATCTAGAAGAAAATGTTATGGCAAGTGTTTCTTGGTCAGACCTTGGGGAGTATAGTATTTTGAGACTGCTCCTTTAAAGATAAGGGGAAAGGCAAGTGCTATGTTTCATCTAGTAAATGATTTCTGGAGTTGCATTCCTGTGCATTCATGCACAAATCAAGAACACTGTTGTGCCTCAAATATCCATAGGCCTAATGGTGAGACCCAAGATGATGTGTGGCAAACAGCAACACGTGCCCTCCAGCACTGAAAACTCAAATGATAGAAACTCAGTTGCATGCTGCACCATTTCACTTTACTTTGGACGGACAGGCAAGCACGCAGTACTATTTCCAGGCTGCCACTGATGTGAGTCCTGAACCAGGGCAGAAAAAAAGCTCTTGCCTTCTTTTGTGTTTGTGTGGCATCCCTCCTTTGCAGACCGTGCTCAGAAACAAGCCATGCGGTGTGATTTGCTAGCTGTGTGCTTTGCTGAGGAAAGAGTGACAGTCTGTACACCCACTGAAACCATCGCCTCCCAAAAAGCCACTCAGAGCAGGAGAAGCACAGAAGGAAGAAGCTGGGCTTTCAAAGGCTTGCTAGCAGAGAGGGCTAATCTGGCTCTCAGCTGCCATGCCCACTGTGTGGGGTCATTCACAGCAGCACAATGTGTTACCCCTACTTTTCACAATGGTTTGCAGAATATTCAGGGCAGCAAGGGTCCAGTGCTTTTAAAACCGGGTTTCATCTAATTCCTTAGGTTGCCACTCAGCTTTGGCAACAGCAGCTGCTCTGCAGTGATCAGTGTCCTTCAGACACTGAAGTTCAGCCCAGGCCCCTGACAGGAGATGGTCCCAGCAGCACAGCCCTGCCGCTGTCAGCTCTCTGTGTGGGACCCCACAAAGGCAGGGAGGAGCTGGGGGGGTCCGGAGGGTCACAGTGCTCTGGTCAGGCTTGGGCAGGTGCTGTGAACACCATTTGCTACAAGCAAAAGGTTCTTTTTGGTAAAAAGGGTGGGGGTTTTTTTCAGGTAAGTGGTATTTCTAGAGCTGATGAAATAAGGCACAGGAAAGCATTGAAATTTCCTATGGAAAGAACATTTTTAATTTTTCATTTTGGTAAAACCAGAATTATTCTGTTTATAAAACTTCAAGAGGATTGTTTTGTTTACAAGGCAGGGCTGTTTGCACTAACCCAACAAATCAGGTGAAGTTTGCTTTGGCCTCAGGGGCTTCCCTGGTGCTGTGAGCTTTGTGGGACTGAAAGCATTTCAGATTTTGGGGGAAGGCAGGAGAGTGGGGGCATTGTGCAAAAAGTGAGTTAGCCTCAGCCTTTTCATCCACTGTCCTGCTGAGGGGCTGCTTACTATGGAGCCATAGATGCCCATCCCAGTAAGAGGAAGACCTAAAGCAACCTGTCTAAGCATTCCATGGTCTCTTCTGCTCCTTTATGGCTGCAGCTAAGTGAAGAATTGCTGCCAAATAAAGCAGTAGAGTGAACGTCTGATCCCCTTCCTTTCCTCACTTCCAAACAGGGTATGGGCCACAGTTGAGAGCAGGGTTGGTGCAACCTGTCTCTATATGTATCCACCAGACCACCTGCACTCAGATGCCCTTCCAGCCTCTGAGACTGCTGACATGACCCTTGTGCTGTAAGCTGTGCGGAATGTTAAACACAAAACAGGTTTCGGGCATGGTGAAAGTTAAAACCCAGAGGGACGGAGCATGAGAGTCCACAGGAACTCATTCTGCCTAAGCACCTGCTCAGTGCATGAAGAATTACATTGGGCAAGATGATTTCTCCTAAGTCCTTCTCATTCTCAATATACACATAGGCTTTATCTATGTTGTGTGCAACCCAAAATCTGCCAAACCATACACAATATTTATCTACCAAAGCAGGCAAAAATACAATATGTTCTCTCTCTTCAAGTATTATCTTCACTTCTGGACATGCCACTTACAATTACCTACTGTTGTACTCACAGTCACGGGGCACCTGACTTTTTGAAGGAAATAGGTGGGTTCGTATTTTGGGGGGAGGCGGGGTATTTTTTTGCTAGATGTTAAGGGTGTATCCAGCCTTCCTACCTGCCAGAGCAAGTCCCAAATGAAAAACACCCCAGGGAGCTGGAAAAGCCCTGCAAAAGCACCTATTCCCTGCTCTGCGCCTCTCGCTGGTGCATGGTCTAACCACAGCCCTGTGTGGACGGTGGGGGCTGCGCGGTTTTCTCTGAGGGGCACACAGACAGCGGCCGTGCCCAGCCGGCGAGCAGCACCCCGTTCACCGCTGCACCCACCTGCGGAGGGGTAGGAACACACTGACGGCCTCACCCCCGTCTCTCCTCCAGGCTGTGCCCAGGTTAGTTTAGCCTGAAGCCAGTTTCTCCCTTTGGTGCTTTACAGGGAGTCTATGGAGGGTCTACGTCCCTTCTCCCAGCCTCCCGTTGTGTGCATGTGCTGGGGAAGCCTGGACAGACAGAGCAGTGTGGCAGATGCTTTACTGGCCCTCCTCACTTTCTGCTCCCTTATATCCTCCCTCTGCCCCGTTTGGCAGACGCTCAGGTTCCCGGTTAGTGTTATTTCCAAGCTCTCTGCAGTAACAGGCAAGCCCCAAGGAGCTGAAGGGTGAACCAGGACCTGGTGGCTTTAATTGCACCATCAAAGGAAAAAAACATCTACTGTATGACTGTGCTGGAGGTTCTTTCCTGTCACTCTTACGCAGGTAACGCAACAATTGACTCCTTTATTTAATTTCACTTGTTTAAACTGTCAAGAGTTGGCAGCCCCTGAAAGAAAGGATTAAGTGAGAGAAGTGGAAGGAGCCCTATCTGCTTGCTCTGTTCATTGCCGTAGTCTGGAGTGCTTTCTTTCTGTGTTTGTACAGTTTCTGGTACAACATGGTCCTGACCCAACTATTCAGATGAATAATCTGATGCTAAGGAGTTGTTTGCTGGCCTGAGTATACTTTCTTTTTGGTTGTTAATATAAACAATGGTAAGTGGTGCTCACTGTTGTCTCAACTATTTCTTTCATCAGGCCTCCATTTTTGCTAGAATTGGTAACTCAGCCATAAAAAAATAGCCTTTGAATGGAAACTTAGCACAGTCAGGATTAATGATAATTAGCATCTTAAAGAGCTGCAGGGTCTGGTCACTGATTTGGACTGTAAATATTTCTAAAAAAAACATGCTCTTAAATTAAAATGTATAAAAGCATCTTTAAAAAAATATTCATGATTTGAGAGATGTTTTATACCAATCTCATAGCAGCTTTACTTACAAAAGTACTTGATGTGATTTAATCTCTAAAATGTTTTAATGGCTAGCAAGATTTCAGAAGAAGTACCGGTAATTATTTAGATGGAAATATCACAAAGCCTTTTAGCTTTTTATAGAACAAGAAAACCCTGCCATTTGTTGTCTACCATTACTTGAGTGTGGTCCACTGGGAAAAACAGAGATTTTCAAATTTCCTTAATATCCTCCTTGGTCTATTCTGGGATCAATATTAATTGAGACAATATCTGCTGTTCTCCATTCGCAAGCTTCAGGTATTGTGTCTGCAAAAAAAAAAAAATCTGGAAATAAGCAGAGTTTCAGGAGTATTACCTAGATGAAGGCAGAAGAAAACCAGAGGAATGATGCAGAAAGAAGGAAATGAGGAGGGAGGGTCAGCAGGTGCCAGCATTTGACAGCACACTACATAGAAAACCAAAAAAACACAAGGAGAGATGCGCCACAGATATATCCTTTTATGCTGTGAAGTAACTCACAGTAGTCACCTTGCAGGGTCCCACATCCAGATCTGCGAAGACCAGGCGTTGTCACACTCCTGATGTTACTTGCTCCTGGCCTGTGGATTCACCTGCTGG
The DNA here is from genome assembly GCF_036013475.1 of Columba livia. NCBI lineage: Eukaryota > Metazoa > Chordata > Aves > Columbiformes > Columbidae > Columba > Columba livia. The sequence continues at coordinate 13,265,200 of NC_088642.1, read as the reverse complement.
TCTCTGCGTGTTTGGTAGGGACTGTCCAACTCAAACCTGCGAAACCCTTCATGGCATCACCACAAAGCCTCTAAAGATCTGGGAGCCCTGGGGCAGCGAAGATAACACCTGAGATAAGAATGGGAAGAGTGAAAGAAACCATGCCTGGATCCATAGTGAATATTCAAACTGTTAAGCAGAAAGCTCAGGGCTCACAGAACAGGGACTGCGGTATACTTTCACAGCTGCAAAGGCTTTAGAGACAGCCTGTTCTAGCCAGTAAAGATCAAGGCACAAGTTTATAAACACTGCTACTAAGCTGAGATTCACAAAGCAATGCAATGGGAGCTGATGCACATTTTGCTCTCCTTTGAAAGCCTTTGCCGAGGACCCCGTCCAGCCCCACGCAACAGAGTAGCTGGCAGCTGGTGGGCACATTCTGCTGAGGCTCTGAAACCCAAAAAAACGTTTCACATGACACCCCCAGTCCCTCAGCACCCAGAAGCACCAGCCCTGGCCAAGTATGGGGTCTGACCCAAGCCCTGCCCAGGCCAATGCTCTTTTCCTGGGTTTCAAAACGGTCTCTCCAGCCCAAACACAGGGAAGAGACTTCAACTACTTCAACTAGGTTAGCCCGAACCAGGTTTTCACAAGGATGCTGTATTTCATTCGGAGCCCCGATGGCGGCCTTGCTCTCCCTGGCAGGGAACTCCCGCATCCCAGCGACTCGCTAACCCGGGCTGTTAGATGGAGCCAAAAAAACTCCCTTGTGCACCCAGGAGCTGCGTGGGGAATACGCGCCGCACCCCCAACCCAGCCCAAACCCATCACCCCTCCGTAGCGCGGCAGAGGGGTTGCACCGGGGAACGCATTGAGGTGGGGAGGGGCTGTATTGTTGGGGGTTGCACTGCTTGAGGTGCGGGAGGGTTTGCACTGTCCGAGGGGCCATGGTCGGGGGTCTGCGGAGTTCTCACTGTCGGGGGCGGCGGGGGGAGGATTTGCAGGGGGGGATGAGGACTCGACTGCACTGCTGGGGGTGGGGTTGTGGAGGGATAGCCCTGAGCAGAGGGACGGCCCTGCTAGGATTGAGAGGACGGGAGGGCCGGGGGTGCCGGCGGGGGGCTGGAAGCGCGCCTTGTTGATTTTGGGCAGCGCGCAGCCGCAGTGCGGACCGCCGGCGGGTACAAAGCGGCTGCGAGAGGAGTTTGCGGGCTCCCGGCGGTGCGGGCTGGCGGGGGGGCTGGAGTTTTGCGGGGCTCCCGAGCGCCCCATCACCACCACCACCCCCTCCCACCCCCCCGCCGGCGGCCGCGGCGGAGCCCGGAGGTGAGCGGCGGGGGATGGGGTGGGCGGGGGGCGTTCGGGGGAGCAGAGCTGCCGCTGCCCCTCTGCCTGAACGGAGCAGCCCGCCCCGGGCGCAGCCCCGGGTCCCTCCGGCGAGGGGAGTGGGCAGCTTGGCGCGGCCGTGTCCCGCTGGCAGGGGGGCGGCAGTCCTGGCGCACCGGTGTGCGAGCGCTTCTCGGAGAGTTGTTGGTACCGGTAGGCGCTGCCCGGTTTGAGTGAAAATGCGTGGTTTTGCCTAGGAAAGCACGGACGGGCGCCTTTTGTGCATCGCTGCATCTCGTCCCTACTTCGGAGCAGCCGAGGTGCATCCCAGCCCTTCTCAGGGTGCTCGTCTGACCGGGGAGCTCCTCGGAGCAGCCGCGGAGCGCCCAGCGCGGGCATCGGCGGCTGCCCCGGCCCTGAGCGCCGGCTGCCGCCTTCCTGCGCGCCCGGGGATGGAAGTGCGGGCGGGGAGCGCTTGTTCAGGGGAGAGGAGCGGGACCGGGTACCAGCGTGTGGGGAACGGGTCACACCCACAGCAGGAGCTCTGTGCATCGGTGATTCCTTTAAATGGGCTGTCTTGGACAGAGTCTAACTTGGGAGCCGGCACTTATAAACAGACAGTAGAAAATTTTATTGGGGGGGGGGGGAGGAGGTGGGAATAGGGGGGAGGTCTCTGGCTTTGATCAGTTTATGAATATGCTTTAACTTTGGCTGCTCTTAATGGATCTCAAAAATCTCTTAAAGACATCCTGAAGTGTTTGAAAACATTGTGAGGCCTTGTAGCTTGATACACAGTTTTGTGTAAGAACTCTTTCAAGCATAATTACATGCCTCAGTAATGACAGCAACTTTTTTGTGACTTCTTTGGCCCTGGGTTTCTCATAAGACCAGTCTTAGTTTAACTTTCTTGTACTAATGTTAAGTTCAGGTGTAGTGGGCTTATTGTTAAAATCAAAGCTCTCAAACATTTCATTAACAGCAGAGCCCATCTGTTAGTTCCCTAGCTTAGTTGTCAACCTTGCATCTCTGCTAGCCAAGAGAGGTGACCGTGACAATTTGCTGATTAAAAATATTGGATATTTCTTAATCTTTTATTTCACCCCTTCTGGCAGGGCAACTGGACCTGATTAAAGGTTGCGTGGGTGCATGTTTTGAAGGAAAAGATGAGATAAGTGGGAGGAGGCTAATCAGGTTAGTGCAAGTTTTGAAAAGGCTGAGTTAATTTAATAAGTGCCCGAAGTGTGCAAAGTTTTGCAGTTTTTGTTTAGGTGGGGTTTCAAACCCTAGGGAGTGCTGCTTGGGTCTTCAGGTCTGGAGTTAGATTTCCAAAGGGAGCATGTGCCAGTGTGGCACAGTGGGGCTGCCCCCCATCTATGTTGCAAGTGGCATCTCTGAAATCCTGTCTCTTTTCTGGCTGGGAACACCTGCCTTGTATTAGTGACTACGTAAAGTGGGTTCTTCCCTCAAAACTGCCTCTTGGAGAGAAGAGGAGGTGTCCTGGGGCAGGGAGACCCAGGTCCTTCTTCTATTTTGAGCAGAAGAGGTTTCAGCTCTGGTGTATGAGGCACAGGAGGACTTGGGTGTGGGAGATCCTGTGCAGTGCTGGGTGTGGAGAAATGTGGTCACACCAGCGCTGGGGGCAGCACCCCCCAGCAGCACATATTACAACTCCAGCTGCCAGAGAGCGGCTTGGGCAGAAGCGTAGGTGGTTACAGGCTCTTGTATGCCCCTGAATCTTTGCCTTTGCCGACCATGTACTTGGTGGGATTTAATGTTATGCTAAACTCTCTTTGTTCCCTTTGGCTGACATCACAGTGAGATTTTTCCATTTTTATTGCCAGAACACTAACTAGATGGAAATTCATGAACTGGGGTGGATGATTCTCTAGTGACAAACATGATCCTGCCATTAAATAAATTACTGATGACCACTCTGGGTAATTTGGTGACACCTTCTGCAATACTCCAAACTATATATATTAGTTTTTAAATTAGTACATACCTGCTTTCTTTGGGGATTTGGGCTTTACTTTAAAATTGCACTGGAGAGAATGAGAATAAAAGTGGGTCCTTAGGTTGAAAACTAGTGTGGATTGGGTTTATGTGGTGGTTTAGTGGGTATCTAAACAAATCCTGCCTCCTTGGGAGAACTGGCAATACATGCATTTCTCATACCACAAATTACTTTTGTATGAGTTGAGTCTGTTTAGTTGCTCTCCCTCAGTATCTGTTTGTCTTTTCCCACACTGGCAGTTCTCTTGGCTTGCAAGCCTCTGGTACAGCTTGCCGTCTCAGTTTCTGCAGTGCCCTGTATGTCTAAATAATAGATGCTGTAAGTGAAATGGAAATGTCTAAATGAAGAATCTCTTTTGCAAATGATGCAGAGCCACCACGAAGAGCTGTCAGAAACAGGCAGCTGATCCTGCTTTTACTTACTAAAGCATTAGTTGTTAATTGAGGACAGTTGCAAATTTTCTTGTGGTGTCAGCACCTATTGTAGTGGCAGGTCACAGAGAAGGAGGGTTTTTTTCCTAGTCATTTAGCTAATGGAATCGACTAATGGACCAAAGTGAAAGTTTCAGGCATCGCTGCTTGGATTGTCCGATCCATCTCCATTTGACTATGTGCTTTAGAAAGGTAAGAAACAGAACTTGCAAAGTGGCTTGAGAGCTTGTGTGTATGGGTATGAATTTTACCTAACTTTTCATCGGTTGTGGCAAGATGACAAATGTTAAGCTGATAAGTAGGTTATTGTGTCATAATGATGAGGAGAAATTCATATGGAATTACAACATGAAGTAGCGATGAACAACTTGCCAAAAGTTTTGATTCCACTTAACTTCTTAAAGATGCGGTAAACGTGGTTTACAGATGGCTTGACATGCCAGCTGTATTTTTTTACAGGATTTACTTGAAAAGTTTTTTTGTTTGAGCTATATAAAAACATAAAAAGTCACAATATCTTTTTATAAATCTTATGCAAGCTCTAAAATAAGTTTGTCTTGACTGGAGATCCAGTTTTATGGTCAAACTTATAAAGTCTTCCATTCTAGTGGGAAATGATTCATTTTGAAATATCTTAATAGCACCTGTTTGTGTGGTTGAATAATTGGTGGTGCTGTAAAAAGGCATTTAGGCATCTCATGGAGAAATCTGGGAAACCACTTAGGCTTATCAACTCTGACACTCCACAGTTAGTTCTTGCTGCCATTGTAGGTACTGCATATTGAGGGGAAATAGCATGCAAATTATATGGCTGTTACCAGCTGTCAAAAGACTGGGACCCGAAGGGGAGTAATAATACACATCAAGAAGGGAAAACCAGCATAATCGATTATTTTTTAGCAGTTTATACATTTTATGCAGATTACTCCTAGCAGTGTTATACTGTGAATCATACTCCAACATTTAGCTCATTCTCTAACTATAAATGCTGCCTGTGTATTTTACTTTGGGAAACTGTGTCTGCAGTCGTAGCAGCAGTGTTGAGACTTGTAGTTAAATCTGAATACTACTTTGGGGCATATTTATATTTTTACTCTGCCAAAGGTTCCCTGGCAAACTCTACAAAATAGCAGAAAGGTGTATATGATGGTAGTCACTTCTTCAGCACTAAATATTTACTTGTATGTGATGAGAAAAACGGCGCTGTTGTGAATGCTGAAAAAGCTTTCTGAGCTTTGCTAGTAATGTAAATGTTTCTGTCGTACAGAATGAATGGCAAGAGCATTTGATCTCACTTCCAGGCTGTCGCAGGTGCTGGGTTCTTACCCCTGTATTAAGCCCAATGACTAGTTTGGCTAAAGCACAACTTAGAAAAAGGCATCCTGTTAGGAAGCCACAGGCTTCCCTTGCAGTTCATACCAATTTTTTGTCTCTTTCTGTGCTCAAAAATGTTTCTCATTTCTAATTAGACCTGTACTGGGGAAGGACAGCTGACAATTAAACATGAGTAATGAATGCGTGTTTTGAATGTCCCTTTAATTCTTTGGAGATGTGAGTAGACTGGAGACGGAGGAGTTGGACAAGAATGGTTGGAGCTTAATTGTGGGTAAGCAAATCTGTCAAATTGAGTCTGGCTTTTTTAAAAACCAAACTGCTGTTCATGTACTTGTAGGATGTACAGGCTCCCTATTGCAGCAGGAGCCAGAACTAGACCCAATGTCTGCTCTGGGTTGAAGGTTGTAACTGCATTTCCCTGAAATGAGGTGTCTCCGGAAAACTGTCTTGTGAAGGTGATGGTGGTGGGGCTGTCCCAGCCTGTTTCTGGGGGCAGGAATGGTGCCTCCCACCTGTTCCTCACACAGAGGGAAGTGTCTGTGCCATCCTGAAGCACTGCGGTGTTGCTGCATGGCACGCAGACCCCAGGAGGAAGAAGTGACAGTGACAGCAGAGTCTCTTCCATGTGAAATATGGGCTGTTTCTCCATCTTCTCTGCAGCCGTTCATTCCATGAGCTATAGACATCTTTGACTTCTTGGTGCTTGGTGGTGGTTGATGTCCAGGAGGGCAGTGGGCATACCTCCTTGGGTCTCTTGGGCAAATGTTCCTAGCACCATGCTTCCCAGGATGGGTCACTGGTCTGCTCTGGCTTGGTGGTCTTTCAGATCTACCTCTTGTGTGCCAGTGCTCTGAAGTAAAGGATCCCCTTCCTGGCTGTGTGTGCCATGAGCTGCTGGTGGGGGATGCTGCGGAAATACAGAACGGTTTCAGTGCAGCAGCTTTTGCAGAGCTCAAGTGCAGGCATTATTGGCGAGTCCTTCACTGCACAAACATGCCCATGCCTTTTCCCAAGGACCCTGGGGAATCTACTGTCTTCTCTGCCTAAAGGGTGATGATCAGTGCAGTTATATGAAGCAGTAGTGCTCTGGCAGGGGTGGATTGTGCTGGTGCTGTGTTTTCTGAGGAGGCAAAGACAGTCAGAATGTTGGTTATTAGATGAAATGCAAGCCCTGGTAAGGCTGCTTTGTACTGAGGGGCTTTGTACCAGGGACTTCAAGCAATGTGCAGTATCCATACACCTAAGACTGATGAGGCCTAATCTGTCCTTTACCTTACGTCTTGTATGGGTTGTTAATTAGTGGACATAGACTTTTAAGCCCTAAGTCCCTGGACTTAATTTTTTTTTTTCCTTCCTGAAGCCTTTAATTAGTATTCCTAAGTGTAGCACCAGATAGGGCTCCTACCCATACAAGTGTCCAGTCCTTCTCTTGGTCCCATTGAGCTGGTAGGATTCATGGCTGCTGTGCAGTGATAATGATGTCTGTATTGTGAGTGTGTGCACATTTCAGCGTCCCAACTGCATAGCTTGACCATTCCTCGTTCTTGAAATAAGAAACACTGATTTAGCTTTTATGTGCCTTTTCCTATTTTACATAATTCTCCAGTCCCTTTCAGACAATGTTTGCATGGTTTGTTAAAAACGGAAGTGTTTTTTCAAAGCCTTTTTCATAATTTCTACATATTTCTGATCCCTTCCCAGTTCTGCAGTGTTGTTCATTATGGGGGGATAGGGGGTGCCTGTTGCCCAGATTGGCCCAGATGATTTTGCACTGTAAATTCGTAAAGTGGCATCAGAATTGTTTCCCTTTTATTTGGCATCCATACGAACGCCTGCACCTCCTGGCTCTTTTCCGTTGATTAATCTGCCTGTGGTACAGGGGCTGCAGGTAGGCAGTAAATCAGTGCCTAGCTGAAAGCAGCCAGCTCTCCTCTTGCACTTTTGCTGCCAGCTCCTTTGTGATGGTGCTAATATTTATGTGGCTGTGGGACGAAACAGATTGGAGCACTGATCTGGCTGGAAATGAACCTGCTAAAATACACCCCCCAGGCTATTCTTTGTGTGCACAGCGTCCCACGCACTGTGCCAGTGTAGCTGGAGAGGGTGGGAGACCTCTCAGTGGCAACATAGGCTTGTGTCAGAAATTAATAGGCATGAAATCATGGTACTATGATTCCGTCTCGAGCCTGTGAAGTGCTGGAAACCAAAGTGACTTGTTCTAAATTTTGGTCCATTAGTGACCATCTTGGCAGATGGTGATCAGAAGCATCCTGGTCTGTGGGTGGGATTGGGAAAGCTCCTTGCCGGGCGCTTCGTATTCATGCATACCACCAGCCTGCAGCTTGTGCGTCTCAAAGGTGGAAGAGCATAGTTTAAAACAATGATTTCCCCTGAGTTTTCTGACTTTTTCCCCCCCTCTCCCTTTTTTTTTTTAACTGCCAGTGTTTTCCCAGTTTAGCGGCTGGGAGTCTCCCCTGGAGTGAGACAATGTCAGAGGTTGAATGTGTTTGTTTAGGTGCATAAACATGGCTGTGCATGGTGGGGCTTCTGTCACGGTGTTTTCATTCACTTCATGAGCTGTTAAATGAGAAAAGGATGGGCCTCATTCCTGAGCTATTTTGGAACAGCTGTGTCAAAAAACCCCCAAGGACCTCACACAATAGTGAACGCTCTGCAAATGTTGCTCTTTTCATCCCTGTCTCAGCATATGGTGATGCAGAGGATCTCTAAAAGTTGCTCCGGACTAATCTGGTTTCGACAGAGAAAGATACATGAGTGTTTTATGTGGCCTTTCAGTATTTCTCCAAAGAGAATTTGCCAAGAAGTGGCTTTTCAGTGTTTTAAAATTTGAGTATAACAAGTAACAAAGGGCAGTCAAGATGCTGAGTATGAGACAAAAGAATGGGGACATGACCCATGCATGATTTTAAAATGAAACAATATTGCAGAGTTTGTCTCTGATTTCCAGACTTCTGACATAAGAGAAATTAGAACAAAAGGTTTGATAATCTTGTGTGTTTTGCAGCTTGGCAAAGGCAATTTAAGCCTTTGGGTTTTTTCTTCCCAGTGTTTTGTTATTAACCCAACTGCCAGTAGACAGGTTGTACTGTTACTTCTCTTTAGTATCCTTGCAATGTCAGTAGATAGATATATTAAGATACAATCTACTTCCCACTGCAATCCAGCCTTTGGAAGGCTGCACTAGAGCTGAGCTTTGCTTTTTTTCCTGACTAGATGTACCTCAATAGACACAGCAAAATATCTGCTGAGAGAAGATGTTGAATTTAGCTAAATCTTTCTTCAGAGTAGGAACTGATGCTGGGGTCAATCCTACTGTGGTTTGGTTTTGGTTTGGAATTTGACTTTTCACTCCAATTACCTACTGATAGACCAAAATGTACCTGCAATTCTGCAATAAATAACTTCAGTGTTCATTGTTTACCGATGTGCATTGTTTACCAACTTCGATGTGCATTTTGGATACCAAACCAGGGTGAAAATCAGGCTGTCCATTCATTGCGACCTGTCATGTAGCTAAGTGTGAGTGCACATCCCTTCAGGCTCCTTTAGCATGAGCTAACTTTGTAATTGGGTTTCTGGGGCAGATGGGGACAGGAAGCAGAAGTAATTGGGCACGCTAGGCTTAGCTTTTTTGTTTGGTGCGGTGGCAGTGCACAGGAGAGCAGAAGTAAAAGATGGGTGCAGAATGGCTGAAGAAATCCTAACAAAGTGGAGGACAGTTGTGAAAACTGCATATGGACATTATGGAATATCATGCAGCTATACCAAGGTGGGACTTTACAGCTATATCAAAGTAGAATTTCTATAGGTCCTGTGCTTTTCAGAGCCCTTCTCTTGCTCTCTTAAACCTGCTCTGTGTTCTCCAGCTTTCTGCCCATCTGGCAGTAACACCTTGTCTTGTAGAAACTGGCAACCAAACTGGCTTGCTGAGTGAAGAGCAGTTGTCAGTTCTGAAACCACTTCTCAATTAAGATGTTAATAGAAATCTAAGCTTTAAAGTTGATCTAAACTCCATTCATAATCTCCAGTTTTCCACAAACTAACCGAAAAGCATTAAATTTCCATTTTTACTATAATTTCTCACGGTTTTAGCCCTTGGACAATTTTGCAGAAAAGCCAGTTCCAGCATTAAAATAAAACAAACACTGACAAACCAACTGTAAAATGTGATGGTTCTTGAGCAGGGGAATTATTTTTTTGGTTTCCTTTTTAAAGGCAATAAAGGTCATCTGGCTCTTTTCAGGTGCTCCTTTTGGATTTACATGAGTGGGATTAGAATTAAGCTGCTTCGTGGAATTTTTTTAAAACCACACTTCACATTTTTTCAGTAAACAGCTTTGCTTTTAAAACAACTGTCTTTATCCCAAGGCTAATCTTAAGACTTACGAAAAGCAATACAAGGAAATATTTTTTGTTTAAGTTCCATTCCTTCCTGACATGTGGTGTTGAACTTGTTCTTAAACTTTTAAATTGCCTTTCTTTTTAATCTGCTTTTTCTTTTTTTTTTTTTTCTTTTTATTTTAATGTTGAGCTTTTCTTTTTATTTTCATGTTGAGCTCTTAAGGAGTTTTCTTTCCTCAGATGAATCTTAGTCTAATTCTGGCAATTACTGACTGTTTTCTCCACGTGTTCTTTGCTAGCAGTCTGCTTGGACTCTGTTCTGTGAATGGCAAGTCGGTAACTTAGACAGATGAGATAAAATCACCTGCAGGAAGACCCTGGATTGAATCTGCCTGAACCCAGGAGGTGCTGAAAATGATGTAGGCATGATTAGCTGCAGTTGATGCGTCTTGTCAGCGTCATTTAACCGGGCTGACAAACTTCGTGCCTGCTTTTTACTTTGCCATTGCAACGTTGCGGGCAGTTTTACTCTTTATCAAGTAGATAAGGGCTGTGTCTGGAGTGGGAGGCACGTTAGTCTCAATCCTGATCCCTTCTGTGATTTATCACTCGGTCTTTATCTACCTTTTGTGTTTTTCTTGTAGTTTCTCACCCCATCCCTGCCGCTGCTTGTGACATCATCTTTTTAAGCAATGTGCGAGATCGGTCACATCAACGAAAATACTAGTGGCTGCCGGGAGCCTTCTCAGCTGGAGAAATTTAAGGAAAACAAACCCTTCTTTGTGTCCATGCACACATCATGATTGTCACGAGTTGTGCGGTAGGCATGCTAAGGAGATGCTGTCGGTGCTTACTCCGGCGAGACCCAGCTCTGGGAGGTGCCCGTTGGCCACCAGCGTGACCCCCTCTGCAGCACCAGACAGACAGTGCTGGTTCACTGACCCTCTGGTTGGACCGAGACGTGTGGACTAAGAAAATATGGTAGAAATGAAATGGAGTTGTTCAAGAACCTTAAAAATAGCAGGTGACTGAATATGTTCTTCACACTGTAAGGAATTGTTGGTTTTGGCTGAAATAGAGTTGGGAGGCTTTCAGGTCTGTTTTATCTGTAGCAATTCCATCTTTTGTTAGCCTGGGGGAGAAAAGGCTTGTTGTTATACAGCCTAAAATCTGAACTCTAGCTCAGGAAGTGTTAAGTGCATGTGTTTATTACTCTTAATGTTGGTATATTTTTCATGTCAGCAACTAGCCAAAAGGGGACCTGCAGTTTGTTTCAACTGGTAGAAGTTAATGACAGACAAGTTTACTGCGAAGTTGCATGTAAAGTTTTGTTTCTACAAGCATGGGCTGAGTGGGACAAGACGGGACCCTTCGCTGGTTTGCAGCCTGCAGTTGAGCCTTGCCACCCTGCTACAGAACCCCACTTAAGGGGAATCCTGCAGCTCTACAGCAACCCCAGCTGCCTCTTGGTCTTGCGTTGTTACCCTTGCTACCTCTCCCATCCCTCCCTACTGGGCAGCGAACCCCCCAGCCCCAGGTCGGCATTGCTGACATTCCTGAGCACTGCGTGTGCCGGCGTGCCTCTGCCTGGCTGGTCCTCTGCCCCTGCTCCGAAACCACCGTCAGCTCCACGAGCAGCCTGCCTGCTCCTGTCCTCCCTCAATATCCATCAGAGCCCCCCTTCTGGCATAGCTCACATTCCTCAGCCACATTTCATTCAGGAGGATGTTTTGCTTTGGAGCCTGTTACTGCTTGGTGAAGGAGTTTCCTCGTAGCTATATCTTGATGGAAAAGCAGTGATTTGTATCCCCCAGATTTAAGCACAGTTTAACACTGTTGGTGCCATTTCCAGGTGGTTCCAGGTCTTTTTGGTGACTACAGCTGAGTAAGGAGAGTGTGCAAGCAAGGGGCCAGAGGTTTGGCTGTGCAGGATCTGAAGGAGAGCCATGGAGTCCTGGAGGAGGTTCAGTGGGTGCTGGTGTCTCTGTGACTATTGTGTGGGGTAGAAGTTTCATTTTAATTTCGGTTAGAAGACCTTTTTTCCCCTCCTTCTCCAAGCAACTTTCTAATTTCCATCACAGAAGTGAGACAAGGTTGTCTCTACTTAGTAAGTTGCAGAAAATAAGATATTTTCAACTGTTTGAGTAAAAATAAGATAATTTATGAGTTGCTTTATGCTTACTGGTGCATTCAGGTACGGCTGTTAATTGAACCGGTTAATTCTGTATTACTGCAACATCCAGTTACAGCCATTCTTGTATCAGTGCTGAGAGTCCCATTACAAGGAGGTGGACTGGCCTGCGATACTGGTGTTGCCCTGTAGAAGAACTAGCTGGGTATGTAAAGCCTTTTTCCCAGCACATCCAGTCTTCAGAGACACAGGGCTGATGTTCCGCATTGTGCTACTAACGCTCTGTCCGACATTCTTTGAGCAAATCAAAAATAGCAATAAAATAATGTATTTATGCACAGCTAGGAGCACGATAGTGCTGGCACTTTGCATTTTCTGTCATCCAGTAGCTACTTTGTATATATATTAAAACTTAATCAAAATGACTTTCACAGAGCTGGAGCATCTCATCACCTTGATTTCAACACAGAAATTGTAAAGCTACAAAGCTGCCCTGTATTACTGCCTGAAGTTTTTATAAACAGGTCTGTAAACACCTGTAGGTCCTTGAAAATGTGACTAGTGTGTCAGTGCTGTAAGTTAGAAGCCTTAGGTATCCTTTATGTGCCTTTTCTCTTATTTGTATAAATCTTTGTATGTTTGTCTAAAACACAGAGTAGTACCAAAGCTACAGAAGGGGCCAGAGTAAAGGATGGAAGTCTGTATTCAGTATCACCTCAAGATTTGTGTCTGTGCTATGTTGCAAAATTGTAATGTTAATGCTGTTGCTCTGAATAAAAGCCATTTGTGACTTGTTAAACTTTGGAAGAGTGTTAGGCTCAAAGAGGAACATTTTCTTTTCCTTGCTTCCCCAAGTGAAATATTCACTTGGACTATTGCTTGAATACTTAGGTTAGGTTGTCTTTGCCCATCAAAATCCAGTGAGGTTTTCTTTGCCAAAACTGAGGTAAGCTGCAGAGAAAACTTCACACATGATGAGTTATCTTTCTAATTCGTTTAAGAATTGTGTTCTCTCACCATGAATTACATAAAAGCACTTGCTAAACTGTGTCTAGACTGCAAAGACCTGGATTTGCCTGAATCTAATTAAAGCAATGGTCGCTTGCAGGTGAGGATTCAGCTGTGGCATATTATCCTAGCTTTTGCTAGAAAGAGATTGGCCTTAGCTGAGATGGTTTTGACTTACATGCAGAGCTAAATTAAAGTAAGATAGCTGAAATGCTGCTTCCCCCCAGCTGCTTAGCCTGCCATGCGGGGAGAGGCATCTGCCCACAGCAGAATGGCTGAACAGCTCATGGAGTTGTGGGTTAGCATAGTGTCCTGAGAAAAATTGAAATTGACTTCCTGCTGGTTCTGAGAACTAGGAGAATAATTCTGGAGAGTTATCAGAAAGCTTCTGACTGTACTCTGCAGATCTGAGGCTTCTTTAAAATATCTCTGCTGGAAATATTGGTTTTGGTGCTGGAGGTTAAACATGCTCAAGATTCAGCTCTAACTGGTGCATGCTGGCCGACCACCTTCCTGACTAAGCTTGTGAGTTCATCATCCCATCTGTGCCCATCGCCTCATCTTGACCACTTAAGCCAGGTTGATTATCAGCTGCCTATTGATTAAGAGGGATTAGGGGTAGCCTGGATGAAACACAGCTGGTTTCTTCCAGCTCTGAACAAGTCCCTGGAATGGAAGTTGTGGCCTTGCCTGTGGGTCCCTCCTGGGAGACATTCAGAATAGTTTTTATTGCTGTCTGAAGAAGCACGATGTAATTTCTGGCTTCTGGTAGTTTTACCTTGTGGCCTTGAACATTTTCCCAGATGTGTCTGTGAAGGATCTCACATCTTGGCCGTTTTCATGCTTTTGCTATTCCTCTGTCTCGGTTCTCTGGACTTCTTTTATTTCCTGTAACTTTTCTTTCTAGCACACTCTTTGTTTGCTGCCTTTCAAGTTGTGCCTTCTCCTCCTCTTTTGCCCTGCTTCTGAATGCTCACTCTGTTTATTCAAAGTCTCTAAGACAAGACAGAAAAGGGAGGTAACAAGAAAATGGGAGAAATAAAAAGGAGAAGTGAAAAAGCTGTCCCTGGCAGAATTCAGGCTCCTCTAATCTGACAAGTAAAACTTTTTGTCTTGGGAAACTGCCCTTTCCTTCATGTTTTCAGCCTGTCTAAGTTCTCTGCTAATTTTGAACTTTGTCTCAAGGGGCTATTGCAGGAGAAGAAGTGATGATCCAGCCGTGCAATTCGTTTTCTCTTCTTTGCAAGTGGCCGGGGGGGAACCCCAAAACATCACTGCCTCACTGTAACACAGCAGCAGTGGGAAACTACCATGACTTTTCAGGCTGCTGCAGTCTTACAAGATGTTCTACTCTGGAAATGGAAAAATAAGACATACTGGGCTATTCTTGGTACTAAGTTCAAGCCTCAGCATTGCAAAGAATATTTTTGTGTATCTAATAAAAGATGCACATGCTACTTCATGGCAGTTTGCAGAGAGGAAACTTTTCCTGGCAAGGAGCATTGACCCAAATTTTGTCTTGTCTGTGTGTGTGTCTGAGAACTTGCATTTTTCCCATCTTCTCAGAAATAGAGCAGAATCCAACCTGTGATAAACCACATGGTGGCCAGGGGTCACAACATGCAAATGTTTTGAGGTGCCACGGGTGTTTTTGTCAGTGCTGTCTGGTCCTGGGTGTTTGTGGCTGGGTAGTGTGGGCTGCGGACTGGTCCCATTGCTGTCCTTTCCTCTCGCCACAGGCTCTGACCAGCTGAGCATGCAGCACAAAGCATGTACTTGCTCTGCCAGCTGCTCTATTAAGCTCTTCCTGCTTTCTGCAGGAATCTGGTGTTTTCTTAGCTGTGAATGCTCTTCTAGCCTGATTTATGAATTGTTTTTTTCAAGTGACCTTCTGATTTCCTTTCACTGTTAACCTGTTAATTGAGAGCTCGTTGTTACAAGGCTGCTTATATTCTGGGTGAGGAATAGCCACAATTTGTGTTGTACATTCCTGACTGAATCATGTTTTGTTCCTGGGGAAAAAAGGAAGTTGTGCTCTGTGACTGGCTTATAATTATCTTGGATGGCCTGACTGAGACTGAAGTCAGGTGAGGGGAATGCTGGTCATGGTACTCTCAGCACTGATGTTGAAGCTGAAAATGGAGTTACAGGCAAAGAAGGCTTCTATTTATTTTTCTTTTCATGAAAAAAAGATAATATTTATCTTGCTAGACTGAGATGCTGAGCTTCTCTCTGATCTAGGAAATCTCCACTAGCTCCATCCATTTCATTGACTGTTTCTTGAAAACTTCAGTTTAAGTCACAGCTTAATTTCTGCCTCAGGGGAGGAAACGCTTCTTACTTTTGCCTTGCTGGAGTGACAGAGATAGTGTCAGAGGCTGAACACTTTTTTTGCAGGTGAGTTTCTCTTCTGTGTGACTCTGGCATTCCTCAGTCCCGTTCATGATGGAAGTTGCAGGTCATTGAGATATTTTAACTCCTGACCTAATACCATGTGAGCATTTCCTCTGCTCTTGCCTGGTTTGCTCAATTCCCTGTTTGGTCAGCTGCTGGGAGCTTGGCTGGAGATGGGCTGGCCTTGGCTCCCAGTTGTACGTAGAGCTGGCTTGTTGATGGTTTATGAGCCTTGTCTGGCTGCTGATGTCGCTGGCAGGCTGAGCAGGAGGCTGCAGAGTTAAAATGCTGTCGGTGCTTTCAGCCCACGGACAGGGCTGGATGGCAAAGTCCATCAGGCTTATGGGGGAGAAGGGTGATGTGGGTGCACGCCTGGCACCCGTGAAGCAAAGCAGGGTGAGCCACAGAGCCTGCTGTCCTTGTACCGGTGTTGCCATATGTTTGCTGAATCGTAAGCAGATTTTTCCTATTTTCTTCTGTGTACATCTTTCTTAGGTGTTCCTTTTAACCCTGATTTTCCCTTCAAAGTTGCCTGTGTATTTATAATTCCTAATTCCAGTTTAACGACCTTTTTGTATGTGAGGATTGTACGTTATTTGCATCACAACAGAGCCCCATGAGAGACTTGGAGTAATGAGGCTCTGGATCTGGCATTAGGCAGTTCAAAGCACCAGGCAGGAATTTTATCGAGTTTATCCCTTTGTGCTGCTAAGTTTGAAGATGCTGATCCAGTTGGACCTAGGCAGGTGGCAGGTCAAGCGGCACATCTGAGAGTTGCCTAGCTACCAAAACTTGTTTTAAGGAGAAAAAAGAGAAGAGTAACAAATGTGTCACCAGGAGGAGTTCTGGCAGTTTAGTTTTATGCAACCTGCAGTAAAAATAAGTTAATAAACATCAAGAGCATCTCTAAGGTTAGTGAGTCACTTTTTTTTTGGCCATGTGTATTATGGCCAGTTCCATTCAAAAATACTGTAGAATCAATTTCTCAAAGTCTGATGATAAAATATATCAGTTAAAATGAGGATGGAGACTGGAAGAAACTAGTTATTTCTATGGACTGTTTCTTTCAACACCTTGAATTAAAAACTTTTTTTTAATTAAGAGTTTGTCATACCAGAACTATGTTGCAAGCTAGGCTTCTAATCTACTTCCCATCAAGCTGAGATTCTTTTTAACTGCCAAGTGCTCTATCTGCTATAAGAAACACAGGAAAATATGAATAGATCTGTACTGAGAGTATATCTGAGGGAGGATGTTGAAAGCAGTCTGCTAGTGTCATTTTGGTGGTGTCGTTAGTTTTTTGGTTGGTTGGTTGGTTTGCGTGTTTGTTTGTTTGGTTTGTTTTTTTGTTTCATTTTTGTTTTGTTTAAGATTGTGAGTATGTGTGAATGCTTCATGTTAAATGGGACAAAAGGAGATGGCTGTTAAACCTCAGCTCTGCCTTCACTTTTCCCAGCTGCTGTGTCAGATCTTTGTTAAGCTCACTTCTTGCTTCTCTCACTCAGCTCAGGCCCAAAGGTCGCAAAGGGGTCATTGCATGTGGACATCTGTGGAGAGCAAAGCAAAGCAAAAACATCTCTCCCTCCCGCCGCCCCAAGTTGTAGTGCATTTGGCAGGTTTTGCTGAGGTATACAGTGCTGTCGATGTCTCCCACAGCTCCTTTCCTGTTTGTGAGTTCTGGTGGATCCCTGTTCTGTCAGCTTGCACCAGATAGGTAGCGAGAGAAGGAATTGCTTCTCCAGAAGAAACCTTTCACACACTGTGAATGTGAATGTGAATGGACCATTTGCTCCACTCCCACCACCTAAATCTTTCCCCTCTGACTGTGTGGGATTTAGAGCCAGCTCACAAGGGCGACAGCTGGTTGGTGTCCAAAGTCCTTTGTGTTGTTTCAACTTGAATCAGGAAATGATTTGTCAGAGGATCAAAGCACTCCTGGGTGAATTAACTTCTTTTTTGCCAAACCATGCAGACATAGATATTGTCTGATACTTGTACGGACTACCAGTGCTCCTGACACTGGAGTGATTTGTGTCTTTCATTTAGATCATAGTGGGGTTGTCATGACTAACTTCACAGAGCAGCCTGCATGGACTGTTAAAGCTCATGTTCAGAAATACGGCCAGATGTGCCAGCAGTTGCATGCAGATGGACAGGAGGAGGTGTTTCAGCTTGTATCCTGATGTAACTCCTAAACTAGCTAAGAAGCTTCCAGTGTTGGCAGTGGCTTGTGTCTTTGCCTCCTCTTCTGCCTCTGTTCCATGTCACTTGGCACTGCCTCAGCCTTTCGAGGCTACAGAGATGTGACTTCACCCCTGCACTGCCCTTGGGGCTTGTGCCAGCGGCAGGGCCTGGGAGCACTCATTGCTCCATGCAAACATGCAGTAGGGTCAGACCACGGGACAGGGCTTCGCAGTGTGCGCAGCCTCTGTGTGTGTGACTGTTCTGTTGGAAATACCACACTGTGGAAGAGGAGTGAGAAGAGTGTGATCCTGTGCTTGGGATTCCCTCTTTGCAGCATCAGGCAGGGCATTGCTGTAGGGGCAGGTGTGTGCGTGCCTGTGTGGGCAGCAGGGCCATGGGGGAAGTGTGAGCTGGAGGTACGGATGGAGATGCTCCTCTGTTACAGACCGTGTGTTGGGAGCTAACAAGGCTGGCTGAGGTCTGGGGTTCAGAGGCTGCCTTTGAGGCTCTGGTTGGTTGGTGCCTGCAGGGAAGATGTGGGAGGTCAGGGTTGGAAGGCAGTGAGATGCCAGCTGGGTAACATCACCTTTCAGCTACTGTTACAGCAAAGCTTGCTGGGGCTGCTGCCTTTAGTCTGATCGAGGACATGACTTTGCATGACTATTCAAGACAGCAGTCCCAGTCTTAATGAAGCACTGACCACCTTGTCTTCAATATGTAGGAAAAGTGTTTTTTCTTAATCACTTTTAAAGTGAAACATCCCCAAACCTCAAGTACCCTTTTTTTTCCCTGGTCTCTGATTTGAAGCACCATGTTTGCCAGTCACGCTACAGTAACTCCCCTCCCTGTACACACACTTACCTCTTTTTTGGGCAGGAGGGCCAGGCCCTGCCCTCCAGGAGCTACTGGGGAACATACTGCATGGTGGTCCAGCCATCTACTATGCAGCTGCTGGTACAGTACAGAATCTTTCTTTGGCAGGACACCTCTATTTGACTCACAGCTTAGTCTTTTCACACATGGAGATTTGGGATGGCAGCAAGACCACAGCCTAGCTCTGGTGCCTGCAGCAGGGATGTGAAAGGCGTGTGCTGCAGGACTGTGCAGTCCCAAGCAGGTGGGGTTTGTGCTCTGAAGAGTGGGGAGGAAGCTTGCTGGTACACAAGGAACTCTTGAGCTATGGGGTTAGTATTTGTCTGACACAAAGTTGTAAGGATGCCTGACGGGTCTGAGCAAAGTTGAGTTGAGGCACACAGAAAAGACTTGACCCGAGCTGTTAATCAGTAACAAACTGAGCCATCCCACAGCAGCTTGTAATGTCAAGTAGAGATGTACGCGGTATAAAAGGAAGGAATGTGCACAAGTGTGTTTATTCTAAGTAAGGAAGGACTCACCCTCATTTTTACCCTCAGAAAAAGGACTTCTTATTGCTTTTGAGAAGGAGCAACAAGGTCTAGTAGGAAATGTGTCCCTACACATTTTGTTCTCTGTCAAGTTCTTCAGATCTGATAGTGTTGGTGTGAAATGCTTAGTAATCGCCCAGATGATAGCTGCATAATTCCTGATTACCCAGGCTGGGTTCTGGCCACTGGCATTCCTGATCAAGCCTGTCTGTATCGTCATGGTTCTCTGGCCAGCCTCTTTCAGGTTACCTGTCCAAAGAAGGGCTCAAAGCCAGTCAGTTCATCAGAGAGGGAAGTGTACACAGGAGCTGATTATCCTACAATGGTGTGTCCTATAATGCAGGATTTATGTTTTAAAAATTAAAAATAAAACAGTGCTCCCCTTGTTTCCCCAGAGCGAAATCTGGTATGTTTAAGAAAGTGTTTGGTCCTTGACATTTCAGTGCTTTTGCTGTTGGCTCTGAATTGCACACCTGAGACTGAACTGCAGGTGTCTTCAGTTTCAAATGAAGTAAAACATTCTTGCTTCTCAGATTTCAATTAAGTTTGTGTGCTGTGGTAAGGCCAGAAACGATAATCCTTTTTTTTTCAGGGGAAAAAATGTAGCTGAGGTTGCTGGGTGAGTAGAAAGAAAAGCAGTTTCAGGGTGGGGACAAAGGGACAAAAAAATTGAAGTGAGAATACACAGCTGGCTAGGCTGCACATCTGCTGTGCATTCAACATGCACTCTGGGTGCCCAGGAGCTGATAACAGCAAAAAAGTCCTTTTCATTGCCTGTGCCTACCCAGTTGGCCTGTTGCCACTTAGACCCAGGCAGTGTGAAGAAGTGGCTTTGGTGCTCCCCCTTTGCCCTGGGTAGAAGCAGCTAATGAAGAGAAATAGTGCTGGGAGCATTTAAACATAACTGGAAAAGGATGATGTTATTAGAGCTGCTTTGGGTATTGCACAAGTTTATAGGTTGTCCTGCCTCATCATAAAACAAACAAAACAAAACAAACACAACAAAAAATCCAACAAAGACCTAAACCAAAACCAAACAAACAAACAAGACAAAGCAAAACCTCCATGCTTTGTGTCCTAGCTAAAATGAGGGATATCAAAGTCGTAGTCTGAGAAGGATGAAAGTTGCTTGGATTGTTGAGTCTGTGCTTGCAGGTGAGTTTGTTCTTCGAAGTTTTAATGATTGTGATGTCCCTCTGGCACTCCAAAAGGCTACAGATGAGCTGCAGGTGTTTCAGATGATACTTGATTATGGCAGTATCTGTCTACTGACAGCCAGGACTTTTAATTCTTGCTGTCAGGTCTTCTCCTGTTTGTATTGTGGTAGTACTAACAGAGCAGCCTTGCTAGGCAGACTGTTGTTGGTCACAGAAAGTTGAGATCTTCAGTGTTAAACTGTGCTAAAATCTCTCTCTGTGGGATCCATTAGTGTTTTTCCATTGTTCCTCTGTCTAACTCATCTCTTAGTCGCGTTTCCAAAGAGCTTTTTATAGCCTTTTATCCAGGGTAACTGAGAATCTAAGACAACGGAGTCCTGCTTCTTTGAAGTGTTTACCTGCCCTTGTCTTAAAATGGCGTGTCACCTGCAATTGGCATTCTAGTCCTGCCTTTACAGGAAGACATTTCTACCCTGTGGCAGCTTATTCAGAGATCATTTCAGAGAAACTTGTTCACCTAAGAGTTGATGCAAGGACTCTTTCCCATGTAAAGTCATCACTTTGAAAGCATGTTTGCCTATGGCATGCTGACCTCTCATAAAAATCACTGTGCAGTGTAAGTTGGTCCTCTGAAAATTTAAGCAGGCTTAAAATAACATAGGCAAGAATGATGCTGCTTTTCTTTCGTGTTTTCTTGCTGTTGATAGGGAAAATGTTACAAACTGATCTGATGATTGTGTCTCTTAATGGCATTTTCAGAACAAATCAAGCCTCTTTTTTTCAACTGCTATCAAGTCCCTGTTCCTAGATAAGCAGGTACTTTGCAGCCAGAAGCTTTGCAGTGCCTGGGTGATGGGGGAATTAATTAGCAGCCTTCTTTCGAGCTGGTGTCCTCTTTCACTCTTCTCAGATTGCAAAGGGTAAGAATGAGGAGAAAAAACACATCTGATGATCTCTTTTCTCAGCTTGATGCTAGCCACCCTGAGGCTATTTACACCAAACACGCTGAGTAGGATTAGGTGCAAATTTTCACCGTCTGTTCTGATGAATCCCAGGGCCTTCGCAGAGCTGGGCAGTTGCCTCCTCACCTGTCCCCTTGCTCCCTTCCCCTGGAGCAGTCCCTGTCCGTCACTCTGATGAGAACTGCTAGGGTGGGAGGGCACGGCCACGTTGTACAAAGGGCAAGAACCACCACTGTTGCTGCAGGTTTGCTTGTGCTCCTCAGGCTTCACCAAGGATTTGTGGTGACGTGACTGCAAAGTTAAAAAAAGCCCAATGCTTTTCCCCCCAAGCTCTCCCTCCCTGCCTAGCACTTCACTGTCAGACCAAGAAGTAGCCTTTCTCTCATCTTCATTTTGTTCATTAACCATTAATCTAAGAAAGCTGTCTTTCATTTGTTACTGTTTTGACAGGCTGTGAGTATTTTTTGAGAATAAAACATGGAAGTAAATCTGTGAACTTTTTTTCCAGCTGCATAGCAAAAGATGAAATTTCTAAAACTACCCTTGGAAGCAGAACTTTTCACTTAAGCTTCTGTAGAAGATGTACTGTGGCAGTCTTAGAGTGTATATACACTCCCCCCTTCTACCCCTCTCCCCCTGAAACTTGTTGGGCCTATTGTTGCAGAAGGCTTTTGTTGATAGAACAGATATATTAGCATTGTAGCATGACACATACAAGCTGCTACTCTTGACCCCTGAGGTTTCTGTGGAAGGTCGCCATGGAGAGGCTTGAATTCCTGCGTTAATCACTCTGAAGCAGAGTATCCATGCTGGTTTTCCCAAAAGATTAAGAGAATGATACCGCATTGCTTTGAAATGCGATCTCAGAGCATCTATCTCTTGAGGACAGTTTCTTTCATGTTTAACATTTGCATGGATTTTGTGTATTTTTAAACTACTTAATGAGTACTCATTGGAGTAAAAAGGTGAATGATAGTTTATCACACTGGTAGTCTGCTACTGCCTTTGTCTCACCAGAAGCTTTCAGTGCTCTCCTGTGGAGCAGCAATTAAGAGGAAGACTTTGTTTCCCTGTTTCTGTGAAGGGAATGTTTTGAGGTAATTAAGCTACACCTATTTTGCAGTTGCTGAAATGTACAGTTTCTTTACAGGTTCAAAAAATAAATACCTAAAAAATTTCCCAGTGGTTAGGCTTGATAGCTTAAATTCCGCAGGCATCTTTGCAGCCTAAGCCGAAGGTGCTGATGTTGATGTTTGAGGACGCTGGGGGAAATGTCCCAGAGAAGACTGTGAGCCTTTCCCTCTTTACAGCTTGGCTCACACAGCAAGCAGCTACTTGGCTCCAGTCCAGCTATGCTGAGAAATGTGGTATCAAAGTATCTGCTGTATTGTGAGCAACTGGTTTATTAACCATGGACCCTGTCACTGTCAACGCAGCTGGGAGGTTCTGTAGATGCCCACATTTTGTACGGTGTCTGTGGTTTTCTATATGCTATCAGCCTGCGGTGGTGTCAGAACACATCAGAATAAGTTGATGTTTGTCTTCAGTTCTGGATGCTCAAAGCAGTTCCAAACTGGACTGTACCTTCGGAGAAAAGTTGAACAGACTTGATTCTCACTGCTCTTTCCTCCCCAGAACAACCTAGTCTCTGTGGACACAGTCTTCTAACATTATTAATGATACAAGGCACTTTTTCAGTGCTTAACTTCTGAAGAGGAAGGAAGAGGATTGGAAAACTTGTTTATGTGCTTGAATTTCCTCTCCTCGCTTTTGCCCGAAACCGTCATTTATGTATAGACAAGCTATAGATTACCATATTTTTTGGATGGAAGCCCTCTATAAGATTGTTTTCTTCCAGTCACTGTTGATGAAAGTGTCATGAAGACACTCACTGAAGGGCAGAGGGGGAGGCGTTCACATTTTTAGTGGGTAGTCCAGGTGCTTATGTAATGTGCCCAAGCTTGCAGTGGAATACAAAATATTTGTGAGAGGCCCCCAGGTCTATCCATGGATAAGCTATTTTGTCTAGGTTTTCTGAACAAAGCAGAAGGAGCTTAACTGACAAGCCCTAATTAGCACTGTGCTCTAACAACACTTTCCCAAGAAAATGACTTGGGGAAGGCTGTTATCAAACCACCTCTACGTTGGAATCTGAAAACTATAGTGTTGACTTTCGCCTTCTCGTATTTACTGGAAAATCAAATACTGAAAAAGACTTGAGAAATTCCTGCTCTTACATAGTGGCAATTAAATTATTCCAACCAGGGTTTTATGCAAACTCAGATCCTTGCTCTGCAGCAGTTTCTGTGCTGAAATGCACATAGGTTTTCCTTTCTTTTTGCCACAAACCACTTTTGTTTGACTTAAAGCATTTTGATCACATAGCTCAGACATTTTGAATAGACGTTTTAGGTAAGGTTTAAGAGGATTGCTCTGTCTTTTAATTGATCTTTAAGTTACATGGAAGAGGGAAAGAAACTTCTAAACAAAGCTGCCTGCAGTTTTGCGAAGTGTGTAAGAAAGTACGGAGGATTTAACCTGTGAATAAATCCCTACTTGCAAAAGCAGGTTTCTAGCTAAGAAAGAAAACCCTGCAGTAAGTTCTGCTTATATTGTCTTGTAACTTGACACTGACCAATTTTTGTATCTTGAGATTTCATATAAATGTGGAAAAACTTTACTCTTAAGGTTTTACTGTATTTCTACATGGTCATTGTGGCAACTCGTGTTCCCTGACATACAGGATTATCCTGCATGAAGGGGAAGCATAGATCTTGGAAACTGCAAAGTCTGACTTGGATATATTGAGAAGTACTTCACTATATGTACTGCTACAATTTGCAAAGGTTTTTGGAGTTTGTAAAGAAGGGGAAGACACAGAGGGAGCTGAGCTGCTTGAAGTACAAACCAGAATAATTATTCCAGAATGATTCATGTCTCTCTGCTCTAACAGTGTTCCAGATGCATGCATTGCCCCTAGCGCATGGGGAATTAGCTGAAATAAACACTGTGTATTCCATATCTATTTGTGGCAGGCACCAGGAATGAAATGGGTTGATCAAGAACACAGGAAGTGTTTTGTTGTGTAAAGCGCATGGGCAAGTTAGTTGCTCAGAACAGAAACATGTGGATGTTGGTATCCAAATAAATTGAAGGGCAACCGGGATCACGGTAACTATAGATGTTACTGCATCTCACTTGGCCAGAGTGTGGCTAGGTCTTGAGTTTGAGAACTAGAAGAACTTAATCTAACAGAACAAGACTGTATTTGGACATTTGTGCACAGTTCTTCTGTCTTTGGGAACCACATTTTCTCCCAATTAGGAAAAAAATGTATTTTGTGTTGTCTTCCAGCCTTGAAAGTGTTGTGTATTTTGTTAAGCTCTGGCTGTAAATATTGGATTGTGATATTTCATTGTCTTCTGGTTCTGCCATGCAGAACTCAAGAGGTGAATGTGGCTTTCCTTGAAGGGAAGAGAAGGCCACATACAGAGTCGTCTGCATACTTGGTCTGAGGGGGATATTGCCATAGGCGTGAGCTGCCTTTGCTGGTGCAGGTAGGAGCAAGCGTGGTGACTTCATTCATCTGTACCATTTGTTGTCTCAGTATAGTGTTTTCATCCCAACAAGCCCTATGGACAGGCTGCTTCTGCTAAAGGTCCCTTGGTCTGACAGAGGCACATGGTTGTGCTGAGAAGGAGGCAAGCGCCGCACAGGTGTGTAAGAGGTGTCACTGTGCAGAAGGGGGTGGATGATGAGTGATGGGATGCGGCTGGTGCCCTGGCCGAGCTGCTTGAATGAGCATAATGGGTGTGTGGGGCTGGAGGAGAACAAAGTGACTGGATAAGTTGTTGTGGGGGGGCGGGCCATGAAAGCTGAAAATCCCTGATTGTAGCCCACTGTTGTCTGGGCTGTGAGCTGGCCATGCTGTCATTGTGTCTTTGCAACATATGCACAGCTTAAGTCTGAAGAAAATGTATCCTGCCTTAAAAAATTTTGCTCTCTCAGGGCCTCTTGAAAAATCTTCTTAATTGATGGTTTGGACATAATCTAAGCCTGGAGTGTCAGTGTGACTTTTCCATTCATATTTGTTCACGGATGAAAGAATGTGTGGCAAAGACCCAGAGTAATTATGCATGTTTCTAATGTTTCAGCTTGTATAATACCGCCCACCTTCCCAGAGAGGTCAAGTTACTTTTTCAGGCATTGCAGTTCAATGATGTACGGAGCGCTAGAGAGACACGATGGACTAACAGACCTGTAAGTTTAGTTTTGGTTTTTGTTTTCTTTTTCATGAAATAGTGAAATCTGATCTGGTTTGTGTCACCGAGTAGGTTACCGTGTTGCAATCTAATGTACTGTTTAAAATATATCTAAATGGGATGGTACTTGTGGCTGGAAGTGGTGATTTGTTTTTGAATGGTGGTGCTTAATGTGGAGGAAGTAAAACAGAGTGTGTGTGTGAGTGTGAAACCCCTCTGTCGGTGTCTCTTTCGGCTGGACAAACCATTTGCAAACTGCTCCAACAGCCCGGGTAGTCCCACAGAAGTCAGAGTACGCTCGGCAGAAGCCGTGGCAGGATGGCGATCATGTTGGTGCTTTTTCCATCGCAGTGACCCCGAGTTACCCACCAGCACGCTGCGCCCTCGCACTGGCGCGGTGAGGCAGCGCGGCAAAGCGTGCGCTGCATTTTTTGTCTGCTTTGACTCTGCCTTCTGCCTTCCCTGTCTTCTGGTGGCGCTTGCATGTGAGAGTCTGCAGCTTCTCAGGCAGAATTGTTTGAGGTCACTTTGCTCTGTGACCTTCATGTTTTATAGACTGTGTGGGTAGAGGGGATTTTTGCGATTTTAAATTATTCTTTTGGCTGTTTGCAGGAAACAATATGTTGAAGATCCCGCAGTTCACATGTGTGTTTTCCCCCGGTCTAGTCTGAGACGTTGTTAGGTTACAACCTTAATGTCCGTGAGCTGGAGACTAAAAATCCAGTGTTTGGTGTATTATTCAAACCCAGTGTTTGGTGTATTTTTCTTTTCCTGTATGATGTGTGTATATATAGAGTACTATTATTGTAATGACAGTCTCTCCACTTACTTTTTGGCAGAAGGGACAGGAATACTGCCATTTGCATATGCCTTCTTTTGTGGAGTTTCTAATCTGTGCCATTGCTGAATATACTAGCTGTGATAACAATTTCAAGAGAGAAGAACATCCTGACCGGCACCACATGTCTCATGGTTGTCCTCCTTTTGCTAGCCTTTCTTACTTATGCTGCAACCACCTGCTGTCCTGCTTTGTTTCTAAGGGACACAGAGAAATGTCTTACACAGTGACAGGGCTTGAAATGAAATTGGGGAAAGCTGTTCTCTTAAGAGCTAGTGGTGGGACACTGCAGAATAATCTGTCCTTTTCGTTGGAGGCCACATGCTTGTTTAATTAATTCTCCTGGTCACTGAATCGCTGGAAATAGTCATTTTTTTTGTGTACCACTCCTTTGTCCAGAATGGATCACAAAGTCTCTAAGATGGTGCTTCTGAAGGTATAAGGACATACGGTGCTTATTCTGGATTAGTCTACTTCACAGGAGGTAAATTCAGAATGACTTTTTTTTTTTACACTTTCTTGTTCAAGTAATTGATTTATATTTTGATGAGACGGCTGTTGTACTTTTTTTTTTTCCTTTTGCACAAGGGAAACAGCATTGCCATGACAGTACCCCGCAGTGATATGTGACTGTTTACACTTCTGAGCATCCCTCTTGTTGTAGTCAGCTGTAGTGAGGAGCATAACACCCAATAGTTCAGTGCATCTTGGGGTTCACCTCTTCATTGCATTTTCAAAGCTTTAGGCTGAAAATATGACAGAGGCTTATTCCCATCTCAGTTCAGTACTGGAAATTTTTCAGAGTGTGTGTTAGGCGTTGAAGGTCATTCCCAAACAGTGCTGGTCTGCTATAGGTCTTCTAGAAATTCTGTCCCTAGGAACATAAGGGTTGGACTCGATATCTGAGGTCTTTTCCAACCCAGTTGATTCTGTGATTCTGTGATAAGCTCTGGGGTATCACTAGGGGTGTGCTGGTAGGATCCATTTGAAAACCCCAAAGGCAGCTGGGCAACCGACATACAGAAAAAACTGATCTGCAAAGCCAAGTGACCTGGTCCAAGGTTTGGCTTGGTGCCAGAGGAGAACGTGAGCCCTGGTGTCTTTTTTCCTGCCAACTTGAAGTCTCATGATGTGGCCTGTCCCAAAGAAAGGGGAGGTTCAGCGTCCAGGCCTAGATACAGGGGTGGGTACGTGAGGGATATGGATTCCCTAAGATGCAGGTTCTTAGCGTGGTTCTAGATGAGATCAGCTGCCTGTTCATTGTTGTAAGCTATAGCTGTGTTACACCCATGAAGATACATAGTGATGCTTGACAGCTGGGGAGTGGTTTTGTTTTTTATGAGGATGGGGAAATAGCATGAAGAGCAAGAAGAGTTTTTTATGGAGGTTTGCTTTTGTCATCTGAGATCTAGCAATTAAGGATTTTGGGGGTCTATCAAGGTTACTAGTGTTTCTGATCTGCTGTTTCTGAAGATAACGGCGATCAGCTCTGTAACTTTATTTTTTTTTTTTTTTTGTCTTCTGCCTTTTAAAGGCTGGCAGGCCCCTTTCCCTCCCTTCCTCTGCTTGCCCAGGTTGGATGGGACCGGAGGACTAAGCAGGTGGCTTTCATCAGGAGCAGCCTGTGACCTGGTGCCCATGTGCCACGGGCAGGTGAGAGGCCATCTGAAGTGCGAGCTAGGCAGGCAAGACAGTGTTTTATGGTCCTTTTCAGTTTCGTTCTCCACCTTCCCAGTTCCTTTTCATTGTGAGACAAAAGGATGACCTGTGTGCCCTTTCCTAATCTCTGCTCTCCTTAGGGAAGCAAGCACAGATTTATCATGTGTGGTGCTGCTTGTCAGAAGTGTTTCATGATAGGGTAATGTGAACAAGCAAAGGATATAACTGGATAAGGGATGTAGGACAGGATATAACTAGTGCACTGAGAAAGGTTAAACGATAATGATAAGGCTAAGGGTCTTCCTAGTTTTCCTTCTTTCTTGAACCACTTTTAGGTAACTTCACACCAGTGCTTCGGTTGTGACACCCACTTCTCCTTCTATTTCTTGCCTAACATCAAATATATCAACTCAAGTGTCCTTGTAAAGCACATCCTGCTTTAGAGCCCTAGGAAATACATCAAGGTTTTAAACTGGGCTGAGTCCTGGTAGCTTAGTTTTGCAGACACAGAACAAAATTAGATCTGCTTGCAGAATGAGATGTGAAAAAGAAGGGAAAAAATCCCCACAAACAAAACTTGGATGTGCTAATGACTTTACCTGCCCTTACTGTCTGGACCTGTATATGGGTGATGAAGGCCCTGAGCAGTGATTTCCCTGCAGATGGGATAAAAGAAAGGACTGTTAGTGAAGCTTCATCTTTGACAGCAGCCTCAGCTCTTAGAGTGGATATTTGTGCCATTTCTTTCCAGAAGAGTGCCCGTTTCTGTTCAAAGGTCAGATTGCTGTCTGCCAGTTGAAGATCCCTGTTGCGGTGGTGGTTGTGTCATGAGACTTCTTCCTCCTAAGCAAAGATCTCCATTCAGAAAGCCCATGGTGATCTCCACAGTTTGTATAAGGAAGGTGCTACAGGAGGGAGTGGGACATGTATCTGGCCTCTGAAGGTGCAGTGAACGGGTCAGCCAGTCTCACCTGACTTAACAGCTAGGTGTTAAGATTCAGAACACCTGTGTGTGTGGCTTGCTGTGTTTTATTGTTTTGTCACAATCTTGAGCAGTTTTTGTTGGTTGGAGACTGAAGTGTTTATCTAGACTGTCACTTTTAGTGTGTACAATTCACATTTGGCCTTTGGGTCAAGAGAATAATAGCAAGTGTTTTGAAGGAGACAGCCTTTTATTAGTCTGAAACTTGCATGTGCACCAGATGCCTGTGAGAAAGTATTTCTGGTTTTGAAAGTGACTGGATGGCAAATATGTCTTTTATGACACTTTTCCATTTTTATGAGATGATGTACTTTGGGTCTGAGTGTGAGAACTGCTACTTTAACATCTACATATCAAATGCAATTTAATTTATCATAAAATAATCATTATGTTTTTTGCAGTGCTGTAGGATTTGTATTAATCCATGCTGGACCTGGCAGACTTATTTGAGTATTTGTCCACTGTGAGAGGACAAAAGGCTCAAGGAGGACTTTAATGCTGTTTATTTGATGTGGTTTCTCCCAGTCTCAACACAGCACACATTATACTTAGACTAACAGTTGTCCCTGTGCTTTTTCCACAATAAACAGCCTACGTGTTGAAACCAGTCACTAGTTTCTGACCGCTTTTGTGCAAACCCTGGACCAAGGTGAAGTGCCCTTTCTCGTGCTGCGACCTCTGCCTGTGCAAACTCACTGAAATGTGAGAAGCCAGCCTTGCCTGCCAGGTTCTAGCTGAGCTGGTGTATCCCATTTACCAGCAATGTGAGTCCATTCGCTAGAGTAACTCATGCATAAATTCATGGGGCTGTGCTTTGCAGAAGGTCTGCATATCTTGAGAGAAGCCATATGAACAGGATTGTCTTGGAAATAACCTCATTTTTAGTTGTGGATTGATGGGGAGGAGGAAGAGGTGACTGGAAGGGGCTGTTCAGACTCTGAAATTGTCTGTTCTGCTTGGTGGTAAAACACTTTTCCATGATTTTTGGCTTGTTTGAGTCACAGTGAATGACCCTTCCATCCAGCGTTGTTGGGCAGGCTACGAGGCTGTGTTCTTCTGCAGATTGTATTCTATTGCAGCTGTTCCCTGTCCTGCTTGCTCTCTGGCTGCTAAAAACCCAGGTCCCATGGGGACACGCACTTTAGGCTACCGCTGAGTACGTTATTCCTTATAGCACGTGTTTTAACAAGTCACAAGAAGCTCAAAGTCCATTTGCCGTACGTGAAGAACTGGTCTCTGTACCAAGGGGTAGCATCACGTACAGCAGATAAGGTGTTCTGGCTTTAGCCCAAGACTTGTTTTATCACCAGAATATTGAAAGGAAAGTTACTTTGGTAACAATTTAATTTTTTTTTTTCTGTGTGTGTGTGCTAACAACCACACGATTATCTGCTATTTAGAACCTACTAACTAGCGAACATTTACACTAACACTACAGGGTCTGTCCTTGCTCTGAGATAAATTAAAATGCTTTGAGGTGAATTGCTGCAGGTGATTGGCAGACAATCACCAATATCATTACACTTCCGGACCTTCTCTGCTGGGGCCAAGGAGACTGTCCATAGGTACACCCTCATGTTCCTCCTCTGAGCAGCTTAGGATCCTCAGTAACACCAGTCAATTATCTTACTGTTTGTTAAGAATTAGTGCAATGTCCAACTTGGTATTGTCTGCTGTAGGCCACAGACTTAAATAAAAAAGAGCTCTAGGACAGATTCTGAGAGGAAGCATCTCTCCATGGGGTCTTCGTCTTTGCTGTAAGAGTCTTTCACGGGAAAGAGACTGCCTTGGGGGTTGTGGGAGTTATCGAGTGGCACCATATATCGGCATGGGGAGATTCCCGAGGCAGCAGGGTAGTCATGTTACTGTGGCGCCCTGCCCAGATCAATTAGTCTCTCTGCAGGGTTAATTAGCATGGTGCTTTGTGCCATGCAGACATAGCCTTATTTATTTCCTTTAGCAATTATAAGAACTTATGCCAGTGAGATATACTGAGATTGCATATTGCTTTTGACTACTTAAAGGCTTTCTGTCCAAAGATTTAGAATGTGTTCACCAGGAAACAGTGTCTTTACCATTAGAAATGTTACCTTCAAATTTATATTTAAAATAATGTCGCCTTCCCAGCAAGAATGTAACTACACTTCTGGTGCTATGCAGTGCGTCTTTAACTGACTTTGAAGTGTTTGAAGCAACATCTGAGGCATATCTCAATAAGTTATCCAGGCATGTCCTTGCAGTTGAGGGAGCTGGTGTTTTTTCAGACCAGAATAAATTCCTCTTTAGATAAGTGAATCTGGCTGCTGGAGGGATGTGTGTGTGTTGGAGGAATGTGTGGGAGGAGGTGTTGAACAATATTAAAATGGAAAATGGGAAAAGATGGAATATGTGTGTTACCCACCTGTGGAGAACTTGTCAAGCTGGAGTATGCTGTGAAGTACATAGATTTTACATGAAAAGTTGGTGAAACCATGTCTCTGGGAATTTAAGGAATTGCACAGCTTTGTTTAAATATAAAATGTGATCAAGGTTAAAGCTTCCTGCGAAAATGACAGCTTTACCAGCAAATGTGTTCCCTTTGTATATGTAATATCTCTGCTTAACTCTCTTACTATGTTTATTTTCATTTCTGCTTTTCTTTGCTTCTGCTTAGCCCTTTGTGCTAATCACTGAGTTTTCTGCCTGGGAATGAATTTAGATTGCCATTTGTGAGGCAGTTTAGACAAACAATTACTTTTTGACATGAGATACATATATCTGTTTCATATAGAATCAAATTTTGCTTACAGTATTACATATTGGGCCCCTCAGTTCCAGAAGGACAGGGAACTGCTGGAGAGAGTCAAGCGTAGGGCAACAAAGATGATGAAGGGAGTGGAGCATCTCCCTTATGAGGAAAGGCTGGGGGAGCTGGGTGTCTTTAGCTTGGAGGAGACTGAGGGGTGACCTCATTAATGTTTATAAATATGTAAAGGGTGAATGTCATGAGGATGGAGCCAGGCTCTTCTCGGGGACAACATATGGTAGGACAAGGGGCAATGGGTATAAACTAACACAGGAGATTTCATTTAAATTTGAGAAGAAACTTCTTCTCAGTGAGGGTGATGGAACACCAAAGCAGGCTGCCCAGGGAGGTTGTGGAGTCTCCTAATCTGGAGACATTCAAAACCCACCTGGACACATTCCTGTGTAACCTCATCTGGGTGTTCCTGCTCCGGCAGGGGGATTGGACTGGATGAGCTTTCGAGGTCCCTTCCAATCCCTGACATTCTGTGATTCTGTGATATATTTTTTTAAACTTCCATGTTTTCTGATGTTTGTTTTTTTTGTTAATACCTGTTAGGTATGGTTTGTTCTCTCCTTAAAAAAGTGGGGGTGTGGTGTAATGGTTTTTTGCTTTGGTTGGGCTTGGATATGTAGGAGATGGCTGTCAGATGGTTGTGTATGCATGTATGCTGTAATTTGTTCGGAATAAAAAGCAAAATTGAAGCATTCTTTCAATCTGGTGTGGAAACGGTTAACGTATGTGATAAATCTTGGCTCCCGGAGGATTTCTGACTTTTGTTCAGTCCTCTTTGAGAAAGAGGAGCAACTTCCACAGAGCTGTCATAGTTTATCTTGGAGCTTAAGACACATCCTACTCCTGGCCCTTGGTGTTGCAGAGTTACTGCGCTTCCAAACTGCTGTGGATCAGGTGTGAGCACAAACACTGCCTTCAGCTGAATTCCAAGTACCTGGTATAGAGTTCATGCTAGCCATGGGACAACACGCAAAGGTGAAATCTCATGGAGCAAAATTAACCCATGAGAAGTAGCTGAATGATCTTGACACCATGTCATGTGGCTGTGGCACGATAGTAGATGTTTGAGAGTCAGTTTTGTGGTGTCCTGGAACAGTGGTTCAAGATATGTAACTATTGACTGAATATCTGGAAGGTAAATGCTGAAGTCTTGGATTATTCAGGACATTTTCAGGAAACTGTGTAATGCTTTATGCAGAAGTGTAGTACAGGGGGAGGTACACAGAAATATAATGACCATGGTACTTGTGTTATCTGTGAATATACAGCTCCAAGGACATAAGTTGTGTTCTGTCCTCTCAAGTTTCCTAATGCATTACAGTTTGTATTATGTAAATTGATATACTTGTGATCATGTCTGAATGCACTCCCATTGAAATGTAAGAAAAGCATTTTTAGGGTATTGTGAGTTAATAGCTAACAGGAAGTGTAAACAAGTTCATTCTTTACACAGATGGGGAAGAAATGACTACCATTTCCTTGGGGTAATTTAAGAGCACTGAATATTATTTTAAAGCCCACCTCAGTTTGGGGCTTTTGCATTTCTGGTTTTGTAACAGATGTTATGTTTATGGTTTATCTTTCTGGAGTGTAAGGTCTCCCACTTAATTCCCTTTCCCCTCTTCCCACAGACACACACTTGTAGTTTCCCTTCAAATGCTACTTGTTTTAATTTATGAACACACTTAACCCTTAGGATGCTGGTTTAGGGATTTGTAAACAGTGTCGGATTAGAACAATATATATATGTAGGGATATTGATCTGCCATGTGCTTTCAGTGCCAGTTTATTTATTTTATAATAAAAACTCTCTAATTCTTACCTGATATGATTTCCTTTTACTCCATTAAGTCCACACCTCTTTAGTTTTACAGACTGAGACAACGATCACTGTGTGTTTTCATGCCAAAGCTTTAGGGAAGTACTTAATTAAAACCTGAATGACAAGAAGTATCTTTTCCCTGAAAATAATTTTCAAAACCATGCTAGATATAAATTGCTCTGCCATCCCTTCCCTCCATAGCCATCAGATGTCCCAGCAGCATCCTTTACAGCTCTTCACCATGAGCACAGCCTCAGGATGCAGCTGACTCAGACTATACGTGTCAGTGCCTGCGAGGCAGGATGGTGAGGTGCAAGGAGGTGTCTGTATGTGTGCACCTGTGGTTTTGGGAGGTTTGATCATTTGGGGGATTAAACATGCGAGGTGAGTTGGAACTGGAAAAAAAAGTGGCTAAACCTTGGTGACAGAACATCTTTAGCTGAACTGCTATGGAGGGAAAGAGCTGTTCCATGTGCTGTAGTGGTCTAGGTAGGAACTTCGCTGCAGCTGGAGTGTCTTCATTCAGTAAGGGCTGAGAGTATATGCAAGTCCTTGCAAGATGATAAATTTTTAAAAAGCCTATTGAAGGAAATGAGACAAACCTGTCTGTAGACGTTTCTCTTTTAACTGCAGTCTATGGAATATTTCCATGTGTCTCTCATGTATACCAACATCCCAGTTTATATAGTCCTACTGTTTAGATCACGCAGGCTCCTGCTGCATTTCCCAGGTCAAACGAGAACCAGGTTAACTTTCCTTAAGCACTTGCTGTTGTGTTTTTGTAACTGGCATGGCTGGTGTATCCTGACATGTCCAAAGCTTGGTTTCTGTGCTTGCACATGGACTGTTTGAACAAAGAGGATTTAAGTTGGAAAGGCAGTGCAGGGTGACATACGTATTGCAAGATGTGTGCTTTCTTTCCAAGGTGCTGTTACCAAAGTATTGCTTGTGCATTTCACCTTGGAAGCAAAAAATTACTTAGCCTTTCATATGTGTGATTGTTGCTAATTTAATTATTCTTTAGCCACATAGGTTTACCAGGCATAAGCAATTTTAAACATGTGATCTGTTGCCTAACATGTACAATGACTAATTGGTGCTTTTCATTTCTCTTCTTGTAGGATGACTCTCGGGTTCCTTAATGTGTTGTCAAATGCTGAAGCATTGAACTAGCTGAATCCTCTGAATTATTTCTGACATTTAAAAAGGCCTAAAGGAAAGTAGAGGACTGGCACCTTGGTTACAACATTTTAAGGTAAGATATGACTTCTTTTGCTGGGGACACAGGGAGTAGGATAGACATGGTACCACAGACTGTCCCAGCCCCAGCTGTAATAAACCACACCAATGTGAAGTCTTAGACTGGAGCCACCCATCAGTGTTTGTTGGTCATGACTAAATTCACTGACTTCAGTAAGGTAAAAATTGATGCAGCAGAGAAACAATGTGGTTTCTTTTCCTAAATCACCAATTCTAGACTCTTAAACACTGATATATGTTTCCATTAGAATGCCTTAATCCTTCATCTATGTATTAATAATGTCTTAGTAGTAAAACAATTTAGTCTTCAGTCCCTAACAGATGTCAGACTGAGACAAATTCTTCACTAGGAAAAATATGGGTTAAGAAGAACTGAGGAGGATAGCTGGAGAAGTGGCCATTCTGCTTTGACTAGAGCTGCTGCTGCCATTGTTTTCATTAATTAATTATGCATATTTTGTACTTGTCTTTTGGATTCATAGCTGAATTGTCTGCTGCTCTATAGTCCTTATTCTATGATTCTATGCTTCTCAGCAGCCCAGTAAACCAGCCACAGACAAGACCAAGGGTGTGTTTGTGCAATGCCCAGTGCCCAGCATGGTCTCCTCTTGCAGAATCATTTTGGTGACCAGAGACTGAGTGTAAGCACCCCAGTGGGACAGGGATATCTAGAAAAGTTGCTGTGCAAAGATACAAATTGAGTTAAGAGCAAAAGCAAAGGCAAGGCCTGAATTAAAACTGTAATAAAAGAAATCTGATGGGCAGTACCCATATAAGGGCTCTCTTTGCTATTCCCTGCTTGAAGTGGCAGCAGAATCCTATTTTTATTTACCGTTTGTGACTGCCACTGCCCACCTTGTTTAGTGCATGGAAATGTGCTGCAGGTTCAGATGAGAGATAAGACACACCAAAAATGGAACTCATCTCTTGAAGAGCAAAGATTTGGTCTCTTGGCTGTTCTGATTATTTAGGATAGCTCACTGCAGATTTATTCTTGTCTCGTGCTGCTTTCACTGCTTTAATCAGTGAAACCAAGCAGTGGGGGACAACTTGTTTGGCTTTTGAATGTGGAGTAAATCTTGTGCTTACAGATGTCGGCTTGAATTGCTGAGAGCTGTTGGGACAGGTGAAGGGCTATTGAATCTAGTGGTCCCAAAGATGCAGGGGTACCAGCTGTTTTTCCCAAACTGCGAAACTCAGTGTGGAAGAACAGATCTCCTGCCTTTCTTCATTACTTTCTGAACTTGCCATTTAGAAGGGCTGTGTGCCTGTGTGTACGTGCGTGTACCCAGACTCCACTGGCTCTCCTTTTGGCTCTCTTGCGTAAAACTCAGTTCAGAGAGGGGGCAGAGGGTGCTGCCGTGCACCTGTGGTGAGCTGCGGTGAGCAGCACGGTTCCAATCAGCCCTTGGCTCTTGCTTGTAGAGTGGTGCATGTCCTTCCTTGCAGGATGCTGTTCTTCGCTTGGCTGTGCCAAGGCTTTCGCTCTTCTGGAGCTTCTTCTTTTCATCAGGAAAAGCATTTGTAGGTGAATTTTGTCTTTTCTGTTTGCAGAGAAGTGCTTTGCACAGGAGGTGGGGGAAAGCAGCCATTACTGTTCCTGGGCCCTCAGGCAAGGCTGTAGCAGACAGGGAGGAGAAATGCTTAGAAAAGGCTAAATAAGGAAACTTATTAGCACTGTGACCAGGTTCGTCCCAGTTGCTGCATGGCTGTGAAGGTGTGCAGCCTCAGCCAAGCATGGTCTTCGAAGTGAAGGGAATGTGTATATGTGCATAGAGATACTCTGAGGTTGCCCTTGCAGGTCCCCAGCCCTGGCATCCTGGTGCACTGCAGGAGGTGCCACTGCACTAGCACAGTGACAGCCCGGGTGGCCAGCAGGCCGTGTGGGTGGCCATGCAAGGTACGGGCTGGGAGAAGAGGGGACGAGGCTGTAAGGAAACACATGCGGACAGAGAGGAAGAGAATGGTTGCAGAAAGGCCGCAAAACCCAGAGCAGACTTGTATCTGCTGTTAAAGAGCCAAAGTAGCAGTGATTGCTGACTGCCTGGCGGCTCCTCAGAAAGCATGGGAGCACCATGTACAGTTGTGAAGAAATGGACAGTAAAGGCAGCTCCCATGTCAGTTCTCCTCACAAGGTTGTAGCTGTGGAGAGGAGCAGGGTGAAGAGATGGGCTTCTCAGGTGTTCTGGATTTGAGTATCCCTCATGTTATACACACATCTTCTTTGCATATCCTTACACCAAGTGGCACAGCACACTGTCCTGCTTGAGTAGTGCTGGGCTGTAACTCGGTGTTACAGAGGAGACCATAGTACAGGCATTAATGGCAATAGCCATCACTGTAGAGAAGCACTACAAGTTAAACATCAGTACACTATGGCTACTAATTTAGCAAGTCTTCAGAGAAGTGGGCTCAGTTTCTCATCCTAAAATACACTGTTTGAAGATTGTCTGCCCATGATTGCATGTAACACAATAACACGTTGTTCTGCATTGGTGCAGATAACTGCTACTTTGAAATACTAGTGTGACCACTGCAGTGCTTTTTGCCTGCGAGTTACGACGGGAGCATCCCACTGGAGCAACACGCTCCATGGAGGGGGCCTGAGAGCATTCTGTGTGTCTCTGAACTTCACCAAATGTGATGTCTGTGCAGGTCATTAGCACAGTGCGCTTGTAATTGGATCACAGGCAATGTAAGATGAGCAACCGACTTACGAAAATTAATTTCCACTTATAAAGCTGAGGTTGCTTCAGTGCGGATTGTCTGGGGTTTCTCAAGGCTGTGTCCTGTAGCCTTGATTTAGCCAAGGGTTTTACTGCAGTCTCATCAGACTTCAAAACAGCAGTTTCACTTTTCAGAGTAGAAACTCAGCCTAATAAATGGAAAAAACCTCCAGCCAGCCCTCTGAAGAAACCTTGTGTTTCTGACAGGTTAAAATACAAATAGCCAGGAGTTGCTTTCCTTAGCTAAGTGTTCAGCTGTAGATTTTTAGCTGTATGCTTATCTTAAAATATTGTATAAAATACACTACTATATCTCAGTATAACTTCATCTGCAATGGTTTCTGCCTTTAGGAGAGAGCGGGCAGATTCTGCTTTCACAGCAGTGAAGCATTTTCACCACGGGCTGGAGCTTGGTTGCTCTGGGACAGGAATGTAGTGAGAAGATTTAACCAAGTCTGACTCTTCACCTTCTTAATTTTCTGAACTCATTGGAGCACTTAAATTAGGATATTACACTAGCTGGCTTCAGAGGTTCATGAGCTACTTGCATCTGCAAAGGTGATCTGATTTTTGAGAAAGCACATCTGTTGCAGCTGAAGTTAAATTATGCTGTACAGTAGCATACACCCTAACTAGAAAATTAAAGGTGTGTACAAATCCAAATACCACTGGTCAGAGTTGATTTTTATTTTTCCTTTCCACTTCTGCACAATGCAGTCGTTTTTATTTGTCTGAATATTTCCACTTGACCAAACTAGGACAGATGTGGCTTAAGTCCTGTTTCTTGCATCCTTCTTGATTTTAGTTGTGGTTGTGCTTAAATCCTCCACAAAGCCATCAAGCTGCCCAGCCATGCTGTGTTACGTCCTCCACATTGTACTTAGGTTGATTTTTCCAGGCAGGGATGTCATTGTGTCATGCCAGTAACCAGAGAGACCCAGAAGGTCCTGCCTGGAGTGGTGCTCTGGCTGTAGAAGGCTGTCACAGAGCTTACACTTGCCAATATTGTTTAGCGGGAAGCTGAGCATTGCAACCGTAGAAGACACAACCCACCTCCTGGTGGTGCTGCCATCCACCTTGTGGCTGGTTACCCCTGACTCCACACCTGGAACTGCTGGATGCACAGACCTGGAGTCTGCACCTTTTTGCTGCTGTTGACCAGCTCTGTGTTCCAAGTTCTTGATGCTTTCCTGCGTTTCAGGCATTCAAGTGCTGGGACTGTTGTGGTAGGAAGAGGTGGGACTGTCCGGAAACAACTGACTCGTGCCATACCATCTTGTGGTTAATTTGGCCTGTGGAAGGGACCCCACCTCTCACTTGTTTACTGGTGCCATAAATGTTGCTGAGGAGATTTCAGTGCGATAACTAGTTCTTTATCTTCATGAAAGACTTTCGTGTGCTCTTCTGATTTATATGACTTGTGAAGGATTAAAAAATAAGTCTATTAATCTTTGGAGCTACTCAAATGTAAACAAAACAGTCTTTGGGTTTTAGCTCTTTTGTTGTCAGAACCTGACCCGTTCAGCACCTTTCAGGTTTTTCAAAGACTGACAGTCAGTTTCTAGTATAGAAAATAAATTTTCTTGCTTCATGTTTTAATCTTAATAAATTCAGGAGTTTGAGTTGTTGCATGTATATATTTTTTATCCTTTTTGCCATTTCTCTACATGTAAGGCAAAAGAATAACTCATCTCTCCTTCTGCTAAATGTACTTTTACTTTTTCAAAGGAGCTGCTTTGTCCACTAGGAACTGTGGCTCAGCATGCTAATAAAACTCACTTTATGCCTTTAAAATGTTTATTCAAAGTGGCCTGGCTGGCTTACAGTAGCTGTGTGGGTGGACTGTCCTTGAGTTTTGTAGACTTAATTTAGTACTACACAATACCCAGTGATGGAAAACAGCTATAAATTGTCTGTGCGCAGCCATGCATTATTGATAAAGGGTAGAATAAGCTCCACAATTTCTTTATTTGATGTTGTTAGTGCAACAGCTGGCTGATTTGTTAAGACTTTTTTCCCCTATTGGCAGTAAAATATCTCTTCATCTTGAACTCTGAATTTCCTCCTGAATTTTGATTTGTGTGGGGGTGAAAGCTTGCTTTTTCTCCAGTGCTACTAAAGCTAGTGAAAATGTTTCCACAGAGTAGAAACAAGCTTCATTTCTGGGACAGCTAAACAAACAGTAAGTTAACTGTATGCAAAAGATAGATCTTTTTTAATCATCACAAATATTTAGAAATGGAATATGAAGCGTAAAGTGTCATAGTAGATTTAGGGAAAAATTCCCATAATATACGTGATTTGGCACATGCTTACAGAAAATGCTTTACAGTGAGTTAGGTGTGCTTTGTAATTTTAGTGTTCCCTCAAAGTTTATGAAAAATCTCGAGAGTCTTAAATTTGTCATGCTTTTTTTTTTCCTGTTGACACATAGATGAGTAGGGAGTCTACTGAATATAATTTGCATATAAAACTGTGCTGTAAACTAAAATGTTCTTTCCCTGTATTTGAACAAAGGTACAATGAGCTGCTCAACACACTGGAAATTAATAAACAGATAAGTAAAAAATAAAACTTGTCAGCAGAACTATCAAAGGCTTAGTCTTCCCAACAAATGTCCGACACTGAAGCTTATTTTAAATTTCTGGGCTGGTAACTTCCTACAGGTTGTTATTCTAATACAGCAGATGAAATACACAATTTGTGGCAAGCAAGTATTGTATTTGAGTATGGAATTGTTTATTTCCCTCTTTTATGTGTGTCAATACATATCCTTTGGTAGAAGTTATGCGAGCCTCTACAGTTAATACAGTTAATCTTCATGAGCCATACTGATGTTTATACTGGTTTCCTCTATTCCACGGAGAATTGCCGTGTATTAGTTCAGTTTTCCGTATATTTATAGCCTTTTAAGTTACGAAGTGAGGTGATTAAACTTGTTGTGTAGTTTCAGTCAGGAGGCAGAAAAAAATTAATAAGGAAAGAACTAACATGATTGACAGAGGCTTGCTGGAGATTTACATGAAGAATAACTCATTCTTGAAAACTTTTTCATTTTCTGATGGAAATTGTGGAGTAAATCAAATACAATGGCTATGAATGATTAA
Source organism: Columba livia (assembly GCF_036013475.1). Lineage (NCBI taxonomy): Eukaryota > Metazoa > Chordata > Aves > Columbiformes > Columbidae > Columba > Columba livia. Next base: position 13,225,058 of record NC_088642.1, on the reverse strand, counting down.
AATGCGAAAGTTAATAATTCGTACTGACTTTGTAAATCTCTAACTCCTTCACTACTAATATAAAATCACTTATCTTAGAGGGGTCTTGGGACTGTGAGGATTTAAATGAAAACTTCAACATCTCGAAGATGACTATTGTGATATTCAAGATCATGAATTTTGTGGCTTGCTTGATGCATAAAAAGCTGTGGTGGAAGGGGAACGGGAGGTTTTCCATAGGCCATCTGATAGTCTGTGATAATTCACTGGATTCACTCAAGTGGCAAGTTTTCCATTAGTCCAAATATTTATGCAATTCTGACCTAATACAGGTGACTAAAAATTCTCCACTGTTTGAAGAGGATACCTTTGATTTGATCTTACAGAAGATACAAACAAGTGGACGTTGACATGACTGATTCTGGTTTTGGAGCAAGTGTGCAGCTGTTTGTGTTTTTGTACAGAAGGACAGAGTTCAGCCACGTTACTACAGTTCTGGCTTTGTTACAGCCTTCTGTTCAGATGGTTTGGGAGTGCGAGAGTGTGTGTGTAGTTTGTTGGGTTTTTTTTCTGAAACAAGTATGAAATACAATTATGAAAATTCCTTGTTCCTGCTCTTTGTCCAAAAGAGCCTCTTTCACTGGCATTGTTAGTGGCTACTGTAATGAGAAACTGTAGGATAAGGAAACACCACAAAATACACAGGGGATGGACTCTCTGCCCCTGGGAGCTCTGCAGGCAGTGCATGGATGAAGTTACTCTCACCTCTTCATTTACTCCCCTGGAAGTCAATCAGAAGTAGTCCAACAAACACACAAAAAAAGAAAACTTTAAAGAAATTGGGCATTTCTTAATTTTCTCAAACTAACAAAATATGCTTTAGTCCAAAAAGGTCAAATGACTTTCAGAAAGTTATATAGACTAGAAATCTACTATGCAAATGACCTGAATATTGCTTGCTACCATCCCAAATTCTTTACCCTTGGGAAAGCAATTGTGGAGGAGCCCCTGAGAGTGGGATGGATGAGATGGTAAGAGATAGCTTCACATGACTGATCTCTGCAGGCCATGTTCAAAATACAGAGATAGATGCAGCAAAATCTTCTTCCTATCCCCTGTAAGTATGGCTCTTAAAAATATGAGGAAAACAAATGGTACAAAATTAGTGTTTGATACATACAGCTGGCCCAGGTGTTGCAGGAAGGGCATAATGCAAAAGGACTTGAAAGTAGTTGATTTTAAAAAGAAAGTTTCACCAAGGGAAAGCACAGCGGCAGTTCCTTGCAGTCAGTATAAATGCAAAGTGGTACGGAAGAGTGAGGCAAGTGGTTTTAGCTTGTGAACAAAAGTTATCTGACAGCTTTCCATTACTTTCCAGTTCCTCTCAACTGCATCAAAATATATGATGTTAAATTTGTTTTTCTTCCAGTATTGGAATTAAGGGGGGTGTGTGTGTGTGTGCGAGACACCCTTCAATTATTTTTGAAAGGTACTGCCTAAAATATTCTCATTTTGAAAGCATGGGGCAGGAGGGTAAAATGTGTGTGGTCGCATCCATCCCCACCCAGGTGTAACACCAAGTGTTTGGTCTATAACAAGTTGCAGCATGTCCTGTTATAAGAAAATTCAGCTTTCCATTATCCCTTGTCTTGGTGCAAAAAGATGTATAAAACTTGTTTGGGTGGGACAAACTTTTTGATCAGTGCTGCAAAACCTGTCTTGCTTTTAACACAGATGCCTTGTGCTTGGATTACCTCACCTTTGAAATCTGCAGCCCATTGCCACATAGCCAGGTGAAGCCTTGGGTGGGATTAGTGCTTATTGCAGAACGTGGCTCAGCCCAGCTGCAGTACCAACACCGGTTCTGCCAGCTAGGCTGCAGGACATGCTCGTCCTGTGCAAAACAAATACATCATCATGGCCAAAGTTTTTTTGTCTTCTCCTTTTTGTTGTTACACAATATTGCCTTCCACTAATTTGAAAGAGATGGGGAGGATAATGAATTACGTGCTGATTTTAGCAAATTATCTTTGATAATAATGCTGTTACCTGTTCTGAGGGGTTCTGCAGTGACAGAAACTGATTCTTAATGACACCATCTAATGGATTCACTGGATACCCAGCCCAAACTAACTTTAACCTGCAAAAGTAATGAATTTTCTGAAAAACTTGCTTTAAGTAGAGCTATGTCCTTGCCTAGTGTCAGTAACCATGATAACTAATCACGCCTTGTCCTTCTAGAGGCTTCTATTGATTATCTTTCCATAATTCAGTTGGTAAGTCCTTTTCTGCAAAAGGCAGAACACTTTAACCCTCTTCTCCCAACAACCATTTCGCTGGCAACTCTCTTGCAGTTTCTATGAAATGTGATGTGCCGAGGTGCATCACCTATCTGCTATCTATAGCACATATAGCCTCAGGGTGCTTTCCTGTTCTCCTCCTCCCTTCCATGCTGCTCTTAATGATGCTCAGGGATGGGTGCACAGATTTTCCCAGTACGCATCAACGCAGACATGGCTAAGCTGTATGCAATATAAATAAATGTTGTTAGAAACGTCAGAAGAATTGCTGGGTAGGTAGAAACTGAGCTATGTTGCTTGGGAAAATGGTTGCACCTCCAACTAATTACAAAATAATCGGACAGGCAGTTATGTGTTGCCTCACTGCAAGCTTTAAGTATCTGAAAGATGATCTAGTTTTTAGTGCTGAAGTTTGCTTTGAAATGGAAAATTGAGTATATAAGGTTTAGATCCAGCATGATCCTAAGCTGTTTTTCAAGGTTCCTCACCCTTCTGTCTCATTTAATGAAGGATATTATTGCGCACCTGGAATACTGTGCTATAAAAATGCAGAATTTTGTTTATAATGTTTATATTGTTTTGTTTGTATTGTTTTGTGTATTTTATGCTAGACAAGTTATATTCCTGAAAGCTTTCTGCAGTGTGCCTATAAAAAAGGCAGCGCTGGAAGGTGAGGTTAAAAAATACAGAATAGGCTGGAGAACTAACTCCATTTTAAGGGGCCATCATGAATGATAGGGCTTGATGTGTCTTAAACCCAAGGAACTTCCCTCCTGCAATAGTTCAGAGGTAAGTACAACTTGCAGGCAGTCACCACCTTGATGTGGAGCCTGTTGTTTGCTTTGGAGTGAAATCACAAGTGACTTTAGCAGGTTTTGTTCCAGCTTTCTCTGCTTTCTTTGCCTTGGCCTAAAGCGTTTTGACGTCTTTTGCTGCCTTGCTTCCACACAGCGGCATCTGATGGGGGACTGCAGCTGCCTCTGTGGAGATGCATCAGCAAAGATAAGTTGCCTTCCCTGAAAAAAGAAGGATGCAAGGGAGAGATGCATGCTATTGCTGCCCAAAGATCAGCGTGAAGGTTCCGATGCTGCTGGTGAAATCACGAGCATGCAAGACAGATTTAGGCACAGGAGTTGTTACAGCTGAATGTAGCTGTCAGTCTTTAGAGTGTAAAAGGAAGATTTGTCATTGACTTTCCTGAAAGGCTAATAGCTACCATGCTTGAAATACTCCTCAAAAGCCTCAAAATTAATTGTCTGGAAAGTAAATATGTAGTGTTGCATTTTTATTCCTTTTTTTTTGTTTAATTTTCTGCACTGATTTTTAAACTTCAGAGTAACGTTAAAAGGGTCAGTGGAAAAGCCATTTTCAGAGTTGCTGGAATGTGTCCATGATTCTCAAAGGGTAAAATAGTTCCTATGTTAAATTCAAAACAGTGGCAAGATCTGTCCTCAGCAAAGGATGGATTAGTGCTTGTTTTGGCCAAATTAAAAATTGTAGGAAAGAAGTAAAATGTTTTCTGCAAGGTTGTCCTTTGCTTGTGAGTAATGCTAGCATCCCAAACTTGTTGCTCGGTCACACCACTTCTATTTAGCTGCTCCCTTTGTTTTGCTCCAAATTCTACAGTATAAAATTTAGTACCAACATCCCTCTGCTTTAAAAGGAAAAAAAAATGTCTTTCAGCAGGATTCTTCATGTTTTAAAGAGAAACAGGCAAGCCAGGAGACTGCCTTTCAAAGTCAGTAATTGATGTGATTTCTGTTCAGGGAGGAGTTTGGCTTGTTTAGTGTAACTTTGCAGCAGAAATATGCATCTCATTATTTTATGTGTCTATATTTATTTAACTTTTGGCTGTGCGTTTTAAGGTGCCTGTAAAATTCCTTTTGGTCGTGGCTGAGATCAGGCTAAGCAGGTAAGCATAGTTTTAAATGCATAATAGTGTGGCTTGGCTGAGGTTGGTTAATTTGGCTTGGCTTTTAATTGAAAATGCATAGAAATAAGTATCGGTAATTTACTTAAAACTTATCTCCTTTTGGAGAGCACAAGCAATTTTTAATCATGTTAAAAAGAAGGGGGTGTTACTGAGATGTTTTGTCCTTTGCTAAGTATCTTAAACAATTCATGATCAGTGGTCACTGAGTAATTGGGCTGTGCTGGAAATAGGTTTTCTCTTCAGATACCTAAGGAAAAAAGTGCTCAGAAGGAATTTTGAAGGCAAAGGAGTCGTACAAATACAGGAGAACTTTGGGGCGTGTATGGGCAATGAACTGTGGTCTAAAGGAGTTGAGAGACGAAAAAGCAGCTTTCTGCTGCTGATTCACTCTACAGCCTTGAACATCTTCTCTGTATCAGGTTTCCCCTCATAAGAACAGTATCTGCTTAACTCGTGCTAGCCCTGCATTAGCTGTGGTGCTAACCTGCCTCCTCAGTGTTTTTTGAACACATAAAGTGACTTAAATATTAATTATGTAGAGATTTATGCATGTACTTTAGAGATGGGTAATTGGGTATTTTTGGTTGGTTGGTTGATTTTTTGTTTTGTTTTGTCTTTTTTTTTGTTTGTTTTGTTTTTGTTTGTTTGTGGTTTGCTTTATTTTGTTTTTTTAAATTTTCAGATTGCTAATGTATTAAGCAACAAAAGCTATAAGGCCCAGATTTGAAAGGAATATAATACACATTATTTCAGATATAAAAAAACTTCAGAGGGTGACTTTCATGCTCCCTCTTGTGTAGGTAATTAAGGGTTGCCTAACGTAGTACTACAACACCTTCTATGCTTGGGTAGGGCACTTCTGAAAAGGCTCTCTGGGAGCGATGGTACAGATAATTCATTTACGTCTGTTACGAGCTGATGATAGCAGTTGTTATCCAGAGAATTCTGGACTTTGAAACTTCATCTCTGAATGCATGTGCCCTTCATATAGCAATAATGAATATACAGGCAGGACCACATAGAAAGGTAATGTTAGAGCCTGTAAAAAAGAGGACAGGTGTGGAGGAAGGGTATGCAGGAGATAACAGGACTTCAGAGGAGATTGCGAGCCACAGTACTGTTCCACTTGTGAAGATTTCTCTGATGCGGTGCAAGGCTGATGATGCTGTATGGATCATCATGGAAAACCAGCCTTGTGGGTAGTGTGGGGGTAGTTTTCTATTTTTCTTTACAGAAATAGAAGCTTGAACATACTGACTATTTCAGCAGAAACTAGCTTGTAAAGAGGCTGAGAAGAAAGAGATTAAGGATCTAAAAATTAAAAGTCCGTGTAGCATATTAAGCCCAATGAACGTGGAACAGGTCATAGTCCATTAATCTCCCATTCTGGTGATTTTTTTTGGGGAAAAAAGGTCAAAAGTAGTTTCCAGTATCACTCTGTGCATAGGGGGTGACTTCCCCCCATGTTTCTCTTAAGGATTTATTTAATGGGTTTTTTTTTCCCTGCCCTTTGCTCTACAGAACAGTTCTCAGACAAAGCGGGAGAAACAGGTTAATTTTTTACTGACTAGGTATGCAGGTCATCATAAGTTTTAGGGGAAAAAAAAGAAATGGAACGAGGAAGCAGAGTGATGTTATGTTTCGCATGAGGTACTAGTGGTGGGGAAGACACCTCCTCAGACAGGGAATGGCTGTCCCTAATCAGGCGAGGGAGGAACGGGGAAAAAGTGTGCAAAATAATGAAAGTTATGCAGTTTGTCACTAGTTTGTAAATCCCAACTATAAGTTACGATAGTTTCTTCGTAGTAATGATGTGGTTAAAAATAGTTTATAGTAGGGAATGTGTTGATATTCAGTTAATCTGTGCAGCCTACAGCTGGTTTTGTATTTGTAAACCTCAATGAATTCAATGGTTGGGCTAGAGGGATGAATCACTTTGCAGAAACAAAATGCTTAATTGAGAACATCAGAACTTTGCAGTGGGTTTTATTTGTCATTTTGCTGCAGATGGGATAATTTAGGTTAAAAAAAAAGAGTAAAATATTTATGTTCCTTAAATATTTCTTCTGTGTTTTTTGTTTGTTTGTTTTCTGTGTATTCTGTAATATGTTTTCTCTGTGTTTTCCTCCACTGAGTGCTCTGGAAAGGCCTTCTGATTCAATTTTTAAAGCAAGAACATTGCTGCAGCACCATATTTTGCCAGTGTTCCCTGTAGAGCGGTGAGAAGGGGCGGCCATAAAGTGGATTAACAAGTTAAAGTAGTTGTCATTCAGAAAATTGTGTTAGTACCCTATGTCTCTTAGTGCATGGTATCATAAAACAGCTGCAGGAAAGCAATTGCTTGGCATTAGCATATAACAAAAGTTTTGCTGCGTTGGTCCTGTGTGGAATTGTCTCCTCATGGCTCCGTCAGGGTGTTTACCGAGCACACTGCAAAGACTGATTTTGGAGGTCGGCCTTGGCTGTGAGCTTCTCGCTGGGAAGGGGCTGGGTGACCTCGACTGACGGTACCTTAGCAGATGGCCAGTGATTCATGATCCTTGCAAGGCTGTTTCGCATTCTTGAACTTATTAATGAGGCCTAACAGCTGTATATCCAACCCTACTGACAACCTTGTAGTCACCGAGGTTATAAAACACGCACCTTTCTTTAGCAATGGGTTTAAAAACTAAAGTGGGGCTTGCTTTCCCTGCAAATATTTAATGTATGTTTAGAGTCATGTTTTTGGACAGAGTAGGTATTGCTGTTACCGAGTGACAGATTTTGGTGCAGGAAACACATGTTCACATTGCTCTGTGGTTTTGGAAGAAGAACTTGGGGTGGGGGATAACAGAAAGAGGGGAATACTAGAAAAAAAAAAAATATTATTTAGGAAAAATGGAGAAAGCGGGTGTGTGTGATTTCTGCATGCAGAGGGCTCCCCTTCAGCTGATTCTTCATCAGCCGAAGGACCCAAGCTTCCCAGTTTGGGTCAAGGCTGGACAGCTGTGCTCTGGAGAGACAAGGAGGGGAGGAGAAATGCATGGTTCAGAAAGCAAACAATGCTAATTCAACGTGCCAGCCAGCAGAAAACTAACCTGACAAAATAAAGATTTCTACTGTGTTAGTGAAATGAATCAATTGAGTAAGACTCAGAGTGCGAGCCTGCATAAGAAATGGGACAGAACTGCATGGGAATGGTAATTTATCTTAATTGTTTTCTGTTTTGACATTCACTGTGTTGTTCTTCACAGTGAGGAATTCAGGGAAATGCTGCATGCTGGGTTTCAGTGTGTGGTTGCGAAAGCCAATTTAATTCTTAGGCAATGGAGAGTGAAATGTAAAATTATTCTGTTTCATTTTAGGAGGCAGTAGCTGTTCATGCTTCAGTCTGTAAACATAGTCTCTAAGAGAGAAGACTTTTAGGCATGTCCAAGATCATGGGTTCATTCTTTTGTTCATTTGTTGTAACCAATAAAAGCTGTTTTCGTCTGACTACTGTTATTCATGGGCATCTCTGACTTTCTTTCCTCCTGTGATCAGAAAACGTTAGAATCCCTGCAGACGTTTTTTGGGCATTTCTGTCTGGGATACTAATAGCTATTATGATATTCTGATTGCTTTCCATCCTCTCTTGGGAAGCCAGGTGCTATTTTGTTTTTGACTTTAACACTGCGTGTATAAAAATGAGCATGATTAGAATGAAAAACAACTTTTTACCAGCAAACCATTAGTATGCTGTTGTCGCTTTAACAAAATAAACCAATGCAAATAGACTCTGCATGAGTCTATTTTCCAAAGTGGTAAATTGTTATGGAATTCAGGTGATTTTGGGGTCACGGTTCCCCAAGTTCGGAACCCGATGACAGCTCTGCAGGAGCAGGGCTTTGTCCTGTGTCTACTGTGTGAAGATGATCATTTGGAGGGTAGGAGTTGTGCTGGAGGTGGATGCGTCTGGCAGTGTCCATTAGGTGGCTCTCGTTTATGGTACGTATATTTTAAACTATATGCAGGCTAACTTTAAAGGACATTAGCTGTCTTTGTGTCCTCTCACACAGTTAGAACAAATCAAGAGGCCATAAATTCAGAGTCTCAAAAGCTGGCAGCCTTTGGTATCCTGAAGAGCTCTGCAAATATTGCCCTATCTCTGCTTGCTTCTGTTATTTATAAACTGTTCTCTGTTGCACGCTCTACAAGTGAGATTAAAAAATTGAGATAGCACTGCAGTCTGTTACAAGACACTGGAAAGTGATTATGCTGTTTCATTATGAAAAGTGTCCTTTTCAGAAGAAGTTGAAAACGTGATGAAAGCGCTAATGGGAGTTATGACTCCTTCCAGTGTGGAGCAAGGCTACTGCAAAATTGAAGCTGCTTTCTTGTTTGCTCTTTAAATCTGGTAGAAAGATGAGGTGGTGCTGTTCAAAGCAGTGGGTGATACTCATGCCTTTGAATAGGCAGACAGACTAATCTGTCCCTTTCTGTTCCTTGGGCAATTAATCCTGGAGAAAAATGATTACAATTCAAATACGTGATAACTGCCATTTGCATGGTTATGTGCTTTGGCCAGGGTGGCTAGGCTGATTTTCAGATGCTGTCCTCCATGCAAAGCAAGCACTGCCGAATCTGCCTGTCACGATGCAGTGGGTACTGCCATGGGGGCTGCCCTGGAGATTTGTGGGAGAGGGGAATAATACCAAGGCTGTATGTGATAGTCTCCTGCCCCTGAAGCTGCAGCAGTATGGCAGAGCCACAGGCTTGCTTTCTGCGTCTTGCAGATCCCTTCACAGACTGGGTATCTGTGGGAGCCCGAGGAGAAGCCTTGGAAGCATTGACTTGCCTTGATTGTGCTTTGCAAACAGGACAAACAAAGCTTTTTGGGGGACAGTGGAGAGAGGAATGGCAGAGTTTTTCTGCTGGTTCCTCACTGTCACCTTGAGAACAGGCACAAGGAAGAGTGGGTGGGAGATCTGGCCATCAAAGAGGGGCACCCTGTTTGTACCTCTTGGATTTAGTTGGATTAAGCCATCTCCAGAGAGTGCAGCTCAGTGACCTCCCTGCATGAACACACCGACCCATCTGCATGCCTGTGCGTGGGCTGGGTCGGGGGACTAAATGGGCATAAAACCAGCACTAGAGGGAAAAAACCCACATCATCTTCTAGCTCTTTGTGTGTCTCATCAGCTTACCGTGAGGCACCCAGCGAACAGGCAGGCCTGGGCAGAGTGGTGGGGTTGGAACTATTTCTCCTTCTAGCAGCCGGCGGTGAGATCAGCTGAGGTGTGTGGCAGAAGTCCTGGCTTGAGGGTGGCTGCTGGCCCCTGCGAGGGGACTCCTTGCTGTCTGCTCTGCTCTCCTGTGTTTTCCAGGGAGCAGAGATGGTGGTTTCCCTGGTGACTCACCTGCCCGCGCACAGGCCACGCTTCTCGAAGGAAGAAGTCTGAAAGGAAACAAGGACCTTTTGCCTTTTCAGCCAAATTGTATCAAATGGCTTCCCAAAAGGAGGTAGGGCTGCTGGCTTGGCTTTCTGTAAGGAAGGACATAAGTTTTAGAGAAACTGAGATCCTGAGAATTGTGTATCTGTGGCAATGTAGAGGCAAACTACAAGTAAGGGTGTTATTTATCATGGAGTTTGGTGCCTTACCAAGAGGTGGTATGCAAATAAACGTAACTAGTGTTTTTATTTCAGCAAATGTACACATTTTGTACCAGATCTGGTATACATGATACTCCATGTATCTGCTATGACAGTACAGACGGATGCACATTCTCTGCAGCACTGCCAGAATGGTTTAATTGCTGAAAGGCAGCTTGTGTACTTTGTCCTTATTTGATAGCGTACATAGGATATACAGAAGTATAGTAAGAGTTTGCTGTACAGTTTCAGTCACTGCAGGTTGGTAATTGACAACTGTTCCACTGCTGGGGTGTTCTTTTGTGATGAGACTGTAGACTTAATCCCAACAGTGTTATACTTTATGCTAGAGAGTGTTTTCATAAAACTTTGTTACAGGCTTGTCACCAGATGCATATAATGTATGAAAGAAACAGAACACCATAGTGATCACAGGCAAATTAGTCTGAACTGTCTGATCAGGAAAGACAATTTGGCAGCTTTAATGTGCTTGGGTAAGTTGAAACTCATGGTTTCTTCCGTGTTTGCTGCAGACTTTGTCCTTAAAAAAGAAAATGATCCTCATGGTGCTGTTCTAGGTTTTAGATCACAGCAATGACATATGTCAGAGAAACCTCCTTCTACCTTACTTTTTTTATATTAGGTTTTGCATATAATTGTATGTCCAGGTTTCAAGTAACGAGAAGGTTAGAAGTTGCAAGCAGTGTCTCTGAGTGTCTATATTGGCTTCTTGATTAATTCTGTCGGTCTTTCTGTTGTCTCCTGATATATATGCGTAAAAACACAACTTGCTTCCAAAATAGTCACAAGTTTTGAAAGTTGGCTGTGGGGTTTCAGAACCGTGGTTCCCTTCACGCTGAAAGCATTAAAGGCGGTTGATATATAGTGGGACGGTTCCCAGGGCTTCTGAGCCATCCATATCAACACTGCTAAAAATGTTCTTGGGGAACAGGGAAAGGGTGTGCGCCTTGGCATTCGTTTATGCACCAGTGAGGCTACAGCTGGGAAGCAGAAGCAAGTCAGGGGTGTGCTGTGGTACCTCCGCTCAGCCCAGGAGTGACTGAGCGGGCTGGACCCCATCCCTGGAGTTACACAAAGCCCTCTCTGGCACAATAGCTCTGCAGAGCTGGCGCCGTCGTGCTGCTTCAATTCCCCTCCTAATTCTTGGTGCCTTCAGAGCTCCGGACAAGGGCATGACTCGATTGAGCATGACAGCCATTCACTGGTAGGCACTTTGAATGCTGTGTCATCCTTAAGTCCCTTCAGCGCTTGCCTGCGGAGTAATTCTGGAAACCCGAGGAGAGGAAGTGTGGGTTTTTCTTTTCTCTGTGCAGTACTTTCTGTTAAGCACCGTGTCGTTATGAACGTAGCAATTCATGGTTGCTCCATGGGCACTCGGCCTCCTTTGGATGTGGTGTGGCACAGCCTATGCTCTTGTGCTCAGCAGCATCCTCTCAGTGCAGTGTTACCCCAGGGGTGCTCCACACACCCTCCTTTTTGTCACCCGAGTGTTTCTTACACCTCTCAGCAGTGTCTGTTTTACTGAGTGGAGTGTCCCTGATCAGTGTTCCCAAAATGTGCTGAACGAATGAGTCTGAGGAAAGATATTCCATGTGAACCAGTCTATTAGCTGTCAGATGCCCTGATGCCATGTGGAAATAGGATTGTTCTTAGTCTAGACTACTAACCTAGACTGCATTTGATTGTTTAAAAAAAAACCAAACAAAACAGTTAGTATTGCACAGTGTTAATACTACACAAATTGTTATGCATTGGCTTCAATATAATATGCAAGATAATTATTCTGAGGATTTGGATGTGGCTTATTAATCGAAGTCTCCTGCTAGCCTCCCTGTCTCCTAGTACAGAAACCACAAGGGGCAAGCTGTGCAGAATGGTGAGTAGTTGGGTTTCATATGCTTGTACAGTAAGTGCAGTTACTGGAAACCAGATATTTGCCCGTGGCATTTGTGACAAGGACACAACTGATGTCAGGATGAGGATCACCCACTGTGCTCCCCAGTCTGCTGCCTGATGCCCCTCTGCCTACAGAGCTGAACTGCGGGCAGCTAAACAGCTGGGAAACGAGCAGCCCTGTGTCCCCAAGGGCTTGTGACAAGTCTCCAGGGAGGACTGTGCATGATGACGACCACCATGGGTCAGCGGGCTGCAGCACCTCCCTAACCCAGCCAGCTTTGGTTGTGAGGCCAGAGGGTTTCAGCATATTGAAGGTGATGCAGTTTGGGATTCATGCTTTATTCCTGTTAAACCGGCGTGAAGTGTCTTTTAAGAAATACATTAAGAGTATTTGCTTTTTCAATGTTTTAATATTTTGGGGAAAAAACTGCTCCAGAGGCTCAGCTTTACTTTTAGGGCTCTGCAAGTTCTGGGACATGTAGTAGGTGGCTCAAGAGAGAAGGTGGTGCTGTGTGGAGTAATCCTCAAGATATACAACTTAAAGTGAGGAGGAAAAACCAAGAAAAAACAAAGCAATCTCCAGAGGTTCCCAGGAGTTTCTGTGACAGTTGTGAGGGAGAACAGCCATAGCAGTTTGGCAGCAAGCACCTCTGTTTTTCTCAAGAGTCAGGCTGCTTTAGGACTCAGCTATCAGATAATATCTCTGTAAATGCATGAGTATGCCCTGAAGGTTGTTCTCTCTCTCTCTCTGTTCAACAGGATGGCCTCCTTTGCAAACACTGTTTTTCATAACATGCTGTGTATATAAATAAATCATGCTAATTAGAAAGGTGAGCAGATTTTCCCCTCCATCTGAGAATAACAAATTTTCAGCACAGCATGCTACCGGTGTGAAAAGGACCTTCTTTTTTCCTAGCTGGTAATAATCCCTAGATTTGCTAGGTTTCTCTCAAGAAATGTGTACCTTACATTAGGCATTCCTTAGCAAAATGCCTTATTTGTAGACAACACCCTCACAAACAAGTTCTGTTTGTGGGCACTCTCGCACAACCTGAATGGAGAGCTAGTCAAATATTTCCATGCCTTTGAAATTTAGTTAGCAATTCTGGATAAGTTTTGGCATGTGTCTGTGGAGATAGCACACAGAGCTTGTGCCTCCTTTGAAATGTCGTTCCAAATCACTTGGGAATGCTAAGTGTTTATTTTAAAAAAGAAAACCAGAAAGCCAGCTGTCTGGAAAGCTTTAAGAGAAGCGCAAGTTTGCTACACCATACCTGGACTCTTTCTACAGTTGTGGAGATTAGCACACATTTGTCTGTAAAGAGATGGGGTTAAACACTTAAAATTGACACAGTCACTTCCAGCCACTTATGTTAATGCTGCTACTAGTGGAAGAAACAATCTGAATTGCTGCTTTTCCTCTGTCACTTTATTTTATTTATGGAGGTGTGGCTGTATTGAATTTGGTCAAGGTCCACAAGGTTCAGTTAGTTCTTAGGTGGTGACTAGAGGAAAGTGCCCAAGGAATATGAATGAGAACAGGGTAGGCACATAATGCATTCCCAGAATATACCACCAACCTCCAGCAATTTGTGGTCCAGAGCTTTCTCCAGCCACAGGTTATTTCTTTGTTTCAGTAGCATTTGGTGGACAAATATATAGTGATTTTCTTCCCTCCAGAGTTTTTAAATACGTGTAGACTTCTAGCACAGTCAGCATCCTGTGGCAAGGAGTTTCATGGGTTACTTACGTTGTATTAATGCACCTCACTTTTACTTTCTCTTTTTATCTTGCCTGACGTCCCCTAGTTTTCACAAACTTCAGAAACATTTGTTCCCTGTTCTTATTTTTCAAGCCACATATTTAATATACATTTTTATTAATGGAAGTTTCAATTTTCTCTGATTACACCAGTTAAAAACCCCAAACAAATAAGAAAACTTTAAAATGGGGCAGGGTGCTGGTATTTATTGTACAGAATTTTTCCTGCCCAGTCTTGTGTTGATAGCTGAATACTGTGAAAAATACCTGGTTTTCCTTGCTATTGCCAGAGGCTTGTTGTTAAACTGGTAAAAATATGACCCTGGAACTTTTAAATTTATTTATTTTGTCTTCCATTTTGAAGTCTTTTGAGTATTTCTAGCCCTGAACAGGGAGAGGAGAGCAGGAATCAAGGAGATCCTGTTCTGTTTGTGCATACGTTAGCAGAGATGAGGGGTTTTACATATTTAACAAAGACTTGCTTCTTTTTTCATAGCATTTGATAGTCATTGCTTTAGTGTGAGAGAGGAGGAAACAATCTCTGCCAGTGAAATTCTTCTCCTTCCTTGCCACTCAGGTTTGGTCTCTTGATTGCCATGATATCATCAGTGTCACTGCTCATCAGCTCTGCCCTCGGATGGTGACACATGAATTGCCAGTGTTGGTGAGCTGGCCAAGGTGTTGCCAAGTCCTCTCCCTCCCTCCAAGCTTTATAGCTGATCACCTTTACAGCAGGAGTTGTTGGCAGGGTAAAGGAGTGTGTTTGGTACTTGAGTGACCCAGTGCTGTCTCTCTGGGTTGTGGCCACTGATGGGCTGCAGCTAGCCTGGACCCAGCTATGGCAGAGGAGAGCTGCAGGTCAAGGTGATACCTCCTAACTTCACAGTACCAGCTGGCCACTGTGGCTTTGGGAGAGGCTGTAAGAGATGACCACCATGGCCTCTGGAGCTGGCACAACAGGTGGTGGCCACTTTTGGGAGGCTGACACTGTCATCTTACTTGCCACAGTGTCTTCCAGACTGAGCCATTAGACTTCTCCCCCATGACTTTTTGCTAAGTTGGGAAAGGTGAATATTTTTTCAGTTGTTGTTTTTTTAAGATGCTGAAGGACAGCAGAAGGGTAGACAGAAGTGACTGCTGCCTTGTGCGCCTGCAGCAAGGTGGCTGGACTTACCAGGCAGCTGTACTGTGCTGTGCACCAGATTACTTTTCTCTGCAGTGCTGTCCACTCCCCTGAACTCCTTCCTATCACCAAGCAAAAAAAGCATTCTAATTCCACTTGAAAGAAAGGTGTCAGATTGGGATATGTCTGCTGGTGGCTGATCTAGCCTCTCAGGGCTGTTTAGTAGTATGGGTGAACTAAGTGGTGCAGGAAACAACTTCCCATGGTGTGGAAACATACATGGGCTTGTGGGCTTTTTTTTCTTCCAAGAATTTTTAGGACACAACACAGAAAACCTCTAGCAATTGATAAGAATGCAAAGTCTCCTTCAGACAGTGTCAGTAGCAAAGTATTTGTTGTTTTAAAAAGCTTTAAGCTCCAGACCTGTATGTTTCTTCCAAATTAGTAGAACCTGTTTCTTTATAACAGAACCAAAGAACTTTCCGTTCTCTTCTGGGCTGCTGTTGAGAGAGTGAACATCACTGGTTTGCTGCTCTCGAGGTCTCCGGCCCCAAGGTCAAAAGGAAACTCATATGGAAGGCTGGTTCTGAGGAGAATCATCTTTTCCTAGCAGGAAAGCCACTCTGGTTCCTCTCACAGATGTGCTGAGCTAAGTAACTGTGCAAGTGTCCTGCCTGAGAGCTGCGAGTAGGCAGGCTTAGTTGGACACCAAGACTTGACTTCTGCTATAATTTTCATCACCAATCCAGGGTTTAATAAACAACAAAAATGACAGTGAGCAGAATGCTGATGTAAGGATTTTTTTCACTGTTATAAGTATCTTTTTCAGATGCCTTACTGCAAGAGGGTGTTATACTTAATGCACAAACATTCTGTTTTTCATGTAGAAAAACTCAAAACTGCTAAAAACTGTGTGCTTCCAGGTGTCCTGCGGAGGAAGCGCTATACCCCAAATGAAGTGCAAACCTCATGGAATATTAACATCATGTAACTTGGGCAGTTAATCGAAGTGATGGGTTTCATTATTTTTCCTTTATGAGCTGATGGGGGGAAGCAGGCAGACTCCTGCAGTGGGTGAGCTACAGCATTTACTGGAAGTTTTGACTTCTGCTCTTGGGACCTGCTGCATCTTCCCCGACTCTGGGCAGAGCCAGGCCTCCACACTTACCCATGTAACTGGGATGCTAAATGTTAGAGACATGAGAATCCTTTTGTTAGGATAAGAGCCCATACACGCACTTTTTTTGGGGTGTTAGACAGTGGTGCTTGAAATGGCCAGACTCAATACCAAGTTGTCAATATGATTTCCATACTCATCCTGCTCACCAGAAGGCCAAATAAGCCCCTGTGGACCCCTCAGCATCCCAGGATGACCCAGTGGGCAGGGGGCTGAGTGACCAGCACCACGTCCCGCAGCTCTGCCTCGTCCTTGGCAGGTAGCTGGGACAGAAACTGGCCCAAGGTCCTGCTCGCTGCCTTGGCTGCTCATTCCTGTTGCTGTGTCCCCTTGGCAGCGCTGGCTCAGAAACCACCGTGGGAAGCAGCCACGGCCAAGCCCTGGTGTTGAGTTTTTCCACGTAGCAGCTGCATAACCCTCATCCTGTGCAGTTTACTTCTGACAGCGACCACAGCCGGCAGTGCTTTGGCTTCAGACGTAGTGTAATGATTAGTGTAACACGCAAATAATAATTTTGTCATAACATCTGCCACCCTCTTGGGGTGAGGCTGCATGTTTTCCCCATGGGCTGACACTTGCTGGATGCATTTCATCAGGTTCCCAGACACACCCTGGTTTCTGTACAATTGATGTGCTTATTAAAAAGGGAGCAGAAACACTTCTTCTGTTCCGAATGCCAGATTTAACAATAAACTTTCATTCCTGTTTGTGAACAACTCTTTCTTCCCACCCCTCATCTCAGATCTGTGGGTACTGTGGTCTGCAGTTACAACAACAGGAGATACCTGGGTTGGCCACGGAAAAGGAAGGAGAAGATAATTCCACAATTCATTATCTCCTTTTGCTGCTTTTTATGGGAGAAACACACTGACAACCTTCTCCCTTAAAACTAGCAGTCCCATCTTTCTTCTTTTTTTAAAAAAGCAGCTCTTCACACTAGATGGCAGTGTGGATAGTGCTAAGGAAAACTTGTTTTAGTTGCAAAAATTATAAGCATGATGGTAAACAGTATTCAGCATAAAAGCACTCAGTAGTGATGACAAAAGGACCTTTCACTGCTTGTTTGCCACATATCCGCATTGAGGATAGATGGGTGTTCATGTCTGAAGGGCTGTGGTAGGGGATGAACATCCTCAGTGCTGCAAATGTTTGCAGTTTTCTCCTTTTCATTTCCGCATCTTCCATTTCAGAAGAGCTGAAGTCCTGCAGGGCTGAATGTTCATTTACTCACCTTTAAAGATGCATTTCTGCCATCCTGCATACGTGACCCCTGAGGAGGATTCTGATGAAGGAATAGGGATAACTGTGAAATATTGAGAAGTATGCTAAAATTATTGGCTCAGAATACAGATTCCTGGCCAAGGGTTAGCAGTGGATAAATAAGGGTATCAAGTGCCAATATCTTGAAGGAACTATCAAAATTAAGCATCATAAAGAAAAAATATGTCGTCCTTCTATATATAAAGATATCAAGCACAACAGATAAGCTTTGTTAAATAAGAATACGTTGTGCCATACTCTCATCGACATGAGAGTGAAAGCCTGGTGAACACTGGCAATTCTATAGAAATTCAGTAACACTACATTCCCCTGAAAGAAATAGAAGGGCAGATGTGAATTGGGACATAGTATCTGCAGTTCCTGCCTGAGTCAATGGTCATAAACCTGTTAGACATGAGAAGAAATGAAGGTCCACGTTCATAGCCATTCATGCCAAAGCATGTCTGCCTGTGGGATGGTGAGGTTTGTGCTCCTACATTTTCTTGTTAGCAAGACCTGCCTACCAGAAAATAGAAGGGATTCTCCTGGAAAGGAACCTAAGATAATGACAAATATACACGTTTGTTCATTTTTTGAATTGGGAAAAAAAGTTGCTATCAAGTGTAAGAAACTTTCTAATTATGTACATGTAGTAGGTTAAGTAGAAAAAGTACCATGCAGGCACCTCTGAGGAAAACTTACTTGTCTTAGATATGCAAAGGTGTATTTCCACTATGTATTTTGTGCTGTGTCCTTTAGCTTTCATATGTAATACAAATAAGAAATTAAAATTAGCGATTTGAGACTGATTATCAGAAAGGTTTTAAGGTCAAGTTAATTACATTCGTAGGACAGAGAATTATGAAATTTTTAATTGCAAATAGGCAGCCAGTATCCAGATGCTCTTATGCTGAAGTGACAGAATCCTTCCATGACTTGTGCTGGCTGCATGAGATAAGAATATAAAATTAAAAAAAAAAAAAAAGGTAAATAAAAGGCAGATAATCAACAGGAATAGATCTTGGCTTGCAGTCTATCAAACTTGACATCTATTGAGTAAAAGCTAATTAGTATGTGTAATGTTATGTGTGTCTATATAACAAAGATTTAAAATATAAATGCACCTTGTTTTTGTAACAATACAAGCAGGTCTGGGAAAAAATAAAATCCTTTAATTGAAGTTCTTGACCTGGGGAATGTATTTTAATGCAAAAATGTTTTAATCCTTAAAGCCAGTTAAGCAGAAATAGAATGGTCAGAATGTTTAGCTGAACAAGCTTAATGTCCCCGTTTGCAGGGTCCATATTCTTGGCTTGTTTTGTTCAGATGTCTGCTAGTTAACAGATTGGATTATTCATTAATTTAAATAAAATTGAGAGAGTTTATCCACAGATTAATGCTATTGGAATGAGTAGTTATTTCTCTGTGGACCATTGTTCTTTGCCTATTTTTATTAAGTTGCTTGATATTAAGTTTCTTAATGACACAGAAATTGTTGTGTGATGTAGGCTGGATTAGATACTCAAATGCAGAAAAAAAAAATCACATTTCTTTCAAGTGAAGAGACCAAATTGGACCAAATTTACTTGCATTCTCTCAGTGACTGAAAGGGGCATTGCTGTGAAATGGTCTGGATTTCTGTGCCTTTTTACATTTGCAATTTAATATTTATAAAATGCTGATGCTCTGTCACAGCTCTGTTCTCACAGGCAGTGGTATGAAGTATAGCTGTGGGAACAGGTGGCAGGCGCACTGGGAGCACTGGCTTTACACAGCAGCTTCTTACAGAGTGGCTCTGCTTTGACTGAGTAGCAAAGCTAGAGGACTATGTAAAAAACAGTTACTGCTTGAATGTGAAACTCTTATCTTTCTGCCACAGGGAATCTTTGTGGTTGGACGAAGGCCCTCTTGTTGGAAGCAGGAGATAAGTGAAAATACAAAGATTAGGCTCTGTCTGGAAGAGCAGGTCCCATCCAAGCACAGCCTGTGGCTGCAGCCTCAGCTGCTGTTTGCGGCAGTTCCGCAGGCTGCTGAGCCGAGGGCTGGTACCAGACCTAGAACTGCGGGTACCTGCCCCGTTTCTTACCCCCAGCTGCTCTGGCTCTCCCCTTTAATGTGTTTCTGCCACAATTCGCAGCCAAGCTGAAATTTGTCCTTCATGCTGATAATAAAATCAGGCTTCCAACCACTTACAAGGCTTCTCTTTTTGCTAAACTGTTAAACTAATTGGTGGTGTGGTTTAGTCAATGGTGCGGTTCCTTCATTTGTCATCATGAGAAGAGACTGTGTTTCTTTTAAATGACTAGGATTTTGCTTAATTAAACGTGGAATAAAACAATCTCTAACCTTACCAGTTTGTTTTGAAATGGATACTGAGGTTAGGGCCACAATATATTATGTGGTCAGATTACTGTACACTTATGTAAGTGTTCAGCTCTCCTTCTGAAGTGAATAAGGAGTGACAGTTTTAATAGAAAAAGTTAGGAAATACATTCTGGTTAAAGAAAATGCAGTTAGGGTTGTGTGTAAATATGCACAGCATATCCAAGTTAAAAATATATGGAAAAAGGACGCTTCAGTTTTCATCTCTTCTGTTTTCTCTGCCTGTCTTGTGTTGGAAGAGGGTAACAAAGCTATTATGTTTTACTTTTTCTCCTCCCCCTTTTTAAGTTTAAAAAAAAAAAGTAATTAAAATAAATGCCCCCACACCCTTTCCACTCTGTTTCTTTTCATGATCTCCTCCACCAGTACATTATTTGCACTACAACCATTGTAGGGGAATATTTCTGGAATACTGGTTCCCTAGGGGTGCTTATTAAGAATCATTGCTATTTGTATAACGCTGTGGTACTAAACAAACAAACAGAAACCTCAATCCCTCCTCCCAGTTTAGAGTGATGGATGACCATAAAGAGAGCTAGCAGTGCCAATGAAAAGGTTGTGGTCTACCGAAGATAAATGGAAATACATACATGCTATAATATAAAAGTTACAGAAAATTGGGTAATAACTGGTTTGCATTATGCTGTAACCACTAGGCTGAGTGTGCTTGAAGTCAAGTATATTTCTGTGAGTAAGAGAGGAAGAACTTGTTGACAGGAACAATTTTTAAATGCCAGTGCTTTGACCAGGGGCAAAAGGAAGCTTGATTTGTACAGCTGTGTCTCGCTGATATGGTGCCTCCTGCAGAAGTGAAGCCTCTGTAGGAAAAAGTTGGATTATTCCAAAGAAAACTTTGGCCGGTGCTCTCTGCAGGGATTTTTAGGAAACTCTCCTGATTAGATCCTGGTTGAATTAGTTTGAACTGAGAGGAGCATACAGTTTCCTGAAGCAGTAGCCACAATGCTTGGAAATCAGATTTGTGGTCCTTTTACCTGTCTGCCGATTATTTGCCATTTTGCAGTAAATAAGATTAATATTACCACCGGTTTTTACACTGCCTTACCCAGTTTTGCCCTCAATAGTTGAAATTGAGCTGAAAAACTCATATTTTACAGTCTGATCAGTAAATAGATATATGTTTATACATATCCTGTGTCTTTTGTAAGTATTGAGAATCAGACTGTTTGGTGGAAAATGGTCACACCTTGCAAAATCCTGGCGGCATCTGCACCTGGGTTTGTTGGTCAGCACTTTGTATGCTTTGCCCAGGGGGGCTGACCAAGCTTAGGAAATGAGTCACAAGTTAGTGTTTACAAGTTTGAGGACTTCGTCTCTCCAGCTGAGCGAAATTTTGCCAAAAGTTTTGGCCTCATTTAATGGAGTTCAACCAACCAGTGAATTTTTTGGGACAGTTCAGGCATTTTCAGAGTGGGTTCACAGCAATAAACAGGCCGATACAAGGTCAGCCACATGGCTCACGTGGGAGCTCTGATCCCAGCGGAGTGTGTGCACAGCGACTGCTCTGAACATGGGCTCGACTCTATTGTGAACTTCCTGCAACAGCTGCTTATCAGTTGGCACGAGTCACTGCTTGCATATTTTTACCGCTAGTGCCTGGGAAAGTTGGGTGTTTGTGCATCCTGTACCTACCTATTATTAATATTCCCCACGACACTCTGTGAAATATGTGGGAATTATACCTTGGTGCTTGCTGTTAGCTTTTAGTTTATCAGCTCGCAGTACCTGCTGCCTTAAGCTAAAAGAAGTGGCTGGGCAGGAGGGCAGGACATGGCAGCTCACGCTGTGTTTTTGGGGCGTATGGGGCACCAGCAGCACCGTGCGTGATGCCTTCAGTGCATCCCAGCACTGCAGGCTGGTCAGGGAACTGAATTACTTGATTACTAAATTTGCAGTGTCTCCTTGTGGGTTTGTCTTTTTATTTTTTGCTGCTGTTTTTGCTCTCTCAATGGGCCTTCTGTGGGATATTACTATCTTGCAGGAGCAAAGGCAAAGTAGTGCAAACTAATAGCGGTGCAGACCACTGGCAAGCTGCATGGGAGCAACCGGCTGGGAAGGCTGGTCTTGGTGATGACCGCTTTCAATGTCCCTTTACCATTTGCTGTGAAACCTCCCCCCTAAAACCAAGGGAGGCTTACAGATCCTGTAGGTATTTGAGTCAAAATTCAGAGTATTTTAGGAGTGTAAAGGTGTAGCATTCACACCTAGCATGTTACTAGCTGAACTCTCCTAAGATCGCTTCCTATATAGGATGCAGCTCCTCTAGTGGATTCACGCCTCCTTGATTCATGGTGCCTTGAAATCTGCCCCTCATTAGTTGAGGAGTCTCCATATTTATGTAGGAAATTTTCCTGGCAAAAATGGGATGCCCCTTGGTGTGCACCATGTCTCCCTATCCTGTTTTATTTTGAATTGTGTTGGTTGGGAGTGTTAGGCAGTCTAATGCAGTACCTGTGGTGTAGGGGCAGGGACTACAGTCTTACCAAGAGCAGAAGTATTTGCCTGATTAAACCCGTATATAGAGTCAGAAATTGTCTGAAGAAAGTTTTCTAAAACTAGCAGAAGTCTGCCACAAGTCAATGCCATAGATACACTCTCATTTTATAATATACGTAGATAACCTTAATTTAATCAGCAGATTGGGTAAGGTCAAGAATGCACTGGTTAGGACATAAAGAATAAAGGCAATAAATCAATAAAATTAGTGATTAATCTTGTCTAGGATTAGAGGTTGGTGTGAGAGAGTTGGCAGGAAATAATTAAGACACTTCATTGGGAGATTTGGTTCTCTTTTATTCCTGTTATTTATTCCTCCTACTTCTAACCAATGCAAATTTCCACCCATGCTGTGACTTTGAGCTGGTGCAAAACACATCTGGCCATGAGGAACACTGAAAAGTCTGATCTCTGTTCCCCTCCACTCCCTTTAGTGGCTGCTCCATAGAGGTATGCATTGCCATGTCCACTGATGGATTTTGGCAAATTTGGGAGTAAATTGTGTAGATTCCACCTGATGGTGATTAGAAGCCACTTACCTTGACACCAGAAGCTGAAAAAAAAAAAAAAGGAAAAAGTAATTCCTTCATAGTATCCTGCAAACAGGATAGGAGTGTTGTGGTTTGAATGTTAAAAGTTAATTTTTGTTGCTATTAATGAAAGTCTGGGCGCTGAAGAGGAAGACACCAGTGGTCACCAGTGGTTGCATAGGGCAAAACTTCTGTTCTTGTGGAAACTCTCTTGTTTTGTTCTGAAATACTGTGATTTGGTGTTATTCTGAAATCTCACTCTGAGATGCTATTGGCAGCAGTTCGCGTTTGTAAGAGCAGCAGTTTGTGTTTGTAAGAGCAGCGCTTCCCAGTGCTGCAGAGGAAGAAGCTCAAGCATCTGTCATCCTCCTGGTGAATGACAACAGGGTTTGTGGAACAGTACTTTGCTCTGCAGGATGAATGGGTGAAACTAACACAGTTTCTGAAGGAGCGTCCAAGTATCTTTGTGCTGCTTGCTATCACTCTGATTTTACTTTGTCCTTCCTTCAGAAACAGCCGAACTGATTAACGTATAATTTCTAATTAACTCCGAAACTCAGCCTGCAGTATTTCTTTTTACTGTTACTAAGGCCTTGAAAAGCGTTCACATGGAGAAATTACATCTTTAGACAGTAGTTGTGGCTTCTTTCCATGATGAGTCAACATTAACTTGCAGTGTTTATCAACACTTTTCAATAAAATGAAATTTATATTTACAGATGATATTCATATGCATAGAGTAGCTGTGATTCCTAGAGATTTAGTTGGGTTTTTTTTAAAGTGAGTTATCTTCATTGTTGCTTTGAATGCTTTTCTGTTATTGCAGCAATGTAAATACCTACTAATCTGGCAGGCTCTGGAAGGGGTTGGCTGATGTCTTCACAGGTCTAGAGAGTACAGGAAGCAATTTCTGTTGTTCCATCCCACCTTGCATCAGCAAGAAGTGTGCTACTGAGAACCAAATGTTCTTCCAACAGTTGCATTCTTTCTCCTGCTGTTCGTTTCTGCAAGTCAATAAATCAAAGTGGAACTACTTAAAGCTGCCTTTTTTATGTTTTTATCTTTAATGCTCTTGTTTTCCCAGCAAATAGCTGCTGCCAAATGTTAGGTCTCTTCAGGTTTTGCCTTCACAGAATCACAGAACGTCAGGGATTGGCAGGGACCTCGAAAGCTCATCCAGTCCAATCCCCTGCCAGAGCAGGAACACCCAGATGAGGTTACACAGGAAGGTGTCCAGGCGGGTTTTGAATGTCTCCAGAGAAGGAGACTCCACAACCTCCCTGGGCAGCCTGGTCCGGGCTCTGGCACCCTCACTGTGAAGAAGTTTCTTCTCATATTTAAGTGGAACCTCCTGTGTTCCAGTTTGCATCCATAACCATACTTTCTAATTGGCACTTTTGGGAAGGTTTGTGCCCGTAGCTCTTTGGGGCGTAGCAGCTGCAGCGACTGGAAATGACGCGCACCGGAACGCAGACAGAGACACACAGGCACAGAGCTCTTGTTAGCAGCGAGAGCAGAGCCAGGCAGAGCTGAGCTCCGTTTTATTAACAGTTCTCAGTTTATATGTTTACAGATACAGGGCTGGGCCAAGAGGTTAGACGGTTTTTCCAAAAATTGTTATTCTAAACACACCACACTCAAGTTGTGACTTTTCAGTCACGTTCCCATGCATATCTTGTGAGCGGCGTTCCGACCCGCTCATTCACACGCCCAGGCCCAACATTCACACATCATACATATAGGGGTGTTTTTTTGACCCGAGATACCATTCTCACTGGCCTGGGCTAGTATCTGGTATCTGAGATTACCCCTTACACTCATAAAAAACATACTTCTGTATAACCTGTCCAAGGCCCCTTAGCTGGAACCGCTGTTCCCACAAGCAGCCACATGCAGAATGTTTCAAGAGGCAAGGTGTATGACTCACGTTCGCATGCACAGCTGTGTTTATTCCAATACGAGCTAAAAGCTGCCTACCTCCAAAACACACTGCTGTAAGTGAGCACTGTCAGAGCAACTGGAGGTCACCATGTGTGGGGAGTCAGGGTTTATGTGCATGTCCTGCAGCAAGATCGGCTGCCTAGAGCTCTCAGCAGAGAGACGTAAACGCCATGACGAGCCGTGCATTCGCAGGTCCCTCTGAGCTCATGGGGGGCATCTTGCTGAGAGGGTGGTCAGTCAAGACTAGCTGCTGGCTTTGGCCTTGAAGATACTGATGCATCTTTATAGCTCTCATGTGAAAGGCCACCTCCTGCCTGAGACACAAATCCCATTAGTTATGAAACAAGAAATCCTGCTGTTAACACTGCTACTAGATAAAAAAATTGTTTTGACTGCTTTTTATGCTCCTCCTTCCCCTGTACCCGGGAGCAGCCTAGATCATGGAGGGGCATATTCCCATCTCTTGCGGCTCAGGGATTCCCTGCTGCAACTACTCCCTGAGTACACTTTGAAAGTCTTCTGCTGCTTCTGCAAGTCCTCCATGAACTTCCTAAGGCAAATTAAGTGCTGAATACCTGTGATGTTCTGCAGTCTGCTTTTTCTAGTTGCAATGTCCACTGCTAAGTTAACCTTTTCTGTTTCTCAATAACGTATTCTGGTATCTGAGATGCAATATCAGGTAGCGGCTGGTGACCTGGCTG
This sequence comes from Columba livia, assembly GCF_036013475.1. Taxonomy (NCBI): domain Eukaryota; kingdom Metazoa; phylum Chordata; class Aves; order Columbiformes; family Columbidae; genus Columba; species Columba livia. Next base: position 13,199,929 of record NC_088642.1, on the reverse strand, counting down.
AGATATTCTGCAGCATGGTGAGACCCCATTTCGAAAAAAAACCACCACCCACTACAAATGTCAGCAGTAATCATAGCTGCCTTGTTGTTATTCTAAATCAACTGTTGCCCTGTGGTTTATGCACCAAGAGAAAAATACAACCGTTCTCTTAAAACTAGTTGAGAGCTAATTTTACTTGAACAGATACAGAGAGATGCATATGAAGTTGTCAGGTTTTATGCTGCAGCTACAGGACTTCAGTTAAGCGTAAAGTTTACAGTCATCCAGTTATTTTTTATGCTGTCAGCCATGAGTGTACTTCACAGTGAATAACGTGCTGTGAATCTGCACATCGATTTGTGAGGTGGGTGGTGCCCAGTAAGGCTTGACCTGCAGTTTAGATCTGTCCATGTTTACCATCTGCTTTCCTAATTTTGGTGAGAGTAGAGGTGATGCAAACTGAAGAACTTTCCATAGGAGTTTTGTTATGTAAGCACCATTTACCTTTCTTAAAATTGGCCTTTATAGAGCATGTCCTACTTCACAGCTGCTCATGAAAATAGCACTTATCTGTGTGTCTTTATAGGCTCATGTGCCTGAGCTATCATATTATGAATTTTAGCTATACTTAGAAGGGAACTAATGCTGGCTTTCACCCTTTTAGAACTTTATTTTGATGTGTGACCTAACTAGCCTTTTCTCATTCATAGTAATGTCCTATTTTAATAGCAGTCAGCTTTCAGTGTGATGGCAGCAGGTAAGCAGCATACTGAAATCTGTTCATATCCTCAAATAACTAGGATAACTGTAATATTTTTTTTTTCCTTTTGCCAATTCTAAATGTGCTGTAAAATAAATAGTGGATAGCAAAAATAAACACTTGAATGGTAATATTCAGTTGTACATATAAATATAGTCTACTTCTTAAATCACAGCTTTAAAATAATAATTCACACACTCCATTCAACATTTCAGTACTTGAAGTTTCTCTTCCACAAACATTGTCTTAGTATCACTTGCCTGATGCTTCTCTCCCTTCTTTCCATTTTTTTCTGGTGAAGCAGATACCCTTTTACTATGTTGGAAAAGTTATCCTGTTTACAAGCTTGTATTTCATACTGGCAATTGAGTACTAGTAGGGGTAAACTGTGGCAGTGTTTTGTACTCTGTACTTTCGTACTCTTTGAAGATCAGAGCATGTTTTTCTCAACAAGGTGTTTCCCAGCAGAAAAGATTGCAGAGATCTTCCTTCCACCTTGGTGACAGCCTCTCTCAACGTGGAGCTGCTTTTTTTGTCTAGGGAAATGTACAATATTTCTAAGTACAGTGCTATCTAATTTCTTAGCCTTTTATTTAAGGTATTGCTTAATGGCACAACGTGGGATATGCCCTGTGTGTAAGTATGTATATACAAGATAGGTAATGGCATTTAGAAACAGGGAATGGAAAATGAAATATTTACTTAAGGAAATACTTGCTTAGCTTACACTTTCTGCTTTTGAAAATTCACTGTGGGATAACAGCAGGACGCCGCATTCTTTTTGTTCATTTTCTTGGTGGCACTTTGCTTCTGGATGTACATGGTCAGAAACAAAGCGGGAAACATAGATTAATAATTAGCAACAAATACGTCATCAGAAATTCAGTTGTAAATTCTGTGCTTGCTTTTGCTATTGTATTGTAAGGGGGGGGGGGGGCAAGTCATTCCACTACAGCAGACAGAAGCAAAGAGTAAGTTAGTATTTCCTTATATGGTGATTACATAGCTTTGGAAAATTAAGAAATCAGAAGTAGTAGGAGGGAAGGTATTTGCGGAGGTCTTTAATCCTAAAGTGTACTGTTACCTTGTAACATAACAATTCCCACTGCTTGTTTTTTGGCACTGGACCTGTTGCTCTGAGGAATAGGAGCAGATGGAAATTAAGGCTGGTTAGCCCTGGGCAAAGCGCATGCATCCTTGGTGACAGAAACGGTAAAAATAAGTAGTTCCTCCAAATTAAGTAAGGTGGGGGAAAAGAGCTTCACCGTATCCAAGAACAAGCCAGGGAGAGAACTTGTGCTATAACACCCTTCTCTAAAAATATTTATCAAGATTTAACATCAGTAAAATATTATATTTATCAGTAAAACCCACTATTTTTAGGCTTTGTAGGAAAATTACACTGGCTGCAGAAGGGACTTTTAAGTTCTGCTCTGACCCAGAAAACCAGAAACTAAATCTTGTTCAAATTCAGCAGCTCCGTTCCTGATTACGCATGGAGTGAGGGAAAAGGGGGACAGGTGTAAATAAGTTGTATATTTTCTGATTTGCAGTTCTTCCAAGATGATATTTGGATCTGCTTTTAGCTGTGTATTTGCTCAGTCACTGCTGCATGGGGCTGTCTTGTGGCTGAGTGTTTAATTACAAATTCATGGGCACTGGGGGTGGGGAGAGCTTGAAATACTGGCTTGGCTTCCTGGGGAAGCAAGATGTGGATGGGAATAACCTCACAAAGAACGTTCCCCTCTTCAGCGCCTTGGCGGTATGGTTTGAGGAGGACAGTGTGCTGCAGATTATTTTGCTCTCCAGATAATGAAAGTGAATATGAAAGCCATTCTTTTGTTACTCAGAACATGTGATTCAGTTTTAGTTCTATACATGCCACATAGTTTCCTGCCTAGGAGTGGCCTTCTGCGGAGGAACACACATGGATGACATTGAAGACACATTGCTTCATTGGCAGTGCTGCTGTGTTCCTTTCAGGAGATTATGTTTTTGTATTGCTTTTTTCCCAGAATTTGGTTAGTGGTGAAAGATGTACTGCTATCTGTTTATGTCTGTGTGCTCACATGGTGACTGACAAAGACACATCTTATTTTGCTATTTCTTAATGCGCTGATATCCAATAATACATCAGACAGAAAGGTTTTAAAGGTAACATATTTATGGATCTCCATAGAAAGGTACAGCCTTTGTAGTTTGTGCTGGACTTGATCTACTGTCTCGGGGTTGTGGGAAGGTGACTTTCAGATCTATACGTCATTTGGGGAATTTCAAATTTGATTCTAGTTTGACGTGTACTGTAAGATATAGATGGCCCCTTGTTCATAAAGCGTGTCTGCTCGAGTCAGCACTGAGATGTAGTTTTGGCTGATAGACAATATGAATGAAAGCTGAGTTTATTGGGATGTGACTGACTGGTGCAAAAATGAGTGTTAGTGCTGAGCCTTGATGCTGCATGTGGCAATAGTGCTACACACGTCCCAACAACAGGACATCTTCTTGCTTGTGAGCATCTCCGTCTCCTTGGTTCCTTGTGGTGGAGTGGCTCATGCCAGCAACCAGATGCAGGGCTTTATATGAGAATCCATAGGTGCAAGCTCCCTAAGGTGAAGTTCTTGTGCACTTAGTTAATCAGCACATTTTTGTCTATACTGGCACCTCTCAGAACTTGCCACCACACAGTTGTTTGAAAGACAGGGGGCAGGAGCATGAGAAGATGCTTTGGATAATTAACACAAGCATTAGCTCACCCTCTCACTGAGAAGGAGGAAGACAGATTATGTGAACTCTAGGCTGACTTAAATTACTTGGATTAAATGACAAAGTCCCTGAACATAAGTAACAGGTTGTTTTAGTATTGGTTTGACTAGGCGGCAGAGAGGAACACCCCCTGTGAGGGACAAGAGCATTGCCCCGACTTGTGGTCCCCTCCTTTGGGTGGGTAAGTTCTCTGCAGGTGGCCACATGCAGAAAGGTGTTTTTTGCCATATGCAAGGCAGAGGCAACATGACACTTGCAGAAAGCTGACAAGTCTTCTCTGTGCGCTGATGAGCAGGAACTCTTTGGAGATACTGAGCGAGCCTGGCTCAACTGTGCTCCACTGCAGGTGCTGCCAGGCAAGTCTCCAGTTCCTTCATGCCAGCTCCAGGTCAAAACGTTGGTTGGGTTTGGTGACTCTTTGCGTGCTCAGTAATGAGAGGTGATTTTGCATGCGGTGGGCTGGCTGGCAGGTTTTGCGGCAGTGACATCCCTTGGCCCTCCTGCCAGCTTGTGCAGCATTGCACTCCACAGGCTGTGGTGTGGAGATGGTGGCTTCGGTGGAGGGACCAGAGAAACCTGCTTATCCCTGGGATGAATGCAAAAAGCCTCAGAGAGATGGTCTGTGGCCACAGGAGGAGGCAAGAAAAATTGTGCACACATGCTGGCTGTTTCTGAGGGATGCTGTGTGATGGGGTGGGAGGGGAAGGCAGCCTGGGGGCTGTCCTGAGTGTGTTCTCTACCAAGAGGAGGTTGTGTTTGTGGTCTCAGTGCAATGGAAAAGTTGTGAGGAGACAGGTTCCCCACACATTTCCAAAGGGCCACAGCAACTGAAAGATAAATGGTCCCATGTTAATATTGAGCTTGTAGACACAGTCTAGCATTTAGTAGTGATGGATGTTGGTGGTGTGGGCTGTAGAGTCACACGGAGAGTAGGACTTTATAGTCCTCTGTTGTATACTGTGATAGAGGAAAACTGCGAGACTGTCCCTTGGAATAGTGTCTTCTTGCCCGTAAAGTTTTCCATTTGCACTGTGGAAAAAAAACACAATAATTTTATCTCTTCCTGTATGGTAAGGACTGGTTGATATTGAAGTCCACAGTACCCTTATTAGTAGGAAAAGAAATAAAAAACATACGAGTATTTGAGATCTTGTTTTTGGCACAGGAAGCAGTATTTAGGGCTAGATGGGGACAAAGCTGATCTGCTGGTGGAGCTGCCTCATGTAAAGATACACTTTCAGCTGGGACCAGCATGGAATAGCTACATGGGCAAATGCTGCTAGACAAAAGTCTTTAAATTTAGTTAGCAACTGTCCCACAGTATCACGGTTGCAATGCATTCCACCTTTTTGTCATATCAGATTTATAGTTGTTCTATGTATAGCATCTCAGACCTAAAATCAGAAGAAGAGACAGACCAAGATTTGGCTGTCTGCCTCTAAATATGATTCATGTTTGTGCCACTGCGTATCAACTGTCACCAGAAACTAAATTCTTGGACACTTTGCTGAAGAGTTAAATTTGTCTGTTTACCAGAGTTTGTGCCTTAAAATCCGTGCAGCTTGTCTTAGATGCTAAGTGTAAATGAGATCATAGTACATTTAATGAGCTGTTTATAAACATTATTGATTGGTTTATTCATCTCAACTTTCAAATTTATCAGCCTTTATATTCACTTTAAATAAGTGAATTGATTTCAGAGTATTGGGACCTGCGGATGTGTTTTTACAATTGTTGTTCAGTCTTTAATGCTTAAGGCGAGCGAGTGAAAAGGATGCTGTGTTCTGCCTGCCATGCTGAGTGAACAGGTGTGATTGGTGGTTTATGGATACGCTGTAGAGAAGGTGGAACCGCTCCTTGTGCCAGGCACAGCAGCTCCGGGGTTGTCAGTGCTGGGAGGCCACAGGTATACTGCAGCTGGCAGGCATGGATCATCCCCACTGTGCAGTCATTCCTCGCCTAACTTAACACACGTTTTTGAAGACTCTTCATTTGTTACTGGTGCTGGATTCAGGTCTTTGTCATGGTGGATGAAAATGCTGCTCAGCACATGTTTTGTTTCCCTCTTGAAGAATGATTAGACAGAACTGCTTCAAAACATAGACATCTCATCCTTCCCACTTCTCCACAAGAAAAATGTGGGTAGCCCAGTTGCATCCTTTGGGTTCCCTGTCACAGCAAGCATTACAACCAACAGCAATATCATACTGGCCTGAATTCATGTGCTTTCATGTGACTCATTATTCACTGGCATAAACCAAAGGGAGTGTCTTCCACATCACCCACCAGGAATTTCAGGTATAAAATAGGAAAGTGTTTTGTTTTGGTTTGTTTTTTTTTTTCTTTTCTGTGCTGGATTGTGTTTCTTTTTCTAGCAGAATTTTTTCTTCTCAAGTATAAACAGAGACAGGTTTCTAAGTTACAACACTGTGCAGCCTTCTAAGTGTTTTTTTGGGGGGTTGTTTTTCTGTAATGTGATGACAATGATGTTGTCAGGAAAGACTGCAAGAAGATCTGCGTTGTCTGAGACTGTCTGGAGGCTGCTGGCTGTGTGGGGACCTTGCAGCACTGTGTGATGGCTGTCATCTGAGCATACCTGTCCATGTCCAGGCTCACAGCATGTGAGGGAAGATCACACTCCTGCACATTACACATGGACCACTAAGTCAGCAGACTGGACAAACCAAGAAGATTTTAGCCCAGTTCTATATGGACAGGGTGTCCTTTTTTATCAGGAGTGACAAAAGCACGCCACCTATGATGTACAGAATCCATATATAGAGGTAATTTTACTAATGAACACTGATCCTGATAGTGAGAAAATAGTGAGAGTTGCCACGGCTGGCTGACAGTGAGTCTGCTGGATCTTGGAGAACAGGTATGGCTACCTAAAGTCCATAAGGTTGGCCTGATGTACATTTGGATATTTGGGAGGGCTGCTGCCAACCTCTGGCCTATACTAGGGAAAGCTGTTTGTTGCAGGTAAATTTTGTTTTGGTTTATTTCTTGCCTGATAATAATTACTAAAATTGAGGTTTCCCTTCTCGTGTTAGCTGGTTATTATAGGCAAGCTTGGTTACCCTGAGAAAAGTATTGAATGTACTTAACCACATTTTATAAGACCATTCTTAGAGACAGTTTTTAATAAGATGTTATTCATTATGAGGGCCTTCATATGATGAGTATACATGAAAGGGTTCAAATTAGGGCAAGTAAAATGATCTGGGGATGGAGTTGCCTTATGAGCTGGGAGAGAAGATTGAGGCTTATAAAATCACAAATGGTGTGTGATAAACTGAATCTGCACTGATGTTCGCCAAGTCCTGCAATACAAAAATTTGGTGGCACTCAGTAAAATTTGTAGGACATCAGTTTAAAACAAGAAAAAGGCATGCATTGGGTATTGGCAGCCTGGGACTTCCTGCCCTAGGAGGCAGCAGAGGCAGGTGGCATCAGAAGGGTCAGAAAGGGCCTAGTTGAGCTCACAGGTGACTTAAGTGAATATTGAAGTGACATGGTAAGGATTTGCCTTCAGACATTCCCAATCCAACAATTGTTGGTGCTGAGAGAGCAGAGAAGCACGGACTGTAACTCATAATCTCTTGTTGCCAGTATTGAAAACAAGATCATCTATATGGACTATTTGTCTGGTTCCACAGGATGCTTGTTATGTTTGTGTCTGCTGGGTGGTATTTTGAAATCCAACCACTGTTACTTAGTACCGGCAAGTTAATGAGTGTCTTGTGTAGAACAGCTGATTTCTTTTCTGGATCCTCCCGACCTACTTGGGATAACTCCATATGAAAGGAAACTAAAACCCAACAGCAGATAGTAGAGCATTGCTGTCACTGCTGGCCAAAGTGACAGAGCAATACTGGAGGAAATTCAGGAAATCACTGGGTTATTTAGGGTAGCTAGAAGGATTGAAAGATTCTCATGTATGTCATTTTTCTGAGGCGTTTTCTGTACCAAAAGCAGCCCAGTAAAGCCCAGCTCCTATGCAGCAGGTAGGTGACATGGGAGCATGAAGCAGAAGCTTTGTAGAAGGGGAGATTAAGAGGGGACCATTTTCAAGTATGCTGAAGAAAACCCCTCAAACCCTTATGTTACTGAAGGTTGTACATTTACTCTCTGCTTGCAGAAATAACAAGGCAGGCAGGCAGTTTAATGTTGTTCTGCTTAGGCAGGGGGAAGACAGTTTAGGACATACCCATGAAAGTGACTAATGGTTAATTCCAACATAATCTGAGAATTAGAGCCTAGCATTGCAGTAATTGGGAGTTTGTGGTTCAAAAGCTATGAAGCTCAGGGTCGGGTTTGATTGGTTTTGGTTTTGTGGCAGAAGGGATGCATATGCCCTGGCTAGGAGCACTCTGACTGTTCTCTGGTTTGCTGACTCAGGTCCCAGAGTTTCTGAGCCATCATTCTCCTCTTAACAGAGCTTAGCTCAGCTTTCGCCTGGAGCTCTGCTGTAAAGAGACATTTTACAGGCCAGTGCCTTAAATGGAAGGAGTGAGGAAGGTAGGCAGGTAAATTCATGCTGACCATAGCCATATCTTGTTAATTAACTTGCCTGTTGAAAGGATTTACAAGGCTTCTTTTGCTCCCATCATACTGCACATCCTGCAGAAAAAAAGCATACAGTTGTGAGAGATTACTTTTTTTTTGGTGTTGGCTTAAATATAGTCCAAAATAAATTGCTTGTCATATTGCATATAGTGAGAATCATCTCTGTATCATCTCTGCTGATGGCAGGTGCTGAACCACAACAGACGGCTGCATGAGAGAGGCTGCAGGAAACACTGATCCCAGGGAATTTTTACTTTGGTGCTTTAGGGTGGCCTAGGCAAACACCTATGCTAGTGATGTAGTTTGTTCAGTTAGTAGCGGCAACTGAATTTAAATAGTTTTGCTTGTGATTTGGATACAACATTAAAAAGACATTAACTCTATAAAGTATGTAAATGAGTGAATTGTTACATGATTAAATAATTAAGTGAAACTGAAAATTATTCACAGTTTACCCTTATCTTAAAGTTGACCGCTCTGCATCTGACCTGAAAAACATCCTCATATACCTGCATTCTTACCTGTTTTTTAAGTAATTTTTTTAATCTTCCTTACAAACGTTGCCTGTTTATTGGCCACCTGTTTTGATAAACATATGGAGAAGAACACAACTACCAGTAAGGGTAAGATTGAAAAGAACATACCAGTGAGATACACAGTCATTCTCCCAGAGTAGATCCAACCACAGATCAACTCCCCACACACTTTCTCTTTTGCTGCTGCTGACTTCAGCCCTTGCTTCATTTAAATTGCACCTGGCATATTTAGTTGAGGATATGAATTAGGTTGCCAACATTCCCATTTCCTGCAGAGATGCACAGGTTTGGGAAGTGCTGGCCCCTGTGGCTAAGCAGGAGGAAGGATTTCCAATGCCAATTTCTTCTTCCAACTAGAAGAACTACCATCCTTGCGCTTAGATGCATTTTGCATGTCTCTTGGCTCTTCTTTGCAAATGTTATCAGTATCTTGCAGAATGAAACTGGGCAAGTTCTACTGATGGGATGACCTGCATGTGTGGCAAAGTGTACCAGTTCTTCCTCGAGGGTTGCGTCTCGTGGGTAGACTTGTTCTGTCAAAACCCTCTATCCCAGGCCTATTTCATCACCCTTTGCACTTACTGGACAGCATTGCAGCGCTGGTTTCCCTCATGGGACCATCCTCTGACCGCATCCATCTGAACAACTGGGAGCCAGTACCTTTGAATCCCGCACAGCTCTGCCCCACAATGCTCGCGCTCTTGGTCCAGATCTTGCGAAGCAGCGTCTTAGTGTCTCAGCCACGCTCACCCTGTGAGTGGTTCAAGATATCTGCAGATCTGGAGCTTGTGTTGAGTGGTTGGTGTGACTGTTTACTCTTAACAGTCTGTGTGTGCCATGAGAAAAAAAGTTATATGCATATCTACTTAGCCTGAAGCCCCATTGTCTGGGAAGCCAAGGCCTATCTTGAATCCCACAAGCATTTATGCATCACCATTTCCCACACATGACGGCAGCCCCTGGACAGGAGGACTTTCATGATTGCTTTTCTGGGTTAAGAGCTGAGTTCAGTTTCTCTCTTCATTACTGTGTTGCCAACATGTCACTCTATAACTGCTCCTAGATCAAACCTCAACTGTTTTCTATCTTAACCATCTCTTGCACATATCAGGCCGAAGTGGGAGCCTGGATCTTCTGCAAGGTTGGTGTATCTTCAGTCTGCAGCTCTTCTGCGTGGATGCCAGAACAGATGTGTATTTACCAAGATATTGCTGGTGCAGAAATACTGGCGTAGGTGTAGGTGAACTGACAGGATGCAAGACAAAGAAGAAGCAAGGTTCTTGTCCCTTGTGACTAGGACAGGATTAGGACATAGGCTTCGTGTTCTGTCTAAAGAATCACCATTCTGGAAAAACCTGTAAAAGCTTGGGTGTCGTGACAGTTTGTAGAAACTGAGGATCATGTGTGTTTAAGGTTTCTGCTATTGAACCTCAGGGCAGAAGAGAGTTTGAATATCTAATTCAAAACACTTTAAACAACTGCTTCGCTGAGCAATAACGCTTCATATAGCTAGTCTCTGCTTGCTTTGCATTTGCCCTGGGGTCTGCAAATCATGGTATTCGCAGGCAGGCATGGAGTGAGCATGTAAAAACACATGGGCAGAAAGTTGAAGAGTTAGGAATTGAATATATAAGCTCCTCTACCAATTTTCTTTTGCAAGGTGTCTGTACTGGAGAACATGTTTCAGTGTGGAGCAGGTTGTTTTCCTCCTCTGTTTATTTCAGCTGGTCTCCAGTGTTGTCCTGTGCCTTGCCCACACAACACACTTTTGTTGAAATGCAGCGGTTGGGGTGTGTGTTGCTGGAGAAGAACATTCAATGCCTTTCTAAAAATGGTCCATGCACATGCTGGTGCAGTTTCAGAAATCCAGTTCCCAATGCTGTGTCTCAAAGCAGTGTAAATCGCCTTCCTCCAAGGAGTCTGCTGCGATAGATCAGAATTTTTCCATACTTCGACAGCTGTTTAAAAGGCAGGCTGTCAACTGCAGTTACATTTCATCTTAAAAATAAATAAAAAATTTAATTTCTTCCACTTACCTCTGTAGCATATTATGAGACTCCATGTTTTTATCTTTTTTTTTCCTGTTAGATGGAATTTGCTTCCTAAATTATTGTATTAATCCTCACTTAAGCTCAGAAGCATGTTTGTTTTAACTAAAGATGAGTTTGTTTCTCAGTGGAGGTACTTAAGCCTGCACCACTTTGAGAAGTGTACCCAGAAGGGAGTTTGTACGAGGTCAATTACATCTCTCTAAGCCACAATAAAATGTAGACCTGAGGCCCTGTTCGTGCTTTCAGCAGTGTCTTATTAATTTTATGTCAATCCTACCTCAACTACATTAGTTTCTCATCATTGGGAAGCTCTTCCCATGCCTGCCTGTGATGGTGACTAGTGTTTTTGAAACCGACAGGATGAAGCTTACCACATTTTACTTCTAAACCCATTACGAGTTTCCAGGCATGCCATAGCGTGGGTTGTAAGCCAGGGCTCACTTCTGCAGTTGACCTGCTCTCATTTGGGACTGCACTGCACCTAAAAGACGTGGGTTTTCCACGAGGCATGCTCTCACCCATGTGTCCATACCCATCCTCTTGTCCAAGCGTTAGTGCAGCGGGTGGTGTGAGCAGCGTTAGCTCAGGGAGCTCACTTACATCCACCCCTGCACAAGTGCTGACACAGGACCCTGGAGGACTTTGGCTTTTTTATTCCTGAGCAGGCTCCCTTGAGCTCTCTGTGCTTCTGGTGGGATAGGAAGCTGCAGATCTGCAGAACATGAGTTGCCCGGTAAGGCGAGGGCTATCTGAGACAGTGGGGGTATTTTACTGTGCTTTGTTGGTTAGGTTTACAGTGGTACAAGCCTTCTGCTTCAGCAGCGTACAGTAAATATATATAGTGAAAGCAAGCAAGGACACCTCGTGCTAGTGAGAAGCACAGAGCTCTGCATAACAAATTAGAGGCGGGTGAATTAATTCAGCCCTGTTTACCCTTGGGTGCACTGGTGGGAGTGTCTAATGTCCAGCTAAGTGTGGCCTGTCCTGAGACAGCGGCTGTCCTGAGAAACTTAACATGGGGACGGATGAAGATTTTCAGTAAGCATTCATTGTGACTCGGTAAAAGTTGCCTTTTTTGAACTTAAAGCATAACTTTATGTCCTGATGGGAATGATATTTTAGTATTTCTGCCTTTGGAGGGAAGTAGTTAATATTTTCCTAAAAGCTCCCAGATTTCAAGCTTCAGTCCTGGCTGCAAACTCAGCCAGCAACATGCTTTTCTATTTTTATTTCACCATGTTTCATTGTTTCAGAAATCTGATCGTTATTGTTATGCCTAGAATCTTGTAATGGGCCTCTTTGCGTCATAGTCTGTGCTGGATATCTGCTTTATTTTGTTGTTTGTAGATGTTTGCTTGTACAGTCTTCATGATAGCTTCATGTCCTGCCCTCCTTTCAGCAATGGGTCATAAATTTAAGAGTATACAGCAGAGCTTGGGGAGGAGGAGTTGCAATGGAGGTCTTTCTGCATTCTTGGAAAACTGATGTCAGGATTGTACTAAAAATGGAGTGATTTGTGCTTGTGTTCCTTGAAGGGGAAAACTAAGCTGTATTAACCCATTGTGATGGAGCGGTGTCACTTTTAAGAGACAGCTGCTTTATCAGTTGGTAAACCTTTGACTCAGATTCGCATTGTGCTTGCATTAATTCATTTCTGGATTTTCTTTTCCTTTGCTAATCTTCTTAGCTTTTAAATACTTCCACACACGTACTGTCAGAGCCAAATCAAATATAATTGGAAAAATGTGACTGGTTTGTTGAGCAGCTGTCAGCGTGAGTCAGACTGGGGTCGGTGAAGCAGGGTGTTCTTCGTACACCTAAGCTCCACCTATTTGAGTCAACAAAATAAAATGCTGTTTGGATGGTAGAAAACTTGAAGCAGAGCCAAGAGGAGGTGTCTCTGCAGCCCCAGAGGAGTCAAACCTGTTGCTCTGAGGATGAGCGCTGTGGTCAGGCTGCCCCCATGGTGGGCAAGGAGGAGGAGCTGGAGCCCTGTGGCAGACCAGGCAAGGCTGGCTTTGCAGAGCCAGACAGCTGGTCCCAGACCTGCTGCTGGTTTTGCTTCTGCCTCTCGCTTGGCGGTGACAGCACCCTTTTCCTGTACCCCCAGCCTGAGGGTCAGCCAGGCGCTGCTTCTTGGTTGAATCTGCCACATGTGGGTTGAAAGAAAACCGGACACCCAGAAAACCTGTCACTGCTGGGACCTGCAGGGGATGGTCTCATGGTCCGCCATGCACGTCCCAGCCCAGGGTCCGTGATGGCTTTGGTCCCCGACACAGGTTCCAGGCAGTAGCTGCCAAGCTTGTGAGGTGGTGGGGATACAGCCGGTGGTTTGTACGCGTCTGCTGTGGGTCCTTCTGTCCTCACCTCCCCTGGGACACATCTGAGCTTGGAAATTGCAACTAGTCCCCTAGCTCGCTGCTACAGCTCTTCCGTAGGTGCTCTTCACCTAAAAATCATAACCTTTGGGTAGTTTAAAACTTACACAGGTGCTAGCAAATGTGAGGAAGCTGCTGTGGTACAAGGAGGCTAGGGACAAAATGCAAAAAAGCTCAAAGCAGACCAAAAAATCCAAGGCCAATTGCACATTCAGCTGGGCGAGGACAGATGCAGAGCAGTGGTCCTCCTTAGGGATTTTCAGAGAGCCACAATTCAGCTTCCGATGCCAGGAGAGCTGTGCGTTTTGTGATAGATAGGCCACTGATTAAGAGGAACATAAGTTACCGGTAGAGTGAAGTTTGCACTGAAGATAAGACCAAACACTCATAAATGCCTAATACTTAACCTACGTGACTTCTTGAAACTGTCGGTTTTTAACTGCCTTTTTCTTGTCTGTTTCAGGTTGCATGTCTGGTTGGACTTGACGCATGGCATTTGCATGACACCTAACAGCCTAGCTCTGGATGTGTCACTGAACAAACATGGCCTACGCAGCAAATACTAACGGCAGCGCTACAGGTAACTCATCGGGAACGCGCTTCCCGCCTTGGATTATTATTTTAAAAAAAACAAAACCCAACACTTTTTTCTTAAATTGTGGAAGTAGAAGAAAGTGAAGTCACAGTAGTTAAAACTAAATACTGAAAACTAATTTCCTGGTGGATCAGAGCCTGTCTGTTCCCCCACCAACCCAAATAACCTTTTTAATATTTAAAGCGTGGAAAGTTGTTTGTGAAGATGTAAAGGCTGGCGGGCGCTCAGTCGCTCAGGATGCAGAGCTGTCTGCGTTCATGGACCTGCACTGGCCTAGGGGTTTGCTCCAAAATGTCCCATGATTGCTAACCTGTGTCTGTAATTAACGTAGGAGATTCACCGGCTCTTACACATTGAATCCCCATCCCTTTGTGGTCACCCTTACTGATCAGGCTGATTTTTGTTTCTGGCTTCTCACCAAAATATAAAAGCATTTCCCAAGCAACATTAGGAGGGAAATGTCCATTTCACTTTTTCATTATTTTAAGAAGCTCCTGAGATGTCTGTTTTGTTTTGGAATAGATCACTTGCCATGTTCAAAGGTTGCTGAGGATGGCTGGTGGGTCAGGAGGGGGCAGAGATTGCAGAACGCTTGATAAATGCACAACAGCAGCGTTCCTCCTGCGGTTGTGTCAATATTTTCCCGTCCTCCCGATCACTGCACAAACATAGCTCTAGCCCAGTAAAGCTGAGGCTGCTACAGTGGGGTTATATGGAAAATTTCAAGTGCATGGCAGGAACTTGTGGGTGCTCTTTCGCGATCTTGTAATGTAGGTATGATAGGAAGTGGATTTGTCACTGAAGGTGGGGGTTGCTGGGACCACTTTGAATATCCTGGGAAGGAAGATTAAATACCTTTTTGCTGTTCATGTGAACAGAAATTTCAGCTTCTCCCTGCTCCCCAAAGCTCATGCAGTCATGTTAAAATGCTACTGGCCAGATCATGACATACACGTACTGAGAAGTGCCTTATCTGGTGGGTTTTAGCACCGACCTTCTTTGAAAGTATGTTCTGGTACAGAAACAAAGCTTAAATTACTTGCTGTGCTCAGTGTAGAATTGTTCTAATTAGTGCAAGGGATTAAAGCATTTTGTGTGCAGGAAATTAGAAATATGGAGTGTCGTCATCTGCAATTTATGCAAAACAAGAAGTATTTTTTAAAGGCTAGTGGAAGTTACATGAAGACATTTGAGTCAGTATTACTTGTTGATGATTTAAAGTTAAATTCATCAATGATGTTAAATCCTGAGACCACAGAAAAAGGATATTTTCTGTGTCCCCTTCCCCCGTTTTTGTACAATTATAAGTATATTCTCTGAGGAAGAAACTGTATTCTTTTGTAATCCTTTTGAGAAGGCAGACTTCAAAACCTCTTCTGTGTGACTTAACTGTAGCTGTTTACTGCCTAAACCCCCCACATAACTTGACTTTTTTTAGTAATATGCTTTTAACTTAAGTCATGCAGAACAATTCCCTCTGCTTACAAGGAAAGAAAAATTGTGCATGGAGTGTTACTGATTGGTTTATTAATTTCCTTTCCGCCCCCACCGCCCCAGTACAATTGTCTGTTGGAAACGTTGGTAGGCTGATGTGTAAGCCTAAAAGAAGCTAAATGCTTGTACTGGGGATGAG
The DNA here is from genome assembly GCF_036013475.1 of Columba livia. Classification (NCBI taxonomy): domain Eukaryota; kingdom Metazoa; phylum Chordata; class Aves; order Columbiformes; family Columbidae; genus Columba; species Columba livia. Next base: position 13,184,665 of record NC_088642.1, on the reverse strand, counting down.
TTAATCCAAGACGAAGTTTTAGTTTCAGGATTGTTATGCAAACAAGGCTTCTTGGAGGGTAGAAGCTGTTTGTTCCCTTACTGGTAGAAAGACGCTGTAATGAATTGCAAGTATTTAATTCAGAACTAAATTGGAAAACATTTTGCAGAGACTGTCAGGACTTGTTGGCTTTGTAAACCCTTGAGGCTGGTGTTCTAACATGCAGCTATGTATGCCCGTGTCTCCAAAACCTCAGCAGTTCATAATGGACAGAGTATTGGGCTGCAAATACCTGTGATTTGTTATCCTGCTGTGCTGCCTGAGAGAAAATGCCTTTGGATGAGCAGGAACTGATTTGGGCGTTGGAGGTATTGAAGCAAGTTTCTTAATTGCATGGAGCTCTAAGAGTGGAAAGACAAATTTCAGGGGTGGTGTTTTATGCACCCTCTGAATCTATCAGCAACAGGAAAAAGAACTAGAAAGACTTGTTATGGACTTCTAAGCTGCGTTTATGTTACTTGGGTATTTTGGCAAGTCTGACCACATGTTCAGCTGCATTCAAGTACAAGGTGACTAAGGAGCAGTGGTTTGCTTTGGTTAGCTCGAGAATGTGAGTACTTACACTGTTAAATGATTATGCCTGTGTGCCATTCGGTGAATTTTTTCAGTGTACAAGCCTATATAGACTAATGCTGCTGCAGATAAAATCTATAGAGGAATGCTTGAATTTGGAACTTGTTTCCAGGAAAGGATCAAGCTATTTTGCATTTGTATAGAGATATTTTTAAAAAATATGTTTATGGGAATTATATTTGCTGTAAATATTTTCAGTGAGTGTGTATGTGAGATGAGCTACAAAGCAAGAGATTATTGTGGAAGCATCTATCATAAATTTCTCTGTCTCTTCCGTATCTCGGTAAAGACATGAACTTTAAATGTAGCGGATGATAACAGAAGCTGTGATTTAGACTGAAGTACTGTTTGTCAATAGTTTTGTTTGCTGCTGACTTAAAGTTTTATCTCTCTTTTCCTGGTATCATTGCACAGCAGTCTTAGAGTGAACTGTATTTCCGTAAGCTGCAAAGTTATTTGTTCATACATTTTGGAAGCTGGTTCAGAGACCTGGTATTGATTTTGGACTAGGCTCTGCCACAGTTTTGCTGAAAATAGCTGAAGTCTCTCTGACAACTAGTGATAAATCAGTGCTTGCAGAAAAATTTCCTTTATCAGTTGGGTGCTGGCTGTTTGCTGTTTTCAAGCCTGCCCCAGTAGCATGTGAGGTTACTTACTGCTCAGCCGGTAAGCTCAGCAGGGCTAAGGGGTGCAGCTGGGATAAGGGGTGCAGCTGGGATAAGGGGCGCAGCCGAAGTCCAGAGCGCGTCACGCACTCGTCCACAGAGCTGCAGCGGGAGCTGGGAAATACCCAGTGTCCGTGGGGAGATTCTGAGAGCCTGGACTTGTTTTGGTACACGATACAAATTAATTTCTCTTTGCATAGTACAAGGAAAAAAAAAGGAGAGTAATTGTTTCTCGAAATAGTATTAGTATCTTCATTACCCACTGGGTGAAACTTCCAGTAATTGTTAGCTTCTGTGCTTGCTAGGACTGATGCATTAATCATCTATTTAATGAGGCTCTGCAAGCATTTGTGTAGTGGTATCTGTAGAAAGATCCTCCAGTCAGCTACAAAGAGTACAGTAGACACAAGCTTAAAACTTAGGAGCCTAAAAGCTATGGGGCAGTTTGGAAATACTTCTGGCTGGATTTTCATTCCTTTCACTAATACTTGATTTGCTGAAACTTTGTTTTCAAAACACATGCTATGAATGGTGTGAAATTCAAGTCCCATTCCTTTTATTCTGATGTAGAAAACTAGGAAGCAGCAAAACAAACACAGGAGACTGATTTTAAAAATATAAAGGATTAAAAACTGTATCTGTTTCTAACCATAATAAAAACACATCTGTTTTATTTGACTTACCCAAGCACCTCATGCTCTGTATCCAAAGACCTCAGATTTGTCAGTCAGCTCTTTAACAAGGACATTAAAAAAAAAGGTTTTAACAGAAGAAAAGCTTTGGTAGTTTTCCTGAGTGGGGCAGGCTGCAGGGGTCAGTATAGCAAGGCTGTTGCACAAACCCTTTACTTTGCTGTAAAGCAAATGCATTTTGTTTTCTGTACGTGGAGGCTGAGATTTCCCTGATTCTGTTTTTCCTTCTGTCTGCACCTTCCTCCTCACTCTTGTTTAAGGATTTGTGTTTCTGTGCCTTTCCATACCACTTTTATCATGCTTCTACTTACAGGAGTGCTACATCTTACATGGATTCATTTGCACTGCTTCTCTGTGCGCTTTACCTCCTTCACATTCCTACACAGTTCGTAAAGCAGTGGCATTGTAGCAACCCACCCTAATTTTTACTGCGGTTGTCTCTGTACCTGTAAAGCAGAAACTGCTGCTGTGATAGCCATTGTGCAGGCATCAAGTGTCTTTGCTCCCAGTGCACTCCTCTCAGCCTCCTGGGGACAGGGAGATGTCACCCCAGCAGACCTGGGCACACTCCTCGGCTCTGCAGAGCAAACCACGGGTAGTTTGGTGGCAGATACAAACCGCGTTGGACTGCTGGTTCCCCTGCAGCAGCCTGGTGTCCCTCTGGTTATTTTATATATGCACAGTTACTCTGCAGCACCCTCTGGGCTTCTGTTTAGATTGTATTTGAGTGGTTTTCTTGACTCCTAAGTGAAATTACAACTGTGCACCAGTTAGTCGGAGAATGAGGCCATTACAAGAGGCTGCTGCCTGAATTAATGTTTTTTTGAGATATTGATGTCAGTGTGACTCACAGGACCAAATGTTTAATAAACGTGTTTTCCATCTGCTGGCATATAAATGCTTAAGCAACTGTTGTAAAGGAGTATGAAAACCCCTGTTGACTTATTAACCCTTTTTATTGAAGCAAATAAGTAGAACACATGTTTTCTTAGAGTAAATGTTTTTATAATACACATCCCCTGCATTGATTCCTAACAATTCTTACCAAACATTTGTAGGCACACTTTCCTTTCAGTCACTGGATTATTTAAGTTGGAGTCTCTCCTATGATGTGATTTTCCTGATGCGTATAATCTTAGGCAACATGCGTTGAGTTGCATAATTTCCAGCCTAATGGTCCGCAGCCTGAGAAGAAAGTGCCGTGCACTGCAACATTTCTACTATTACTAATTTTAGCAGAATATCAACCAGTTTTCATTAGAGACCTTCAGTCAGTAAATGAATGGGAAGTGTTTGATTGCTTGGTGGCAGTCAGTTTGATCGAGTCTTTACTCCCGAGTGTTGCGGTGCCAGCCACATGAGCCCCGCTGACCGCTGCTCGCCAATGCTTTCCTGCAGGGTGGGTGTCACCGAGGTATCATTGCAGTGCTACTGACACCCCAGCTCTGAGCTTACCAGCTTTAAATGCATTGAGTTTGCTTAGCAGATGCAAATGACCTGGGTTCAGGTGAGTTTGTGTTTTTACCAAGTCAGCCGTGCAAGCAATGATAATTTGGTTGAGTCAGGGCTGTGAAATGAGAGGCTATTTAAGCCTGGGCTTGCTCCCCTACCATGCTCTCTGCTCCAAGCCTGCATCTGATAACCATCAGATTTAATGGAGATGAGTGTACACCAAAGGTGTGCTTTGGCTTGGCAGCTGGTGGAAGACTCCTGCCATTGGGAGAGCCTGCTGAATTGCCATGTAGTCTTGTGCTTTCTGGATGGGCGGACAGTCTGCAGCACTGTCACTGGGATCCTGCTCCTGCCTCACCCACGAGTGATCTAGTGAGTCACGCTGGTGGTGCCCAGTATCTAAAAACAAGCTAGGGTGGGACCCTGAAATCTGTGGGGTGAAGAGTGAGTGAGCCTCCAGAGATTTCACATCAGCTTTATCATAAGGCATACCAAAATTTCCATCAATATGCTATATACACTCACTGATACCAGATCTGCCTTAAGGACAGATGACTGGAGATGGAGCACATGATCTCACAGCCAATGCCAACTTTCTAATTGAATTAATACATATTTCTTCTGCAGTTGCTAGTTGATCTCTGTAATCTAAGGGTGGATTTGCAGCTGCAACAGAAAGCTTGAAAACATGTTTACTTGCCTTTGCCCGAACCAGAGCACTTTACTAGACCACAGAGGATCAGGGATCCTGCATCTTCTTTTACATAGAACTTGTTGCTGGAAGAATGCCCTTAAGGCTTGATTTTTGGGATCTGCTGGAAAGGGATAACCCAGTCTTTAGAAATGTAAATTGGATGTGATGGGACACAGATGGCCCGAGACACAAAGCCATGTAAGATCCAGATGCTTTGCAGAAGGACAAAGCACCGTGGGAAACGGAACAGATTTAATTAGTTTGTCTTTTGTTCAGAGATTAGTGTGGTTGTGTCTTGTTCTGGATTACCTTCTGCAGCTGCCCAGAAGCTTCTTACATCTCACCTACACAGAGGACTGTGTTTATTCCTCTCTGACGCAGGCTTTGCTCATGGAGTAAGGCATGCTTTCCTTGTCTTAGCTGTTGAGATGCACTTGCATGGGCAGCACCTGGACCTTCTCAAGTGGCCTGCTGCTGTTCCCTGTGGAAACACATGCCCTCTACAGCCTTGGAGGCAGCTAAGGGTGCTGATCTTGTATTTTAAAGTCAATAATGCTCCAGGGACTAAACAGGCATGGCTTGCTGTTTATGGTACCCTGCAACCTCACTGAACTGGAGGTGATTAACAGTGATAAAAGCCCTTAGGTCTTGTGATGGAAGTCACTACTTTGCACTGACCTGGCAGCAGTCTGGTGAGAGGTGCCTGTGTGGAGGAGCAGCCCGTGGGGACGGGTGAGGGGCAAGCTCCGGTAGTGGACACCCAGGTGTCATGAGAAAAACACCAAGAAAAAGCTTTTTCCAGACTTGAAAAATTATTCTCACTCCATCTTCTTCCTTCCCCCCAGTCTCAAGATACATAACACAGCAAGTCTTCCTGTGGCCATTTAACCCAAAAGAGTGTATTTTCCTCAAAACTGTTCTACAGTATTCCTCACTCCCTCCCCAGATTCTCCTGCAGAAAGCAGTTTATGCATAATGCATATGAATCTCCTCCCTGTGGGATGGGAGGGGATTTTGTTCCCTTTGACGGGATACAGTCCCCCGGGGAAATGGCTCAGATGGAAATAGTCTGGTTACAGCTGGTTGTCTTCTGTTTGTGAACACTGAGTGCCTGCATTTATACATGTTCCTTGCAGAAGGGTTGTTGCTGAAGCAGAAATCCTTGGGAAGCTCCTTGTGGTGGCCAGCTCTCTGCTCCCCGCCTTTGTGCCATTTGCACGGCTTTGGATTAGAGATGACGGAAGGGCAGCCCTTCCCATATCATGTTTTCACAGCAGTTTTAAGGGCCGAGGGAGCGCTGGAGCTGCCCACGTTGGCATTGCTGTTGTATCTCCATTTCCTTCCTCTGAAACACGACTCCCCTTGGTGGCAGAGTAGATTCCTGCCAAGATGTCCCCATCTGACCAGTTCAGAGCTTCTAGACAGAAGTGTGGCTGTGGCTATCCTGCCCTTTCTTTCTCCCATTCCCTCCTCTGATTTCATCAGGAAATCACACTTACCATATTGGCTAAAACAGATGGCTGACCACTGTGGGATGCAGCTTTCAGTGTGTGGGACTTAGCAGATCAGCTGGGTCCAAATAGGGCTCTCCCCCCCCCATCTCTCTACCTCTTTAAGACTCCTCATAGCATATGCTCAGTCTGCATTAGGTAGTCTCCTGAGATTTTTCTTCACCTGACTTAACACACTATGAAAAACTACGTGCTCAGATGCTCTGAGAGGTAGGTGAGAGTGAGATACCATCATATTCTTCATGCTTTTGGTCCATCCTTCCCTGCTTAAAAACCTTCTGCCCTGTAAAAGTAGTTAATTTGACCTCCTGTCACAGCCCATCCCTTTTCTTGCTCCATTTCTCCTAAGTTATCTCACATTGTAATGAGTGTTTTCTTTACTTGTCTTCTCATTTTTTTTTAATTAAGTAGCCCTATATGTTTTTTCTTCATAACAATATGTTGCTTTCCTTCAACCTACAGGACCAGTCTGTGATATTTCGGTATTGCCCTTCAGTATTTGTTTGAAAGCAAGAGAGAGAGGATGAAGGGAGGGGGTGGAAACTGTTTTTAATAGCTATGTTTGAAGGTTTGGTCAGATTAGGGTGAGGATCAAATTAACTGGTAATTGGGAACAGATTGTTCTCCCTATGTAAACCAGACATGGCTGGTCAGGAGTTGCTGAGGGGCACATTTGTTGATATACTCCTAGCCCCTTCCCTACCTTCTTTTTACAAAACCAACCCCTGTGCCTGAAGCACTGTTGTATGGGTTACAGAAGGTCTAATAATAAAAAGAAAACAGTTGTGCAATTTAGCTGCTGTTACTGGAATTTCAGGTCTAATCCTAGCAAACAGGTCAAGTTTTAACACTTCGTGTACACTGCTTGATAAAGCTGAAGTGTGCAGCTTTCAAAAAAAAAAAAAGGCACAGTGCAAGAAACTACAATAAAATGCACGGTTGTGATTTAAAAAGCGGACTGAGATGTGCATATGACAGAAGCACAAAGACAAGATCAGAGCAGTCAAGTTTCAAGGGATTACAAGGATCAGCAGTGTTTTTTACTTAGTTGTCCATGGCTAAGCTCTTTCTCCCCTTCTTCTGCCTTCCTACAGCAGAAATTGTGATTCTTAAATTTTAGGTATTTTTTCCATATCTTAAGTATAAAAGTGAAAAAAAAAAATTTAGAATCGTTCTCTCCTGCTCCTGTCCTCCGTTTTCCTACGTGGAGACGGGTGTCACATAGCTTGTAAGCTTGCCAGTACTTGAATGTGCTCACAAGGCTGTGCATCCACTGCGTGGCCCTTTAGACTGTCACCATTCTCCCTTGCCATCGTTAGTTACAGTCCGGTTCCCCTCCTCCGCTCTCAGACACCCTGTCTGCCATCGTTTTCTCCTTGTTTCCTTTTTGTTCCCTGATACTCCTACGGGCCCCTTTCTCCAGTGCTTCCTCTCCCCAGCTCTCCCTGAAGATGCAGGGGGACCTCTCCCCAGGTGCAGTGCCTGCGCCTCCCCCCGACGCCCAGCCCTCCGCTGCCTCCCGCTCTGCCTTCAGTGCTCAGAGGCTTCCTCACCACCTGTCCTCAGTGCTGGGCAAAATGCACTGGTGACGATGCTGGGAAAATTACTTCCTCTCTCCCTTTGCAGGGAGAACTTGTAAGGCTGCAACTCCACAAGCATGTGCATGGCTCAGCCAGACATCTCATCCCGTATCCCTGTAGGACAAGACACCTGGTACAGCCAAGACCGTGGCAGCAGGAGAGACCTCTCTGTGCAAAACCTGAGTATAGCATCTCCTGTTCCACTACAGCTTTACCATCTCCTCTGATATTCCTGCTGTGTGGTGTAATACACACAGTTTATCACCTACACGGCACATTATTAATGATAGGCATGCATAGTCTTGCCCATGGATCGCCATTAGTTATACGTGGCAATTGTTTTTTCCCCAGTCTGTGTAGCACTTTCCTTGCCCCCAGCCTTTTGTATCATCAGTGTGTTACTGTGGGTAGAAGTGCAGTATTTCTGGATTAGTAATTGTTGCTAGAAGTCCATGTTATTTGATTGCAGAGTCTTGATCCCAGAGGGAAAGAGATGCCTGAAACTGTAGCCTGTACAGTCTCCCTGGCAAAGCTGCGAGTTCCCTCCTGCCTCTGCCCAGCTGGGGAGGTGGGGGGTGACGACTGAGGGACACTGGTACCTCCCACGCTGGCAGGATCCTCCACCTGACCCCGAATGACTCAGTCTGCATTTTTCAAATGCACCAGGAGGCAGTCTCTGGGCTGACACGTCCGCTTGAGCTCCCAGCAGGCAGAAGTGCACTTTGCATCCTTGTCTGTGGCGTAAGAAGGCTGCACATGTTATTTCCAGATTTGAGAAAGCATATCTTTCTTTTACAGCCATGGATTTTTCCTTTCTCTTGATTTCACATTCAGTGTCATTCACTTTTCATTTCTGTAAAATGGGAAAGCAAAGCTGACCCACAAAGCCATGCTGGGAGCTACAAACCAGGTTGCTAGCTCACTCAGTTCTACCACCCCAGAACAAGTGAGTATGCTTGACCATTCACACACACACACACAAATCAGCAAATGTGAAGGCTTGGATGGTCTAGTTCTTCCCACAACAAAACATTTCCAAGGAGTCATACTGGGAGAGGAGCAGAGATCTCAACTTGCCTCATGACATACAAAACACCAAGGAGTCGAAGGCTGTTCTCTGTGAAATTAGACCTGGTGGACACTTAACAATGAAACGGGGTGCATCTTTCAGTTGCCTCTGTACTCTGGGTGGATGCTAACTAGTGAGGGACCTAACTGTAGCCTGTGAGGTCTCATATGGAAGTTGTGTTATGTAGTCACTAGGTCACATTAATCATCCATAACTGTGTCTCCAGGCACTTGACCAGTAGATCTCCTTATAGTACTAACACATCAGCTGCCCTCTGACATTTTGAACCTATTTATTGAATACCTCACAGCTACCCTGAAAATACACATTTGACACTGTGACTTAAAACCCATCCTGGGCCACCCCTGGCTCAGGAAGTCTCTCAGTCACAGGTTTCTGAAATCTGAGAGGAGAAATGTTGCTGTATGTTTACTTTCTTCTTATGCCCTTCCAGAGGCATCCGCTAGGGAGGAGAAGGTGAGTAAGCCAGATCAGTGTTAGGTCTGACCTGAATAGAGAGTGGGTTTTAAATCTTTCTGTAGAAACTGGCTGCCAAATTCTGAAAGGCTGTGAAGAAAACAAAACAAAACCCAACCACTACGGCAGTGTCACCCCTCCGTCCCAAAACAAAATCCACCAAAATAAAACCCGGAAGAACCTCATATGCAATGTTCATGAAAATGCAACATCCATGGTTTTGGGAGTAGGAACATAAACCTGAGAGTGGTGGGTCAGGCCAAGCTCTGCGCTCCCCTGGACCAGACTGCTGTAAATCATTCAGTTCTTTCCAAGCAGAGCCACTCCAGTGCTGAGAAGATGGTCTGTTGGAGGCAAAGAGCTGTGGTTCATTCATTGCCTTTCACAGATGCATTGTGCCCTCTCTGCTTTTTGTTTTCAAAAGCGGTGTGAAATAACCTGCCCTTTAGATAAGAATTTACCATCTGGATGGCTGTCCACACACTGAACCTTACATTCCCTCCTGCAGACCAAATCAGGGGTTTTGGTCACTGCGGAGCTGTGCTGTGACCTCAGTTTTGTTTCTACTGTAAACAGGAGCTGAATGAGTTTATTTGGCACCATAATGGTCTCAAAGGCCAAGAGAATAAATATGCGTGTGCTTTTTGCCTTTAGGTTTTACTGGTGCCAACCCAGACATGTGCCTCCATATTTGACTTGCTGGGCCAGGGATGAAGTGTTGATACATGTTATGGCTTATTGCTTGCACTCGTGGCAGGTCTTTTTCAGCCTGCCTATTTGACCAAGCTTCGGGGAGAGTCCACTGAAGGTGTGTGACTTGATGCACAGCTTGTTCAGATGTCAAGCCCTTGCAACCACAGAGTAATGAGAAACAGATGGAGCACGTGGAGAGAGTTGCTAAAATCTGTTCTTCTCTAAACAGGATATCATGCTCTCTTTTTTTAGAAAAATGAAATCATGCAATTTTAGAGATTCTTTTTTTCTCTGAGCAGAATTCTAACTCTTGAGAGGGATGTTTCAGCCATGTCTTCTATTCTCATACTGTATGACAGAAGTCACTTTTTTTCATAGCAGAAAACTAAATGGGTATTTTCATGTTTTCCCCTTCCTGGTATGAGGAAGCTGCTGATGGAGCTACAGATGCCCACCAGTAACACCCAGTGCTGCTGTGCACTGCTTGTCCTCAGCCAGCTGGTCACTCGCTCTGCAGGTCCAAAGACCAGCTCTGACGGGCAGCAAGCACACAGCAGTGCCTGCAGGCTCTGGCCAGTGTTTCAAGGGCTGAATTGCTTCTCTTGCCCTGAACAGAAAGTACTGGTCATATTTCAGCTGCCTTAGAGCTTTTCTGTCTTCTAGGAGAAACTTCAAAGCATGGTTAGAGGCTTTTCCCAAAGCATTGTTTATGGAAAGCTGCTTTTTTTTAATGGATGGGCTGGTTAGAGCAAAGACCAAACCCAAACCAAGCTTGTGGTCCATAGATGTAACAAGTCGGCTAAATCTAGAGATCCTCCTCAGGCTTTTTTTAGGAGCTCATGTTTTATAGTGACTCGGAGTTCAAGGAAATAAATGTAAAATTACCTAGAGGGCAGGATCTAGTTTATAGTCCAAAAGCTGGTGCCTGTAAGTATTAAATATTACTTTGCTTCATATTAAATACCACTGAAGCCACTAGACGTGTTCAGGAAATGCTTTTATTGTAAGTCTGTGCTATTTTAGCTGAAAGCACTGAGGAGGACTTGGATCTCTCTCCTGTCATTTCAGCAAAAGATCCCACTTCTGCTTGAAGCACGACTCTTCCAGTCTACAGTGATCTTGGAAGTTATTTCAACAATTCATGCTACTGTTTTTCTTTCCTTGTAACTATTGTTGGGAAGCTGGATGGAAGGCATATTAATAAAACCCTTCCACTTTAGTTCTGTGAAGTCTTAGGACCATTATCCTTGTTAAATTGGCCTCTCTCCTTGCCCATTCACCTTTGCAGTCCTTGTTTGGCTGTACTACAGCAACTGTTGTTGCAAGCAGAGGTTAAGAGAGATGGAGCTGAGGCCTCTGAGGATCTCTTTATGATGCTGAGAAGTGACCCTCTTTCCATCTAGAATACCAGTCAACTTTTCTCAAGTGAATACTTGAGATTATGTGGAAACAAAAAAACTGAGTACAGAAAAATCATATGTTTGTGGATCATTTCGAAAGTGCTTGCACTAGCAGGAAGGTTGTCTCATTTTATTTTGGCTGTTTCAGAAAAAAAAGACAACTGTGTCTGTAACTTTATACTAAACGTTTTTATTTTTATCCTTCAAATTATAAGTTGCATTTGAGAAGAGTAAACAAAACAAGATTGAATGTAACACAGGCAGAATTGTGGTGGTTACAACAGAGGTAATTGTTCTGCCCAAATTATATCAATGAACCTTTCTGTGCTCGCAGTCCACATGTGGGAGTGAGAAATGAGGGGGGTGGGGATGAAGGGCTTGAGGAAGAAAGGCGAGCGGGTGGCAGAGAAGTCACCTGAGCTCTTAATTCCCTCTTGGGAATTAAATCCGTCTTCATCAGAGAAAAAAATATTGTTTTTGTAGCATTTTTTTGGTACAGTTCCTTTTCTCCTGCTGTCCATTTTCTGTAATTTAACCCTTGGGGAGCTGGAGGCATCACGCAGCATCTGACGTGCTGTGAAGGAAACCACTGGCGCAGCGCTGGGCTGGCTGCCGGGCTGGGACTGTCTCAGGAAATTCCAAATGAGTATAAATAAATGCTCTGTAGCAACCTCTGGGCTCCCTGCCTGCTGATGTGTCAGGAATACGCACTCCCTTTAAGGCAAAGGAAAGTGTGCTTCAGACTTAATTTCCTGAAAAACCAAAGGCGGCGAGGTCCGAGGGTCTGCTGCTGGGTGGATCGGTGAGTGGGACTCTGAACGGGGCGGGGGGAGAGGTGAGGTGCTGAGAAAAGGGATGGTAGGCACCCAGGGTAGCACAGCCGAAACCAGCCCCTGCTGTTCTTATAGGATATTAAGTTGGGATGGGATTTTCTTCCGCTTTTCAACAGTGCGTGATTATCTGGGTTGTCTCGCCAGTGCTGCCGTCTGAATCTGAAGGGAGTTTGCACTTGCTGTTTCACACACCTCTAGTAGCCTCTGGTTTTGTTGTTACATACAGAGTAGTTTATTTCCTTCAACAAATGAAGGTTTTCTAGTGAGAGATGGATGTTGTGAACGCTCAAGTGAAGGGTGCGCTGCACCTATTTACTATAAGACATCATTTCAACAGCAGAAGGGGTAGCTGTTACCCTTCAAGTTGCTAATTTTGAATACTGTTCATAGGCTATCAATTACAAGCCACTGGTTTTATCTATTTAGAGTGTGCATAAAGAATTATTTCTAATAATGGCCTTTTCTGTATTTTCTCTCATAGTCACTTTTTGAACTTTTTGGAGAAAATCAGTTCACCAGTCTGAACTTATTTTAAGTGCAGAGAAAAAGCTTTCGGTGTTTTCGGAAAATGCAAATTGCTTATGCTTTTGAAGTTTGGAAGGCAACACACGTCTTATATCATACAAGGAATCAGTACTAGATTAATATAAAAAGGGGTAGGAGGGAACAATTCCCGGTATTTGAAATATCATACTGATTATGCAGCATAAACCATATTCCCTATGGAGGTAAGCATGTGACAAAATAATGTCCTTCTAGGACTCATAAATATAAATATTTGTAGAACCATTCTTGCAGAAGACAATTCTTCCATTTTTCCAGCCTGTGCACAGCAGTGAGACCAAACTGAAGCTGTAAATCAGTTTTAATATTCCATGGCAGGTTTATATCCCAGGAGTCCAGATTCTTTCCTGATGGCTACTCCTGTTACAATAGCCCCATGTATCTGTTCTCCACTTCTCACCTCTTCAGAGATTTATAGGCACAGAAGGGTAATGATATTATAAATCTAAATATTTTGATTTTGTGATTCAGCTGGTTTTGGCTAGAAAGCAAACACTGCCTTCTTTGCTTGGGTTTGAGTGGGTAACACAGTTGTGTTAAAAGATGTTTTCAGGCAAACACCTGGCTTTCATCCATGACTGCTTTGGTCACCATGGACAGTGGGGATATGACCTGGATGAGTGAGGAAGAAGATAAATATTTGGAGGGTTTGCTCCTCTTCTGCTTCGCCAGCCCTTTATCTGGGTTTTGTGAAGCCCATCCTACTATATGGATGCAAGCCTTCATCTTTATGATTATCTTTCCTTTGTCATTTTTCTCGTGACACTGAAGTGGTGTAAAGTAACCGCGGATGATGTACTGTTGGAAGAGCAGAACAGATATGCCACATTTTCAAGGGTTGGCAAGGGAGGTAGGGAAGCTTCAGCGTTTCTTGTGTGCAGCAGAGGACAGCAAGCTGCCTTACCAACACTGGGACCCAGCGGTGCATTCATCAGCATCACTGGCTGAACCAGTTAGCCCAGATCTGTTGGGATGTCTTTTCAGAAAGGAGGGCTATGGTAGTCTGAAACAGCGCTGCTCTCCTACTGTGTTCAGTAGAGCACATCATACGGCTTTGTCCCAGGCTGTGAGGAGCTTGTGATTGGTATCTACTGTTTGCTGTAACTTAGATTCTTTTTCCAGGCCTGAGTTAGTCTGATTTGTAAAGTATCTTTAAACTGAATGTTCTTCATTTGTCATAAATGTGCCTGGAGCCATAAGTGTGCACACAGTAGAAACTGAATGAAAGAAATGCTCCAGGGAATGATGAAGGGCGGCTCTCAAGTGACAACTACTGCAAGACTTAAAAAAAAATGCACATGGAATCAGGTGCTCGCAAAGAATAAATTCATACCAGTTTGGATTTGCCATGTTGGCATCTGTTTTTCAAATGTAAGCAAACAGGACTGAGATGCCCCCCATTTCAAGCCTAGAAGGACGACTGTTGACACCTTGTTGCTCTTTCTGGTGCTACTGGAGAGAGCAGGAGGCCAGCTGCACTACAAGGAGATGAGTGCCTTTCAGGGAACAGCATTTGCTGTGGCTGAGCCAAAGAAGCCCCTGTCACCTGGGGTTCACTTTCAATGTAAGTCAAGCTCTCTCTTCCTCAGTCACATTTCTTGACACGGCTCCTTGGTTAAAGTGGCATTTGCAGAGGATGATTTGGGAAATGCATCAGCGCAAAGCAACTAAGGCTGCCATTTGCTTGATGGTGGACGTGCTGGTCATGCCCAGAGCCACGGTGTACCCACTGGCTGACTTGTGGCAGCAATTTGCCCAAGTGGCCACTGTTTTTGGAGTAGTCTCTACCCAGGGGTCACAGCGCCGCTGACAACAGCAGCAGCCCCAGCCATGGTTGCTGCTCTGCTCTGCCTTGCTGCTGGTGGGGCAGTGAGCAGAATAAGCTAATGACTACATCCCTTCCCACCCATGCCCTGCTCCCTCCAGTCGTGGTTTGATTTCCCCTGGGACCTTTGAGTCAGAACCTGTGACGGAGGCAAAACAGACTAACCTCTTAGTTTCGAGTTTCTGTGGTTACTGGCCTTGAGGTGGTGCACATACAAGATGTCCCACCACAGAACTGCCACATGTAGAGCTATTCACAGAAAAGTGAGAGCAGTTGAAAAGGAGACTTCATATCGGCTTCAAATAAGGGAGCTGTCAAAAATATAAAGCAGATTTTGTGAATTTTGATAAGGGGGCATATACTGCAGTCATTCTCAGAACAGCTGGTTGTGTTTGCCTCCTCCCCCAGCAACAGATCTCCCATAAACAAGATTAATCCTTTATTCAGGGTTGATTAATTGCATTACTTTCTTATAGCCTGTATTTTATATTTTAAATGAACTTACGTTTGAGCTGCAAGTTTTCAGTTCAGAGATCTAGGTGTAAAAGTTACAGACATTCAAAAGACCAGGGAGGGTTAGGAGGTGTGGTTTTTGAAAGGTGGTTTCCACTTTCAGCTCACAGAAATAATTTTTAGTTGTGGTTACATGATGTTCAGATATAAACTCTGTAGGTAACTCCTTTTTACCCTGTGAAAGAAAACCTTTAAGGTGTAAAAAAGGTAACATGACCTTGAAAGCCCCCTTCCTAACAGCAAAAAGCCTGTTCATTTTATATATATATGTGCTTTGGAGTATCAGGCTGCTGAGCAGGCTGAGCACTTTCTATGTGATGACAAAATGCTGTGGTTTTCGTAGCTATGAACAGTAGCCAGAATGTAGTTAGCAAACACACAGCAAAGGAGAAGAATTAAAAAAGCCAGAGTCTCTTTTACAAGGTTAAGAAATTGTTCTGTAGTTTAGGAATTGACCCTTGAGGAGGAGGTGACAGTGGGTCATCCAGACTATGCATCCATCTGATTGCTAATACCAAGGTGAGAGCTGGCTCACCGTTTTTAATCTAATGCTAAACAATTAATTTTTTTTTTATTATGTTATTATTATAATGATAATCCTAGTGTAATACTAAGCAACTAACAGTTTTCAGGTTCATAAGAACATAACTGCTTGAGAGACTGTTTTCACTGTGGGTTGATGAAGTCAATGGAAGAGCCTAGTTAAGTCAGTGGAAAGACCCGATTCTTTTAATGGCCTTAATGGTCCTACTCCTCCTAGAAAGAGCACGGTATTAAGACAGCAGATCCATTCTATTAAAACAGCAGATCCATTGTTAAAATGCCTTCTTTTACCAATGTTGTGTGGTAAGTACAGCATCCAGCCCAGGCCTCTAATGTTTGCATTCATGGTGCAACCAAAGCACAGCAGCCCTCTGAACCATCTTTCTTCAACATTGCTGCTGCTGCTTATGTTCATAAGGTGGTGTCCTTAATTCACTTCTGCGAGGTTTGCCACTACAAATATCTAAGCTGGATCTTCTACATCTTGAAATAAAAAACTATTTATTACATGGTGTTGGAGCTACAGCCTTTCTCTGTTATTATTACAAGGGAAGTTGCTTTCCCCCATTTTTCGATTACAGCCCAAACCCAAAGTACTGAGTATTTAGATGTCAGATTTAAAAGTTAGCTCCCCAGCTGAGGTATTGGCCCGTAAATTTTAAAAAGTAATCTAAAAACCTTATAAAAATATCTTACCATTTTTCTGCTCCTCATTTTTCTTTGAGATTAAATTTGCAGCAAGCATTTACACTGGCGATTTATTTCTTCAGTAAAACGTACAGTAAATGGAATTCTTCTGCAACAGGAGAATCTTTCGCACCTGTAGCTGTGGGGTTGGTAGCAGGGTCAGTCATCCCTCTCTGGCTGGGGCATTTTGGTTTGGACTGTAGTACCCCATGCCCTGCAGCCTCAGGTGCACCAGGAGTTAAATCCCATTTGCTCCGGGAGCAGCTGTAGCTGAGTAAATAGCAAAACAGATTACCTTTCTTACAATGTGGTACTTACTGGTTGTTTTTCCACTGCAAAAAGAGGGGAAGGTCTAGGCTGTAGTGTAGTGTGCTGGGCAATTGTGCCGCTGCTTGTAGAAGCTGCTGTGGGTTATCCAGCCTGGCGTACTGCAGGAGGGGTGGCTGGGGCCAGCACCGGGTATCCTCATGGGCAGTTTTGTGGCTGGACTCTGGTGTGCTGCGGTGGTTCTGCTCCATCTGGGGGACAAGCAGCCAGCTGGGGCAGTCTGAGCTCCACAGCTGTGTCGTGCTTCATGCCACGCTGTGTGCTTCACCACGCAGGGAAAAATACAACACTCGGTGCTCCTGCTGTGTGGCAAAGGGCAGAAACAACCTTCTGTTTCTGTTTTTCCCTCTCAGTTGCTGGAATAAAATAAAAACCTGACACATTGGTTGTCTGGCTTTTGGGCTTTTTTCTCCACACCTTTGAGAATATTGGAGACCTAGGCTGAACTGTTGGAGAGCTAGTAGTTTCATGGCATCCTCTGTATATTGCTAGCCAAAAGAAAGCTGATCAAATGAGTGTGCTGCAAGGCCAGGATCTATTTTCCAAGTGTTTGGGGTAGAGTTTTGTTGTTGTTGTTGTTTGTTCTTTGGTTTTGATTTTTCACTTACACTCAAATCCTAACACCTGAAAAGGAGAATAAAAGAAAAATTGCTAGTTCTTCCATTTGGCTTTTGCTTTTTGAAGAAGTGCTCAGCCTTATATGTTTTGCTTCTTTTCAGAATGCAAGGGCCATACTCATTTATATATGCTGAAGAACAGAAAGAGAAAAGAACAATAGTATTTGGGGTGGGAGGAGAGTGTAAAAACATCAGTTTTGTCTCTGTTGCAGTAAAGAATCGAAAAGTTAGAACTTTTTTCCTCTCTCTTTTTTTTTTTTTTAATCTCCTATTTTCCTGCCCTAGATACTGTTTAAACTGAAGTTGAGCATGTAAGAATACTGATTGAACTCCACTTATGCCAGCTATTGCCTCTGTATTTTCCTTTGCAGCATTCTTCATGAACTGTCTTATGCCATAATTCTGGAAGGACACTCTGTTATGCATAACATTATTTCAATGGAAAAGGCTTCTTTAATAGCAGCCACATCCAAGATAAAAATGCCTTAGAGGAGATACCATAACCAGATGGGGAGAGAAGGCTTTCGATGTGATGTCTGTATTTTTCAAATACAGAAATACATCTTTAGTTGCTTCTCTTTGCTCTTCCTGGACCCTCAAACGTAGCTTTAGAATCAAGTTTTACTAGTTTGCAGAACCAAAACTCTGTTCACATTTTCACTGCTTTTCTCTCCCTCAGAAGTCCTGAAGCACAGCAAGTAAATGTCATGGGTTTTTTCCAGTTCTCCTGGTCTGGGAGCAGACACCATTAGTGTGGACTTGGGTATGGCTGACTCAATATTTTAACATAGTGCATTGGATAGGATGTAATTTAATAGAATTTGGCAAGACTGGAATGTTTGGACAGAGCCAGTCCCAGCAGGGCAGGAGGCGAGAACTAAAGAGTGCATTTTTTAAATGCTGCCTGTGTCCTGCCTGTGGTTATCCTGCAGCAGGGAGAGGGAAATGAAGTCTTTGCATACTTCTGGAGAAATGCATTAATAGCGACGGTGCCACAATGAGGCCTCTGTGCTGCAGAGTGTTTTGCTTCGCAGGTACTGGCCTGAGAGTATGATGTGCTTGAGTCTCATTGCACTTAGTGACATTTCAGAAGAAAACAGGAGTGCCTGCAGCACTTTCACAGACAAAAGTGTCTGTGTTTGTGTCTGCCCATACTGTCTCAGTGTAACACAGTGACTTGATTAAACTTTGCCTGAGCTACTATAGAGACTGCAGAACAGTTCTAATTTCAGCAGTGCCCATGAGATCAGTTGGCCAAGGGTGAGACAAGAAGCCTAATGAGAGTCTTTATACTACCCGGTATTTGCCGCAACACTTCTGTGTGTGTTGGGGTGAATGGGGTAGGATTCTCTTGCTCACTTTCTGGCTGAGGGGCAAATAGATGCAGCTTCCTCTGAGGTTAATCTTGTGTAGCACTTGGTACTCACCCACCGAAGCCAGAGAGTAAGGGCATCCGTGGTTGATCCAGCACCTAAGGGCTGAAAGGAAGAAGGGCTGCACTTTCACTGAGTGTTTACTCATTTCATTTTTATTAGATTTTTTTTTTTCTTTTGGAACCAACAAAAGCATTTTTTTGCAGCTTGAAAACGTCCATCCATTTTGCTTTGTTCCACACTTAACAGGCACACCCATTTGGGCCCTTTCTCTGAGACAGCAAAACGCACAAAGGATTGGCGCAGCTCCTGCACACTGCATCAGTGTTGTGTTGTTGATACATTGCATGCCCGATCCTTGTTTGTCTTAACGTATCAAGAAATGCCTCCAGACATCAACTCACAATACTGGGATTTTGTACGTGGGGTGTTCACTTTGTGGTTTTAAGGATAAATAACAGGCAGTCAGCTCCACACACAGTCTTGTGTAGTGGCAGATAGGAACTGTGTCCTGGTAGTACAGACAGCTTACACCAAGGACCAAAAGGATTTCATTGTGAAGACACTTGAGTTGCCTCCAGGTGTTGTGGAGAGGTTTAGCAAGGGATTCAGCATCAGTGTGATTATTTTTATTATTATTTATTTTTGACAAGTTTCTCTTCAGCAATCTTAATACCATTCTGTGAAGAAGAAAAAAATCTGAGGTTCCAGTTTGGCTCTCATGACTTAACATGAGATTTGCATGTCTTTTTAGAGGTTTTATGAATAGCTTTCCGAAGATGCATTAATTCTTAACTTCTGGGACTTCCAAAGACTCTGTCCCTCCCTCCCCCATCTAACACTTATGTGTTGTGCCCAAGGACAGTGTGCAGGAGCTGCCTGACTTCACTGGTGTAGTGATGGGAGAATCAGAGATATTGCTGGCTAGGAAGACAAGGACCGAGACCGGCAGGAAGGAACTGGGAAAAATGGGAGAGCAGGTAAAATTGATGGAACTTGAATTTACATGGGTTGGGTGAAGTGACTAGATCACAGCCTGGGATGAAAGGCAAGAGTATAAACAGATTTTGGGTTAGAATTGGTGAAGCAAGCAAATGGAAGTCAGTAGAAAAAAATGTGTCAGAAATCCAAAGCGTGGGAAAAAGGCTGAAGGAGATCAGAAGACTGCAGGGGGTGAGGGACAGTGTGAGAGCGGGGACAAACCTCGGGTGCAGTCAGGGAGGAAGGGTGACCATCCTGAGGCGAAGAGCTGCGGGGTGTGGAGAGTTGTCTGTCTGTGGGGAACGGAGCCAGGATGAGAATCTGGGAACAAAACAGAGAATTTTTAAAGAGTGTGCTCTGTCTCATTCCCTCCCTGTCAGTGGGAGTCCTGAAGACTTTTTGCCTGCCTGACATTGAGGCAGTCCTGATGGAAGGAGCTGTGTGTGCTTATGTGCTTAAAGTATGTGCGTCTGCATGTATTTTTGCTTCCACTCTGGTATTTAGATGGCTATTTCGGGTGCATCTATAAGTAAATACCACAGCATACTGAGACTCTGGTCTTTCAGCAGAAACATGTGGTTGGGGCTGGGGGGGTTGTTTGTGTCTCCTGAACGGTCTGTCCATACTGCCGGACCGAGAAACCAATGTGCTCAGGTCAGCCCCACTTCAGTGGCTCTTACAGGTCCCTGCATCTCCATCCTGTTCTTTTCCCGTGCCAGTGAATGTAGACTTTTCCTGAGCAGCATCCTCCTCCTGTCTGCTGCTCAGGGTGTCCTATGGTAGCCAAAAGCAAAAAGGATCACCATGAAAGCACTTACACCGTCTGTAGACAAAGCTTTTCTTAAGCATGCCAAGGAAACTGGAAAAACAGGAGCTTCCCCCCCACACACCCCGTTCTCCTAAACTTTTTCACTACAACATTAAGTCACTTCCTGTAGTTGCAGTAAGTCGAGTTTCTTTCCACTCCCGGCGCCCTCCCCGAGGCTTATATTCCTTTAAGAGGACGCGACTTCCAAACCTCGCCTTTTTAAAAAAGGGAGAGGGAGCTGAATTCCCGCCCCGTCCCGGTAGCAGCCCCGCGTTCGGGGCGGGCGGGGGCGGGGGCAGCGGCCCGGGCGCGGGGAGGCGGGCAGGGCGGCCGCGCTGGCGGAGCGCGGCGGCGGAGCCGGAGCGCCTGGCCTGCCGGCGCTGCGCGGCCGCGCTTCCTTATGGGGTGAAGGAGGAGAAGCGGGAGGGAGGCAGGGCTTCGGCGTCTGACACATGAAGCTGGGGCAGTCGTACGTGGCTGGAAAATTTGCAGTGTGGGGGCAGAGGCATGTGGCTAATTCAGGTAACCGGAAAGCTGGCTTTTATTATTCCTCCAGCTCATAACTCGCAACAGTTGGTTTTGTGTTGTTTTGTTGTTGTTTTTTTTTTTTAAAGTGGGAGAGGAGGAGCAGGTTATAGTATAAATATTCAGCTCCAGGAAGCGCTGCAGATCTGGTAAAGTTTTATTTGGATTGCATTGGGGAGGAGCAAGTTCTGTGTATAGAGGGCAGACAAGTTTTCCTTGCGTGCGAGGTGACAGTCTTCATCAACACTGCAATTTGGGACCCCGGTGGAAGGGGGTCCTGCTGCCTGTCTTGGTGCTGGGGGCTTCATGCAGTTTAAAATGAGAGGACGCAGAGACACTGCTGGAAGTAACATGAGCTGAGGTGACAGCAAACTGGTATTGCTGCTCTAGGGGCAGCAAACCCATAAAACGGCTGCAGATCTGTGTAAAGTCTAATGGCATCGATTGCATAAGGAGTGGGGTCAGAGTTCCCGTTGCCTGCTCGCATGCACCCTCTAGAGAAGTTGGTCTCCGGACGATCCATGCGGTACGTTGTGATCCTGTCATCTTTACGTGACAGCGTAGCATGTGTGTGACACGGGAAGGCTGGAGGGGTTGGTTTCAGGGAAGGACAGCTTTGAGCTTCTGGCTGTGCTACATCTGTGCGCCTTTGTTATCAGACGTTATCTGTGTGCATGTGTGCGCGTGTACACATTTATGTGGGTATGTGCTTCTGAGCATTTGAAAACATACTGATTAACTTTTAAAAGTTAATCAGGATTTAGTGTTGAGGGTCAGTCAGCGGAAAGCTGGTCTGCTTGCTGAGCTGCAGCAGCAGTTTCTGCCTCCGGCGTGCTATGAGCACTTGTGTTTCAGCACATAGTTTACTGAGACATAGTTTCTTTTCCAGTGCTGATTTTATTTCTTCTTTTCCAGAAAAAGTGGAAGTTATTATAAACGGAGAAGATGAAAAAGAACGGAAGGACCCCTATTTTGTGGAAACACCTTACGGCTACCAGCTAGACTTGGATTTTCTGAAGTATGTGGATGATATACAAAAGGGGAATACCATTAAGAAATTAAACATCCAGAAGAAGAGGAAAGCTGTACCAGCCTCGGCGGGTAACAAGAACTCTGGTGGCCAGTGCAGTGGCTGGACCTCCACAGAGTCTCTCTCTTCATCGAACAGCGATGAGAACAAGCAGTCTTGCCTGGCAGCGAGGAGTCAAGTAACTTCATCCATTGCTGCGAGACCCTCTGTTTCTTTTGAAGCATCTCCTTCTTATTTAACCGTCCCCGAGAGTAAGCAGCTTCCTCCTCCCTCCCCCCAGCTTCCTCGGCACAACCTCCATGTAACAAAAACACTCATGGAAACGCGAAGGCGACTTGAGCAGGAGAGGATGATGCAGGTCACGCCCGGAGATGTCCGCAGGCCCCGGCTTTCCAGCTTTGGAGGCATGGGCTCCACGAGCTCCCTCCCCTCTTTCGTGGGGTCCAGCGGGTACAGCCACGTGTCTCAGCATCTGCAGAATGGGCATCAGGGGAATGGTGACTATGGCGCCTGCTTTAGCTCCTCCTTGGGCAGTTCTATTCGTCACAGCCCCATGAGCTCAGGAATATCCACACCGGTCACCAATGTGAGCCCGGTGCATCTGCAGCACATCAGGGAGCAAATGGCCATTGCCCTCAAGCGTCTCAAGGAGCTTGAGGAGCAAGTCAAGACTATTCCTGTGCTGCAAGTCAAAATTTCGGTGTTACAGGAAGAGAAAAGGCACATGATGGCCGAGCTCAAAAACCAGAGGAAAACCACTCAAAATGACATATATGGTTTCAGAAAGCGATCTTACAGTGCAGGAAATGCAGAGCAGTGGGAACACCTGTCTCAGGTGAGAAGAGGTGGAGAACTGTATATAGATTGTGAGGAAGAGGTAGAGAGCATGGAACAGAGCTCTCAGAGCATAGAGGAGTTCAGGCAACTGACTGCTGAGATGCAAGCCCTGGAGAAAAAAATCCAGGATAGCAACTATGAAAGTCCAGGAAACCTTCGGGTGAACAGAGAAAGCCTGACAAAAGAAACCCGATCTGTTGCAGTAGGTGCTGATGAGAACATGAACGATGTGGTTATATACAACAGATCTGTGAGGCAACACAGAGAAGTAGCTGTGGGGACAGAGAAAGAAATGAGAGAGTCTGGGGTCGGGGTGACAGAGGCCATGCTTGGCTTGTCTACGGAGGCTGAGAAAGAGATAGAGCTTCAGCAGCAGACCATTGAAGCCCTTAAGGAGAAGATTTACAGATTAGAGGTTCAGTTAAAGGAAACAACCCATGACAGGGAAATGACCAAATTGAAACAGGAGCTGCAGGCAGCTGGGTCTAGGAAAAGAGTGGATAAAGCCGTGATGGCTCAGCCCGGTGCCATCAGCAGGATGGTGGAAGCCGTCATACAAACTAGAGACCAAATGGTGGGAGACCATGTGGATGTTGCCCATTCGTCGGTGGGAAACCACCTGCAGACGAGCAGCGTTGGCATCTCCTGCAGGCCTGCAGTGCGGAGCACAGCCACGGGCCCTGAGCTGCCGATGAGCCGGTGGCTGGTGAGGGAGCGGGCAGAGGTGCGGGACCAGGGCACGGGGAGGTCTGTGGAGCTGCACGATAAGGCGGTGGGCACAGAGACAAGCGTCTGTGAAGCTGGCGTCAACACGGAGGAGCTGGCAGGCGCTCCGAGCCCCAGCCGGCCGGCGCGGGCGGGCGGAGCGGTGAGGTCTGTGGGCTGCGGGGATTGCTCCGTGGACGTGGCGGTTTGTGCCCCCAAGGAGCGTGTGTCCCGCGAAACAGCCACAGAGGCTGTGTGCAGGACAGAGGCAATGGTGATGGCCGTGCCTTCTATGGCTAGCCAGCAGACCAGCACTGCCTTGGAGATGGTGAGCCAGTGCACCAGCACGGAGGTGGCCTCCCTGGCAGACTGCGGGACGAACACCTCTCTGAGCAGCTACGATAAACAGACCAACACAGAGAGCGTGGAGACACGGAGTGTGGCGGTAGGAGATGGCCGGGTGAAAGACATACACGCATCTGCTAAAATGCGTTCGGTTGGAGTGGGCACCTTGCTCTCTAGCCACCCTGGCTTTGAAAAGCCCTCTGCGATAAAAACCAAAGACTGTGGTGTTGGGCAGATAAACGTTCATGAGAACTACCTGGTTGGTCTTAAAATGAGAAGCATTGCTTGTGGACCTCCTCCATTGCCGGTTGTTACGGCTGGCACCAGGAGTATTGGTGTTGGTGGAGAGTCTGTGTGCGAGCCGGTGAGCGGTCTCTTGGAAAGCCCTCTGCCTCCGCCTGAGCTGAGGACGGGCTTGGATCACTACATCGAGCGCGTGCAGAAGCTGCTGCAGGAACAGCAGATGCTGCTTGCTGAAAATTACAGTGAACTGGCAGAAGCCTTTGGGGAGCCCCACTCCCAGATTGGATCTCTCAATTCGCAGCTCATCAGCACCCTCACCTCCATCAACTCCGTCATGAAATACGCCAGCACGGAGGAGCTGCGGAGCCTTGACCTTCAGAAACAGTGCATGGAGAGAAGTTCCGCGTCAGGTAAGCCCAGAGTCCAGGCGTGCGTTCGGTCTGCTCCTCGCCAGCACTGCGGGTCTGTCACCTGCTGGGCTCTCACACAGTCTGGAAGCAAACGTGCAGTCCTCCCCGATGAAATGCAGAACACGACATGGTTGCTGGACGTGCCCGTTGGGTATTCTCTGCAGCCCACCACTGGCAGTTGAAAAAACAGAGATTTTTTTACTTTTCCCAGCCCAGCAGACTCTGAAGGGCCTGATGATAATGCTGACTCTGACCAGGGTTTGCAGGATATGCAAAGTATGCAGGGTTTGACTGCTGTGCAAGGTGCTGACTCCATTTTATAACTTCAGGAGTATTCAAGATTAATGGCTGTGGCCTTGTAGTTTTGGTCTTCCTTTAAACTTGGCATGCAGTTTTTTAAAACTAGAGTGTCAGATTTGGGAGTTGGAAGTCACATTCAATGTCTGTATCAAACTGTTTCCACGAACATTTCCCTGGATTTTGTAGTTTCTTCCATTGCCTTTGTTCCTTGTAGCTCTCAGCCAGAGAGCTGTGGGGTGCTTTCCCCATTCCAGCAAGGTTGATGGCTTTATAATGGGCAGCTCCAGAGCACTTCATAGAAACCACATATTGCATCTTCTCTTGTTGCATTAACTGTTTGTCCTAATCCCTAATTGCAGCCTCATGTTTGAAAGGCATAAGCTGTAATTACTGCTGGAAGTTTTGGTGACACTCAGGAAAGGCAAGAATTGACATTTAAATGCTCCTTGCATTTTATTTATCAACTTTAAAATCTATACAATTAATTTGAGGGATTTTTTTATCCCCTGGAGCAAAGTAGCTTACTTTTTTAAAAAATTATTATTATTCTTTTGTGGAGTCTGATAGTCTGGTTTAAAACTTCACAATTTTTTCAAAGTCCTTATTGGTGAATCCAACCACATTACTGTTAAATTTATAAATGGTGGCTTACTGGAAACCAGTACGTAATGACTAGCAGTGCTTGTTAGATACTGTCTTCTTAGTCCTGCCATACGGTAACTGAAACACAGTTTAAGGAAATGAGAAAAACTTGTGCAAGTTCGTCTGTATCATGGGTGCTGAAATAGAAGAAAAAATCTCGAGTAGATGGTGTATAATGTCAGCATAATAATATTGGATAATGCACTGCTATATAAAGAACCTGAAGCTTATTTACTGTCTTAAAAGTTACCTATTTTTGTTAAAAGGCAGCTTGTTAAATCTGATTCTTTTCAGTGTTCACGCACTAAACTGAACCATCCATTAAATGAGCTGAAATAAAGATTTTAGCTTCACATATAAAGCTATAAGCAACATTTACATAGCAGTAAAGAAAATGTATGATACTCTATCTGCGTATATGTAATATGATACTATATATGCAATATTATTACCTTTCTGGCACGCATTTTATATTTTGGGTTTCTTACAACTATAATAATTAGGATATCTATCAGACACCAGAAGTGTCCTTAAAAGCAGTGAATGACAATTTTTACTAGCTGTAAATCCTCAGTTCCCTTCTCTGCTCTTACTGCAAAGTATCAGATGTGTAGTCTAGAGACTTAAAAATATTTAGACACAGGTGGAGTGATGGATCATATTTTACTGAAGATGTTCTTACTCGGATTCGGATTTCACATTCTTCATAAAATTATTTTGGAATAATCTTACTTTAACTTGTAATGCCATTATCTTTAGCTGTGGATGCTGTGTGTAAAATCTCTTTATTTTTAGTCCCTGGTGAGAACTGCATGCCAGGACTGTGTGCATAAATCAAGCTCTAGGCTATAGCCGTTTAGACCCATGGAGAATTGGGGTGGGAAGGAGGTCATGAGCCTGAAATGTTTCCCCTTCTTTTTTCTATAAATTTTGAAAATACTGCCTTTACTACACTAATCTGCTGGTCCTGCTGCCTGTTTCAGTGGTTTCACAAGTCACATGTTACTTTTTCCTGCAAAGGGCTTTTTTGCTGAATGAAGCACTAACTTTAATAATTCTGTAAGCATTGGAACTAACAAAGTCACCTTTTTTTTTTCTTTGCCCGTGCATCGGTATCTCCTGATAGCTTGTGAGCCCTTACTAAGTCTTTCCTCACGTTTAGCTCTCTTGGATCTAGCTTTTCAAGTGTCTCATGGGTGAACTCACTAGCACCTATTTCTCCAGGCCTGGTTTCTCTAAAGCTTGTATAAATATGAAAGTCTTTCAGAGCACTGAGTCTCTCCATCTGGTTTGGTTAAAATGAGCCGTCAGGTTTAGGTTATTGAAAGAAGCATGACCTCACAAGCCTCTGTTTCTTAGGAAAACAGCCTGAAAATAGAGGCAGAAGCATCTGGTTTCAGATTAGCAACAGTAGCGTTGTTTTTAGTATTCAAAGAGCATCCTTATGAAGTGCTTCTTACAGGCCATGTCCTTTTAGGGCAGAAACACCTGACCTGGCTTTGAGGCAGGTCATTTGGGTACCAGTTTGCCATGTTAAAGGGTTAGTGGTCCATACTGCTTCTGATACCTGAGATGGCACATCAGTCAAGTCCTCACCTTTACAGATTTTGTCCCTGCTAGTGCTGGGGAGATGGGGCTGTCCTGCAGGGGCGGCTGCCACAGCAGCGTGTGGCAGGTGATGGAGACGCAGGCACGAGAGCTGGAACCTGCCGAGTGGGACACGGGCTGGCTCTGCAGTTGGCATCCTTAGACACACACCAAGCGGACCTCTGAGATGATCTCTGAACCAGGCCTATTAGCAATTAGTATATTGCTTGTTGCAAAATAAACACCATCACTTCCGTAACTAAGCAACTCTTATTTACATATGCACTGTCTGTCAGAAGCCCTAATGGAGTCAGGGAAGTTAAACCTGCTGGCCAGGCAAGCTGATTTCCACTCTGCAAAGTCATTTTAGCCAGCATTGGCACCCTGTCTGTGCCCAGCTGGATCAAATGGCTGAGGGTGACAAACCTAGATGCTAATGGATCCTTACTCTTAACCCAGGCAGCATGCAGGATCACTAAGAGATGCGAGCATGTTCTTGTTCTCCAGTTATTGTCAGAGAATTTTTGAGAGGTTTCAGAAAATTACATTTCAGTAATCGTGTGATGTGTTTTGCAAATTATCAGCCAGAGGCCTCATGTCACTTGTTAGGGTTTTAATTACATGGACTTTTAATGAGTCTTGTAGATGGATGTCTTTCACAGGCAAGGAGTTTGCAAGGGTGGTATTTAAAAACAAGTGCTCTGCCAATGCCCCCAAAAATGACCTGAGCATATTTGACCTGAAGATGCGTGGTTATTTTGCCTCAGTGATCTTTGGAGTATCAGCTTTATGGTCACTTATTGGAGCAATCCTGACTGAGCACCCCAGTGGAAGCATTACACTAATCATTGTGAGGAAAGAGGCAACTTATTAAGTCTTGAGAGAGCAAAAGGAAGTGTGAAGCAAGTGGTGTGAAAAGCCTCAGGTGTTAGGAAAACATGATGTGTCATCTGGTTGGAAGATCTTTCAAGGTTTTTCGACTCTAACTTTCACTCAGGGCTGGGGAGGCAGGCAAAGGGGCACAATGGAAGGAACGAAGGAATGGTTGGTGGTGGTGGTGGTGGTGTGAGAAACCTCTGATGTCCAAAGCTGGTGTGTCGGGCTGATGGCGTGGCCGTGGTTGTCTCTCTCTGTGTTGCCTTTCATAATGCAAAACCAGCGGGGAACGGGAGAAAGCTGCTTTCTCTTACAGCTCTTCTGTTTTACAAAGTTTTGTAGGCTGGCTGAATGGCTTGGCAGCCCCTCTCCAGGCAGCGTGGACCTCGGTAGTGCAACTGGAGCCTTGAGCTCCAGCTGGAGCTGCCTGAGGCTCGGGAGCTGGTGCTGTTTGAGGCGCAGGCATGTCGGTGGACCTGACAAAACAGTGGGCTGCTACAGATCACACTGGTTGTCTGCATCTAGGCAAGGGAGTGAAACCCTCAGCTTCTGCTCTGCCACAGATGCGTGCCCTGATCACCAGGTTAGGTTTCTGTACAGACGTGCTTGTTTGTGTAACAAACAGTATCCATCCATCTCTCTCTGGGGAAAGGGTGACTGATGCACGTGAAGCGTTTCTGATACTCGCTGTAAGATAGTGCATGGTGCAAAGCGGCCATGCAGGTGGTCACATCTGTGTGCCAGATGAGTACTGTTTGTTCCCGTGTATCTGGCTGGCATCTCAAAGAGCACAGTGCCTCATCTGCGATTTTCACGTGACAGGTGTTAGCTATTGACATGCTAGTTGTGACAACATATAAAGCTCAAATGCCTCTCTTGTTCAAAAATGGTAGCAACCTCTATTTTAGGAGATGAAGCATTTAGCTGTGGGGTTTTTTTCTGTTTTTATTTTAAAAACATTTTATTTATGTTTACATTCTATTTTATTCTCAGAAGAGAAGCAGGAACCTGGTCAGTAATTGTATTATGAAGGTGTTACTCAAGTGGTTATTCAAGTGAAACTCCACAGACCTCTTTAAAGAGGTTTTGATGTACCTTCCCTGGTCATGTGCTAACAGAAGCTAATCACTGTTATCATTAGAACATTTGCTGTTTTCATTCTGTGGCAGCACTACATTGTGTGTTTGAATCTGAAAGCTGCTCTATCTCCTCATTTCTGCTTCAGTTAATAAAGAGTATGATTTGCCACGCGGTAGTTAATTTTTGCTTTCAAGCCCGTTGCTGCTTAGGGAGTGGTGAACTCCAGCCTGCTGGCTTGTCCCTTAGAGTGACTTGGGTAAAACCTCAGTTGGCAGCCTGTGTTGTGGCATAGGGATGTGATGTTCAGGCACTGAGCTTTGTTCAGAGCTCAGCTCCCATGGTAACAGGCTTATCTGTGAACACTTAATGGCAGGAGATTCCCGTTTTTCCAAGGAGGTGTTGTTGTATTTCAGGAACAGCAAAGCATCAGCTGAGAAGATGAACTCCTCATAAATAAGAAAGAACTAAAAGTTCTGAGATTACTTTCCGGCTGTGCCTAGCATCATGAGATGCTTTGATCCGGCACTCATCAGAGAAATTAAGGATGGCTTTCACTGAGGTTCACACGCAGTTGTCTTGGAAAAGAGAGTATTTCATAAATAAGATGATTAGCTGTTTCACAGACATGTAATTTTTTGTGTTCAATCTTGTTCAATTAAAGGAATCGGTTTTGACTTCCAGTTTCAACAAACAGGCTTCACAAGCTAGTTTGGGATGGAGAATAGCTTCTCAACACAAAGAACACGGTTAAACCGAGAGTCAAAAAGAAACTGAGATTGTTATTGCAATCCAATTAAAAGAGCCCTCCTGTTAGAAGGAACATTTTCCCTGGAGCCAAATGGTAGCTTCAACACTGACCTGTGCCTGGGTCACAAGTGAATCTGGGTTCTGTTGGTTTATCATATAAAAAGTTAATGTATGGCAATTTTAAATTCATTGGTTCTTAACCTGGAAAGGCTAAAAAGTACCTTTTAAAATTAAACTCTGCTTAGTCTTCTGGAGGTAACACATTAATCAGATGGATGGGTTAATATCAATCATTGTAAATGTTTAAATGTGGCATGTTTGCTCATCACTGCCTTTTTATTTACTTTAGTAATTTTTTCTTCAGTAGTTCCAATGCATAGACCAGTATATTGAAATTATTTCTATGAAAAAATAACTATTTAAAGAAAAAGCAACTTAATAAGATTTAAGACACTGGAGAAGATTGTGTTCTTCAGTTATAGTAATTTCATAGGGAGCTTATTGCTACCTATGTGTGAAGAAATCACACAGTGTGGAAGAGAAGTATTTCCTTGCTGTGTATGCTCCAGACAAAAATTTGTGTGCTGTTTTTAATAGGGAGTAAGTTGTATCGTTGGCTGTTATGTTGTTCGGATAAATGCTTGCACTGGTCAACAGGTTAAAAATAAAATCTCTGTGCAGTTACCACATAGGCAACAAGCTCGTGTCCTTTTTTTAGCTAGAAGCCTGTGATGTTCCAGCCGGAGAGCTAAGTTCTCATCCTGGTGGTATTTAATTCCTGTGGCCTCATATGCACTTCTCTTGATTTCCAGTTGTATAAAAGTATTGTCAAGCTAAACTGGTTTTATAGTAACACTTAGGTTTAATTCCATCAGACTAAATCAAGTTTTTCAATAGCAGGTGCAGGCCAGACCTCTGTTACCTCAAGTTCAGCACAAGTTCAGGGGACAAATACAGTTGAGAATTCACCCAGTGAGTTTCCTGACCCAACTTACTACATAACCACTCACGCTCTCATAAATGGGAGGGAAGGAAGGTCTGCAGTTCGGAAGTGAAATAGCATCTTGATAACGATAAATGGATTTTATAGGTGCCAGAAATGGCATGGGTAATCTGATGTATAGTAGTTTTGCTGTCACCCTGGTTTAAATTGGTGAGATTTTCAGAAGAAGTACCATTTATTTAGGAGAAAATGTTCCTTCTAAAAGATCATAACCAGGTGCTCTCATTCCTTCAAACCACTGGGATTAAACCACTGAAGATGCTTCTATCACTGGTTTCCTTCTGAAAGTGATGGAAGTAGCTTTCTGCATAAGGGCTTATGAAGAGTTGAAGTCTCTAAGTTTTGCCTTATCATACTTCTGCTTTTAGATTACTTGTTAACTTTGCCAACATCCACTACCAGATTGCAAAATAGATTCAGAAACTCCTGGAAGCTCTGTGCTGTCGTTAGCTACACTATATCAATACTTAAAAACTTATGTCAAGTTTGCATTATTCACCTAGAACAGTTAACTGCCAAAAATCATCTGGCTCACTGCCAGTGCTGTGCACCCTGACATGGTGTCACTGAGGAGGATTCTGTGCGGGCATACTTGAGATCCGTGTGAGGGGAGGTGAACAGTCTGTTTTAAGGTTCGTGTAGAACGTTGGTGATCTTCAGCCAGGTTTTCACTTCCACACTTGAGAAGCGTGTGGTGCCTGCGGTCCCGACAGCAACCCTGCAGCCTTGTTGGGGGAAGAGGGAACTTGGCTCAGTCAGTGTTTTGGTTTGAGCTGCAGTCGATTTATCTGTTAAATTAATGACCATAGCGTTGGGTAGCATAGCTGTTTCCTTTATCCATTTTCCAAGCGATTTCACTAGGTTTGCTCTCCAACATCTTTATGTTGGCTGTCTTCTAAAGGAAGGCCTGAGAGCTGATGTTAAATGCTAATTAGTGGCTTGCAGCATTAATGCTGTGTTGGGCTCAAAGCCGTCTATCCTTGAACCTTAAGTTCTGTAAAAGCAGTAAGTGTAAACATCTAACAGCTGTCTTGGGAGGATTGAGTGTACTGGCCAGTTTGTCTAATGCACACTTTTTTGTTGTGTACCTGTTCCCAAGCCTTGGTGTCCTCTTTTGTCACGCGCTGGGGGCTGAGCAGGACACATCTTCATAGAATCCTAGAATGATTTGGGTTGGAAGGAACCTTCAAGAACATCTAGTTCCAACCCACCCTCTGTGGGCAGGGACACCTTCCAGTAGACCAGCTTGCTCAAAGCCCCATCCAGCCTGGCCTCGGACACTTCCAGGGATGGGGCATCTACAAATTCTCTGGGCAGCCTGTGCCAGTGCCTCACCACCCTCACGGTGAAGAATTTTTTCCTAATGTCTAATCTAATGTAAATGTCCTCTCAGTTTAAGGCTGTTACCCCTTGTCCTATGACTACATGCCTGTGTAAAAATTCCCCCTCCAGCTTTCTTGTAGGTCCGCTTTAAGGACTGAAAGGCTGCTATATGGTCTCCTCAGAGCTGCTGCCTTCTTCATTTGAAGGCATGGACAACAAACATAGGTTCTGAGCTCAGTGTGGTGCTTTCAGCCACCAAAAGGTGAACCAGAAGAGGGAACCTAGTGAGATCTTGTTGCATCAGTGGTGGGTTTAGCTAGGAGAGAGCCTGTGAGGTGGGGGAGACAAGTCTGCTACTGTCCTTCTCCTTTCTCTGTGTCCTACCCTGCAGCTCCGTCGCCAGCTGTGTCACAGGGCAGGAGGGAGACACCCGAGGAAATTCAGACTCTGGCTTTGGGCAGCTGAGTGTTGCTGAGGGGATTCACAGGGTGCACCAAGGTGCTGTCAGTTCACGTCAGGCAGGGCCGCCTGTCTCCCCCGCCAGAGCTCTGCCACCACCCTCAGCTCCAGCTCATACAAACACCCCCGTGCCCCCAGGACATGCTGCGGGTGTCTCAGCTGCCTTCAGAGGAGACTGTGGCACCTGGCAGGGGACAGAGAGACTTCGTCTGACAGTAAACCCGTGCAGCCTCAGAGGCTTTGCTGCTGCATCAGGGCAGCTTTCCTCCGCTCCCTCCCACGTCCTCGGTGGGGAGGCTGAAGCAGAAAGGGGTAACCTCGTAAAACCAGCCGAGGCAGCCACCACCAGCTGCAGCTGGAAGCAGTTACTCCATTTGGTACTCTTTAATTGTAGCTGTCACTGCTCCAAGCAAGCAGCGGGAGAGACCGTTTCCTTGTTTTTCAGCTAAGGGAGTTTAAAAATCATTGGTTTTGGCCTGGTGCTCTGTCTCCTTGGCAGCTCTCTTCTCCTTGGCTGGTGGATGAGGAATGGTGCTGGCTGTCAGGAAGAGACCCGACCAAGCCAGTCACCGCTGCAGAGCGAGGAGGGGCAGGTTAGCAGGGGCAGGGCTTCCCTCTTGATCTCCATGGGAGCCTGTTTGGTCCCAAGTGCACGGGCACATCTCTCGAGGGGTTGCTCCTGCACAGGGAGCACCGGCTGCCACCTTCAGCCCCCGCTTCTCCAAGAGAGCAGAAATTTGTTGTCTATACGTGTAGTGACGTGTGTCAGTGCCCTGCCGTGTGCCCTCCCCAGCAGCCTGGAGAAGCTGTAGGCAGCCGTGGAAGTGGGCAATACGTCTTGTTGCTGCTGAAAGCGCCTTGGAAATGCACAAGGGGTGAGACTTAGTTGGGAACTCAGAGACTTGGGTGGGAACAGGAGAAAAGGGGAGGAAGCTGCTAGGAAGTGATGACGTTTGGAAAAATCGGCTTCATTATGTCTTATTATAGGAAAAAAAATACTGAGGTGAAGCAAAAAGTGGGAAAGGCAGTCTAGCAAGAACAGTAGAGGTGTCAAACTGTATTTCTAAAAGTAAACTTTTGGAGTTTACCGTACTACAATCTGTTAGCACCCTGTGCAGTGCTGCTCATCTATTTGAATGAGGAGGCTGTGGCTTAATTCTTGAAAAAAAACCTGTGGAGGCAGAAGTGATTGAAGCAAGCGCTGGAAGAGGAAAGGGATGGTGTTTTAAGTTAAACATTACCTTTTTTTTCCCCTTGAAATGCTAGCCAGTTTACTTAAGAATGTACGTGTAAAAAAAAAAAGTGTGTTCCACAAACAAAAGCATTTGTGCAGCTTTGTAGAGCAGTTGTAATAGCACAGCTGGAGGAACTCCAGGGGAATCTGTAAAAGTCTGTGCCTAATTAGTGCTGCCTTTTAAACATACAAAGGGAAAAAATGAGTCGGTGCCAGCAAATCAGAAAAAAAAAAAAAAGTATAACCCAAACATTTGGAATTTGGTTTAAATACAACTACTAGCTCAGTACAATCCTGTCCAAAAAAAAAATAGGGGGGGGAAGAAAAAATAGAAAGAAATGCAGTGGGTGGGGGTTTGTTGCAGTTGTCTCAGTAACTGGGTAAAGTATATAACTTTCAGAATTAGTGGAATGCTGGCAAAAAGGAAAGTTTCCTGAAAAGTTTCTGCTTTCATGGAAAATGACGTTTCTTAATAAAAAGTAAGATGAAAAGGGTGCTGCTTGTGCAGAAGGAACGTGCAGAGCCCATGAACGTGCTCTCCAGGCACGTCAGCGATGGGCAGCACGGTCAGTCCACCTGAGCCAGGGTGGCGGGAGCTGGGATCACTGTGCCTACCGAAAGAGAAGGAAAAGGAAGGACCATTCCTTTCATCCATTTTAAAGCAAATATCTTTGTCGTTTTTCATTGTATTGTATGTTTGCATGGAAAGAAAAACTCACAGCTATTTTTGGTGTGTTTTCTGAAAAGTATCACACCCTTTTCCTGTTGGACCCTCAGAAAAGAGTATTGTAAAACACATGTTTTTTTCCAGTTTTGGTGGGGTTTTTTCCCCTCTGTTTATCACAGTGTTGACAGAAATGTTTTAGTCTGACTCCTCTGTGATGCCTACTGTCTTCTCTGGCAGGTGCTACTTTGGAGTACATCCCTCATGGCCAACTTGCAAACACCCACTTAACTTCAAATTTGCGAGCGCTGAAATTGGAGCAGGACATGGTGCCTGCTCAGGAGGAGAGGAAGACTCCCCTGGTGGACGCCGTTCGGGGAAGGAAGTCCTTTTCTTCTCAGGACAAAACTCTCTCTCCAATTAACCTGACAGATGACCAGCTTGCCTCTGGCCTCTATGGTAATAACTGGCTCACATTCATCTTTCATCATGCTGATGGAGTTTGAATATGAAATACAGTTAAAGGAGGTTTTCAAGGTTCTCAGAATTGCGAAAGCAGGGAATGATGCAGCTACGGGGGCAGTCGCAGTGTGAGATTGTGCGTCTGCAGATAGGGGTTAGTTTTTAAATGGCAGATTGTAGTGCATGAGTGAAATGCCATTTAGTGTCTTCGTAAGAGTTATGTACTGAGGGAGAAAGGGTTAATAAAATAACTTTTTTTTTAAAAGGCTTGAATCGATATGAATGTTTTTCATGTTTTATGCGTAGAGATGGGTTTAAAAGTTGTTTCAGTGAATATTAAATTCTGGAAGACCAGCCTTGACTGAACCTCCCCACCCTGTTGAATAGGTTATTGTTAAATGAGCTGTCTGTACTAATGTGCTACTTCTGGCAATTAGCTGCTGTCATCTGACACCAAGAATTAAGATTTCCTAAATGGAGTAGAGTAGTCCATGTCAGTATTAGGAGTCTTCCACAGATAGCAAAGAAAAAAGAAGTGTCTTTCCTTGAAGTTTTCTAAGGCATCGTAAAGATTAGCAGCATGTTGGAAGATGGACAAGTTATGCTAAGCTAGTTTACCTTTTCCAAAGTTGTTTCTGGAAGTGTTCTTCTGTATTTCCAGTGTGCATTTCACACTATGACTATACATAGAAAAGGATCAGAAAGACCAGCTTCAATTGGTAAATTAAACAGAAACGTGCTTGTTTGTTTTCAAAAGTTGTCTAAAGCTGCTGCAGTCAAAGCCGGCTGCAGATTTGTACTGATACATGTGCTTTGCTTCCATTGTCAACAGTATGTGCTAATAATGAAAACACACTCAAATCCATCATGAAGAAAAGGGACGGCAAAAAGGATTTGAGCAACACCAAGAAGAACCTGCAGTTTGTTGGCATTAACGGCGGGTAAGGGACCTGTCTCCAAAATACCTGTTGTTGTGGCACTTTCACTGTGGGAAGGAGCCCAGGAGCTCGTGCAGAGCTTTGGTCCTTCAGGCTGAGGTGCTTCTGCTGAGTTTAAGGGTCAGAGGGAAGAACATAACAGCTGAACTCATCTTAATCACCTGTGACCCTTTTGTGCTTTCAGATCATGTGGCATCAGTATCAAGTACGTGTAGGTTAGATTGCTGCCAAATTTAACACGGGAAAATGAAACAAACTCAGAGAGCCTTCAGAATGTTTCTCAGGTGATATTTTAGTAAGGCAAACTTTTAATATCTCTTTGGCAGCTGACAAGTGCAGCATTGTGTTATGGAACAATACAGCAAGAGATGGTATTTCCTACGAATTAAATTTTCTGACTTTGTGATTGATGGATACAGGAACTTTGCTAGACAAATGCAGAAAACAGTGTAGAAAACTACGTTCTTTTAAAATATGATTTACCCTTGCAGAATGTTGTAAAGAACTTTTAAATGGTTTCACCAAAGTGGTTTTGTATAGCTTTTCTAGCCCTTTCCTCAGGTTATATTTTCTTTACTACAAATTCCTTGTGCACTACAGAGCCTAAATATTGCAATTAATTAATTTCATACATACTGACTAAAAGTATTATCACTTACAGTGGGGGAATGTTGTCACTCATAAATCCCTCTTAAGAATAGGCTTAGTACATTAATTCATCAGCTTTTGAGGTTAGTGAGATAAGACAATTCATTAGAATCAGCATTATAATTGTCCAGATAGTTTATATTTCATGTAAAATATCAAAATGTTTTGGATCATCACAGGAAAAAAATGTTAAAATTGTGGCTGTTGGTTTTAGATAGGGTGGTTAGCTTCCGTGCTTGTATCTGCCTAGCAAGGAAACAACATAATTCACTCTGAATGGAGTAATTTCATTTTGGGGCTAAGGCAAGGTCTGACAGAGTGTTAAGACTTTGTTTAAAAATGTTTGTTCTTCTTTCATTACACACTGTGCACATAATAATCACAGTGTCGGTTGGTAGTGACACTGAGTTCAGTGAGTAGAAAAGGTCCTGTGAGTAGAAGGCAGGAACACTAAGCCTTTGCAAGACATTTTTCGACTTGTCCCAGCGCAGGCGAGTTCCAACCACTGCTGGATGGAGTGGAGCATCTGCCTTATGAGGAAGGGCTGAGGGAGCTGGGTCTCTTTAGTTTGGAGGAGACTGAGGGGTGACCGCATTTATGTTTACAGATATATGAAGGGTGAGTGTCACCAGGATGGAGCCAGGCTCTTCTTGGTGACAACCAATGATAGGACAAGGGGCAGTGGGTTCAAACTGGAACACAAGAGGTTCCACTTAAATATGAAAAGAAACTTCTTCTCAGTGAGGGTGACAGACACTGGAACAGGCTGCCCAGGGGGGTTGTGGAGTCTCCTACTCTGGAGACATTCAGAACCCGCCTGGACACCTTCCTGTGTAACCTCATCTGGGTGTTCCTGCTCCTGCAGGGGGATTGGACTGGATGAGCTTTTGAGGTCCCTCCATTCCCTGACATTCTGTGATTCTGGATGGCACTGAGCAAGCGCCCCTGCCCGTTCTTCCCCCAGGTATGAGACAACGTCCAGCGACGACTCCAGCTCTGAGGAGAGCTCTTCGTCAGATTCGGAAGAGGAGTGCGAGGAGCACGAGTACACCGGTGGACGGCACACCGAAGAGGGGCAGCCCTTGCCCTGCGCCCCAGAGGTCTGCGCCATGGGGGCAGAGAAGGACAGCCCCCCCGCAGAGTGTGAGGCCGAGGAGGTAGAAATCAGAGAGAGGTAAGCTGCTCACCCTCTTCTCAGGATCTCTATGGGGGTCACCACTGCCTCATTGCACAGGGCGAGTTGTGGGCTGTGCCTGAGCTGGTGGAGAAGGCACCAGCCCCATCGCTGCTTGACTGCTGCCCACGTCCCTCTTCCTCCAGCGGGTAACCAGATGGAGTTTCATGGCAAAATGACCCTATGTAAGTGGGGAGGAGGTGTCATAGGGTGTCCTTTCCAGCAGCTGACCTCCACAACTTTAAATGGTCCATTTATAGTGAGTCCCAGGCAGCTCCTCCCCAGCAGAGACTCTCATTTGGGAGCAGGCAATACCTTGCTCAGCCTGTAAAAGAGTAAGTAAGCAAGCGAGTCTTGAGCCACGGATGCCAGGTCAGTAGCCTGCTGGGAGCGCATCTTGCATTTGCACCTTCCACAGCATCTCAGCCGTGGCTGGTGCTACTCAGCAAGATGATGGGGTGCAGCAGCAAGGAGGTCATCCAACCCTGAGATCACATGCTTCATATAGGCAGGTAGTCTGGTATACTTTAAGGCCACTGTCATGCATTTGTTCAGCATTTCATGTCTAAGTCACTTTTGAAATTGCTGGTAAGGAGCTATGTAAGGTAGCGTTTGACAAGCAAGGCATGTATTTATTTTGGCACATGGAAAGCAGTAGTGTGGTGAGTTTTTACTGATTCTTTATCAAAAGGAAGTATAAACAGACAGTAAAGGGATATTTTACAGATACTGAATTTGCCGGATGTTTACAAGTGTGCTAACTTGGAAAATTATGTAAGTGGAAGAATAACAGTAAGAGAACTAAGACACTGGAGTTGTAGCTTAGCATCAAACTTAGCTGTAATTATCAACTGCTAAATAAAAGGGATGCAGAAATTCATTATGAGTTATTCGTAGGCCCTGTAGCTGTGAATTTTGAAGTCCCCTGAGCTTCATTTTTACAATACTGTAGGATAGCCTGTTATTTCACAGGTGGCATTAAGAAGATGGGCAGTTGCACAAAGGAGCTCTCTGATTTGTTTACCC
The DNA here is from genome assembly GCF_036013475.1 of Columba livia. Taxonomy (NCBI): domain Eukaryota; kingdom Metazoa; phylum Chordata; class Aves; order Columbiformes; family Columbidae; genus Columba; species Columba livia. The sequence goes on along the minus strand of NC_088642.1, from coordinate 13,146,491 downwards.
TAGCAAGTGGTGATGGTGAAAAGGGGCAGCAGGACATCTTAGATAGCCAAATGTACTTGGGGCTGTCTTGGCAATGCCCTTTGAAGGGAGGAGGCAGGGCGCGTGGCCTTGTGGGACCAAGTGTGGTCCGTATGATGTTGGAGTATCTCATTGCTCTGGAAGCACCAGCAGCTGGCTTCTAACCCTGGAGGGCTAAATTGCCTGCCTTACACACGAGTGTGTTAGCCTCTCCACTGGCTGGGAGAATTCTCCTGGAAGATTACCTGCATGCTCTGTGGCAGCCGACAGGCAGAGATGGCTGGCTACAGCCTGGCATGCCGTGTGGCACGTGCGTGGGCCTTCTTGGTTTTTTTCAGCTGTTCCCTGAGCTTTGAAATCTTTGGTGGAAAGGGGGCAGAAGTGAGAATATGAAGGGGAACTAGAGAAAGACTAAATTTCCAGAGTGGACAGGTTGAGAAAGCCAGTTTTGGGTGAACAGGATAAAGCGGGAGCCGGCAGGGAGGCACCGCCTGTGCCCTTTCCCACTGGGTAATTCCATTTCCATCACAACTATTGGCATTTCCTCTTGTTAATCAAGTAATCAAAGCACAGAGCATGTAATACATGCTCTGCACTCGCAGAGCAGTAGGTGAGAATTTCCACTAGAAGACTGCCAAGTCTAAAGCTCAGAAGTGAGGCCTCTTCTGCTCTCTGTTCCCACTGCTCCTCCCACCTGCATCTGGGAAACACATTTTTCCTCCTCTTGGGGGTCCGTGGCCCTGCCAGCAGCTGTGTGTGCCATGGAGGGAGGGGGTCCCCACAGAAAAGAGCTGCCAGAGCCTCTTCTGCATTGCAGCAGCTGATGACTTGCCTGGAAACGTTCATTCTCTCATGACTTTTGGAAAGGTAAATGTTTCTATGCTGAAACATTGAGAGAAAAACTGAAATGTACCATGTATTCTGCTGTCTCCCTCAGGTACGAACTAAGTGAAAAGATGCTTTCTGCCTGTTACCTGCTGAGAAACAACATTGATGACCCCAAGGCATTGACCAACAAAGATGTGGTAAGCAATGCAGGGCAAAATTCTCTCTGAGCTGCAACAGAAGAACTTCGGGGAGGGGTGACTTCTCATTTTGCAGGACCAGCACCACAGTGGCTAGTCAGAAGAGGACTTCATCTTTCCCAGAAGAGTCACAAACTGCTGCTTCTATCAGGAGACTTTTGTCCAGAGAACGTACTTGTGCTTTGTGTGCTGGGGTGTCATCATCCTAAGGTGCACACATAAAAACAGTAACGTGAAAGCGCAGCTTCAACACGTCCGTGCATTCACGTATTATTTTTGTAAGTGTTGCTTTACACTGCTGTGGATGGCTCTCAGGCCTCTCATTAACAGACTGCACAGGGTGAGGAGCCTGTTTTCTTCCCATGACAAAAGCTCAGAGTCTGTTCTGAAACTGAATGTGCTCTGCCTCCTAAGCACGGGAACACTGCTTCCGTCTCGCTTACCAGCAGAGAGTAAGGAGGATTCATTGTTAATGCTTAGTCTCAAGAAATAAGGATGTGTTTGCTTCAGGTTGCAATTGCCCAAATGCCTCATAAAAGAATTGTCTATGCTACTTTCTGAGGGCAATCTGAAAGCAAAGGAACACTGCTAAGTGGTATGAAATCGAATTTTGCGTTTGTTACAGTTGTGTGGTGATGTAAAAGGCAACAATCCAGTGCCAGTCTCCTCTGCTACGAAGCATCTGCAGCTTCTTGAAGACAATAACATTGTCTTTTAATAACAGATGCAGATATTGTCTGTGTCTAGTTATGACATCTGTGGTCCAACGAGGGTTTTGAAAGGTGGTTTAATATAATACAGTCGTGATGAGTAGTTTTTGATGACCTGTTAGTCCTTCAGGAGTAGTTCAGGCATTCAAATAACAAATGCTTTAGGCCAAGTCAGAGTTGAAAGTGTCAAAAATGTCATAACCAGGTGATCTCTGTCTTGGAAGTGTAATTTGAATTTACATGTTTCTTTCTTCTGTTTCAAGTCTTTACCAGCACAAGTGGTGCTTTGTATCTGAAAACTGCAGACTAATCAGCTCTTGTTCCCTCTCTGCTGATAAAGAAGTTTTGTCCAAAAAGGGTAAATCTCAGTACAGCTAGAGGTCTGTATAAATTGTCTCTACCTCTTCCAACATACTGAGATCTTGTAGCTGCTGAAGGAATTGCATCACATGCCGTGAAAGCTATAAATCTGTTTATTTACCCCAAAACAGTATTTGCTTTTTTCATGACAGTGTGATGTTGTTGGCTCATGTTCAGGTTGTGATCCTCTGTAATGCCCAGCTCTTCTCCTGTAGAACGGCTGTCCAGCCAGTTCTCCCATACTTAGTGCATTTGATAATTCAGGCCTTGGGACTGGGCCTAATTACTTTGCATGCTGTTAAGTTCCCAAAAAATGTGCATTTCCACTGCACGTAGTCTTGGGTTAATCAGTGATTTATGAACTTTGTTAAGGATTTCATGGAAATGGTTACTTCAGGTCTTTTTTCTGTTCAGCAGTATTTGGTACCCATTAATCCTGGGGGTAACTCATCTTAAAATTACACACCCTCAGAGGTGAAAATCAGGTAAAATGAGGGGAGGTAAAGAATTGGTGTTTTAAAGAGGGGTTTAGTCAGAGAGGAAGCTGCAGTCCATACATCTTATTTGTGAGCTGAATACCTTCTTCCCACATTTGACTAAAAAAGACTTGACCTCCTGCATCACTGACTTGTGGGACGGAAAATCCTTTAAATAGATTGCCCGTATGTCAATTTTTCTGTCTTGGTTTTGGCAGAGGTTTTGTTTAAATACCATCCAGCATGAGTGGTTTCGTGTCTCAAGTCAGAAGTCGGCTGTTCCTGAAATGGTTGGAGACTACATAACTGCTTTTGAAGAGATTTCTCCTGCTGTCCTCAGACATATCATCAATATGGCGGATGGAAATGGAAACACAGCTCTGCATTACAGCGTCTCACATTCTAACTTCGAAATTGTAAAGCTTCTTCTGGATGCAAGTAGGTTGACTCGTTTCCATATTTTTTTTAATTATTTTTTTTTGTTTTTTGCAATCCTCACAGATCAAATTCTTGATGAGCAAGGGGTCACTTCTGGGCTTCCTCCAGCAGCTGTTTTAACTGTTAACAGTTACACGATGGCTCACTTGGGTAGTCTAGAATCCTTGTTTCTGCTGCTAAGTTTGGAGGTGATGGTGGTGGCTTTTGAAGGAGTTAGGTACAAAAACACTCAAGTAAATTATATGCAGAGTTGACCACTGTTTGGGACACTTAGGTAGATCCCTGACTGTTGGACTGTAGTTCAGCAGCACCAGCCCGCAGCAGTTTTCTCTGGAGGCAGCACAGCTGCTGCTCAGCCAAAGGTAGGGTGCTGGTGGAGGAAGATGAATTCAGGTATAAACGTTGATGGTAAACATTCAGAGTAGTCTAGATTTATCTTACTAGAGCAGTACAGAAGGTTTTTCTGGCCACCGGCTTGGCACTTTTGTGCTTCTCTCCTGAGAAACTGGAGCAATACAGCGTCCTGCCATGCAGGAGCATTTCCCTGATCCATGAGCAACGTGATGATGCTTCATTTAGTTGTTTTTGTTGTTGCTTTCTTCTCTCAATCCCATTGCCACACACATGCAGAGAGGGTAATGGCAGAGGGGAGGCTCCAGAGCATCTGCTCCCTGCATGCGCTAAGCCAGCAGGCAGTCAGCAGAAGGTGTCACACGTTGAAGCTGGTCCTAAGCAGGATGCAATCTGTTTAAGGTAGTTTTGTTCCCGGATTGAAGTTTGTTTCCATGAACTGGTTATAAAACTTGTCACGGTTGTGAATCTTAACTAGACCAGTGACATGCCTGGAGTATAAGCCTAGCAATATTTACAAATCCAGAAGGGTGACATCAGATAAACAAGGATATTAATGATACAAATCTCAGCTTTGATAACCCAGTGCATCTGCCACTGTAGAGACTTCCTGGGCAGGAAAGTGAGTGCTTTGAAATCTGTGGTCCCATTTGAAGGCAGCCTGTTGGGAAGAGTGAGTCACGGCGGGGGAATGCAGGGAATGTCGGGAGCACAGTGAAACAGCAGCAGGCTGGCTCTGCCGCGCAGCGCCGGGAGGAACCTGCCCCTCCACTCCCCCGGGTACCTCAGGGAAGCACGAGCACCCTCATCTGCTGCTGGGAGTCCAGACTGCTGTAGTTTATTTACAGCAGCTGGTATATTTCTGTGAAGACAGCGGGTTTTAGCTGTAAAATCCAACAACCGGGTCTAGTGCCAGGTGTGCGGGAACATGCTGCACGTGCCAGTGCTTGGGAAGTATTTACAAACAGGCAAATTCCTTCAGGTTTCTACTGTCTCCCTCTGGATTATGTTTAAATGGTCACTACAGTCAGCTTTGCAATGTTGTTATATCACAGGCAGATTCCTGGTCCAAGAACTCCACATCTGTGTGCTTGGTGGGAAGAACAGATGAGACAAGAGACTCTTCGTATCACCATGCAGTGTTACCAAGAGGACAAATAGGAAAACAGTTCTGGTCATTAGCCCTGTAGAAAAGGAGCTGAAATGTCATCTCAGAACCTCTGCTTAAGTAGTCTAGTCAGGGTAGGAGAGCATTACTTCCAGTAATTATTCACTACTCATGAAGTAATGCATGTAGCAGAGTGTCGTGTTCTGTGGCTTCAGTGTCTTCCCAGAAGTGACTTCGGAAAGTAAGGCTGGGCTGTGGGTTATAAGGTATCACAGGTGATGTCTACAGAACATGAAAAAATGTACGTTTTCTTACATCTGCACTTGTATTGCTTCTGCAGTGTTCTTTTCACTTAAAAAAAAAAGTGCCTTTGGTAATAAATCTGAAGGATTTCCTGAAGCATTTTTGCTTGTTAAGATATCTGTTGTGCAAGTTAAACACAAGCCTAGGGATACTGTTTATGTAAGTATGAGTCCTTGCTTTCCAATACGATGAGCACACTGAAAGCCCTGCTGCCTGGTAGACTAATTACCCTGCTGGATTTCTGCAGAATTTTAGAGACAGAGAGAGACTGGATGTTAGACTTTAATGAAAAGGAGAAATCTTGTTAGCTGCTGGCACTAGTTAGAAGATTTGACTGTATTTGTTCCCAGAGTACTTTTGCTCCCAGTCAAATCCTCTGAAGAGCTGGAAACAGTCTTTAATTGAAAGGATTTTTCTGCAGCTCCAAAACATGTCAAAGTACACTTGCAGATCTTTAAAATAACACCAGTTACAGGAAAATATTTGTGCTGAAGACAAACAGCTTTTCCACTGACCGTGTTGCTGGGCCGTTTTGCTGTGCAGTGTGGATCCCCTCAGGAGAGGAGCTTAAAGACTCTCCTTATGGTATTCCTGGGGTTCGGACCCATGACCCCAATGGTCATGTCAGATTTCAGACCACTTGCTTTTACAAAAGATAAAAAATGCACAAAGAGGGCCCTAAATGATGGCATATAAAATGGTTTTGTGCTCTCCTTTGTGTTGCACACATAGTAGCAGAGAATCCTTTTCTTTCTCAGACTCAAGAGCACCCCTGTTTATTTTTTTTCTTCCCCACTTTCCCTTGAATTGCTTCCATTATGAGAGCAATTGCTGCCTTTGCTTTTTATAGGCTGTTCTACTAACAGTTTATTCAGTTCATTAGCACAATTGCTGCTTTTTGGGTTCGTGCTTTCCAAAGAAATTATCTCATCCCTCTGCAGATGTCTGTAACGTAAATCATCAGAACAAGGCCGGCTATACCCCCATCATGCTTGCTGCGCTTGCAGCTGTGGAAGCAGAAAAGGACATGAGGATAGTGGAGGAACTGTTCAGCTGTGGGGACGTGAACGCTAAAGCCAGCCAGGTCAGTCACGGTTCATGAGACACCATTCCTACTCCTGTGGCTTTTTACCTTTCCTTCCATGCTGCCATCCCTGCTCCATCGGTTCAGCTTTTGCACTTATTCACTCTCACCCTCTGTGGTCTGTGATGTTTGTGCTTATGTTTTTGATTGCCGTATACAAAAGAGCTGTGTAAGAACAGTTGAGCCTCAGGTCTGGATCTCTTCTAAAAATAAATATATTATATGAGAGAATCATTACTGAATTTTAGGAGTCATTTACAAATTCTGCAATGTATAGCTCCTTCCAAAGAACTCTGGATGTCTGGAGATAGATCCACTATCTTACTTCAATGTAGTAAATAACTGTGTGAATGTAGGGTATATTATACATAAAATGTGTTTAAATTATGGTAAGCAGAGCCTTGAGTGCTGTATGAAATAACAACAATTTTTGTTTTCCCCCTAGAAGCAGCACAGTGCCAAAAAATAAGTGTGCATGATTTGTCACTGGTTGTCTGCATGGTGATTTACGTTTTCCTCTTCTTTCCATGCAGGCTGGTCAGACCGCACTGATGCTAGCTGTGAGTCATGGGCGGATAGACATGGTGAAAGCTTTACTGGCCTGTGGTGCAGATGTCAATATCCAGGATGACGAAGGCTCTACAGCTCTGATGTGTGCTAGTGAACACGGACACGTAGAGATTGTCAAACTTCTGCTGGCTCAGCCTGGGTGTAATGGCACCCTCGAGGACAATGTGAGTTGCATTTCCTGACAGTGCTTCATCAGACCGTTTCTCCACTCTGGAGTGTTTTTCTAATTCAGTTTTTTTGGTGCAGTGGAGATCTGCTGAAATCTGCTTACGTGACTCACAGCACCACAGTACCAATGCATGAATCCTCTGCGTAATGGTAGCAAGTGCTGTGATTATTCAGCTAGTGTCTCTGCTCTTCTAACAGACTTACCCAGTAACTATTTTCGTGGTTAGCAGTAGATGTAGGTTTAGCCTGGCAGGCAGCTAAAAACCACACATAGCCATTTGCTTACTCCCCCCACCCCAGCAGAATGGGAAAGAATCATAAAAAAAGGTTAAACTTCATGGGTTAAGATAAAGACAGTTTAATAGGACAGGAAGGGAGCAATAGTAATAGAAAGAAAAGGAAGAGAAAAGAGAAAAAAAGGAAAGGAAAGGAAAGGAAAGGAAAGGAAAGGAAAGGAAAGGAAAGGAAAGGAAAGGAAAGGAAAGGAAAGGAAAGGAAAGGAAAGGAAAGGAAAGGAAAGGAAAGGAAAGGAAAGGAAAGGAAAGGAAAGGAAAGGAAAGGAAAGGAAAGGGAAAAGGAGAAAAGAGAAGAAGAGCAAGTGATACACAATGCAATTGCTCACCACCCATTGACCAATAATAATAATAAATAAAAGCAAGTGCTACACAATGCAATTGCTCACCACCCATTGACTGATACCCAGCCAGTGCCTGAGCGGTGATCACCACTCCCTGGCCAACTCCCCAGGTTTATAGACTGAGCATGACATGGTATGGAATAACCCTTTGGCCAGTCTGGGTCAGCTCTCCTGGCTGTGCCTCCCCCCAGTTTCTTGTGCACCTGCACCTTCTGGCTCAAAAGTCTCTGACTTGGTATAAACATTGCTCAGCAACAACAAAAACATTAGTGTATTATCAACGTTCTTCTAATACTAAACCCAAAACACATCACTATACCAGCTACTAGGAATAAAGTTAACTCTGTCCCAGCCGAAACCAGTGGCAGTGGCCAGAATCACAGGATCTTAGGGATTGGAAGTGACCTCAAAAGATCATCCAGTCCAATCCACCTGCCGGAGCAGGAACACCCAGATGAGGTTACACAGGAATGTGTCCAGGAGGGTTTTGAATGTCTTCAGAGGAGGAAATTCCACAATCCCCCTGGGCAGCCTGTTCCAGTGTTCTGTCACTCTCACTGTGAAGTTTCTTCTCCTATTTAAGTGGAACCTGACATGTTTCAGCTTGCACCCATTGCCCCTTGTCTTATCATTGGTTATCACCGAGAAGAGCCTGGCTCCATCCTCGTGACACTCACTCTTAACATATTTATGAACATTAATGAGGTCAGCCCTCAGTCTCCTCTACTCCAAGCTAAAGAGACCCAGCTCCCTCAGCCTTTTCTCATAAGGGTGATGCTCCGCTCCCTTCATCGTCTTTGTTGCCCTGCGCTGGACTCTCTCCAGCAGCTCTTGGTCCTTCTTGAACTGAGGGACCCAGAACTAGGCACAACATTCCAGATGCAGTCTCACCGGAAGAGATAAACCATTTGCTAGCTCATGGTAAAACATCTTCCTTTCTCACATTCCTTCCCCCTTTCCCAGGAGTCTTAGAGTTTTCAGTTAGGACCTTATCTGGTGACTTCATCACCTTCCTGTGTTGATTTCTGTGTCTGTGGCAAACACCTACAGTTCTCTTCACAGAATGTTCACACAGTATCTACACCATGACTTACAGGTTTGGTTTTGGTCATGAAGCTACATTGTCCTAACAATAAACAGATACAGGCTTGACAGTACCAAATGGGACACTTGCATATTTCTTGTTTGCAAAGATCATTGGAGCCTACACTGTCAGCAGACAATTGGATCTCCAGACTGCTCAAGCTTGAAAATGTTGACTTAGCTGTTTTTTTGCCAGTACTGTGTTCTCATTAACAACATCAACTCTTGGGTTATGTTTCCGTTCTTCCTATTGCTTTCACCCACTGAGCACTGAAGTGGAGCCTGGGCCTGGGATTTGGGAGGGCAATGGGTGGTTATTTGTTGAAGGTGTTGCAGAGAGGCAGAGACATAATTTCTGTTCATTGACTTCACCTTCTGCAGAACCCAGCTCAGCTGCCCAGTGTTGGGGGTTGTACCCACATGGTGCACCAGTTTCAGGAAGGGAAGGAAACAAGGAAGGCATAGTTGGGGATGTGGCAGCTTCGTACAACTGTGACCCTCTGACAGCTCAGGGGTTCACATCACAGGTTGTCTGACATCTGCTTCTTCCTGGACCAAACACGGTCTATAGGGAAACCAGCAGGTCAATATATTATCCTTTAGGCAAAAGTAGTCTTTGCTTCTAGCAGCCTCAACAACTATGGTTTCTGAAAGCAGTATCTTCTGAAAAACAGAGACAGTATTTGACCAGAAAAGTCCATTTGTTTGCAGTAAGACTTGCATCAAGGAGCATTTGGAATTATGAATGCAACTGCTCTTAGTGGGAGCCATAACACAACAATTATCATTATAATACAGCAGTTATAATGATATTTGATTAGCATTTATCCCTCCCCTATCTTCTCTTCCACTCCTCACTGACATTGTCGTTTCTCTCAGACCAATCTTCTGAAATCACTGGTCTTACACAGCACTACATGTAACGTTATAGTGATAATGGCATGCTCATTCTTCCTCAGCAATAATCGAGACTCCTCATTGCGCAAAATTATGAGGCCTCTGACAATTGGACTGCCTCATAAAACAGCAGTGCAAGGCCTATTGTCACTTAATTATAATAAAAGAAATTAAACAAGACTCTAAATTAACCCAGCTGTTGGGGCTTTTAAGAGGTCTGTTAGTGCACACAAGTACTAATTCTGTTATTTCTTCTTTTCTCCTCTCAGGATGGCAGCACAGCACTTTCAATAGCCCTGGAAGCTGGACATAAGGACATAGCAGTTCTTCTTTATGCGCATGTCAACTTTTCCAAAACCCAGTCACCGGTTAGTACGCAACCTCCTGCAGTTTACATTTTAACTTGCTGCTCTTCAACATAGTAGTAAAACATAAACAACAGATTACACAACCACACTCAGCAGCTGTACCGCCATACAGCATATGAATTTTCAGGTTTATTCACAGGATAATTTTTATGCTGGTAAGTGAAGTGTACATTTTTAAATACTGGTTGTCTGCAGAAGGCTGGACTCTGGCTGATGGATACCTCCTCCCTTTTATCTGGGGTGAAGACAGCACACTAGCAAGGTTCACTGACTGGCTATTGTGCAGAGGTGCTGTTCCATTACTGTAATGCTAATTATTGACCTGGTCACCAAAACGCAGCTGTTTCTAGAGTTACAGCTGTCCTAAGTGTTATGGCAAATATCCACCTGCTCTGAGAGCCTCAACTCACTGTCCTGATAAACTGCTGCTAAATATTTCGCTGTCTAAAAACATGCACTCACAGTTAGCAGATTGTGTGATAGCTGGCACTGTTCTTCCTAAAATGAAAAAAAAAAAAATTAATCTGTGCAATTAGAGGCAAGGAATTGAGCAGGGTGCTTGTGAGCGCTGTGTTCTCATTCGGCTGGCTGGAATAATTTCCCTTTGATTAATTGTTCTTTCCTCTTTTTTAGGGCACTCCTAGGCTTAGCAGAAAGACATCTCCTGGTCCCACCCACAGAGCCACGTTTGAGTAGTAGTGCATGAATATCTGTAAAAATCCCTATGCCATCTTTAAGCTGCTAAATGTTACTGTTTTACTGAGACAGATACTGAATGTAATTGTCTTGTGCCTGAACTCACCAGCAAAGTGAAAGCAGAGATCTAGTGCTAAAGATAGAAAACTGTAAACTTGAAGCAAGCGTATAGTTAAGTAGTGCTCAGCTGAGAACCTTAGCCAGAACTGTTCTTTTGCTCACCTGCTTGTCTTTCTGTACACTGGCATACATCCTGTTTTTCTTTGCTATAGATTATCCTTTCCTATGTTATGCAGCCTAAGACTTCTAAAGCTATCCATGCAGGGGTCTCCCAGTGACTTGTTTTAATAATTCTAAAACATATTTATATTTACTGTGCCTAGACTTTATCACAGTAATGTTTTAATAAATTTCATTCCAATGTGATTTTGGTGTTTTTAATTACTTTGAAATTCAGAAGTTGCAGTTGCTTATATAGTCAGCTCCGTGGATCTTGAGCTGGTGGGTGAGTCGGTAGATGTTGGGGATAGAGCCTCTCGTCAGGTCTGAAGTTCACTAAATAAGTTGTTGCTAATTGGGGATAATGTATAACTTTTTATATGAAAGATACTAGTATCTATAAAATTAACTCGCACAGTATTTTCAACATTTTATATTCCTTAATAATTAAAAACTACATGAAGAATTACATGTCCTGTTACCATATTTTTATTAACTGCATCAGTCTATAAGCTCCATACATGTTTATTGGAGAGTAAAATTAGATACCAGCTGTATATTCCCCTTGAGTGGAACTGAGCATAGTTCTCGGTGCATATTTATGGAGTGCTATTACCTTGTCACATTCACTTTAGTCATGTGTATTGAAATGTTTGAAGTGCCTTAGACTCTTGCCATATTTTCAGAATAAAATTTCATTATGCTGTTTTACTTCTCTCCTGTTTTACGTGTGATTTGTCGTCATCCAAATATGCAGAGGCAAAACAGGATGGATTGGAAAGACGAGGCAGGGAAGACTGGATAACTCAACCCTTGGGGGTTGCTGATACAAACAGCATCAGTGCCCAAACTAGATTTTTCCTGCTGACTGGCTGAGTAAAAAGCTTTGCCTGAGATGATCTGCCTTCACTGGTCTTGCACTTGTTGTGAAGGCTGTTGGTGAGAGAAGTGGCCTCTCTCTTGGCCATGTGCAGCATCATGGAGAGGCATCAAAGGGTGGTGTTCCAGCAGTTTGACCTAGCCCTCTGCCAAGTAATTACCAACTGAAATGAAAGTCTTTGAGCTTTTATCTTCCAAACAGTACTGGCAGCTTAGTGAAGGGGATGCTTTTTAAAAGGCACCAGAGCAGTTTTTAAGCTAGGGCCTCCATAGCCTTGTCAGTTCAGACCTACTTGAGGAGGCAGAGAGTGCTTTCCTTCAAGGGACTTATACACTTCTGTTCCTCTGTGTCTCTCCTCACTCACTCCTTGTCCTTAAGTTCCTATATAGTCCCTTTGGAATAGGGACCCACTGAAGCCATCTTCATTCCACTTGGCCTACATGGGCTTGGTGTTTTGGACTGAATGAAGTTTCTGTGAGCTCTCTCAGAGCTGGTTTGGTCCATCTCCGCAGATACTGCAGTCTTTCTGCTGAGGGGCACATATTTTAACATAGCTGTCCCAAAAAAGGCCCCCTCCACTTTGAGGTCAGTCCATTTTTGCTATTGCCCCTCTCTGGCCAATTTTCTTCCCACTTTTCACTTAGCATCTAACACCGGATGCTGTCTCACCTAGGTCCTACCTGCCAGTTACAGAAGTATGTCACCGGTTTGCCAAAATACTGTGAAAATAAGATCTTCCCTCTGACACCAGACTGACGGCAAGTGGCAGCAGCTGTAAAAGATTAAGCAGAAGAAAATGCTGTACTTGCTGGCCTCGCTGGATCAGAGGTGGTGGGTGCAGGCTGTCCTGTGCAGAGCTGTCCTGTCCTGAGCTGTGCCCCACACCTGCCCCCACGCCATGTCCTGAGACCTGGTCACACACAGCACAGGACACCAGCACAGGCTTCCCAATAAAGCCCTCATTCACTTAGGGGCTGGATGGGTTTCTCATTCCGCAGCATTAGTACAAGTTGGATCTCTCTGCCTTGGGCTTGGCAAGAGTGGCTTTTGTTTAATTTTCAGATCTGTTGATCTGCCATTTCTTGCAACAGTTCGAACTGTCTGGAAAGTAAAGTCAAGATAATCTGCCCTTGTTTTTATGAGTTTAAAACACACATGGTGCTGGAGATAAACAAATCAAGCTGATGAAGTAGAGAAAAAGGGTAACTGCTTTAATCTTCCTCTAGAACTTGCTCAAATTTTACAGAAAATCCAGTTCACTTATTTGTACATACTTGCCTGTATCTAATGGATTACATTCTTGTCTAGAGGAGAGACATTATATTGCTGGTACAGAATTTGGATGAGGGACGGGTTTCTACTTTCAGTTTTACCAATAATATAATCTTTATTTAGCACTGGTTTGATCCAAAACAGTCTAACTATGCTTTCTTAAGGAAGTTAGTAATCATGCCTCTAACTCTGGGAGTTGGACTTGATGACCCTTATGGGTCTCTTGTTGCTGCACTCCTACCTTGCTACTGTGCTGCATTTGCAGACATGCACATTTGTACATACTGTAGCCTGAAGCTAAAAAAAAAATCTGAAATACCTGTGAATTTAGTTTTTCAGAGCCGGGGGCCCTGACATTTATTTTCTGGGTTGGCACAGGTCCCTGTTTCTCCCTCCAGAAATCAATGGGAGTCCTGGGCGCACAGCTATTGTAGGAGAATTGTAAAAAACTGGTCCAGTGGTTTAAGTGACTAGTGGCACAGGGAGAGTCACCAAATGTACTTTAATACATTCTTTTTTTAACCTGGGAAAAAGCATAGGAAGAGGAATGTGGAAATAAACACACTTTTTTTGTTGTTTGTTTTTTAGCCCTGTAGAGAATTAGTGTATCAGGAACCAAAATATTGTGGTTAATTTTTTTTTGTGATTCTATTGCTTTCTAATGGCCTTGACTGCCAGAAGTCTGGGGAGGAACATGACCCTTCCAACAGCATGCAAGAGTCAGGTTATGCAACTCGGAGTTCCTGGATTTATTTAGATGACATTTTCCTGGTAAGAGAAATGGTTGACGCAGAATTGGCCACCTAAAGGTTTAGAAAAATGTTAGATGAAGCTGTGGGCTCTGCATATCTGTACAATGTTCAGTTTCTTCCCAAAAGCTCTTTGCCTTAGTGTAAAATGCCTTGTAAAGCAAAGTGCCCCAGTTTCAGCTGCGGGGTGAAGCAGACTATTGTGGTGTGCCACGTCAGGAAGATTGACAAAAGCAACCAAAACTTTGGATGTGTTGGTGGAAATGGGGGAAAAATACCAAATAAAGGGATTGTTTTAATGAAGTAATTGAATATCATTTTTTGGCCTAAGATCCTATTAGGGAAGACTTAATGGATTGAGCAGTAAAACAAAAAAATAAAAAATTACTTCCCTAAGCTTCCCTTAGTATTTGTTTCTCTTGGATGGCCCTCCTGTCTCCAAGAGGTTGACACCTGAAGCACTTCACACTGTAAAGTCAGGCCCTTCCCTGGGAAATAGTTCAGAGCTTCCCAAAAGTGTCTGTATCCACTGATGCCTTCTGCCAGCAAGTTAAATTCTACCTGCTAATGCTGGATAGAATTTATCACAGGTGCTGGGATTAAGGGGTTTACCCTGCGTACCAGCTCTTAACAGAACTCCCGCCGACACTGTCCCCAGTGTTTGTTTCTCAGTTCAGATCAGATGATGACTGACTCAGTATATTCAAGCACGATGTTGTAATCACCTTTGAACTCTGTCAATGAATATATAAAAGCTCTGGCACTTTTTCAAGATTGTAAAATACGTCACTGTCTTTTTCCAGTAATACTGTCACACATCAAGTGAACCTGCCACTTAAAGTCACCCTAAGAGATAAAAGATGATGGTTACTGGTATGAACTTTTAAAATTATGGAAATCAGCCAACACAATATTGATCTAAATGCAATGGCTGAAGAAGACATTTTTTGAAGATGTACTTTCAGAGGTTTTATCTTCTTGATGCAGACAGAAGAACTCAAGTTATTCTAGAAATAGCTTTCATGTGTTTCTCCTCGTGTCTCATACTTTTGGCTGAGAAGTCTGGCTGCCCTGGGTCCAGTTCAGCCATGGTGTAAATAATGCAAGCCTTGGCGCTGATCCCTGATGCACAGGACTGGCTCTGTTTGCTGGGATGGAAGCGGCCCAAAGGATACAGAGGTCCTCCTGCCTTTGAAAGGCAGCAGCAGAGCTGGCTGAAACAGCACTCACGCTCCCACCGCAGCTGCGAGCAGCTCCCTGCAGTGCGCTCTGTGTCTGCACATGGGTCTGGAAACTTCACCCCTTCCTGCTCTTCTGTCTGCACCCAGGTCTGTCAACCAAGAGCTTAACTACAAACATTTCCTCATCAAAAATAGACGCTTTCAGATGATCAGTTCATGTGGGATGCTTGGGCCTGCCTCTGAGAGCCTGATGGAGGACAACGGACAGAGGTAGGAGGTCAGGAAACGATGCTGGAAGACATGCAAGGAGGATTCTGCATTAAACACTCTTAAAAATGGCCACAATGAGATTAGAGGAAATGGGTACCCAGATTCAGGTTTGGTTCAGATTTTAGTCGGGAACTGTGGAAGTATTAGCCTTCACTACTCACAGCCTAATGTGATGCCTAGGGAAGTCAGTTAAAAAATTCCTGCCCATTTTACTTCACTTTGGCTGCTGAGTCTCTGTACATGCATATGCTGAACAGAAGTGCCTGGCTGGAGCTGAGCTACCTGGTTGCTGTCTTCTTCCATCAGTTGCTCCACTTTCTGTTTGGTTGGTATGACATCATCCAGCCTATCAGCACCTCACCTATTCTCAACAAGTACCATTGGACATCAAAGTGCTCCAGAACTTCATGCTACCTGCAGGAATATTTGGGAACCTCTCTCTAAGATACTATGAAGGAAACATAACTTTTTTTTTTTCCCAAAGATGAGTTTAACCACTTCTTAAAGTTGTTTGTAAAACAGCACATCTGTTTTCCTGCCAGGTTTTTAGGCAATGGGAGCAAAGCAGGTGAGTAAATCTTGCCAGAAGTACTACAGCCTTACAGCTGTATACACACATTGGTCAATATATCACAGTTCTTTATTATAGGTCATTAAATAATTCAGTGCCTCCAAACCTCTGTTTTAAGTGTTCTGCTTCTTTAATGATATGCACTTTCAGCTTTTCCTGCTAAAATAAAAAGATAAGCATGTTTCCTCACACCCACGCACCCACCCCGTGTGTGATCCCTGAGGAGATGTCAGGAATGAGAAGATCACCAGGAGAAACAGTCAGCAGCAGCAAAGACAAATTGCCTTTTAAATAATTCTTGCTATACAAAACTGCCCTCCAAAGTCCTCTACATTTGAGGCATATACTCTGAAGCACAGTGTCTTTAAATACATTCAGCCATGAATAGCAAAAGTCAATCTCCATGTTGTCTAAACACCAATACAGCCATTTGCAGGAATATTGTTTAGATAACATAAGGGCTAATGTTTTCTCAAAAACCATGCACGTGCTTCTTGTATGACCTCTAATTGCTGATCTGAATGGAAATAGCAAAGAGGTATTTCTAGATGCACTGGTCACTTTTTTCTTCAGCTTTTCACATACTGGCTTTAGCCACTGCTGCAGGAGAAGCCCTTGCTGTGTTCTCCCTGAGAGCTCTGGCCAGCCGCAGGGCTGAAAGGGCAGCTCATGCTCCCCCAGGAAGGCTGTCCTGCCTCACTGAGACACGTTAACTTCACTGAGAGGAAGACAGACCAGTTTTTTGCATGCCATGGTGAAGAGGCAGATTAATAAAGATCCTTCTCCACTTCCTGGCCATGATATCACACTTTTGAGACATGAAAAGCCACCTGCTGCCTCTGGCACTTGTCCCACAGCGCCCCTGCATTGCTCTAGGGCATTTTCTGGGGCCAGAAGAGCAACTTTTCTCCAGGCTCAGGGGTGAGTGAGACTTGGAGACAGCCAGTTACAAGTCCTTGGTACTGGGGAGGTGTGAGCAGGCAGGGGCTGGTCCAGGAAATGCTCCCCCCTCACCAGGTACTCAATCTTGCAAATTTATCATGAGAATTTTCCAGTCCAACCACACACATCTGCTCAGAGGCCCTTTATTGTGGTGGTTTAATCTGCACCACTAGCCTAGCAGGAGGAGCAAGAAGCAAGTTAATGGCTTCTGCAGCGGATGCTGATTTGGGAGGAGTGTGAGCAGAACAGCTGTACAAAGAGATTGAGAGAGATTAAAAACACAGGATGATAATAAAATGAGATTTGGTTTAGGAAAATCAGACTGAAACAACTGAGGAAAAATAATGTAAGTTTGTGGGAGTGAGAAAAAGCTAAGTATCTGTAGTGCTGAAAGAACCTGCCAGAGAGTGAATTAGACAAGAGCTGGCAGTGCAATAAGAGCAAAAATGGACCAGAATTGGCAGCATGATAAGAGAAAAAAAATGACCCATGCATTTTTTGTGTCCCTTTCAGACGAGCAGGGAAGCACCCGACCCTGGAAGACAGAATGCAACTTGACACCATTCATGTTCAGTGTGTCCCCAAGGAAACAGCTCTAAAGGCTGCCACCATCAACCCCACAAACTGCAGCTGTTAACAAGTTGGAAGCTGAAAATAGGGAAGAAGTTTAAAAGGAATACTTTTGTTTTGCTAAGAGGCAAACCCTGTAAATAAGGAATTTAAAACATCCCACAGTATGTGACTGCTAAAATAGTAAGTCACACTGATGATTAGCAAAGGGGCAGTAAAGCAAAGAGATACAGCTGAAAGGGAGAAAGCTCTTCCAGTTAGTTCTGCAAAAAATGGGGTTTAGCTCTTGGGAAGCCCGGGTGAGTTTTCAAATGAATATGAGCTTGTCACCATCTCTTTGTATCACAAGATAATTGTCTATTCTGGCCTTTGTACAACAGCTCATATTTGGTCAGAATTGGATCAGCAATTGGAAAAAAAGGAGAATGGGTAAGTATGTGTGTGAGTTTCTGAAAACTTCTACAGATGATAGACTGTAAATCCTTCATTTAAGCTGTGTGAACAAAATCATCCAGCGCCTTCCTGTTCCAGAGCCCAGCTGCGCCCCAGCAGCCGTGCTGTCCTCCCCACCACGGGAGCATGGGGACCTCTGCAGACGGGACAAACCCAACACCGCAAGCCTGCCGGGGAAAATAACCGGGCTCTGACAGAGCAGTTAGTTACTGCGTTTTGTTGGGGTTTGGTTTGGGTTTTCTGAGTTTTTTGAGGGTTTTTTGGTGTTTTTCTTTTTTTTTTTTTTTAGTATTCTGGTATTGTTTCAGTCATTTCCTTCTTTTAATTACCCCCGTTCAACTGCTGACATTTCAGGGCCTGCATGTACAAGCCAAACATATGCAAGTCTTGGTCTTAGAGAATTATGTTCCCTAGCTAAAATAACATTGAATTAGTAGCCTGTATTCTATCTAAGTTTTGCGCTTCTATGGAGGCCCAGCAGTATTTTCCTGAGATGTGAGGTCAGGAGATGGAAAAATGCTGTGTCCTGTGACCTAGCATTGCCTTTGGAAGAAGTATCGAGCATGACAAAACAACTGCTGACAGAAATGTAAGCTCCATAGATAGAAAAAGGAGCCTCGCCGTGTAACCCTGTGCTAAACTGCAAAACCCCTAGAGCTCTTCTACCTAGTCAGCATGGAAGAAGTTTAGGAGCCTGACATTACATACTAGGAAATCTCTGGGGGTGGTATTTATGGCTTGCGAGAGGCTCGTCTAGCCAAGAGCAAGAGGTATTAGGATGGCTACCCAGGCTCTGAGATCTACCTCTCCTCCAGGAATTGAAGTTTCCTTCAGATTACAGGAAGATTGTCTTGAGGATGCTAACAAAATCACCGGCTGTGCAGCCTGGTTCAGGAGACATGTTTCTGGAGTCCAGGTGTGTCTTTTCCAGCTAAAGTGTCACGTCACGTCCTGCTCCTGACCAGCAGCCAGATCAAAAGAGACACTTGCCCTGAGTTACAGCAGCTGAGGATCAAGACAAACTCTCTTCCAACTGCAGAAAGGTTTGTGTATTATTTTCTTCAAGCCTGAAAGAAAGAGGTTCTTCAAAGGCAGGTACAAACCTGGAAAACAGGCTGTCATCTACCATGGGTCTGTCCAGCAGAACCCACGGTCTGCTGCTAGCACACGTCATTACCAAGGGGCAGGAAAAACATTTGGGACGGACATGCTGCTCCAACACAGAAATACTTGAGCTGAGGGCCTAGCTATCCTGAAGACTTTCACCTGAAATATAACACAGATGGCCTGAAAGTACCTGAAATAGCTGATTGCCTTCCACAGGCAGCAAACCTGATGCTTCTCTGTGCCCGAGCAGAGCTGAGTATGTCAGTCTCAACGTTAAACAAAACCACAGCACAATGATGCTTATGTTACCATCCTGAACTGCCACATGTCTTCTCTTGGAGGGGCGTGTGGAGCAAAGGTGGAGGCTGCATGTGGAAAGTTACCCTTGGCTTTAAATGAAGCTTTGGGGAAGGCATGAGTTCCAATTTGCAAGGAAATGCACAACATTTCTGTCCTTGCCTCCTGTACTTCTCTGCAGCATTCCTGATTGTGAGTAACCTATTGAGTCCATTGTAATGAGGCTGCCTTTCCTGCTGCTTTGATAACATAAAAAAAGACAACGCAGAGTGTGAAAGTCACATCTCCCTGCCAGAAAGAGGGTTGTATTATCCAGCATTCTGAGGCCAGGGCACTCCTAAATTCCAGTGCTGGAACTAGCACTGTCTCGCTCTACCACCTTTACCTTCACCGGTCCACTAATAAACTACAATTAACAGTGCAATCTCATATGACTTGGTCTTGGACATCAGCTATTTTTACTGTCTTTCATGAGTGGTCACGTGGTTAATAACAAGAAGTTAATACTGGTGATAGCAATGACTTTAGAGACCTTTTTTTGAATAGGAAGGCAAGTACAAGATATTCCTTGTATAATAACAGCACTGCCAAGCTCTCTAACATCTCCTATTCTAACAAAGGGGATGTAATGACGTGACCAGGTGAGTAGATTTTTTCTTTAAGGAGGCGTGTGTGTAATTTTCATTCCCAAAGTTTGCTTGAAAAAATGATAGGAGGGATCTCACTGGAGCACATAAGAATGAATAGCTACTGAAATTTGCTTAAGGCATGTGTTCTTCACCCAGTGGACCAGAGCATCACCAGGCTGATGGGCCTGTGAGCATCCAGGTGGGTATCATTCAGCTACTAGAACACAGTGCATCCTGCAGAGAGGAGTTATGGTCTATTGTGCTAACAGATCCTTGGGCAATTCTAGAGATGCACCCTGCTTACCTTCAGGTGCCTAATGAACAGTCTTCTAAGACATAATTATTGTGAATTCACAGAAGTTGCCTTCCAGTAGTGAAAAGGCAATCTCTATGCCTTAGTTTCTTAAAAATAGGTAAGAGAAAATAATAGCTTAAACAACCATGCAGCAAAGCTACTCTTTGTTCTCAACCTTACTGTGTGTTAACTGTTACCATTTCAAACTCTGAGGGTACTTATAAATGTTTTACTCAGGCAATGTGCATATTTGCATGCACCAAGCTGGGGTGGCCGACTGGGGCTCAGAACACCTTTGTTCTGGCATCTGCAAGAGATACTGTTTGCATAGGGATGAAAGAAAATTAAGATGTCTGACTAATTAGTTTCCACACAATGTTCCCACCACCTGACAAGGTATCTCCATGTCTAGACAAAGCCAGCCTAATTACAATTAATAGCTTGACAGCTGAACTCATTTGTAACAATGTGTCATCTTCTTTAGCACCTTCTAGCCAATAGAATTGGAGAATCTCAGTTACTCCTAATTAGCCAATGCCTTTCCAAGATGCACAGAGATCATTAACCCCAACACAACTGACTGGCATGCAAGTGACAGAAGAAAACTACCTAAGGAAGCCAGCTAAGTGCTCTGAATGTATCCGTGGTGCTAAGCAAAGCCTATCCTGAGAGCTGTATGTCTCCTGGGACCCAAATCTCCCAGGTTGTTCCTCTGAAATGGATTCCCATGGTGGAGGCGGGATGAGCCCATGAGCCCTTGAAGATGGGAAGACCCAGCATGCTGTCTGCAGCATTTGGGGACCACCTCTGAACTGCCTGATTGCTCTGGGGGTCCCGGGGGTAGATGGGGGAGGCTGCAGGCAAAGAGATCCAGGCTGACAGGGAAGAAGAAACCCTCTCTCTCCCTGCCTAGATGTGAAAGGTCAGCGGCACACATCAAGTCATTTCACAGCATGGCTGATTAAGTAACAGTCATTTGACTTTGATTAAAACACTTGGAAGAGCTCAGCTGTGGCTGGAGGCAATTCTGACTCCCCCACCCCCCTTGCCCTGCACCTCCTCAGTGGATTTGAAAGCCTTTATGTGGGAAGGGGGGAAAAAACGAGGGAAAAGCAGTACAAAACTTTGCTCTTAGACACGTGTGCTATACTGACTGATTTTAATAGGAAGTCCCATAGAATGAAATGTGATCCCCTGGGAGCAGAATATTTTGTGTAAAAGATACTTCGTATTTATTTAGGCTTAAAGAAAAAAGAAGACAATACATTCAGAAGGAGCTGTTGGAAAAGTATTTTTTCTTCTGTCAAGCACTGGAATTAGGAGCAACAAAAAAATAATGCACAAATAATTAAGTAAACTGGCCAGACAACAAATCAACACAGCAAGCACTGGCCCTTCAGATACCTCAGCTGAAAATGCCCCTCACTATCATGGAATTCCAGCAGTTTTGGGTTACTGAAGATCAAGAACATAAAATAATAAACACTTGCACAATTCAAAAGAAATTGTAGGTAATAAAGCAAGTGCTTTATAATTTGAAATGATCTATTTGTTCCTTTAAATGCCAATGGGCTTGCTCAATGAAGTGGGAATTTAACTGTATCCATTAAAAGATAAAAGACCATAAATAAAAAAGTAGCAATTAATTGTGTTGCCTATTTTTAAGAGGCTGGAGCTTAGTTTGTCACACTCTGGCAGTCTATCAAACTCAGCTCCATTACAGACGTCTTAAGCTGAATTGATGATGATATTCAAAACTAAGGGCATTCTCTGCAGTAGTTCTACCCTGATGAAAGAGCTTGAATGTATAGATGGCTTATGTGATTCTATCATTCTTACAGTGTGAATTACAAATGTTCGAAATGTCAGCTTAATGAGTCATGCAGGAGTCTTCAATGTTCTAAGTCACTGGATCCAATTAATTTTTAAGTGTGCCTAAAATGAACAATGAAGACTGAGAAGAAGCAATCCAGTGGTTTCCCCAGACTCACTTTTTTACTTCTATAGGTCGGACTTAACAATGCTTCCAAATAGCTATCCAAGTCAATTATTAGCAATGATTGAAATTTCCAAGGAGCTGACAGTGTGTTCTCTTCAGCCTTTAAATCTGCAGTGAAATTATTCTGACTTGCACAAAAAATGAGGAAATGGAAAATGTAGATGTTTGTAAAAAATGTTTTTTCTTTTCTTTACCCCTGTCACTAGTAAAAACTAGTCACATCAGGGACAAGACAAACATGTGCATCTTAAAAATATCTACATTCTATTAGCTTCATTATGCTTGAATACTGCTTTAGTTTTGTACTGTACTTGGGACAATCGAGTGAATTTTGTTTCCAGTGGCTCACATTTTTATTGAGCACTGTGGGCCAATGTCATCAACTGGTCTCACAACTATGAACAAGAAGAGCCATCCATTGCTACAGGCAGGTTTTTCTTTATTTTTACATAAATAATTTTTACCATAACCCCGACATTTGGACCATTAAACTCTAGATCCTGAGTAGTGTGTATCTTGCTAACATGTTTGCTCAGGTAAGAACCTCTGCTGACTTTTCTCAGCTGTAGCTCATCTGAAGTTTCCGATGTGGTGGCTGCCTTTCCACATGTCAGGAGAACACCAGCAAGCAGAATGTGAATGAAACTCAAACTTTAAGAGTGATTAAGGTGGGTGACCTGCTGTGGCAGGCCTGTTCTCTAATTTGGGATACAGCTGATGCTGTTCCCTGTCCCTTGCCAACACACATTCTTGCACCCTTCGGAGAAGGGTCTCCTGGATGGGTTTTACACCTTATCTTCCCTATGGGCCTGGATTTGCACCAAGAGAAGGTGAAACCCCTCCTCAGGGACTCCCCTAGGTCTCACAGAGGAAACGCAGCAAATAGCCAAGTGGTGGCCATGCTATAAACCACTTCAGTTTTCACTCAGGGAACAGGAACTCCTGAGACCAAGACAGCAAACGAAAAAGGAGTTTAAGGACAAAAGGACCAAGTACCACATTGGAGCACCCTACACATAAAGGCCACATGCCCTAGAAATATTTTTTTGAGCAAGGAAGAATTAAATACTTTAAGCCTTATGACTGAAAGATTCAGCTTGATTGACTTATAGCAAAAGTCACCAGTGGCTTAGCCAATTTTATTTATCTTGAGTGATGCTGCTGGTGCCAATACTCTTTTATAGTACCACAGAGAAGTATCTGAGAGGCACCTCTAGGGATGATTTTAAACTCTTGTAAATACTGGGCAATTCAAGGGAAAGTTTGTGTTTGGATCTGCCTGTCTTAAGAAGAAACCTTGACCTTTTGTTGTGTTGCAGGTGGTTCTACAGGCATAACCTGAAAACAGAAAATGTCAAAACATGAATACAGAAGGCAACCTCCCCCCAAAAAGCTATATGCTGCCAGAAGGTGTCAATAAAAGTATCTGCCTGGAACAAAAAAACTTTGCCTGTGGGGTTGCATTTTAGGAGCCAAAGGACAAAACTTCAGCTTTCCTGTAAGCTAAAGGAGGTTTAAATAAGGAATGAATGAAAGAAAGAGAACAGCACAAGTACACAAGTGAAACTGAAAAAAAATGCACGGCTTATTTATGCCACCTACTGGATTTTTCCCGAAATATCATTTCAATTGGTTTAGTTGTCATGACCATCTGTCACTCTGGCAAATACTTAAGTTTGCATGGGAGGCTACTCACACAAGTAGACCAGCTGATATCAAGCCAATGACTCATGAGGAAATGAAATGTGTGGACTAACACAGCTCCAGGACTGGAGATGGGGGTAGCTGTACACCTGTTCATTCTACTAACACAATGGCTGTAGGGCAGCCAAGATGCTCAACACTGCAGGCAAGCACTCAAGTCCAGCACTGAGGAGTTTCCCAGATCCCATCAGTAACTCAAGGGAACGTGCTAGCACCGTTTCTCTCCTTTGGTTGACCCCTTCTGGCTGTCTTTGATATTTCATTCCAAATGTCCAGAGTGTTTATGGACACAATGGTTTCAAACAATGAGGATTGTCAGGGGAAAAACCCTTCTGGCTCGATGCACTGACAGCAAAAAGACCCATATTAAACAGAATCAGACCTACCCACTGACACCAAAAACACTCACAAAACCAAAACCAAACACACAAACAAACAAAACCATCAAACCAAACAAACACAAAGAAACCCACTATATTAAATAGAATCAGATTTAGCAGATATCTAACATGGACTTACAAAATGCTCTCAACTCTGCTGACCTCTGCGAAACTAAAGGTCTTCACTTTCTATGCCACGGTGCCAGAATCATGTCCTCTTTTAATTTGTGACCTCTCTACAGAGATGCTCAGTCATGCCAAGTGTGGTGTGGACATGGCTTGTTCACATCTGTGCTTCAAAATTATGATCTTATGAGCAAATAAACATTTTTGCAATGTTCAAAGGATCAGCCAAAGGCGTGCATTGGCAAAGGACAGATTGTCACTAGCAATTTTGTACTTTAAAGACTTACGCAAAAAAAGCTAAAATGAAAGGATATCTATCAGCTACTTAGGAAAAAAAAAAGACAAAAGGTAATTTGATTATTTTTTCTTTTCGACCAGAAACATTCATTACCATTGTTTCCAAAGGTGCCAGCAAACTGCAGTAATGTTTAGTCACTGACATCAGTGGATTTAAATCAGAGATACCCAGCCTTACATTAAATGAACGACCATGATTTCCAGAAGACTTGCAGTGAGATTGCTCTGATTTGTGTTAGAACCACTGGCAGTTTATAACCATCTCCTATTCGTTCATGACTCCAACAAATGTCAAATCCAGTATTGTGTTGTCATTCTCATCAAATACCTGTTAAAAAATTTGAGACAAACATTACATACTGAAACCATACTCAAGGTGCAGCTTGAGCTAGCAAAACCAAAGCAATTAATCATTAAAGGATCAACCGTGTACTTGTATTCATCAGGCATCTAGGTATTTTGGTGGTATTCAGCTGGAATGCAAAATACTAGACAGGTACTAACAACATTAATATTTCGTTCCTCACAAATAGGTTCAGTAACATTATGGATAATACAGACCTGTGCAGTTAGCCTGAAAAGCAGTAGAAAACACTAATTATGTGAAAGACAGCTGAATTAATGTTCTTCTTGGAACTGTTGCATTTTCTGCATCTTGTGATTCATCTCTGAGCTTGGCTGTCCCACTTAGTTCCCAGTGAAATGTCATATATAAGCAGCTGGTGACTGCTATTATTTCTCCTTTGTCTGTCTTTGTCTTCTTTATGCATTGTGCTTCTATTTTTTCACTCCTTCCAGTTTTTCTCTTGCTCCTTCTGTCATTGTTGATGTACTTTTTTTTTCTCCTACCTTTTCATACCTCTGTTTGTTGTTGTTTTGCCTTTCTTTTTCTTTTGATTTAGCCTCCTCTCATCTCCTTTTTAAATTTGCATTGTCAATTGACTTCAAGACAATTCGCATTCAAGCACCTGAAAACATACCTGCAGTGTGTTCAACCGTGCACAGAACTTCACAAAGTGGATTTTCACTTTCAAGGTCACGTCTAGACAGCAGCTTTGGAGCTTGATCAATGCCCCTACGAGCTGAGAAGTTCTCAACTGATTTTGTTCAGGGTAGAATTTCACATTTCAATATATGAGGCCAGGCACGCCTGTATGTGTTGTTCATCTCCTTAAACATTAGTGATATACACCATTAGGTGTATAGGCAAATCATATTTTTGTTCCATTGAACGTTGTATTAATTTTCTCTTCTTTTGCAGGAAAATGGGCAGTTACTGACATCAGAAACGTCAATCCCAGCAAAGCGATGCAAGGGAAAAGTTTAAGTTTCCATGAGTTGAATGATTGTCACACCCTCGCTTCAAGCCCACCCAGCTTCTGCTGATGCCTCGCTTGAGGACCACCTGACTGCAGGAGACTGGGCCTTAACAGGAGTGTTTTAATGTGGTCTTTCCAGAGGATGGAAAGTGCCATAAATGTCTCCTACATTGTACCATGAAGGAAAATGTTAGTTAAATGTAATTTAGTGAAAGCTAATGGAAAGCATCAAGCAGCAAGGACCTGCAGCTTTCTTCAGGCTGGGATCAGCACTGATAGTTTCAAGCAGAGAGGCTCAGTCTGAGCAGAATTAGCTGGGAGATAGCTGATCTCGAAGAGAGAGAAGCTTTCCTTGGCTTCTTCTACTTCTAGCAGAAATAAATTTCTACCTACTGTAACTTATTACCATCTGATATGCTGAGTCATGAAGCTGGGGTTATAGAAATCTTTATGCAATCTTTATAAATCAGCCTCACATAATCTCAGGCGCTTTCTGCTTCATCTCTGTTGAGTCCCTCATTTGACAGTTGTCATTCATCTTAGATTGAGATGTAATTTAATAGTTTCATTTCAGCATGAAGATAGCGTCATCTAAAGTCGAGCCTGGAAAGATTTAAAGGTGTAACAGAGGAAATATTAATACTGTAAATAATATCTGTAGGGCTGCATGGGTCTATAAATCACCTAGTGCCAAGTTGGAAGGGGAGCCTATGTAAAAAAGAAAATCAAAAGCATCTTCTCCTGTGATCATCTGCGGAGCATGCCGGCTCCAGCCACCCACACCCACTCCAGAGGTGCTGGTTACCCAGCTGTGGCCGCAGCCGCGCTGCCGGTACGTGTTGGGTTCACTTCCCACACAGATGTTGATCTATGTCCATATCCACTTAGGGTTATGAGTGTAAGGTAACCTGCAAACAGGGCACATGGCGCAGCAAGCAGCCAGAAGCCCCACAAAGGAGAGCACCTGAGCCGCTGCAAACTGGAGTGTTTTATTTGGGGGTCACACCTCTACCTGGGCCAGGCCATGTTGGTCGCCTAACCAAACCTGGCTTACCCAACCCAGAGCAACACAGGGCTTAGTGATGACCTCCCCACCTCCCGCCTTGCTCCCGCAGACCGCGGCCGGCGGCCTCGCCATCAGCGCGGCCTGCGCAGGGCCCTGCCCCGGCGGGAAGGGCAGAGCAGCCGCAGCGCTGCGGGGCGGCCGCCGAGCCGCCTCCGACCGCGGCGAGGGGCGCGTTGCCGTGCGGGGCCTGCGGGCAGCGCGGCCGACCCGAGCCACGCCGGCCCCTCCAGCACGAAGCCGGCGTTTGGCGCTGCCCCAGCCCAGCACCCACCGCCCCGCCGGGCACCCGACGGCCGCCCGCCTGGCCGGGCGGGAGCCGCCTCTCCCCACCGTGCTGCCGCCGCGGGCCGGGCTGAGAGGGAGGGAGGAGGGGGGCGGCAGGGGTGGCCGCTCCCCACCCCTGGTGCCTGCCCCGCGGGGGAGAGCGGGCTGCATGGCCGCTCGGGCCGGCCGGGGGGGCCGCGGCGGGAGGGGCGACGCCCGCGTGCCGCCGCCCGCCAAAACGCGCAGGGTGGCGGGACGGGGCAGGGCAGAGCCGCGCCGACCCCTCGCCCGGCTGCCCCCAGCCCGCCGCGATGCCCAGTGACTCCCCGGCCTTCAGCAAGCCCTCGGACGCCGCGGGGCCGGGGGACAAGGCGGGAGGCTTCGGGAAGGCGGCGGCCCACATGGCGGCCGCCCCGGCGGACGGGGTCGCCGCCGGCGTGGCGGGGAAGAAGCCGCCGCGTCTGCCCAAGTGTGCCCGCTGCCGCAACCACGGCTACTCCTCGCCGCTGAAGGGGCACAAGCGGTTCTGCATGTGGCGGGACTGCCAGTGCAAGAAGTGCAGCCTGATCGCCGAGCGGCAGCGGGTGATGGCAGCGCAGGTGAGCCCCGCGGGGCGGCCCCCGCCAGCCGCCGCCGCCTCGGCGGGCTCTGCCCGGGGAGGGTGGGCTGTCGTGCCGGCGTTCTGCCGGCGGTGGGGTCGTGCCTCCGCGTCCCGGTGCCCGCAGGAGCCAGGCGGCCGGTGCCGCGGCGTGCGGTGCGCTGGGACAGCGCGGCCGCGGGGGAGCCGCGTCCCGGGATGCACTTAGGCCACCGCCTGCCTGAATTGGCGAAGCTTTTCTCTAGTTCTCCCGTATGTTTTTTGGTTTGTTTTTTTGTTTTTTTTTTTTTTGCATAAAAGTAGGAGATGACCTGACAGCGTGTAGGATTTAAGACCCGGTGAGGTAGCAGCGGCAGCCGTGAGCGCTTGGCTGCTCCCGTCCGAACACGCGTCCCCGTCAGAAAACCGGCAAAGTCCAAGGGCGCGGATCTGTTTTAAAACCTTCAGAGAGGAAGGCTTGTAGTTAACGTCAAACTGCCGATTTTCAGCTTGCTTTAAAATAGATAATGAATAATTTAGCCAATTAATTGGTTAGCGAGAATATTTCCCACTGGCGGTGTCGTATTCGGTATATCTGCTTTTCCTGATGCTAGTTGGCTTTAGCTGAGCGCCTTTCTAAAATGACTTTTCTTCTAACGGTGTTCCTGATTTTACATAGAGCGGCTCTATAGACAGCTCTGTAGTTGGGTCATCGTAAATCTAAACGAAGATTCAACAGAATTCGCTAAGAAACCGAATTGCGTCCAGTTCTGTGTAACTTTTTCCGGTAGGTAGTACCGCTGAAGTCACAACTCTTTGGCAGTGCAAATGGCAGCTGTATTAGACCTTTTGATCTTTATCTTGAACACTTCATTAAGAGGAGTCCTGTTAACAGGAGGACATTAACAGGAGGACTGTTGGGGCTACAGAAGGACTGTTAGGACTGACCTCTGTGAATCGAGTTCCACGTTCTCGTTCGTGCAACCAGTCCATTGCAGACAAATTAATTGCGAGGCGTTAGGGCAACCGGTGCAGGAGAAGGCAGGGGTATCAGAGTCACCGACCGGGTTTGCAGCTATAGTGCTGTCAGAGCTTTGTGGTCGTGCATGAAGTGAAGGTCCGCTTGACAGATTTTAAAAAACCTTAGCAGCCCTGGATTAAATCCTTTCCTACTTTTTAATTTAATTATTCAGTGCAGGTATATGAAACGTCCTTTGAACCTACTGAGAGCTTTTGTTCATTTAAATAGTTCCTCCTTGCCGGTGGCGTGGTAGTCCAGAAATTGGTATTATACCCAAGTAACATGCACTTTCTCTGCATGGTGTGAATCACTGAATAATAAATGTGGATCCCTTTGCTGCCTGCCTCGGGGGAGGTAGCACGAAATAGGGTGTTGCCCGAGCAAGTGTCCCCTTCTGCACAGACTGTTGTCATGCTGCCCAGCAGCTTCTGCTAGGAGATGAATGCCTCCTGCTAGCAGGTACTGGCAGTGACCCTCCTGGGGGTTTTCTCTTCCCTGCCTGGTGTTTGAAAGTGGCTTTGAAAGCCTCCCTAACTGAACCTTATCTGTGTAGGAGTAACACATTGAAAATCTGACTTTCCCCCTCTTGATATATTTCTGCAATAAGCCCCTTGGCACTGGTGGAATTTTGCAGGTCAAGGTTGTTGGCTTGTGAAGTCAAAGTTACCCATGGTGTTTGCAAATTTACACCCCCTGTTTGGGCTGCCTCTCTTGCAAGCGCTATTGGTATTTAACAGTATTATGCGTCTGTATTAGAAAAATGTTGCTGTTAAACATGGATATAGAGGGAAATTCAGTCCAGGTTACCCAGGAGAACTTCCAGCAAGAAAAGCCCATGATCTCAGTCTGTAATCTGGGACAGATTTCTAAGGTTCAAATGCAGATACAAATCAGTCACCTGGCAAGTTGCAGGGTAGGTTTCTGTAAAAGCCTCCAGCGTTGTGTTTGCTGCCTGGACCACATGTCATATTTGGCACAGGAGGATCACTGTGCAAGACTGATCTGCCAGTTCGGAGGCAGCAGAAGGGATCCTCTGTATCTTCACTAAGCAGGCAATGTGGTTTGTTTGTATCCGTGTCCAGACTCCATGGTACCTGTGGGCTTTACTAGTGCCAGCTAGGCTATGGAGCAAGCTACTGATGTGTGTTGGGAAAGACACAGGGAGTTCCTGCTCCTCCAGGCCTGGCCAGCTATCTGCAATGTGTGTGATGATGGCTGACATACTTGCAGGATGATTCCCTGCATTTGCTGTGCCTCTGCCGTGATAGCTCTCTGTGCACTGAAATTGCCTTGAAGGGATAGATTGCCAGCAAAGAGCCAGCAAGCAAGCTTGCCCAGCAGGCTTGGACAGAGCAGCAGGTTGCAGGTATAAGCCCTCATAAACAGCTGCTTTATATTGATGAAGAGACACAGCAGAGCCTTGCAAGCAGATAAATTTCTTATTTCCAGCCGCTGTGTATCAGCAGAGAGGAGGGTAGCGATTCTATGCTTTTTACAGTATGCTTTGCTGAGGGGCACCTCTGTTGGGTAAGTACAGTCAGCTTTAATGTCTTCATCTGGCTTTATTGGAGAGAAATGTACATAGCACCGGCATTTTGTAGGTTTGTTTGTATGTGTTTGGACAGAAAAGGGGGCTGGTTCTAAATATCTTTATAACCTCCTTTATGTCTTCCTCTATCCACTGGCTGGGTCATGCCATCAACACCGTAGAGAGTACCAAGAGGAAAAACCAGCCTTGAGTTCGAGTCTTTCCGTGGTGCCACTATACTTTGTGCAGAAGCCAGAGAGCATGCCCTGCGTGTGTCTTCTTGTTCCCAGGTTGCGCTGAGAAGGCAGCAAGCTCAGGAAGAGGAGCTGGGAATCAGCCACCCAGTGCCCCTGCCCAGCGCCCCGGAGACGTTTGTTAAGAAGAACAGTGGTGGCAGCTCTTGTCTCTTGTTGGAAAACAGCAGCCCTACCCACTCGACAAGCACAGCCATGACGGCAGCGAGCACAGCGTCAGGTAAAGCGCTGGGGTGGCGGCTGCTGGGGACAGGGGCTGCTGTTGCTACACCTGCCTGCTGTTTGCTGCAGCGGCGGGGTCGTGGAGAATCCCCTCTCCAGGAATGGTGTGGCACTGTTGGTATGGTCAGCAGAAGGGAAGAACCCGAGCTTGGCCTTTTCATATATTAATTGATTATTTTTACTTGAAAATCAAAATCAATTTGGCATTAGCTAGCGCTGTAATTGAATTTAGTAGGGTGTATACCTGCAGGTAGAGATTTATAAGGAGATTTTTCCTTTCTCCCAAGATTTGTGCTTGTGTCACAGTCCTGGCCACAGCTTGTTGGCTGGCTGTGTAACTTCTTCAGAGCTGGAGAGTTTTCATCATTGTATAGGAGCCGAGTATGTAGGTAATGTCATTGGCCCCAGCAGCAGAGAGCTGCCACCTTATGTGACCTGATCTGTTCTGTGTGGCCAGGTGTGATGAACTATGACAGACTGACACAGCCCTTCCACTCTGCTACATGTTACTGTATTGCATTTAACCCGTGTAGAACAAACAAACAAACCCAGAACCAATAACCATTTGTCTGCAGATTCAGTAGAACTATGGCTAAGCACAATGAGGACTTAAAAGAGCTGAAGTGAAGACTCTAGGCAAAAAGCTTTTTCCAGTGAAGAGCTTATGCGTGACAGATACATTAATTGAATATGTATAAAAATGAAACTGATGTAATTGACTTTTGCTGTTTAGACAGAAAAGAGAAAAGGCAAACAGAGGAAAGGAAAATGAAGTTGTATTTGTTTTTATTGATCTGTGCTGATGTCGGTAATACAGGTGAATATAATTCCTAGTTAAAAAGATGCTTCTGAAGTGGACAGTGCCTTGCATTAACTAATAAAAGGACAGCACATATGTGAGTCTGTCAAACAACATCACTCTGTTTTGCAGGCCATTTAAAGCATTGTCAGGTGGATTTGTTGCATCCATTGCAGATAGGTAGTTTCAGACCAATGTGGAGGAATTTCTTTGGAAAGCTTGTAGAAGAACTGGTTGATAAAACAATAAATAGCTTTTTATTAGCTTTTTTGTTTTCATTATTGCAGTCATGTTAGTGCCACATTTGAATTGAGGCAATTACTCCTTTCATATTTTGATTACTGCATGCTTTGTCTATAGATGTGGAAAAAGCTGGCTGGAGATTAAAGTAGTATATTCACTAATGTATAGAGATTGCATGTAACTTAGGAGAACAAGAAAACCCCTGCATATACAGAAAGGCCAAAAAATGAAATTGTCTTGCTGTCAGCAAAATTTGCTTAAGCTTTGGTAATGTTTTTAAAATGTCAGTGGAAGTATTTAATTTATTAATCCCATTTTAATAATTTCTTATTAATTAAATGAAATTATGGTATTTTAGTGAAAAACATTAATTAAACAAGCTTAAGGCAATTCACATGCTTGAATAAAGTCTTGAAAAGATGAAAATGCCTAATTTTGAAGCGATTTGAATTGTTTGAAAATTCTTGGTCAAAGCAATTGTAAAAGGTTTGCAGTCATCTTTTTTAGAGTGGATTTCTCTTTGCGAGCAATTCAAATACATTGTTTCTGAAGCATCTTACTAAATAACTGTGTGTGGGTGACAACATTTAAAATACACAGATTCATATCAAGATAGAAGATGTGATTACACCCAAGAATCAAGGCAGGGTCAGTTTTGTTCACCAGAAATGGAAGAACCTGGGAATGAACAGGAAATTGTGTTCCTAGTTTTGTTTTTGGGCACCTAAGTAGCAGCAGAAACTCACGCTTAGCTCAAAGGCAACTGCACTGTGTAAAGTTCTGTCCCGAATAACTGTGGATTTAATGCCACTCGTGTCTCCGAAGCTGCATCAGGCGCTCTGTGTTTGTCCAGACATGTGGGGTGGCTTCATCAGACGTTAGACTACAGGCTTCACCCTGGAAAGACTGATTTATTTTCAGCGAGCTATACTTGCTTCTTTTTTTTTTATTTAGCACATAAAGATATTTTGTCAGATAAGTGACATGAAGTTCTTGTTTTAGGTGTCAGGTTGTTTTAGGACCAGTTACTTGAAGGATTCTTGCACTGCTGCTATATCATTTTACTGGTACACTCAACTGCAAGCAAAACGAGAGACCCCATGAGAATGTCTCTGTTTGGTAGGCTGAGATGCTGATTTTGCCAGATTTTACAGTAATTGCTAAGGCAGGCAGAGAGAGCAAAACCCTTCATGGTGGGGTAAGTCAGCAGCTCCGTGCAAGCCCTGGGGGGTTTGGGAATGCAACGTGCCCTGTACCAAACGTGCTAGACTGGGCAAGAGATGGTTGTGTCAGTGGTAATTCTGTTCCTCCTGTAAGTTTTTAGCTTCATGAGCGCATTTTTTCTTCTGGAGTTCCGTCACGCAGAGTGTTGTTTGCCAGCGGAGGAGTAATGTATGAAGGAGTCACACAAATCAGACATAGTGCCAGAGAGAGAGTCTTTCCTTGCTGTATCCGTTTTATTGGCAGATCAGAAATATTATGACACCTGGAGAGACCAGAGACAATTTTTCAGATCCTTTTGTGACATGCTGTTTTTGAAAAGGGGAAAAATGAGTTATCATGGTCATACTGCAGGGGTTTGTGCATTCACATCACAAGCTTGGAAACTGTGTTTACTTTAGATGGAGCGTATCTTCCCCACTCAAACGCAAACTAGAAATGTGCGGGGTAGTTGGAAGGGAGCAGACCATGGTCACAGGAAATTAGCAGAACCTTTTGCAGATAGATTTTGTAGTTTCTGTGCATTTTCCTTTTAAAAGTTGCAGATTGCTGAGAGCAAAGGCTGTTTAATTGTACGGAGTGTCAAGAAGTCGTGATACCAGGGCATCTAAAGTAATTGCCCTTCTTTCTGTAGGGTAAGTACGTTTTGTTAGGTTAACTAGTGTGGAAAACTCAGGAAAATATTATGGTGAGGCATTTAAAATGTGCCTTTCATACATACTCATTTTTTAAAACCTGAGTTCTTCCCTGTTCCATGTCAGTTTGGTATCTCTGCCAATTTAGTATTTAGAAATCACCAGGGTGGCAGTTGGGGAAGCGTGATCCTGAAACAGCTTCAGGTGAGAGCTGCTCGCACCAAAGGAAGGAGACAGTGTGTTTCACCTTTCCTCCATTCTGTTTGGTCCTGGTCACAGACTGAGGGTCACATTTGCTGGGTGGGGTGGCTGCAACACACGTCACCTGATGACTGGAAGGTGCTGGAAAGCACCCCTGCTTTCTGCTGGTGGTGTTGGCCCAGTTTAGAAGCATGCACTGCGGACGGGGTTGCTGCCTGGTGCTGAGTGCCGGCCCCTGCGCTCCATGGCGGCTGGTGTCCTGTTGGCTTTGCACTGACCATTAATGACGGCATTGTTCAGCTGCCTTCACAGTATCGCTGACTGACAATTAGACATATCATTGTCAGCAACTGTGAGGAATAAGCTTGCGCTTGTTATTTCCACTTGCGATGTTTATTATGCATGACAGAAGCAAAGTAGTGTTCTTTACACATTTTGCCAAGTAGGTGCTGCCTTCACTTTGAAACTCTTGGAGGAGCATATGTATTTTTTATCTGCTCGTAAATATGGACTGTAGTGGGGTCTGCAATAATAACTATGACTAATGAATGGTGGTACTGTGATCCCTTTGAAATTGCAGTGCCCTAGATGCCTCTGAAATCCATACCTTGCCCTCTTTACTCTTCCTTTGGTTTTTAGATGTTTTCTTTTGCATTGACCTTTTCCACAACACTGTATTGTGATTTCAAAAAATGATGTCATGACCTTGCAGATGAGGTTAAAATGTTATAATTGGAAGGTATCATGTCCTGGTTTAAAAAAAAAGAAAAAAGGAAATTTTCTTTTTGAGAGGAAGTAATTTTTAGTCTTTACATTATAGTATCACATGCTGTCTGAATTTCAGTGTTGTAAAAAAGTCTCATTATAGTCAATTGCTGGGTAACATGAGGAAGCTGCCAGTGCTTAAGTGGCAGCTTAAGAGAGAGTGCTTAAGCACTGGAACGCAGGTTTCATTTAAATTTGAGAAGAAACTTCTTCACAGTGAGGGTGACAGACACTGGAACAGGCTGCCCAGGGAGGTTGTGGAGTCTCCTTCTCTGGAGACATTCAAAACCCACCTGGACACATTCCTGTGTAACCTCATCTGGGTGTTCCTGCTCCAGTGGGGGGATTGGACTGGATGAGCTTTCGAGGTCCCCTCCAATCTCTAACGTTCTGTGATTCTGTGAAGAGGTTACCTAGAGAGGTTATGGAGCCTCCATCCTTTTGGAGACTCAGAACTCTGCTGGATGGTGCCCAAGCAGCACGATCCAGCTGTGATGCTGGCCCTGCTTTGAACAGAGTTTTGGCCAGCTGGCTTCCAGAGGCACTTGAAATGCCCACTGTGAAAAAGAGGTCTGTGAAATGCCCGCTTTTTTGTACTGACATTAACGTGTTGAGATTTGAAATTCAGCCAGCCTCAGTACTGATTGGAATTTGCAATCCTGGGAAAGAAATGCTGACTCTTTTGACCTAAAAACACTTAATGACTAAATCTATGGTAGATTTCAACAGAAAATCAGCATCATGGGGCTTGACAAGTGGTGGAGAGGATTACTGGTTCAGGTGGCAGCAGCCTCAGCAGGAAGGAGAAGGAGGCATTATGTATTCTGCCTGGCACAAGCCAGGGCTAACATTATGGCAGCATGTCCTCAGAGGTCCTGGTGGGCACGCAGTGGTTACAGGTCCATCATTCTGCTCTTTCCTTTTGTCTTTGTCTCCTCATTACTTTCTAATGATGATTTTCCTCTGCTGCACCCACTACTGCTGCTGCGTCAGTTTTGGTTGCTGACTGTCTCCTGGTCCTGCTGGCCTTCCTTCAATACTGAGAGCCGAGCAGCCCCAGCCGTTGATTCTTGGTGCTTTTCCTCAGCTTCTCCCACAGGCAACAACCCTGTTCAAAAGAAAAGACCATAGTTGGACATAATGTGTCTTTTCTGGATTGTAACAGCTGGCAAAGAAATAGGTTTTGCATCCTTCACCTGTGAATAACTGATACCTTTCCATCCATAAGGAAGATGTGCCAGGGTAGGTTCAGGTTGGACATTAGGAAAAGGTTCTTCACCCAGAGGGTGCTGGAGCACTGGAACAGGCTCCCCAGGGAGGTGTCACAGCCCCAAGCCTGACAGTGTTCAGGATGAGACTGGACAACTCCCTCAGACACACAGTGTGAACTGTGGGGTTATCATATGCAGGGACAGGAGTTGGACTCGGTGATCCTTGTGAGTCCCTTCCAATTCAGGACATTCTATGATTCTATTCTATGATTCTATGAACTGTCTTAACCTCTCTTGCACTGGCATTATTTCTACAACACAGGCTATTGTTTCGTGGATCAGTTGCTGGAGATGGTCCTCTGCCTGTATGGGGCTTTCGTCAGTTGCTAAATCTCTTTCATGTTGGACTAAGTAAATATGTGGGGAGTGTTTCACTTTGAACAATCTTTCCTTGGTTTAGGATAAAGCTTCCCCTAATAGTCTTCTAAAATTCCTGACTGATACAACTATGTGATGAACAAAGCTCCTCACACTGTGGTTACCATGCCTTTGCAATCTTATGTTCCTACTGAAAACACGTGCTTTTTGCTCAGAGTTGTTTAGAAGGACATTGCTTGTGAAGCCAGGGGGGCGTTTCTGCATCTCTCCACTGCTTTGGTTTCCCTGTACTTGGGAATGCTGCAAAGGAGTTTTAAGCATCTCATTATAAAAGGACATAGATAAATCTGAAAGTATAGAGAGAAGGGTGACAAAAATGATGTATGGCTTGTAGAAAAGGAGACTAAGGGTGGATATAACAGTCTATAAATATTTGAGAGGTAATAATATGGAGGAGGGGGAGGGATTATTTACAGTGCTTGAGACAGCATAACAAGGAGCAACGGCTTGAAACTAAAAAAGACAAAATTAAATTAGACAGTAGACACTTTTTCTCCTAACTAGAAGTGCAATTAGCAATGGAGTGACCTGCATAAGGACAAGGGGGTAAGTGAAGCATAATCAGGAGAGGTGTTTAAGAGTGTGTTAGATTACGATCTCAAGTGATTAATATGGGGGTAAACTCTGATCAATGTGCAGGTTAAACTAGATGACAGAAATCTCCTGCAGCTTTTTCATCTCCTGTATGATTCATTGCCTCTGGCCATTGTTTGACTGTGTTAAATAAATCATAATGTTACAGGGTTCTGCATCCCTGATTAGATGTTTCCAGTTAATTCTCCAGTTCTGGAGCCTGCAGCTTGCAAAGCTTGCACTTTCCCTGCGCCTCCTTTCAAGCAACATTCATTCGTCGTCTTTGCAGCCTTGTGTGTGTGTGTAGGTGCTTGTGTTTTATCTGAGCTAATGTCTTAAGTGCCATGCATGTTTATTCAGTGATGCACAGACCCTGACAAAACTGCAGTATTTCTGTCGTGTCAGTGAAACAGGCAGAACTGGTGGCAATTTTCAGAATTAAGTTTCTAAGTCAAGAAGTTTTACTTTTCCTTTCAGGCGTTGGATCCTGTCTGAAGCTTCAGTGGATGTGTAAAAACAGATAGTAGCATAAAAAGATTTGGAAAAGCTGGCAGAAGGTTTTCAGTGCAGGGCTGGGGCTGGGGAAAGCAGCATGTCAGAGGATCAGGGGAGCTGCTGGGCTGGCCGCCACCTACCCAGACCTGCTTCTGTGAACACCTTTTGGCCGGAGGGGTGGAGGTGGAAACCCACAGGCAGCTCAGCAGGTATTTCCATCCTTCTTTCGCGTTTCAGAAGAGCTTTTTTTCCCCCTAAAGAATTTTGAGTAGATTTTTTTTTTTTCCCCAGAAATCTTTCACCCTAGTGCTGTCTGTGTTTTCAGCGTCTTTCTCTCTGACTTCTCTCACATCAGGTGAGGTTTCCAGACCTAGAGCAAGGTCCCCACCGAGCAGCTCTGAACAGGCTTTGCCGTGTACACTGTCCTCATACCTGGAGCTGGGGGTTTCTCTTTCTACCAAAGGCCAGTGGGGCTGGTGGGCAGCCCTGTTGTTCTTTGTGCCTTGGAAGCTCTTCCTCCATCACGCTGGCATTTGCATATGTGCATTCACATTTAGAGAGTTATCTGTGCCAGCTTGTGCTTTCCATTTGTCATGAACACCAAGATAAGGAATGTAGCAGGAGCAGAAGATGTACTAAGAATTTTCTGTCCGAGAGCACATTATTACTCTATCTGCATCTAACCTCGTTCCTTTCTGTGTCCTTGAAACAGTTATTATGACTTATCTGAATGTGTGGGGCTTTCTTTTTGTTTTTAGAAAAGATATAAGTGGGGAGTGAAAGGAGTACTGCACGCTTCCTTAACTGAGCAGTGGTGTGATTTCTTGCCTTTTTTTCACATGCTTTCTTATACCTTGAAGACTGCTTTCTTTTGCTTTGTTTATCAAATAATTTCTTAATTCAGCCTGTTGGCCCATTTTCAATAGATTTGTCACTTATATGGGGACTAAAATGCAGTTTCAAAGGTATCTTTTGTAGGAACACTTTTGTATGTTTATTCTATTTTTTTTTCCTGAGCTTTGCTGAACTTTCTCCTGAGTTTAACTACCTGCTAGTCTTAATCAGAGTTGTGAATAGCTCAGTTACTGAAGTACAAACATAATTTGTGCACTTCTGTCTTATGTTTTCTTGAAGAGCTTGTCAGTTACCACTGAGCTTCTCTTTCTTTGCAATGAGATTGGATGCCTAATTATTTTATGATTTATTTTTTTTCACAGTTACTCTATCTGCTATCTATTAACATTATTTCTATTGCTCACAGCGCAGCCCACCATTTTCTGACTTGGAGACCTATAATTGTGGGCACAACAGAAGTTCAGCTGATGTAACCCATTGTAGTTCCAGTTGCTGTACATTTCTGTCTACCAGTTGTGCTATCAGTAAAATTCCTTAGTGATCCATTTGCATGGCAGCAGATTTTGTGAAGGCAAATGTTGTTGCTTCCATGCAACACTGGCAACCCTGTACAAAAGTGATGCACGTGCATGTGATTTTTGCTCACTTGCCCAGGCCCAGTGGGTGTCCACAATGGTTCTTTACCACTCCTGATATTAGTTTTTCCATCATCTATTAGGCAGAGTGAAAAAACCCTCCTGTTATTTCTAGTTGGTCTTTTTTAGAAACCTTTTGGGTTTCTGTCATCATATAGCTTATAACCAAGCATGGACTCCAGCTAATTCCAGCCATTGCCCTACTCCCTTTATTATTTTTAGTGTGAGCCATAATGATTTTATCCCAGTCATATTTCCTCCAAGGTCTCCTATCTCAAACACTTGTAAAGCCTTCCCTCCCTTCTGATGTTCTCTTTGATCTCTTGTTAATGACTTAAATCCCTTTACATTTTATCCACACCGAGTTCTTTCTCCTCCTCTCAATTTGCTTCTTTGTGCCTGCAGGTGTCTGGGCTGTTTTCCATCACTGTCTAGAAATCTGGTTTTCTTTCCTAATTTCCTTCTATTTCTTCCTCTTTTTTTTTCTTCCTTTTTTTTTTTAAGTCATGTTGATTTTAAGTTTTGCTCCTGTTGCACCCTTTAGTAGATTGATGGATGTCTGAATGCAAGGAGTTATAATGGCTGTAAATGTATTTATCAAGTATCTTAAGATTATTAATAACATTTAAACATATATGTGCACACATAGTAGTCATACTCCCAGCTGTTCTATTGAAGATTGAAAATGGCACTTGTTACTCATGCTTCTAGTTTTCTGAAGCACTGATTTTATTGGTCCTGATCCTGTTAGCTGTCATGTTTGCTAATAATTTTAGATATGTAAATAATCCTGCTGTCTCAGTTCAGCATGAACAAACATATCCTGGAGGATTAAAATAGTGCATAGCATCCTCACAGACTCAAAGCTGTGTTCAACGTTTTCGAATGCTTTTTCTTTACTAAGGCTGGTTTTTTTTGCCAATAAAGTTTTGAATATGATCGCTATAGCCGTATTATAAAGATCAACAGTGCAACTAAGGAAAGAGCAAGTAGTGCCCCCCACCTCACAGAAACAGATCAACTACTCTGCTCTAGTCAGTGGCAGAAGACACTGAAAGTGGGATTTGCTACTGCAGACAGTGTTATTGAGGGCCTGAAACTTGCATTAAGTGTGGAAATAAAAATTATTTTTCTGTAGGTTTTATTTCTTCAGCCATATTAGGAGGATTTTTAAGTTGCATGCTAAATGTTTGCAGCAGATCATTTTTATTAAGTGTATGCTAAATGTGAACAAATGCACCTTTTCCAGTTTTACTGAAATCAGTGGTGGTATTTCAGCTCCTCTTAGCTGGAGCTGGATTGAGGCTGTGTGTATGACTGGAAAACTTATTATGCCAAGCAGCAGTCTTCTGAATGGCATTTCTGCATCCTGGTTATTTTTTCTCCCAAATCATGTTTTCCTTTAAAAAATACTGTTTTGTGTGAAGTTTAAGATTAACAAAAAAATCTTAAAATTGGGAGGTTTTTGAATTGTATTAACACATACACACACAGAGAATTAACAGGAATTTGGCCCATTATGGGATAATAAATCTACATCTGGAAGAGAGGAAGGAAGAAATGCTCAATATTCTTTTATGATCTTTGCTTTGAAAAAAGGCAGGTGCTATTGCTGTATATGGAGAAGATGACATTTTGCTTTCATGGAATAACTTGAATACGGCATTTATAAAACAACAAACAAACATAACAGAAAACTTGGCTGAGGACCTCTTTAGTCCATTAATGCTGATTTGTCTTTTAACACTGGGGAAATCCCTACGGCCTGGAAGAAAGCTGACATTGTGCCAGTGTTTTTAAAAAGTGAGTGTGGTAGGGTGGGTGGCTACAAATCCATCAGCCTGACATCGTTTTTGTGAAAACAGTGGAACAGTCTGCAGCAAACTGAAATGTGCAGGAGAAGGAGAAATGCAGCTGTTACGGGATGCTCATATAACGTGAATTAACAGAATCTTTTACCCATAAGGGTAAAAGATTATGCCAAGTTAGTAATCTTCTGTCATTACAAAATTGCTTGACAAAGTGACCTATTGATGCCATCAAATTCTGCGAAGCATTTGGTTTTTATACCCGCTGACACCTTGATTAGTAAACTGAACTGACAGAAAATCGCTATTGTATGTGTTACATGGTTTTAAGAAGGATGATCCTGGTCATCTGACAACATAGGTCTGAGCGGGGAATCTAACAGGACGGTGTTTCTGGAGACATGTATTGGCTGTAAGCTGTGTGGTCTTCCATTGGTATCTTGAAAGCAAGCCTGGAATCACCACAGGTCATCATGGTAGGTGCAAGAAGGGCCTGGCAAGCAGTGCAGAAGACATACATGCACTGTGGGAAGGCTTGGTTAGATGATGGGTCACGTGCAACCTATAGCCACTTTAACCCATACCAGAAGTGAAAAACAGAGGAGTGTGTCCCCAAGAAACATTGTCACTGCACATGAGCTGGTGGCCAGAGGGTACTGTGCTGAATGCTGGTGGTTCCCGGTGGAAAAGGATGACCAAGGACTGGCACAGCCCCTCCAGGCAGACCTGTGGTGATGGGAGGGAGGTTTGGTGTCTTCTGTGCCTGAAACTGGTGAGGTACCTGTGGAACTAGTGGGACTCCTTCCCTGGGGACCCTGAACGTAGTGGAAAGTGGGCTCAAAGTGGCTATTGTAAAGGAGATTGTTGGTGATTTTTGAGTAGGCACCCCACACCAGGCTCAGGAGCGTCACTGGGCCAAAGCGATGGGAGGCTGGGAGAGGAGGTGAGGGACATACAACATCTGTTTGCCCCATTTGTACTGTTCCCTAGGCTTCTCTTCACAGCTAGTGCTGAGGATATAGCTGTGGTCTGGACTCTCACATATGGGCTTGAACTTGGAAGGGCTCAGGTGGGAGACACATAAATTATTAGAAGACCAGAAGATGTGTCCTGGCGCAAGAGACAGCAATTTATGTTGCCCTTTAGTGACCCCCTTATCTAAGATTTAATTAATCCCCGGTGTGATTGTTACAGTTTGCTTATGCCTTTGCCGGACCAGACCAACTTGAGTTGAAGTTTTCTGTGTCATTTCATGGGATGGGTTTTGACGTTGTGAACAGAAGCAGCATGCAGATGCAGAGTCCTGTGAAAAGTTTTGGGTGCATCCACCGTGAGGCTCAGGCGCGGTGATAACAACCTTAATTCTGGGATTTCCCAGATTTTCTTGAAATGTGCTGTCCCTGCTGTGTAGCGTTTATCCTAGAGTGCCTCTTTCTGGCAAATGCTGTTCTTGGTGAGATGTGCTGTCTTGCTTAGGACTGGTTTAGCCCTTCATAGGCAGAACTGGAAAAGCTCAAGAGTTATTCCTAGAGGAGAGGAAAAGTAATACTCATTCCTTCAGGGTGAAAATGAGTATTTTTCTAGCTGTCGAGTGAATCTTGACAAGCGGGAGAGTGCAGCCGTTAATGTCTGAGCAAATAAAGCCATCTCCTGCCCCCAGGACACATGCCTGCTCCAGCAGACGCTCCTGCCTTTATGCCCACTCCTCATGGGTAGCCCCGGCTGAACTGGTGGTCCAGTTGCTTCATCCAGCAAGTGGTGCTGTGGGACGCCCCAGCTCTGCCCTAGCTGCTGCAGGAAAGGTGCGGTGACTGGTTGTTCTGTCTTGGGGTTTTGGGAGGAGGTGAAAAGCATGGTAGGAGTTGGCAGGTGGTAAATGCCTGGGCAAGGCGTAGCTGTGACAAGGAGGTGGGGTGGATCAGTCCCTGGCCACTTCAGCTCCAGGAGCTGCAAGAGGCTCAGAGTTGTTGGACCACACATTTTTTATTTTTTTTCCTTCATTTTTAAAAAATGTTTATTTCTGCTCTGAGAAGAAAGTCACGTATCCAATGAGCAGCTGTGTTTCCTGGGTACAGTCGGAGAGGTAGCTATAGAGTGCAGTAGCAATAAGCTGTTTTGGTATGATTTATTTTCTCCAGTCTGGAGACACAGCTGCTTTTAGCCCACGCATCTGATATCGCTGATAAGAGATTTTTGCACTTCTCCCACAGTTGGGCATCCAAGGCTGTTTAGGCAGGTGATCCCAAACAAGGAGGAAAAAGAGCCATTGGATTTCACACTTGAGCTTGAAATGGGGTCGTAGCGTTGGCAATTGGGAGAGGGAAGAAAAAACATTATTTTCTCAAAAACCTCTCTGGTCAAAACAATTGGGAGGATTGCAAAGCTGGTTTTGCATAGGAGAATGAGAGTATTACAGCCCCATACATCTCAGAAACTGGGCTCTGGGACAGGGTACAAGCACAAGCTCCTCTCTGCTCTTTGCCTGTGTTTGCTGGCTCATCTGGAACGCAGGGTGACTCTCCCTTCCCTGTATGGCTGCTGAGGTCCCCACCTCCCCGCTGACTGAGAGCCAGCACAGAGTGGTGGGACTGAGGTCTGCAAACTGATGAGGAGCACAGAGAAGGGGTTTGTCTTGCCAGCAGTGGCTCAGGTAGTGATCTCCTAAGGTCTGAAATCAGGGGTGCTTTCAGGAGTGACTCTACTTTTAGGGAGAAGGCTTTCACTGGGAGATCTGAAAGGCTACAGTCAATCATAGTATGAACTTTTAGGCCAGATCCTTGGTGTTTATTTGTCATGATGGCAGAAAAGTATCTCAGATTTTCTTGTGTTTGGGAAGTTTATTTAATCACACAGCTCAGAAGCATCAAAATCATTTTTTACTAGAATTTGCTAAGCAATGATTTCTTAAATATCTCTTTTCAGATGGGAATGAGTTTGTACATATAAGCATCCAAAAGAGAGGTTTTAAAATAAAGCACCTTTTGGAGTATATTGGTAAAAAGAGGACTAAGGACAAAACCAAAATCAGGATGCAGAAAGCTGTCTTATTTGCTTGAGAGCCCTACTTGTCTGTAGGGTCCAGTTCCAGTGTCCTTATGAAGAAGAGGGACGTTGTGTGGGCTCATAATGCAATTAGCTGTTAGCCAGAGCGAATGGTACCAGGATACAGGTCCGTGTCTGGTCCTTCACTGGGAGCTTTGACAGCAATGGAGACAAAAACCTGTTCCTTCGCAGACTCGCATCACTATACATAAAGGACCGTCACTGTGAATCTTGTATTGGCCCAGCTTTTTCTCTTAGGAACCTGTATTGCATTTACAGAAGCTGTAAATTTGGGATGGGAGTGGTTTGTGCTGATGTTGTTTAAAGTCCCCTTTCTGCTAGTGAAAGAGCAATAAATGGGCTTCTGTGTGGAAGAGCAGGGCTCAGCAGAGTTACACAGGTGTGAAAAGAACCTGAAATGGTGAAATCAGACTCTGGGGAGGGAGGAGAGAAAGAGAAAAGGTAGCATTGGAGAGGAGAACAGCTAGGACCTTTGGCAGAGACTGACGTTCAGCCTTAGCCTTGTGTTGCTGTCATGTTCTTCACGTTCACACTGAGAGACTCCAGCCCCTTCTCATTCCTTCCTTCTTTTACTGAAGCGGTTTCCTCTCCTCATGTTAGCTATAGCAGGAAGCGGGAATAGGGAAGGTGTTCGTGTGTAGGATTTTGTATGGTATCGCCATGCAGGGTACAAAT
This sequence comes from Columba livia, assembly GCF_036013475.1. Classification (NCBI taxonomy): domain Eukaryota; kingdom Metazoa; phylum Chordata; class Aves; order Columbiformes; family Columbidae; genus Columba; species Columba livia. The sequence continues at coordinate 13,102,390 of NC_088642.1, read as the reverse complement.
AATAAATGACCCACTGCATGCTTAGACAATTTACTGCCAGCTTTTGTATGTGTTGTCACAAGTGCTCAAAAGGTCAAAAAAGCTTCCTTAACAAATTTGATAAGATAATGCAGTGAGCTGTAACAGCATAAAGTCCTGGGGGCCATAGACCAGAGTAGAAGAAATAATTATGCATGGTAATGGGTAATTACAGATAATGGCCTTTTTTAGGGGTGGCAGAAAATACACAGCCCCACAGCCTTGCCTGGAATGAACATTGTCTAGCACATTAACTTTATAGCAAGCTAAAAGTTCAGCGCTGGAACTGAAGATAATCCGCAACTTCTAATGGGAAGAGAACTGAAATACTCCTCCCAAAGGCAGAGTGAGCATGCAGGTTTTGTTCCTTGGGAGATGGCGTGTCTCAGCAGAAAGTAAGTAATGGTGCCAGCTTTCTTTGACATCTGAAATACCTCTGTCATGATTGTCTGGTGGGAGAAACATATTGTTCCAGCATTTCTGATTATGATGGTAGGGAGTGATTTCACACTGGCTTCATTCAAGGCTACTGTTTGACCTCAAAGCTAGCTGTGAATTGAAGTAACGCATTATGAGACTTAATATTGCCAAACCAATTAATAGGACTGTACTCATGCTTTATATTCTGAGAAAGGGGAAGTTGTCAGGTGTGGATCCAAGACTCTTTTGAGGTCTTGAAGGCAAGTGTTTCCTGACTGAATAATTATTTTCTGGCATCTTAAAGGCATAGCTGTCTCCTGCCACAGAATCTGGCTTGTAGGAAGTTGTTAACACTTCAGTGATGAAAACAGTCACTCTGAGTTGAAAACTAAAGGCAATATAAACTGCGAGAAGCTGAACTCTGCTCACTGGGCAATGGCTATGCCTTCCTGCTCCTTTACTAAATGTGTTACTTGAGTAGACAGAATTCTTCATTTTCTTATCTGTGTATGTGTAGTCTCTAGGCACAGAAGAAATAAAAACTGCTAACCATAAGAACTCACGTCAATAAATGCAGACAATGAAATTATCTTAATTGCCACACTGCATACACAGAATCCCTATTCTGAAATATACAATCATATGGAGACTTATGAGGTGTTATGGCCATGTGAGTAAATTGAACCATGTCACTGCATGCTCTGCGACTTTGAAACATGACTGTATGTGCTATCCTGATTTTTAAAACAGTTCCTGCTGTGTGTCCGTCCCAAGCTGCCTAATACTCTGCCCAGATTACCACATGTGGTCCAGTAGGCAATTTGGTGCTTCTGCCCTGTTGTAGATGCTGAGGAAATCTAGTAGTATGGACTCAGTGTCATTTTACCTGAGCATCAGCGAATTGCCCAGGCATGTTTAAATGACTGTTATCAGTGTATAATGAGATGTATAACTGGCCCTTAATAGTACTGGTAGGAATAGAAAATACTCCATGTTTATATAGAGAATGAGTGGATGTTACAGGCAGAACTTGAGTGTTTGCATTTCTCGGTGTGTATGCTTAAAAACATGTTTGGATCTGTGGAATAGAGATGCCGATAGAAATTCTTGTAAGTTCCGTGACATTTCTCCTTTCTTCTCCCAAAAAGTAAGAAGGGAAAGAATGATCTATATACTGGCTTCTTGTTGATTTTTCCATGCATATCCGCAATTCGTTTAAATCGCCATAGCTTTATTGAAGTAAATGGTCTGAGACTGGTTTACATTAACCGAGGACTGGACCACTGTTTTTCACCATGCTCTGCTAAGTGAAGACAGGAGCCCCTCATAGGTTACTGAATGTATAAGGCCCATATGTGTAACTGACCCCAAGAACTCACCTTCCTTAAAAGAAAATCCCAGCTGTCCTGAAATGAATTACTGGTTAACTACTATTAATATGCCATAGAGCTAGAGAGTCGTCTACAACACTGCAAGATCAATAACAGTATTTATTGTGCATCATATTGATCTTCTATGAAAGAGTGGGCCATATTTCACACTGTGTACATAGTGCAAAAAAAGTAGCATCGGTTCTGTACAAGAATTAGTAAAGACAGAGAAAAGGGCTTAGGGATCCAAGGGCACAGCTGCATGAAGGGACACTGCTTGTCTCACTGCAAGAGTGTTGCTCACATGTGGAGAGCCTCTGATGGCCCTACATTATAGATTGGGTGTTCCTGAAACTAAGCAAGAATTTTAACTGCTCTTTTTTTTTTGGTTTGCTTTTCTAGTTTCTGTTCCTTCATGCACAGGTTCACTCACATATTTTTAATCATGTCCTGTTTGCAACTTGCAAAATGTTGAAGTTTGTGGCTAGTGGCAGGAGAAAGACTGAGGAGCCTGGTTTCCATGTGCAGGGTGAAGACAGCCGAGGGCTGAGCCCAGTTGATGCAGCAGCCCTCTTGTTTTAAAGCACGGGTGGAGGGGCAGAGTGGGAGTCTGACAGCACAGCAGCAGTTGCCTCATTGAGAGCTTAATTTCTGTCTAAAATTGCTCCCCTTAGAGCAGTGAACCCCAGGGCTGCCCCTCATGTGCAGGTGTTGTAATGAGGCAAGCTCTGGGGAATGAGAAGGCCCTCCTTGCCAGTAGAGCCATTCAGCTGTGCTGAATTACATTTAGGGGGAAAAAAATCCCAAAATCAAACAACAACAACCACCTCCCCAAAGAACAAAACAAAACAAACAAAAAAACCCAAACCACAAACAAACAACTGAAAGCTACTTTCTTAACCTTGGTATTCTCTCCTTGCTGGTGGAAAACAGAGCCTTGGGCTGACAGCCTCCCTTGAGGAGAACACCTTGCTCATTGAGCATCCAGAGGTGAGTCTGCAGGAAGGTTCACACAGAGGTAGAAGAATTATGGATACAGGCTAAAGACCAAGCAGAGGAACCCCACTAAGTTAAAGTTTAATGGCAGCCATTGCTTCCAATAGATCTGCCCTATTCTGCAGACGGTGGCCATGCCTGAGGGTGCTGCAGCCCAGAAGCAGTGTGGTTGCCTGCCAGCTGGCTGTTAGACTTCAGTTGGAGAGAACCAGCATGGATAGTGCAAAAGCTCCCCTGGCCATGCCATAAACATGAAATCTCTGTGCAGAACTCCAAGTGGCTTGTTGTATCCCTAGGACAGTTTAGCAGGGTTCTTTGGCCTTTAATTCTGCTCCCCTTGTCACTTTGCACTGCTCTGCAGGTACCCCATGTAGGTGCTGACTGGTCTGAACTGCTTTTCTTCCTGAGCTTTCATTGCTCAGATGAAAAGTCAAGACTTTGTCGGCTTCCTCCATTAATAGCAAAACTCCTTCCCTCAATGTATTTACCGTTTTGCATGTTCTGCATGTGTTGTACGTGTACGATGTATGCATTAGTAGGAGGAGATTACGTGATTCAGCCACGCTGGATGGGGTAAGAGAGTAGAGCTGCACTGCAGACCTGCCCGTGACCCATTGGGTGCTGAAGACCTGCAAGAGCTCAGCTTTCCAGAAACTTCTTTCCCTCAGGCTGGCAGTTTCAGGACTGTGAGGAGCTTAGAATGACCCATGGGGTTCTTTGACATGGTCTGACCTGACATCTGCCCAAAGTCCAGATGGCACAAAGCTATGTCTTGTATGAGATGTCTTCCTTCTCCCAGGTGAAGCACCCAATCTGTTCCAGACGCTTCAGAAAAAAGGCAGAGACAGGTCCTAAAGTGTGACATCAAAGAAAATCTCATGTCCTAAATTTGGAGAATAGTGTGAGTAGAAGCATGTGGCAGCTTTCTCCTGCTCTTTGTCAGATGTTGCCAGTCCTTCCATCTTCAGAAGCATGATGTGGCTTGGGATTTAGAGAAAATGAACTCTTCTTTGCAATGCTGTTGCCAGAGTCCTGGTTCTGTATGGAGGTGGGTATGTCTCTCCCTTCACCTGCACTTTTGCCCTCTCTCCTGGCTCCTGTCTTTATTGCTGGTCTGCCGGAGCACACCCTTGTGGTGTGGCTGCAGCTCGCAAGGGTTGTGCGCCAGGGATGACGCAAGGACCATGGATTCCATAATTCTGCATTCATAACAGAAAAATGCCCCAGGTTGCTGACACCTGGAGATTTATGTGTATGGGTGCACGCGTGGCTGAATGAGCAGGTGACCAGCTGTACAAATGCAGCATTGAGTCTTGAGAGGGCAGCTGGTAGTCCTGTAGAGGCTACTGGAGAGCCAGGGGACAGCTGAAGTGAAGCAGAGCATTGTTCTGGTGAGCACTGAACAGCAATGGGTGGCAGCAAGTCAACTATTTTGCACCTTTGGTGGTAAATGTTGGTAGCCCCAACCACAGATACGTAGAGACAGAAAAGAAGGAGTGAAAGGCATATTTTTTTCTCCTACTTAATATAGCAGAAGACTGCAACCACTGCTCTTTCATTACGAGGGAGCTGTAGTGCTACCAGCCACTGGAACATCAGAGAGTCATAAAGGGTGCTTGTTTGATTTTTGTGGATAGTTATGGGCAGGTCTCTGTTCTAGTCTAGCCCATCTCATCCCATGTTAGGAAGTATAGTGCGTGAGACCTTTCCAGAATTTGCAGGAAAACATCCTGCTTTCTCCCTCCTCTTCCTTCTAGCTGTGGACACCTCAGTGTAGCTCACCTTTAATTTATTGGTGTAAAGAAGCTCCATCTTGCTGGTGCTAGTATTCTTAGTGGAAAGTATTATCCCTTCTTACAATGCACTGCAAGTGGAAAGACACTGCAGAGATTTCAGGAGCATAGCCCTGCCAGAAGTCCTGCGGCTGGCTGGCTGCCCCACGTAGCTCTGTCTCATGTGAAATCTGTGTCTTGGCAGGAAACATGTTCAAGAATTCTACTTTTGGCTTCTATTTTACAGCATGAAAAACAGAACAGTTGGACCACAGCTTTATTCGGGAACTAAGTTTGGGGAGGGAAGTCAGGTTTATGCTGTGATTTATCTAAGTTCTGATTGTATCAAAGAAATGGACAAAAGGACCTGAAGATAGGCCTGCCCAGGTGCAGAATAATAGCAATAATAAAATTTCATTAATATATCAAAGTGCCAAAACTGTGTAGGATCTTTTGTGGCATTTTGGACTCCTCTGTTCTGTGTGCAAATTTGAGAGTTACTCACAATAATGAAATGAAAAAGGCCAGCTGGCTTGGTCCTCATTTGCATAGGGATGAGGGACAGAAAAATCAGATGTAGGAGGCATAAAATACTCTGTTTGGTGATAAATTAGTATAGTTCATTTCAGTCAACAAAATGCCAGCAAGAGCTGAATGAGGGCACTATATAATTTAGTGACCTGGAAGGAGACTATCCATGATTGCAGAGAACTTTCATTACAGTTGAAGAAGTGAAACAGAATTGCATTTTAAATGACAATAATTGGTAAAATTGGTCATTGCATCTGGTGTGCAGCTAATACGTAGTACAGTGGAAGTTGTTACCATGACTCTGAGAGGCTCTTAAATGCCACCATATTCATTTTGCAAGGTAACCAAGGTACAGATGTACCAAAAGAAAGACACAAAGCAAATTAGGCAACGCCTGCCTGATGTCTCTTAGGGCTGTTATTTTCCATGTGCCTATTGTCCGTGCTGCTTCATCTCCATACCGGTAGACCTCGAGAGCTCTTCAGTATTCTTTAAGCTACATGCTGTTCTCCTCCACCGTGTAGTTAGACAACATCATGGGAAGAGCACGAGCTCCTTGCAGAAGGGGTTGTTATGCTGCGAACACTGTAAGGGTTGGTACGGGGCAGGTTACAAGGGTGTGAGCTAGAACCAGAGCTGCAGAGATGGTGGGATTTACAGTTGCTCCTGTGTTCAGGATCTAAATGTATATTCACTGTATACTTAGACTTCCTAAGGTTGTGGCAGTTTTTTGTTGTGTCTGGCTTGGCCAGGTAGCTGATGCACCATGTCAGGTAGCGCTCGACTGTGAAACAGTACTTACAAGCATCTTTCTTTTTCAGCCTTGCAAATATCACAAGGCACTGGTTGACACTGGAGTGTGGAAAATGGGCCTTAGAGCATCCCCTGAGAAACACTCCCATTGTAGGGAGCGATGGGGGGACAGACCTGTGTGGGGACAGCCTGCAGGGAGAGCAGCCAGCTTTGGGTCTGGAGGCACTGCAGAGAGCAGGCAGCAAGTCACTAGCAGTCTGCCTCCTCTTTTGCCAGTGGTGTGGAAGCTTGTTTGCTCTGTGGTTTTGTAGGTAAACAGAAGCTGAATTTGATTATAGAAGCTGGGCAAGGATTGAGGGCCTCACTGCTCAGAGGTAGCATGTGGGTTTCTGAGACACCTTGGCTGATGATGTGGTGCTTTCCCTTCTGTAGCATCTCTTGGCCTTGTGGTTGTTTGTCCTTTTTAGAGGCATATTTAGAAAGTGTCCTCTCACCTACAGGACACTGGCTGGAGAGGGGTCATCCTGTAGCTAGAGCCTTTCTGCTTCCAGGGAGTTAAAAGAGACTTAGCACACCATTAAAATTTAAAAATAATAGAGGGCTGATGTGAAATCGTCATCAGATCAATTGATGCTGCTTGAGGACTCGGAGCATTGTCGTAACCTGCAGTTGGTTTCGTCCTGTTTTGCCGTGTGTGTAGGTTGTAGTCTTGGCCTTTGAGTAGACATCAGTCCACTTGAGTTTCCACCGAACATCCAGCCATGTTTCCCTTTCAACTCCTGCCTCTTCTTATTTACTACTTTCTTTCCAGCCTTCAGGACAAATGGTAGCTCATTAGAAGGTGAAAGGTAATGGTCTTCATGGAGCATCCTGTCTCATAATGGCTTGTTTTTTTCTTTTCCAGAGGGACGGATGCTCATTCAGGACATCCCTTCCATCCCCAGCAGAGGGCACTTGGAGAGCACGTCTGATTTGGTTGTGGACTCCACCTACTACAGCAGTTTTTACCAGCCATCCCTGTATCCTTACTATAACAACCTGTACAACTACTCCCAGTATCAAATGGCAGTGGCCAGTGAGCCTTCTTCAAGTGAGACGGGGGGTACGATTGTAGGGTCGGCCATGAAAAACAGCCTTCGAAGCCTCCCAGCAACATACATGCAAACCCAGTCGGGAAAACAGTGGCAGGTATGATGTTACAGAGGTGTTACACAGACAAGTGAGGTGGACACTGAGCTGTTTCTTGGGCCTGATTCTGACCTCCTGTTTGCTGGTTTCGTGGCAGTGCAAAACCAGAACCAGATTCCAGTGTTGGATTAGAACCCACGTTAGGAAAATTAGCCAAAAGAGGTGGCACAATGAAAGTGATGATACAGGTTAGGCAGGTTGCTGCAAGCACAGATAAAGAGCACCCACTTGATTTTATGTTTTGAGTTACGTCCTAGTAGATTATGGGCTGTTCTCCAGAGGAGTCTAACTGAATTACCCAGTATAGCATCCTGGGAGCTTCAGGTGTGATTTCTGAGAGACTTTGCTCTTCAGGTGCCTGTTCTCTTCCATTTGGCACATTCAAGGCACTGCAGTGACCCAGGAGACCATGCTGTTGTGCAGTGGGTTGGTGGCAGTCAGTTGAATGTGACATGGTGTGTTGTTCATGGTGTGTTTTGGCAGTGTCAGCTCCAAGGCTTGCAATTTCAACGTGAGTAGCTGAAGTTACAGGCTGTGCTGCAGAGATTCACACCAGAGTTCTGTGTACGTCATTAGTTAGGGCACAAAGTCAACTGAGCCCTCTCACTCCAGGACTTGATAACTGTAGCCTCCAACTCAGTACCCATCGGAGACGGGAAAAAGGGGAAGTCTACCCAGGCGTGGGATTCTTGGCAAAATAAGTGGAGCCATTTCAGTGATCCTGATACTGTTTGGTCTTGGGCTGCAGTGGTGCCTTTCTGTCTGAGATTGAACTTGGGAGGCTACAACCTCTGAGTCAGCATACACCCATGTCCCTTGTTCAAAGGCAGGAGAGGGCAGACCTCCTCTGTAGAGCATCAAGAGAAGGCAGGCTGCTTCTGCAAAGGCTCTGTTGTGAAACCACTCAACAATGAAAGATTAAATGTCCACCAAAGCCTCCTTTCTGAAGGGAGCAGATGGGTTGTCCCCTTTGCTGACAGGGAATTCCTCTCGCAATTCTAGCACAGGGACCGACTCTGAAAAGGCAGTTTAACTTCTGATACTAAGGAGATGAAGCTGAGACCAGGGTGATTACAATTACTGTAGCAGTTCACATCACCTTCAGTGAGCTTTCCTATCATGAGACACTTTTTTCACAGAAAGGTCCTTCTGAAAATGCAGAGGCCTCCTGGTGCAACAGCTGGCAGGTCCATGAGTTTTAAGATCATGGCTTTACAGCAGTATGCATTTAGTGCTATTCCATGTACCTTTTTCTCCATGAGTAGAGCTGCGTAGAGGGAAGAAAGCTGTCTCCCTTCCTTTTGCTATCTGAGCCCACATCATGAGGGCTTTCTTCTCTCAGTGTGTTGATAGGCTTCACCACAGTCACCTTCAAATACATGGAGGTACGCTTTTTCAGTTAGGTTAGTTGATAGCATCCTCTCTATTTGCTGAATTTGATCACCAGATCAGTGGAAGAATGAGTTGAGGCAGGCTGGGGATAGATTTTATGTGTGGTAATGAGGTGAGGTGCCAGCGGCATTTTAGCTTTTTCATTTTGGTTGATTTGGTTAACCTGGGATGTCATAGCAGAGTCTTTCAGATAGAAAGTTACTTTTCTGAAGCTTTTGCAATACCTAATTTGTAGTAACCTACTGCAGAGCTGATGCATGTAGACACCATCACAACTCAACGAGGGACAGCAACGTATGTCTTGTAAAAATAACGTTCTTGCAGGCTGCTAGTCCCACACTTCACCATTGCTCCAGCCAGTAGGGACTTCTTTGATTTTATTTGCTTGGGAAACAGGAAAGTAAGTCACAAGTATTGACTATCCTAGCACATAGAGTTTGAGGAAGAGATACATGAGGGTATGTTAAACCTTGGTATGAAGATGGTGTCTTCTCGGTTCTGTTGTCATGTACTGCCATTTGAAACTAGACTGTATGTGTAAGAAGCCTTGGTCTAGACGGCCCGTGGTCTCACTGTGTGGTTGCCTGTTTCTTGTGGGACCTTTGACACCCCTTAAATAAAAGCAAAAGCGTGTTTTCCATGCAGTTTTCTCTTGGGGCTAGGCAGAATCTGTAACTAACTTTTGCTTAGGTGGTACTCAAAGTAGTGGAATACCAAAGAGGTAATTAAGGACAAGAAGAGGTGGTTGTTGTCAAAAAGGACCGTTTTCCTTCCAGCAGCAGGCTTCAAGTGCTGGGTGTTCATTCCCACCTGCAGGATGTGGTGTGTGGTTCCATTCACCTCCATGTGAATTTAGTGATTTACCTCACCTAAGATTTTCATTTCTCCTGACCAAACTTTTGGGATCACTCAGTGCTGTTCTGGTAAGATGTCTGTGCAGACAGACTAGAAGTAGTGCTTCTTACCTGCAGAAGTGACATCTCCCCAGCTTCCTCATGGCCTAAAACCTGGATCTGCTCTCCTGTTCAGTAGGGCCAGGTGCAGTTCACGCTCAGTGTCATGTAACTTACAGACTTTCTCAGAGGCTGGTCTGCAAGGACTGTTATTTCTGGAAGAGTTGCGAATCATGGGGTTTGCATACTGGTATGACAGCATAACATTGCACGAATAATCATAAAATGTTTTAGTGAGAGCTAGACTAGATAACGTTTGATGGCAGTGGGTACGGTGATGCTGAGGTTGTAAAACACTGTGTGGCACTGATGATGGTTTGTTGTAAGAGCTCCCAGCTGCTGCATGTGGTTTAACATTGATTCTGCACATGGAGGTTATCAGCAAGGGAAGATCACAGACATACAGTGTTAAATGGAGAAGCATGAATGAGTTTCTCTATCAAGCATGTTAAGGAGGTACAGAATGAGTTTCAAAGCATAATCCACAGAGAGGAATCAGACCTTGCTTACACCTTGCTGGCAGATGTATGGGGCTGCTTTTCTGCAGAGGAAACACAGAGCTGTACCTACACAGGGATTTTTGCTGGACTGCCTGTACTGACTGGGTTTGTTTTTTACATGCACAGGCTTTCTTAACCAGTCTTCTGGTAGGGATGAGTCTGCTTATGTGACTGACAGTGCTATAACTCTTTTGAGCAAGGTTTTTGATTCTTCTTTACCAAAATGAAAGCTGTGCAATGCCTGCTGTAAGCAAACCAGGTTAGCTTGCCGAGCTGTGAGCCCACAGGAGGGTTTCTTTGTTGGTGTAAGCCACCCATGTGCTCACTGGAAGGTATCCTAGTTTAAGTCCTGTAGACAAGCCTTTTCCAGGCTCCGTGGGTGGAGGCTCGCTTGTCCTGGAATAACTGTAATCACACAAGGAGAATTACATACTTAAATTAAGATAACTTCTTGATGCAGACAAGGCCTTGAACAGCCCAGCTGTGTGCTGTTTCAGAATTTAGGGAGCAAGGGAGAAAAGCCAGGGAGGAAACATGTGCATGTGTGTGGGATGGGATGAGGATTAATGCATCATTGAGCCTTGGCAAATAAGCTGAATCACTGAATCTTTAATGTAGATTAATGTCAGTTATCATTAGTCTTTGTTCTTTGCAGAGGCTCGCATACTTGAGCGGATTCATAGAGTTGCAAATTTTTTAGATATTTCTGTGTAGGTTTTGTTCATTTGTATATAGTTATCCCAGAAGGCTAATGAAGATGATAGTTTTGGTCAAGATGCCTTCAGTCATTTATGTTCTGCTGCTTTTGCCAGCTCTGAGGCAGATAATGAGATGATAAGATGTCTGATGTTGCACCTGAAGGAAAGACAAGCTTAGATCAGAGAGGAAATGTAGCAGATGTGATGGTTACTGTGCATCTCCTTTTCACTCCAGTTCTGTGTGAGCATATGGACCCTCCCTTGAAGCTTTCATAATTGTTCATTACAACAGGAATTTATGTGCATTCAATCCAATTAACAGTTAAATGAGTTCACCAGCATTAGTACTACAGGTCAGAGCACACTGGTGTACAGTGGAAGCCGGTGCTTCTGAAACCCGTCTCGCTGCCACCCACTTAGGGACAGTAACTGGAAAATGATGGGGGGACTGCAGTATTTTCTGCCACAACAGAAGTAAAACCTGGATGGACACATCCAAATCTAATCAGGTTTAATTCTGCAAGCTGGCAGTAAAACTGCTGGTGCTTGACCCACGGCATAGGGAGTGGGACTCCTTGTGAGTCGACGTCCTCCCCAAAAACTGTTAAAACTCTTCTGGCTCCTACAGACAGACTATAAGAAATCTGCAAGATGTAGAATGTGCCCCCGTGTGTGGAAACTAGTGGCTGCATTTTCTTTGTTACTTGAGTAACTCCAGGGCTCTGGCTTTGGAGAAAGGTTAAGGCTGACCAGGAGGTATTGGACAAATTTTAGAATTTCATGTAATTCCTATTTCATGCTCTGAGGTTTGTTTGTTTTGGTTTTGTGTGTGTTTGTGAGGTTTTTGTCTGTTTTGTTTTTAACGCAGCTTGGCAAAACAGTATTCTCGCTTCCAAAACCTCAACTTCTTTGTTCTTTTCTTAAATCAGTTTAAAGTAAAAAACCTGAAATTAAATATTGGTGAGAGTCAGACTAAGAAATTTTAACTAATTTTCTAACATGGGAATTACATTTACCATTTGGAAGTGTAATATTTTGCACTTTTAAAGGATTTATTAAAAGGTAGCAAGCCTATTAAACTGTATTTTACCCCATACAGAAAAGTGTGGCCATGACAGGGCAGCTAACAGTTTGATCTCTTAAGAATAGCTGCTTGCTAGTAAAAAAGATCGCTCTTTTCAACTTCTGCAACCTGTTTCTAGTTTCCGTCACAGTTTTTCCTCTAGTGAGCCTGGTCTTCTTATGTAAATGCGCAGTCTAACTCTCCAGAAATAGGTGCAAAATGTATAAAATGTGTGTGTGTGTGTAAATATATACACATGGTGCAAGTCACCCGACACAATCCCAATTTTATGTGTAAGCAGTGTATTATATACTGTATTCATAACATACCCTTCACACTACAGATTTATGCTAAAAGTATCCTAATGTTTCTGACAGCTCATGTGTGACATGAATGCAATCCATATTTCTTGGAGGAGCTAATCTAAGCGGTTTATTTTCCGATACTGCTGATAGGGCTATATCTCTAGGTGTCACCGCAGTTGAGATTCTGATGGTAACATATTGTTTATGGGTCACTGCCTTTGTCTAAAAGAATAGGTTGGAACAGAATAGCAAAGGTTAATTAAGTTTGTCTATCAAGGAGGGACAGATATAGATGTCTCTTGTATTTTCTGTGTTAGAATCAAAGTAAGTCAAGGCAGGGTATCATAGGCTCGTTTTTCCCTTGTGCTGGAAAATATGCTTAGCTGGTTTTAGGAATGAAACAAAGCCACCTTGGGCAACGTGAGTGCAGCAGTAGTTGCCAGAGGTCAGCTCATGGGCAGTAGCACGGCGAGGTGGGAGGGGAGCGGCAGCCCTGGTTTACGGCTGGGGAAACTGAGGCAAGGAAGTGTTAGATAACTTGCCCACGGTCACGCAACCCGCAGGTGACAGAGCTGGGATCCCTGATGTCTAGATTTCCACCCAGCTTCCCAGCTGATGCCTTCTCACCTCATGCCGAAAAACAACCCATGAATTCTGTTGCTTACAAGCAATGACACATAAATATAACATGCAGTTTTATGCCTCCTAAGGCTGGCTTTATTTTTGAGATCAAGGCCAAAGGAGGAGGCTATGTTAAAACTTTTATGAGAGTTTCTCTGGTGTTTCCATAATTACGGTTTTTATTTTAAGGTAGCTGGTGATGAGTCATGGGTGAGATGGAGGGATGGAAAGCCTGGGTAAAGTGATTGGCCAAGATCCCGTGGCACACTAGTGGCAGAGCCAAAGGATACTACTTTGATCTCTTCTGTTGCTCTGAATTTTTTGTAGCCCTTGTCACCGAAGATTAGCATCCACAACCTCCTCCTTGTCCTGCTTGGGAATAAGCCCCATAGTCAGGATCAACTGCAAAATGTGAAGGTGCCGCTAAAAGTAGCACTGATTCACTTGCAAGGAGATTGCGGTTGGCAGCTTCTGCAAATGAAAGGATTACCTGGGTGATGTTCTGTCTGAATAAATCATCGGGGAAGGGCAGGGTAATTTTCTAGTTTCTGAAGCTGGAAGAAAAAGTGAGTCACCACTGGTGCCTGCATTGCTTCTTTGCTTTCTCTGGTCTAGCTACCTGCTCTGCTCAGGTCTTCCTCCATGAAGATGTGTAGAGGTCATGCAGATGCTGCCAGGAACTTGGAAAGAGGAGCTGGGCTTTACGTTGCTCTTCCACCAGCTGATAAGAAAGCTTTTTTGCAGGAGTGGTCTAAACTGATGCAAGAGCATTTTCTTTATGCTCCCCTGGCTTTTGCTGAGTATTCTGTCGCTGTAGGGCTGCACTGACTCTTGTGCTCAGTGACAGACAAATCGTGCTTCCAGCTTGCCTGTTTGTGGATGAGCTGCATCCACCTCTTGATTGCCCATTCTGGCTTTTCAGGGGAACAGGGAAAGACTGCGTGCATGGTGTTTTTCTCAGGGCGTATTTATTTGTTCATGAATCACAAGCATCCCACTGTTGCTTGCAGTATGTCCTTTAAAAAGCTACTGAGTGTGCCCTGTTTTGTACAATTTAGGGGAACCTGTAAATGCTCAACAGGCCAAATGTGCTTCCCCCATGATCTGTGTCTCCCACTGCAGCCAGTGAGGTACTTGGTGGATCAGTCCTGCAGCAGCACACCAGCACCATGTGGCTGGGAGGGGATGCACTGTAAATGAGCAGCTCGGGAGTGCACCTTGCTCTCTGCAGGGAGCAGTTCCTCATCTTAAATGTGCCTTGCTCTTATGGCACGTAGCCTGTGGTGGTACAAACCAGAGTGGCTTGTGGGACCATCCCAGCGCTTGACTGTCTTGGCCTTGCTGTAGGGCTAGAAGGGGCCAGACATCTCCTCCTGTGAGCCCTCCGTGTCCCCAGAGTTCCCCCAGGACAGGACCCCAGGGATGATCCCAAACCTCGCACCTGGTTGCAGTGTTTGGAAGGCAGAGCTGTCCTGGGTTAGAAATAATCTGAATATTGCAAGGCCTCCCCAGGGCTGTTGTTATCTCCCTTTCTGGCACCCAAAATGTGCAAGGACTTTGTAGAGCTGCAGGAGTTAATACAGAGTGAATGCCCTTCCTCGTGGGGTAGCGATCTCCTAAGCCCCTTTTTAATGCAGCGCTAAGGTCAAGAATTTTTATGACTGTGGGTTTTGGCTTTTTTTTTTTTTACTGTTACTGTAAAATAGGATTGCTAAGCACTATAAAAAGGAAACCTTATGGTTCAGATTTACTGCGGTGTGTATTCTAAACAGTTTAATAAAACAAAACCAAAAGCTTTTAGATTTTCTCCAGCGGTTAATACACAGCATATTCTTTGCAGAGCCGAGCTTCTGGCTGTTGGTTGAACTGTGGTTCGTAGACTTGGTGTGGGTAATAAGATTATAAAACATGTCTCTTGCTAGCCAGCTACCACACACTAATAATATTAGTAGTAATAATTCATTGCATCCAGAGATTTTAAGTGAGCTGGTTTTTTTTAAGAAATGGAGAAAACCCACTACATCCACTCTACAGGGAAAGGAAACATGCAGGTGATCGTGATCGTTCCAGTGCCAGGGAGTGATCCCTCCATTTTGTGACAGCTGGAATAATGCTGTTTCCTGCAGGTGACCTTTTCTGACATGTGCACTTGCACAAGGGAGAGGTGGAGGTGTGAGGACCGTGGGTGCTGTCCACAGCCCTGCCCCAGCAAGGGATGGAAGATGGTCTGTGCAGGAGGACAGGCTGAGGGGAGTTCGATAACTTTTTTTTTCCCAGTACCTCTAGAGCTGTTGAGATGTGCAGATATGCAAATGCAAAATGGCCTTTGGGCTGAGCTTTTGGGCAGTTTGTATTGCAGCCTGGGGTTTGTTGAGGGAGTCTGTGCAAAGCACAGATGCCTGTTTCCAAGAGGAAACTGCCCTTTTTCAGTATAAAGGAGAGGATGTCAGTGACTCTTTTGAGTTCAGGCTTCCTTAAATTTTACACATTAAATTTTTTTAACAGCAATTTACTATTTATCATGGATGAAACTTCGGTGCATGTTGAACTTTTCTGTATGTGTGGTGTGCAGATGGTAGAAAAATCACCATTTAAGTATTGCTTTAATTTATAACAGAAGAACCCTTCCAGAGACTAAAAGTGTGTGCTGCCAATCCCTCGGTGCACGTGCAAATACCGTGTGGCTGTGCTGCTGTCAGAAGGCAGGCAGAGTTGCGTTTGCCTCCTGTAAAGAGCCGCCGGTCTCTTGTTGCTCAGTCTCTCTGCAAACCTGGCTCCACGTGGAAAGCAGGATGATCTCTGCCTCAGAGAGCACCAGCCTGATTTCATGTGACTTGGGACACCTAATTTCCATCTAAGCATACTAAAATGAATATTCAATTATTAAAGGGATCCCTTGAAAACAAGGGGTGACTGCATTCTAGCCACTTCGCTGGGAGGTGGGGGTGGCTTCTTCTGCCTGGACCAGATGCTGGGGGGTCTGCTGGGGTGATGTGGCTGCCTGGGACAGCAGGTTCGCCCCCCACCTCCGCTGCTCCCCAGCTCTGAGCTGTGCAGCTTGGGAAGGGCTGAGGGGCAGAGCTGGGTGTGTGGCTGGCTGGGACCCGAGGGAACCGCAGTGGAGGGGGCAGAACTGCACTGACCGAGGTGGGACACGGCTGAAAAGGCTGTCAAGCACTTCAGCTTGGAAAGACACATCTAATGGCATGGCTGGGTGTGCGTTGCTGCTGGTACAGCGACCTTCAGAGCTGGTGCAAAACTGTGGTCTTTTTCTCTGCCCGGAAGCTTTCCATCTTAAGATCATTCACTGCCTGGTAGACTTAAGGAAACAAGGTAGTGTTACCTTTCCTGTTGAAAATCTCGATCTTGTAAAGTGTTTGGCTGTGTTTTTTGCAGCACTGTAAGCACGTTACATGGTAGGACTTTGGAGCACATAATAGTAGATGGTAGTTCTTCCATAAAGCAAACATTAAAAAAAACATTACCACGTCTCTGAGGAGATCAGTTTGGATTATTTCTGGGCACTGGAGTGGGATAAATTCTGGTTTCTGAGTGCTGCCAACTTTGCTGCAGGCTGCAGGAGGGGTTGTCTGGTGGGCACCATGCTGACACAGTGGACTTGCTGGCTAGTGTCCAACTGTGGCTCTGCTACAGCCTTGCGATGTAGTCTGTCCATAGCTAGTTTTCTTTAGGCAAATCAGGAAAATATTTTTCCATCTCACTGGGTTGTAAGAAAAGTGGTGTATTCGTGTGCATGTGTCAGTGCTCAGATGTCGTGGAGTGTGTCCTGAGTGAGTCAGTCAGTAGGACTGTCATCCTTAGCCACTCACCTGGCAGGGCAGTTGCCACCAGTCTGAGATGGGTTAGTCTCTGAGGAGCTGTAGGGGATGGACGACACTTCACCTCTGCTGCTGGCCGGGTACATGCAGCTGAAGAGGTCTGGAAAGCTTTCCGTGATGGAGTCTGTGCCGTAAGGAGGGGACTTGCCGGAAGGCTCCTTGCAGTGGAGGACACATGCTTGTGTGCCAGCTTCACCTGCTGTAAGATAAACCAGCCACAAGTGTGCTGGTGCTGGTGCTGCTGGGTAACATCACATACCATGCCAGCTCACCTGTAGCTGAGCAGTGTGGGCATACCATGAGCCAACCAAAGCAAAAAACGAAGGTCAGCATGTCAGGACTTGACTTTCCATCCACCTGCCGTGACCTCCTTCAAAGCCACGTGCATGTGGGGCAGCAGGTGCCCACGTGGTGCTGGAGCTCAGCTTTCACAGGGTGCTGTTGTGCTTCTGTCTCCACAGGTGAAGGGCATGGAGAGCCGCCACGCCGTCAGCTCCCAGTACCGCATGTGCTCCTACTACCCACCCGCTTCCTACCTGGGACAGGGGGTTGGAGCTCCCACGTGCCTCCCCCAAATCTTGACCTCTGAGGATGTCCCTTCCTACTCGGAGTCGAAAGCAAGAGGTAAGTGGACCCACCAGGACACCTGGGACCACTTTGGCTTGGGGCAAGCACCCAGAAGATGTGGCTTGCTGATGGAAGGAAGCTAGATGTCAGAAAGTAGGTGTTTACAAAGACAGTGGCTGATTTCTGGAGGGCTTGTAGTGTGGTGGCAGTGTAGGGCTGTTACTGTACAGTAGTACGAACGTGTATTTCAGAATTGTAGAATGTCCTGAGCTGGAAGGGACCCACAAGGATCATGAAGTCCGACTCTTGTCCCTGCATATGACAACCCCAAAATCTACACTATGTATCTGAGGACGTTGTGCAAATGTTTCTTAAACACTGTCAGGCTTGGGGCCGTGACACCTCCCTGGGGAGCCTGTTCCAGTGTACACCACCCCCTAGGTGAAGAACCTTTTCCTAATGTCCAACCTGAACCTCCCTGGCACATCTTCCTGCCATTCCCTTGGGTTCTGTTGTTGGTGACCAGAGAGAAGCGCTCAGCCCTGCTCCTCCTCCTCCCTTTGTGAGGAAGCTGTAGCCACCATGAGGTCTCCCCCCGGTCTCCTCCAGACTGAACAAACCAAGTGAGTTTAGCTGTTCCTTATACAGCTTCCCCTCCAAACCCTTCACCAGGTGACTGCAGTTAAACCAACAGAAGCCTGATGGTTCAGGAGTGCAATGAGTCTGTACGTTTCTGCTCCTATGTATGTCTCTAAGTTGTATGAAGAGTCACTTGAGGTACCATCTTTGGTGCCCACCACCCAACCAGCTCTTTCAGAAGAACAAAGAAATATCTTTGCCCCAACCAAAGAATTATCTTTCTTTCTTCTCTTTTCTTCTCAGAAGTGCTGTCCATAATTTTGTCCACAGGCCTCCCACTGACCCTTTGCTCTCCTTTCTGAACCGTGTGTGGGAACTATTCCTGTGTCGCAGCCATGTTGAGAAGCCCTTGGCAGAGTTGCTTCCTCATTTGCTTTCACACATCACGCCATATTACTTAATTTAAAACATTTGCATATAAATTTGTCTTTTCACACCCAGTGTTTCTGGGTTGTCCTAACGATTACTATAATCTGCAGTAATTTCCCGGAAGGCAATGGTGAATTTACACTGTGGTTTTCACAGTGTTTCTCTCTCTTGTTCCTTGCTGTGGCAGCAGGTGGAGTGCACACACAGGTGTTAACATGGCCATGCTGGAGCAAACTCTGCCTAGCCGCTTCCCTGTCCCTGGCATGGGACAGCAACAGGTGCTAGAGAAACGAGAAGAGAAACAAAGAGTAGGGTGGCCCTACTTCATATATCCAAAATCCTCACACTCCTACAGCATTCAAAGCCATCCTGAGTTGTGGGTTGCCTCTGAAACATTGTTTTTGGTTACCAGGAGCAGACCTGTGCTTCATGAATTGGGCTAACCATTTGGTGAACTTCTCAGGCTTTCCATCTTTCTGTAGCAATGGATTTGGCTCTTCAGTTTTGTGTAGCCTGTGTGAAGTGTTTCCTTTCGTTTAGTTTACACCTGCCAAATTTTTGTGCAGTTTGTTTGTTGTGGTTTTGTTGTTTTGTTTGTTTGTTTTTCACAGAGTGACACTGCTGGTATCAGCATCCATCCTCATTTGCTTCTCTGATGCGCTTATACATTGAAATTTATCTTCTCCTCTTTCTATCAGATGGAAGGATACATAGGTTCTGTAGTTGTTTTCAGTCATGGCCTTTCTGTGACTGAAGTCCTGGTGTCTGTTGTATTTTTTTATTGTGATGAAAAATATGGTCTTTGTGTCATGACAGGACTTTAAGACACAAATGAAGTTTTGGAAGGTGAGGTGCTTATAAAGTCATACTTGTGGCTGGTGTAAATCAGCATTTAGACCTTGAATTCAGTAACTCCAGAATGATTTATGCTGAGGAGGTGGCTGCTCTTTTGTAGTGGCTGTTTTCTGAACGTCTTCCAACTAACAACATGTCAGATAGATGACGAAACAACACATGGTGTGATGAAACTTCAGACTTTTCCTCCCTCTCCAGTAGTTTTAAATGGCTTAGAGAAATCAGTGATCCTTGGTTCATTTTCCTTCTCTTTTCTTCAGTTTTATTTTCTTCCCTCTTTTCTGACCACCATTGAACAGTGACGTCTTCCGTTCTGCCCATTGGTTGGAGAAGCAGTTGGCTTTATGCTCAACTGCAGTTGACACTTTTTCTTGCATCCATCACTACTAACTCACCAAGAAGTCTTACCAGTCGAGTGTTCTTACAAATAGACAAAAGACCTTATACCCTTTGTTCCCAAATGCACTTCGGTAATTTTTCATCACTGTAGAACAAAGTTGTGTGTAATGTGCCACTGATTTTTAAACTGCATAAATACTGTATTTTCAATAATCCCTGACTGCTTCTCCAGACAGTATTCCACACACAGATATTGTTCCCTAAGTTACACCATCAATCAGAAACCGACAAGCAGTGAGATGTAATTTACTGAAATCAAACAGCGTTTTCCAGACTCTGAAGAAGTGTTTTTCCATAGCAGGGAGCTAGTGGGTGAAAGAGGCACCAATATTTTTATGAGGAACTTGGACATGTGAGCAGGACTGTACCCATTTCATGGGCTTCTTAGAAGCATCTCCTTTCTTGTTATTCCTGGTTTTGGAGGAGATGGCTGCTTTTACTTTTTCCGTCTACAAACAAAATAGTATTCACTGGCTGTTAGTCAATGATTTAGAGCCCCATGATGTTTTTCTTCTAGTGCTTTTCACAGTCCTCACAGGGTTTGAGGGGTTTTGCCTCTTTTTTGTCATCCATGTGAGTGCTGAGTCAGCCAGCAGGCTGTGTGCAGTATTGAAGACGGTGGCCCACTTGCCCAAAGGACTGACTGCTGGTGCTGCCAAGTGTTGTCTTGTACAAAAACACGCATTCTTGCGCCTTTCTGCACTGATTGCTGGGCTAAACTTTCTGTACTGTTGGCATGTTTCTGCACGGTTAGTGATTGCTACTTGTTAAAGACAACTCTAGTCCGTGTTTTAAGTGAGCAAGTAATATTTTATTCATTCTTCATTTGTTGCTGTTGAAATGATAACCATGCTCGGAGCCTTGTTTTCTTTCTAAGAACACATGATTATAGATTTTAGGTCAGAAGGGAACATGAGGATCATCTAATCTTCCTTGCTGTATAATGCAGACTGTAAAACTTCACCTAATAACTCCTGCAGCAAGCCCATAATTATTTTTTAAGATCTATGTGAAGACTTCTGTATTGTTAATCCAGAAATTTTACAGGAAGGTGACAGTGCGTATGGAAGACCAACAGGTCAAAAGAAAGATTTTACAGCTGAATTTTCAAAACACTGGAAACCTGTATCTCTAACAAAAATGATTATTAAATTCCCAGCCACGAGTCAGAGGTGGTCTTAGAACACCTGCATTCTATTACCCACATTTCAGTTGTAGCTTCAGCTTTATAGAGGTTATACCACTTCATGTATTATCTCAGTTAGTATTTCAGTCAGACCATTTCATTAATTTTGTTCTGCTAAGTTAACTGCCTGCTTAGACCAGTTATGTCGAAAGGGAGGAGAGATGAGCTAGCAGACCACTGATTTACACTTTCTTTGTTTTTATGAATGATGCGAAATTCTCAGGAAGCTTCTGACATTTGTACATGAGGTCAATACCCTGTTACAGTGTGTTGCATATAGTAATGGGCTGACATTTTCTGAATGGCAAAACACCATCAGTCAACCTCCTTGCAGTTTGAAGTGATTCTAAGTAAAATGGTTTTGCTTCCAACTAAGCACAGCTGCTGCTCTTCCAGCTGAAACTGGACAAAATGGGGAGAAAAAGAAGATAAACTTGTGACAAATGGCAAAAGGATGTTTTCAGAGGGCTTGCTTAGATCACCAGTTTTATAGAATAATTTCTAGATAGGAGAGGGATTTTGTACTCTGTATTTCAAAAGATTTTTCCTTTCCTTTTTTCTACTTTGTTGCTAGGTTTTTAAAACAAGCAATTACAGGAAAATACATATGAGAGGTTGTTATCAATCCCTGTTCTTGCAAAGCATACTTTAAAACATGTCTTTCTTTTGGAAGAAGCCAAACCGAGAGATCCTTCTGCAAGAGGTGGAGGAATGAGAATGCATCACAACAGGGTGTTTCATCTCCAAGAGCCAACTGCCTTTTAAGTGCCTTATTCCCATTGATTTCATGCTTGGATCAGAACTGGGTGCCTTGCTCTGGGTTCTGTTTCCACTGAGTGAGTTGAGCATTTGCTTATCTGTATGGGGGCAGTTTCCAGGTTTGGGACACTGGCAGAAAGAAATACCATTTGAATAGGATGTAAAGGAGAATATCCCTCTGTTTGCAGACAGCTATGATTTTAAACTAGTTACATTGTCCTTAAAGTTAGCATGAAATAAAAACTTCTCTTCAGCATTAGTATGTGAAACATTGTGCCTCTGGTGAAGGAGATGGCTTGTGTTTAAAACATTGCACTAGCTGATGAGTGGATTTGAATTTTCATTTTCCTGTCTGAGTGTCAGGGTAGTTAGTAACACAGGTGATGAAGCACTGGAGAAGTGCTGTATTTGCAGCCTGAACATAAAGCAGGAGGCTGAAACTCTTCCCAGACACAAATGAGAACTTGTATAAAGTGTTCATTGTGATATGGAGAATGTCAACAGTTCTGTTTAAATGAGCAAACAGCATTTTCCCAAGGAGACCATTTCCAGTAACAGGGGGTTTTGTCAGCAAAACAGCTTCCAGCACTTTCAAAACACTTTCCAAAGAGTCAGGCCTGTCTAGAAGCTGAATAACTTGTATCTCCAGTTTTACAGCTGCGGAAATCAGTGCAGCACAAATATTTCCAGGGGCTGCATTCAGAGACTCGTACTGCCGTACCTCTGCTTGGATGCTGTATGGAAAACAGTGCTGAGCCATTGAAGAAACCTGCCCAGACTATGGAGCAGCTCTGTAAAGAGTCTCCTCCAGTGGTTTTGCAATCAAGGGCATGTTAGGAACAGTTTCCCTGCTTAAGACAAAAAGTTACATTTCAGCAAAAACATTGGTGGAATGCAAGGAATGCCGTCCGGGAGAAACACCACAAGAGGTTGGAGGTTTCTTTCTTTCAGACTGGATTACCACACACCAGTTATGCTCCTTTTTTGAGGTTTCCTGTGCTTTGTGTGAACCTGTGTCCTTGAAATGCCATGCAAGAGTAACACTCCAGAGCCACAGGTGGCACCTGGTTGTAGGATCAGAAAGATGAGGAAGTCCTGGTATGCAAAAGGTCTTTGAGACCATATCCTTGAACTTGAACTGCTTTCTGCAAGCATTCAGGTTACACAGATGGCACTGCAACAAGGCAGGCTGGTTTGGTATGGCTGAAGAAATCAATCCAAAGGGAAAAAAACCCTTACATCTATCTACTCTTTATTTGCAACCAGTTGAGAAGTTGCACTGGCAGAGCTGTGCCAACAAAGCTCTTAGGAAGTGGGGCACAATAGTATAAAATAGCCCAAGGTGTTCTTCACCAGTGGGATAGAAACAGTCCACGTAAGCTAAAGAGTAGCTTCTTCAGTCCCAGGGGGTCCAGGTGTTATCAGGTGTCAGAGGTACCACTTCTGTTCTACACACCCCTTTAGCAGAGCATCAGCAGAAATACGTCTTGAATTTGGAGGGGCTTCAGCAGCAGTTATGTGGGCAGGAAAACATTTTGCTTCTAGAACCGATACAGTTCAGCCATATTTAGCTTGTGTGTTCTCTGTGTGTGCGTATCTGTGTATCTCTTGCTCTAAAAGTAACCTCTATTCAAGAGTATGCTATCCTTAGTGATGAAGGAGCAAGCAGTATTTTCTGAAAACTCAGCATTATATTTTCTACTAACTATCCATCTTACATCAGACCTTTAGAAGGGAATTTTGAAATAAGGCAAAAGAAGAAATGAAGGGGTAATCTTTTAAATCTGCAGATTCTTGAACAGTATGTTCAAGTGGGTCACTCGATCTTTGTGCAACTGTTTATCTTTCTTTCTGCATTCTCATTGCTGCCACTCAGAGTCCCTGGTGGCTACACCATGTGCGCCTTTCCTTAGGTGCTCATCAAAAGGATGGCAAGCAGATTTTATAAAGTGCTTTTGCAAGCCTTGGTTTACATAGCTGGTCATGCATGTGCATTGCAGCACTTCACAGACCTCTTTAGGCAGATGCCCTTCTAACATGTCGTTTTCATTTTCAATAAAAAGTTGAATTTTGGGCTTAGCTGACTAGATGGTTCTTGGGCTTGAAGTTTTTTAATGTTTTAAACAAAGCAAGTCACTAACTCTGTGAAATTCATATTTCATCATTTCGTTAGCAATTATCAAAATGCATTTGAGAATGTGAGACGTATTCATATAAGCTCTGGTAATTTATTTTTCCGTGTTTTGAAGCCTTTTTCTAAATGATTGGCCTGTGGTGTAATAAATGAGATTGGTTTGATGAAGATTTGACCAATATTAAAATAACTTTATCAGGTCTGAAGGGAATTCCTGAAGAGAAACTAATGTAAGCATTTGCTTACATCCCATTCTGCTTCAGTTTATTCCTGATTAAAAGGCTCATTTAAGTAGTTTCTTCTCTAAATGCAGCCTTTATGTTACAGTCACATAACGTGCACCAAAGCAACTTGTCATTGGGCAATTGCAGAATTACGGGTTTGATTCGTGCGTTTTGCTGATTGATGCTGGGGTGGTTGCTGAGCCCTTGCTGGTTTGCTCCAGGGGAAGCTGCTGGTCCTGCCGCAGGAGCAGATAACAAACGATATTTTTGGTGATTTCCCCCCCAGATCTGTTTTTGTAGAAGTGCAGATATTACTGGACTGAGGACTGAGCATCCTCTAGGAGGAATGCTAAGCTCTCATGAGAACTATGTGTGAATGCTTTCATTTGTCAGCGAGCTAGCGAGGGAGTGGGGTCGCTTGAACCCTCAGGAGGTGACAGTGGGACCCATCCACCCACACCAGAAGAACCAAGTCCACCCATAAGGGAGTCAGGCCAGGCAGCTGCTAAGCAGTTGAAGAAAGGGTTGTATTTATCTATGTTGTTACAGTTTGTATGGCTCAAAGGATGCAAGGGTTTTAACATTCAAGCCTGTGTTTTGGTTAAGTGTTGCAGGCATTGGGTTGGCAAAACAGAGGTTTACGGAAAGTCCTTCCATTCTGAGGAAAATCAAACCGGTGATGCAGTGGGATATGGCAGGTTCAGATCCACAGCAACCAGTTTAAACCTACTGCCAAAATCTCTGCTTTTCAGAGTTTTATTCCATGAAAAGATGTTCCTGGTGTCCCATCAATCCCAGCTGGTTTTGATGCCTGCCCTTCAGTCCTGCTGGCCCTGGCTGAGGGTGCAGCCACTAGTGGGGCACGGGGGCGAGCGATGCCACGGGGACGGCACGCTGCAGAGACACCGGGCAGCGCTGGATCCGTGCCCAGCGTCAGCATCTCTCTGTGAGCCCGTGCCAGAGTGCTGCCCTGGGATAAGTAGTGGCTCTGTTCCTTTTCCCTGTACGCTTTCTGTCTTTTCCTTTACGTACTCTAAAGGAGGGAAATTTCTTCTCATTCACTTTTGGAGTTAGGGGCATCTTAGAGACAAGTGGTTTATACTGCAGCACCCCTGGACTTTCTGCATATTTGATCTGCTCTTTGCATGGGACAGAGGATGTAACTGCAGCTGCAGAAGCTGCGTGGGTTTTTCGTAACACTTTGAAGGGTGTTGGATACTTCAGTGAAAAAAAACACAGCATAGGTTAAGCAACTGGTGTGGTGTTGACATTCTGATTTCATTACCTCTGGATACAGAGGTACATTCTAGGTACATTCTGATTTTATTACCTCTGGATACAGCACTTTTCCTACTGCAAGCAGAAATTGATAGAAATCATTAATAGCAAAACAAACTTTACCATAAAGTGATAAAACAAATGGAGACATCTTGTCATGACAGTGGTGATAACGGTGTGCTTACCCAGGTATGGTTTGTACTTGTAACAAACAGAGGTGCTGCTCGCCGCTTTGCTTTAATGGGCGGAGGCATCCTTGTAGTTTGGTTAAGAGAGGACTCACTCCATATTCAGCTATAATCTTGTCTGTGCATGAGGGCCTGCACTGAGCATCTCACAGTTCACACCAGCTTTGCAGCTCGGGGAGTCTCTGAGCTGATTCTTCTGCAGCCTCTTCTGCTTATGAAGCAACTCCCTGCAGACCGTGAGAAGCTCTAGCAAAAGAAGCATTTCCTGCTGATCCCTAAAGAAAAGAAAAGGGAAGATAAAAAGTCCGAATTACTAAGGCTCTGCAGTGTGGAGCAGCGTGTACTGGCTTTGCCTCTAGCAGGGAGGTGATGAGCTGAGTTGGGACTCTTTGCAAGAAGTTGCAAACCATGGTGCTGCCCGCGCACCAGAATGACCTCAGGGAAAACAAAGAAGGGTAGCATCTCTCCCCATTGCCATGCTTGCATGCCGCGGTTAGTCTCTCTGTGCATTATACTGTGTCGCAAGGGTAAACTTCTGACAGAAGAGAACAGGAGTCGCTTTCCTACAGGCAGTGGGCAAAGGAGCTGGGGGATGGCCGGGCGCTGTGTGTAGCTGCACAAGATACAGGGGGATCGTGATGTGTGAGTAGACAGCCCATCGTTCATTCTGCTGTTTTATAAATATGCATATTAATATTGCATGTGTAAATATAACCAGGGTATGTTGCCTGCACATGATGTATGTAACCCTGCGGGGCAGGGTGGGGGACAGATACCAAGGCTACTTAATGGGCTTTCTTAATTTAGCAGCCATTAGCGTGCCTCCCCGTCAAATGTTTTTAATTCTATGCTTCAGTGTAACCAATGGGTTTATTTCCAGTGCTCCTCACAGGCATAGCTTAGGCCAAGTACAAGTTGAATAACCTTCAGGAAAGCTGTGCTGTCCTTCTGTCAGCCGCTGTCTTTGAAAATTGCCTGCAGAGTTAGTGAGCAGGAACAGTTAAGATTTACAAACAATGATGAAGCTTGTCATGCATCTTTCACCATTCATCATCTGGGTGCCGTGGCTGGGCGGTGAAGTGTTCTTCATAAAAACCAGCTCAGTGTGAAATACACCTCGCAGCAATGTTTACTGCTCTGAAACTCGTCAGCAGCCCTTTATAGTAAATCCAGATTGCGATGTGACATTACAGTATATCATTGCAGAGCGCGCTGGGGTTTACACTAGGAATGAGTGCAGTTCACACCAGATGAGATGTCGAAATTGAGTTATGTAGGAATTTGGCTGTTATATGGGGATAGCTTTTGTTTTCTGAGGACTGAAAGTTAGCTTTATATATATAATATATATAATCTACACATACCTGTACTTGTGTGTGGGTGCCTATATCGATATAGAGGTATATATACATGGATATATGAATACACACATGCTATGCGTACGTTCTATATACAAACACTACCTGTGTTCAAATACAGATTTCTCTCATGGGACTCTGTCTTATTTTTATGCTATTTCTTAAAAATATTTCAGTATCTCACTGACGTGTTGCATTTTAGTGATAGTTGTTCAGCAGCCTTTTGTTTTCAAAAAATACTGTTGAAAACACAGTTCCTTGAACCTGGTAGTTTTATGACTCCTGGCTCGACATACAGAGTGGAAGTTTTGCTGGTGGATTTTTAGTTTAGGTTAATTGTGGGTTTTGTAGGGTGGCTATAGCAGGTGCTAAGATTGAATTCCTCGGTAGCAGAGCCAAGGGACTGCGAGGTGAGTGTGTTACGTACAACTGGTCGGCTGCCTTTGGGAGGACGGGGCTCCAGCAAAGCAGAGGTTGCTTCTGAGGTCTACACACGATGCAGACGGCTGGTAACTACTGAAACAGTGATAAGGCCCATTGCTGGGCTTTGTTTTGGGTGGGTTTTGGGTTTTTTTGTGTGTGTGAATGTCTCTCAGAGCTTGGGAGATGCAACTTTGAGCAGAAGATTTTAGGGAGATTTACCCAGAAACCTTAAAATAAACTACATAAACTACAAAAGTTACCGGTACATCTGGGTGCGTGCTGGGTTGGCAGATGTTCTCTCTGCTTCTTGTCCCTTCAGCAGCAGTGTAGATACAGGGTCATTGAGAATACTGGGTGCCTTTGTCCATTACATAAGTAGGAAGCCAGTGCAAAATATAACCAAGACATTTTCTGTATGTGTAAATTGAGGCTGAGTCTTTGGAAATAAATCTGCTGTCTTGCGGATCTGGTAGCCTGAGAAATATCCCTGGAGTTAAGCAGAGCTGGCTGTACAAAGTCACGCTGTGTGGTTTGGCCTATGGACAAGGACAGTAACCTGCGGTAGGTGCTCTGGTGGCAGCTAACTGGGTAAAAAGAAATGAAAGAAAAGACTGGAGATAAACCAGCAAAGTTTTTAAGTGCTTCCCATGTTGTTGTTATTTCAGTGCTATGCTGCAAAACCTGGAAATTAAGTTGTATTTCACTGCCTTTAGTGCTGTGACTGCTTTGACCTCTGTGTTTGAAACAGAACTGGCATGTTCTGGACTCTTCATTGAAGCCTTTTGCTTTCATTATTGCCTGGCTTTTCAACCGGAGGGAGAGATGGGATGTGTGAAATACTATTATATTTAATTTTAGATTTCTGAGGCACATGCTTGGGTATGAAATACAGTTCAGATGTGGAAAAAGGAGTGGGACTGCAGTTGGTACTACCAAAGAGGAGAGCTAACTATACTTCATTTGTCCTCCTCAGCTGTTTTCAAGTCCTGTAGTTGCTTTCTGCTTTGAGTGCTAATCCTGCAGTGAAATCATGCTTTTCTAGCTCAGAACAGTTTCCACGAGTGTGCTTATTGTTACTGATTTTATTTAGTTGATTTATTATATTTTCTAAAAAAAAAAAACAACACTGTTAAGGTTACCTTTGACTCTACTGCAGGTGGTTTGAATGTAAAGTTTCAGATCCACTAACTGTGTAAATACAGAGGCTTCCAGGCATACCAGCAGCATTCTAGACTTGTTTATATTCATATTTAGCTTAATAATACAGTATTAATCTCACGTGCTTCTTTACCAGAGGCTTTAGAGGATCCAGTGAGGTTTCTTAGAGGTGATGGGGGTGGGGGTGAGGGGGTGGAAGTGTTAAGCACTATTTACAATTTTTTTTTTTTTTACTTTCTCCTTCTATTTTGAGAGGGGAAAGTTTAGACATCTTTTATGTTACTCTCGTGGCTTGAATTAGAGGGGTGGATAATAAAGCTGTCACTTAGAAAGTAGTGGTTTCACATGCCAGAATGTTGCATATAAAATCAAAGGGACATATTTCTTCACAACCTTGACTGCTTTATGTACCCATTCAGTTTCTAGTAAGTTTACCAAGCTGCAGTCTTCAGATATGTATAGTGAGTGGTGCCTTGACACAAGGATGCTGTAATAGCCTTAGGAAGCCTGAAGTCTTTATGAATATTAGGTTAGTGCAAAAGTAATTGTGTTTTTTTCATTGTTGAAGTTTGACATTTGATATTGGGATACATTCTTAAATAAATGTGGTTATGTTATACATAATTTTAATGCACTTTTCTCACTTTATGTTGTTTTTTTTTTGCTGCTGAATTATTCCTTGGTGATTATTTTATATTTAGTTTAGACTATGGAAATTATGTTAGACAAAAAGCAAATTAGAGTTATTTTCTTACTCGAGTTCAAAATTGGTCCTGAAGCAGCGGAGGCAACTTGTAACATCAGCAATGCCTTTGGCCCAGGATCTGTTGATGAACATACAGCACAGTGGTGGGTGAAGAAGTTCCACAAAGGAGACAAGAGCCCTGAAGATGAGAAGTGTAGTGACGGGTATCGCAGAATCACAGAATGAAGCTGACAACAACCAATAGAGACTAATAATCGAAGCTGATCCTCTTACAACTACATGAGAAGTTGCTGAAGAACTCAACATCAACTGTTCTACAGTCATTCGGCATTTGAAGTGAATTGGAAAGGTGAAAAAGCTCAATAAGTGAGTGCCTTGTGAGCTGACTGAAAAGAAAAATAATCGTCATTTTGGAGTGTTGTCCTTTATTCTACACAACAACAAACCATTTCTCAATAACATTGTGATGTGCAACAAAAAGTAGAATTTACACAACGAGCATCGGCAACCAGCTCAGTGGGTGGACCAAGAAGAACCTCCAAACCACTTCCCAAAGCCAAACAGGCAGCAAGAAAAGGTCATGGTCAATGTTTGGTGGTCTGCTGCCGCTCTGATCCACTGCAGCTTTCTGAATCCCGGGAAAACCATTCCATCTGAGAATCTGCCCAGCAAACCGATGAGATGGACCGAAAGCTGCAATGCCAGCAGCCAGCACTGGTCAACAGAAAGGGCCAGATTCTTCTCCATGACGATATCCAAGCACACGTCACACAAACAATGCTTCAAAAGTTGAATGAATTGGACTACAAAGTTTTCCCTCATCTGCCATATTCACCTGATCTCTCACCAACCGACTGCCACTTCTTAAAGCATCTTGACAACTTTTTGCAGCGAAAACACTTCCACAACCAGCAGAATGTAGAAAGTTCTTCCCAAGAGTGTTCAAATCCCGAATCATGGATTTTTACGCTACAGGAATAAACAAACTTATTTCTTGTTGGCAAAAATATTTTGCCTGTAATGGTTCCTATTTTGATTAATAGAGATGTGTTTGACCCTAGTTAGAATGATTTAAAATTCACGATCCAAAATTGCAACTACTTTTGCACCAACCTAATACATACTCAAAACACTATTGCAAAGCTTGTCGTTTAATTTCCCATTCTTACAGGTGACTCATTCCTCTCGCAGTGTCTGCTGTTTGTAGGTTGAAGGAGACTTCAGGAGCTAGGGCAATAATTGGTAAAAATACTCCAGAAGGGTGCCACATTAACAGTATTTAGTGCAGTGCTGGCATCCAGTTCTTGCTGTCCAGACGTCTCTGAATTTGGATTAAATGGGTAAGTGCTGGCTGAGACTAAGGAAAAAAATAAGTGTCTGGTGTGCGAAGTGACTTAATTTTATGTTGTTTTCTCACACTCATACAAAGGTCTTGTGGTGGGGCAGTATTTTGTTACAGTGACCCTGCAAGGAATCAAGGCAAACCTATCTGTAGAGCACTGTAAAAATAGTCCAGGAGGAAATTGCTCATAATGGGGGAAAAAAAATAAACAACACGCCACAAATAAGCTAACAGCATGTTGGCTGATTATAATGACTGTCTTGCAGCATCCAGGAATTGTCAATCATACCTTAATGTTTCTAGAAGTGAAAAGTCAATGTGTAGTTGTTTAATTTGACATGACTCTCAGGTTGAGAAAGTGTAATCGCTGGAGGGGACAGTTAAGTAGCTGTGCTCCGTGTCAGCCTGTCTCGCTCCGACTACTGCACTAAACGCTTTCCTGATGAGCGATAGATTTGGTTAAATACCAGGATAATTGCTAGCTACAGCATCCAGCACTCTTTTAATGCCTTGTACTACATCTGTATTAGCTCTTGCCTGAGGCTGTTTGAGGTTTCTGCAGGGAAGAAGGCATGTAGGTTCAATTATGTTGTTCTCCTTCGGGTTTTGAAGGGCAATTGTTGCAGAGCTAAACAAGCTATAATAAATTACATTCCGGGTCTTCCAAACCTGTTGAAGAAGATCAGACATGCAAGTGCTGTAGCTGCCTTCTGCTTTAAGTGACATTTTGTTAGTCTGCCACACCGAGAACACATGAAGAATTATTTAAACAAAGTGTTTTTTAACTTGAAAAATGGAAAAATATCCAAGTCATTTTGCTACACTGGTACGAAGCCAGCTAGCTTGTTTTGCACGCTATGAAAGTATTTACTTCCCCTCCTTGCTTCCACGCGTGTAAATAAGATCCTATGCAAATCTGTATTCATGCTCATTGTGTGTAAGCCAAATAAGAGGGGGACTTAGCTCTCCCCTCTGTAATTAGGAGGGTGTCAGCATTTTCATTACCCTGTTGGTGTTCTGAGGGGAGGACGTGGAGCAGCTGGGTGCTCCCTTCAGCTGGGACAAGACGTGACAGGAGCTGGAAACACCTGAGCACAGAGAGGGAATTGCAGCTCACTTTAAAAATGTTTGAAAGACGTCATGGGTTGGGGGGGGGGCATTTGTTTTTGAAATATGCTTCTCTTAAAAGTCTGAGAAGATCTGGAGGCTGGTTTTGAAGTATTTTCAAAATTAAACATTTCATTTGGTTAAATTAATTTTAGTATGTGGTCCAGAAAGAGTGGGAGCCAAGTTAACCACATAGGACTCCGCGTGACTCATTTTGAAATTAACCAAGCAGCTGTGATTTTGTTTCTTCTTTAAAACCGGCATTTACATGTTTGAATTTATTTCCTGATTTTTCATAATTTTACAGTGCCGCTTTTACAGCTCTGTGCCTGATGTTTATCTCACAGTATCTGTTAAATCAGTGAAGTTGAACAAGCAGAAGGTTTGCGTAAGGTCTGCATCACACCCTGTATGCTGTGGGTAGCATGTTTATTTGCCCCAAGCATGGCACTAATCATGTCTTAGACTGCTGAAAGTAAAATAATGTTTTAGTCTAGTTTGTCACTGGTTTTGTTTCCTTTCTGGACATGAAAGAAAAAGAAAAATCAATGAGCTCTCTTTCCTGTTCACTTATAAATCATTTTCCCTTTCTAGTTCTGTCTCAGGGCAGTTGCAGACATTGCAAGGAGTGTTTTATTTTCCCACTCTGAAGCGACTGTTTACACTAGATTTTTTTTAGTGATTTTTTTGTATTGGCTTTTGGCTATATAAAACACATTTTGATAAATTTCAGTCAGACCTAGATTTGAGCTAGCTGTGTACCCTTAAATACAGTTTAAAATCTCCTAAATACTCTAAGTCAATACTTTGCTTTCTCCATGTCTTGGATAAATATGAGTTTCCAGTTCATAAAGCTATCTCTACCAGCTGTGTCAAACTCATCTTGCTCCAACTCTTCCCTGACTCACAAGGGTTTTCAGGGACTTAAATTTTGCATATTGAGTTTCTGATTTTTCTAAGGGATAAAACTGCATGTGAGTGTGTGCAAACAGAGTCTCCAGTGGAGTGAACAACATTGCCTTGTTGAGAGGCATCTGGTGTGTTGCTGTTACACAGATACTTTTGCAGGGACTAACCCAGATGGAGCTGTAACTGCCTAAACTGTAGTTAAAAAGCAGCAAGGAGATTGCTTGATCGATTTTAGAGCTTTTCTGCCACTTAAGGTCCACCTTTCTGATTTCAGACTGTGGCAAGCAAGGACAAGGAAAGCCCAGGTTGAAAATTGGTCAAATACACTCAGAGCCACTCGAGTAACCTAAGTAAGGAAAGATGGCATAAGAGCACTGATATGACCTAGTACCCTTGTAGGAAATTAAAACAACCAAGGTTTTTAGACCTTCTTGACCTTCAGCTCGTAGACCATAAACTGTGATCTCAGGGGAGTCTGACCCTTCCTAGCAAGGCAGCTGCTGTCAGGATCCTGAATTAAGTGCTGGACACTGGTGGGTTGTCAGTCACAGAATCACAGAATGTCAGGGATTGGAAGGGACCTCAAAAGAACATCCAGTCCAGTCCCCCTGCTAGAGCAGGAACACCCAGATGAGGTTACACAGGAATGTGTCCAGGCGGGTTTGAATGTCTCCAGAGAAGGAGACTCCAGAACCCCCCTGGGCAGCCTGTTCCAGTGTCTGTCACCCTCACTGAGAAGAAGTTTGTTCTCAAATTTAAATGGAACCTCCTGTGTTCCAGTTTGTACCCATTACCCCTTGTCCTATCACTGGTTGTCACCGAGCAGAGCCTGGCTCCATTCTCCTGGCCCTTTCCATATTTATAAACATTAATGAGGTCAGCCCTCAGTCTCCTCCAAGCTATAGAGACCCCGCTCCCTCAGCCTTTCCTCATACGGGAGACGCTCCACTCCCTTGATCATCTTTGTTGCCCTGCGCTGGACTCTTTCCAGCAGTTCCCCGTCCTTCTTGAACTGAGGGCCCAGTCCCACCAGGTCTGCATGGCCATGGCTGTATCAAATCTGCAGGACCTCCTGGGCCTGGGGAGGCATCACCAGGCACAGCCTGTGTCCTGTGGCTGGTGGCACACGGTCACCTCAGAGCAGGACCAGCCTCCATGCCACACCACTGTTTCACAGTATGCATTTAATGCTGCGATTGTGTTCATGGAAGTAAACATAAATATAATGCAGCAGGTCTGTCTTAAGCCTAATGTTGTGTGAAACTTCATTTAACTTATTTGACTACCTCAAAAATGTTTTGTGTTTGGTTTTTGTCCCTATTTTCTCAAGTATTGTGACTTATTGCAGCAAGATGCCTCAACTTCAGAGAGCATAAATCTCACTTTAAAATAAGTAGCAACATATTTACTCTGTTCATGCATATACCCATCTTGAGCTGTGTATTTCATCCATACTTGCTGAACCGTTTTACTGCAAATCTGCTTGACTTGCTTCCAAATTAAAGTTAATATTATAAATGGTAATACCATGGTAATCTTGAGTCACTTCAAAGCCTTCTGGCTTTTTAAACTGCGGATTTGCTTAAATTGCAAGCTGTAAATGATAAGACTTCTTCTTTCTTCCCTCTTGTTCAATTTTGAGCAGAATTGTTGATGAGTACGGTCTTACTCATGCTGCAGTGACAAACCTCCTGCTGTTTTCACTGGTATGGTACAGGTTGCAGGTCCTTGTTTTCTCCCTTGCCAACAGGGAAGCTTGCATTATAAGAGCATTGAAGAAAACAAATCTGTTCTTTGCAAGTGAAAAATCTATTGTGTCTGCCGTAACAGATCACTTTCATTAGACTTAGCGTTTTCTCTGATTGTTTAGTTACCTCTGGATTTCCAAAAGCTTGCAAATCATGTCCAAAAAAATCTTTCAAGCTGTATAGTATGGTACTTTCACAGTGAGCCAGTATTTTATAAAATTAAGACTTGTCATTAAACCTGAAAGAGTTGCTGCTGTCATTATTAGCTATTTGGTTACTCTTTGAGCATTGTGACTGATGACAGTGGGCATGGATTTAATCCTTGTTTTATAGATTGAAAGTGACGTTAACAACAATAAAAATGTAAAGAGGGGTGACCAGATTTAACATTTAAATTTATATGGCTAGTCCTGGTGTTGTGCAAACTGTGATATTCTCCCTTTTTTCCTGATGTGCTGGTGAAGATTAACAGCCCTTCTGACCCTGGAGCAGAGAGACATTTAGCCAAAATAGTGTTATGTTTGGATTTCTGTGCAGAACACCAGAAGTTTATACATGATTGTTAAAGCTCTTAGGATCCTATTTCTGTTCTTTAGTACAGCTACAAAAGGGAGGAATCTTGTGCTGTTTTTTTGTCTCTCGGCCTATTCTGCTGCTTGATAACATGATCCTGAACCTTGAGTGCACTCTTTCTTTTAAAATTACCATTGCTTTTCGAAAAGCAGTTCATTGCCACACCTATGGCAAATGGCAGTGCGTGCTCTAGGTAGGACAACTGATGCTTCTAGAGGCAGTTGTTCCCAAGGAACTTCTTGTTTTGACAGGTTTTAAATACATATACCAAGCAAAATAAAAGCAACTATGTTTTTGTCATAGCAATGCGCAGAAGCAGATGATGAGTTGGAGTCACTTGCTGTCTCCTGTGTCGCACTACAGATAGATGTAGCATGTGAGGCCTTTCCTCAAAACGGGGAGCAGACCCCACTTCTGTCCCTCTGCACCCCGCATTGTCTGCAGTCATCCCACAGAGAAGCAGCGGGGAGTCTTCTGCCCCTTCGTTCTCACGTGCTGCCAGGTGACAACTGTAGTAAGCATGTGTGACTACATTGCCACGGGCTAATGGCCACCGGGGATGTCCGTTTCGGTCACCTCTCTGTGGCATTATCGGTTGGTTAGGTGGTGCTGGGGACATGTGGCAGAGCCTGCATCATCAGCACGGGAGAAGATGCAGACCCCAAAGGAGATGGACAGTAAGAAGTCTACAGAAAATTAGCGTGAGGTCACCAAACAATGCCTGAAGGGGCTGTAGGGTGAAAAGAGGCAACACTGTGTTCTCCTCATTAGACCTAGCTGGAAATTGTTCTGATAAAATCTTGAGCTCTGAAAAAAATCCCGCCTACTGGTTGTTTTTGCTAAAATCATACATTCCTGCAGAGTCACGGTGGGACAAGCAGAGGGTTCAACTGGACACCCACCTTCTTTCCTCAGCAGGCTCACACATGTGGTGGGTCCTGTCCTGGCTCTGCTGGTTTTGCCTTGCCACTGGAGGTTGCCACCTGTTCACATGGTTGTGTGGCCTCTTCTGACCTGGATCTCTGGAATGGTTTGTTTTCTTTTTCATGGGAAAACAAAACAAAAAGACCAACAAAGGCAACAAAAACCAAACCAAAAAACCTTCCTTTTCAAAAAAACTCAGCTCATGGGAAAGCCCAGCGAGTCCCAAGCCTCCTTGGCCCCATACCACAGCAATTTTCTGCAAAACCAGTCCTGGCTGGATGAAATACCCAGAATAGGTATTTGGGCATGCACACTAGTAGCTGGCAAGATAATGAGATGTTTCTCATGAGAAGTGATTTATATGTGTTTTTTTAAATCTTGTTTTTAATCACTAAAGGAATAAGAAAAACAGTCCAAAAAGTGGATTTGAAGTCCATTTTTTTCTCAGAGCTGCTTCTGTCTTTTGCCAGTGTTTTGAGTACAGCACACCAGGGACATCTCTTTTTTTGATGAAGAATCAGTCTCCAGTGTTGTGTGTGGAATAGAAAAGCAGTATCTGACCTCCAGGAATAAAGAGATTAAAGGTCCCAGCTTTGTCACAGCCTTGTTATGTGATGAAGCAAATCGCTTCATTCCTCTGAGATTTCTTTGCTGCTTCTCAGCTGGTAGCAGATCTGCAAATACCCACATCCCTAACACACTGTTTTATACACCTTTTCTGGAAGTCAGTGCATTGCATATGGTCGCATGACTGCTCTCTGATCATCCATTCCAATCCCCCTGCTGGAGCAGGAACACCCAGATGAGGTTACACAGGAATGGGTCCAGGTGGGTTTTGAATGTCTCTAGAGTAGGAGACCACAACCTCCCTGGGCAGCCTGGGCCAGTGTCTGTCACCCTCACTGAGAAGAAGTTTGTTCTCAAATTTAAGTGGAACCTCTTGTGTTCCAGTTTGTACCCATTACCACTTGTCCTATCATTGATTGTCACCGAGAGGAGCGGCTCTGTCCTCGTGACACTCACCCTTTCCATATTTATAAACATTAATGAGGTCAGCCCTCAGTCTCCTCCAAGCTAAAGAGCCCCAGCTCCCTC
Organism: Columba livia; assembly: GCF_036013475.1. Taxonomy (NCBI): domain Eukaryota; kingdom Metazoa; phylum Chordata; class Aves; order Columbiformes; family Columbidae; genus Columba; species Columba livia. The sequence goes on along the minus strand of NC_088642.1, from coordinate 13,066,030 downwards.
AGCCTTTCCTCGCACAGGAGATGCTCCACTCTCTTCATCGTCTTTGTTGCCCTGTGCTGGACTCTCTCCAGCAGTTCCCTGTCCTTCTGGAACTGAGGGGCCCAGAACTGGACACAATACTCCAGATGTGGTCTCACCAGGGCAGAGTAGCAGGATTTAAATAAGTGACTAGGAAATGGTAGGGAAGGAAAAGGGAGATGCCTTTGATATTTTAGTGCGATGCCTTTTCTTTCAGGTTGAAAATACCTCAGGTCCGTGACCACATCTGAGCTCTTTTGTGATGCTGAGGTCATTGTGCTTCTTGTGTAACCATACAGAATGTTTACCCAAAGAATCCTTCACAGAAGTGCACTTTTTACCCTGTTACCTGGCAGTGGGAGATGTCTGCTTTACACTGAGGTGCCCCATTCCTGCAGAATGTTTCACTTGATATCTTCCAAAATGGTAAATATGTGTGTGAAACCATTACAATCATGTCTCTTTATATGGAGGGAACTAACCATCGGGGTTCCTGGCAGTGAAATTTAAACCGGGGAGCTTTCTGCAGAGTAGAACTTCTTTGTACATTGCTGAGACCCGGCTCAGGCAGAGTGAGCATTTCTAAAGAATACCTTGCACAAGAAGTGAGTAACCATTCACTTCTGCCACCCTAAAACCAAGCTTTTACCAGCTGAATGTCACTCATTGCCTTTCAGTCATACAAAGCAAAGGTGCACGTCTCAACACACCTGATCCTTCTGAGGTTTTTCGGAGGCGCTTCACCCTCTGCCTTTCCTGGTCCTGCAGCAGCGGCTTGGTGACATCAAGTTAGCCCCAGAATGTAATACTGGTGACAGCAGAAATGGTTGGTTTGTCAGTACTGCTCTGGTCTGGATTGTGCCTGCAAGCATGTAGGGTGGTTGCTCCGTAATGGATTGGTATAGTTTCAAGGTAGGTTTTTGAGTCTCAGAAAAAAAGCCCGTGCTTCCCTAATGTTGTCTGTGCATCCTCCCTGTCTTAACTGGTGCTGAATCAGAAGTGGAAAGCCTTGTTTGATTGTTTCACATTGTTGTAAGAAAATTTAAAGCCAGAGGTGAGTGGGTTCAACAAGAGGATATTTTCTTCAGCTTCTGGTTTCTAATTACATCAGTTATAGCCCTGCCTTCTTAGTTGCTAAAAGTACAAGCATGAACTGGAAAAGAATGAGATAATCCATGGTAAAGCACACTGAATAAAGATCTCCATTCAGGTCTTTACCTTTTATCCCGAGTTCCTAATGCCAAGAATTAATACTATTTGAAAATACACAATGAATGTGCCCTATTGTGGGCATCCAAGATAATCCTAATTGCTTTAAATGTTAGTGAGAAGGGTAAGTGTTTGAGAAAGCATTTGAGGGGGAAAGGGCTCTACTGTGAAATAGTATATGTGCGTTAAGAAGCACGGAGGGTACATGTTTTCAGTTCCAGATCCTTAGGCTTGTTTTCATTTTTGCATTGAAAAGCAGCTCTACGTGTCACTCTTGAGATTTCTTATCAGGGGGAAAGTAACCATGGACATAAGTTTCTAGAACAAGCCTGGTTGCCTTTGTGTTATGTGCAAATCAGAAAATGAGCACCACTCCCATTTTCTCATAAGTCGGTCTGCATTACAGTGAGAACAGTCTACAACATATTAATCAAAGTGAAAATCGCAGAGACATTTCAGGTCGTGTACGTAATAATGTGGAGTTCAGTTTTAAGGCAGATCCAGAGCCAAGTTTCCATTAGCCCCTTGTTACTATTTGGTTTCTGTCTCCCTGTCAGACTGATGTCTCCTGTTCCTGTCTGCTGTGTATAACCCTGCTTCTAAGAAGCCTGCACCCATGCCGTGGTGTGGTGACCAGCTGCAGCGAGCAGAAACCCTTGGCTTCAAGTGGACTTCCAGAATTTGTGGGAGCCCTCACCAGGTCCAGGTCTGTGATGAGGCCCAAGGGATAGGAGGAGAAGAACAGTCAATAAGGAACATGTTTACACACTTGCAGCCATTGGCATGAATTCTCAGTAGGAACCGTTTCATCCCATCTTTCATCCCGAGCAAGAGAAATGTAAGGAAGGAGACAGCAATGTTGTTTTTAGATTAGTTCACACAGAGTAGAAGCAAAAGAACTAAAAGATATTGAGGATTCATTGAGCGTGAAAGTCCTTCAGGAACAAGTAACTCCAGCTTAACAGAGTATGAATATTTGTGTTCAAAGGAGATCTTGAAAACACAGCTGATGAAAGTTCATCTTGTAATTTTCTTAAGGTTTTCAGCTTCTGGAACCCCTGGTGCTATAGGCCCCTGACTGCTCCTGTCTTAGATCTACACAGAGCAGAATACCAGAGTATGAGACTGATCCCCTTACCAAGCTGGTTCATGGAGAACAGCCTGCCACTGACACTGGTTTCTTCACCCTAGTGTAAGTCAGTTGTGCTCCCATCTTTTCCAATAGTGCATTCACACAGGAAAGAATTGCACAGGAGATTCAGTGGAGACAGATTTTTTTTTCAACATTTCGTTAATTAATGCACTGCTTAAAGTGTTGAACATTTGGTAACATAGGGTTAAGCACTCCAAAGATGAGGCAGCTGAATGGAGGTTGCTTAGGAGAAATGGCCTCAAGTTGTGCCAGGGAGGTTTAGATTGCATATTACGAAAAACTTCTTCACAGAAATGGTTGTCAGGCATTGGAACAGGCTGTCCAGGGAAGCGGTAGAGTCACCATCCCTGGAGGTCTTTAGATGAGGTTCTTAGGGACATGGTTTAGTGCTAGAGTTAGGTTAGGCTGTGGTTGAACTTGATGATCCTGAGGGTCTTTTCCAACTGAAATTAATCTGTGATGCTGTTCTAACTTAACTTGGCCTTTCTGCATGCGTTTGTGTTGGGATTTCATCTTATAATGATACACAGCAAAGTCAGGGCAGACCCTAGCACTGTTGTTTGCCACTCTAATGCTTTCTCCACAGTAGGAAAATTCTGGTTTTCTGTCCTGCACTTTTTTTGGTGTGTCTGCTTCTCAGTTGCTGGGTCAGATGATTCTGATGGCTTTCTGAGTGCCTGATTTTGCAGCAGTAACTGTGTTTTTGGTTTGGTTAGTTTGGTTTGGGTTTTTGACCTAATGCTCTGTCAGGCAGTTGCCATGCGTGTTAGGGTGGCTGTGGTAGCGTGGCAGGCTGTTTGCTGGCTGTGTGCGGTGGAGTCAGCCCTCCAGGGTCCAGCTGAGCAGTGGAGTGGCAGGGTACCATCGACTTGGGCAGGAACTGGCCATTGTTTTCAAACTGAACGTGACCCCCGGTGTTTCCAGGCCACCCTTGGCTACAGAGATAATATAAAGAGCTGTTCTTGTCTACTCTCATGCCTAAAACCCAGGCACGCTTTAGTGGAGCCCTGGTGCCCTGCAGCTGCCAGCAGCAGTCTGGTTCCACGCCCCTTCATCCTGCATGCCTGCTTGTGCTTGCACACGTGTGTGTGCGCACCGGGAAGAAATGCATGGGCCTTAGCAGCGTGTGGGACTGGCATTCTTACTTATTTTCCTTTTCGCTGAAATAGAAGGTGAAAGAGTTTTGAAAAATGAATTGTACCTCTCAACTTTAAGTCTTTAAAAATGGCTCTTTATTGAGAGTTTAATAGCTTTTTAAATGTAAACTCAGGAAAATATTTACTTTCCAAGCGTGAATATCCTTCTGCTTTTTCACATCATTGAAAACTGTATTACTCTTTTCAGTCCATTGAATTCCAGGGATCACTCATGTTAAAAGTCAGTGCAGTTGCCATTGTCAGAAGATGTAAGGTTTTGTGTTTATGGTTGGAATACCTTCTCGCTTCTTTTCCTGTGTGATACTTGCCAAATTTTTTTCAGATTCATATAACTCATAAGTATTCGGGTGCTTTCCGAAGGGTAAAAGGTAATTAGATCAAGGAATGGTCTTTAAAAACTGTCACAGACCCAATTCTGGTAGTGTTATTTACACAGATAAGGGCTGTGTAACAACGGTGGGAGGATCAGCCACAAGCCTCAAACAGATGAAACCCATAGACTTAAATCAAAAAGAACATGGGTTTTGTTTCTTTGAACTTGGAACTTCTAGATTTTATTGCTGTGTGATTAAAACACTGGAACAGAATTGCTCATTTCCTTTTTCGTGCCTTTTTACAGCTACAAGTCCCAGTCCAAGTATCTTGCTCTTATTACGAGCATTACACCTATCTGCTGCTCCTTGCTTGAAGTGGAAGTCTTTCCAAGTAAGCAGTGCAGGGTTTGCATAGAGGAGCAGCACTGTCATCTACTAGAGATAATATCTTGGTAGTGCCAGGTTGTTTTTTAAAATCTGTGTAGCTGTAGTTACATACCCCTGCGCACATTCACAGACCAGCATATATAGTCCAAATTGCCTAACCGTCAAAACTGTGATAAATTTGGAAGTCAGTGGAAGAACAAACCGTGTTATTGAGATCAGTGCTTCAATCCCTGAGATGATTTGTGAGACCAACCAGTTGGTGACTGGAACTGTTCCCATGTAATGACACTTCAAATTTGAAGTTTGATCGGGGTGTCTAATGCCCTATGAGAAATGTTGGGAGATGGCAGAACTGCACTGGTCCAGAAGGCTTAGGAGACACTGCTTGTGGTGCTAAGAAACAGGTATGGGTGTCTGTCTACCAAAAGAGTTGCCCTCTGTGTCATTCCACAGGTTTTAAATAAATTAACATAGAGTTGCTGGAAAAATGGATCATGAAAATAAAGTGGCAGTTTTACTCTGGTAGGGTTTTAACATCCATGCTGTAGCATGTTGGGTGGGTTTTCTGTGGATTCTTTCCATTTAGAAAAAGTCCTTTAAGTTTGTCACAGAGATTTATAGATCTCAGTATTTAAAAATGGGCCTTTCCATCACTCCAGGCACATGTACGCTAAAAATATTAACAAATCATTTAAAACAAATAACCCTTTTCCCCATTTGGGCTACTCAGGAGTAAACAAAAAATTGTCCCCTTTCAACCGCAATTGCTTCCTTCGTACTCCTGCCCTGGAGCCTGGGAATACAGACGTTCCTTACAGCATATCCTAAATCTTAACACATTGGGCCTTGCTAGATCAGAGCAGAGAGAGGTTTCTGAATCAAGAGAGCTGAGTCCTTGAGCCAGTCAGCCATGTTGAAGCCACTCTACTGTTTGTTTACTACATAATGCAAGGTACTTCGTGGAGAAGGAGATGATTCCTGGTGCCAGACATGAACAGACCCAATAAAAGCTTGTGTTGGCAGGCAAAAGCTAAGCCCTTGAATGACCTTTGAGGAGCTAGTCTCTAGCACATGTTAGGAGAGGTGCCGATTGCTGCATCTTCTATAGGTAATTTCCCCTTTGTCGCTGAACTGAGGACCTACAGATCATCTCTGTTCTGTCCCTTTGTAGTAGTCAAAGCATGAACCACTCCAACAAGTTACTTACCTGAAATATTGCATGGTATGTGCTTCAGATCATAGGACTGTGGTGCAGACTGGGCCGAGCAATGAGTATGTTTGTGCTGTGAGCCTGTTTCACTAGATGAGCCAGCTTCCTTTCCAGAGGAGCAGAAATGTTCCTCCGTTCCTCCACTTGTTTTCCATAACCTGCATGTTTGCATCTGGTTCAAGTCCTAGGAACTCTTAGGCAGGGATGAAATCTCAAGCACTGGCTTAGCAGAGGAAGTGAATTGGAAAGGCCTGTCGTATCCTTGTCTAGACACTGAGGATGTGCTTTTTCCTTGGACTCCACCATCACCATGTCTTAGACACTGAAAAGGGAGGCAGGAAACAGGCTCAGGCATCGCCTGGTATGTTCTTGTGGCAGAAGAAAGCTTGACCTTGCACCCTCCAAAGCGTGTTTCTGATTCTCCACTGCTTCTGGGTTTCAGGATTCATGTACTAGAAAAAAAAAAACTCTACAAAGTTGTTCCCAACTACAGGTTACCCAAGTGCTGTTCTGTCCTCCTCTGGGTGCAAATCAGTGCCATCTCCAGCAGTCCAAGGGTTATTCAGGCCTGGAGATGCTGGAGAGACCTGTTTAGCTGTTTGTGCGTTTGACCACATCTCAGAGGAAAACATGATGCTCCAGACCCAGATTCCTCTTTCTGTTTCATTAAACCATTGACAGCCTTCACTGGATATCTAAAAACTGTTGGAAGTTACCTTGACTAATTTGTCGCTACCTCTTCTCTGAGCACTGCACTCTTTTCTTGTCTTTTAGCTAGGAGAAAATGTAATATGAGGTTAATATCCCATTCGTGAAGCTAAAAAAAAAAGTTCTGTCAGATATAAAAGACAGTAGTAGAGTCTGATTTGGCAGGGCGATGTGGGAGCTGTGCTTGGCCCTTAACACACATCAAAGGAGAGACTTGCATGAAATCAAGGAGCCAGGTACTGCAAGGTCAAAAATGGGCAAAACTGCCTGAAAGTAACAAAAACTACCATTTTATCTAGTCACAGGAAAAGCAGATGAAAATTACATGTGAGACCTCAACTCTGTAATGTCTTTTCCATCTCTCAATAACCAGCATTGTGTTTAAAATAAGGACAAACCAGGAAGCTGAGCCACAGGTGGAAGTTACTGCAGAAACATACATTACTACAAAAATGGGATACTGATGTTTTGTAAGAGGGTGTTTCTCCTTTTCACAGCGATGAGGTAGACCCAGATGGCTACTGTTTACGTTCCTCAAATCCCCTTAAATTTTCCTGGCTGTGAAAGTGAAACCTGACCTTTTCTTTTTCATTAAACTTCATTATTGCTAGAAGTCCCCAGGACCTGCAAGTACACAGGGCTCAAGTGCGGAGGAGCTGCTCGCTTAGGCACAAACGGTGCAGTTTGGGGACAGTTTCAACCTCGACTCTGTATTCCCTGTTCTTGTGCAGTTGTCCTAGATTCATCATGGCCTCTAAAAAACAAGCCATGGTTGTAAACAATATTCTCTTCTAAAAGATCACAGCCTGATAATGTTCTGCACTAAACAGTAAAATCCAGAACATAGTAAGTATTGATGATTAAGGTTGTCAGGGGCCCATAGAGCTTCTGCTGTGATTTAGTTCACTCCGACTGCTTCAGCTACGATGCATTTTGCTAATTACATCATAGATTTTCCTATTGATGAACAGAATCTGAATTAACACGGGAAGCACTAATGTTACCCTTTCACTATTATTGTTGTACAAGAAGCCGCGGCAGATGCTGGCAGTTAGTTACACAAACATTAGTATTAACGATTGGCCATTTGGAATTGGTGACAAACTGCCGCCCGCCGGAATCCTGAGCCTGAAACCAATCAGGAAGTTAATGAGGAGAGAAATTGCCACTGCAGCTTCCCCTTAATTATATTCACGGTAGGCAGGAAGGGAGTGTTGGGGGTGGATCTCAACTCATCTAAGGTTAGGAAGGTCAGAGACCCTTTTACTTGGTTTTTGTATCTGATGCAAATTGCAATATTGCAGCCGTTCCTAGCACTTTATTTGTTTTAAATTCTTTAATGTTTGGCCATAGCCTCGGGC